>NC_047529.1:17384923-18722923 GCF_012275295.1 Melopsittacus undulatus
CGCCTCCAGCCTGTCCCTAGACCAGCTGGCTGCGCCGCCGAGCACCCGAACAAAGCCTGGTCTGAGCTGGTGTGGGGAGAGGGGACTCCGAAACCTCCCCCGCTGCTGTCATATCCGAGTGTGAGCCAGCATACGCTCGGTCCCCGCTCGTTGCGGTTTCGTGTGACTGGTGTTTCAGAGTAAAGCTTGTCTAAGGAGTTGGTGGCTCAAACCAGCTGACAAAACAATATGACACTTCCTAAAACACCTCCTAAACATCTGTTTTTCATAATTGATATAGCGAATAGGGAAAGGCAATAACGGGACAAGAAATGTGCATTCCAAGACGATGACTCGTGAATTGTCTCCTCTCTGACTACATTAGTCGTTTTCTACTGTGAATGAGAACATGTGTGTCAGCTTGTAAGAAGAATGTGCTCCTATGTTAGGCCTTTGGAGGACTTTTGTTTCTCTTCAGGGTAAATGACGGTAATAACAAACTCCCCAGAACACTCAGATTTTGTAATGCTGAAGAAATCTGTATTTAACAAGAGTTTCAAATCTTTCCCTTAACTTTGACATTAGATATTTACATTGACAGATGGTTATCGAATGAAGTGACTCTCAAAAGGGAGTTCCACAGTCGTCTGTAGCACTACCTAAACCACATTTTCAGAAAAACTCCCTCCTTTCCCCATTCGAGATCAAACTGGGGATTTAACAGACTGGTACCAGAGGACACGCTTTTTAAACTCCCAGCTATCGACTCAGCTAAATGGGGAATGATAAAACGAGTTAGGAAAGCTCTGGATTCATCAGGATCATATAAGGAGCAGGTAAGATGTAAAGTGCAACTGCTATAAGGTAGTTTGTACCTACTTCTGTCAAACATCAAATTATCACTGTTTCAGCAGCAAATAATCACTTTTTTGGTAGTAAACCCAAACTATGCTAAGCAGTGGGGAAAGGGAAGAGAGGAGATTATGTTAACAAAACCGGATAGATGCAAGTATTTTAACCTCTTACCTCTTCTTATCACACCTCCTTGCCCGTTCAGTACAAGTCCACACTGGGCCTCCACTGAGCTCTTAAGTAATGAGGTAGAAAAAGATAGAAAGGAAAGAAAGAAATCAGAAACCCACCGAGAGATCACAGCTTTTGCTTTGTTACATGATTGTCTCAGGAACAATAGTTAAGGTGAGGTGGAAAACCACAGTTACCTTCCTGGACCTCAAGTGCTCCGGGGATAACCCACCACCATCCCACAGCCTGCCCCTAACCCCCGAAGTGTGGAATAATTAGCACTTTCATTGACATTTAAATACGACTTTCTCCTGAAATGGAGACTTAGAGCCACAGTTCCGGGGCAGAGAAGAAAGACAAAAAAGTCCTCCTAAGGAAAGTGTGTTTCCGCTCCACAGTTCCACACACAAAAGTAAAAATACACTTTTATATAGTATTTTCACAAAAGTAAAAATACACTTTTATATAGTATTTTTGTATGTTTAGCTGTATATTTATATATATACATGCAGCTAAACTCATATAAATGTTTTGTGACACGTAGACACCAACTTACATAGTGCTCACAGAACTAGACAAAGAACACAAACAACAGAAGACCTATTGGGCTTTGCCGGCTACACAGAGTAGTAAGGGTGTTGTAACAACGTGTGTGTCCGCACATAGGTGGGGGTGAATATGCATCTGTGCACATACACACAGAGGCACCCATGTGTGAGCGTGGGGTGAAGCACCATCCAAAAACCTGCCCGAGGCTTCTGGTGCACCTCCGAAGAGATCTCACTTCTTTATTTTCCTGTTACAAGTCTGATTATCTGGGGATCTTCGCCTTCCTTAATAAATATTTTTATTGAAATGATAAAAGACTTGAAAGGGTTGGGTTTTCTTTGGGTTTTTCCTTATGTTGGGGTTAAAAAAACACAACAAACTAAACCTAAATCTTTGCCCGGTGGAAATGTGTTAAAGACGCATTTTCCTCTACAAACAAACGAGGTATTGGACATGAAAGAGGCCTTTAAGGGTGTTAACCTATTCAACAGCCCGTGAAGAGTTAAGTAAATGCGGAGAGAGTCGGTGCATAATAAAAACCCCACTTTACAAAACAATCTTTACAGTCCTGGCTCTCTCCCCCACTTTCACCATATTGGCCCTGGCCTTGTAAGACCTTCCTTTTCAAGGCTCTTTTTTTATTTTAAGTGTTCTGCCTTAAAGTGATTATGAAATCAATATGAAAAAAACTTGGCGACTGAGCATAAATTAAAGCGGTGATGGGAAAAGGTGTGACAGTTTTCTTTGTTGCCCATGGAAAATCTTTTTAGGGCACTGAAAGATGCCACTCCAGCTCCAAGACTGTTTGCATCTGTTAGGCTGACTTAAACCGCCCTCGAAACTATTGGACATTCACTTAAAATTCTGTGCAGGGAAAAGTATATTTACATTTGTTGCATTTGAAATGAGGCATATGCTGATGAACGTTTTAAAAAGAAAGACTAAGGGGACTGGGTAGACCACAATTTGGGTTTAAAAGTGTTTGTTGACAGTCCTGTTTCTGTTAGCCACCAAAAAGCTTCCCTCTAAGCACAAGGTGATATTCGCAAGAGTCCAAGCTTGCTCAGAATCATCTAAATCAGAAAGACAATATTAATACTTTCAATTTCTCACTGCTCAGGCTTTTCGATTCCTGAGTACACTCCCTCTTCTGCTTGGAGAAAGAGGGAGGAGGAAAAATAAAGCAAAGATGAGGTACAAAGACCAAAGTCTTTCATTTTCGAATAAAGTGTGATCGAAAAATTAGTATTTTCCAAATAAAATCTGCTGATTTCTTTCCTTTTTAAATAAATAAAAAAAGGAATATGCCTCTAGCAGCTTAACCAACTTTTTTTTTTTCTTAAAGGGAAACATGTTGTTTGGTCGGATGACATTGCATAAATGACCAGTTGAATGGCACTAAGTCGAAAATTGGATAAACTATGGTGCTTTTTTGCCCGGGATTTAGGCATTGTCTGCTGTCTTGCAAACGTTCCTAATCCCCTCTTTTGAAAAATACAAGGCTTTGTGCCTGCCAAAGAAAAAAAATTTGTACAGATACAAAAAAATCAGCAGCAGACGTGGTTATAAAAAGGAGTAAATAGGTTTTAGTTAGGCTGAGCAATGAATGGCAGATTTTTTTTTTTCTTATTTTTTTTTTTAGGGGCGTAACATAAGGAGATCCTTGTGAAAAATGTAAACAAAAAAAATGGCCAGAGAGGGTAAAATGGTATAGTGAATTCTAATGGAGAAAGCTAGGTCTAAATAGTTAGGGTTTTCTCCTCAGAGGTAGAAAAGATAACGTTCTTTGTTGTTGGGTTGTTGGGTTATTTTCCTTCTAAAAAAAAAAAAAAGAAAGGAAAAAAGTGGGGGGATTTCTTTTCTCCGATATAAATTGATTTTTTTTAACTTTTTTTGTTTGTTTGTTTGGCTTGATGTGTGTGTGTTTAAGTTATGAAAATAAACCTTAGTTTTACAAACTTCGGGTTTTTGTTTTTTTCGAGCCTTTGATCGCTACGCCTGTTTGGACAGACCAACATAGGGAGCTTTGTAAGACCGGGAGTGAGATCTGGGGGAAAAGTAAGTACAGTAAATACGGTCCCGCTAGCCTCTCCCTGCTGGCGGGAAGGGAAGTCTTTAACTCCTCAGCTCGTCGGGAGAAGGAAGGTTTGCTTTTGATTTGAGGGACTTCCCGAAATGGGTGTTAAATACAGGAGGGCGTTGTTTGCAATTTAGGAAACAAATTTCATTTAAACAACCAGCTTAATTTACAGGAGGTGAATTTTGAGTGCAAGGGAAAGGATTTCTGAGCTGATAAAGCAGAGGTTTTGATACACAGAAACAGATAATATTTTTTTAGTGGGTCCAGATGCTGGTTAACGGGGAATAGATGACTGATTAGGCACACAGATGAATTCAGCATTATCTGCTTGTACTTCTCCTTATTAACATCTAGAACGGATATGGCCAGGGATTTTTATCATACTGAATATTTCTGACGAACATTTACTCCCGTTTGTTTCTTCCCTGCCTCATACCTCGGAGTCCAGCGGAAGGTTTGACTTTGTATGTGCTTAGAAAAACAGATTTATTTCTTTGCCCTGCCTTCTTACTTTCCTTTTTCTTTTTTTTCCCCCCCATCTTTTTCCTATTCGCTCCCTTTCTTAACACATTTACCTGCTCTGTCGGGGCGAGCTGTTTAAACAGGGGAAAGAAAGGAAAAGTTTACGAAAAGCGAGAAGATTGGGTTTGAGTTCAGTTGGGTTTGGTTAGGATTTCGCTTGCTGTGGGACTTTGGTGAGGGCTGGCGTACGCACCCCGAGACCTTCGGGTAAATCCCACGGTCTCAGCCACAACGGAGACACGATACACGCGGGGAAATCAGGCGAGAGTTTTTTGGTTTACGGGTTGTTTGGGTGGGGCTTTTGTTTGGATTTTTTTTTTTTTGCTTGGGTTTGGGTTTTTTTAGTGTTGTTTTTTTTTTTGGGGGGGGGGGGGTCAAGAAAGACAACATGCCTTTTTTCCCCACATATTTTTTGTTGCTACTATCCTGGAGGAGACGGGCTTCGGGGTCGGGTTTTGGCTGAATCTTCCCTTCTTTATGTGAGCTATTCTGAGCAGAGGAAAACGGGGAGGGTGAGGGGGGGATCAGGGCAGGGGGAGGGGAGACGAAGGTGCCTCGAAAGGAGATTGCATGCTATTTACCTGCAAATCGTCTGCTCCCGAGGCTGCAAGCCCGAGGCTTGGTCCTGGCAGGAGTCTTTGATCTGGATGCATCCCATATTGGGATCCATGGCTCATAAGAGACAGGTCGTGGCGGCGATAAGCATCTAAGCACCCCAGCTCTCTCCTCTGCTCGTCCAAGCAAGAGGACTTGAGTGCCCGCGCATTGTGCAGGTTGATGAAATCAGTGGGTTCCCCATGGTGGATCTGCTGGTAGTATTGCTGGGAGTGATGGAGAGAGTTCAAGGAATAAGCGTCGGGGTTGACTGCCGGGTGGCTGTGTTGGAACTCGTAGTGGAAGGACTGGTGGTGCAGTGGGGTGTACTGGTGGTTAGTGGAGAAGTACGGGGAGGCGAACTCAGTGCCCGTGGTGGAGTAAGTGAGAGGAGATGAGGAGGAGTAGGCGACGGTCGAGTTGGCCACAGACTCCAGGCATCCAAGCTGCATCAAACGGTAACTGTTTGATCCGTCATGACGTATCTGAAAGGAAGAAGTGAAAAGAAGACCCCAAAACTGGAGGTTTGTCATTGAAACCCCCGGGTACGGGTCTTCCAAGCACGCTGTCCTGCATAGCTTCTCCCCCTGCAGAAGCCTCTCAGCCTGCGAGCGGCAACCCCAGCAACAAAAGAACCTTTCCTACCTTGGGCTAGTGCCATAAAGGTCTGCTCAAAAAATCGTAAATAGCCCAGCCTGCCTTTAATACCATCAAGCAAAAGGAATCCAGGCACTGAAATAAAAAAAAGAAACCCTCTCTATTTATCTATCTGTCCAGCCATCCGTCTATCCATCCACCTCCTGATCACAGCTGTAATATCTGGGGCTGACACACAAAAAAAGTCATCAAACAGAGGAAACTACCGAGAATACACACAAGTCCCGTCCCTATGTTACAGCGTTACACATTGAGAAATCTTTGCCGCCTGCTTGTTCCTTTCTTCCTTCCTTCCCTTCCCTTCTTTTTTTTTTTGAACCCCTATTTTTCTTTCTTTTTAAAATAACGAATCAGATCCAAAATTCTCCCCCCCCCTCTTTTTCCTGCGTTTCGAAAGAAAGGAGAGTCCTGCTTTTTAGTGAGAACTCCCCATTCCTGGCGAGCTGGTGGATTTCTCTCCACTTCATTATATTATTAGGGGTATTATTCTGATTTTCGTTCTGGCAACGGTTTTAACGTGGTAATGAGTTGCCCTTTCTGGCGACAGATGTCATAACGAATTTTCTCTCTATACTTCTTTAAGTTATCTCTGAAGCCGGATTATAATTAAATGTAACGGTCCAATATGGATTTAAAAAAAAAAAAGATGGAAACAACCACACAGGCACATCCACAGACACATATGCACACACGCACGCACACACATCCACACACGCGCGCACACACACACATCCGCACACACTCACACACACAAAATACCTCTGCATCGTGGACGAGACCTGGAAAGGTAGTTGACATTTTTTGGTTCTCCGAAAAAAAAAAAAAAAAAAAAAAAGAAAAGGAAAAAACCCCACAAACCCCCTGGATAAAATTCCCCTCTCCAAATAAAAAAAAAAAAAAAAAAAAAAAAGGAAAAAATTTGAAAAATCCAAAGTTCGTGTATTTTCCCAAATTTTTTTTAGAAAAAATCTCTACAGAGAGAGAGAATTTGCAATGTATCTGCATAGATCAGATCTCTCGCTTTTCCATGCACCTCCTTAAAAACCTGTAGGAACAAAATTTTCCCTCTGCACAAAAGCTGCTCCCTGGATCAGATTTTGTACTTGCTGGGTATTTCTTTGGCTGATGTCGTAGGTCCCTTGGTAATATAGAAGTTTTGAAAATTAAGCATCAGCACTGAGAACTGGGAGGACAATAGATAGAGGAGCTTCATCCCAGGAGACAAGGAATAAATATTGTATCTTCGCCTAATAAGGAACTGTAGGTTCTTTCAACATTTTTATACATTTTTTCCTCCACTCTTTAGAATGCTTTTTCTTACCCAGGCTAATATGGGAGCTAATCTGATCGAAGGGGGTATTTTGTGTACATTTTATTGGGAAGACATAAAGCTAATATATACTAATATATATCATTAAACCATCCTTTTCAATAGGTAAGTGCTCCTTCCTGTTGATTATACTGCTTTTAAATACTGACCAGAATCTAAGATTGCACATTTGTATGTGTGTCTGTTTAACTGTATTTTTTTTTTCTAAATGAAAACGATGTGGTTTGTTTTGGGTTTTGATTTTTTTTTTTACCCTTGCATTTACATCGAATTTAAGTCCACCCCACACTCCAACCTGCTTTTAAAGCTTCCTAATATGCTATCTTACAGGCTTCTTTAAATAGCGTTTTCAAACATAAACCTAGGGTGAGACCACAAAGTACCACTGCAGTGACATACGGAATTATACAGAAAATACATATAGATCTATGGAATTACATCTGTAAAAGAAGAAGGAAAAATAGGGAAGGGGACGTGTGAGATAAGGACCACTGGTAGCTGTTTCGACATTTCCAAGTGCCGATGTATGGTGGTGGTGGTGGAAGTGCAGGGGGGCTGCGCAGCCCTGGGGTGTGAAGCTGGAGGGGTACGTTATTTCTGTATTTATTTCTTCGGGAACACCGGTCCGAGGTGTTACCCACTATGGGATAAGCCTTCTCTCCCCACCCCGGTCCCTCTGCCCCTCTGGTAGTGGGTATCCAGACCCAGAAGTGATGGGGAGCTCCGGCCGGGGGGTCCCTACGCCCCCCGAGACGATGTCAGCCCAGATGATGGCATTTCCCGGCGGGGTGGCTCTGCTGATGGCTGGCTTCCCCAGCCGAGCAGCCTGGAGATAGGAGAGGGTGTAACTCGCTTTTAATTGCCGTTTAATTTGGGTCGCTTTTAAGCGTTTAAGCTGCGAAGGTGTCTTAATAACGAGCCGCAGGCGAAGAGGCGGGAGGCTCTCCCCCCGTCTCCTTCCCCTTCCCCCCGCCCAGGTCCAGGTTTGGGAGGATTCACCGGTGTCTCCCCGGGCCGCGGCCGGGAGCTGCCGCTCAGCCGCTTCCTCGCGAGCGGACAAAGGCGCACGGCGGTAGCTGAACAGCCTTGGGAGCAGCGGGGCAGGGCGGGGGGGAACGGCCCCTCCCCAGCGCCTGCGCTGCCCCCCGAGCCCCGGCCCTTCCTGCCGGGAGAGGGAAGTAGGGGGGCAACGGGAAGGGAAGAAGGAAAAGAAAAAGGAGGAAAGCAGAAGGAAGGAGGAAAGGGAGGGAAGAAAGAAGGAAAAGGAGGCAAGAAGAAGAAAGGGAGGAAGGAAGAAAAAGGATAAAGGGAGGGAGGAAAGAAGGAAAAGAAAAAGGAAAAGGAGGAAAAAGGAAGGAAGGAAGAAAGGGAGGAAGGAAGAAAAAGGAAAATGAGGAAAGAAGAAGGAAGGAAGAAAGGGAGGAAGGAAGAAAAAGGAAGAGGAGGAAAGAAGGAGGAAAGGGTAAGGAGAAGTGGAAAGGGAAGGAAAAGGGGAAAGTGAAGAAAAAGTAGAAGAGGAAGGAAGAAAGGAAGGAAAGCAAGAAGGAAGGAAGGAAAAGAGATAGGAATGCAGAAAGGGAGGGGGGATTTCCTACAATTCTAATATTGTTAATAAAATAAAAATATTTCTCCCCAATACATACTTGTGAAAATTCTAGGAACTCTTCCAAGTTCCAATTTTGTTTGGAATCCTCAAGATTTTGGTAGTTGAGAGAATAATAAAAAAACCACCACCCCACAACACATAGAAATGGGCAGACTCCACTCTTCACAACTCCCTGTTGGAGCCAGCGAGCACCGTGTTCGCCGCCAGCGCGAGCAGGACGGCTTAGACCTGACAAAACCAAGATCGCACACCTGGAGCCCCCTTCCTGACTGAGCAGGGGGCTCCTTGTCTGCGAGGGGGAAGGCACCCCCCACCCCAGCCAGCTCACCGCACCCCCACAGCCCGGCGGATCTCCCCCAGCCGGTTATTTGCTCAGTGTTACTTTAGTCCCGTCTGGGTCTTGGTTTTGGTGGTTTTTTTTTTATAGAGGGGGTGTTTTCGGCGACGTCAAGTAAACCCAACTCGGCGCATGAAAGGGGCAACCGCGACGAGAGGGCAGGACGGGGAGCCCCCGAGAGCCACCCCCACGGGACTCTTTGTTCGCCTTCCTCTTCTCCCCCAAAACTCTCCATTCCTCCCCTTCCCCCCCCTCCCCGAAATTACAAGTGTGGGAGAGGCGGGAAAAGGATTTGGTTGCAGACTGCCTTCTTTTGAGTCTTGTGGGTGCCGTTATCACTGCTATGGACATGCAGGGTGAGGGGCTGATGCCTTCCTCATCTCTTCCCAAACTGCCAGAGGATAACCCCCTGCAGGAGACCCGTCCTGGGAGATCTCTCCCCTCTTTCCGACCCCTGCCCCTCCATTCTTCCTCCCCACGCCGTCCAGGCAGACCCACAGCCACAGCATCAGCCAGCTCGGAGCTTCAAACAACAAAGCCACCAAAACGGGGTTGTTTGGAGGAAAGTTGATAAGAAACCCGGCTTGCCAGATGCACGTTACTGGTCAGCTCCATCTGTTAGCTTCGCTTACAGACCCTAAAAAACTCATATTAGACCATTTGCCCCCAGCCCAATTAATAAACTGCAAAACGCTTATTAATTGCTCCCAAAGAAAATCTTTCAGGAAAGTTAATTGGGAGCTCTCTGGTTTTCCAACCAGTGCCATGAACTAATGGCCAGAGGAGACAGACTTTGTGTTGAGTATTATTGTGACTGGGCACGTTGTTAATCCCCCGTTTAAAGTTTGCTTCTGTTCCCAAACTACAGAGAGGGGGTCTCTCTTTGGGGGTCTCTCTCTTTTTTTTTTTTTATATTTTTTTAACTTTTCTTATTTGAAGGGGTCTAAGAAAAAGTTGACTGGGCTGCTGGAAAGGATGGGGATGTGGGAGAAAAACACAAGAAAACAAAAACTCCCTCCTTGGGAGCATCTCGGTCTCTGTGGTAGTTCACTGAATTGTGCAAAGCGGCTAGTGCTGCAGGGACAGAGTCTAAGCTTGGTGTCTGGCTGCTGCAGGAGAGCAGCTCTCTGGACTCACAGAGCTCTCTCACCTGGTGTTTGACTTACAGACGTTTCCCAGCATTTAGGATCCTGAAATAACTTTTTTTTTTCTTTTAATTTTTCCTTCCTGCCTTAGCTCCTGAATTTTGCTGATTGCCCAATAATTGTTTATTTCCTAATAAACAGTCTCTGCTGAGAGTCATCAAAACCTGGTCTTTACTGGACCAAAACTTCTGACGACTTTTCCTGGAGTGTCTTGTGTTTGAATGAGATTAAAGAACTGTTCAAGCCATCACAGGCAGCTGGGGTCAGCAGTGCCAGGACATTCTTGGAGCAGGGTCCATATTTTGCAAAGCTTTTTTCTGTGAAGGAGCCAAGGAGAAGTTCTCCTTCAGGAGCCAACAAAGGTTTTTTGCTTAACACTCTTCTCCATCCTGTTGGTCCTCTCCAGTTCCTAAAGTCTGGGTGCTGTGAGCTTTGGGAATACTCAGCTGACCTGGGGTCACTTTTATGCACCACCTCGTCCTGCCCGTTATTTGCAGATCTATTGTTGGAGATCATTTGTCTTCCTCATCCCGCCCCAGCAAATATTTTTCTCCTTCATCTGCTCCCCTTGTCCCTTGAGCTCCTCTCTCTTGTCCAGCAGAGGGGGTGAATCTGAACATGGGCATCACTATTCCATCTCCCTTTCATGAACTTCCCAGGCAGGGAAAATCCTGGGAGAAGCCCAGACCTCTGCAGGCTGGAGGAAGGCAGCTGGTAGCAACCCCATGCACATTTACACACTAACCACCTTCATTTTTCAGGCAAACCTTTCTGTGTACCTACCTTTCCACTCCTCTAAACACAGAGAGGCAATCCCTGTCAGGTAAATAAATAAGCCAGACATACTCTCAGAGGGAAACAAAAAGAGACCTTAGTGAGATTCTCTCCCTACCCCTTGTTTCCCTTTAAGAATCATTATTTTGAGAGTACAAGTTACTTTTTCTCTTCGAAGGAGGAAAAAAAAGGAGAGAGAAAGATTTGGAACTATTTCATAGGCTGTAGCTGCATGCAATGGGTATGAGAGTTTTGGAGGTGGTTTCTTCAAATACAAGACCAGAGATGTTCCGCAAACACCTTCCCATGCCCCTTCTCTCTGAACATAGCTAACCTCTCTGATGGCCACCACTATGTTTCTTCCTCCTTGCAAATTTGTATTCTGCCTCACCACAACAGCCGAAAGGCAACATAATGGGACAGAGAAAATGCATTTGCAAGCAATTAAAATGCTGTGAATATATTAGTAAAAAATTAGAGTGGATAACTGATGTCTCCAGTCATTCCTTTGAGGGCAGCAAGATTTCCTGCTTGCTGATGCTTTCATGAAGACTGGGGCCTGGCATCACTCAGAGTAAAAGAAAAAGGGAGAGGTGAGATGGCTTCAAGGGTGTTAATATGGTTCAATGCTGCCTTGCAGAAAACCAGACCAGTGCTCACTTGGAGTGACTGCCCTTTACAGCAGCCTGTGCAAGGATCAGGAGGGCAGAGTCTGTGGCCACTGCACTGCAGCATGACTTTCCAGGCATGTGGTAAGGGTGATCCATTGACTACCTGTCAATGAGACACCTTCTTCCCCTCTTTTTTCTGGTTCACCTCCCTCTGTGCTCCTCTTCTTTAGTCTCTGTCTTCCTTGATAGCTGTTGCCTACTGCTGGCCAAATGGGGATGTGAGCTCCACAGTCCCTATCCATGTCCTGTTACTTGTTGCAACAAAAGTCTCAGAGATGACTCCTTTCTCCTTTAAGCACGCTGTCACACAAACACAGATTTACTTCTTACATGGAGCTGCTCTTGGAATTTATCCTCTCCACTCAACAGCCATATGATTTCTCCCTTCCTGACTGTTTCTCAACAGCTCCCTGAGCTCCTGTGTGCCAAATCCCGTCTGGTTTTGCTCCAGACAGATCCTAAGAAAGCATCTAGCTTGGCTTAGGCTTGTAGAGACAAGGAGATCCTACTGGAGAAGTTGCCTAGGGCCCCTTCTTACATGGCTCCTGGGTCTGTACCTGCTCTGTGGAGGCTCTCCACCAGATCCTCCTTGACAATAGCCTCTGGTGTATTTTGGTCTTTCACACACTTCTGCTTTAAGGCATTTGTTTCATTGCCATCATTGTGTTTTCAAGCTGTTTACCTACCTTTTCTTTCTACTTTAGGCACCCGCATCAAGAAAAACAGGTTGCCTTCACTCTTCCCCTTTTGGGATTTCTCCTCTTTGAACCTTCATATAACACTGTGGTTTTGCCCATGCCTTTTACTGCCATGTTCCTAATTTCTTTCAGCATCTCTGCTGGATCCTTTGGTGGGGGGGTAACGTGATGACTATCTGTGGCAGCTGTCCTCTCTCCAGTTCTGCAAACTCCAAGACAATGAAAAACCTCCCTTCCTCCTTCCAGCTTTCTCTTGAAAGCAAAAGGTACTTTTTCTGTCAGTTACTCCATCTCTTAGAGGCCATTTTTTTTCCATTGACCTCTTCTGTACTTGAAGAGTGACCTATTACTTTATTTATTTTGCTGTCTTGTGCAGTTCTTTCATTCCTCAACTTGGCTTCTTTCACATATCTTACACTGCCCTTCATTAAATAATCCTCTCAGACATCTTTTCTCTTTACCTAATGTATCTGACTCATGTAGGTCACCTTTTTTACCTTTAAATCCTTTTCTGATTCTGTGCCTATCTAAAGGTGTTTACTGCTGTGGGCAATAGAATCATGGCAATTTTGGAGAATCCTTTAATAGTCAATTTCTTTTTTCCTGTCTATGATTTGCTGAATTTCTCATATTCTGTGTGTTTTGCTGTTCTGAAAGGAGATGTTTGATTATAATCACAATTATTCTTCTATGTCAGAGTCTTGCCTTTCTTCAGTAGCTCATCAGTCAATTCCACTTTGCCTGTATGTGATTGATGCTTTAAATTTTGGGCAAGGAAGCAGTCACAGATATCTCAATAACATTTTGTGCCCTCAAGTTTAGACCAAAGCAGAAACCAGAAATTCTCCCTTAAGGAATCTTTATCATAACATTTTACTATTTTTCAAATTATGATCATGTATTTTCTTGCTCTGACCATATATTCTAACCACTTCACCTAGGATTTCTCTAGCAAAATTGCTGCTGTAAGTTATTTCCACTATTAATGCCACACTGGAAAGCTCTTAAAAGGAAACACAGACATAGCTATCTCTGTTCATGAAATGGGTGAGGTTAGCAAGTTAGCAATAGAGCAGAATGAAACCTGTTTTTGGAAAACCATGTGATGGTGAAAAGCCTCAAAATGTGACTTGAAAATTAACAGGAATCCTGGTTCAAATTCTTGCTCCACTTCTTGTGATACAGACACTTGAACATAGTCCTTCTAGACCTAATGATTTATGGAAAAGCCTATGGTTTTTAGCTGGGATATTTCCCAGGACCAGAATGGAGCAGTGGAAAATTTAGTTATGAGAACTATTCTCTGACAATTCCACTTGACTTTGTAAAGTCTGGACTGTGAAGTATTCCACTGTATACTACTATAGGAAGCTGTATGGGATATTCATGCTCATTGATGTAGTATAATTTCCATACTCTACTAGGGCAACAGGAAAAATCCATGTGTGGCAAGGATTTTGTATCAGGCCATCAAAGTTCACTGGCAACTGTCATCACAACCTGGTATTTTGATGTTCAGGTGAAAATACTGGTGATAAAACTGGAAATCTTACAGTTACCCAATGCATCTAATTAAAAGGTTGTGGGGTTTTGTGGTATTTTTTTGTTTGGTCGTTTCCTCTTGTCAGTCTTACTCCACAGGGCAATTTTAAACCAAACTTTCTTTGTGTAACTAGCTAAAATAGGATTTTAGAAATTCTCCTGATCATGAACTGGCTAAGATGACATTATCCACATTATTTTCTGGATGCCTTTCCATATACGAGGCAAAATCCTACCATTAAACTTCTCTCTGGTAGTAGAGAATGAAAACATCTGTAGACTGTGATGTATTAAAGATGTACCTTATATTAGAATAATTCATAATTAATGCAGACATTCCAATAAATAATACAGTGTCAGGTTCATTGGATTATTGAGTGTACTCCAAAGTGCTCATATACTTATGCAATGACAGTAACAGTGAACAAGTTTCCTTACCTAATTAAATGCTGCATTCTACTATGTGTTTAAATAACATTAAGGTTTTGTCACAAACTTAAAAGAGTAAATTCAAAGGCAAGGCTGATGTCTCTGTCCTTGGCTCATAAGTCATGTATTGGTGACTTCCTCCATTTTTTCTCCACCTGTGTGTTTGCATGGATATACATTTTAATGGATTTGTTTTACCTCTACACTTAATTTGTAGCCTTAACACTTTAAAATTAGGTGCAATAGTATTAACATTTTAAAGAGATTCTTTCCTCAAGAGCTTGGAATTGCTCTGAATAGCTCAAATAAATCTGTATTTAGGTTAGGTAATATATAATTTTCACTGAGCACATATATTTGTTAATGTATTTGAAAATGGGACTTCTATTGACCCAAGAATCCTGGGTAGGTGCAAAAACCCCACTATATATTTTTATTGATTCAGTATTCAGGCATTTACATAAGATGTATCCCCAAAACTGAATCAAGCTACTTCAGAGACCTAAGATTCCACTGAGGGAATAGGTATTTATGCTTTAAAACCATATGATAATTTCCCAATTGATTATAATGGTTCATGCATAAAATCAAGATATTTTGGAATTTTTATTGCTTTAAAATTAGGCATTAAAATTCATTTGGCAGAAGGAGATTTTTTTTTTTTTTTTAATTCTTTGCAGAAATAAGATCTTGCCTGCAGGATGTGATTCTGGAATGATATCTCTGATAGAGGAGACATCATTCAGAACCTGACAATAGCTACTAGAGGACTCATAATGAATGTGCTGATAGAGCTCACTGTGAGCTCCATTCTGCATCCTTGGCTCATGTCAATAATTCCTGTATAAGCCAGTTGTCTCTTTGATCTCTATGGGCCTGAGCATGTTAGTGAAGCTGGAGGGGTCAGGTGGTAAAAGACTAGTACTCTCTTGCATGAGGGACCTGATCCAAAGACCATCTTAAGTCAATGGAATTCTTTTCCTGGAATTCAAAGAGCTGTGGAAAATGCTCCAAACAAGTATTTGGATATGTATTGTGCCTAAAATACAAGAAAAATAAAAAAGAAAATGATAATGTAATACTGTTGACCTAGAAAATATATTTTAAAATAATTTAAAATGTTAATTCCATTGCCTGAAACCTGAAACACATTTATTATACTTTACTGAACAATGAGAAAAAAACCCTTTCGCTTCCTCCCTCCCTCCCTTCCTTCCTTCCTGCCTTCCTTCCTTCCTTCCTTTCCTCCTTCCTTCTTTCCTTTTGCTTGCCTGCCTGCCTTCCACCTTCCTTCTACTTTCCTTCCTCCCTCCTTCGCTCACTTCTTCCCCTCCTCCTGTATAGTAATATTATTATATATATGTGTACATATATGTACTAGCACTGTGGACAGCTTAATTATTCAGTTTCTAAACTGTGACTTAAAGTGTGATTTTCAGTAGTAATTTCACTCCATTTGTATCGTCTGGCTGTTCTGAAATGATTATTTGCAGACTAGTGAGCGAAACATGAACAATCAACAATTTTTGATTGTACAATAAAATGACTGCAATTGAAGTACAATATTTTCAGTAGTTTAAAGATGATGGGCTATAGCTTACTGACCCCATTCACTTCACTTACTGACTAAGCAAAGTGCTTAGCTGAAACTCTGAAACAAATGCTTAACTTTATTTCTGAGTGTAAAGCAAAACAAAACACACACACACAAAATCCAAACAAACAACCCCCCCAAAAAAACCCAACCAAAACCAACAGAACAACCAAGAAATAGCATTTAGCACCAGTAATCAGTCATCCAGGATGGAAAGAGAAGCTGGTATTAATAATGCTCAGGTATATTTTTCTACTTTCTTAATGAAACAAATTGTGGTAAAAATAAATAAAGACTTTGCCTGTTCCTCTCTCTATACATATATCACGTATATATATACATCACACAGTTTCATCATGCACTTTTATGAATGTATGATAGAGATATTTTGCAATAATTTGCACAGCTATTTTGTATCTTCATTTAGATGAATCAACACAGCTATGTTAATATAATTGATTCACCTCCCATTTGCATCAGCTGAACTTCTGGTCTGCTATTTTGAAATATAACAACACACTCCTTATGCACTTGCAATTCTTCATTACAACAATGGGAAATGCTGAGTTATTGTTAGCAATCTCATCTGCCTGCATATATGCAAGTGCACAGTACAGTCTTTGCACCCACATTTATTAACCCCCCAAATTACTATTTTGGTTATTATGTATCAGAAAGTGCACTGGAAGAGGTTATATTTCTGTCAACTGGTATAAGCATTCATTTTCCATGAAACCTTAACCCTGACCCTAAATTAACAATCCTTAAAGATTAGTTTAAACAGAAGGTAAATTTTGTTCATAGTGATAAGCATTGATTTTTTATCCCACAGTGCATGACACTGGCCTGGTTATTGATAGAGAAGAAAATATTCCCTATGGCTAGGAAATTCTACAACAGTAAAAGCAGCTATATAACATAGAACCATAGAGCAGTTTGGGTTGGAAGGGATGATGTATAAAGGTCATCTGGTCCACCCCACCCTGCAATGAGCAGGTACATCTTCAACGAGACCAGGTTGCTCAGAGCCCTGTCCAACCTGACCCTGAATTTTTCCAGGGCTGAAGCATCTACTGCCTCTGTGGGCAATCTGTGCCAGTGTCTTACCATCCTCATTGTAAAAAATTTCTTCAGTGTATTTAGTCTAAATCTACCCTTTTCTAGTTCAAAACCATTACCCTTTGTCCTATCACTACAGACACTGCTAAGGAGGTTTTTACCCCTTAAGTACTGAAAGGCTGCTATAAGATGTCCCCAGAGGCTTCTCTCCTCCAGGCTGAACAACCACAGCTCTCTCAACCTGTCACCTCAATAGAAGAGGTGCTCCATCCCTCTGAGCATCTTTGTGCTCTTCTCTGGGCTTGTTCCAACAGCTCCACATCACGGAATCATAGAATAGTTTGGGTTGCAAAGGACCTTAAGATCATCTAGTTCCACCTCCCTAACATGGGCAAGGACACCTCACACATCCTTCTTATGCTGGGGGCCCCACAGCTGGACACAGTACTTCAGGTGGGGTTTCATAAGAGTCCAGGAGAATCCTCTTCCTCGACTTTGCTTTTCACACTACTTGGGATGCAACCCAGGATGCAGCTGGCCTTCTGGTCTGTGAGTGCACATTGCTGGGTAATGTCCAGCTTATCACCCACCAGTACTCCCAAGTCTTTCTCTGCAGGCCTGATTTCAATTCCTTCATCCCCCAGCCTGTATTGATACTGGAGCTTGCCCTCACTATGAAACATTTCTCCCTTATATCTGGCCTGAATCTATGTGAATATACATGTGTGTGTATTTTCACAATATGCATGTATTTAGATAAATATAAGAAATGCTCTAATCAGTTTAACACCTGCTGCTCTGCAGGATGGGTTTCTAAAATGAAAAGTTACTTTTCTTTATGATATTCAAAGAGCCCCCTGAGCTAGGTTAGCTGCTTGTAGTAACCCAAAGGAGGAATAAAACCTGTTTCATATCCCTTTTCTTTCTTCCAGCAAGGAGCAGGCTGTGATGTGGACTCCCCCCTCCTGCTCCCTCCCCTGGTGGGGGGGGGGGCGACTGGAGCTGTCCATTCAGCACCCCACACCCCCCACCTGCCACCCGCCCGCCAACACACACAAAGGAAGGGAAATATTAATTAATTAAAAAGAGGGGGGAGAGCTAAAAAAAAAAAGCCAATCTGCTCAATCCTCTGCCTGCAGGCAGACTCTAACGGAAACCACATATGCTTTGCCTCTCCCTATAAGAAATCTTCATTGGGGCATTAAAATACTTAAAAGGATTAGTCGTTAAATACTTGTACATTTGGTTTAATTCACTAGAAACGCTATGTCACAGGGTTACATCAGAAAGCTAGAGAGTTTTAATCTCTTGCAGTGTTTACCTAGATGTTTTATTCCTTCTGCTGCTTGTTACAGGGATAATATTAATATCCTACTTGTCCAGAGGGAGGAAGTTTTTTAAAAAAAAGAAGAAAAAAAAAAGAACTGTCTGCTATCTTATGGTATAAAAATATCAAAGATACTTTTAAGGTAAAACAAAACAAAACAGCATGAATTGGAGCATGGCATGCCTTCCCACAGCCTGGTGCTTATTCTTGATGATGGTGATGGAGGGATAAGGAGCTTTTGTCTTAGGAAAACAGAATAACTTAGCAGATCAGATGGGTCTTGGGACATGAGAGGTGGTGGTTTTGTTCAAAACCACCTTCTTTTTTGCACCTCAGTTTCCCTATACGACAGGTGTGCAGCTTCTTTTTAATTCCTTTTTCTGTGTAGTAGCTAAAAATACACTATTTTTGGCAAAGGTCCAGAAGAAGTTGCCTTCAACTAGGTAAAGACACAGGGGCCATAAATCTAACGAGGCCAGGTGCAGAAATGCCTTACTGTGAACTTCTGAATGGGGAGGGCAACTGGTGTGCAGGAGGATATCATCCTGTGAGAGCTGGATCTTTATGTTGTTAATGGGAGACAATGGACTGTTACAGCTTAAAGCTTTCTTCAAGTTGTAGAGGTTTCTGCTCTTAGTCCTAGCATTCTACAGCTTCCTTGTTGCTATATCCATTCAAAAGGCCTCAGGTAATGAGATACCAGTGAAAGTGCTTCCTTTTCAAATAAAGAATTTCTTTATTCATATTTCAGTCTGTTTGGGTGAAAAATAAACCAAGAGTGAAATTCTGGTCTCATTTAAGTGCATGAGTGCATTGCCACAGATTACTGTTAATTTACTAAGAAAAAAAACTCAGTGGAGTGGCATACATTTATTATTTTGAAGAAATAATCCCATCTTTCCTAGAAAGGATTAAGACAAGACAAGTTCCATCATCAAGTTCTTTGTTTTGCAGTGTCTGAACAGCAGAACAACATGTAGCCAAACATTTTCATTGTTCAATGAAGTTATTACTGTTTAAAGTAGTTTCATTGGAAGTTCTACAGTGACTTCAACAAGACACAACCTAATGGTAATTCCTCTGGAGTCAGGCAAACTCCAGAAATAGCAACTCAAATATAAAGTGTCACTGGCTTTGTGGCAGAAAAATTAGCATGCATACCCCTATCCCCAAAATGCACATATATCTGACAACAATCTGGAATATAATTTCAGTGCTGAGATTTTATCTCAGATTTTATCCATCTGAGCCAAACAATTCATTGTTCTACAGTGGTGAGATACAGGGTAAGGCCTGGGTAAAACTCATCTAAATAGTCACCCAGGTATTCTGGATTAAGAAGATAAAATCTTATTCCAGAGTTGCCCATTCATTCTTCTTGCAAATTATGGAAGAGGAACATTCCTGGGATTGACCTGGAGACTTTCTGAATGCCTGAATGATGTAAGAACATAACACCATTCACTACATAAAGACATATTTTGCCTCTTATAATCTATTGCAATTATTTATCTGTGAAACCCTTCCCTCTAGTTTAGGGTGTTTTATACCTCTTAGACCTTTCAGTCTAATTTAATTTTTGAGGGTGTCTGAATATCACCCTGCCCTTGACATAAAGGACATTTTTATTTTTGGTGAGGCTTTTGTGCCTTGTGCTTTTTTTCCCCCTCAAAAGAAAATAATGTTTCCTTGTATTCACAGCATAAATGCAGCTGCCCACGAAATTGCATGAATGAGGACTAGATAAGAGAGTTACATTAGAGCAGAAATTCGGGTCACATCATATCAAAGTGAAAGCATCAGGTCAAAGATATGCTTGGCTAATAATATTTATGCACAATCAATTTAAGTGTGAAAATTCCTCCTGCCACAAAAGAAATCTCTTTTTAGTCTTAGCTTGGTGCAAGTATTTTCAATGAGGTAATGCCACTGCTTGCTAAAATGCAATGTATTTACATCTTCTTTGCATTATTTATTGTTATCCTGTAGGCATGATTTATGTCACTGAATTTTATCAGCTTCTGAAAGATTATTTTTCAAGTGGTGCCCCTGGACTCGAGGAACAGAAATGCCAGTGCAAGTCTTTTACACCTGTTACACAGCATAGGTGGATGCTGCCTGTTATCAGTCATGCAGAAAAATGTCTCTCCTTCAGTAACAGCTCTTGATATTGTGACCTTACCACACCCTTAGCAGGCAGAGTCTTTAATGCTTTCAAAGCCTTTAGAACCATGCTACAGGAACACTTCATAAATTTATGCTTGACAGACCAGGGAGAATTTTCCAAGTCAGTGTAATGTGTGCTGCAATAGGTTACATGGTAGGCACTGCGTGTGATTACAGGACTGCAGATAATTGGTGTGGGGGTTAGTAAAGATTTTTGGCTCTATGCAGAAGATCAGTCCTTAACTCTGCTACTGATTTTCTGTGTCACCTTGGACAAATCACCAAGTTGTTGCTACTTTCCCCATGTTTTGTATGTGTGGTGCATCTTTTTGTTCTTTTCTTTTTATGTTTAAACTCTTTTCAATGTTAGCTGCTCAGGGTGAAGGTCTTACTGTGTGACTGTTTCTTGAGAGAATGGGAACCTTGATTTGAGCTTGAGGCCGCACTCAAAATAGAGAAGTAAGTTTTGCATCTGTTTTTTGGAAAAAAAAAAAGTGTAACATACCTTGAATCATCAGACTTGCCTAAAGACTTGCTTCACTTTAACTTGTTCTGAGAGACTTTGCCATGTCACAGTCTGCCTGTAGGTCCATATAAAGAGCATGAATCTGTGACTGTGATTGGCAAACAAAGACAATCAATTGCTTGAGAATGTGAAATGAGAAGTCCAGTGAATGTTTTAGACTTTGTTGGTTGGTCTACACTGAATACTGCAACAGCAGGAATGTTTATTTAACCTAGACTTAAGGAGAGAGGTGGATAATATCAGTTTTCTGTGATAAGATGTGGGATGACACACCAAGATTAAAAGAATGAGATGCTTGTGAGGGCCCTCAGCCTGTTGGTCTGAGATGTGCTGGGTACACTGCAGCACACTTGAAGTCTTATGGAGATGAGCTAGGTTTCTCCTGGGGTAATAGGACACAGCAGGGAAACACCAGTGAAATACCTCAAAGGAATTAAGGGGTGTTCCTCTAAGAAGGTGACATGGCTGACAGCCCAGTTGAAGTGCCTCTACAACAAAACATGCAGCATGGGCAACAAATAGGAGGTGTTGAAAGCCACTATGCTGCTAAAAGCTATGACTTAGTTGCCATTACTGAAACTTGGTGGGACGAATCCCATGACTGCAGTGCGGCTGTCAAAAGTTACAGGCTGTTCAGAAGGGACAGGTTAGGAAGGAGGGGTGGAAACATTGCCCTCTGTGTCAAGAAATGGACAAGAGCTGTCTCTGAAGAACAGCCACAAGCAGGTTGATAGCTGCTGGGTAAAAATTAGAGACCAAGGCAACAAAGGCAACCTTGTGGCTGGTATTTAGTATAGACTACCAGATAAAGGGGAGTCTTGTTGAACCCTTCTCATCCCAGCTGCAGGAGGTATCATGCTTGCAGCTTTCATACTTCTGGGGGATCTTGACATCTGCTGGAAAAGTAGCACAGCAAGCTGTAGGCAGTCTAGGAGACTCCTGGTGTGCACGGAGGAGAACTTCTTTAGCCAGATCATAGAGAGCCCTATAAAAGGGATGTGATGCTGGACCTGATGGTCACCAGCACAAGTGAGCTAACTGGTGACATCAAGACTGAGGTAGCCTGGGCTGCACTGATCATGTGCTGGTGGAGTTTGTAATCCTGAGGGATATGGGTTAGGTGAAGAATAAAGGCAGGACCCTGAATTTTAGGAAAGCAAACTTTTACCTCTTAAGGAGTTAGTCATTATGACCCTTTGAGAAACTGCACTCAGGGGCAAGGGAGCAAAACAGAGCTTTCAGGTCTTTAAGGACAGTTTCTGTAAAGTGCAAGACCTCTCGCAAAACTGACCTGTCAGCCTCTCTCTGTGCCTGGGTAGATCGTGGAACAGATCCTTCTAGAAGCCGTGGTGAGGCACATGGAGAACAGGGAGGTAATTTGGCATAGCACCTTGACTTCATTGAGGACAAGTCCTGCCTGACCAACCTTATGGCCTTCCTTGATGGAGTGACTATGTCAGTGGACAAGGGAAGAGCTATGATGTCATCTATCTGGATTTCTGTAAGGGTTTTGAAATGGTCATAGAATCATAAAATAGGGTTTTGAAATGGTCATAGAATCATAGAATCATAAAATAGTTAGGGTTGGAAAGGATCTTAAGATCATTAAGTTCCAATCCCCCTACCATGGGCAGGGACACCTCACACTAAACCATGTCACCCAAAGCTCTGTCCAAAATGGCCTTGAACACTGCCAGGGATGGAGCATTCACAGCTTCCTCGGGCAACCCATTCCAGTGCATCACCACCCTAACACTAAAGAACTTCTTCCTTACATCTAATCTAAACTTCCCCTGTTTAAGTTTCAACCCATTACCCCTTGTCCTATCACTACAGTCCCTAATGAAGAGTCCTTCCCCAGCAGCCTTATAAACCCTCTTCAGATAGTGGAAGGCTGCTATGAGGTCTCCATAGACTCCCAAGACTGAATAGCCCCAACTTTCCTAGCCTGCATTCATATGGGAGGTGCTCCAGTCCCCTGATCATCCTTGTGGCCTTCCTCTGGACTTGACCCAACAGTTTCATGTCCTTGTTATGCTGAGGACACCAGAACTGCACACAATACTCCAGGTGAGGTCTCAGGACCTCAGAGTAGAGGGGCAGGATCACCTCCTTTGACCTGCTGGTCACGCTTCTTTTGATGCAGCCCAGGATATGTTTGGTTTTCTGGGCTGCAAGTGCACACTGAAGCTGGCTCATGTTCATTTTCTCATCAACCAACACCCCCAAGTCCTTCTCCACAGGACTGCTCTGAATCTCTTCTCTGCCCAACCTGTAGCTGTGCCTGGGATTGCTCCAAGCCAGGTCTAGGAGATTGCACTTGGAATGGTTAAACTACATAAGGTTGCCATCAGCCCACCTTACAAGCGTGTCAAGGTCCCTCTGGATGTCATTCCTTTCCTCCAGTGTGTCAGTGGAACCACACAGCTTGGTTTCTTCTGCAAACTTTTAGAGGGTGCACTCAATCCCACTGTCCATGTCACTGATAAAGATGTTGGACAAGACCGATCCCAACACCAATCCCCAAGGGACACCACTCGTTACTGGTCTCCAGCTGGACATTGAGCCATTAACCACAACATTTTGTGTGTGGCTATCCAGCCAGTTCTTTATCCACGGAGTGGTTCATCAATCAAATTGATGTCTCTCCAAGTTGGAGACAAGGATGTCATACGGGACAGTATCGAAGGCTTTGCACAAATCCAGGTAGATGACCTGGACCCACAGTTTCCTTTTCTCTAATCGGAAAGATATGAATTTGATGGGTGGACTGTTCTGTGGATGAAGGATTGGTTGGATGGTCATATCTATAGGATAGTGGTCAACGGCTCAGTGTTGAGTTGGAGATTGGTGACAAGTCTGTCTTTGAAGTACACTGCTCCCTGGCTATCTCCTACATACTACTAGTGGCATAAATTTATTTCAGGTGCTCATTAAACTTCCTCATCTGAAGAAGGAGTGAATTTGTTCTCATTTGCAGTTTTACATTGCCTTAAGTCCTAACCCAGGGCTGAGTTTTCTTTCAGACACCAGGAGATCAAAAGAGCTGATGAGAATGGGAGGAACAAGTGTTTAAATGCCACATGGCCTGTGGAGTTGCATTTTTTTACATAACTGGATCATCTAGGACATTTCTTTTAAATAACAGCATTCTAACCTGGGGTACCAGATATACCATTGGTGTAAATCAGAACAACTCCCAAAGGACATGTGTTGATTTTACACCCACTGGACATGTGGCTCAGCCAGCCTGTGATTTTTAGCACTTAGTTTTCTTCATGAACAGAAAATAACATTATCATTTGCTTGTGATAAGGATATCTTTAATCAGGAGCTGGGATCTACTGTACCACTAGGTGCCAAAAAGACAGTCCTTAATTTAGAAGCTTCTCGGTGTCCATAAAATTAATTCATGGATGCATTAAGCTGAAGGAATAAAAGAAAGTGATATTGAAAGGATGATAAACTGTTCAGTTTTAGGTGGACGTGACTTATTTAGTGATTTAGGGATTTAGGGATTTAATAGTGAAGGAAGATAATTCTTTTGTTTTCTTAAATATATACTCAACTGTAAATTTTATTAGGGAGCTGAATTTTTATCTCATCTCCATCAATAGGAATAAAGAGCAGGTCAATGGAGTTATGCTATCACTAAGCTAAGATGTGAATCCTGACTATTATTCTTAAATAGATGTAGAGCAGGTTGGTTTGATATCTCAGATTTAAATTATTTCTATGAACATCCTGTGGAAAGAAAATGAATCTGAAATGATATTGCAAAGGAAAATTCATTTACATCTTTTCTGCAGAAAGAACCTGTTGAATGACATTTAAAAGAGGATTAAAGCTGATTTCTTACAAGCAGCAGAATAATCAGATTTCTAGACTAAAGTGGAATTAAGGTCCTTCAATTCATCTGCAAAACTGACTGAAGTTGAATCATCGTTCAGTAATTTACATGTCATTTGCAGGGGCATTCATTGTGCTTTTAGTACTGTAAATATGATCTGAACAGCTTTTGATCTTTTGCAGCATTTGCAGGAACATATTATTGTTTCTGAGAAAAAAAGGAAGAGTTTATAAAAAAAAAATCCATAACGCTTTTTTACAATGTCAAAACAAATGTGTCAACCAAATGTTAATATCTGCGCTAGTTTCATTTATCTGCACACGGTGGTTGTGAGATTTAATGATTGTTTGTCACAAAAAAACATTTTAAGGGAAGCAAGCAGATTGCTGAGTAGCAAACATGTTTTATGGAATATGTAACATTGTAAACACATTTTTGTTTCAATAGGATTTACAGAGGATTGCAAAATAAATGTGTTCATAGAAAATGAGGAGTAGACAAAGCTTGTATTTTTTGAGCTAAGCATTTTGCATTAGTTTGCTTTTGCTAGAAGGATTCATTTGCTAACATTAAAATTCATACTTTTGTATTTTTTTTTTTTTTTTTTTTGTTTTTACTGGACTAGTCCCACCTTTGAACTGGGACTAATTCTTCTGACATACATTTGACCACAGATCCCACAGCAAGAAAACCCTCCCATATTTCCCATAACTGCCAACCTTGTTTATCTTGTCAATTCTCTCTTGAAAGATCAGATCTTTAGCTGTTCCAAAGCCCAGAGAAGTCAATGAAAATATTCCCAAAAGCTTTGAATCAGACTCTGGCAGCAAAGCAGCAGTAACTTCAATGGAATTACATCAATTTACTCCGGTTGAGGATTTGACCTGGTGTTTAATACTGCCGCTCATCACCATTCTGTCTGAGATTCATCCTCAACACTTCTTGGAGGCACAAAAAAAGAGATGTTCTGAAATCAAAGTTTTGGCTGGGGGTAGGGTAGAAGAAGGTAGTTTTTATTTAAAAAGATGATAGCTCAGTCAAATAATTTAGTAAAGAACCTAATAGAAATTTTGGATATGCTTAGAAGATGATGATGTCTTAGAACAAATGTCTATCCATCTGAATAGTGATTTTGGCATGGGTTATAGAGAAATAGTGATAAAATTTATCATATGTCATCAATATCTCATTTATGTCAAATTAATACCTAGAGACCTCTATAAGGCTTATTTTTTGTCCATCAAATTATTTGCCTCTTCTTGTTGACAAAAATCAAAGAGTCCCTTCAGGAGCATGACATGATAGCCACACAAAAAAACCACACTAGTCTGTTGTCAATCAGACATGGATAGCTTTAATGTTACAATTATGACTCCATCTCACAACACAACAACTAATTAAAAGAATGTACTCTAATATTAGCTATCCTTAAATAGCTATCTAGATTCCAGTCAATGGAAATAAACACACACATCCAGAAGGGTTTTTTACCCTGTGTGCTTTGGGTTTTTTTAAGATTGGGTAATTTTAAGATGCTGAATCACTTTCTGGAGTTTCTGCATCTTTCCATTGATGGTAGAGAGCCTAATGAGTATATTGTATTGAATCTCTTGTTAGGGGGCTGAAATTAGGAAGGCTGAATCCTAACAATGTGATTTCATTTGTTCTTTAAAGGTAATAATGTTTATAGTCTTTAAGCTGTTTATAGGCTTTAGGGAATCATGTTTTTAGCCATGTTTATAAATCATGTGTTTATAAAGCAGGCTGAATCCTAACAATCTGATTTCATTCACTCTTTAGAGGTAGTCATGTTTATAGTCTTACAAGGTATGCTGTCTAATACTGGAGGTTTCCTTTACATTAATCATAGGATGGTCACTGGATTTTGAGTTTCAAGCCATCAGTAAGCCTCAAGTCATATTTATTAACAAGGACTCATAATCCGAAAGCACAGCAGTTCTAGTTAGGTGAAAAATACTGGATCTCAATCTGTCCATTATATTAATGGTCACAATCTTAAAGTTTTGGAGGTATCTAAAATTCATATAGAGGTCAAAACCCCCTTGGCTCAAAAGACTATGAAATCTGATTAGCTTTGAAGCCAACACCTCATATATGGCTTTAAATATCCTTGCTCCAGTTCAAAGTACCACAAAACATCTGAAATTCGTGTCAGGGTACACTGGTGTTCATGCTCATATTTCACATATATCTAGGAGAGGTCTAGATCAATTTCGTTCTTCAGTTCACACTGCTTACCATTCCCATCCCTCCTGGAATATTTAGAGAATTTACTATCAGTTTAAATCCATTAAAGCTTAAAGACTTCTTGCATACCTGCTCAGAACTTAATCTACTAGAAATTTTTGTTGTCTACTTTCTGAGAAAAAAAAAGAACCCAAAACAAACCCTCAACAAAAACCAAAACTAAACCAACCTCACATTTTAGTTAGAATAGTTAGGGTTGGAAAGGACCTAAAGATCACTAGGTTCCAAACCCCCTGTCATGGGCAGGGACACCTCACACTAAATAATTTCACCCAAGGCTCTGTCCTTTAAGTATCATCTTAAAGACGCCTTTTAAAACAGTGTTTGTCTCTCTCTCTTGTGTCTTCAGGTTTAATTTCCTTCATCAGCTTAGAGGTGGCATCTAGCATGAATAGGAAGGCTGTGATACTACTTACACAATATTCATAATGCTCAGCACTCTTTTGCCTATACCAGGTTCCTATGGTGTATGCACAACTTCATCATTTTGTCCCATCCAGCCATTCATACCATAGCGAAAAATTCTACATTTGGTTTGATGGTTAGTTTCTTCATATGGACAACTTGCAAGTGAGCAACCTTTTCTTCCACTTACAAACCTGCCCATAGGTAGCAGAGCTTTATTTCAGAGTTGCCGTGGTTGACATATTCTCAGTGGACACTGACTTCACAGACAAAATTTCTTCTCCCTGTTTTCCCGCCTTTCTGTTTTGTCTTTGAGGAAGCTCTCAGATTTTAGTTTTGGAAAGAGGCAATCAGTCTCTTTCCATTGTTTGCTCTTAATTAAATCAGCCTTTTTGGTTTACCATATTCCGGTAGTTCTATCTCACCAACTGGTTAGCACTCTGCAGTATGGAACACAAAGACAGTATACCTCCAGGTCATGCTGCATCTACAATGAAGGAAAGAAATATCCCTTCTCCAAGAGCTGAAGGAATAAAGGACAGAGAAGAAGAGACGATGAGTCAGGATCATCATTTGCCTCTATCAGACAGCCTATGTATCTGGGGTCTGACAGGACAGAAGAGTGGATGATATCTCCAGGCGCAGATAATCCATACACCTGACATCTGAATGTCAGGCAAGAATAAGTGAAGCAGGCAGTTGTATTTAATCCTTTGGAGTTAAGAAATGAAACAAGATAGAGTCACTGTTGTGTTTTTTTCCCATACAGGTGTTGCCTTAGAAAACAAACCCTACCATTTCTGCCCTTTTGGTCTGAATACAGATGTCATGACCTAGGATCTTCTGCATTGCATGGCTAAATGTTCACATGAAGGTATGGGTAGAGTAGATCTCTGGACATGTGAGAAAGTATGATTTTCTTTTTTTTCCCAATGTTTGTCTGTGTGTGTGTGCATGCTTGTATGTATATAAACTGCTCTAAAAAAGGCCACATGTCTTACTGCCCATGGTGGGGACATATCCTACTATTTAGAAAGATATTGATGAGAAAAGAGGCCACACATAATAAGGAAAATGACAAACCTCTGGTCTTTTTCTTGTTTATTCAATTCTTCTGCCTCTCTGGAGGAGTTAGACTTCTAGTGACCATAAATCATCAGAGGCTTTATGTATATGGCTGCTCATCTCAAGCACCTCATCTGTTATACTGTTCATCTATTTCAATGAATATTAATATGCGACTCATATCCCTTCAGCATTTCTTCAGATCCTCAGCCCTCAAGTGAATACCCCAAAGGAAATAATCTGCTTGGTCAGATTTCCACAGACTTGATCTTTAGCAATGCTTGACAACTTTTGTGCCAGAAAGCAGAATGTTTCATGTTTTGTTATCAGTCAGCTGCATGTAGCTGTAAGCAGCCAACAAGAAATATCTTGGACACCATGAGGGCCATGTTTTTGACTACTCTTAGATTTCCCCCTTGGCTGAATCCTTTTCAGCAATTTACCAGAAGATATTTTTGGTGGTTAAAGGAACTAGAAATGCCTCCACCTGGCCTGCTCCATACTGCCTTTAAGTTTTACACCACTGTGAACGAATGCTGTAAATGTTTTTCTGCTTCTCATCTACATTAGGCATCTGTTTCAGCTTGGGTAAATTGGCCCTTGAAGATGCCTGTCTCTCCAATAACTCTAAAGTCATCCCACATACTTGCTGAGATGAAACAAAACATCTGACTTTCAAACAGCTCTGTTTAAAGGGGCAATTTTATATTTTGGAAGCTGCAAATACAAACTTTCCCCCACTTCGTCTGCTCCTAATTGTTCTTTTCACTGCTTGTTGGTACTTCGTGTTCCTTCTTCTTGCAGATGACTGCCAACTGCTTTTCATTTACCAAACAAATAGATTATGGCACCATTTCAATTGAGTGATTTAATATTCTATTTCAGGAGAAATTCTCCTCAAGTTTTTGGCTTTAATTCATTGATGTGGGGAAATTACAGTGTTATTATGTAATTATGCTTTTTATAAAGCATTTAAGACTTCTAGAAAGAGTTGCCTGAACTGACTATGTCTCTCATTTGTAATACTGCTTAATACATTCAATTACTCAGGGGTGTTTTATAGCAGTCCTGGCTCACTTCTGCATTGGTTTGGGATTACAGTATTAACACAACTGGACTACCAGAAAGCAAAACAAACAAACAATGCTGTAGTTAAATAGAAGCAGTTGGATTTAGGAAACCACAGTTCAACTTTATCTTTGTAATGGATATATTCCCATTCTAATTATCATTATGTCATTTTGCACCCCTGGGTCCTTTGTTGGTCATCAGACCAACTCATAAATGGTCTCAGTTCAATGTAGCTCACTGAGATCATTGTGTTCAAATCTGGGGTTCCCAACATAAGAAAGATGTGGACATGTAGCAAGTCCAGAGTATGCCACAGAGATGCTCAGTGAGCTGGAGCATCTCCCCTCTGGAGAGGGCCTGAAAGAAATGGGTTTGTTCAGCTTGGAGAAGGGAACAG
Source organism: Melopsittacus undulatus (assembly GCF_012275295.1). Taxonomy (NCBI): domain Eukaryota; kingdom Metazoa; phylum Chordata; class Aves; order Psittaciformes; family Psittaculidae; genus Melopsittacus; species Melopsittacus undulatus. The sequence continues at coordinate 17,414,588 of NC_047529.1, forward strand.
TTCATGGAGACCTTATAGCAGCCTTCCAGTGCCTAAAGGGGCCTACAAAAAAAGATGGAGAGGGACTTTTTACAAGAGCATGTAAGGATAGGAGAAGGGGGAATGGCTTTAATCTGAAAGAGGGTAGATTTAGATATCAGGCAGAGATTATTTACTGTGAAGATGGTGAGGCACTGGAACAGCTTGCCCAGAGAAGCTGTGGATGCCCCATCCCTGTTCAAAGCCAGGCTGGACAGGACTTCGAGCAACCTGGTCTAGTGGAAGGTGTGCCTGCCCATGGCCAGGGGGTTGAACTAAATGATCTTTAAGCTCCTTTTCAACACAAACTATTCTGTCATTGTTCTGTGATCACCAAGTAGGTACAGGTCCATCATTACTGCAGATATCCTTGGAGATCTGTCCTAGGAGCGTAGTACCAAGAAATTTTTGCTTGAAATAGTTTTTACTTCGTCTTTAGTAGTTGGTGCAATCACTTGATAATTCTAGTCTTTCTTTTTGTCTCTTCCATTAGACTGAAATCCTAACTTATTGAAACCAAGGAGAAAACCAGCCTTGGAAGAATTTTCATAGTCTAGGATGGGAAAAATGGGAAAGACCTAAAATATTAGATTTTGATGTCAACCATAGTATGGTGGCCAGGCTTATATATATCTCCTATGAGGTAAGACCTCTTTCTTCTTTTTGGTCCTTTTGTTGCAATTATTACTTGAGAATCGTAAAGACTGTGCCACTTTTCACCAACAGGGGTTGTAGAAACAATTTTTTCATTTTTGGAACTCCTAATCATAGAACTCATATCCACATAAATGCCATATTTATAGGAGTATAAAAAAGGAATATAAACATCTAGGCTAAATAACAGCAAACCCTATTATTAGTACTCTTGCTTTTTTATTTTCTTTAATATATTTTAAATTAATAGACAAATTAGAAGTTTAGTAACTACTCAGAATTGAAATCAGTTTCATTCTACATTCAACTTACGGTTAAGCATGTTTTTTGTTGTAAGAACAGAATTTATAACATATGTGAATATTTATTGAACACTTATTTTCCCTGGTGAATCCTGTCTAGTAATTGTTTTTTTTGACTATAATTCCCAAGAGGAGAAAACTCATGTATGCATGCATATGCACACCTACCCTCTCACTACACTTTTTGCCAGTTAAATAGGGAAGATTGATTTCATAGCTGAATCCATCCTCACCCCTTGGCTTGGTAAGTCATCAGTTTCATATCTCTCACATTAACTAAAAGGAAGTTTATACTGACAAAAAAACCCACAACAATCTCCTGGGTCACTCCCTAGCTGGTGGAAACTGCAGCAGATGCATCCTTTTTCCTTCCCACTATCACAGCAGGCTGCAGGCATAAGCAGAGCAAGCAGTTTCCCAAGGGAGCAAATGCCAAACCTGTCTCACTTTCTACCTTGTTTGTGATTGTGACTAGGAGTTGAGTGAAACCAGTCATAGTGACAATGGAACATTTGTAAACCAGGCTAGATTTATATGTCAGAATTCAAAATAAACCTTGTGCTTAATTACTCTGTTAGACTACTGGCCACATTACAGCAGTAATTAATTAAAATTCTTAATCTTCAATCCTATTCACTTTATAAGATGACAATAAGAATTCTTCTGGACTTGAAAAATTAGATTATCGTAGTTAAGATCATGCTTACGTACTTGATCTTCATCAGGACGTAAGCTCTAATGAGAAAAAGTGGTTTGCACAGGTACAGCTGAAAGAATTTGGTTTGCTATTTCCGAAAGCAAGGTGTTTTGTTCTGACAGCAATTTACCTTTCTCAATCAGATTTAGGCTAGCTAGATTATTTCCTGAAAATAGAGAAGCTTGAAATAAAAAGTTCCTTTTCCATTACAAAGTGTGCATCAGCCAAAGATTTAGAATAAATTGGTTTTGAGTTTTTAAGAGGTGCAACACCAACTTCATAAATGGAAACAGGAGAGAAAATATACAGCGCCAACCACATTTGTGCAAACTGAAAAACAGGAATACAGCACTGGGTGAATTTTGTCCTCAGAGTCCTACTCCCCACAGAGTAATGTGAGGCTTAATTAATGAGTTTTTGTAGAGTAGTTGGAGATCTTCAGGTAAAAGAAATTGATACACAAGAAGAAAACCAAACAAATAGAAAGGAAAAAAGACAAATAATAAATCTGTACATGAGCTTGCCAGTGTTAAGATGCCATTATTTCAGCTGTGGTTAAAGAATACAAGTTTTAAGAAAATGCAGCAGTGTGTTTCCACTAATGCAGAACACTGTGGTTTTATGACATTAAATGAAGTTGTTGAGTTCATTAGCAACAGTATACCTTAAAAAAAAACAACAAAAAAGCAGCTTCCTATTCACATTCAGTTTAAATAATTAAAATGGTATTTACAAATGCTGCTAAGATCTTTTGTTATTTCTTTTGGCATGTGTTGCATCCTCTTTTTTTTTTTTTTCATAAGGCTAATAAGTAAATTGCAAACATACATTATTCTTCACCATTCTCCACTCACTTTCCTCCCACTGGCAGCCAATCTACCAGAATTTTCTTCCATTCCCATTAATTGGTCCTTAGAGAATCTCCCTAGCATACCTTTGCAGTGACAGTCAGTGAACATTTCTTAGTAATACTGAGTCAGAAGCCCTGTGATAGCTCACAAGTCACATATTGAACTGGAGCTGTACTACTCCCTTCCATTATGTTTAATGCATGAAACTTCTTAAATGGCATGGCTCAGGTGATGGATCATACTTTGCTGCCAGAGTATCATCAGTTTCTGTGGTTATTTCTTTAAGATATTTATAATATATTTTTTTGCTAATGTATTGACTGCTAAGCAGTCCATATCAAGGACAGTAACATGTCATGCAAGATAGCCTCATGTTTTTTGAAGCTGCAAAATAGTAATGTCTCAAGCCACCACAGTTCTAGAAGTAAAAACAGATAAATAAATTCAAAAATAGCCATATCTCCCAGACAATGATATTTTTAACATCTTTGAAAATTTTGGACTGAGAAATTTCAGTGCAGTATGGAATCCACAGGGTCTTGAAGAATTTAAGTAATGCATTACATTTTTTGTTTTAAATGCATACTGCTCAGCAATGCTACAAGGTCCCAGGTGAAATCAGGTGTCTGCTGTGCATGCTGCTATACACAGACATAGAGAAAAAAATGTCTTCACTACCCAAAAGGCTTCACAATCAAAAGAGAGAAGCAATTATTCTCATGTTTCAGAGGACGAATTAACATGCAGAATAATGAATTGTTATTGGGAGACAACCTTCTCTATACATCCAATTTATTTGTTGTGTGGATTTTAGTAAATTAAGTACTGAAAAAAGTGGGGTGATTCAGCCTGGTGCAAGTTTCCTGCAACTGCTATCAAAACACGTAGGCTAGACAATAGGGTGGAATTTATTACATCTAACTGTTGCAGTGGGAATAATTTCACCCACCTTTGGTAGCACTGTGTCAACACTAGTCTTTGCCCACTTGATTTTCAGTTGCCAGTCCAGAAAGGTGAATGTACAATTAAACTGCGTAGCATTTGCTAGACCCAGGCAGATGTCTTACACCCTGTAAGATGCCTCAATTACCATTTTGTGCTCTATAATGGATTTTTAGCTCTAATCTAAGGAAATTAACTAGATGAACTTTATAAATATGGAGAGATCCAACAGCAAGAACTAGAAACCTCCTAGAGCTGATTTTGTCATTCCCAGCGTGGGTATCTGGAAAAGATACGATAGTTCACATTCTGGAGCTGCCTAGCTCTCTCTACTAAGAGCAAAAGAAGGGTAGAAGCTTGGCTTACACAGAATACATATCACTGAGGTACCTAAATTAATCTGAAACCATCTTCACATGGCTGATAAAAACTAAACTTCCCTTCTCCTTCTGCTTCTTCTCCTTCTCCTCTTTGAGCCATAGAAGGTCACCTGAAATTCATATCTTAAGATACATAATGACAGTGGGCTGTTATGAAAGAGCAGAACAGTTTTATATATAAAGAAAAAGAAATCTTATAATATGCTTGACTGCAGATCCTTTGATAGAGGGAGCTATAACTAACTTCATGTCTGTACAGAAGTTCTCACAGTGAAATGTTACCTTGTTAAGGCCTTTCTCTGCTGTTGCAGAAACAGTAGTAAACAGTAATATTGTTGGAACCTGTAATTTGTTATCCAAGGGTAGAAAGCACTCATATTACAATAGTATGACTTTTGGTAAAAAATATTATCAAGAAGCATAGCTGTTCCACAAACAATCCAAACATGCTTATTGTTATATGTAAGAAAGCTAAGTATCAGATAGTGGACAAATCTGATACTTCTCATGTTATTTTCTGTGCTCTTTGTCTAGATGGATTGCATCTACATTTAGCTTCTCCTGCATCTATAGGAAGTGCTTAGGAATAAGGTGATGGGCTCCCAGATGCATTTGGAAACAGTATTTTTGTTGATAGCAACTGTCACTATGCTAATTCCCTTATGGATTAGTAATTCACAGATCACTGTGGGTGGCTTCTCAAGGTGGTGAGGAAATTTCAATGTAGTGCTGTATGACCTTGTTAATCTTCATTCCTACAGGTCTTCATGATAGGAGGCAGTCATTGAGAAAATATATTGAGTGTGAGAAGGCTGTGTGTTTAGTTGCTCTATACATAAGAACAAAGAAAAGTACTTTTTTTTCATGCCTTTGAAACTATTTTATTTGGCCTATCTGGGTTATATTTGGCACCTGTGCCAATGTACTAAGCAGATCCAGGATTTGTTCCTAAACACTGGATCTTGTTCATCTGTACTATTTAATTATTAATGGATCATTATGGCCTGATCTAGCTATCTGTCTCTAGGCATGGTCAAGAGTCTGCAGGGGCAAGATCATTCTTAGCAGGTGGTTTAGGTGTTACCACTGTTTTAAAAAGATTTGGCAAGACTGTCCCTGATGATCTCAAAGTCAAAGAATAGACCCTGGGACTTTAGTATATCTGTGAAGATGCAGCTGTTTGAAATCCAAATAAAACAAAGAGAACATCCTTCCCTCTTTTAGGGATAGGCACATATTCAGAGATTATAAAAATAGGATCCATACTCAGTGTTTTAAGAGGAAAATATTAAACTTCCTGCCAATATTCTATGGGAAATGGGTCCTGGGTATACCACATGTCTACCAAAACTGTCCTCTTAACAGCTATCAATATTCCTGGTGTGCAGTTGAAACCTAGATTCAAATAACTTCCATGCATAAGAATATGATCCTTCATCAAAAGGAGCTGGTGATCTATGCAAGCCTGTATGAGTAGCATTGTCATGATGTTCTAGTTTCTGTAGCCAAAGGCAGCAGTATGGCCAGCATCAGGATTAGTTCCCTTGGCTCCCCCAATTTCAGCCTGGATGATTATATGACAGCTGAGTTAACTTGCCTTTGGCATGAATCTGGAGGGAGGATTCATTTTCTACCACAGGTTTATGGTGAAATGCCTTAATCATTGTTAGTGCTCCTCATGAATCCTATAGTTAAGCATGTCAGCTATATTTTGAGAAATATTTGTCTTGTTTCCTTCTTTCCTTCATTCCTTTTTGCCTCCTTACCTTCCTAATAACAAACAAATCAGTTATTATTTTTGAGTCTAAGATGTGACTTCTACAGTTTGTGTAAATCAGTTGTTTCTAAATTCAAGCTGTTTATATTTTTTCATACATATGACAAATGAAAGTGTTTTTTCCTGAAAAATTTTCATAGAAAGTTGGTTTCTTCAACTTGGTCTAAAACTCCAAGATATATTGGTGGATTCTTCTAATGAAGGACCATTCTTCCAGATATTTTTTAAAAAGCAGGAATGTTCCAGTTGAGCTGAAATCAAGGCCATGTTTTTAAATGTTATGTCTTTTGGATTTTTCATTGTGAATGTATATAGAGCAAGATGACCCATACCTATTTTTAGAGTTGGAGCTTATTTATCAGGAACAAAATGGGTAATAATTAATGGAATGAATTTTAACAAGTCTGAATGCTGGATCCTGCTCCTAGGATGAAGTAAGGTTGGGCACAATGCAAACTGGGAGAGGAGTGGCTGGAGAGTAGCTCTGCAGAAGAGTCTGGAGGTGCTGGCCGGCAACAGACAGTGTGAGTCACCAGTGTGCCCTGGCAGCCAAGAGGGCAAATGGCATCCTGGGGTGCATTGAACACAGTATAACCAGGTGATCAAAACAGGTGATTATCCCACTCCATTCAGTGTTGGTGTGGCCTCTCCTTGAGCACTGTGTAGTTGTGAACCCCACAGTTTAAGAAGGATGTGAAAGTCTTTGAATGCTTCCAGAGGAGTGAAACAAAGCTGGTGAAAGGACTGGAAGGGATGTCCTTTCAGTTGCTGAAAGGGCTGGAAGGCATGTCTTCTGAAGAGCAACTAAAGACTTTGGATTTGGAGAAAATGAGGCTAAGGAATGACCTCATTGCTCTCCACAGCTTCCTGAGGAAAGGAAGAAGGGACAGAGGTCCTGATCACTTCTCCCTGGGATTCAGTGATAGGACAAGTGGGAATGGTTCAAAACTGCACCAGGGAGGTTTAGACTGGACATTAAGAAGCATTCTTTACCAAGAGGGTGTTCAAACACTGGAAGAGGCTTCCTAGAAATGTGATCTATGTGTATTAAGGTGAAATTTCATGTCTTAAACATAGTTTGAAAAAGTTGCCAGATGATCCAGCAGAAATTACTGCTCCTTGACGTTAATCATGTGCACACAGCAATTGTGTTTTAGAGATCATATTTTTAAACTGGAAGCTCTCAATGCCTGAATTGGGAGTTCAGGATAAATCATTAACAGAAAGACATCAATAAACTGAGTCTTATATAACACTGGCAATCAAACCCCACCAGGAATTCATTTAAGCGTGTCATGCTGACTTCTTCTAGAGCTAATGGAGATAGCCCACAGAGGGACGATTCCTACCTTTCTGAGATGCTGTCATAGGTAGTGTTAAGTAATCTAGAAATCCTCTCTCCAACTAGAGAAGGGGAATCTAGGAACCTCTATTAAGTACCTGATGTTAACTGCATATTAAAATTTATATGTCTTCAATGAAAGGCTGGGAAAGTCCACAGAGAAATCCATGAGGGTTTCCTAATGTGTAGATAGAGTCCAGAATATTATTTACCACAAAATGCTTAAGGATGCAATAGTACTCAAGGGAAGTACTATTTAATCTTGTACTATCTGTTATTCTTCTTAAGGCACCTGCTTTGGGGCCAAGCTTTAAAGATAGTTATGGAAATATATGAAGATGGAGGTTTTGAAGATGGAGATATTCAATCAGTCCCTATAAAACTACTCTTCCTTTCTGATCCAAGCCTACTGATTTGTGCTGGTCCTGATGTATCATAACTGGCTCATTTGCTAAAGCTAAGTGATATAGGGCGACATCTTGCAGTAAATCATCCATATTACACTTATTTGGCAGTGTCTGAAATTATGACCATTGTAACTGTTAAAGTTAGACCATCATAGAACATGTTATTCTAATACTGTCTCTAGTTGCTGTTCCTATCATAATGTTGGCCATTGTGGAAAAAGTCATCACACTATAAAATTGGTGTGCATTTAGACCTGCTGTCTATATGACTGTTAAATGCAAGTGTTCCCTCATTTTGTACTATGTGTCATCTGTGGGTTGAATCACGGCTCTTTGGGTTGGGGGTTGGGGGAAATCAGTGATTCACTTGTTTTGCAGTTATTTTTCTTTCTCTCAAAATATGACTCAAAAGCTTCAAAATCCCTGTAAAGATACTCCAGATAGAATTAATGTAATGTAACACTGATGTCTGAAATGTAAAGGTCTATGAACTACTTACCCTAGGCTCCTTTCATGGTCAATGGAGAGGAATAGGTATCTTGAGGCTGTAACTGATATTGCCCAAGGTAGAACATTCAAGTGGGTCAAATGAATCAAGCCTGAATGTGTCTGTTTCCTTCAATGGCAGGTGTAGATGTCTACATTAGAGAAGTCTAAAATACCCTCTAAGTGCTATTCCACTCTTCAACTCCTCTCTCCTCAGTTAATTCACAGACGGATTATTCTGTCTGACTTTCACTAAGATCATAAGAATATAAAAGAAATTTTATTGAATCTCACCATCTATCTCAGCATGCTGTCTCTGATAGCTGTTGAAGACCAGATGCCCAGGAAAGAGCCATAAAACCAGGGCAAACATATCATATTTCCTCCATCTTCTTTCCCAGCCTCTAACCATCTGTAGCTTCAGAACTAAGCCAGACATGATTTTGATGTGTTTAGTAATCTATGGATGTGTCCCATCTTCCTGCACACCAGTGATAAAGACTTAACCACGTGTAGCAGCCTTCAGTAACAAGGCTCTCAGCTTAATTGCAGGCTTTTGTGTGCTTTGCTCCTGCCTTCTGCTAGTAGCATTTGAAACAGAGCAAAGTCGTCTCCGGAAGATGGTGTTGAAAGGCAATCTGCTGGCTTTCTGCAATCTGAAGGTAGAAATGTTGGTGATGGCAGAAACATGTGTGTTCCAGCAGCCTGTGCTAACTTTTGTGTGCTCTTTCTAGACACCCTGGTGATGCTAGGCATTGGAATCAGGTGTCTTTAACTGCAGCCTTACAGGAATTTCTTTATCTTTGGGAAAAAGGTACTCAGGTGCTCAATGTTAGTCTCTAGAACTGTGTTTAAGTTAAAAGTTGTAAAAAGTGTCTTTTTCTGCTCTAATTTCAATGCAGAGGAAAATTGTCTATGCTTTTTGGCATATGACACTATGTTTTATTTATCTTTAACTAGTATTTCAGGTTTGTTTTCAAATGTCATTTACCAAAACTGAAACTGTTAAAATGTCCATCCACTTTGTTCCATATTCTCCTTAAAACTGCGGCATTTATTAACAGCACAAGCACTTGCTTCATGATTGGACTTTGAAGCTCAGTAAAAGATGGAAAATTAAAGAATGACAAACAACTAGGCCTGGCATGTGGAAAACTTTGTAAGGATATTCTGAAGTAGAAGTAACAGAGGAAGTAAAAGTTGAGTCACTGTGTCTGGGTCAAGGGTTGAGAACAAGGTTTAGTTAACTCCATTGCAAAGCATGGCAATAAAGTTAGACATGGTCTATTGATTGTGAAAGTTGTCTGGAGAATAATATGTAAGAAATATAATAGTAACTTGTGTAGAAGACAGGGAAGAGACAAAAAGGGATACAGCTTGATGCTTTTGAAGGCTAAATAGAAAAAGACTGATGACCACAAAGAAAGAAAGTGCTCTTCATTTTATTGTACTGTGTTCACTTATGAAGAGAAAAGCTAGAGTGCAGCCAGGACATGGTAAAGAGGAAAGGAAGCACATAGAAAGAAAAGGGAAAACCCCCCACACCTTGAGAAGGCCTTGTAAAGGTAAAAAAACAAAGGTGAACAAATGAAGACAGACTATCCATGGGATGATAACTGCTTCTGAGGCTTTCCCTTCTCATCTCTTTACCCCTCCTTATTTCTCCTGCTAAGACTGAGTTTCGACCTGTTCTACAAAACTTCTGTGGCTTGCTTCCTCGTCCCTGCCCTCTTTTTAACCCAGTTAAATTCTCATGTATCTTCTATCTCGCTGCTAATTTCCAAGTCTCTTGCTGTATGTTATGAACTCTGGACCTGTCAGTCAGAGCCTGAGTACCACATTTCAGGGCAATGAGCGGAGACTAAAACAAAAAATTGAATTGAACCATCACTTTTACACTAGTGTGTCATGTATGGACTAGTTTGGAAAGCTTTGTTCCATCTTCTCCTTTGTGATTGTATCTGTGGTCAGTATATGAAGGTACTGAAATCTCCCATGAAAGCTTATTTTCATTATAACACTGCCCTTCAATCAATATTGAGAAAGATTTTGTAAATTTTCAGAAACCACATAGAATTTAATAATAACTGAGTTGCAGACAGCAACAAGATTTTTTTATCCTTTAAACCAAGAGAATAATTTCCTGTACTGAGAACTGCAATTTCTTTAGAATCCTTCCAATTTTTGTAGCCTAATTTAAGTCTTGTTCAAATTGTTAGAGTGCTTTCACATACTGTTAGAAGAAGTGGCAGCAGATTTCCATTATTAATAACATGCTGCAACAGTGAATAGCTAAAAGCAATTATTGGAAGATTGACAATGGGCAATGAAAATAAATTATTTAAATCAAGCTCCACAGTAAATACTTTAACATAACCAGCAGCATCTTCAAAACCCGGGTACATGATCTGCAAACAGTTCAAAATTTTCCACAAATACTGTTTACAGCAGACAATGTGTTGACAATCAGACAAGACTGAGATTAAATAGGGTCTGGCCTTATTTGTTATTTTTGTTTGCCAAACATTCCTTTTATAAAATGCACTATATTTGGGTTTATTTCGTTGTTCACACATCTCACATGAGTATCACTTCTTAATTAGCAACATTAATGAGGGCATATGACTCAAAAATCATATTAAAATCTCTGCTGTTTAAACTGCCTAGGTTTACAAATATCTTAGCAAAATGACCATGTTATTCAATATCAAAGGACCCTCATCATCTTCTCTGAATAATGTTGTTCTGAAGGAGAATATATTTCAGCACCATTTTTATAAAATAACAAAGCAATGTCTTTGATAGAAAAAAGAAAACCTATGTCCAAGGGAAATAGTTTATATTCTCATTTTCATTAGATGAACCAGTTAGCCTAGATCACAGGCTCATAGGATTGTAGAATAGTTTGGTTTGGAAGAGACCTTAGAGATCCATAATGCCTTACACTATTACCATCTTCCCAGAAAACTTCCCAGTAGTCCATCCTGGAAGAGACCAGCAGGGTGCTCTGTTCCCATGGGGGAAACTACTTTCCCCATGCTGAAATATTGTTTGACTGACACAGTTTGTATTTTCTTTTTTTAATTTCTATAGAAAAAGACAGAAAGTTTTTGATTTGCTGTTAACTTAGGCCCACAGAAATTGATATGAAACTTGCTCACCAGTCCTGCTAAGGAAGTCACCCTGTATTTAGTGACACATGAGGAGTCAGACTGACACAAATTTTAGACCCCTGCCCACATATTTGTGGTCTCTGAAGTGCTACTGTCCAGTACCAGTTGCATAAGGAAAATAAAATCACTCTTACAGCAAGCAAGAAATAATGCTGTCGATCTTGGTCCTCTAAGCCCTTTGATACCAGACATATATTTGATATATGTAGCACTATTAGACGGGAAGGGAGGTTTGTATTGCTGCAGCATTTAAATAATTTTTTACTAATAAAGATAATGCTAGCAGCATCCCTTTGGAGAACAATGACAGTTTTTTATATCTTTTGGCTGGAAAAGTTACCTTCTCTCCATATCTAAATGTTTCCACCTTCTTGCAACAGAATAAAGGAATTCATTCTGCCATGCTTTTTTTCTGGAGGTAAACTTGGGAGTTAATGACAAAAAATAGGTCAGGGCTCCAATGTCCCTGGTCCTAACAACACCAGCTTCAGAGAAACAGGATGAAAAAGGATCAGGAATAAAAAGACCAGTGAAATAATTCAAATTATAGTAGGCTGAAATGGTGGTAGGCTGAAAAAAGCACTCCAGTGTTTCTCTAAGCTTTGTCTACACACTCTTTTATTCATATTCAACCTAAAAACCACAATTCATAGTATATGACTATGTTCTAGGTGTAGGGAAGAAGAGAGTGAAAAGAGGAGTGTTGGTGCTTTGGTCTGGTTTGTTAATTTTAACACAGGTATTTTTAATGTACTTTCAGGAAGCTCGTCCTTTTCCTTTTCCCTTGGCTTAGACCTTGTAATAGTCACTGCTTTCAGTACTTGGTGAGGGGTGAATCCCTGTCAGCCTTCCTTTGGTTCTAATTCCATGATCCTTGGCTCCATTACTAAGCCAGTCAAGATTTGATCTTTATCTTGTTCATGGCTCTGAAAGCTTGTCAGAACATCATCCTTCAACTCTGATTCTTTCAGTTCTTTGGTAAGACCTTGCTCTGGCACTTCTTCATCTCCTGCTTTTTGTGTCTCTTGCTCATTTTAGCTTGTAGACTCCTGGAAGCAAGGACAGTCTGGTATGCATGAAATGTATGGGGCTCTAAATGAGGTAGCAGCAGAGACAATAAAACCAGTGAGGAAGCTGACTGCTCACTTATGGGAACAGGACTGCCTAACAAATGTGAATTGTTAACTAAACACAACTAAAAGTGGAATTTTATGTTTTTATCTGCTGTTTCTTCAATTACTTAGGTTTAGGTTTTCATGCAAATTTGCATAGTTTTACAAAATAATAATACAAATTTTACCAAAAACTGGGAAAAAGTGAACCTTTAATTAGAACATATATTTAAGATATTCATAAAATATTGTAAATGCAAACTGTGAATGTAGTTCCGAAAAATCTTACCTACCCATCAATTGTTAATACATAAATTGGCTTCAGTATTTCTATGTTTGCAAGACTGGATCTATGTCTGAGTCATGCAACATGTTGAGCATATTTGAGCATGACTACAAGAGACCACAGCTCAGTTTGCGTCATTTCAAGATAGGTTTGACTTTTGCTTAGTAATATTTTAAGTGTGTAGTTAATTTTATATTCACTCAATAATTGCCCTGCTATTTTGCTGCAGCTGCAATTTAGGTGCCTGTCTTCATTCATTTGAAAGTCTTCAAAGACACCTAGGTTTCAACCTTTTTATCAGACCTTGTTTTCCCCCATTTACCTCAGTCAGGCAAAGGATTTCTACACTGAGCAAGTAGTTCAGGATGCAGCTCCCATGTGTGAGAAAATCTGCTCTCAAATGGACAGTTGTGCACCTTAGTGTTGATGCAGGAGTCCCGGACAATGTAGAGATGATCAATATGATCAAACGATTGCCAACGTTTATTAGATACAGTGCTCTTCTTATACCCTTACACCCTTATGTAACAGCCTTGGATACTGAGCTCTAATAAGTTAATCTAGAGGTTACTACCGTTTACAAAGCTAATGTTTATAACTTGTTATAATTGTGATTAAATACCTTACTCTAAAACTCCAGTGGGAAACTACAACCTTGGCAGAGGTCATTCTCTGCATGTTTTCAGTGGAAAATTACAGAGGCCTAACAAGACAATTGACCTTGCTTATGCCTGCCAAAAATCTTCTTACTTTACAGTAATGAGGCTCAGGGTATTGGGATCACTCACTACGTGGCCTTGGCTCTTTAAGAATTCCCACACCTTAGAAGTTAACTCCTGGGGTTTCATTGAGGCATGTGATGTGTGAGGGTTCACCCTCACAGCTGGAAGGTATGGACACTATTAGAATGGATATCTCATTATATCTCAAATCACCCTTGCCACCAGCTTTATCATAGCCCCTACTGATGTTTAGTATCCTCTTTATAGCCATGAACAAATTGTATAGTGTCTTCAGCAAACCAGGTACCAGTCCCTCTGAACTGAGCAGGAATTTTGTAGCTGAAATAAAGTGTAAGTAAGCTTGAAGTGGTGTTTTCAGTCTTTAAAACAGAAAACATAGTCACACTTCAACTAAGCCCTCTTCTTAGCTTTAAACATTCTTTATATAGGATAACTATGCTGCTTAACTTCAAGTATGTGCTTAAACCCTTTGCAAAATCAAGGTCAAGAAGTCATAATTATCTTTCAACTGTGCTGACTTTTATTATTTTTGTGTATCACACAGATGTTAAAATTACTTTATATCATAATGATAATATAATAACAGAAAAAGCTATAAAACTGTCTTTGCTCTTATTCATTTAATCTGGAAGGCATGGCATATTCTTTAGAGATGGACTCACATCAATCCTTACAGAGTTACAATATTTTTCTCTCTGAAACTGAAATTCAATAACATTATCTTGTATGTAAAATATACACTAATTTATATTACACAGCTTACCATGTTGAAAGCAGATTTTTAAGCCTCTGTTTTAATCTTCATTTTTCTTTTCAACAGGGAAACAGATACTGCATATACAAAGCAATATAAACCTAAGCAACATCATGAGTCAACACAAACTGATTATTTGTGCACATTTTCCTGAATGCTAATTGCTTTCAGTGTTCTCAAAACACCATTTGACTGAAAAATAACAACTTTCATCATACAGTAAAAGGCAATTTCACCAACTTAGAAAGGATACCTTGGGAAAATCTGTACCAAGCTTGATTTACCCTGACATTTTGCAGACATGTGTACCACTTGCAACTGTTTTGACTCAACTCCAGCACAAAATAGTTGCTGATGTTCATTGGAGGTAAAGCTAAATCTTGGCAGTGGTCACTTCTGTCTTTTAATCTATTAATCATGGTCTTTTCAGATTAAAATACCAGAATTGCCTACATACCCCATCTTTCTTATTTCTTCCTACTCTTTTTCTTTCTTGTACTATATTTAAACTCCATGCCCCTTTCTAACCTTAACATATGCAGGGAATCTTACCTTCCTTATGTGAACCTGCTTCTGAAGCTGGGTCATCTGGTTTGTATGGCCATACCAGAAGAGTAATAAGTTTCTGCCTAATTGCCACCTTCAACACAAGAAATCACATGCTAATGGAGCAATGCCTGAAAAGATAGTCCACGGTTATTCCACAGAGTAATTCAAGTGGAGCTGGTGTGCAAAACCCCACTCATTTGTGATCAGAAGTCCCAAAGAACTGGAGAGCCACTCTTGTACTCAAGTATATAATTGGAACAACCATGGGAGTGGTCATTAGTGTTTCCAGGAGCAAAAGAACTTATTTAAGAGACTCATTAACCTATAAATCCTGATAACTCCTTTTGCAGGAACAGCTATATAAGAAGTTATAAGGCTATCTTTGCTCTACTGTGTTGGTCAGAGGCAGAGATCAGCTGTATGGGCCTCACAATGTGCACCAACAGTAAATGATTTTTCTCTTCCACAGAGGCAAGGTAAGTGGAGCAATTACAGTTTCTTACTGGACCCAGTTTACCACTCTAAATTATCTGTCAGTAGACTCTTTGTTTGCTTTGCCTATATAAAAGATCATCTATATGAACATTAAAAACCATGTATGGACATTGTCTCATTGAAATCAAGTGGATCTGCTGCAGACTCTGTATAGAACTTGTTTGCATTTACTCTTAATACACCAAGTAGCAATATAGACCAGTTAATAAACCCAGGAGCATTGTGTGGATATCAAGATGCATCTAAGCCCTGGCACAAGTCCTGCAAACTGGCTAAAAATGTATGTTCTATTCATGTCTCTCTGGGTTTGTTGCATCACATTATATGCAATTTATTTGCATACTGTGGCTTTGGAACAGTGTCAGAAAACATGTTCTGATTGAATGTCTAACACTGGAAACCACAGAAAATTGGCTAGATTTCCTCTGCTCCTAAACCAAATTTCCAAGTGGAAAAAGATATCAGGAGAAAGTACAGTCTAAAGCATGATTCTGAATGACATGGAGAATGCATGACAGCCCTAATTTCTTGTTATTAAATCACAGAATCAAAGAATGGTTTGGATTAGAAGGAACCCTTAAAAACTGACCAGTCCAACACTTAAGTCATGTTGAAAAATATAATCATTCAAGTAATTTCAAAAAATACAGACTTCCTCTCTTCCATCTAGACTTTTTCCTTCTCTCCCTTCATTTCTTCCTCCCTCCTTCCCTCCCTTCCTCCTCTTTTGACTGTCAGCTTGCCTTTTTGTCCTTCTTTTCTCCTTCTCTCCCATTTTCTCTCTGAAACATCATGCTCAATGAAGCTGGATTTGCTTTCACAGTAAAGATTCTAAATCAGTTACTACGCTGTATCAGATAGGTCTAACATTAAAACTAAAAAAAATACACTTGTTCTTCTCCTTTTGTCAACAGTCTCTGATTACAGATTCTGTATATATAATGAAGCTGAAACAAGTAAGTGTAAGATAGGATTTTTCAAGCTGGAAAACTAAAAGGTGTATCAAAGCTGCACATCACTGTTATTTATTATTTGTCTTTTGTAACTTTCAGGACATCAAGTCTACACCTTGTGGATCACATGATAAGCAAAATCCTTTAAAACAGAATCCAAAGGTTTTATGTAGTTGCTTTCAGCAAATACGTGACAAACACCAAGATCCCTCAGTTCTTTCCCCTAATGATGAAAGAAATAATGGATGCTTTATTACGATTCAAAAAAACCCAACCAAAACCCCCAAATATTGTCATTAGTGATAATGTAGTACTACTTATTCTACAGAACTCCCTAGATGTGCAAAATGAAGAGTTTAATCAAGTGCCAAACTAAAGAATGAAAACTTCTGGTTGGATTTACATGAGCTGACAGTGTGCGTTTGCAGCCCAGAAAACCAACCGTGTTCTGGGCCGCATGAAAAGAAGCGTGACCAGCAGGTCGAAGGAGGTGATCCTGCCCCTCTACTCTGCTCTTGTGAGACCTCACTTGGAGTATTGTGTGCAGTTCTGGTGTCCTCAACATAAAAAGGACATGGAACTGTTGGAACAAGTCCAGAGGAGGGCCACAAGAATGATCAGGGGACTGGAGCACCTCCCATATGAATACAGGCTAGGAAAGTTGGGCCTGTTCACCCTGGAGAAGAGAAGGCTGCTTGGAGACCACGTAGAAGCCTTCCAGTATCTGAAGGGGGCCTACAGGGATGCTGGAGAGGGACTATTCATTAGGGGCCGTAGTGACAGGACAAGGGGTAATGGGTTGAAACTTAAACAGCAGAGGTTTAGATTAGATATAAGGAAGAAATTCTTCACTGTAAGGGTGGTGAGGTACTGGAATGAGTTGCCCAGGGAAGTTGTGAATGCTCCATCCCAGCAGTGTTCAAGGCCAGGTTGGATGAAACCTTGGGTGATATGGTCTAGTGTGAGGTGTCCCTGCCGATTGCAGGAGTGTTGGAACTAGACGATCTTAAGGTCCTTTACAATCCTAACTATTCTATGATTTTATGATTCTATGATTTTCTGGTGTTAGTAACAAAGTAACTTTGTTTGGATCTTCTTGTCGAGTAGAGTCACTCACAGTTTAATAGTAAATTATTATTATTACTAATAAGTAAACTTATTGGGTTTAACATCTTTGAGATATGTAGACAGATACTAAGCTTTCATTGAGATTGGCTGATGGGTTGAAAGTTACTGGGAGACGAAAAAGGGACAATGACATATTCATAGACAGTGTCTTCATGTTGTCTTTTTTTTTTTCTTAAATAAACAGCCTAAAAGACTGTCTTCCTCTGCAGAGAAAATTATGTATCGCAATAGAACAGTATTAAACTGATAAGAAAACATGAAGACAAGGCATCAGTGAAAGCACAAAAAAATGTGGTTCTTCAAGGTTGGGTTTCTGTATTTGTTTATTTATTCACTTTATATTTTAATATAGCAGAACTAACATTCATAAAGCTTTCACAAAGAATAAATCTTCAATCATCAGAGTCACCTTAATTCTGGGAATTAAAAAATCAGTTATTAAGACTAAGCTAGCCTTCTTCTTTGCTTTTGTAGGCACCGAGAAATTCATGGCCTCCTAAAATCACACTTACTATGGAGTGCATAACTCCTTGGAGTTCAGTACTCATACTGAATTAGGCACATTGATGAGTCCTAGGAATATTTAATCTGAACTTAATTTCATTATACTTTGATCTGCCCTTTGTGTTTCAGTTTCATTTATGCTACATAATTTTGTACTCAGAACATGTATGTTCTGTTGTATGACTATTGTATGACACAACAGCTTTGGGAAGTGGACAAGAAACACTCCAGCCTTTACAAACTCACAATTTAGTTAGAGATCTTGTGATTTTTCCCTAAATCCATTGACTGCATCCTTCTACCCTAAATGCTATGAATCAGTTGCTAATGACACTGTAAAGTATTGCACAAACTGCTGAATGACTATTCTGGCAGCTCTTAATATCAAGAATATTTTTTGGTTAGATATTTAGGACAGGTACTTGGATACTCAGAAAAAGATGCATCTATGCATTCTGTAACATGCAATTTGCTTGCATGGAATTATGACAATGGATATAAAATTATTATAATATTATTTCTTTTTAATTAACAGTTCAAATTTCACAACACTATTTTGAAGGAAATTTTCCTGTGTTGTGCACAAGGCCACGTGTGTAGCATACAGTCATTTTCCTGCCTATCTAGGAATCAATAAACTGGTTTAACCACAAGCTGACTCATGTCTTTAGTCCCCTCAACTGTTCTGTTGTCATAGATTCAAACAAGAGGAGTGAACACTAGTAGGAATAATGACAGCAGCAGCATTCCTGCAGACTCAGGGAGAGAAGATGAGACATAGGTTTCAGGCAAGCCGGTTCTATGTCCTTGGTGACTGCTGTTGGCATCCTGGTAAACTTGCTATGCTTTGCAGAGTTCTCAGAGAGAAAAGTGAAGCTAGTAATGAAGGTGAACATGAGTTTGTACTTGCTATTGTGAGAGGAAGGAAAAAGACACCATACTAGTTTCAAAAAGAGTTTTTCTGCCTGTTAGATACCACATATAACTAGCCATTTTATTAGTGCTGCAAGAACATATCTTTGGGAGAGCAAGCGAGGTAGGAGAACTGAAGTCTCCTTTCCAAGAATTGCAGTTCTGGTTAGAAATTGATTAGGTTATGATGGCAACTTTTTATGCCTCTTCTTACCAAACCTCCTGACTGTTGAATGCCTTACTTCTGCAGGCCAGCACTTGTGTCACAAAAAGCACTGCTAAATAGGGTCAATCCAATTTCTAACAAAGCTAGTGGCAAGCTGCCAGCTGACTTCAGTCAGCAATTGCAGGTTCAGAAACTGTCACCTGTGGTGATGCATGAGATGGAAAGAGCATAGGCTGAGTTTTACAACTTAATACTGAGTATGTGGAGTTGGCAGATAGAAAAATTATCTTTACCTCTAAGTATGTTATCTAGTTACCTGTCTGTTCATATATTTTTTTTTTCTGGAGCAGAGTTAGTGGGATTTTTCACCGTACAAGGTTGAACGAATAAAGGAATATTTTGTTTGCATGTTATTTTCAGGATAAAGAGAGCATCTTATCTTTGTCAGAGAAATAAGAATTATTTTAAGCCTTTAGAAAATGTGTCTTATTTTGGGTAATTTCTCACAAAGCAGCCATTAGAGGGTTAAAAACCTTATTTATAGGATCTGAGGTATATTTTCATAATTGAATCAATTAATCAAGGTGTAGAATCAGATCCCATATTTGATCAGTACCTCCTGCAAAGGATGTTTATTAACACTACCTGAGTCATCAGTGTGGTTCTTATTATATTATTAAGTTATACAACAATAAAAGAAGACAAAGTTCTGCTGCAAGGTACACTAACATCTTGTCAACTGAAGATGAAGTATATTGAAGATATGATTTTTTTTTTTCAGTGAATGATTAAGAATAATATAAAAAATCAAGCATACATGTGGCAGAGCAAAAAAACAGCTCCTGAGAACTTGTTATATAAATGGCCAAAGATGAGAAATCAAGGAGAAAATACCATCCAAACCAGCTTTTTTGATCATTGCCAGTGGTTCCTGTGACTGATTTCTGTCATACGGAATAATTCAAGATGAATCTGAAAAGTTCCCAAACTCTTCTTGTAAGGGAGATTTGGAGGTCCACACTTAATTTACTGATGAAGTACATTTGTGATTTGGGTGCTGCTTCCTAAAGAAGGAAGAGGAGGGATAGATCATTCTTCTGGAGGCCTGGGGGAGTTAAATTCGAAATCTTTTCTGGTGTTATTTTAGAGCAGATATTTTATTTATTTCCTTATGTGGGAGGGATGGATGTGTAAGGACTAACCAGGCAGAATCCTAGTTCCACAGAGCTACCCAAATAAAAATAGCATTTTACCAGAAATGTGAAGCAAAGTATGCATTGTGAGTTCTGACCTGAAGTTTATGTCTTTTGTTCCAGTTGTATATTGGCTCACCCAGTGAAGCTACTACATTCAGGCATTCAAAGTGGTCACAGCCCATACCCAACTTCACAGTAACTCGGTTAGGTGGACTGGTGACAAGATTAGATATAAGGAAAAATATTCTCTGTGGTGATGGTTGGATACTGGCACAGGTTGCTCAGGGAAGCTGTGGCTGCCCCATCACTGACAGTGCTCAAGGCCATGTTGGATGGGGCTTTGAGCAACCTGGCTTTGTGGAAGGTGTTCATGACCATGGCAGGGGGGTTGGAACTGGATGGGCTTTAAGTTCTCTTTCAACCCAAACCATTCACTGATTGCATTACCAATAAATTGTCCTGAACTTCATTTCTTTTTTTATCTCTTTGTTTCAAATTGGACGTGTCTTTTACAAGACAATCCTAGTGACTTTGCCAAAGTGGTCTTGATTAAGTAATAGTCAAAGGGACCTGCTAACGTTTGCCTTTACATTGTCACTAGTAAAGATTTTTTTTGGAGGATGATGGTGGTATTAAAAGTGGAGAAAAGCAGAGTAGTTTGATGTTCTCAGGGCTTTTTGTGGTAAACTATTTCTCTTCACATATGTGTGTGCATCTAAACAGATCTGCATGAGAGTATTCACAAAGGCTAATTTTGGCCTGAAGAAGGGAGTATGTCTGAGCTGCTCAATAGTCAGGAAAAAGAGGCAGAGACAGGCTCCTTCAGGGAGCGATTAAGGAGAGCTCCTTCTAGAAGAATGTATTTCTCTCCTCTGACCCAACAGAACCAAGTGCTGTAGGCTAGCATTAGCCTTTGTTGATGCCACTCTTAGAGTGTTTGCTATTAGCCTAGGAGCTACGGCAACTAGACCTGTCACAGGATGGACTTTTACTTGGAAAGTGTAAGTCATAACTCATTAAGCCTTTGGTCATATGAAAATTTGCATGCACCATTAAAGGCAATGAGATCACTCACAGTGAAAAGACATCACTACCAGGGCCCTGCCTGCCATCATTTTTAGTCACAGTTTGGAAAAACATTTATATACACGTAGCTGGAGGCACAGTGGATAGCAGAGCTAGTTTGAACAGCTATCTATAAAATGATGATTTGTCAATAACAAAAATATGTTCTAGGAAAATAACTTTGTCAACACATCTTGCTTTGGGAAAGGTTTCTCAGGTCCGAGAGAGAATTTTGGTCCAGCCATAGGCATGTTGGAGAACAGCCAATAGCCCAGGGCTAAGGCACTCGCTTGGGACAAGGGAGACCCAGGTTGTTTCTGTGCTGCCTGATTCAGCCCAGGTGTTTGAATTTTTCTTCCTGTGTTTCAACTAAGTGATCTGATGCCTTGGTTAAACCTAAAGTGGGATGTTTCCCTCTGGAAACTCAAAAAGTCTTCAATTACTTCAAAAGGAAAAGGAAGCAGATTTAATTATAAAGCAGCTCAGTTAGGAAAGCGTTTAGATTTTAATTTTCCATTAAAGCATGAAGGCTTTTATTGCTACAATCTTGAGAAGAATGGTTTTGGAAAAACACCCTGCATAACAGTGCATTTTCATGTCTTAGCTAGTAAGAACCTGTGTCCCATTTTCTCATTGCTTTTTGTATTCTCTCTGGCACCTATGGTTTGGTAATTGTTCATTAATTTTGAACACTGCTTACCCATGCCTTTCCATATTAGTAAACTAATAAAGGCATTAATAATTATTAATATATAAATTCAAACTGCTTTCAACTGGCTTTACAGTCAAGAACCACATATTTACTGAGAGTTATCACACTAGATCAAATATTCATGCCATATTATGACAAGACAAACATCAGAGGTACCAGTCATAACAGGAAGTAGCTAGCTTCAAAAATTCCTATTTTGTAAGATGAGAAAATAGCTTCCCAGTACATTCTTGTAAGTGATGCTGTTGCTTCAAAAAGGGCAACTTGCAGTCAGTAACACTGAGGGATCTGCAGTATTTTTAATGGAGAAAGTAGTTAATCTGCTTTAAAAATAAATTACAGATGGATAAAATGCTTAGTAAGCATAAATTTCATCTGCAAATTTTTTTTTTTTATTTTTCCAATGTAATGGAAAAATAGGAAATAATATTGACAGCCAATTTGTAGCATTCTTCCTGTTATTTATGAGGTGCCACAGAAATTTATTTTAGTTCTAGTAATGTTTTTTATTATTTCAAGTACCTGATCGTGGATAAACATGGACAGCGTGGATCATAGGTTTGGTTTGAATATCTGCTAGCCTGTTTTTGTTTAGCTTGGCAATTAAATGTAGTATTTCACATACAGTGTTCAGCTTCCTGTAAGAACAATAAGAGCATTGTATAGCAGTATCTTTAACTCCGCTGTGTAGTAAAGGAATAACATAAGACCATTATTATCATAAGCAACACAATAACAGTACTTTCCATAGAAAGTCATACTTAGTCATACTTTAGTCATACTGTCCCCATCAAAAAAAAAAAAGAGCTGGTAATTTTTATCCTCACTTATCATGCTTTGATGAGCATAATAAAAAAAGGCTGACTGATAAGGTACAGGTGGTATTCATTGACCACAATTCTTCTTGGAACACTCAGTGTAATAGCTGTGCCTCTTCTTGCTTGGAGACTTTCCAGCCCCTCTGAAGTTGTTCCCATGCATGAGTTTCCATACAACATCAGTCACAGGGGAGTGTTTCCTGTGCTACACCCTGCACCCTACTTACTCATTCATTTTTGCTGACATCTTTGAGTATTCTCCAGACAGGTGTGAAGTTTACTCTTGAATCCTCTCAGTAAAGTGAGTCTCCAGTTGTTATATTTGTGTGTAAATGAGGGCATTTTTCAATCTAATTTCTGAGAGATGGAATAAAGACCCATTGACACACAAACAAAATGAAGTTAGGAATGCTCCAGGGAACAGCCATGAAAAAGATCTTCAGTCAACTGTTCTGAAGGATGGTAGATGTGGACTGCAATAGGCCTGAAGTCCACCTTGGCTCTATTTTGGCTCTAGCACTTGCTAGAGAATAAAAAAGGAAGGAAGAAAGAATAATGAGTGATGATTTTAAAATAAGTTCAAGACGATAATAAGCACAAAAGTCTCTCTGTTATTAATTTGCAGTCAAATACTTTCTGAACAGCAAGCCCCTTATTGCTAACAGTCTGCGATGAAATACAGATCCCCAAAGGCCAGATACCAGCTGAAATAGTCAGATATGAATCCTGAGCAAGCCTACGTACCACAGTTAAGACACTCCATATTTACTCTGATTAACTATGATTATGTTCTGCCTCTATAAAAGTAAGCAGCTAAGGATCTGTTGTAGCATAAGGTTACAAATGCTATTCTCACATGTAATCCTGAATAGATCATTAAGGGCAAGTGGCTGAAGCTGAATGTATATACACAGGTTTAAGGCTCTGGGCATAAACTGTTCTTTATGCTTGTATTTGGCACATAGACTAATCCTGCAGTCATCTCTCTGAACGTTAAAGCAATGTGTTGTAATGCTAAACTGATAAATCAGCCTGCAAGTACATCCTGAGAAATGGCTGAACTGCAAGGGACAACCCTGCTATATTCTTTCCTGCAAATAGAAGTGTCTTTTAAGACAAAAGGGACAAGTTTGTTGGCATGTGTAAATCAGCAGAGTTCTGCAATGTTAAGAGAACTACACCAGTTTCCATCAACAGAGAATCTGGTATTTTTAACAGAAAATAATGTCTGTTTATTTATAGTTTTGTCTGTTAAAATTCACTACTTGAAAATCCTTAGGCTATATTTATTGAACATAAATTATTGCCATAAAGGTGCTACTTTACTAACGATGTACCTAGCTCACAAAAAGGCCTTTGAGGTTATTTTTCCTTGCTGCATTTTTTGTTGTTCTGTTTACTGTTATTTTGACCATAAATTAGTTTTAGCAGTAATTCAAATTAGCTTTGGAAGGTAACAGGTTGATATGAGGATTGCTGTATGAGTATGATTTACTCTCTGATTTTGCAAACTTAGTTAAGCAAAAAATTATACCTATATAAGCTCTGTTTTATTGCGTTTTAATGGAATGAATGTTAAAAATCAGAATTGCAGTTGGTTTTAATGGCAATAGCTCTCTTTAAAAGACAAGAAAAGAGAACCTGCATCCTTTAATGGCTTAGAAATAACCTTGTTAAATCTTAACACATTGTTTTCCATATTTGAAAAAAAAAATACAGAATATGATAATGAGCTTAATTTTATCATAAAGCTTGAGAAGAGCAGACACCACCCTATGAAAGAATGGCACTTGTAGAGCCATATCTGTTAGATATTACATAGACTGCATTCTGAGCATGATTAACTGTAGAATCAACAGTACATCACAAAAGACCTGTGATGAAGCAGTAAATGCAGTTTACCTTGATCAATAATTTTTATTTTAAAATTTATTAGCAACAAGAAAGATAGAATCTGTAAAATTGTGTTAAATTAGTTAACTGCTACAACAGAACTTTTTTTCTTGCTTTTGCTTTGTTTGTAGTTTCACTGTTTCTAGGACATTCGTTATTTAGTGCATGAGAACAATGAAAGGTTAAAGTAAAATTTTAATTTTTCTTTTTTTGGAATAACATTTGAAGCATGTAAAAATGCTTCATTTGCTTTTTAAATCTATCTGCTTTTCATTCCATTTTTCTGGTTATAAGTCTGTGTGTGTTTGTCTGATAGAAATGTATCACAGACACAAATTTATCAGTTCTACTCTAATACCTTTCCCTTAGAAAAAAAGCACATTAATAAAACAGCCCCCCAATCCGTTCTTCAAGTGAGTAATTAAAAGCAGCAAAGCGGATTTTATGCACATTCCTACATGCAACTTCTTTTTTTGTGAATTCATATTATGCTGTACTCTATAGAAGTTTGTGTCTGCAAAAATGTCACACACACACATTTCTAAACTGCTGTACGTCTTTTGCAGTTTGCAAGCTGTCACATTATAGACAAATGCCACAAAATCCTACACCACATCTTTGGAGTTTTAGTTTTATTTAGATTAAGCAGTGAGAATACTTCTAGTAGAGAAATATCCTATTCTGAATGTATGTCCACCAATCTTTTTTATTTAAAATGACACCTTCGATAATAAAATGGCTAGATTAATACACTAAATTACTGTTGTGATAACTCTTGGCATTATTTTTAGTAACAATTAGAAATTACCTTTCAAAGAACTCCCTACAGTCTTCCCAGTGAGTGCAATTCTGAACACAACGCTATCAGACCAGACTGGAGATTTCATGTTACTTTCTGCTTTTCGAGCCTTAATATTAAACACTTTTCCTTGTCTAGTATTAGTTTCATATGTTAATATAATTTTTTATTAACATAATACAAATATCACTTGCAGTACTACATCCTTCATTGCTAGCGGCTTTCATATCAAATGTCACTGCAAATTTTATTTTCTCTAATAGATTACGACTTGTACATTGTATTAGTGAAAGTGAACATTATTACAAGATGACACTAAAATTAAAGAACATACTGTACAACAGCACATAACACTCTGCTAAATTACCTTCTGACCCACTCACTATTCTATTCCATCCCACCCCACCTAATGCTATCAGAAGTTCTGTTAGATATTTTATTGCTTCTTTGGAGAAAACTTCACCTTTCAAGAACCTTACTATATCCATTGTCAAAATATCACATTATACAATTCACTGGAAGTGAACTTATTGCAAAATACCCATTAGGTTCCCAGGAGATGCCTTACATTAATTGTTTAGTGAAAGCACCCTTAGGCTATCGCTAGGGAAGAACATTAAATGCATAAAAAGAGAAGTTGACAGAGATCCCTGTAGAACAAGATAACATCTACTGGCTTAAAACTTCTCCGTGAAGAATCCTGCTAGTTGCTGCTCAAAATGGTCATTTTGGGGTTATTTTTCCTCCTGCTCCTGCAAGCACAGATATAATTAATCTGAAAAGAAAACCAATGTTGCATCAGTAGAGAGTCTTTAAAAAGTGATTATGAAAAGCCAAGCTGGAGTGGTAAACAAGGAAAAAAAAAAAGAATAAAAAAAGGGCATTGTCTGGGACCTGAGGTGTCTGTATGGCTTGATGGCTTGCAGAGATAATGACAAGGAGAGAAAAAAGTTGGAGAGCAGAGAAACTGCAGAAGTAATGCTACAGATGAAACAGAAATTAAGGAAAATGAAAGATGGTCGGGAGAGATAAGAAAGAAATTCAAGACAGACAGGAAAAACAGGATGCTCAAATGAACCGTGCACTCAGAAAGGTTGTAACTAAAATGTCAGCTAGCTCTTCATGGCTGAGCAGTCCACTTCAAAAGGGAAGGGTAATAATTTTAGCAGCTAGCCACATTCATATTTCTGCTACATGTTTTCTATCATGTTGTCTTAATATTGTTCTTTTCTTTGAGTGATGGCAGTTCTCGTCTTGTTTATGCATCTAACATCATTTCATCTATCTTACTATGCCTTATTTAAAACACCTCTAAAATGAACCTATATTATATCCTGTATTTTTTCTCAATTTTGGGAAAAAAAGAGATTTTGGGGTTTGGTACTGCTTCAAAAGTACCACAAGAGGGGGCACTAGTTAAACAAGACGCAAGAACGTAACTTTTCTCAGGGTTTTTTCTTTTGTCACTCATAAATAAATAAATAAATAAATCTCTTTCCGAGCTTCACCAGAATATGATGCTATTATATTGAGAATAGTTATTCCTATCGGGATAATTAATGGAAGAGTAGCTACCATGAAGATATATTGTAAAAAGTGGCACAGAAGCCTGAGTATCCTCAAAAGTAATTAGCAAAATAAAATTAAGTTTTTGTTCACATTCCCCTTAAGAAAAACATTTACCTATGAGGAAAGAAATCAAATCTTCTTTATTTTGAGCTAAGTCTTCAGATCTGTTTATAACCAATGTTTGGAAACACAGAGCTCCTGTATATTGAAATGTGCTTATATTTTCAACTGTCAGTGCCTCGCAGCTTGTGCAGTCATTTGTCTTTGTAAAAAGTGTACACAAATGATATTACTCTGAGTTTTATTTTTATTTGGCACTCATTTTGTGCAGGTGCAAATGCCTGCAAGGCTGTAGAAATGAAACATATGTACATTGACGCTTTATGCTAGCTGCCTATCTTAGGGGCTTGTATGTCTTTACTCAACATGTAAGCACCTCAGTCTGTTCAGGATTTTTTCTTCAAACAGCCCAGGGAGGTAGAAAGCTCCACTATGTGTAGCTTTATACTTGGGGAGCTAAAGCAACTGAGATCTGGAAACACAAAGACCTTCATCTCCTACCAAAATCACTGGAGTCCAAGCAATCCCCTATATGTGAGCAGCTGAACTTAGACATTTTGCCCGAAATCACTGGAGGTGTGAATAAAGTGA
The DNA here is from genome assembly GCF_012275295.1 of Melopsittacus undulatus. NCBI lineage: Eukaryota > Metazoa > Chordata > Aves > Psittaciformes > Psittaculidae > Melopsittacus > Melopsittacus undulatus. Next base: position 17,441,922 of record NC_047529.1, read on the forward strand.
AATAAGGGAACCCCAGTGCTAAATTGGAAGATAGAATTCTTTCCATGTAAGCAAAATACCTAGCCCTACATGGTCTCTATTCTCATTTGTGCTAGCTTTATCAAAGTGAAGCTATCCATGCTAGAGTACATGGCGGAGTACAGGGCTCTCACATTCAGCTGATGTGCATGTAGTGGTGCTGTTACTAACATGCAATGTGAGGACACTCATAACTTACTTTTCCAGCTCTTTCAAGATTTTAGGGCTTTTTCTGCACTAAAGTTGCCGAATCTGGCTAAATACAGCACTTCAGACTTAATTAGGTTACTGCAAACTCCTTGGTGCATGTTCCCACCAGCTCACCCACATTAAAAATCTGGGTAAATGAGGACAACGACTCAGGAAAAGGGCCTCTGTTTTCAGGTATTGCCATGGGCTTTGTCCCCATCCTGCCCCAGTATAAGAATTATTATGCACCACTAACCAATTTCTAGCTTGGTTTACTGCGGAAAAACAACAGACTGTCAAATAGGAAACCATTTCTCATGGTGTATCCCATCTCCAGTCATGCTGAGCAACATTGCTGAGCTCATTTCAGTGTTTATACTAGGGAGCCTCATATGTTTCTCATGGTGGGATTAAAATAGGTTTGTTTAACTCAGCACAGTTTGTCCAGCGTGGGCAAAGTTACAAAAATGGCAAATGCCTCTCATAAAGAGGCACTAAGCTGATGAAAAAGAAAGGAAGACCGGTGGTTTAGTTTTTAACTTAGAGCTTGAGCAGTGAAGAGTCATCTCCCTGCTCTACCACAGATCATCTTTGTGATCTCAGCTAGACATCTTCAGAACAGCTTAAGGGATTGTTTCACCAGCATCTTGAGTTTATTTAACTCTTCATGGCAACTGAAAGCGTTAGGATCTGTTTCCTCTCTCACTCGCCTTGAGCCACATTTTATGCACATCTCATGGCTTGACAATGCCAACTCAAGCCTCTTGAGAGGCTAAAATATAGCCTGGCCAAAAAGAAACCAGTTCTCATTAAGTTAGGGAGCTGAACCATCTTGCTGTGCAATTGGGTGAGCAGCATCAAAAGCTGATGGGAGGAAAAGATTACAATGATGGAACTGGGGATGAGCACAGGGAAAAGCAAGGGAAGGAGAAGCAGGCAGGTGGCCATGCATCTTTGACAGCAACAAGCCGTGAGCTTTGTCTTAGCTGCCTTAGACAATCAGAGCACACAATGGATGGGGAATGGGATAGATCCTGACAATGGGAACCAACCTTCTGACCATGGACTATCACCAGTAGCTGGACAGAATGTGGAGGGTAGCTTTTATCCACAGTGTGCTGGTGCAGGCGTTTTGTGGGCTAGATGCTCTGGCTAATCAATCAGCCATCCATAACCCTGCTGCAGTGAGGGACACTTACAAGTCTCATTTAGAAAAGGACATAATATTTCCCTCTAGAAGCCCTGGGCTAAGACTATGCACTTAGAATATGGGGTACAGCTCCTCTCTCCATGAAGTCACGGGGTGTTGCTATTCTTGTCTTCTCTAGTCATCAGTCTATATATCGACATTTCCAGAGTGAGTTGATCTGATGAATCAGTTGTTAAGTTCAAATAGCCAGAACAGGCTACAGGACATATACCATTAAGACCAGTTTGGATGAAGCCTTGGGTGATATGGTTTAGTGTGAGGTGTCCCTGCCCATGTCAGGGGGGTTGGAACTAGATGATCTTGAGGTCCTTTCCAATCCTAACTGTTCTATGATTCTGTGATTCTATGAAATTACATTGTACTGTGGACATGTGTTTACAGTGCTAGCAGCTGAGGAAACAAGGGAGCACCATGCTCGACATGCTATCAGATTCATGGTAGATGGAGGATCCACAAGAAGACCTTTGGAAGAGTTACACATGCATCAGGTTTGGTGTGAACACAATCCTTTTGACCAGGAGTAGATAAGGGCATGCAATGAAAACTTTGGCATGAGTCAGAAACAAAGTGTTACACATGACATTTATGTAAATAAATGGTGCAAAATGTAATCTAGAATCTTAATACTCTGTCTTGTGGGTGATCCTCTCCATTTCACAAGACTGCCCTAATCAGCAGACATTCTCAAAGGGGAACCATCCCTGTATCTGCAGTTTACCACTGAACACTCAAGAATGAAAATGTTCTCAAGCCATAAGGAGCCCACGAGCCTGAGTCCTAGAAAGGTGGCAGAAATGAGGTGATGGACACATATCCCAGGGGTGTTTCCCTTGAATGTAACCACAACAAAATTTTTAAGTATGGGATAATTGTTCTGAAGAATTGATCTATTGCTATGTATGCTGTGTATTATATTTAGAGAGAGCAATCCTTACTCTCTTAGACACTTATTCTAACCTAGGTATGGGTAGCTGAACTCCTAACAATAGCCATACATAGAATCATAGAATAGTTAGGGTTGGAAAGGACCTTAAGATCATTTAATTCCAACCCCTCTGCCATGGGCAGGGACACCTCGCATCTGCACAGGCATTTTAGTGCACGAAATTCAGTAATGCACTAGGAACGTCCCAAAGACCATTTAGTTTCTGGGTCAGCCTGGTGTTTTAATACTGACTTCTTAGTAATCATAGAGCTTGGCCAGCCATGTAGTGACAAATGGTTTTGACTCATTCCTCTCTGATGGAATTTCGTCCTCTGGAAAGCGAAGATCTCGCAACGTTCTCACAATATTGGCTTAAACAATTCCCGTTGACTTAACTCTGGTTTTCCTGAAGTTTTATTTTTTTTTTCCATAGAAAGACTGAGTAATAGAAAAGAGGTCTACTCTGAATTGCTTTTAAGACTATGGTTTAATGACAAGAACAAATCAATCTAGTCTAAGTACATTCAACTAACTGAAGGAACAATTTCTCCAGAAGCAATTGCCCTGTTCCTTTTCCTTGCTCTGAACTGACAACGATGTGGCTGAGTGATCAGGTGGATGAAAATTATGGTGGTTTTTTGATCTCTTTTGCATTCCGAAGAACTATTTTTCTGGTATCCTGATTCTGATATTTAAGGAGCTCTGTGATGCTACAGTGGAGATTGTTGAGGGCTGCTGATTAGCATGGAATCTTCCCTTTGAAAAATGCCTTAGCTTGCTTTAAATCCACTGGAAAAATAAAACCTTTGCTTGCACAATGAACCTGGTTCTAGCTCTATATGCATCTGTCAGAGACACTTCACAGAGGCTTAACTCATTTGTGTGGGTCTATGACTGAGATCAGGGTTCCCGTGATTTAAGCACTGAAGACTGAGCTGGAAAAGACAGAAGCAAAACTTAGAGCCATATTTACAAGGAACTTTGTAAAATATCCAGCTATTTTTCTTGAAATAAAATATTGTTTATACTTCAGAGAACTAATTTACTTAAGGTAATCTTTATATTTGGGTGTGAACTAATTTCTACTGTTGAATATCCAGTTAAACTGGTATCTGAGAGAACTAGGTTGGTGGAGTACCACAAGGCTGAGACCAGTTTTGTCCATGCACATGTACCAACAGTAGATACTCCTAGTTTCTATGGGCCACAGCTCCAGGTCTTGTCCTCCAAGAACACCAGTCCATTAGAAAATAGTATGAGGATTCATCTCACCATATTCAAACATTTACAACATAGAAATGTAAATTGGTAGTCACTGTAGTGTCTCTGAGTAATCAGTGGAAAGAAATAATTTATCTATGTTGTCATAGGTTTCATCTTAACTCAGGTGTCTAAAATGAGCCATGTGAATCAAAAGAACCAGACTGCACACTGCTACCAAGTATATTTTCTGCTTTTTGTCTGCATTACTGCGGGATAAAAAAAAATGGCTCCGTGATGCTCAGATTGGTAGAAGTTTTTAGGATTCAATCTGCTGCATAAAGAAAAAGACAGAAGGAGAAAACGGTTGGTTTTATGTGGTATTACATACATTTGGCTCCATTTTCATATTGATTGTATATATAAAAAAGGGGAAAAGTAAATAAACATGAGGAGCATAATGTCCCAAATTGAGTTTTATCACAAGTGCCTCCTGCTGGGATTTGAGAGCAAAACCTTCCCTTGAGGGGACGGAATAATATCATTTTAGTTATGGCCATATTCTTCATTTGGAACCTCCTCATCAGCACGTCAATGCATGTTATTCACTGCTTGGAGAGACAATAAAATCAAAGGGCCCATCTTTAGAAACACTCATGTTACCAACGTTTACACTACAGAGATCTTGGCCCTTAATACGACCTAAATCCAGTAGCGAAGTTATCAAATGGAGTTGTGCTCATTTTCTTTTATACGCAATGAAGGGGCACAATATATCTTTACCAGCAGCTGGGAAATTAATGCTAGAGCTAAAATGACATTCCACATCTCAATGAATGATTTCCTGTGGGGTTTGGATAGTGGCTGTGACGAGAAGAGGTGTGATAATGGATCTAAGTCCATAATGCATTTATCCCCAGGTGCACTTGCTCAATCTGTTCGTTGTGCAGCTTTTTGGGGTTTAGTAGGACTTTTAGAGTTTTATTTTGCCGCACTGAGGCAAACAGTTATGATTCCCTTTCAAAAATCTATGTGAAAAGGAAGGTTTCTGTGCTTGTGAGATCATGTGGAATGAGATTTGGCTCATTGCTGATTTTCAGAAAGGAAAGAATTGAGATTTTTCAGTAGTAGTGCAAGACAGAGTTCTGCTACCATTTCATTTTAAGATAGGGAAACAGAGACCACAATAAACCTTCATAGGCAGAGACAAGTTGCTAAAACCCAGCTTCTTTCTTGTACCATTTCTCTCTGTCAAGGAGAGCCACACTGCAGGAAATGTCTTCTTTTACAGCTCAAGTGCAAGTCATTTCTAAGCATGCTTCTTATTAAGGTTTACTTGTATTAATAATTGAAAAAAGGCTAATACATGATTAATAAATATTATAAGCACATTACAGTCCCAAGTAACATCTCTTAAAGAGGACAGTAAGAGCTCCAGCATCTTTTAGGTAGCAAGTTGTATGTCAGGGGTTTACCCCATTAGATTATTCAGTAGTCTGTATGAAGAAATTGAGCACTTTTGAAAGCAGCTCCTTAAAAATGGAATTGTAATGCAGTGGATTTGTTTTTTGCAATGAAGGAAAATATGCAGAGAGGCAGAACAATGTCATAAAATGAAATAGAATCTTAATCAAATAGATCAGACTGGTGGAATATTATAAACTGAAGATGACTATGGGGAAAAAAACTGTTTTACATTGGCTTTATTGTCTTTCTTAGGATGGCTTACATTGTTTTTCTTCAAGATGAAAAATCCCACCTGTTTTCGCTTCTTTTAAGGAAGATTATTTGCAATGCCACATGGACTGCCACTTAATTGTTTCTCTCTTCAGTATTAAAGGTAAATAATGTCAACACATAATTATCACAAATGCATGTACACTGGATATCAGCTATATTGCAAAACTATGACTGCATTTTATTACTAGTATTAGCGCTATTGTACATCTAAAAGCTGGGATTTGAAAATTCTGGGCAGAGGGAGCTTGGGTTCTTCTGGAAAGCCCTGCATATGAGCACAGCTACCTACTGGCTTGGAAAACCAGTTCTTTGTCTAAGTTCTTTAGATATAAGGAAGAAATTCTTCACAGTGAGGGTGGTGAAGCATTGGCACAAGTTGGGCAGAGAAGCTGTGGCTGCCCCATCCCTGGCAGTGTTCAAGGCCAGATTGGACAGGGCTTGGAGCAACCTGGTCTAGTGGAAGGTGTCCCTGCCTGTGGCAGAAAAGTTGGCATTGGATGAGCTTTGAGGTCTCTTCCAATCCAAGACATTGTGTGATTCTATGAAAAGTGCACACTCTACATCTAAGCTGCAGTAATGGGAGAAGAAAATAGAAACCCATTGGTAACCTGTGTAACATCTACCTTTGATTTTGCATGGTGCTGAGTGCTAAACAACCAGGAGACTGACACATCTAGCCTTGCAGTCACTGCTGGTCTAGAGGTCTACAGCTGGTGGTAAGAAGTCATCCATCAGGTTGCTTTGGTCCTGGGATGAGCTGACTCACCTGGCAATGAAAACTCCTGTCCCCTGTCTCAAAATGCTGCAATGGTACATATGCTTTCTCATCTGACCACAGGAGGATTTGTGAAGCTGTCCTGGGCAGGGACATGCTGAACAGCTGAAAGCAAAGGCTCCTTCAGGACTTCCTACCTCCTGAAATGGCATGGGATTTCTTGGGAAAATGTAAAAAGGCAATATACAATGCAGTTCCCTTCTGCTGTACTGTCTCAGCCGCTTTCTAGACAGCTGAGTAACTCCAAAAATCCAGGAAAAGGAACAGCTTCTGCTCTTATCCCCAGCCCTGTAGGAAGGAAAAAAAAAGGTTTTATAGAAAAAAAAAGTGTGCAATTATCCAACACCAGACAACTTTCTGAATCCAGCTCACCTAAGCTATTTTTTTCCCCTCCACGAGCAAAATGAATGCTGCAAGCAGTCATAGTGCTAATGGTCTTTTTTCACGTCGCTTCCCCTTGCTCCCCTAACTGAAGACAGAACTGCAGAGACTTCAGGAGACTCTTCATGCTATCACTTCACAGGCTGGAAGGTGACAGCTTCGCCAGGGACTAATGCAGGCCGACATAATTGAATGTGGCCTGCAGCAAAGCAGCTGCCTGGAGCCACTGTTGATTGTAGCTGTCATCAGGTGGAGCTTGCTGCAGTAAAATACGGTCCGAAGGAATGCGGCTCTCGCATGAAGCTCCATGGTGATAGCTTATTTACTCTTACCCCGCTACAACAGTTTTGTAGTTAATAATTGTCAGTATCACACTGTTGAGTGAGCACAGATACTCAAGCTCTGAATCATCAATAATCTTCCCAGTAACCTGGTCTTGGAAATTAAACAGTGGACCCAGTATTCCCATTTTCCGGGTGTATATTGTGTATTTCAGAATATTGTCTCTTGTTTTTTTTTTTTTTAATGGAGAACTTTAAATGATTTCAAAGTTATTTCCTACGCCTGTTTATTTAACTGTCACAGGATGTGGGAGAAATATAATCTGCTAAATTAGGCATGAAAAACTGTACACAAGGAGAAGGCTCTCTGATTTCTGCCTTGAAAAAGAAGTGACTTTAATTACAAATTCAGATGAAGAAGCAATCACCAATCACATATTCCATTTATACAGCTTTTTTTCATTTCAAAGGATCTCACCACAATGAGGAAGTGATAGGTTTAATCTCCTCTCCTTTATTTGGAGATTGTGAAGTGCAGAAGGAATATGAGAACATTTGATATGACCAAGGCTACAGGGTGTCTCTCCTAGATACACTAAGTAGTGTATATTTCGGATAAAACTGATCTTTGCTGCTTAAATCCTGTCTAAAATCTTTGTAGAAAACTATGCAAGCTCCAGGATAAACTTGATCTATTTCTTCTTATAAGATGTTTATAACACATTATAAACTATGTACACTATATCTAAATTTAGTATATTAAATACACTATGCACAGTACCATCTAACAAATGTAATATATATTTAGGATACCATATTTGAATTCAAATATAAAATACAAACCTTGCACTGTATTAAAATATATACACACTAAGGAAGAAGATAAAATTGTAATATGGTTGCTGATAATATTTACTCTAGTTAAGCTTAAGAAGTGTCATTTTACATTAAATACTTGTCATTTGTGGTTTAAAAATAAATCATATTGGTGTCACTGTCTTTTAAACATCCAGTGCTTCCACATCTGTTGGCAACTAAGGAGTTGCAGAGCTGCAGGTACATCAAAGGACTGAAAGTGAGTTGATTAAAAAGAAAAAGAAATAGGAGAAGGGATATTGGAGAAAAGATATGAAAAGAGGAATTGTCAGCCTACGCCTCCTGGTTGTTTTAATTGTTTTGCTGTTTCTACCTTCTTGGCTTCCTTGGAAATTAGCTTGCTGGGGATGATGGCAAGGGGGTAGGCTTTTTCTGCACTGCAACATTGCACACATGTTCCTTGCTGGGATGGTGCATCCTATTGGATATCTTCATGAAGTTCTGTCTAGCCTGTAGCACCTGGACCAGCCCAATCACAGGCTCAGGAGGTCCCAAAAGCCTCTACAAATTGAAGTTAACTTGCAGAGAACTCTTCCTTAGTAGCTTTTTGGATCTTATTTGGGTTTTGATTAGTTTGGATTTGCACTTATTCCATCTTTCTAGCTGCATTATGGTGGGGGGAGATGAGATAGCAATTAGGCTTGTTATTATAATGATTATAATAACATATATTATAGTTGATTCTACTTTCCACCTCAGATTACTTATGGATGCACTTTTAGTATGGTGCTAAGGGAACTGGGAGCAGCATTTTGTCTTTTGTCCTGAGTCTGAAGTTCTCTTACACTGCTGCAAAATAATAATAATTCTCGTGTGAAATTGGTGTATAATAAGAAATGTATCCATGTGTTTATTCCACCTATGAAGCTCCTGAATGACAGCTGTCTGACTCTGATTGTCCTTATGGTGGTTTCGTAGCAATGTAACTTTAATGACTTCAGCAGAGTTAGTGCTGATAGATACCCTCATGAGTAATCAAAAGCAAAACTCATCGCTCTTACACAGGTCTCTTCTACCGCAGACAGAAACAAAAGGTATTTATTTCCAAACCTCAGCTACTTAGTTGCTTGTGAAATATTTCTTCCCTTCCTTGACAGAACTTGGTAAGTTGTTTATAAAAAGCAAGTATTAATTATACAAGATTTAGCCACAAACATCTGTTTTTTCTGCTTTTAAATAAACATGCCCCTTCAGCTGCTACAGAATGTTCTCAGGGAAAGGAAAAAATGCACACTGTAAGATATCAGTGTGGGTTAACACAAGTGGTCTGATCATTTTGCCAGGGATGATTCTGTACTTTACCCAAAACACGAGCAAGCAATAATCTCATAAACAGTAAAAAAAAAAAAGAATTTTTAGTAGGGGATCATGATTTTGGCTCAGCTGTCTGCTTGTATTTAGATTTTGGGAGCTTGCAAGAGGATTAAAACCACTTGTTTCTTTTCTTTCTTTCTTTCCTGTTTTTTTTCTTTTTTTTTTTTTTTTTTTTTTTTTTTTTTAACTTGTCACTGCAATAAAGTTGGCTGTGGCTCTGGGGAGTCCTCTGTAAAGTACAATGCCCTGGGCTATGGGAGATGGAGCCCTCAATAACTGATATGAAAGGTCCTTAATTAAGCACTTAGCATTTCAAGGCAGTTATCACGGCTAGCCCACAGACCGAGCTGGCAGTCCGTCACCACCGATAGGCCACCTAGATGACTAACATGAGTTGAGTCGAGTCTTTTGTACTTTAGGCGAGGAGCCCCGAGGCACAAGCTGATCTGGTGACCCTCCCAGATACACTTTCTCTGCCGGAAGGAACTGGATATCGGATGTGACAACACTGCAGATGGGGAATGTGGGTTTTTTTCTTTCCCCCCCTGAAGAGCAGGGATTGAGGAGAAAGTTAGGATGACAGTGGCACTTTCTTGGCTCAGTGTGTTGGTATGAATGTGACCAAACCAAATAAATGAATAATTATAAATGTATTATGAAAACAGAAGGAAAACCCCTGTTGCTGTGGTGCATTCAATTACTTCACAGAATACATATGGCTATTGGGAAGTTAAGTAAGAAAAAGACTGCTTGTCCCTCCAGTACCACTCTCCTTCCAGTTCTCTTTGTAATCCTCTGGACATGAGAGCATAAATGTTTCAGGGGAAGTTTATCTTTATATTAAGGAGAGGGGGAAGACTTTTGTGGCATTAAAATGGAAAGGGTTAATGGAATGAACTATAGATTAAATTGTAAAGCAATCAAAGAAAACCAAACACTTTATAGCAGACAACCATCTTCTGGTGTTTGGGTCTGTGTCAAGCCATGGATGTGGAAAATTAAAGCCATACTGAGAAGGGAAATGAACCATGTCTAATACATCCCCAGCAATAAAATGTTTTCACTAGGACTGTAAAACTGTGGCTTACATTAGGAAAAAGAAAATCAAACTATATGTCAATTCCACATCATGGGACATGAAGTGTCCACAAAAATTTATATTACTATTTAGAAGTGTTTCATTCTGGTGTTTTATTGTGATTGGATGCGCCCTTCTCAGTATCTTTTGACTGGTATGAAAATGATTTGAACTACTTTTTTAGCATTTATTTTACATCTATTACCTGTTCTATTACTTTTTATTATTTTATTGTGCTTGTGTAGAGGATTTTGCACAGTTTTCATTATAATGTAACATTAAGTCAATTTATTTGTGTATTACACGCTGTATAATTGCACCTTTTTTTGTGGAACAATTTGGATTTCATTATCCAACAAATCAGCAGCGTTACATTTTGAAAAGCTCTTGTTAGAAATCAAGTGCATTTTCCAACTAAGGCAACAGAGGTCAAGTTTGCATCAGAAAGGAAGCAGAGGATTTCTTGCCTAAAACACTTGCACAATTGAGGGAGGTCATGGTGGAAACAGAAATATTCTTCTTTTTTTTTCAGAAAATATTTAATTGCTCCAGTCCAGATCAATGGAGATCAATATTTTTAAGAAGGAAAATAGTATGGAGCAAGATGGTCTGTCATGGAATAAGTTTGAAGGGAAACAGATTAAGGCAAAACCAAATGGGTGCAGGGAACCCATCAAAAGGAACAGCATTTTTATTTAATATTCTTCTGTATCATTCTGTTCCTTAATTTACAAGTGCCATAAAGAGTAAATCTAACATCAGCAAAGCAGAGTGTACATCTGTTTGTGCAGATCTGCTTTGCTATCATTTATCAGGCTTAAACCTTTCATAAGAGGTGACATAACAGCAATTGCATCTCTCTCAAAGGTGAACTGACAGCCCCTCTGAAAAAGAAACACAAAATAAAATTTTAAATAACACTTTGAACGAGAATAGATGTGAAGACACAAACCTTCACCTTTCATTAATCTGAAAAAAATTGCTACCTGGAACCCTCAGTTGTTCTCTAGTAGTTATCACAGCTTCACTCAGAAAAGTTAAAATTAGCTCATGAGTAAATAGAAGGTTGTACCCTGAAATCCTCATGTTATGAAGAAGCCTTTTCACTCTTAGACCTTTTATATCATTCAACTGTCCTGTTGTGACACAGTGGGATCACTAGTTTTCAAAGGGGTATGATTTCACCCCTTCTTTTTCTTTTCTATTTATCAGGGCCTTTTAATTGAAAATATTGGATTTACAGGTGGGGATTTATGTGTGTGTGTCTGTACAGTGCTGAGCACAACTGATCTACAGGATCACTTAAAATGCCATGATCAGTGAACCCTCCAGGACTTCCAGAAACAATTAAAATTATCTGCTTTTAATTCTATAAATGTTGTCAGCTCTTATGTGGAATTGAAATCCCTTGAAATGAAATGGATGCAGAAAATGAGAAATAGAATGGTATTTTGCAAACGCATTTTTTTCCCTTATATTGGAACTATTTTACCGTTGATAGATTTATTTCTTTAAAATATTGTTCTGGCAGACCTTGTGCTCTGAACTGAAATTCCTTAAGGAAGATGTGAGTAAAGCAAAACAGATTTGGATGCTTTTTCAAATGTAACACTTTTTCAACAAATTGTCAAGTTCACTCTTGAGCTGTGGTTTAAAGTCTTCACCTGCTTCATAGTAGCAGATGAATCGGAAAAAAACCCAACAACTGAGCATTTCAATTACTAATAACACCTTTTAACTCAATCTTTTAATTCTCTCTTCCATCACAACTGGCTCAGAAGCTCTAGCCCAGAAAGCCTTGTTTACTTCAGCCTCCCTCCCCAACCACACATCAAATCACAATGTATTTCAGCACCTCTCAAAGGTTAAACAAAGGACTGGGGACTACAACAGCAATGCAGAGTGACTGCCCAGTAATAAAGATGTTTGTTGTTTTTTTTTTTTTTTGGGGGGGGAGGTTGTTGGTTTTTTTGTTTTCATTCTTAGTGTCTGTAATTCAGGCTCTGGATTGCTTTTAGTGGGTGTGCTGTATGTTTGAATAGTCTACCATACAATGCTCCAATACTAAAAGCATCACCTATTTAACAACCTAAATTCTTGAGCTGATTAGAACTGATACACGGATAACCAATGTACAGGGGGGTAATACAGAGAAATTGTACAAGGGAGTTAAAGGAATTACTTTGCTTAAACAAAAGTATCGTCTGTCCTAAGTACCTGCCATTGCCATCTTGCCAAGGCATTGATTACTGCTGGAGGGGGAGAAGCAGATGCTAGTTCTACTGACAAAAGCAGATGGTTGGTCCTGCTGATAAACCCGGGAGAGGCAGACTGGGCGACCAAGCCTTAAGACCATGACAAAAGCACAGGTGTTTGGTCCTACTGAGAAGTGGGGGAGAAGCAGACTGGGCCCCGACTAAACCCTAAGGCCATGTCTGAAGGTTAAAAGGTGTAAAGTTTAAGAAGAGGAAGACTCATTTACTTCATCTTGAAGACCCCTACCCACAAGAGGAAGACTCATTTACTTCATTCTGAGACCCCTGCCCATGACCAGAAGGGGCACTGCGCAGGTGCAAAGGACCTTCCGGCTCATTATAATACGAAGCGGGGATAGATAATAAATATGTATAGGCGGATTGAGCAACCTCATGTCTATGTATACCTTAAGAGAATAAATGTAAAGGGAGAACAACCCTGAGGTGTGCATGCTTTGCAGGAGTGATCCCCATGCACCTCAGCGCTGAATAAAAGCATACCTACTTTACAACTTTAACTAGTTGTGGAGTCTATCCGCGCATCAGAACAACTAAACAGATGTAGTTTTTCACATTTCATATAACTGATTCTAGTGATCACGATTGTCCCCCTGTACTCAGTGCTCAAGAGGACACACCTCAAATCCTGTGTTCAGTTTTGGACCTCTCACTGCAGGGAAGTTCTGGAGCATGTCCCCAGAAGGGCATCAAAGCTGGTGAAGGGCCTAGAGCACAAGTTTAATGAGAAGCAACTGAGGGAACTGGGGTTCTTTAGCCTGGAGAGACAGAGACTGAGGGGAGACCCTATCACTCTCTACAGCTACCTGAAAGGAGGTTATAGTGAGGTGGTGTTGGTCTCTTCTCTCAAGTAACAAGTGATAGGAGGAGAGGAGTTGGTCTGAAGTTGTGGCAGGAGATGTTTAGATTGGATATCAAGGAAACTTCTTCACTGAAAGGATTGTCGAACATTGGAACAGTCTGCCCAGGAAAGTGGTTGAGTCACCATGCCTGGAAGTATTTAAAAGATGTGTCAATATGGTGCTTAGGGACATGGTTTAGTGGTGGATTTGGCAGTGCTGGGTTAATGGTTGAACTGGATCTTAAAGGTCTTTTCTAACCTAAGTTATTCTATTATTCTATGATATCATGAAAACGGATTTTCCCCCTTTCTTTCATGTTGTACTTTATTTTTGTTGAGTATTAACATCTTTTATGGGCTGAGATGAGCTCAACAGCATACACACAAAAAACATGCTCCATACCAAACTCTGGTACAATGCTGATAAGTGCTTGTACTTGGGTCGGGAATAAAAAAAGTCTAGCTCCTGTTTCTAGACAGATATCAGTGGAAACCTCTACTTCTTTCTAGCAGATGGTCACACAGAGTAATCAGTGGAGTAATGAACAATATCACTCCAAAACATATCCTTAAAAACTGAGTTGAGCAGCTGAGTGGGTGGTGGTCCAGTGTGAAGTGTTTTGTCTCAGTTCCTCAGTTTCCAAGTGAATGGATCATTTAGCCATTGAAATCCAAAGCATTGAGATATTTTAAAATATTTAACAATAAATAACTCTGAGGTGTTGGGGGTCGAGCATGGGCGCTTGAACAGGCCTACAGCAAGCTGTGAGAAAGTGAACTTATGACCCCAGGTTAAAAGAAGAAGTGTCAAGATCAGCAAAACAGGAATGCAATAACAGGATGCCAGTAATTGCAGAAGCATGATGTAACGCTAAGCTGAAGCAAAGGTGTGAAACCAATCAGGAGAGGTAAAGGGGAGCGTGTATCCCTCGTGGGCAAAGTGAAGCAGCCAATCAAGTAATGCGTGATCGCGTGTAAGACAGTATATTAAGAGCAGCCTTGTAATCAATAAACGGAGCATTTTGTGAACCTACATCGTATCGGTGTTTTCTCCCCTCCACCTGGCCGCGGCACTGAGGATTTTGTATTTTTCTTTCCTTAACTCAATTTCCACATGTAAAATGGTAATAAGGCTTTTCTGTGGCTGCTCTTGAGTAGCCATAATGCTTGTAGCTCAACTGTGAAAGAGGAAACTTGGGAGTTTTTTTCTGAGGGCTAGGCCTGGACAAATATCAATTCCATTCAGGAGCAAATTGACTTAAGTCCAAAGTGATAAAATTGTGCTAGTGTATGAGTTCTCAGATCTTGTATAAAAAGAAAAAAAAAAGACAAGCCTGGGAACATACAACAAAGAAAAAGGAAATTGCTTCAAAATGCATTATAGGTATTATTTTTAACCTGTTCAAACTCTGTGACAAAATATTGCTCCAGTTAATTTAATTGCAAAAGTTTCCTATGTTACATGGAATGTTCAATCTATTTTGATTAATAGGAACAATGCAGAACTTCAGAAAAGAGAAGCGATTTGCCAAAAATGCTGTAGAAGAAGGGGGATCAGAGCCAACATTTTCAGCATGGAGTGAGTAGTCTAGCAGCTGAGCATGTAGATAATTTCCAGAAAAGGAACAAGGGAGACCAAGAACATTACCAAAGACTGATAATAGGGAATTTGTTCATTAAAATTTTGTGACAATACTAGGTAGTATGGCATGCTCTGCTAAAAGAAGACACTTCTGCCTGCAAATAATATAGCCTAGAATAAAATAAAAATGAAAATTTTCTAGTGTGACCAATGTAAACATTTTTCTTAGCATTCCAATTATAAGTTTTATCCTGACCCTCTAAATGGGAGACACAAACTAAGCTCATGATAACAAAATGAGAAGGGGAAGTAGCCTGCTTACCTCCTGCCTCCAGCACTTCACAGAAATGTGAAAATAGCCTTTGTTACCCCAAAGTAACAACTGTGTCATATAACAGCTCCTGAAAAATGCAACCTCATTTTTTTTTTTAATAACCTTGGTCCATGTAGTATTCTTGTTGATTTCCCCACACCTTGAGTAAGTATTTATGGCCATAAATGCTCAGACTCCTTAATGGCCCCAGAGATCTCCCATTATCTTTAACAGTATTTTTACTTCCATGTTCATCCATTTCTGCTCTATATTTATCTCAGAAAAGCATGTTGAGTCCCAAAGAAGTGTTTGATAATAAGAATTCATAAGCAATGACTTATGCATAAGCAACGACCTATTTACATGCAATTGATTCTGTGGGGAGAAGGAAACTGAACCTAGGATGACAAACTGCATGACACATTGAAGATCCATTCAATTTACATAGTTAATCTGAGGATGGATTCTGCACACTGAAATTCAGTTTGTCGCCTCTTTACTGCCTATTACCCCCTTCTAGTAAACAATTGTTATTGAAAAGTCCTTAACTGGGCACTCCTGATCTAGTAAATCAGAAAACCCCTTCATTCCTATGAAGTCAGGGCATTTCTTTTCCTAGGCAGGGTATCTGCAGTGGAGTGGATGTTACTGGTATTTATGTGTAAAAATATATACATATATGAAAAAATATTTCTAAGTAAATACAAGACTTGAAGGTTAGACTGGGTGTACTGCACTGTTTTTGGGTAGAAGTTCAGGTGCACCTGTAGCAGCAACAAAATCAACAAAACTCATTTTTGTTCTGCCCCATATTCCCCAGTTTCTCATTAGTTGGTTACAAATGTTGCACAAGGTGAAGAAGAAAAAAGCCCAAAACTCCTATGGCAAATTAGAGTAGTGAAGGTTCAACTAAAGAAGAAGTAGGTTTTCTCAATGCAGGGTTTTATAAATATAATTATTTAATTTTATTGTTTGCTGGGGAGATTCAGAGTTTCAAACAGTACTGGCACGTAGCTATTTCCTCTCTTGTGAGAAAGATGGGACATGACATGTCAGTGCAATTCTTTGTCAGAAATATACATCTGCAGGAAGAGAGTAGAGTTAAAAATTTAATCTGCAAAGCTATTTAGAGAGTGGATAGGCCTTGACAGGCCTCCCAAATGTATTAAAAGAACAAGAACAGCAGAGTTATGGAAAAAAAAAAGCTGTTGCAAGCAAACAGAATGAAACTAAGCTTTCTTGACAGAATCAGTTTGCCAAATGACTTTAAAATTGCACTATGTCTTGTAGTTTTTTTCTTAAATAGATTTTAATGTAAATGTGTAAAGCAGAAGAAACTTGCTTAACTTCAGAGACCTGAACAGCTTTTCCTTAAAACAAAAAAGGACCCTCACAGTGACGTTTAGTCAGGTCATGAGGCTGATGAAGGAAGGATTGATGGTGTTAAGGTTGAGCAGAGGCTTGGGACTCTGGAGAGCCAGCCTCAGTTCCTGCCTATACATAGACATTCTGTGTGACTTTATGAAAGTTAATTGATCTAGACCCATTTTTACAAGCATCTAAACAATATTCTGTGGTTTGGGTTTCTGTGTCACTGAAGTGCATATGGAAATGCTACCCTCTTTACTGCATGCTTCCCTGCCTGTGAAATGAAAGCATGCTACTTTATTAGTCTTTCTGCATATATAAAAGCCTTTGAGTCAGGGCAGCTAAATTTAGGGGGTAGTCATCTTGCTTAAATAAATTGTGTAGAAGTTAGACATCTTTTCTAAATCAGTCTTGACTTTTTATGCAGTCAAGAGTCAGGAATCTCCAGAAACCCACTGGTTCAATATAGTTTAAATATGCCTATTATGTGATAGGGTGAATCACACTCTGAAAAGCAATTTTTCTCTGCTGCCTGTAGAAGAAATATTGATGACTGGTGTAGACTACTGCATGGCTAAACCCATGGATCATCTACATAGATAAAGAGAATCCTTTCATCTGTAGCAATAGACTACTCAGCACAAAGAGGTTTCTAAGAACTATGTCAGTAAACAATACAGACCAGTCAGGTCTTCGGTAATTAACAACAGATTACGCTCCCTCAAAGCCAAACTTGTACCTCTCACATTTACAGCCTAGCAGTAAACAGATGCACTACTGCAGAAACAGTTACACAGTTTTGGACATCAGAGGCTTGATGTGATGGTATGGAGCTGCTGGCTGGAAGGCGGCCTTCAGGGCTGTGCTGGAGAAGAGTGTTTGCTTCATGACATGGACACAGTAGACGGTAGGTCCAACAGATGTTGAGTTCCTTGAGTCCCCTTCCCACGCGTTCCTTGAACCCTTCCCACGCTATATACCTGCCTGACAGCATTACTTGAAGCATAAGATTTCAAGTACTGAGGAAAAAAGCACTTTACAGTTGTAATTAGGGGAATTCTGGCCACATGTAAGTACTGACCATGAAAAATGAAGTCCGTATGCTGCTTCATGACCTCAGAAGACCTTTCATAAAACATGTTAGTATAAAACAATATTGCTTTCAAAGTAGTATGTAGATTGAAACACTCTTGTGCTTTAACAGTTCTCTTTCTCAAGAGACAGTAAACACCTGGTAGGTGTTATTCACCAATTATTGCCACCAGTTATTGGAATTCTCTAAGAGAATTCTGGGATGACAGAGGCATAGTAACCCACAGAGAAGAGAATTAAAACTTGCATACATTTGTGTGGCTTTCCACACAGGCAAACCTGCAGGCATACAAGTGGACTCAATAAAACTGATGAGATTTCATTGTAAATTTTAAACTTTTTTTTCATATAATCAAAGAATGCTACTTTCAAGGCTTTATTTCAATATAAAGCAATCAGTTATTAAGCTGTCAGTACAAACTGCTCACATAGTTCGCACAATACTGATAGGCCCTGTTCTCTTGTAGGGTGATTCTACTTGTGATGGGGCAGTGCTGCAACAGCATCTAGATTTACAGATTCTAAAGTAAAACTAAAATCTAACCTCATCCTCTCCATACTAAAGATGTAGAAACTAAAGATCTAGAAATATCCCAATAGGTTTTGAATTTGACATAAAATATTTAATAGAATAATGCACTGACATTACATAGATAAATTGGCTAACGTTTGCTTAACTGTGAAACATGTGTATTCTGTTCCTTGTTTACTACTTGTCGGTAGCACCTGTTTTGGCTCCTGTTCATACTAAGGGTGGCTGTATTTTGAGTTCTTGTATGGAGCCAATTGAAAAAAGAATTTCTGGTCACCTCTGTCTGTGAAAGTGTCTGTGCATGGGCAAATGTGTAGTTTTCTGTCCTGGCAAGTATCCCAGGAAAATAAAGGAAGCAGTTGACCCAGTAGTTTTCTTAACATGCTGGAAAAGTAGAGTGAAATAGGTGTTCCACATCCACCAGTATAACAGATTAAGATCAGATGACTGGGAAATTGGAAAAATTAAGAAGGTGATAGAATTTATATAGAATTCTGCTCATTATTACACAACACAAGTATATGACTTTAACTTTGAGGAAGCTTCTAAGCTGTGATTTCTTTCTTTTTTATATCTTCTTTCTATAATCCTTTTAAATTTTCTTCTTTCCTTATAGTAAGGTTTTATATTTTTACCACTGTGGCTACCACCAAATGCCAGTTTAGCCACAACATTTACAGATTTGTAACCAGTCAAGCTCAGCTACTCAGTGAACTGCTTGAGGAAAACATAGTCTTTTTATGCTTTATTTCTGTGGCTTTAGATTCATAGACTAGGGGCTCATAAGCAAATCTTGTTGACAGGGGGAACAGATCTACAAAGAAACAAAAAAAATGAAACAAACATCACTTTTTCATTCCCAAACTCATATTTTGCTAATATTGAGATCTTTGATACTGGTAAAAATGATGTCAGAATAAGAAAGTTTGTCTATTGTCTTCTCCATTATCATTCTGATTTTATTAAAAAAATATTTACACTATATTCAAATCCTGCATTTTAGTCACACAGGCCATTTTATTACAATGTAATAAATAATATTTTAACATAACACAGTAGCTCAAATGGAATGGTTGGAAATATTAATAATATTATATTATATTAATAAAAATATTTTAATTCCTTAACAATAAACTGTTTGATACCTCTCAATGAGATTTTTAATTTAAAGATTTTAAAGATTTTTTTGGTTCAGACATAACTTCAGCCTGTATTCTGGCTTAGACCAAATTTCTTTTCCAAATGCCCAAACTACCTAGAGGATATATTTAGTTTCCTGCACTACTGCAGTAGCATAGCACAGTCAAAATTGCAAGAATAGATAGTATAAAAATAATACTAAGATTTCCTGAAGAGAAGGGTAGGGCAAACAATGGATTACATAAGAGAGAGGAGAATAGAGAAGGTGGAGTAATTGGGAAGCAAATTCAGAGACTTGTGCATTAACTACAAGCAACAGGAATGCAGAGAGTATTCTTCATGGTTATACCAACGCAATAGAGATTTAAAGGGAAAGCTAGAGGGATTTTGTATGTGATGCATCTTGGAAAGCACTGGAACCCCTGGATTTGGCCTTTAAATATAATAATCAGAAGACATAGAGAATTTATTTTTTATCTTCAGCATGGTGCTGGGTAAATTTTAGATTTCTTGGAGACAAGGTAACTTCGGAAATACATTCCCTCAGCCTGTAGTTCAACAGCAGAGGTTGCTAAGAAGCCACTGTTAAATTACATTTTTTGCCTCTAGAGGGTGGTTCATTGCATCCTAAACCAAAAAAAATTCCAAGTATGTAAGATGATTCACAGTTGGAAGCATCTATTTGTTTCCACTGAGCATAAAGTAGCTTTGGGTGATGGTACCTGGCCTAGACATATGATTCAGTTCAACTGAATTTTGTCCTTTATTTTACATTGAATCCCATCCCAGATGCATACAGCTAAGACCAATGACTTCTAGTTATTGTGACCTTATGCCACTTTTTTTAAAGTTGGGAAATAAATCAGTATTATCAAAGAAAGTCTTTTGAGGATCCTCACTTAAACACTGTAATACCGTGGCTATTGAAGCCATGATGTCATGTCAAGGAGTCTTATTCCATTCTAGGAATTTAAAAATGTGTAAATATGTACATGTAAATAATAAATAAATACAAATCTATTACGAGATGTGTAAATGAACAACATGGTTTTAAGAAAAACTTGCTTTGGAATAGATAAATTATTTCATTGTTAAGGACCTGAAAATACTTAATAAGAAAAAAAGGAAATAGCCAAAATATTAATGCAGAGCATTAATAAAAACAAAAACTTTGAGTAAAAGAGACTGTTTTGATTTTAAATGTGTCTTAGGCATCAGTATGTCAGTTGTTACTACTTTTTACATAGCTAGAATGCTAGTTATGGTACTACAGAAGCAGAAGTAGGATTTTTTGTTCATGCTGAACCGCTTGACCATCTACTGGATCTAGCTGTGTACGTTCATCCTGCCTTTATTGTCCAAATTTTTCTTTGTTTGGTTTGCTCACAAAATCCATAAATGGAGATACAGCAGGTATGGCAATCAGACAGGATATTGGGAGCAAAATGTAGTAAACTCAAACTGCAATTTAGCCTTTCTATTTTAGTAGCAATTTTGCAGAAATCTGAAGTAGTGGATGATATTAGACAGTCTCCAGATATTAAGTTATTCTTTAAAAAGTAGCTTCAGACTTTCTTGAGAGTTTGAATAAGTTAATATTTGAAAGTTTATCACTAAAACCACACAAAAATGATTATGACTGATTTTAAGTATTACCTTCTATGAATAAACATCCTGCCTGCCATTCTATCCAACCAATCCATTGACCAAGCTTATGTCTAAGAGACTTAAAGTTGTTATAAATCATGTTTGTCTGGATGAAACATTTCATGCTTACAGAAACTCATGCACTGCATGCCTTTGTAAGACTTCAGGATGTAAAATATCCTCAGGCCTTAGTTCCTATTGAAGAGCAATAATGTATCCCTTGCATTTAGAAGCCTATGAAGGGCATTATTTTTATTCCCAGTCTAAGCCTTTAGGTGTCAGATTAATAGGGTGTAGAAGATTTAAAAGTAGCATCCTGAGGCCCTGAAAGCAGGATTCATCTAACCTAATTTTAGCCATCTAAAATTTAGTGGCTCAGCTTAATTGCCCACACATGATGCGGTTCCTAGTGCGATCTGAGACTTATAGTTGCAGATGGAGGCCAGGTGGAATACCTTAGGGTTATCCCAAATGGTGCTGCTGACTACTCAGTGTCTATTTCATATTAATTACCTAGGTTGTGATTTGGCCAAAGATTAATGCACCTAAATTTTGGTGTTTGCAAAAATTGTATAGGTGCTTTGCTGAGTGTCTCAATGTTTGCAGACAACATGTGCTCTTCTATCTCTGGGTAGTGATGATAGTAGTGAGATATCTCTGAGAAGTGATGGTGTTTTGAAATGTGTTTAGTAACATTCCCATGTCATTGGTCTGCAGCGAAAGAACTTTGGAATCTGTTTAGTCCCATAGATGATTTAATCAAGATATAACTTTTAGTAAAATTCCTTGTTGTTATCAAGTAAACTTATCTACTGCAGAGCCTCCTTCCATGTTTAATCTAGAAATGCCAGAAAAAAATCTGTAAGAAACTATATTGAGTAGAGCCATGCAAGAAAGTAAAATTTGCAAACAGAGGCAAGACTGTTGAAATGGGGATAGGAAAAAGCACAGGTATTCAGGAGGGAAAATGACAGCATAGAAAAGCGTAAAATAAGAAAGGAAAAGATAGAAAACCACCCAGGAACATCAAGAAAGACAACCATTTTACTCTCTGACTGATCAGTTTGCATACCTTATTGGTGATGGTGAGCATACCAATACTTAGAATAGCAACTCACTAATCTCAGCTATATTCTGTGCTTATTTAAGCAATGGATAACTGCTTTTGCTTTTAAGCTCTGAATATTCTATGTATTCCCATACTGCTTTGCACACAAGTAAAGGTGGCAAAGAAAGTGACCCAAAGGAGAGTTACAACAGAGACAACTGATGCTTCACTAAGAAGTTGCAGAGGCTTTTGCCTACTGTCCCTTCCTTTCCCCGCTTTGTTGTACAGATTGTTTATAATTGTGTTCACATACTGGCATGGGTCCAAATATGTGTGATACTTGGTGAATTGGTGCCTAAATAATTATAACCAATTGGACTGCTCAAGAGGAAAGAAGTAAACCAATTAATGCAGCTTTCTAACCCTATGGCTCTCAGTACTGTTTCAATGCATTTAAGGCAGATATTCAAAGAAAGGATTTCAAAAGTTGCTTGAGCTACTGCCTACATTTATATTCAGATTTGTATTGCTCTTTTGGAAAGCTCGTTGGCAGGGTTTGGGATTTGCCTAGGGAAGGTGCCATGCAGAAGAATAGGGGTAGCAGACAGGAAAAACTAGTGGGAAAGATATGTTACAATTCCAACTCTCAGAGAAAAAATTGAAACTTTAGTGCATGTTTTGGTATTTCTATGAGATGTTTCACTGGATTGTCCTCAATTCTCTCTACTTAAGATTGAATCCAAGATATTTCTTTTATAATGTGTGCCCAAAGCACAGCTGAAAGAGATGCTGATTTCTCTACCTAGAAGATGAATTATCATGTCCAAGAAGCAAGAGATCCATTTTCATTTCCTCCTCTGCCCATTTTTCTAACATTGTCTAACTAAGCAATAACTAATAGCCTCTTTTGGAGGTGATTCTTCAGCTTTTCTGGCAAAGCCATTCTATCTGTCACAGAAAAAGAATCAAAGAATAACTGAAACAAAGAGAAGGCTTAAGAAAGATGCTAGTTCTCTGTATTTGTTCAGGCACTTGGATGAGATGGACAGAAAAAGTGTCTAACCTTACCCCCCCAGTTTTGCCTGAAGTTCATCACAGAGCTTTGAAATTGCACAAAATGTTTGAACTCATGTAAGTAGTTAAGAACAGCAAATTTACACACTGCACAGCTGGATTGTGAGAAATAAAGGGAAACAGCCTGCAGGCTGCTATAGTCACAAAGTACACTTGCTATTGTGTTTTACCAAAAGCCTGATCCAACAAACATGCTGAATTTACTCATTGGCTTAAATTTCATCATAGAAATTGAATGAAAACCACTTTGTGATCCTGGAACTGGCACAAGAACTATGTGATCAAGATCTGGTATGTTGAGACCGAAGCCTTTCACACCAGTTCCAGATCCTAAGTGTGACACACCTGAGAAACTTTAATAAATGCAGAGAGGATCTGACAATGATAGACTTATCTGCCCAAATTTTTATGGCATCCAACTATAGGCATCTGTGCTTTACTCGCAGAGTTAGTTGCTGTCTGTACTTTCTACAGTAAAAGTGAAGTAGAATAATAAAAGGGAGAAAAAAAGGGTGAGATAAGCAATTCAGAGTAAAAAGTATATTCAGCACACTAATCTGTGTGTGTGCGCATGCTCGTGGGTTACTCACAAATAGACTTAAATTTTTAACAAATCTTTCTGCTTTGTGCTTTGTTATGGATCAGCTAAGTCATGAGACCCTTGCTGAGATGAACTCTTTGTAAAAGATTTCTGTTTTTCCAGGCATTTTACTATTTAGTGTCATGATTAAACAATTCAAACCCAACATGTTAGCATTTTCTCAGCCATAGGGTAATCTATGTTGAGAGCTTGGATTTGAGTCATCTGCTGGACTGTGGAAAAGTTTTTTTAATACCTTACTGATTTGGATAACTGTGACCAAGTTTTCCAGACCAAGAAGTAAACACGAGGGTTCTTTCAACGCAGGAACTCCTAAATTCAGTTTTCATAGATAATGCTAAGAAAGGCTAACTACAAATGCTTAACCCTAAACGGCAAAGAGTCAAATAATAAGAGACTTTGAGCCAGTAGGGAACAAAAGAAAGAAAAAAAATGTTTGACGACCTGAAAATCATAGAAGTTTTTCCTGTCTATTGGACCATCTCTGCCAAGTATATGACATTGGACATCAAGTCCAGTTATCACAGTCCATAGTATCGTGGACCTTGATACATTGTCATTGTATCAGGACCAAAGTCTTGGAAGGCAGACACAAAGACTGTGAGTATGAAGACCTTAGGCCCACTGTAGGAGAGGATCTGGTTCAAGACCATCTTAAGAAATTAAATGCCCACAAATCCATGGGACCTGATGAAATCCATCCACAGGTCCTGAAGGAGCTGGCGAATGAAGTTGCAAAGCCACTGGCTATCATATTTGAAAAATTATGGCAGTCAGGTGAAGTTTCCAACAACTGGAAAAAGGGAAATATAACCCCCATTTTCAAGAAGGGAAAAATGGATGAGCCAGGGAACTACAGATGAGTCAGTCTCACTTCTGTGCCTGGCAAAATATTGGAGCAGATTCTCCTGGAAGGCATGCTAAGGCACATGAAAAACAACAAGGTGCTTGGTGACAGACAGCATGGCTTCACTAAGAGGAAATCCTGCCTGACCAATTTTGTGGCCTTCTATGATGGGGCTACGGAACTGATGGACAGGGGTAGAGCAGTTGATGTCATCTACCTGGATTTGTGCAAAGCATTTGACACTGTCCCACATGACATCCTTATCTCTGAACTGGAGATACATCAGTTTCATGTCAGTGGATAAAGAACTGGCTGGATGGGTGCACAGAAAAAGTTGTGGTCAATGGCTCAATGTCCAGCTGGAGACCAGTAACGAGTGGTGTCCCTCAGGGATCAGTGTTGGGACTAGTCTTGTTCAACATCATTGTTGGTTACATGGACAGTGGGATTGAGTGCACCCTCAGCAAGTTTGCCGTTGACACCAAGCTGTGTGGTTTGGTTGGTACACTGGAGGGAAGGAATGCCATCCAGAGGGACTTTGACACGCTTGTAAGGTGGGCAGATGGCAACCTCATGAAGTTTAACCATGCCAAGTGTAAGGTCCTACACCTGTGTGGGGGCAATCCCAGGCACAGCTACAGCTTAGGCAGAGAAGAGATTCAGAGCAGCTCTGCAGAGAAGGACTTGGGGGTGTTGGTAGATGAGAAAATGAACACGAGCCAGCTTCATTGTGCGCTTACAGCCCAGAAAGCCAACCATATCCTGGGCTGCATCAAAAGGAGCATGACCAGCAGGTCAAAGGAGGTGATCCTGCCCCTCTACTATGCTCTTGTGAGACCTCACTTGGAGTATTGTGTGCAGCTCTGGTGCCCTCAACATAAAAAGGGCATGGAACTGTTGGAACAAGGGGACTAGAGCACCTCCTGTATGAAGACAGGCTGAGAAAGTTGGGGCTGTTGAGCTTGGAGAAGAGAAGGCTGCATGGAGACATCATAGCAGCCTTCCAGAATCTGAAGGGGGCCTATAGGCATGCTGGGGATGGACTCTTCATTAGGGACTGTAGTGATAGTACAAGGGGTAACAGGTTTAAACTTAAACAGGGGAAGTTTAGATTGGATATAAGGAGGAAATTCATTACTATAAGGGTGGTGAGGTGCTGGAATGGGTTGCCAGAGGGAGTTGTGAATGCTCCATCCCTGGCAGTGTTCAAGACCATTTTGGACAAAGCCTTGGGTGACATGGTTTAGTGTGTGGTGTCCCTGCCCATGGCAGGGGTGTTGGAACTAGATGATTTTAACATCCTTTCCAACCCTAAATATTCTATGGTTCTGTGATCATTCATACTTGATCAAGAGTCCACCTAAGAAGAAGCAGTAATTTTCTTCTCATTTAATCTCATTTTTCCTTTTTTTGCAAATGCTTTTCCTGAGTCTCCTTGGCCTAATAATTAGAATCTGCCAATAAGTTCAGATCTTGGTCAGCTTCCACATTTGGGGTTTAAATTTGACGCAGTCTTAAAAGAATCAATTCACTGAGGTGCAAGGGTACAATTACTGCTTTATTATATCAGGTACTTACTGATCCCCTAATGTTCCTTACTACATTGCCTCTGAACACAAGCTAAGGGATTGTATTAAAAACTTTAATGCCCCTAAAGTTAGCTTCAGATTCTCCACTGATTCATACATGCAAAAATTGCTAATTACTTTAAGCCTAAAGCCAAGACCAGAGTTTTCTAAAATCTTTCATAATGCACTTAACTATAACATAACCACTCATATCCAGCCATGTGTTGATGTGAATTCATCTACTACCTTTTCTGCTTCCTATTTTCCTTAGCTTGAGACAGACTGCATCCCAAGCCTATCCAGATTATTAAAGCTAACTCTATGCAACACTTTTATGTATTAAAAAGTATAATAAAAGGTAAGTTATGCCAATTTTAAAAAAATGTTTATTAGTGTATGTCTTGTAATTAAAATAATATTTTTGTTAGGACTTATTTAGTTAGGTTTATTTCTTCATTTGTTTTTACCATGTTAACTTTGAGAAAACAGGTCACCTCTGCAGATAGATTGCAGAAATCTTATTTATGGCCAAACCCTACAGAAAAGGAATCCCTATGAAATATTCACTTTGATTCAACTGAAGTGGGAAAATGTAAAAATAGAGAAAGCTCATGACATGATATATGAAAATAATTCATTCTGCTGTAT
This sequence comes from Melopsittacus undulatus, assembly GCF_012275295.1. Lineage (NCBI taxonomy): Eukaryota > Metazoa > Chordata > Aves > Psittaciformes > Psittaculidae > Melopsittacus > Melopsittacus undulatus. Next base: position 17,468,483 of record NC_047529.1, read on the forward strand.
ATGAAAAATGAGGGGATCCAGCAGCATCAATGATTCATCCTCTGCTAATACAAATTCAAAGTAGAGGAAATGCTGGATTTTGTAAAACAGCAGTCTGACAAGAGTTAAGCTGCCAACTATTGTTTCAGATCATCATTTACTGAAAAATGGGAAGATGATTACTGTGTTTTTACCTGCTGCAGCTTCCTAGCATAATATTAGCCTGCACAAGGGGTTTGTATTTAGTTTGCACCATCCACAGACATATTAAGATTGTGAACAGCTGGTGAACTGTTGTGTTACAGCTTCCAGTGCATGTCATTCTTTTTTTTTTTATTTTTCAAAGCATATTCTGTCCTATTATGCAGATGAAATTTTCCTCATCAGCACATAGGGTCAGCTACTCAGATGGTGTAAATCATTGGCTGAAGTCAATGAATGATCTGGGTTTACACCAGCTGGGAATCTGGCCTGTAGATCCTAAGACAAGCAAATATTTCTCAGTGAATTGTTTATAAGGTGAGTTTCATGTGATTTTCTGCTTAGAAAAATCTTCAAATTATTCTGAGTTCTATGCAAAATTACTTCAGAATATTTCTGTTGGCAAAGAATCCTTTGGACTGCAGATATCTCAGTTTGCAGGCGATGTGCACATTGATGTAAGATTTGGTGAAGACACGTGAGTTTCTCAGACTATTGCAGACCACTTCCACTTGTAGTTCTTGGTGATACATTTTTAAAAGACCCAAAAAATTTAATATTTTTTAATTTTTATTTATATCCCTTTGCTGAATATAAGATCTAGAACTATGGAGGAGGTTCTGTCATACAATCCACTGTTAATGATTCCTTGATCACAGTGGAAGATCTCCTAAAATTTATAATTATGACCACATGGAACTGTATATGTCCTAGTGGAAGAACGATACAGTGGATTTGGTATAGGACATTTTTGAAAACCCTTCTGGAATTGCAGAGACCCTTCTTACCTGTTCAAGCAAGTCACTTTAGATTCTCTACACCACGTTTTTCCTACCTGTAAAATTTTGGAGTAATTCACATACTTTTAGGTTTCCAAAAGCTGGGCACTTATTCTGATAAATCTAGGAGGATTTCTATATGCCTCATGGATAACATATCCCACACACTTTAGACATATCTTAGAATAGGACAGAGTTGCCTAACTCATTCTATGAGAAACTCATTTTGCTTCTCTGAAACATTCATACTCTTACACTATTTGGGCAGGAAATATTTCTTTTGAAATTAAAATATAAATGAAACTGTTCATTATGGCAGTGCAAATAATTAGCGTGTGTGTGCTTTTAATGTACTTCCTTTTTTCTCTGAGGCCCAAAGACACTGCCATTTTTTAGTTTTAGCTTAGATTTCTCAATATTGATAGAGTTAACCCGTTGTTTTGAGATGTTGTTTCTTCTGTCCCAGTGACAATCTATCCCAGTTTAGTTGGGATGAAGCAGCTTGACAGTTAATATTACTCTCAACACCTTTTCCACAAAGCAACACTAGACATAGGGTTACATTTAATTTCCTAAAGTCTAGAATCATGAAATTGTTTAAGTTGGAAGAGACACTAAAGATCATCTAGTTGCCATCCCCCTGCCACAGGCAGAAACACTTTCCACTAGACCAGGCTGTTCAAAGCCCTCTTCAACCTGGCCTTGAAAACTTCCACAGATGGGGCAGCCACAGCTTCTCTGGGCAATGTCCCAGAGATGTCTTTAATGTCCCTTCCAACCTAAACCACCTGTTCTACTGCCTCACCACCCTCACAGTAAAGATCTTCTTCCTTATATCTAATCCAAATCTACCCTCTTCCAATTTAAGGTCATTCCCCCTTTTCTCATCCCTACATGCCCTTGTAAAAAGTCTCTCTCCAGGCTTTTTGTAGGCCCCTGTGGGGACTGGAAGGATGCTTTAATATCTTCATGGAGCCTTCTCTTCTCCAGGCTGAACAAGCACAACTCTTTCAGCCTTTCTCAGAAGTCCAGTCCTCTGATCACCTTGGCCATTCATCTAGTACCATTTCAAATGCACTAGGGTATTTAGCACAGCCCCATGAGGCTGGCAGATATTACACAGAATCAACAGAAGACTCTGGACGGTAGTGGAAGGTCAGGCACACCACCTTAGGGTGCCTTAATTGAAAGTAGAAACCTGTCTTTAGGCAAAAGAATCATAGAATTGTAGAATCAGTCATAGAATCATAAAATAGTTAGGGTTGGAAAAGACATTAAGATCATTAAGTTCCAATCCCCCTGCCATGGGCAGGGACACCTCACACCAAGCCATGTCACCCAAGGCTCTGTCCAACCTGGCCTTGAACACTGCCAGGGATGGAGCATTCACAACTTCTCTGGGCAACCCACTCCCATGCCTTACCACCCTTACTGTAAAGAACTTCCTCCTCAGATCCAGCCTAAACTTCCCCTGTTTCAGTTTTAACCTGTTACCCCTTGTTCTATCACTACAGACCCTAATGAAGAGTTCCTTAATTAAGCTGTTGTAGAGCAGCATTCAATCTTAAACTCTAATGGCACTTTAGATTCTATGAAGCATTTTACCTCCAGCTGTTGTTCTAGAAAGGAGTTAATCTCTCACATATCCTTCAGGTTCATATAAACTTCTTTGACACCTTAAATTATCTTATTCAGAACTAACCAGCATTTAATTACTGTGCATCGCATTCAGATCCAGATGAAGACAACTGAGTTTAGCTATGTTCATTCAGGTATCTAGATGTGCCCTAGGTACCTAAGCACCTGTTATAATCAGTAGATAATTAGTAGATGAGAGTCAATTCAGTTGTATGCATACACATCTAGCATCATTTGAAATACTCACTAGTTTTTCCAGCTCCTGCTCCAGAATAACAGGAGAATCACACGGTGGTGGCATAACATTTGCCAGATATGTTTCAAATATGCTAATGTATTTTGATAATTCTTGTATTTTAGCAAACTGACTTCTAAACTGTCCTTCCTTGACTGTACTAAGTTTCCATTAAATGTAACAGAAACAGACAGCTATCATACCTAGAAATATGCTTATATGGGCTCCTAAATTCAGTTTCCTTAATCACAGGCTAAATTCTGCACTATGGAGAAATGTATAGTGAGAGGTCAATCTGAAAGGCTCAAAAATGGCATGAATACCTTGTGCTTTATCCTAGAGGAAAGTGCATTAATTCAGGATTAATTAGTATGATGATCATAAACATGCTTTCTTTGGACAAGACTGGGTAAATTTGAGGGAGTTGTGTACCATTAATCTTATTCAGCTTTAGATGTGTACAGCATGACACATCTGAGATGGGTGTCTGAATGGCGTTTATAATTGGGAGAAAGAAACATACACCTAACTTAACAGTTTAACTTTTAACACAGCATGAAACTTACAACATTAGATGAAACTTTTTCACCATTATTTTCATTTAAATGACAAAGAGAAGTTGTTTCTTCAGCTGATATGTACTTGTTTATCACGAGTTATTAATATAATACTGTACTGTTTCCAGTATTCTTACCAATGTGAATTTCTTCTGAGCTTCATTATAAAAAATATCACTAATAAAAATAAACTTTTTAGGATTATTTCAGCATAAGATTTTTAGGATGATTCACAGCTCAATTTCCAAAATAAGATTTAGAAGTCATTTTTTCCTGGGACCAAAAAAGCAAATAAATTACTTAGAAAAAAATGTTAAAAAATGTCACTGTAAATTACCATGGGTTTAGCTCTTCTGAAGTCATGCCTCCATGTTAAATATACATAACTCAAGATATTAGTTCTCCCTGCACAAGGAAGTTTTGAATCTAAAATTTGTCCTCTGTTTCTCTTACTCCATTGAAACAGCATCATTGCCTATATACTTCACTATATACTTCAAGATGAGAAGTAATACAATTTTTATTTGATATTCCTGTGAGCAGCTTTTATTGTGGGAAGTGGGTTCTGAAGGTAATAATTGTTGTATGCATGGCATGCCAATCTGATCAATAGACTGCTGAAGCATGTGTGGCCGGCTCTGCCCAGCCCCACCATTTGCAACCTAATTAGCAGCTGCTCAGAGATGGGAAACAGGTGCAGATCCGGGCCCAGGCCAGGGAAGTCTGCCTATAATTAACAAGGAAAAAAGGGTCAGATATTGGGAAGAATATCAAATCTAGGTCCACTGGGGCTATCATGCTGGCCTCAAAGGCATAGTCACCTGAGATCTTAGGCATGGTAATGTAAATTATGCAAGCTTTCAAACAACATGGCTGCATAATCAGTTGGCAGGGAAGAAATGACTGGCTGTCTTTGTGCAGATTAGTCTGAGCAGTTAAGAAAAAAAGGGATTTCAGTGTTCTCACTGTGTTGCTTTTTTGTTTGGCAAATAACAGTGGTTTGCTGTTGAATAAACAGTGGAGAGAATGCCTGACTTGTCTACTGGTAGTAGTAAAATGCAGGCATATTATTGAACTCTGAGATTTCATTTAATCATGAAAATGAGTGAACACATATATGCAGAAAAATTGATTCTGAATTAACAAGGATAACCCTGGTTAGCACTTCTATGGGCTCATGAGCTGGAAGTTGAAATGTTTCTAGTATAATCATTATTTTCTATCTATATTTGTGTAACTTGTGAAAAGCCAAATTACTTCTTTTGGATCCTAAAAAGAAAATGTTTAATGAGTGGTTGATACTGGCTGCGGTGATGGTACCCAGGGCATCAGCTGGGGTTGCAGATCTCTTTGGGCTAAGCAGAATATTTGTATGAGAGAAAAAGAAAGCTTTTTAGACCAGAAGAAAAAAAGTAGGAAACCACCCCAATGTAGTTAAAATGTACTGATGACTTGACAGAACTTTCTGGATGCCAACAGGTACTTCAAAGTAAGGACTGTTTCCCCATGAGGTAAGGCATAATCCTTTGGTTTGCCCTTTGAAATTTATCTGATTAACTTTAGTTCTGTAGCAGAGCAGAGGCCAATCACATACATTTATATTAATGAGTTCATTACAATACATATCTAATTGAGATGTAATTAATATGTCATTACATACAGGCAGACACCCATCAACAAACTTGGGACCACCTTTAAAACAATAGGATACAGAGAAAACAAGCTTAAATGAAAAAGAAGGAAGGCAAAGGACTTCTTGGTCTCTTTCACTGTAAAACTTCTGCACATATCTCCCCAAATGTGTACTTTTAGCAAAAGAGCAGCCAGAGAGTAATGTTTGTGCCTATTTTTCACTAATCTTTGCAGAATAGATATCTTCCTGCTTCCTAACATCTGATTTCCTTACCTACAAATATATTTGTTATATAAATTCTCAAAACTACCATGAGAACTGAATCAAAATAATAATAATAATAACCTGCTGAAAGTGCAAGTATCTTGTAACTAAAAATTAGAAAGGCTATGAAATCATTCTAACTATTTGGATTTTTTGGTTTTTAGGTGTTTGGCTGTTCAAAGTTCTAGTTTCCAAACATTTACAGGATTCTGATTTCTTGGTCTGCTTTAACATGGGAAATATACATACGAATTATCATTATTCAGTATTATTTGCATCATGGCAGAATATAACAGCAGAAATAATGAAAACAGCATAAGTAGTTTTTAAGAGGAAGGATGCTCATGTACTTACAAGGCTGACTAAAATGAATACTGAATATTTCTTTAAGCAAATGTATTTCTGGGATCTCCATGTCACTGGTAGAAACGATGTCCTGGGCAGTGCTGGAGATGACTTGCTGACTTGCCTCTGGAAGTGACAAGCAGTGAGAGGAACCACAAATGCACCTGGAAGTCAAAGAGCCTCTGAGAGTAAACAGCATATCTGAGAATAAGCATGATATTCATGCCCACACAATAAGTGTTCCTGCAGATACTGGAAATCTGCACAGACCATGTCAGGAAAGCTGGAGCACAAGCTCTGGAGGAACATAGGCGTTTATTACTCTGGATTTTCATATGTGTGATTAGGTGGTAAAAGTGGTGGCTCTATAAAAAGTGTCTGATTCCAGAGATTTGGAGCTTGTACAGCCAAGCAGATCTGCTTCACCAAAGGTATACCACTGGATATCAGGTTGTACATGCTGCCCTTCTGGTTTCTGTATCAAAATCTTCAGTGCAGTTGACATGCTGCTTCTAAATATTTTAGTGCTGGTGAATCTGGTAGAAAACTATTTTACTTGGAAATTTTTAACTGGCTGTACTCAGTCTAGACAAAAGAAATAGTGAAAGGACAGGGGAAAGGGAATATTATTAGCTTTGATCAACAGATGGGGAATTGAGCCACAGTGGATTTAAAACCCTTGCATAGGATCATGTAAAAAACTGAGGCTGAGCTGGAAATGTATGCCAGGGCCTTACCTAGTATACTTTTTACTTCTACTAAAGGCCAATCCATGGCAGGGGGATAGGAACTAGATGATCTTAAGGTCCTTTCCAACCCTAACTATTCTATGATTTTATGACTCTATGAGTGTATGATTCTATGTAGCTCTAGCTTAAAAGCAAAAAAGTAGCAAACAAAATATTACTGGCTTTCAACTCAATCACATTGTGATCATAAAAAAGGTAAATTTTCTACATCCTTTAGAAAGTTAAACCCCAAATACTAGAGTTTAGGGGAAAAAAAAGTGACATTACAGTATTCACACATTATTACTATTTATTTATTTATTTATTTATTATTAATTAATTTATTTATCATTATTTATTTATTTATTTTTATTTTTTGAGAAATAAATTTGCAGAATTGCCTTGATTTTGCATGCTGGTCTTACAATTACACACATAGATCCAGAAAAAATCTTGGAAAAACTGACCAGATTTTTAGTAATCATTCGCCCAATCTTGTCCATGGTTCTATAGAGTACTGAAGGCTAATATTGCTGATTAAGAAGCCCAAATACATCCATATTTATTTTTTCTTAAAATAAAGCTCTTCATTTATCTCTTGTTCTTGCTCTCATAGTAGCAATGGAGGGAACTGTTTTAGCTCTAAGTGGCTCAGACTGCAATATAATATAGAATGTCTGACAAAGCCGCACAAAGTAGAATACAAATAACTCCATATCATACTGGAAAAGGAAAGCAATGAGAAATTCTTCAAGTATCAGTAATTTCAGCTTCTTGAGTCTTCTGAAGAAAATGGTTTCAAGAAAAAAGAGAACACTTCATAGCTGGAGATAATTTGGAGATGGGAAGTGTGACTGTCATTTGAATTTGACAGCCTGAATTCCCAAGACAGTTTTTTTTGATTATTCTTGTTCAAAAATTTCAGTGCTGATTCTAGAACGACACCCTTTATACCTAACATACAGACTAAAGGAAATATTTATATATATTCTGCATATGTGAAGTTATACGCACACATTTTCAAATCCCAAGTGATTTGAAAGTGATCAATTAATCATTACAGTACTCTTGGGACAAGAATATTATCTCCAATTTAGAAGCAGAGAAATGGATGAAAACAGTTCAAGTGATTTATTCAGAGTAAAAAGCCAGCAGAGTAAAGGAACTAATTATGACTCATTTCTAACTCCTTGCATGATCTACATTTTCCTGCAGGTTATTGAACACAATATTGGAACCCTACATGCAAACACCCATGAAAGTTGCAATAATTCGCATTGAATTGACCTCTAACTCTGTAGGGATTTGTATAAGAAGTCCTGCCTGGCTTTACTATCACATTTTGTAGCACAAACTCAACTGCAGAATAAATAATCTTCAGCATTTACCACTGGGTTATAATTATAACTATACATTTCACTGTCCCAGTAGGTAGGAAACACATAGCTAATTATTTGTTGGACTAATGAAAGGTATTGTCACCCCTTACTAGCCTTATTTAATTTCTATCCTTAAGAGTTTCATAGCTAAACTAAGTATAGTTTTGTAATGTAAAGCAGAAAATATAATCAGAGTCATTGGAGTTATGGTGATCAAAGCAGATAATGGAGATCTTGACATTTTTGACATGATTAAACTCAAGGTACCTTTCTGAAATAAAGCTCTAGAATATAGCTCATGCTTCTTAGGAACAGAGATTTTCAGTGGAGTGTCTGGCTCATGGAAAAGCTATTTCTTCTCTGAAAATGTATCCCTAAAGTAGTTCAGGGTTTAGAGTCTTTTTTTATTTCTCTCCTTGCTACTGTCATTAACCCTGTCTAGTCACCATTACAAATACCAGACAAGGCAATCCAATGCCGAGGCATTAAATTATTGCCAGCCCATTTGTGCCATCTGCTGCACAAGTGTCTGTTGATGGAAGGGGTGGTGGGGCACCTGGTGACTATGATGTCAAAACAACATTTGTAGGGGACGCATGGAACAGCAAAAGGACTGCATAAACAAAGCACTGGAGCAGGCAAGAAACTGAGATTAGCAGAGACTCCAAAGCAAGCAAAACTGATGCTGTTCTGCTTGACTATTTTGAGAATCCCAATCACGTACATTGTGATTACCTACTCAGAGTGGGAGCAAAGTTGTATTTTGCTACTTATATGTTATGAAAGTGAGGCAGTAGTACTGCTGCTATAGGAAATCATACAGAAGAATAGGAGAAAAGATAAAGAAATAAAAAAGGGAGCTTTGGGCAGTCAGGCTTGCTCAGTATTTGCTGGAGGAACGGAGAAGGAAGGCAGAATGAATGCTACTGCTGGGAGGGGTGTACACTCCGTCCTTCCAAAGCAGGTTGTGTTTCTAGGGTTTTGTGTAGAAATAGCTGGCAATGCGATTAAGGATGTTTTCCCATCATCTGTATGTAGCCTGTTTTTTTCTTTTCCTGATAGGTGTCCCTGCCCATGGCAGGGGGGTTGGAACTAGATGATCTTAAGGTCCTTTCCAACCCTAACTGTTCTATGATTCTATGACCACACACACATTTTTTTTTAAATTTTCATAAACTACTAATGGAACAAAGCACAAAATGCTCACCCTAAAATCTGTCTTATTCTACCTTTACTGATTATCCTCTCCCTGCAGACTGTGCTAAGCTCCTAAATATAAACATCCTCCCATCTCTAGAAAAGATAGATTTTTTTTATTTACCATGTGTTGCAAATGAGTTAATCTCTGTTTATAGGTATCTGCAACCATTCTTAGTGTACCTGTTAGTTATCTGCTCAATTTCTTTCCCCAGAAAACTTCATATCTCTTGTATAATTTTCTTCCAGCATTCATGACTGCATCACTGAATGTAACTGATTTTTCAATGACTTTTAAACATATTTTAAAATAATTTTGCATAAACTCCTTAAGAGGTGCACTTTCTTTTTCAGTTTCTCTAGTTCAATCTCTCTCTCCTCAAGTCTCTCTCTAAAGGGACATGGATTTATAGCACAAACTTTAAGTTTATTTGATTCGGTAAGGTTCATTGCTGGAGGCAATGTTATGCAATAGCTGAAAATCTTACAAATTTCAGATGGCGAAGGTTCTTTAGTGGCCTTTAAGGCCTTTGTTTGTTTATTCACATCCATGAATTGCTAGATGTAAGTTTTGCATTCTCTTATTGGCTTCCTAAAAAGTCTTATTTTCCTTCTTACCCTTGTTCCTTTCCAAGTAACATTCTGAACATGAACAACAGACACAGATATATTACTTATTAAAAGTGTGATTGTGATTTTCAGGTCTGCTCCATATGTTCAGTTGGAATAATAATTTGCATCTGTATGTCTGAAATACTGCATAAGAATTGAGTAGCACAAGTCCTCACACTCCAAGTTAGGAAACAAAAAGCCTAATATGAAGTGTCTTACAAGGCATTAATCCATCCTGTAGGAAGATGAGTTTCTCAGGACCATGAGACCAGATAGCTGAAGAATCCAAGATGTGCAGTTTCTATGAGACAGTGTATCAGGTTTATCTTGCCCATAGTGTTATCTCCAAAGTCTCTGCAAATATTTTTCCTGTTTTAGTCTTTTAATCCTTTTAAAGAGTTCTGTGAACATTTGTATTTCTTGGACCAACTTCAGAAGTCTTTCAGGAACAGCTGCATGTCTTGCCTCCAATTTAATTGAATCTTTCTCTTTCCAATCTTTCCCCATTGTTACATTTTCTGTATCTCTAAGGATCTCTTTTACTTCCCTGTAGACCCACTTGCTATATTTATTGACATATATCGTCCAGTTGAAGCCTCAGAGTACAGTGCAATTATTTTACTTGTTTTAGAAATCCTTATACTTCCAAGCCTGACAGTTAACTCTTTGAAACACAATGAGAGAGATGGGTTACTGTTCCTGTAGTGTGTAGGTATTTTTTGAGAAATGCTGACTACTCAAACAGCTTCCATTCTGCACTAGCACAATTCATTTTTACTGCATGACTGTAGAAATTTGCACTGGGGCTTCTTGAATGAAATCTACTTGTGATGATAATTTTGACTTGTTATCCTTTCCTCTGGCACACTCGCAACTCTTAACTGGAATTGCTCTCAGTACAGCCTGTCTCAGCTCTGATTATACTGGTGGGAAACTCAAATGAGAATGTAGCAGTGAGTCATGCTTGTTCATGTGGGTTAAAAAGGATGAGCATGATCAGAAGGAGCCCTTTGGTGTCTAATATTTCTTCAAGCTTCTCTACCATGTGTACACAGCTGGCACTTACAATTACTTGGACCAGGAATCTGAATATACCTCTTGGATATAGCTTAAAAGGTTTTACATTAGGAGACTATCGCAAAAGGATCCTCTATTCCATTTTGGCCTGAGATGACCTTAGCACTTTTCAATGGTAGCATTAAGAAATTGGAGAGAAATTATAACAAATGAGTATTTCCTAGAGGAAAATTCACCTTCTCTGATTGAATATTTTTCTGCTCACTTATTATAAGAATCCAGAATCTGCAAAAATAAAAGCTCATGAACCATTATTGAATAAATATATCATTATAGATACAACCAAGCTACAATAAAAAAGGGGCAAATGTTCATGTCATAATTGAAAATCTGATATGAATTGGTGATAATTAGGTCAATTATTAATTAACTCTTTTAATTCATTCTATGCCTTTGTCAGGAGAGGTTTAGAGGTTTAAGGTTATATTTTTTCAATGCCTTGCAAATAATGTTTTTGGTTTTGATTTTTTTTTTTTTAATGAGGGAACAAAAATTTATTTGCAGGACTTGGAAGAGAAGTCAGATTTTGAAAGCCTACTGTGCTGTTTGACTGCATTGTTCTGGCTTCAGACTTTTCCAAGCTTCTAATTTCTGTGTTCTACATAGAGTTACTTTTTTTTTTGTGTTCACAAATTCTTCTGTTGAAAAGTTACTAGAAACCAGACAAGTTTTAGTTGATCTCATAATAAAGTTTTGTTCTCATAATCAGAAGACACAATTTTGCAGTGTCTCCAAATACATTTAAGTGCCAGGCCTGCGGAGAAGAAAATACCTGAATAACAGTGATATAACATTTCCAGATACTGATTTACTGCCTTGGGAGAGAGCCTGTAATGTTCCATAGCAGAAAAAATTGACAGCCTTATTTTATGAAGCAAAACAAGTATGCAATTTTCTGTGATAATGAAAAGCTATTAAGCCCTTTCTTACATCTTTTGGATAAGACATAAAATTAAGGTTCTGACCATATCTGCCATTACACATTCAATAGCATTTTTTATCTAGCCATGTACCTGTATCCCCTACCTGTATTCCTACTGGTGTGGTTTTCAGCTCTTCAGTGCTGGAGTTAATTTTGTTATCTCACCATTTGCACTCTGTTGAAATATGTGTGACTCTATTTTGCCCACACAATAACCTACTTTAGTTTCTTTTGGAAAAAAACAGTTTTTGTTTCTCAAGATGAGCCAGGTGTGTTTCAGTTCTATTTGTCAAACAGAGGCTGTTTTCCATCCAAGAAGGAGCTGCAAAACTATTCATTAGGGACTGTAGTGATAGGACAAGGGGTAACGGGTTGAAACTTAAACAGGGGAAGTTTAGATTGGATATAAGGAAGAAATTCTTTACTGTTAGGTTGGTGAGGTACTGGAATGGGTTGCCCAAGGAAGTTGTGAATGCTCCATCCCTGGCAGTATTCAAGGCCAGGTTGGATGAAGCCTTGGGAGATATGGTTTAGTGTGAGGTGTCCCTGCCGATGGCAGGGGTGTTGGAACTAGATGATCTTAAGGTCCTTTCCAACCCTAACTATTCTATGATTCTATGAAATGTCATCCAAGATTTACATACACTACACAGGGATGTTGGCCTTCTACTTTTTTGGTGAAGTACCAATTAGACACTGACTAGAAAAAGAATATGAACTCCAAAAAATTTTCTGCAAATCAGAAAACTTTATACTAGTGCTTGGAAATGCCTGAGAGGTAATTTAAATAATAGCTTATCGCTAGGTCATTCCTATAATGTCTAAGAGGGAAAAAAGTAATTCATCTGAACATGAAATTCATAAAAAAACCCCTGTCTTTATATCTAAGGCATTTTTTTTTTTTTTATTTCAGAGCACCTGGGTAACTTTGTTATATAGGCAGCAGCTCATGTAATCTGCAATATTGTCTTATTTTCATAATAGCAAAGTTTGCCTTAGGGTTTACTGTTAATTAATCATGTCCAAATATTAACTGACATCCATTCTTGTGTGTGAGCAAAACTCCCCCCCAGGGCACCTCCTCTGTGGAAAATTTAGCATTTCCATTTAGAAATTGAAAAGGATGTAATGCTCAAAGAACTAGGACAGTGGTATACAAGGGAAGAAAAACATCTTCACATTATCCGGGTGAAGATAGGAAAAGACCAGCTGACTTAGGAGGCAGCTGAGGAGGAAGTCATCAGTTTTGGCAGAGTTTGGGTGAAAGAAGGGAGAAAGGAAGGAAAAGTAAGGAGCTGCCATCTTTCCCAGGGATCACACTGGTGTAAATCCAAATGGACTCTAATGTGAGTAGGCAAACTGATCTTTGATAAATATTACATTAATTTTACATTCTTGGTGATCTGTGTTGTTTTAATTGAGTTATTACAGACTTACACAGAGCGAATGAAAATAGACCTAACCCTAGTGAGAAAATTCATTTTGTTAGGAGAATAATTGGGATGAGCTTACCCATATGGAATCTTAATATATATATATATATATAAAAATTCACTGAAGTTTATGGGAACCCTTAAAATGGCATGAAAATGAACAAGGAGTGTTTGAATGATTTTTCTTTCATTTATGGAATTTAAAATAACAATCTTGTGGAATGAGATTATTACAATGTATGTGTGAAAAGAACACACATTGAGACTGCCACATGGAAATAACTTGTAATCTTTGCACAGGGAGATTTCGCTCCCACTGTTTCTTCATCCCATTGAACATAAAAAAAATCACATTGAAGTGCTGATTTCTTTCCATTAGGTATAAGAGAGTGGTACTCACCAATACATAAAACATATTCTATGTAGATACTTATTCTTTTATGCATACACTTATTTCAGAGTCCTGTTCTCAGGGGAGTATCTCTTCTCCCCTAGCCAAGAGTATTCACCTTCTAAATGCTGACGTACCTCAACAGTGTGGACTAACACACATTTTTAAAGGTCTAATAATTGCCAACGTTGAATAATTTGTTGCTATTCTTCTAGTGCAATAGGCAAACTTCTATCCAATTTCAAATCTTAACTACTGAAGAATGTTTTAATTTAATAAAAAATGAATGACATTTTCTCTCTTTATAAAAAGTTCAGTAATGAAATGGCTTGGAAGCTGTAATCAATTGATTAGCTTTATATATACAGCTGGTTTTGTCAAAAGAGGTATGTGATTTAAGAAACTAAGCTAGGCTGAAATTACACATTTTCAAAAAGTGTAGTTCAGTGTTAGTGTTAGAGCAGAAGTTGTACTTTCAGGCAACATGTATTACGCTATTCTCTTACAGTCTTTGCACTGAGTTTTCTGTGTCTGAAATGACTATATTACTGATCTAAAAATGTCTAATAAAGAAGGAGACTATCAAAGAGTTTAAGGTCCCTACTACAGCAGTATACACATGTAAAGCTGCAGCCAGAGAGAGTCAGAGCTCCAGGGAAGTTGAAGTCTAGCTTTCAGAACAAATATGAAATTTTCAAAGATTTCTGGTCACTAAATGTGCAGGTAGACAATGGGTGAAATATGAGGTGAGTCATTGAAAGCTATAGTAAAAAGTAGAATCCATTTGCTCAAGTGGTGTAAGATGCTTTGTATAAGCATATGTTATTCTATGTTTCCTGCTTGAAAACTGCTGTTCAAGCCCATTTTACTTTGAGGAACAGATGTGTAGCAACTTACTTAAATTTCCATACCTGGCCATTGAACGAACCAGGAATAGAATGAGCACTGCCATTTCCAGCTCTTGCTTAAAATTTCCCCTCCTTATATTTCCCAATTGTAATTACAGTAAGTTCAGGTGAGTCTTTTTTCTCAAACATACATTGACAATGGATTGAGATTGTATTGTTTTTCCTTTGCTGACTGCAATTTCCTTGTTCAGATTGTCCATTATTATTAGGTCACATCTGGTATACTGTGTCTTGTTTTGGTCCCTGTAATACTGGAAAAACATTGATAAAGTGCAGTGACTTCAGCAGAAGGTCACCACGACAATCAGCACTGGAGCACTTGCCCCATGAAGAAAGGTTGGGGGAATGAGCTTTTTTAGCTGGCAGAATAGATGGCTTCGGGTAGCTGAGGGAAAGCTATCCAAACTGTCTTTCATATAAGTATGAGGATGGTGCCAAGGAGACAGAACCAGGCCCCAATAGTGGTGCATGACAGGAGGACAAAAAACAGAAATTCTGACAAGATATAAGGAGAAACTTGTACCATGAGGGCAATCAAACAATGGAAGAGGTTGCTCAAGCTGGTTGTGCAGTCTCCCTCCTCAAAGGCTTTGAACAACTAACTGGGAAGAGCCCTGAGCTACAGCTATCCCTGGTTTGAGCAGGAGGTTTGGCTAGAGATCACTTTCTGAGGCACCTTCCAGCCTCCATTAAGTTTATGAACCTGTACAGCTGTGCATTTATTATATGATTTTGGAACCTCATTACAGATGTATTTTATATCTTGCTGGGTTGTTTACACACACAGCTTTTCTTCTCAATTCCTTGCCTTGCATGTATGCAAAGCTCCTTTTATCTCACATTAAAAGTTGCTGATGTTTCCAAGCTGATGTTTCCAATGTTTTATTGTATTATATTGATAGGTTCTCCCATGACCTACGGCTAAGAAGTCACTCCTAGTTGGCAGTTAACTTTAGTTTCTTTTGCAGTCTTTGCTGAATTGCTTTTTTGCTCTTGTAAAATGTATTCAACATCACTAATACATGACAGATAAGTGAATGTTCTGGCAGATTCCAACCTCATGAAAATAAACCATTTAAAGTCTAAATTTATATCAAACTATTCCTCCCTGTATGTACATATTTTGACACCTTTGTCAACACAATTTCACTGTGCTTTTATGGAATATCTAATATTTCTTGAAACCCCTTAAAGTATATAAGTAAAATTCAGACACTTCTCCTAGTTTATTGAGTTTTCACAGCTCCATTTATAGTTTAGATACTTCAGAGAGTTCTGGAACAAAAGCTGGAGATAGGAACTGAGGGCTTTGAAAAAGTTGAAAGAGAAGCAAATGTACTTGTGTTTGTGGGTATGAATGTAAGTATATGTGCATGCATGTTTCTGTTACACAATTTCCTTCCACTTCTCTTTTACAGACCTTAGAATTTTTTATGTTGTCAAGTTTTGTGCTGTAAACCCAAGTTTGGTTTGAGTTACAGCAGCTCATATTGAGAGGCTGTCAGTTCTGTTCCCTGGAGTTTGACTGAAAAAGAAGCCACCACACCATGAAATATGCTAGGGACTCATATGGTGACTGAAGTAGGCAAAAGATGATGTCCTGATGCAGGATGCTCCTGATGCTCAACCCATTTTGCCAGGGTATACTGTACATTTTACTGGTACTGATGACTTTCAACAGAAAATGTCATTTTTTTTGCAGTTTTCCTATGCCAGTGAGGCATTCAGTCCAGCATTCAGGGCTGAGATCCATTGCTGCCTAGGACACAAGAAGGTTATGGAGAAATCAGGAACTTCACATAAGAATTCAGGAGGCAACACAATTACATCTCTATTTGTATTATTCTGACCTCCAGCCAAATGACTGCATATGTCCATACCATTAAACGCTTTTAACCTTTAAAATATAAGAGGAACACTTCAAATTCTGTTGATAATGGTTCCTGGCCTGTGTTGATTCAGAAACTGTGCAACCCCATCATGGCAAGGGGCTTGGAACTTGATGATCTTAAGGTCCTTTCCAACACTAACTAGTCTATGATTCTAAATATTGCATTGCATTGTGCTGGTTTACCTGGGTAAAAAAATGTCCCAGGCATTATACTGATCAGATAACTCAATAAAGTTCCAGTGCCTGTATCCAGGATCTGATGGTGTTCATATTACCAAAACTGACAAAATTCAGGTGCTTGAGGTCTGAGCAAAAACTGAGAAAACCGTCTTAATGGTAGGACTAATGAGGAATACACTACTAGAGAATTATTCCTCTTAAATTGTAGGTGTGGTTGTAAAAGCTCATAAATATATTTTCTTACTCCCTTATTTGACCACTGGGGTGTACATTAGAAAATCATGGCTGGAAGCAAATTGATATAAAATTAGACAGGCTTCCACTACCATTGTAACATAGTTCTGAAGATAATGAAGACTTAGGAGCCAAGTCCCTTAGGTAATGGTCATTTATGTATGCTAATTCACTGTACATTTTGTAAATTTGAACATAAGAAAAAAAACACAGATTTTTTTTTAAAAAGTAAGCCTTTTAGGAACAAAAACAGAAAATGAGGAAAAACTAGAAGAATAAAACCTGCTGATTCTTCAGATTCCATAGAGGTATATGGTGCCCCCAAAATATCCTTAAAAAGCTCTATAAGATATGTATCTTTTTTTTGTTTAATTTAGTTTGTTTTTTTTTTTTACTATTGCCAGCTACTTTGTTTGCAATATAAAATATTAAATTTTGTCACAGGGGTCAAGTCAATCATTTTGCTAGTTAGCTTGTTTGGAAGGAATAATAGCCTCTGTAGAGTTGTTCCTGAGTCACTTTGTGTCACTGTCTTGTATTTCTTGTGTGTGGGCAGAGTCCTCTCGTAATGTTACCTAACAGTGATCTCTCCAGGCACAGAAAAATTCAGGAGCTTATAGAAATTTCAGTCTTGGACAGTACAAAATAAATGAAACATCACACAGCTTTTGAGAAAGGGGAATTTTTATTGGTCTGGTTTGTTCTACCTGTCATCCTTCTCCAATAAATTGCCGCAGACTATCAGCATCTTATGCTGTAGGAGTCACAGCATAGACTAGTTATAATCATGTTTATTAAATGCCACAATAGGGGAAAAAGCCAGCTTCAACATCCCATGTCATATGTGACTGTTGATTGCTGTGCATGTCTAAGTAAGAAATAGGAATAATGAAAAATCCACCAGCAGACCCATGATAAGCAATGATCCATAGGTGAGTCAATTACTTGCTAACCTGTGGTGCATTTCCTCCACTTCATGTCTTTTCTGCTTTTTCCTCTTCTTCCACACATGCAGGTTGGGACACATAAGAAAATCTAAGTGCCTACTGAGACCAAAACCCAAACCTTTGCAAATAATGGTAATTGGAGTCAGAAAACTTTGTTTGAGCATCTTTATACTGAAGGGGAGCATGAATGTTGACACTAAAGAAAAAGGAATAGGTGGTGGGAACAATAGAAGTGTTTCTCTGGCAAAGTAACAAGACTTGTCTGTTATTGTGGAACCAAAACTTGTTAGTGTGGGACCAAAGACTGTTGCCTTTATCAAAACAAATAGCAAAACAGTTGGGATGGAGTGCATAAGAACCTACTACACAGATAAGGATGGCAGGTAGGAAAAGTAGAGACTAAAGCAGTAACAATAATCATATGTCACAGTAAAGACTACAAGAAAGAAATGGCAAAGAACTGAGCATAGCGGTACTATATGAATTAATATGGCTTCCAAAATGCTGTATGGACTTTAAAAAGGGGTTGAGATAAAAATAATTAGCAGCAAAAGGGGAAAAAGAAAAAAAATCAAGTTATGTATGCAATTTTTCAAACCCGGGGCAGATATTTTCAAAGGTGCTGAAATTAATGTGAGCTCTGTAGCTAAATCCCCTAGCTAGTTTTGAACCTTTGCACATAGATACTTACTAGTGGGCTGCTAGATCCATAATTAGGCCCTTAAATCAAAGAAAACTAGTTTCAGAGAAGCTGACCTCTTCTTAAAGTTACTGAGTTCCGTGCTTTTGAAGATCAGGTCACTTTGATTTAGGTCTTGGGTAAATAGCTTGGGTGTATTGACCTCCAGAGGCATCCTGAACAAGTGTCACAGGATTACAACCATCATGTCCAGTCAGTATAGTAAAATGAAAAGAAAGTACTGCAAAGGCCTCTCTGCAGGAGAGACAGCCTGGTACAATAGGAATATTGAGAGCCACATCATGATCCCACTGACTCAACATGAGATAATTGCAGGAAGGACAACTGATTCTCTGCAGGTTGCACAGTTCTGCTCAGATGTTTTTCTCCATGTCATTCCAGATTGGAAGCTGCACATGAGTGGAATAAGAGCCAGTCATGAGGCTTAACTTGCAGATAGGTGACTGGCCCACAGTTCAAATTATTTGGTTTATTTTCTTATGCTAAGATTCCCGAGTCAATGTTGGCCTAGAATATCTCCTTTTCTTACTTCGAACTGGGGCAAGCAGCACTGCTGAAAACTGGTGGGCTATTCTACCACTCTGGAGAGGTATCCATGATGTGACCCTACTTGAGGGTTCAATTTCTTGGTAGTGCAGAAAGAAAACCAAACCTCTATTCCAGATGGTTACTGGCCTCAGAGGATTTTCTTTATCTATCTCAGTTACTGCAGTGCAGGCAAAATATTGTTTGTAGTTCCCATGACAGACAAGGAGACCTTAGCCACCTCTTTAGTTCTAGCCTGGTCTAGCTTAGTCTTTTCCACAGCCATGTTTACAAAATAAAGTCCAAGGAGATATATAGGTTGGTTCTGTGCTTATTTAACTGATATAATTCAAATCGCAAGATACACATTTTACAACTGTTGATGCTTGTGCTATTTTCAGGTAGTGACAATACACCTGCTGGAAGCAGGAAGAGGATCAACATCTTTAAGATCCCCCAAAGCTATTTTGCCATGAATTTTGTTTCTAATACAATTGCAATGGGTTTGTCAATGATCCTGCGTATTAGAACTTCCATTTCTGTCTCCCTTTAATCCCTTCTTCCTTTCTTCTTTACATCCCTCTCTTTTGCAAAGATCTTTTTTTCACTTGTCACATAATTTCCTTTTTTCTTAACTCTTACTTCATTAGCCATCATCCTTCAGTGAGCTCATGTAGGCACTGACTTTGCACTGCACAAATTAGTCAATAAGAGTAACAGCTGTCTTTGTGGCTTTGATACTGCATCCTAAGATTAGGAGGGCTGAGCTGGAAAAGGAATAAATTATATTACCTGAAATCATTGTTCATTACCTAAACAGACTAATACTCCTGCTCTTCCTACCTAAGAGTGATTCTCCAGCTTAGGCAATCATAAAATATATGACATAGCTCAGTTTCCACAGTGCATGAGAAAAGTGATGGATTGAGAGCTGGGAACTTGAATATTAAAAAACAAAGGAAAACAGAATACAGTTTCAGTAATTTTTGCTTTAATGGCTCCACACATAGACTGCAGGGCTGCAGGAAGCATTA
Organism: Melopsittacus undulatus; assembly: GCF_012275295.1. Lineage (NCBI taxonomy): Eukaryota > Metazoa > Chordata > Aves > Psittaciformes > Psittaculidae > Melopsittacus > Melopsittacus undulatus. Next base: position 17,488,272 of record NC_047529.1, read on the forward strand.
TGACTGTCTTCTCTGATCTCTTACATTACATGGGCCGTTGAACTGAGCAAACTGATCTCTGCAGCAGGCTCACAACTTGGGTTGAGTTGTATGAGAGCCTAAAACCATCAGCTGGAGCATCAGTACTGCATCTGTGCACTGACAATGCTTAGGAGTTTATAGCCACCTACTGCAGTTGTGTGTGTCATCCCACCATGTTTCCATGACAGTAGCTATATCATAATGGCTTCCAGCTGCTCCAGTTTGTTGCCCATGTTGTCTGCATTGGTGTAGATGCACTTCAGTTGATCCTGCCACCTTTCTGTAGGGAGAAAACCTAATTCCTACATGACTGTTCTTAGGTGTTTCTGTAGTTTCTAACACGTCAATAATCCTTGTATCTTTGCTGCTTCATCATTCTCCATCCCGTACCTCCACTGAGAAGGCAGACTGAAGTACATTTCTAGCACATCACCCCTCAAACACTGGTGTGCTGTTCCCAGGCTTATCTCCAGTGATCCTGTTTTTATAATTTGAGACTGGTGTACCCTGTCTTTTGCCAGTAGGCCTGGTGTCATGTAGATTGACCCATGACCAAAAAACCCCAAATTCTGTTGGTGACACTAGGCTTGGAGCCAGGTATTGATCTGCTGTCTCTTCCTGTTTCTTCCCTCATCATTCCCTGCAAATGGAAGTATAGAGAACACTGCTTGTGGTCCTGATCTCTTAACCTGCCATCCTGAGGCCCTGAAGTGTCTCTTGATTGCCCTCAGACTACAGCCCAGAAAGCCAACCGTATCCTGGGCTGCATCAAAAGAAGTGTGAGCAGCAGGTCAAAGGAGGTGATCCTGCCCCTCTACTCTGCTCTTGTGAGACCTCACTTGGAGTATTGTGTGCAGTTCTGGTGTCCTCAACATAAAAAGGACATGGAACTGTTGGAACAAGTCCAGAGGAGGGCTGTGAGGATGATCAGGGGACTGGAACACTTCCCGTATGAAGACAGGCTGAGAAAGTTGGGGCTGTTCAGCTTGGAGAAGGCTGCGTGGAGACCTCATAGCAGCTTTCCAGTATCTGAAGGGGGCCTACAGGGATGCTGGTGAGGGACTGTAGTGATAGGACAAGGGGTAACAGATTGAAACTTAAACAGCAGAGGTTTAGACTGGATATAAGGAAGAAATTCTTTACTGTAAGGGTGGTGAGGTACTGGAATGCGTTGCCCAGGGAGGCTGTGATTGCTCCATCCCTGGCAGTGTTAAAGGCCAGGTTGGATGAAGCCTTGAGTGATATGGTTTAGTGTGAGGTGTCCCTGCCCATGGCAGGGGGGTTGGAACTAGATGATCTTGAGGTTCTTTCCAATCCTAACTATTCTATGATTCTATGATTATTGTAGCAACTTCAGTGTTGACTACCTGAAAAATCAATACTGGGTAATAATCTGAGGGCTGTATCAAGGCAGGAAGTTTTCTCTTTGTATCTTTAACCCAGGCCTCAGGGAAACAGCAGACTTCACTAAGAAGTGGGTCCAGTCTACATACTAGGCTTTCTGTTCCCTTCAGAAGGGAGTCTCCTAAGACCATGACCAGTCTTTTTTATTTTGTGGAAGCAGTTTTGATGCAGGGCACAGACCAACTTATTCTCGATGACAACTCAAAGCTAGATAAACCATCTTCCTTGTTCAGGTCCACATGCAGAACCTTGTATTTATTGTACAAGGGCCTCTGTAGAGGTGATACAGAGAGAACACATGCCTTGTGCAATGGGCAGGAACTTGTTGCCATTGACTCCTATCCCATAAGTCATAGTATTCAGCCAGGTGGCTGATTCTCCTCCTTGAGAGGGAATCCTCTGTGGCATGCATCCTATGTGCATGTTGCCATCCCAGAGAAGGCAGCATGTGATTTCAGTAGTCTGTTTTTTGCTGTCAGTCATACCCCTCAAAGTACACACCTCCTCCAGAGCTCTCACTCAGCAGAGGAGTTCCAATACCTGGGAGCACCCCACAGGTGAGCTCACTGCTGCCATCCAATATTGGTAGGAGCAGGGCTCACCCTGCAGCTGGGTGCTGGGGTGGCATCATGTTCTCACTGGAGCTCTGTCTGGGCAGACATGTCAGTTGCGGGGGGGGGGGGGGGGGGTGTGCAGATTTAAAGAAAGAGAGGCCATGACTTTCTGCAGGGCACATGTCACTGCTCTCTGGTCAAGCTGGCAGTGTTTCAGCCCCCTTTCTTCATGCCCTTCTGCCATGCCCTAGTCACTATTACTTCCTAAGAGAATCTTTCATAGGAGCAGGAGGGCTTGAGGTCCCATCAGCCACTGTTGAATGACCTGGAGGCTCCTGGCAGCTCTTTCAGCTGGCCCAGAGGTTTCCCCTCTTTGGCATCCCTGCTGTACACCCTGCTAAAGCCTCTGCTGTGGATTGTGCTGGCACCTGAGCGGCTTGCCTCTGCTCTTCCTTTCAATAATTAGTGCCAAGTGCTCAGGAAATAAATGAAACCAAACCTCTTGACCAAAAGGAAAAAAAAAAGAAAATATCTGAAGGTATTAGAAGAAAACCCTTCCTTCATACCTGATTTTTAATGTGCATGTGCCTGTTTAGTTAATTTTTTTTTGTTTGAATTGTATATAACTGTTGAAACAAAATTATTTATTAGCTCAGTTTTATTTGCAAGGAAGGTTCAGTTGCCCTTTATATTATTGTTATATCTCAAGACAATGTTTCTTTACTTATGAGCAGATGTTTGAAATCCTCCAGGAGATTTTTATAAGACTATGGAAATGAACTTGGCATGGGTACCGGTCTCCCAGGTGGAGCGGGTGAACACAAGCCTTCTTAGAAGTCTCAGATCAAGGCTAGTCAAAAAGAGCAACAGAGCCCAGCCACCAAAAGCCTAGTGCTTTGGTGACTGACAGGTACAGGCTCTTTCTGAAGCATAAAAAGGAATGCTAAATGATCTCACTGACAGAATAAATCTTCTATTTGTTTGGTCTGGACCAGATGTGCTAAAGGCTGATGTGGAAATGTCTGCTGATGCCAATCTCAGTTTAAATCACAATTTGGCAGCAGGTTTTTTTTTTTTTTCCCTCTCCACTCTCCCCCCACCTTTGTTTTTTGTATTTTTTATTTTTTTTTAAGTTACAAACTCATTCAGTGCTCCTAAAAAAGTTTGAGCAAAGATCATAATTAATTGGAAAGGGCCTCACTTGCCTTCCCTAGACTGTGAGGAGCTGCCTTTTAGGCTTTGTTGCCTGCATAACAGAGAAGCCACAATAAATTCAGGAGAAACTCCTCAAGGTGTCATGCATTGAGGCCTCTGCCCCATCCTAACACCATCTGTCCGCATATCATTATGCAGACTTGGATGCCTTTCTAAAACATGGTCTAACAGAAATGGCTGAGATAGTTTTAGGTCAGGTATGTGGACAGATCCCCACGGGCTGGTATAGGTATCCTTGTTTTCCAGAGTATAAGAAAAAATATAATGTTTTAATAATTTTAAAACAATGAAGCATTTAAATACCTTTAATACCTTTGCCTCTAGTAAGACCTCCTTGTCATGCCTGCTCTCATATTCTGCAAAAAGAAGACAATTTTTAAAATTTTTAATTTAAGAACTAACAATTATTTATTTTGTCACAGAAATTGTGGTTAAAATATTCCAATTTTTCCCTGTAAAAGAAACTCACTGAGAGGTATATTAGAAGGCACTAAAACTTCAGCCAAAGGAAAAAAAAAAATCCAAAGTAAAAAAGAGGAAAGAGTGGATTAATCAGTGGTAGATATTATTACCTATTGTGTGACAAATGATCACACAAGAAACATCCAGTTTCACTGAATGCCTTGACAAGTTTAAACAAGTTTGACAGATTTGAGCATAAATTCTTAATCTCAGAGAAATTAGGGTTTCCTCTTTAAACTGAAAACATGGAGAAAAAGACACAAAGGCACTGAAGAAGAAAGACATACGCAGTCAAGCTTTGCTGTCTGTAAGACTGTAAGATTGAATAAAACAGTTTCATCATCTGACACTTTCAGTTGTTTCAGAAAGCCAGATATATGTTAATGAAGAAGTGTTGCCTGTGTAATGAAAGATGGAACTATTAACAAATCAATCTATCATATACCTGTGACCTCCACACACACCTTTTGCTCTTGGATCCATTTCCACAGGACTCAGGCTAGACCTTCAGCCCTCTGGTAACCTTGTTTTTCTTTTCATTCAGCCAAGCACAATAAAGTCTTCTCAATCATGAAAAGTAAAGTTTGCTCTAAAAGCAAGATTCAGTCCTCTGGCAAGTGAAAGATTTTCTGCATCAGACATGTCACACATTTCAAATGCATTGGAGTCATTGGAGGGCAAGAAATTGGAACTTTGCTTCAATCTGTGGGATAAATTTTCTGTTTCACAGGGAGATCCAACATTTAATTCTGGGGTTATAAATAATAGGTTTATATGTTAAATTTTCTGATATGAAGATTTAAATATTACTATGGTCTTTAAATTGTTCTTCAGCAAATGTGGTGAGAGAGTAAGCAGTGCATGACTCGGAGTACTGAATAATTACTTAGCATGTCAAGGAGACTTCCAAAGACGTATGGGAAGAGCACTTGTCCCCATTTAAATTATTTCTGAAACTAAGTCTTAAAGTGGCCCTTTGTGGTCCAGAATCCAAACAGAAAAATGTTTCCTTAAGGTTTTCTTTATGTCAGTCCCCATATTAAAAAGGCAGTGAGGTTCAAAAGAAAGGGAATATTTTCCTAGCTTAAGTTTGTTTCCTGAATCAAGCAAAAGCTGAAAGGCTGCCAGGTATTTTGTAGTTGCTACCTGCATCTCATTTAATCTTCTGATCCTCTAGGTCAAGAAAAGAACTGAATTTGAAAAGCAAGGTATGATGGAAGTTTAAAAATAGCAAAGGAATCATTACTAGTTTGACAAACATTAACATCAGATCTGCTAGTACATCTGATTATGATGGATTCCATATATATGCAGCCACAGTAACATTCTACATCCAAGAAAAAGGATATTTGCATTGCTTGAATTCTAAAGCAGATTTACTTCAAGTTATGAAGCTGAGTCGTTATGAAACTGGTGTTATGAATTATCATCAGAGTTAGCAAACTTTGTCAACATATGTATGGAAGAAATTCTAAATTGTTCTTTTTCTCGTCAGGAAAAAAAAGCCACTGTATTTCATGGTGGAGCAGACATGTACACCAACTGTTCCAAGCACCCAAGGAGTTTGTTGCTCTATGCCAGTGTGTTACAGAAGGCTGCATAACCAAGTCTTCAAATTAAATTTTCATTGACAGGAAAAGGTGGGCAACCTTCCCAGGTAAATCAAGTTTTTCATTCTCAATGATCAAATAATTTGCATTGCAGTCAAATTAAACCAGTTCTTTGATCAAATTGTGAGGCAAAAGGAATGTCTTGGGACACCTAACTAAAAACTAAAACTGAGGCCAGTGCACCAAGTATGGAGGATACAGTGTTAGCAGAGGGAGCAACCAGCTTTCTTTCACTATGGGTCAGTTATATAAAGAGAGGATTTGCAAATTTGATGGGATCTATAGGATGCCTCTAGCTGGTAAACATAATGTCAACAGAATGATTTTGACTGAGGAACTGCAGTCTACATCTTGTTCTGAGAAGCCTGTTTAAAATATATAGTTTAGGAGCACCAAGTAGCCTAAGTGGCTTTCATTGTGCCAGGAAGCTCTCAAAGTCCTAAAACCCATTCCAGAATAAATTCAAAGTCCCCTGCCAGTGAAGTGTAAACTGAATTTTGGAACCCTAAGGATGAGCCCAAAAAACATTTCTGAGATAATGAAGGAGACAAGAGCCCTCATCAGCTTGAATCCTAACCCTGCCACAGTGAGACAAAAGTGGTGACAATTGTTTCTCAGTGTTTTTTATCTTCTGTACAAACAGCCACTGACTCTATACAGAAATGTTCTCCACAGCAAAAGCAGAAAGAACTACATAATTTCTGTGCAGAGGAAAAGCAAAGCTCCCTGTCTGTGCAGCTCATACTTTCTAAGCTGCTGGCACTTACCTGTTTAGGCAAAGGAAGAAGTGTCAGCAAATCCATACCTCATCTCTGTTCTGCTGCCCCCAAAAGACTTCTGCCATAGGCTGCAAAATGAAGCTGGCTCTGGACCGTTTTAGTCCCCTTTTTTATGCAACTCTCCAGTGGTGGCTGCAGTCTATCAACTTTTACACTCAGTTGAGCTATTTCTGTGGGCACTACACTCTCATAGTAGTTACACAGTGGTTAAACTCCAATGCTTATATTGCAACAGGTGTTGATGGGACTTCACCAGCCAAGGAGTGAATGTGCATTAGAAACGTTTATTAGTTCTTCATATTCTTCTCAAAACAGAGCTTGGAGAAAAACTTACAGATGGCTTTCTTGTTCACGTGGACCCTCAGATGTGGAATCCAAAAATCATCAATTCTTTATTCTCTCCTTTCCTGCACCTACAGGAGACACTAGGCCAGGTCATGAGGCACTAGCATGCTACCAGTAGTGATCTGTACACCTTCGTACTTGATATTACAGAGGGAAAGAGAGGTGATCTTGTGAAATTACCTAGACCTTACCTACAGACTTTTCTTCAAAGGCATCTGCACTCTGACTGCTGAAACAGTCTATTGTTTTGTGGTTCTGTTAGATGTGTCCTTGCTCCAGGAAAACCTGACAGCAACAATAGCAAAAAAAAAAGAGTGAATATAAAGTATATACTGTAATGCATATTTCATCAGAGCTTAGCAGCTCTTTCTCTGACTCAAAATAAATACTTTTCTTTCACTGTGACTCCCCAAATACAAACACAACATAAAGCCTTTCCAAAAAAGAGTCATCAAAAATGTGAGTCCATCTTCTCAAAAGTACGATAACTTCAGTATACTGTTTACTTCTCTGGAAATTACAAATTATATCAACAATTAATAGAGAAGCTGTTGCTTTTAATATCTAGTTTAATTTATCTGAATACTGAGATCAACTTTTTCTCCAATTAATGTGGTGAATATATGCTTTTTGTTCATATTTTAGATGTCAAAGTGTCAGACTTTTTTTACAGCTCAAACAGGAGACACATGTTTACAAAAAATAAAATAGTTCAGTCATAGCTGCAGTTAATAATTTCAAAAATGATACAACAAGACAGATTTACTATTGTATTATGGTATAACATGACATAATTATGACAGACCTTGACATGTGCTGGGCATGATTGTCTGTCACACAACAGTGTCGCTGAATCCTCACAAAATCAGTCTTTATGCAAGCCATATAAAGTACAATTTAAGCTGGACAAATTCAGGCTGAGCAAAAGACTGATATACTTAGTGAGAGGAATTAACCTTTGCAGCAGTGATTTTGATGGCTATTCTGTCTCAGGGACACTTAGATAAAGGTTTTAAATTTGTATTTTATTTTTCTAAAAGGGGAGAGTCAATTTAAGCACAGAGATATTCTATGTTATCCAAAGTAGATGACAATAAACTTTTCTAATTGACAGGAAACCTACTGTTAATGCTCCTACCATATGTCTTAAAGGAAGATAGTTATTACCAGTTCTCCTTTAGAATAATTAACTATTGTTTTACAGCATTTATCTGTATATGATTTAAAGAGTTGTGCTTTTCAGTGGGTGATGACAGTCATGACATCTCACCCATTTAACTGCCTAATTATTAAATGTGTTGTCTTCTCTATCCATTTCTGTGGCTAGCAAATTAATTTCTTAGATAAAACCAGCATGGGAACTATGGAGGGCCCTCTAAAATGCTGATCGCCTCCCCAGTTGATTTTAATTAGCTAACTGGCTTTGCATTGATAAGCCCTCAGACATTCCATAATTGTATCTCATAAGCTTTCTCAAATAAAACTAATTAAAAATAAAACTTTAACAAATTTCATTCAAGCTTGGCAGGACTACTTCATATTACACCAGGAACAGTCCTACAGGTAGAATATTTTTTTCCTTCATAGTTAATCTAGAAACTTTCAGGCTAAGTGCATTTTCCAGTTCTATGGTATTGGAGGAAAAGTATAAGGCTTTATAGCCAAAGGGGTTATACGACAGAGTTATTTGAAGGATTAATATGCCAGAGGCCATCATCTCTCAATATTGCAAAATGAGTTAATGGTTTTCATTGCATAGAGTGTAAAACCACAAGGGATCTTACTAAATTTTGACCTTATGTCTATCATTGGGCGCTCAGTGTTACCCAATATCATGCCCCTTATTTGAGTTAGGCAAAGTGTTTAAATGTCAGGGTTTGTCAGTTGTGTCATTGGCACAGAAACCGAGAAGCCAAGGTATGACCAAAACCTAAGGTTGCAAACCATGGAAATCAATAGGATGTGCTTTTTCCACTTTACATTTGAAGATAAATTCTACCCTAATTGCACCTTAGCAGTGAAAGGCAACCTACCACAGCCACAAAATACAGATCTTTGCCTGCCCAACCTAAGTGGAAGATTCGTTCCTGAATCCACTGAGTGCTTTGACTGTGAAAGAACATGAATTGTCTGTGCCACCTTTGAGTACTGAGTGACATCATCACTGATGTGTCTGAGGAAGGCTGAGAAAAAGATACCAGCAAACCCCAAATATATCTGGTTAATGGTGTACTTAGGAAAAAACTACTCCTTGAGCCCTTCAGGCAACTGAAGCATGACACAGAATTGTTATTTTTCTTAATGAAAGCACTTTGAACATGTCAGGAGCATTTTGTTGGTTTAGTAGGACATGAGTCTGGCTGTGAAAGAGAAACCCGAGAATGTACGTGAATAGGGTATGAACTATCCTTCCCAGCTTTCTCCAAGATCCTTTGAGATCATTGCTACATTTCAGTTAGCAGGACACTGTGAGTAAAGACTGCTTACACCTCCAGGGCCAGGTTTGTTTCCAGACAGATAGGAGCTTTGCTTTTCAAAGGTTAAGAAAATTAAAAGGAGAAACAAGCAATACATTGGTTGCAGGGCTTCTTTTCAGAAAGATCTCTATATCAGGGTAATGTGGGTACTTATGATCATGTTCCAGTATTTAAAGGGTGGCTATGAAGAAGATGGAGACGTCCTTTTGACAAGGAGTCACAAGGTAAAAATGAGGGGTGGTGGGTACAAGCTACTGCTGGTACCCATGACATTCTGATTTGACACTAGAGGAAAATTTTTCACAATTGGAACAATCAAACATGGGAATAATGTCCCCAGGGAAGTGAAGAACTCCACAATGTTGGTCACTTTTAAGATTCAGCTGGACAAGTGTCGTGGTTTGAACCAAGCTGCACAACTTGTTCACTCACTCCCCCGCTTTCTCCCCCAGCTCCCGGAGAGTTGGGGAGGAGAATCCAAAGAATGTAGCTCCCACGGGTTGAGATAAGAAGTTTAATAACTAAGGTATAACATAAATCACTACTGCTACTACTAATAATGATAAAGCAAATAACAAGTGAAGAGAATACAACATCTCACCAGCCACCGACCCATAACTCACCCCACCCTGCCCGACCAAGCACCGACCGATACCTCCACCAACCCCCAGAGTCCTAGCCCTTCCAATTCTTGTTTACATCCTGGGCATGATGTGCTGTGTTATGGAATACCTCTTTGGCTAGCCTGGGTCAGATGTCCTGTCTCTGCTTCCTCCCGGCCTCCCCTCCTCCCTGGCAGAAAGTCCTTGGACAAACCAATCATTTGAGCAGTAACTCAAAACATGCTTGCTATCAGCAACGTTCCCAGCCTGAAAGTCAAAAAACAGCACTGCACCACTACCAAGAAGGAGAAAAAATGACTGCTACTGCTGAACCCAGGACAACAAGGTACTGGGACATCTAGTCTGGGTCATGTTTTGCCTAGAAAGGGTGTAACCAATGACCCCTGAGATCCCATTAAACCTGATATTATGATTCTGTGATTTTATGGTAGGCCTTAATGGCCCACACCACCCTCACCTGGAACCCACACCATAATAACACCATTTGAGCTCAGACCTGCGGTTCAGTCCCTGTTTGAACAAAGTGGTAGGTATGCTGGTCTCTAGTTTGCCTATGACCCTACCTCCTGGATGGACTTTGGGCTTATATTATAGTCTTCTCTTCAGCTTTGTCTCTTGACTTGTCACATGTGCTTCCTGACTGGACTACCTAGAGACTATGGATGTGGTTCATTCCCTCGCTGAGTGTGGGGCTGTTCACTGATCCCATTTCCAACCTGAGCACTACCTGACACATTCAGAATTATACTCTTTCAGTGGGGATACTGCCTGTGCAGGGGTCACCCTTAACTCCTGGCTTGTCCTCCCTCATGTAACAGTTGGTCCTTGCTAGTTGAGTATGAGTCCACCCAAGGATGTTCTTTCAGTGACCTGCATGGTGGGCTATCTCAGCTCAAGGGAAGGGAGCAGGCTGAGAAAACTGAAAATACTTCAGATGTGGGTTCACAAGGAAACAGTATCCAGCTCTGTGCTCCTCACTACAAGACAGGCATTGATATACTGGAGCAAGTGCAAGAGAGATCCATGAGGATCGTTAGGGGCTTAGACTACATGATATACAAGGACAACAAGGTTTGTTCAACCATACGAAGAGAGGATTAAGAGGAAACCTTGTTGCCTCCAAAGGGCACAGAGAAAATAATCTAGATTTTTTGGGCATGAATAGTTGATAGAGTGAGAGGCAACAAGAGAAACTGAAGCTAGGAGTTAGGAATATTTTTCTACAATGCAAGAGGTCAAACATTGGAACAAGGGCCCAGAAAGACTGAAATCTCCATCCTTAGAGATATTCAAACATCACTGACCAAGGACCCAAGCTACCAGATCTAATCTAGCCCTGCTGTGATGTGGGGACTAGACCAAGTTGATTGTTGCTGAGGATTTTTTAAATCTATCTTATCCTGTGGCTATAATAAAATCCTTTAAGAAATATTTAGCTACAGAAACTACACAAGCAAACAGCACAAATGAACATCTGATGTCTGAAATCACAGCAGAGGGGCAATTCTCTCTGTCCTGCTGCTTCTTTCTGCCTTGATTAGCAGGGGCTTGTCTCTCAAAATGGAATTATTTCTCAAGAGTTCATCTGTTCCTTCTGTGCCAAGAACAAAGGAAAAGAAATATTTAAAATGAGTGTGATGTGAACAGGATCGTTGCAAAGTAAGATGTTTTTCAAAGTTTCCCAGGAGGTATCACTAGGTTTTTTTGGATCCATCTGGAATTCAGTCACTGTTAGTTGCCAGCTGCTGCTGGGACCCTCCAGTTGTTTCTCCTCTTCTGGACACAGCATGTAGTGGGACCAGTTATTGCTGCTGACGTAACTCTGAAGGACAGCAGGCACAAAAGCAAGGAGTAGATGGCAGCTTCATTTATTTATTTATTTATTTATTTTCATTTTTAACTGAATCAAATTTATTTTGTACTGTCTTGGCTGCTTACTACTGAGGTTATTAGAGGTTACAACTTCTGAAAGCCCATGCAGAATTCAGCCTCTCTCTGCTACTTCCAGCATGAGAGTCTCTTCACTGCACAATCCTGACAGTTTTGTTCAATGTTACAAGCATTACCAAGGGCTCAGTTCTGGACAACATATATGATCAAAATTGCTTTTAATATTTTGTTCCCTGAACGACAATTTGTAAAAGTCTGCAAATGTCCAAAACTAGCACATTTAATTTACATAAGAATTAATAAGAAGCTATGAACTCTAGGTTTTAGTCCTCTCTATACATCAAATTTCTTGACCACAGTGTAAAACCAGCAAGACTAAAAACTAGTTCCACTCACAAAATATTTTGTTGTCTCTTACAGTGTCTCAATTTGGATTACTGACAGGCTCTGAGTCCTGCACTGTCAACAGAGAAGAGCTGCATCTATAACCTACTGCAGGTTCTGAACTTAAGCACTCTGATACTCCCCACTGACTACGATCAATTGTATTCCTGAAGAGCAGATAGTTTGACTATCACATCACACTCCAAGAAAGGTGCCTTACTCTCTCTTAAGTTTCCTAGAAAGCGGTCTGAATAGCATTTCACAGATGTCTGAAGAGTTTTGTGAATGCTGTTCAGCTTAGTTGCCTTAGACACCTGCAAGCTTAAGGTAAAGGGAAAAAAAATCAACTTAAAGCTACTGTTTGGGAAACAGCTGTTAAGATACTTGTCCTTGACAGGGCTGAAAAGTTAGTAACTATAATTTTTTTAGAAGAGAAATCAATGAAACCCTAAGGTGTATTTTCCTGGGTGTCTTAGGGCTAGTCCTGCATTGCACCACATATTGATGCCTTGGAGGTTTGACCTTTTAGTATCACACAAATCTAAAAGAAAAGTGATAATACTGAACATGACAACATGTTGCTACAAACAAGCTGCCAAGCAGTTTTAAAAAGCTGTCAGACTGCCTGTCAATAAATGTGCATTGTTTGGTGAATTGGATCCCAGCTGCAAATTCTAGGAGATAAGAGGGCACTGAACGTCCCACAAAGTTTCTTAGTCCCTGCATGGGCAGCATCTTAGGGCAGCAGGGATACAAATGGACTGATGGCATCAAAAGAAAAGTGTCAGTAACATTATTGGCCTTTTTGGTACATATTCTACCAGGCAGCATCTCAAAACTTCTATTCTGTCAAATAATGAATCAAGACATTAGTAATAGGATGAAGCTTTTTGCCCACAGGTTATTGGTTTGAACCTAGACAGGTAACAGATTTTGAGATGGGACGTAATTTGACCAAAACCATCAAAATTAAAGCATTTTCATATCCAGGGGTTCAATCCATGACATTCCTAAATCAAGTATTGCCTTTAGGGAGCTAAGGCAGTGTTTGCCAAAGATGTACATCATGTTGTGACTAAAATCCAAATCCATATTCCCAAAATAGTTTGCTTATTGCTATCAGTTGTACAGGTTAACCACCCAAATACTGAATTCTGGGTAGATTTTTCAGACTGTGCTTTCTCTTCTACCGCCAGGATTATAATATTATCACTTTGCATCCTAGCAGACATTGTTAACTCAAGTAGATCTGCAGCGAACAGTTTACTGTAGTGCAGGCAAACACAACTAGCCTTTTTCCATACTCACATCAGTCACAAACCTCATATAATTCAGTGAAAAAAAACCCCATATCTACTGTATTCACAGAGTAAGATATTTATCAGGGTGAGTAACAGAATGGAACTGGGCAGAATTGAATAACCTTACAAAGGAAATCCTAAAAGCATCAACAATCTCAGTCAGGCAACAATATAGAAAACTAAAAGAAGTTTAAATAATCTGTTTCCATATCTTAAATAGGAACAAAGAGGGACTGGCCATAAAACATCTGAAAATCTCTGTGGTTTCTATATATAAATAAATATGTTCAAAATATTTTCAGTAAGTTGACAATTTGCATCTGATTGATATCAGAAAGCTTCACTTTTCTTAACAGTACAAAGAAAAGAAACATCTAACCCAAAGCATATTGGGACTGTAAGTTTTTGGTGAAGATGTGAGAATTTTGAGATATGTCTAACTCATTTGGACTCAAATGGAAAAACATATGTCCCTATGTAACAGACAAAGACATACTTCAGAGTCTACTCCAAGGGCACTGTCTGGCTTGAGAATGGCTTGGTCTGCCTTCACTGAGAGGAAGACATAAACAAGGAATCAAATAACAGAAATTACTCAAGTGATAAATGCTATGGATAAAAAGCTGAATAAGAGAATGCATACAGATCATAAATATTTTGAGATATAAAAAACGAGTGAACTGAGCAGAAATATTCTTCATCCTGGAATTGCTTCTCCTTTTACTTGTAGTGTTTTCTCCCTTAATCGCTCTGTTACAGTTTCTCTCATTGGTATTATTTGACCATTTGGGGAGAAGAAGCTAAGGAGAGGGCTGTTTCTGAAACGATATGAATTTGTTTCTGTATTTGTCATGGGATGAACACAGACTTGAGGTGATGAGCCACCTCATATAGGGATGTACTTGTGAATCCACATCTCAACACACAGGAGGGAAGAAGGCACCTGAGTCAGTCATAGTTATCCCAGGTCATGATCAAGTGGGCAGCAAATATACAGGGCAAAGCTCACTGCAGCTTCAAATTCTTTAACTTCTAGCCCTATTGAGCTGAATCTTATTAGCTGTATAATGTTTGAAAGTGAGTAAAAAGGGGACTCGAAGCCCAAAGAAAATCAGGCATTATGAAACCTCAGTAATAACACAGTAAGGGACTAAATATAGCAAAACTTAGACCAGAATAAAAAAATAAAATTTGAATTAAAAGACAAAATACAGATAAAAATACTTCTGAATGTTAGGAATTGATTTTGGATCAGTGGCCAGGAGTTTTTTGGGAGGATGTGGGAGAGCCAGAAAAAACTGTGTCTGAGCCCTTTTTTTAACTTACAAAAATAGAGGAGCTACTGAGTACTAGCTGGAACCAAAACTACACCAGAAACTGTGATATCATTTAAGTAGTAGGAGTGATCAAGCAGTAGAGGCACAGCCAAATTTTTTTTAGTCCTTGCCTTTGCCTGCCACTGTCATATTCTGTGTATGCACAAATTGCCTTGCAGTGCTTGGTCAATGGCTAATTATATTAAAGAGCAATCATTGCTAGGACCTTTTTCTGTAGTGAAACTGGTCTTAGGGATGGCTGCCACTGTTTTCCTAAACTGTTCATTTCCCCTACTCGTACTGGCCAAATGTTGATCTTTAGTGGATTACAGCATTATATTTCCAAAGAAATATTCACATTTTGTGAAAAATGGAACAATTAAAACTGAACAACTGTCTGTATCAGCATCAGGCACTATGGCTTATGCAAAAAACAGGGCATCTTGATAACCATTTTGAAATGGAGCTTTTCCACCTCCCCAGTATTCTCTCTCACTTCTTTCTATGGCAGCCCTGTATGGACTAAGTGGGATCATTTTCAGTAACACTTTCCACTAAAGTTTCAGATAGTAGGAGGAAAGGAGTGAGGAGGATAGAGAAATGAGGATTGTAGTGCCTGATGTCACCCAGCTGCTATGTCATACCAAAGAGTCATCCGGACGTGGTGGGCTTTTTGTTTTCTGTATGCCTCTCTGTGAGCTGATGACTGAACCTCTGTCTAAATACAACACACGTCAAATGGTGGAGAACTGACAACTCTGTAAGAAGTCTCAGTGCTCAGATTTTACATTTTCTATTCAAATCACTGTTTACATGCTTCCTGAGCAAGAGTTCCAGGATGCAAAATTCCATTCACTGTCCTCTTTTTCATTTGCCTTGGCAGAATAAAGGTCATGAGTGAGTATGTCAGACTGAACACTGTATCTTTTGCTCGCTGTGACAAATAAAGAGATTATCTGATGTAGGCTCTGTCACCTCTATCAAATCTCATTTTGTCTTCAGTTTGTTGGCAGTTTCAAATGGCTGTTTTTCAAAAGGTTGTCTCCTGAATATGTGAATTTGGGGCTTTATATCTTTTTCTCATGAGATGTTGACATGCTGCTTATAGCATGGACTAATGATTGATTCTCCTTTTCGAGTATACCATGTTTTGTGCTAGTCTGGATTGGGGAGGGCTTTACATATGCAGTTGTTTAAACATACTCAGGTCGATGTGAACAGTACAATCTAAATTGGTCTGAAGGGTTTTTGTTGGTTTTCTTTTCTTTTTCTTTGTAACACAAAGAATGTGAAATTACAAGAGTAAGCTTTAACTTTAGTGTTGCAACACAGTTCCTTTTATCTTGCATCAGTCCCATGAGTACTGTCACCTTAATTTCTGCTTGAAGTAAAACATGTTTGTAGCACTCTTCTCAGTAATTAATCTCTGAAATAAAGTTAACTTGGGGGCCCGTGTCTATCTTGAAGCATAATAGTGTCATTTACTGTTAAAAGTGGCATCAAGAGATACTTTATTTTGTTACATTTTCAGTGTCTCCATAGAACTAGATATTTTTCTAAAGGTAATGAGACAGGGCCCTGATCCTGCTAGTGACTTTTGCAGCGACATTTTGAACCTGCAGTCTTTTGGTCCATGGCTCTTGCAGGAAAAGGAATGCTGTTTATAGCAGCCTGTGATACCTAATACTTGTGATACCTAATAAAACCAGTGCTTCCTTGGGAAGCTGGACATTTTCCCTTCTGTTTTATTCGATTGCCCTGTCTCCAGATTGTTAGGGTTTCCTTCTTTTCTTTTCTTTTCTTTTCTTTTCTTTTCTTTTCTTTTCTTTTCTTTTCTTTTCTTTTCTTTTCTTTTCTTTTCTTTTCTTTTCTTTTCTTTTCTTTTCTTTTCTTTTCTTTTCTTTTCTTTTCTTTTCTTTTCTTTTCTTTTCTTTTCTTTTCTTTTCTTTTCTTTTCTTTTCTTTTCTTTTCTTTTCTTTTCTTTTCTTTTCTTTTCTTTTCTTTTCTTTTCTTTTCTTTTCTTCTTTTTTCTTTTCTTCCCTTCCCTTCCCTTCCCTTTCCTTTTTCTTTTCTTTTTCTTATTTTCCTTTTCTTTTTTTTCTTTTCTCTTCTCTTCTTTGGGTTTTTTTGTTAAGATTTTTTAACTTAGGAATTTTAATTTCTGTGTGACTGATGCTTCCTTGAACAAGTTAAAACCAGTGTCATCCTCCAAATCTCAGTGTTACCTATCATATTTCCATTGCAAGTGTGATTACAGCAACTGTTCTCTAAAACAGGATATTGTAAAAGACCAGTGAAAACCAACATCTTTATGAAATCTCAATTTGATAAACTCTCAGCTTTTACCGATGACATTTTCTGGATGTAATCTGGGCTATACTTCCCTCACTCCCCAGTGAGATTTCCGTGCTTTAATGTACAGGCAAATCCAAGATGAGCCCCTTCTTCAGTGGCTCCTCCACATTTTCACAGGGGAAAACCGCCATGAGAAATAACACTAAAAATGCTGGATCTTTGCTCTTACCCACATCACATGCATACATTCCCAGTGTTAAAATACATCTTTCTCATTACTGGTACACAGCTGGCAGTTCACAGTTGAGCTTGCTGCAGGAACATCATTTCTGTTCATCTTTGTCATAATTACCAACATTCAGAATCGAGTGTCAGACTTTACAAATCAGGCATTTCCTGTCATTTAACTTGTCTCTCAGAATTTGTAGAGAAACTGCATTTTTGCTGTCAAGGTTTCTGCCATACAATGAGAGATGTTTCAGGATTCCTGGTTGGTTGTTACCTTGAACTGAAGAGGCAGCTTTTTCTTCTAGGTTCCCCCCTCCTTTATTTTAACGATTTCCTGAGATACACAAGGACAATTTTTTTCCTTGCTTTATATATGATCTCTTGCTCTGAAATAGTTTCTGGGAATCTCAGTAAGTTTGCCATAGAAAATATTACCTACCTTGCTGTTACAGAAGGCAAAGAAGATAGTGTTTGAGCTTTAGAAGCCACAGTGTTATTTCTAAACATAATAAGGAGTTTTCCTTTACTTTTGTGTCTGTTTTTCTGTCTGGAGTGATAGAACCTCTCTCTTCTAGCTTCACACACAGGTGGAAGTCAATGACCCTTTTAATTCTTCTTTGCTAGGTGCTTATCACATCTTCCATACTAACTTATTTCTGTTTATTCAATGTTTTCCAGTTCACCCTATTGAATCTAAAATGAAAACAGATAGACAGTGAGACTACCCTTAGCTTGCAGACAATCTTGTGCGTATCTGCCATTCCTTCCCTTCCTACCTTTTATGAAAGTTCAGATTGAACTTTCAATTTGAACCACAACTGTCTCCTCCTCCACTATAATGGAAATCTGTTCTTGAATGATCTTTGTTGGTATTGTATGATAATGAGTACACTTCTGTGTGCATACGCACAGACATACATACCACAGTGAGATAAAGTAGACTTTTTATAACCAGGTGCAGCTCTCATCATTAAAAAAAAAAATCAACTATTCAGATCTGTATTTATTTCAGACTATTTTAAGTCTCGTTTACGCTATGGATATTTCATATCACTCTGTCACTCTGAACATAAATTATTTTTAGGTACCAATTGCTACACTGCAATAATTGAACAATAACAGAAATTGCTCAACTATGTTTCCAGCATGGGATGAAGTGAGTATAGTGTAAATGGCAAGCATGGCCATTTATTTTTCTTTATAGTCAAGCTGGCTCACTCATCCTTAGTTTAAGTGATAGTTCAAGCTGTGAAATAGTTGTTATCACACTTGTCATTTTTATTACATAGGAAATGGTCCCTTTGGTTAATTGGATTTGGAAAATTTGCTGATCATTCAGGTGAACCTTCAAGAATCCTAGTAATATTGTGATACCCCACAAATCTCTGTCAGCTATCCACATTCTAACTAAGCCTTCCATTTTCTGGAGTTTTGAGCCCAGTATTGAAAAAAAAACCCCACCCTCTCCATGAAGTCCATTTGGGTTTGATTACTGTAATATATTTTACAGAGAGAATTCAGAGATATGGTGGACTCTGTTACTGATAAGTGTTCATAAAATATATAACAAGGTTGATTTACTTTTCAGATTAACACACTAAAAGTCATTTCCTTAATACCCCATAACTAAATAGAAGAAGAGAGCACTTACAGATGTCTCAGCTGTACATCTAATAATCAGCTTTCAGCAGTCATATTCAAGAGCTGCCACCCTCACAGTGGGACAGTGTTTCTGAATCTGTCCCTCTGAATTTTCTTCACCATCTAGAAACAAAATCATAGGGGGTGGGAAGGAAAAAAACAAGAAAAAAAGAATCACTCAAGAACTTAATTTTCCAGTTTGTCCTTCTAAGGTTTGATCTGAAAGCCTTCAGAAGCAATTGACTTCAGTGGGTTATGGATGAAGACTTTAGGGAATGTTTTTCACAAAACAGCAGTCAGGAGTCTTTCTTTCCCTCTCTCTCACAATAATGAAAAATAATCCTAGAAAATTACAAAAACCTTCTACAACTTTCCAACTATTCTTGCTTTGGGGAACTGGGGAAAAGAAGCTGCACTTTCCCAAAGAGGCAAAGAGAGGAAAAAAAAATGAAAAGAAAAAAAGAAGCATATGTAAGTTAAATTGTTCCCTCCATTTTAACATACCTAATTATTAGTGTACGACTGAGATCTATATCCTGTAAGAATGACATCTTCCACAATACAACAGGGATAGTTTAAGCTACCTTAAATCACTCAACCTGCAATACATCTGAAATGTTAATTAAGTAAGTTTTTTGTTCTCACCTCTGCTCTGCTGGCTTTAGTGAAAGCTTGTCTGGTAGGGAAAACTCTCTATAGGTACCGCCAATTCTGTTTGAAGTTGATGATCTGGGTTTGGCTCCTAACATTCACAGTAGATTTACCTGAAAGATCAATAAAAGCATGTTCAAAGCACGATTGGCTTCATAGAGCTTAGGATTTTATTAATTTATATAAACTTCCTAAAACTTTTGCTATAAAGAAAAAGGGAAAAGCTTGAAAATATTAAAAATATTGTACAGCAAGGTAATGAAAATGGTATAGCAAAGTGCTGGAATTAAAACTAATTCTTTTCCCCAAAACCCCTCAAAATCATACACATATTAGAATGACAGGATGCTACAGTCATAGCTGAGATTTTCAAGCATAGCTAGAGCTTTTGGATGTTTCAAGTTGTGACATCTCTACAGGTCCTCATTTTCAGGGGATTGTAAGCACCCCATCTTGGAAATGTCTTTAAAGTCTGTCATAGAAAGCACCCCAAAATACTCTTCACAGTATGCCTCCCTCAAAATTTTTTTACTGTGGCAAGTCCTTGATTTAAAACTGTGTCTTCTGTTGTTGATTTCACTAGATAGATCTTTGAAAAAGAAGAAATCTAAGGAAATCTCATCCCCAGCTGTTAACTGAAATAGTATTCTTCAGTGTGGCACATACTGATTTATTCCTTATGTTTTTTCATGGTGTATAGTTTAGTAGAGTATAAAATCAGAATTTAAAAACCAATCAAGCACCCAGCAAGACTTTGATGTTTAAAAGGCTGGAATTATCTGTAATCAGAGGAGATTTAAAAGTGGTAGTTGAATTAAAGGTGGAATTACTGTCTGGCTTTATTCATTTAAGTTTCTCTGCTCTTCCCACTAACAAAAATTTTGTTTCAAATATCTCCTATATCCTTTGAGAGGGTTTTGTAACAGGCAGTCTTCAACTTCAGAATTGGGTTAATCTTCCAGATCTTTAGTAGCAGCACTTTAAGCAGATCTGTGAGCTTGGAGACCCTTATCAGTGAAAGAGTATTTGAAGCTCTGGGAATGTGTGTTCCCAAGCCCACAGTGAACTGCCTCAAAGAGTAGAAGAAAAAGAGTAAGTCTGGATGGAGATATACTTGTTTTTCATGTATGCTCCTAGGGAAAAGCAGCCTATTTTCTTTTGAAATCCTGCTTCTTTGGGTTTACTTATTTGTTCTCACATACTTAAAGATTCTTGGGATGGAGTAAATGTTGATTATTTTCATTGGAATAAATGGGAAAACATGTTGAAATGCTCAAAATGCTTAAAACTTTCATAGAAAACAATGCTTCTTCTCCAGCTTTGTTGAGCAATATGAAACTTGTGTTGAAGTGTTGTCGAGCACAGGAAATGGATTAATGCAACACTAGACCCTTGAGTTACAGCTGAGCACTCTGTTACCTTTTTTTTCTTGCTTCCCAGTTCAGGTTTGCCACTTAAGAAAGGAAATATTCAGTCAGAAAGGAGTTCTATCCACATAGCAAGAAGCCCTTCATTTTTGTGTGGCCAGCTTCACTGCCCAGCCATCCCCAGAGTAAAAGCATCATTAGAAATGTTTTGATGTCCCTTGTCAGATATTAAAAGAATATTTCCTAACTCCCATCTAAGAAATGTAATACAAATTAACAAAAAAGACCAAAAAAAAATCCCAAAATGATGCAATGACGTACGTAAATAGAGCCTCCCTGCCTCTGTCCTTCTCAAGATTTTTCTAAGAGACACCAATAAACAGTGCCTTCTTCAGTCCCTGCAGCCTTATCAGCTTAATATTTGTTATTATAGCATTCGCTGGCATTTTTCACATACAACTGGAAAGCTGTCTAGTTTCTGAGTTCAAACTTAATAGAACAGAGGTTGGAAGTCATGTTTTCCTCACTTTTATTTGTACCACCAAACATGGGAGGCAAATAAAAGTGAAGTTGCCTGCATGGCTGAGGAGCTGGAGGAGTGTCTTCCATGCACTTTACTGCCTTTATAGATTCTGCATTGTATCACCTTCCTCCTATTCCATCCCAAAAGCAAAAAAAGTAAGTGACTGTGTGGGGTGCAGCAATACAAATAAGAATTGTTTTAAGGGAGTTTTCAGAAAAAAATGGAGGGAAAAGTGTGGTATGGAGAAGGAGACATTTAGAGAGCAGGTTACTTTTTCTATTCATTTTTATTTCTGTTTTGAGTTTCCAAAGAAAGTGACAGGTGTTTGTTCACTTTCCAACCCCTGTGAAGCAAGTATTGAACCTAATCCACTGAGTCCTTTGTTAACTGAACCCTGCTGGATTTATCCTGCCTTACTTAGCATATACTATGTGGATACTTTGAGTGCTTCAGATGATTATGGCTGTAATTCTTTGTGGGGCTTTGCTGCACCATAGCAGGGCATAATAAGACCTTAAATACATTTTTTTAAAGGAAAAAAGAAGAAAAGAAGAAAAGAAAAAACCCACAACCCTCATCTGTGAATAAAGTCTTTTATAAGCAGCACAGCATTGTGTTCTGCCTGAGTGTTCCTCCTGACAGTGTAACACTGGAAAAATAAGTATTCCCATTGCCCCTTTGCAAGGAAAGGTCTAGCTAAGGCACAGTGAACAGCAGCTTAACATTTCTTGTTTTTCCTTTTATTTATGGGTAACTGGGATTGCTTCTCTTGTAGCTGCAAAGTAGGGCAAAGTAACCCACAGATGCAATTTCCACAAAGAGAGACCCAGGAAGGACACTCTTAATAGACATCCAAAGAGAAGGGATAGCTAAACCTCCCTCAAGAAAACACAGAGACACATTATGACAGAGTTCTGATAAAGGTGTAAGTCAGTCAAAATATGTCAGTCAGTTCTGCTTTTGTACAAGAAAAGAAGCGAAACCACTATGAGGTTCCCATGCCTGCTCCTTGGGATGAGCAGAAATCTTTATAACTTATATAGATGCACTATTTGACTCTTAATATACCTATTCATAGTACAGCATGTTGAAAGATAGGGCTGAGAATATATCAATGTCAGTATAGGAAAAGGAAGGTGAGGACAAATAGAATGACATTTTTCAGTTCACTGTTTTTTGGGGTCACAAAAGAGGAACAGGCTGGAGGGTGCATCTACCAACCATCTGATGTGGCAGAAACCACTTGAGAGGACATATTTTCTTCACTAGTCTAGAATAAGTGTTGATGTCGTGATTCATCTCTAATTCTCCTGCCCTGATGTATGATATAGAATGTACAATGTATATTTCTCTATGCGTTGGCTTGAGAAAGGGGACAAGAGAAAATTACATATCCCATTTACAAAATTTTGAAGATGTTTGTGAGCTAGAATGTATTTCAGGGCTCTAGTGTTAACTCTGGGATCTCTAGTGGCCCTATCTTCTCTCCCTTTTCTCCATGTTGCTTAGCTAAGATTCATGTTTACACAGCGGCTTCCTTCATTCCCTGTACATATGAACAGATCTTTCTGACCTGATCCTTCAATCCAGTTCTTACTTTTCAAGCCCTATTTATCTAGCAGTCCCTCCTGGCAGGAGGAACAAGGAAAGAGTCCTGGGTACAGTACTGTGATTACCCTGACTTGTCTAAATGCTCCCAGACATGGCTTTGGTCCTTGTTAGATAGCACCCATGCAGACAGTGTCTGAACACTGTTCAGGGATTAGCACAATATAAGGAGCCATTTCCAAGGAGCAGGTGGGATGCAGCCACTCTGTTTTCAGAAGGAAGAGTATTTAAGCATATGGATGCAAGCTGTCTCCTCCCAGCTGGTATCAAGGACAGAGAACAGGCCCTGGCCTTTTTTGTTTAGTAATATACAGAAGGGGAGAATCCTAGCAGCAAACAATAACTTGGGGAGCAGATGTGGGTTCTTGATGCTTAGCTCGTTATAGCTTCTAATTATGTGTTTATAATTATAATTATGTATATTTATAGTTGACCATATCATTTTCTTAAAATGAAAATAAATTACTTATTTTACATGGAAAATATTCACAGGGGCATTTCCAGATACTTTATTATCTGTGGTTTTATATATATATATATATATATAACCATATATATATATACATATATATATCTGCATCACATATTTCTGTGCCTGTGCATCACTGTTCTCTTAAATGTATATCTCTCTCACAAACATGTTAAACGTTAATCTGTTAGTATATTTTTTATCATACTTGTAGGCATCACAATTATTATCGAATTAATATCTCATTGTCTTTTAACCCTTTCCAGTAAATGAATTAATTTTCCTAACTCTCATACTTTCTGTGATCCTTCCACCATTGTATATATCTTCCTGTGCAACAAAATAGTTGACATAAGTAAACCTGCTATGCATAATTGATGTGTTGTCTGTTTAATAAATAAAGTATCTGTTGTGGGGGTGGGACGGCAAGTTTTCTGATTGTTAAACTGGTTGGAAGAGTGCTAGCTTCTCTCTAGAAGAATAAAAAATTTTAGTTAATTTCTTGATAAGAAATTATGCCTTTGGAAAGTAAATTCTGGTTGAAGATATACCTGAATTAAAATAAACATCTTCTATACACCAAACTTTCAGACTTCATCGACTGTTTATTTCCCAGTAGCAAACACTGACAGTGAAAGAAAAGAAGAAAAGGAAAAGAGAAAGTTTTCCTGCTGTTAATGAGACAGAGGTGACTGCAAACAATAGATGCCTTATAGCTATTCTCAAACAGGAATCAAAGCTGTAATTAAATATAAAACACTCTCAATGATAGGTTCTTTAATGTTACATATCTCATTTTTTTTTCTCTATCAAATATCTTCACTTCTTAGGCAAAAGCTGAGAGTGACTGAAGCAAGAGAAGAAAGACTTGGAGATGGATTTCATGTTGCTCATGACACACCAGTCCTGTAGCTTCAGTAGCAAATATGCTTGACTAGAAGTCAGAACACAGATAATTACATAATTTTGGTGGTATCTGTCCAGCTAAATGGTGTCATTTGAAGAAAGCTTGTCTTGACACAGGCATCAGCTTAACCAGTAGGAAAAGGCAGATCCAAACAACCTTTGCAACTACTACCTGCTCTGTTCAGATCTTGTGTTGTCTTTTCCCTCAGCTAACTTGGGGGAAACTGGTGAAGAACTGAAGCTTCTTTACCATCATATTTTCAAGTTGTTTAATAACAAATAAGTGTGGGTGCTGGACAGATGGTAGTGTTCTTCCAAAACCAGAGTTTCAAAGTGTGTTGCCTCATGAACAGGGGGGTTGGAACTACATGATCTTAAGGTCCTTAACAACCATAACTATTCTATGAACACACACAAATGAGAGCAAAATAAAGGAAGTACTGGAAGGCAAAGGCAAATGTCTTGCAACACCTGCCTGAGCTAATCAAAAGGATATACAGCTTCTGCACAGTCCTTGATCAGCTGTGCCATGCCTCAAGCCAGAATCTAGCCTATATACAAAGAGGAAGCTCTGAGCCAGTACGAGGAAATAGGCCAGAGGATTCAGTATAAAGAACCACAGTTCTTGAATGATGCAGATTAATTTTCTTCTTGCATAACTTTCTACTTGCAAATCAAGAGAAAGTACTTCACAGTCTGAGCTGCTACCCTGCTATAAGGTTAATGCTACAAGATCAAGTCAAAATTTACACTAGTGAGGTAAGTGTATGCATATAAACTCAGTTTATATATACTATTTATATCATAACTATAGGTATACTATAATTAATCCATCCATTTTTGGGTAGTGTAGCAGTTAAACCAAAGGTATTTCTCTATAAAATAGAAAAAAAAATCTTTAATCTAAAATGCAGGAAGAAATAGAATGAAAAGGAAAATAATTATCTTCTCATTTGACTCAGAACAACTCTGCTACAGAATATGACTATGAAGAAGCTTCTCCACAGGAGAAGTTATTCACCAACTACTAATTTCAAGAACAGTAGAAATAATGAAGCTTAGTTTCTTGTGGTTTGAACTTAAATAAGTTTGGACTTTCTGATCTCCCATAAACTGCAAGCAGTGAGATTTCTCACCTGCTTAGGTACATAGTGTCCCTTCTCAGCTCATTCTTTAATAATCATGTGTGGAGTTAGTACTGCAGCTGTCTCTCAATAGAATCACAAAAAAAAAAGATTTTTCTCCTTTACCTAGCTAGCCAGTCATATTTCTGGGAATTTGATGCAATTGAAAAGTGTTGTCAATCTCACAAATTATGTTGGCAATGACAAATATGTTAAAAAGTCTTTAAGGAGAAACTGATAGACAGGCATACACACATGCAGTCTCAGCTAAACTACGTAAGCCACGGATCCTTATAACCAGGCTTGTAGTATTGGTGACTTAAGGTCCAGAAACTTCAGAGAAGAAAGAACAGCACACAGATGTATTTTACTGCACACAGAGGCAATAGGATCAGTGCTGGAGCAGAGGAAAATGAATAAGAATCAAAGAGCTAAACTCCACTATAAGCATAACATCAGCCTCCTGCACCACCCAGCATATCACCAGAAGATATCTGCCTTCCACAATTGTGCTGTTAATTGACAGGCTAAGTATAACACATCAAAATAAAGGGAGCTATGAAATTTGGGAGCTCGGGGAAGAGGTGTTGACTGAAGCTCAGTCTCAGTAAGGAAGAGGAAAGATGTTTTATAAAGTTTTTCTGAAGTAATCAAAAGTTTGTGCTAACTGGCAGTAAGGTAATTCCATATGTCAAGACTGGCCTATGATACCTTCCTCCACTTTCTACCTCCTAAGTGAGAGTGTTGCAGTCTCAGACAGTCATTCCTCTCCTGCCCTGGTTAAAAACTGCTAGGTGTTTGCTAGCTGGCAAACTAGCAATGCCTCAGTGCATACGTCTCTTTGAAACCAGTAAATAGGTAGCTTTTCATAGTTACCACTGATGTTAAATAAAACAGGACAGAGAGTGATCCCACATATTCAACTGCTCATCATCCCTCCTGCTGGCATGTTCTCTGTCATAGCTGTGGTCTGTACCAATAAGAAATTGTTCAGACAGAGACTAAGCATGGCTTGGAAATAGCACACAGCATCCCATACCTCATGGGGCATGTGGGGCATGTGGACCAGAACACTTCAGGTTTGACTTGCATCCTTATATGTTACTTCATTACATCACAGTAAGCCTTGCAGCCTCAAAGATTGCTGCATGCCTTTCTGTTGCACACACAAAACATTTCTTAGTTTCATGCTCAGAAAACACCAGCCTGATAGTCTGTACTTTTGACTGAAAAAATAAAAATTCACACAAAAGATAACTGTATATCTTGGAGCCATCAAGTGCTCCATACAGAGCTCCAAGGAGGTCCACATTCAAGTGCAAGTTAGTATGAACATTGACAACCTTGCCTTCAGGGCCAAGGAAAAGAGGGAATCTAGATGGGAACAGCTTTGCCACCCCAGAGAATTTGCTTTTTTTTTTTTCCTTTTCCTCATGGTAGTTATGTAGTTCCTCTCATCACAACATGGGAGATACTTCACAAGCACCTATATATGTGATCTTATAACTTTGCACCTGCTGAAAATTCCAGTAAGGAGCTGGCACTTAGAGCTTTCTCTTTAACTCATGTCAAGTCAATTCATACTTCTACTTGATCATTTTGATGGCCAGAGATTATATTAATGTCTTAACTCCTTAGCATGCTATTGTCCACAGAATTTAGTATGTCTCAGTAATCTTGATTTGACAGGCTGTTAATAGTCCATTGACTTGAAACCTCCTAACCAACATGTAGGGTGAGTGGCTATTCTAAAAATTAAGTGCTTGGGGAAACTGAGTCCTTGACACCATAGACAGTATCTCCAAAATTATGTAGTGGAGAAGAGGCTGGATATTATGATATCAATTCAATTCCTTTAGTACAGTTATTTTCAATGCTGTACAGTGTCTTGCCTAACTTTTAGATGCTCCTCCAGAAAGGTGCAGGATTTAGGCATCTCCTGTGTTGCATCTGGCAGCTCTGAGGAGAAATCTTCAATATCTTAATAAAACTCAAAGGACACAATTTCCTTTGTTTACACAATCGATATGAGTCAAAATCTACTTTAGTAATGAGAATTCTGACCCTCAGTATAGCTTTAGACAGCTGAGTTTGGAGCTGAGTCTCAGTATTTCTTGAACCTTAGATTCATAATCTACTGGGGCCATTTTAAAGTCTAGCAAACAATTTTAATTGTATAATGATAAAAATAATAGTCGGCATAGGGTTTTGTCTACTAAATTCCCTCCACAGAGTTATATTCTAAATTTTTCCTCTATATTTCTTTCTTTTTCTTCTTCTTAAAATTAAAGGACTAACTTGAACAACAGTCAAGGCCTCCAGATTCCTCAAGGACCCTTCAATCTTCGAGCTTTATAAAAGCAAATCAACTGCCAACTGCTTCAGCTAACAAAAACGCTGTTCCACAGTTGGAGTCATCCTGGTAATATTTTCCCAGTGCACAATGGCACCGGTCACCTTCTTCCTAATTAATTACCACCCCAATAGACTTGTACCAATGTGTTTTGAAAACTTCTCAACAACAACAGCCTTTTCTGTGAAGTAGCATAAAGCATGCACATTGCACTCTGTTTTGATTGATTGATGAACCTCACTGCGGTGTATATAACAACGTGCTAAATGTTACATATGCCCTCAGTGGATAATTTCAGGAAATTATTAAAATGTGCTTCTTTTAAAACGTTGGTAATGTAAGTCAAAAAGACACTTAACAGACCCAATGCTGATTAGTGTGGGTGACCACAGTATACTGGAGTCTTTGATGTTTCTTGGCTTTTTCTTGGTTTCCCGGAGGCCCTTTGGACAAAGCAATAAAGACGGCTTAGACACCCTTGGCCTTCTGGGAAACTCAGTGACATTTAAAGACTGCTGGGGCCTATTCTGTTAATATCTAAACTAATTAAAATCAAATCATAATTGAGGAAGCTTGCTCACTAGAATTCTAATAAGACTTGGAGCAGTACATGCTTCACGCTGCTGTGCTAAAGGCTGTCTCAGCGATGTGAGAAGTGTTTTACCATACAGCAAAATGTTCTCGGCAACTTTTCTGTCTTACAACCAGCTACTTATATGAGAAATGCCACTTCAAATGTAGGATGAGGACTTGCTTCAACATGCCTCTTTCCATATACACTGAACACATTTTGCTTGATCACTTAATGGGATATTTGTCAGGGTGTGGCAGGTTTGTATATACCAGCTGTGTTCTTATTAGGACAAAGTGTGATTCCCACCAGTGAACCTCCATCTTACGCAGCTCCAAAACTATTTCTGGAATTATATAGAATAATAGAATCATAGAATGGCTTGGATTGGAAGGGACATTAAACATATCTAGTTCCAACCCCCCTGCCATGGGCAGGGACACCTTCCACTAGACCATGTTGCTTCAAGCCCTGTCCAACCTGACCTTGAACACTGCTGGGGATGGGGCAGCCAGAGTTTCTCTGTGCCAGGGTCTCACCACCCTCATTGTAAGGAATCTTTTCCTAATACCTAGTCTAAGTCTCCTCTATGTCAATTTAAAGCCATTCCCCCTTGTTTTGTCACTACAGGCCCTCTCCAGATTTCCTTTAGGCAATGAAAGGATGTTATAAGGTCTTACCTGAGCCTTCTCTTCTCCAGGCTGAACAACTCTCTCAGCCTTTCTTCACAGGAAAGATGCTCTAGCCTCTTAATGATCTTCATGGCTCTCCTCTGGACTCACTCGAGCAAGCCCATGTCCCTCTTGTGGCCAGAGCTGGATGCAGATGGATGAGAGCAGAGGGGGAAAATCCCCTCCTTTGACCTGTTGAACACACTCCTTTTGATGCAACCCAAGACATGGTCAGCTTTCTGGGCTGAGAACTCACATTGCTGGCTCACGCTGAGGTTCTCTCATCAGGGGAGGCCAAGCAGCTGAGAAATAAGAGCACTTGCCAAATAGCTATGAATTAGGTGTCCTTTTTCTTACTTCACTCTCTGCATGCTCATGGTTAGTTCCTTCAAAAATGTAGGAATTATTTAGAAAATCAAAATTAAAGACAGCATGATTGTACAAACTCCTACTTTGAATAAAAGGTGCAAGTAATTTTCTCTCAATCAGAAAGGGTACAAAGAAAGATGCTCAAAGGTGATCAGAGGTAGAGGGTTTTCACTGATTAGGACTCCTCAATGTGGAAAATATAACTGAGAGGGAATGTGATAAATAAACTGATAGTGTGAAAAAGGTGAGCAAAGAAAATGTATTAATTTCTATAATAAATGGAGACACAATGAGATTATCAGGCAGCATATTTG
Source organism: Melopsittacus undulatus (assembly GCF_012275295.1). Classification (NCBI taxonomy): domain Eukaryota; kingdom Metazoa; phylum Chordata; class Aves; order Psittaciformes; family Psittaculidae; genus Melopsittacus; species Melopsittacus undulatus. Next base: position 17,517,743 of record NC_047529.1, read on the forward strand.
AAGCAAATAAATTAATCCCTGTTTCATTGAACTGCTGAGGTGAATAGCTCGAGAGAGGACACCTTCAACACCGGAGCGGGGGGAGATCAGCGTCCAGGAGCCTCAACTTGGAGCGGCGAGAGCCACCAAGAGAGCCTCAAGCCCTCGACAGGACCTGCCCAGGAGCCGGCAGCTCAGCTGACATACAGGGGGCGGAGCCAGGAGGAGCGGCACCAGCTCTGACTGGCTAAAAGCTGGGAGCAGAACGACCAGAGCGGGTTGTGTCAGTTTGTGCGGCAGTTTGCGCGGGCAGGGGAGCCGGATGTTGAGCACTCGCCGCATGACCAGGGCCCGGTCTGGGAGCTCTGCCCTGGCTGCTCCAGCAGTGGCCAGCTCAGGCACCCAGACAGAGCCGATGAGAGGTGAGGCTGCGGTGCAGAGCTCGGAGTGCAGAGGGTGCCTGAATTGGTCTTGTGAGGGGAGGGTGCAGAATGGGCAGGGCTGCACTCGGTGCTCCCTGGTGGAGGTCCTCCTGCAGCAGGTTGCTGAGCTGCGGGATGCTGTCATTAGGCTGCAAGATGTCAGGGAAGCTGAGAGGAAGCAAGAATGCTTGCTCCAGGCCCAAACTCTGTAGGGGCCTCAAGTGTCCCTTGTAGCTGATGGAGGAAAGAAGGAGGCTGTTAACCCAGGAAGCTGGGAAATAGTTAAAAAAAAAATCCCACCAAAACCCAACAACAAAAAAAGGAAGAGGACAATTAAAAGCAAGGGGCTTTTTCCTCAACTGTTGTCCCCACCCCAGAACCGCTTTGCTGTTCTGCAGGGGCTGATGAGGAAATGCCCTTGCACCAGAAACAACCACGTGGTGCACTGGTAAAGAAGATCTCTGCTGGTGCTGCCAGGAAAAACTGGGGGGTGGTAGTAGCAGGGAACTCTGCCTTGAAAGGGACAGAAGCACTCACCTGTCGGTCTGACCTGTTCTCAAGGGAAGTGTGTTGTGACCAGAGGCATGGATTAGGGATGTTGCAGAGAGGCTGCCTGCTCTAGTAACTCCCACGGACTATTACCCACTTCTAGTGATCCATGCGGGTGCTAGAAATAAAGATAGCAGTGGCCTGGAGAACATAAGGACTACAGAGCCCTGGGAGAGGTAGTTAAGGGCTCTGGAGCTCAGATTGTCTTTTTGTCAATTCTCCAGGATACAGGGGAGGACCCTAAAAAGGCTAGGAGGATTGTATATGTTAATAAATGGTTAAAGGGTGGTGTCATAGTCAGGGCTTTGGGTGTTGAACATGGGACCAAAGTTTGTAGGCCAGGTCTACTGGGGGCTGCTCTGTAGAAGGGGAAGAGCAGTTTTGGTAGGAGGCTTGCTAGACTTGTCAAGGATGGTTTAAACTAGATGTGTTGGGGGAGGGGGGCATCATTCCGTCCCAACACACCCACTTAGTTGCCAGCACCTATAATAAATGCTTGGAGTAATGTAGAGATATTCCACCTGCTCCAGCCAATGAGCTGGCTTCATTTGTATCTCAGCTCAGATGCCTCTATACCAATGTCTGTAGCATGAGGAAGAAACAAGAGGAATTAGAGATCTGTGCATGTCTATCTGTTCTTGTGAGACCTCACTGGAGTATTGTGTGCAGTTCTGGTGTCCTCAACATAAAAAGGACATGGAACTGTTGGAACAAGTTCAGAGGAGGGCCAAGAGGATGATCAGGGGACTGGAGCACCTCCCATATGAAGACAGGCTGAGAAAATTGTTGCTGTTCAGCCTGGAGAAGAGAAGGCTGCGTGGAGACCTCATAGCAGCCTTCCAGTATCTGAAGGGGGCCTACAGGGATGCTGGTGAGGGACTATTCATTAGGGACTGTCGTGATAGGACAAGGGATAATGGGTTGAAACTTAAGCAGCAGAGGTTTAGATTGGATATAAGGAAGAAATTCTTTACTTTTAGGGTGATGAGGCACTGGAATGGGTTGCCCAGGGAAGTTGTGAATGCTCCATCCCTGTCAGTGTTAAAGGCTGGGTTGACCAGAGCCTTAGGTAACATGGTTTAGTGGAAGATGTTCCAGCCCATGGCAGGGTGGTTGGAACTAGATGATCTTGAGGTCCTTTCCAATCCTAACTATTCTATGATTCTATGATCTTCCTTTACTGTTGAGATTGGTTTGTTTATTAGGAAGCTGAGGAGTCAAATTTGGAAACACTCTGTAATGGAGAAGCTTGTATTAAATTAAAAAATCAGCTAACATTTGGAACAGCACCAACACAGGTATTTTCCTTTTCTGAATGTTTTTCTTTTCTATTGTTCCTCCTGCTAAATGCCTGCAGTGTGTCTCAGTGCAGGAGTCCAGAAAGGCACAGGTTATCTCACTGCTTTCAGCAGAATTATTTTTATTCAGAAGACTCATTTGCAGAAGTGAACTGTGTCACTTACAAGGAAATTTGATTATGATCAATTTGATATGATTGAAAGAGTATATGAAATTAAAACTTAAATCAGTAAGTACCACGAAAAAAAATCTAGCTATGTTTTGGCAATTTATATTTATTTATATCTAAGTATAGTTCTGCAATTTTTTTATTTGTCTGTCACAAAGCAGGTAATAATTAAGACACATGCGGAGAACTATAATACAAATAATGTTTGCTTGCTGTTTGTGCTGTATGTTCATAAGTTTTAAGTATGTTTTGAACAACCAGTGAGCTAAAATTGCAAATACCTACAGATCTGAGTGTGCCTTGAGCAGCCTTTTTGGTTCTGATTCCTGACCTACTTTGGAGGGTTTATTTATTTTTTCGCTGAAGGTAGCACCCAGCCTTTCAAAACAAGAAGTGCTGAGCTAGAGAAATATTTCTAAACAATAACTTAGTTTGAGAGCAGTCAGTTCCTGTAAACTATGTAAGTTTTAGAAATGAAGGATTATATCTAACCAAGAACTGCCAATTTTATTTTTTCTATGTAAATATACAGTGACTTGAACTGGATTGTACAGGAAGAAATGCAGGCATTTGTAGAGAAGGGAAAGGATGAGAACAGGAGAGCAGTAGCTCACTCACTGCTGCTGCACATTGTCATATGCATGTCCTGACTTCTGTGATGCCACTTGTCCTGGTTTCAGCTGTGGTAGAGTTAATTTTCTTCCTGGTAGCTGACACAGAGCTGTGTTTTAGTTTTAGTCTGAGAACAATGCTGATAACACACCAATGTTTTAGTTGTTTCTCAGTAAATCCTAGTCCTTGACTTTTCAGTCCCTCATGTTCTGTCAGTGATGAGGGGCACAAGAAGCTGGGAGCAAGCACTGCCAGGACAGCTGACCTGAGATAGCCAAAGGGATATTCCATACCACGACACATGGGGATGTTACGTGGAAGGGACCAATCTCTGCTCTAGTCAGGCTGGGTATCAGTCGGTGGGTGATGAGCAGCTGTATTGTGCATCACTGCTTTTTACTGTTTTGCTGTGGGGTGAGGTTGTTTTTTTTCCTTTCCTCTTTTAGTTTTATATCTCTCTCCTTTTCTCAACCCAAGGGTTTTACATTTCGATTCTTTTCACCATCCCACCCAGAGGGGGAGTGCTGAGTGAGCAGCTGTGTGGTACTTTTCCTGTTGGACTTAAAACATGACACCAACACAGCCACAGAACTCAGTTTCCATAGCAGCCACTGCATTTAATCAAAGACAAAGGGTGAATGATGAGGGTGTTAGAAGAGAAAACATGACATCCAAATCCACATTGCAAGACGCCATTAACTTAGTTTGCAATCTTAACCAAAGCTGGGTGCTTATCTTACTTCCCCAAGATGTGTCTGTCTTTCCTGTCCTTTTAGTCAAAAAATTATGTCTAAAGTTTGTAAGTTTTATACATAGCACAAGAGAAACATATTCTTTAAGCGTAATAAAAAAAAAAAAGAATTTTTTTGTATGTGTTGCAGATACTCCCACTGCTGTATGTCCAATCACATTATATGACATTGTGTAAAGCAAGTTGCCATCAATTACTTTCTTGTTCCCTGAACTTTCTTCCATCACCTGTCATGTTAAAGAAATGTATGTAATATTTAGAAGTCAGAATCAACAGAAACAAGGAAAATATATATCCTATAGGCCCACTCACTGCTAATTTCAATGGCTATCCAACATCTGAAAGCCACAATGACAGGATTTCACATAGGTGATTAGACAGAGCTTTTGCAATACTTATGTGAAAAAAAATGCTACTGTAGTTAAGATATCATAGTCTGGAGATTAGGGCTTTAAATACAAAACTTTGATATGAATATGTGTTATTTAATTTAATATTTATCATATTATACAGGGGAAATAGACCATCTCCAACAAAGGCAGAATGCCTGCAGTTCTATAAAGGGGAAAATCCAGCAGATTTCCAAATAAAAATTCAAATAGGCTTTAACTTTTATAGCTTTGAGTATCAATAGGTAGATTAAAAGTTAGCTTGAAAAAATGCCTGAGGGAGCAAACAGTTGCTTAATGAGGATACATGGAATGAAATTAAAATGCAGCCTTAATAAAGATAAATTCAAAATGTAATGTTAGCAAAGTCATATTATTTAAATCACATTCACATCTATAAAGTGACTATATTTGGTCTTTCTGGAAAAACAGAATGAAGAAAACATACACAAACCCTCTAATGATCTCCCAAATCGCAAAGGTTTACTTCAAACTTATGGAATAGGATTTAGCCCACAGAGAATATGAATGGTTACATACAGTGCAGAAAAACTCATTTCAACTTAGTGAATCTTCAAAGCTGTCTTCCCAAAAGGGCTGGCTGTGCCTGTTTTGGCTAGTGAGAAACAGATTAGTTTTGCTAAATATTAATAAGCCTTTGCTATATGCTTAAATATTTCTTATATTCTTATGCTGTTTTCCTTATCAGCTAGTGTCTTATTGATCTGGAACAGATATTTCACTGTACAGCCATAGTGACACTGAACACAAAGATGTTAAAAATAAGACCTGCTAGACTCAAAGCTAAATTGACAGACATATACTTCAGCAGCAGCATGTACTTCATCAGACATAGTTCTTGTTCAGCTCAGCCCTATGATGCTATAATTTACAATATTACGCTGAGATGCACTAGCGTACTGTCCACCATGTCTTCACCAGTCTCATCATGAGTGAAGACACTGCCCGGTTTTTCACTTTCAAGAAACAGAATTATGCCCTTGTTGCACTTGTTTGAAAGCTCTGATGGAATAAATAAAACCCATCCCTTCCTGTTCTTTATGTCGTCAAATCACCATCATGTCAGTAGTTACCTGAGAACAGGATTCCTGCTGAGTTAATTACCTTTAATTGTGACATTTACCTTTACCAGCCTTCTTCTGGTATGATATGTATGTAGATGGGAAAGATAATAATTTTAATGGAACTAGAGACATATTAAACAAAACTTCATTACAGACCTTCCTCTGCTTCCAGGAAAGCCTGTGAACTTCTCATTGCCTTCAACAAGAAGTGTGTAATGAGTGGTGAAATTTTTACTTTGTGAGATATTGGTGTTCATCAATCTTTGCTCTCCAATATTTGCATACTTTAGGGCGTGGTCCTTTTTTTTGGTAATTTCCTTTGATTTCTACTCAAAGTATTTAGCTGATTAAAGATATAGTGTATCCAGCTATTCTGAAAAATGGATATGATTAATACACTCTAATTTGTCACTGATTACTTAAGAAAGTAAGCTAAATGCTTCACATCACAGAAAATACCCATCTACCAGTCTTCAACAGTGTCCAACTGGAAGGTTTACCAAGGAATATAAAAAGAAAATATAAAAGTGATCCTTCCCATGATACACAGTTGCAGCCTCAAGCCATTACTGGTGTAGAGGAATTTTTAACTTGGGTTTTCAACTGAAGTATCACTAATTTACCTTGTTCCTCTTTGAACATGTTCACAATAGCCTATGGTACTGATTTCCTCAGTTTGATTGTACCTCACAGAATCATAGAATAGTAAGGGTTGGAAAGGACCTTAAGATCATGTAGTTCCAACCCCCCTGCCATGGGCAGGGACACCTCACCACTAAACCATATCACCCAAGGCTTTGTCCAAAATGGGCTTGAACACTGCCAGGGCTGAAGCATTCACAACCTCCCTGGGCAACCCATTCCAGTACCTCACCACCCTTACAGTAAAGAAATTCTTCCTTATATCCAATCTGAACTTCCCCTGTTTAAGTTTCAACCCGTTACCCCTTGTCCTGTCACTGCAGTCCCTAATGAATAGTCCCTCACCAGCACCCTGATAGCCCACCTTCAGGTATTGGAAGGCTGCTATGAGATCTCCACGCAGCCTTCTCTTCTCCAGGCTGAACAGTCCCAACTTTCTCAGCCTGTTTTCATATGGGAGGTGCTCCAGTCCCCTGGTCATCCTTGTGGCCCTCCTCTGGACTTGTTCCAACACTTCCATGTCCTTTTCATGTTGAGGGCACCAGAACTGCACACAATATTCCAGATGAGGTCTCATGAGAGCAGAGTAGAGGGGCAGGATCACCTCCTTCGACCTGCTGGCCACGCTCCTTTTGATGCAGCCCAGGATACGGTTGGCTTTCTGGGCTGAGAGCGCACACTGAAGCCGGCTCATGTTCATTTTCTCATTGACCAACACCTCCAAGTCCTTCTCTGCAGAGCTGCTCTGAATCTGTTCTCTGCCCAACCTATAGCTGTGCCTGGGATTGCTCCCACCCAGGTGTAGGACCTTGCACTTGGCATGGTTAAACTTCATGAGGTTGGCATCAGCCCCCCTCACAAGCGTGTCAAGGTCCCTCTGGATGGCATTCCTTCCCTCCAGTGTATCAACAGAACCACACAGCTTGGTGTCATCTGCAAACTTGCTGAAGGCACACTCAATCCCACTGTCCATGTCAGCGACAAAGATATTAAACAAGACTGGTCACAGCACCAGTCCCTGAGGGACACCACTCATTACTGGTCTCCAGCTAGACACTGAGCCATTGACCACAACTCTATGCAGGTGGCCATCCAGCCAGTTATTATCCACCGAGTGGTCCACCTATCAAATTGATGTCTCTACAATTTAGAGACAAGGATGTCATGCAGGACATTGTCGAACGCTTTGCATGAGTCCAGGTAGATGATGTCAACTGCTCCACCCCTGTCCATCAGTTCTGAAGCCCCGTCATAGAAGGCCACCAAATTGGTCAACCAGGATTTCCCCTTAGTGAAGCCATGCTGGCTGTCACCAAGCACCTTGTTGTTTTTCATGTGCCTCAGCATGCCTTCCAGGAGAGTCTCCTCCAAGAGTCTGCCAGGAACAGAGGTGAGACTGACTGGTCTGTAATTCCCTGGGTCATCCATTTTCCCCTTCTTGAAAATGAGGGTTATATTTCCCTTTTTCCAGTTGTCAGGAACTTCACCTGTCTGCCATGATTTTTCAAATATGATGGACAGTGGCTTAGCAGTTTCATTTGCCATCTCCTTCAGGACCCATGGATGGATTTCATCAGGTCCCATGGAGTTGTGTATGTCCAGGTTCTTAAGATGGTCTCAAACCAGATCCTCTCCTACAGTGGGCCCAAGGTCTTCATTCTCACAGTCCCTGCATCTGCCTTCCAAGACTTGGGTACATTGATCAGAGTATTTGCCAGTGAAGACTGAGGCAAAGAAGTCATTATGAACCTCAGCCTTCTCCAAATCCACAGTAGCCAATTCTCCTGATAGCTTCCAGACGGTTCCTGCATTGTCCCTAGTCTGTCTTTTATTTGTTACGTACCAACAGAATCCTTTCCTGTTATCTTTAACATCCCTAGCCAAGTTTAATTCTAAGTGGGCCTTAGCTTTCCTAACCCGGTCCCTAGCTTCCTGGACAACATCCCTGTATTCTTCCCAGACTGCCTGTCCTTGCTTCCACCTTTTATAAGCCTCTTTTTTCCCTTGAAGTTTCCTCAGCAGCTCCTTATGCATCCAAGGAGGTTTCCTGGCCCTCCTGCTGCACTTCCTTCTAGTTGGGGTGCAACACTCCTGAGCTTGTAGCAGGTGATCCTTGAATGTTAACCAAGAATCTTTGCCCTCCCTGCCCTCTATGGCTATAGCTCATGGAACCTTACTAAGCAGGTTCCTGAAGAGGCCAAAGTCTGCTCTCTTGAAGTCCAGGGCAGTGAGTTTGCTGCATGCTCTTCTCACTGTCCTGAGGATCTCGAATTCAAACAGCTCATGATTGCTGCAGCCAAGTCTTCCCTGGAGTGTAACATTTCCAACCAGCACAATGCAGTGAGGTCTTTGAGTAAAAGGGTCTCTCTTTGGGCTAGGTGGGAGCCTGTTTCCTCAGAGGCTATCCCAGACTCCATTTAGTATTTTGTTGTGTGTACACAATATTCAGGTGTGAGGAACGATAAAAATCCAGTGCACAAACATAGTACTGAGTGTGATCCCTTCCAGCTAAGAAGTCTTCTTCCCAGTTACTCCAGTGGGTCCTCATGTTTTGGACCAAGTTGAGGTGTTTTGAGAGAGGAGAAATTCCTATGAACATACTCAAAAAGGTAACCAATTTCTTAGATTGACTTCTCACCAGTCTCAATAAAGAGTGGGAAACACCGGAATGGGTGTGGCAGAGACATCGGCAATATGAGCATGAAAAAACACATGCACATTTACAAGCTTCCCTCCTGTATCACACAACATATGATTTGTATCAGCTATATACTAAGTAGAAGAATCAAGTGATCCAGAAAAAGCATGACTGATATACCTAAAAATGAAATCCAGTAGCTGAAGTAGATTCAGAGAAATGTCCTCATCTGACCTTGAAGCCACATGGTTTTGAATCTATGGTTGCTAGCAAATTACTTCAACTGACCCATACTCTGCAGGAAGGTAAGCATTTGTTCTGACTCCCTGTTGGGCTGACAGTTTACATATCCAGCATAATTATTTCTATTAGAGGTAATTGACTTGTAATGGAAAATTTTTACCGACTTCTGCTAGACAAGGTCCCTGACATCCTGTGCGATGCTGTCAAAGTGCTGCCTGCAATAGCCAGGCAGAAGACAAGACCTTATGGTTTACCAGTGGGAACCTTATGGAGACCTCTTCATTCATCCCGTTTTGGCTTCTTGACAGGTCTCAGTATATGCATGTTATTGCTGGAACTATGGTCACACTTCCACTATATTCAGGCTTGAGCCTTTAGCTGGAATTGTTTGTTTATTTCTAAAAATTCTTTTAAAAAAACACATATTGTTGGTTCATGTTTGCATAATTTGTGTGTGCAATTATTATTTTTTTTTCTCTGCTTAATTCTGATCACGCTTCTAAGATGCTGAGGTGAAAAATGAAAAGAAAATGTGATCTCTGATTTGTCAAGCTTCTGGATTTGGCCTCACCAAATGAGGACTAGATGCAGAAACACTACTAATCTCACAATTTATCCCAAACCACTTCTGAGTAAAAACTGCGTTCTTCATTGTTCAAAGTAAAAGATCTTTTAGTTATAGGTAGGTTGCAAGTTTATACACCCTTTTGAATCAGCCACTGGGTATGGACAGTTTACTTGTGGATTATAAATTGCACCTTGAGACACCTTCAGCTTCATTCAGCTATATGTTTCAGCTCAGATGTTAAAAAGAGGGAAATAGAATTTGGGTCACATGCTTTTGACTCACTGCCCTTCAATGTCTATCTTTATTAAAAATCCAACTCATGCCATGAAAAAGTGATCTCAGTTTGAGGGTAAATTTCCCAAAAAACCAGGGCTCCTTTTATAAATGAAAAATATTTTTTTCACAAAATCTTTCTTCCTTCTTTCCTTCCTTCCCTTTTTTCTTTCTTCCTGCCTGCCTTCCTTCCTGTCTGCCTGCCTCCCTCCCTTCCTTTTATATTAGGAACTCAGTAATGAAGAACACTGCTGCAGAAATTTTGACAAAAGATAAAACAGGCAAAAAAATGCATTTCACATGATATTTTCAATTCTACTATATTGGAGAAAACTTTAACCAAGACAAGCTTGTAGCATTTAACAGAGAAATTTTTCAAACTCTAGCTCTGCAGTTTCTGCCATGTTGAGTAATGCCGTTCTTTTATGTCACAAGCTTGCTTGTATCCTACACAAATTTGGCAGCACTAGCATTTTTCCAATCTGATATACATTTACTTAAATCAGAAATGTTGAATCACAGTACAGAAGTTAGCTACAAAGCTCAAATTATCCCTTTAGAACATGCTTTCTGATATTTTAAGTTTTCTGTTGTAAATACTTTTGAATATCTCATAGTGGAGTTGTGTATAGTGTATAGATATACATATCTCATATGTATAGTGGAGAATTGCAGTTAGTATTACCTAAAGGTCTTATGAATATAACTCAGTTTCACAGATTTACTTTGTACAGAAGGATAAAAAAGTATATGGAAAAACAATGACACATTTGAAGTCATCACCTCCAAAAAGAAACTTCCAGATTTTTCACTTAGAATGGCTTTGTTTTAAACAAAAAGTGCTCATCATTTTGATTTTGTTACAGTGCATTTTTAAGGTATCAGGTAAACAAAATATTGTGATTTTTCTGGAGAAGGAGAATGTCTCCAACTTTCCTTCCCTCCCATTAAATGAAAAAATATAATAAGAACAGACTTACAAAATTTCAAGAGCTTCTGGTATATAGTCAGGCTAGAAACTTGCAGCTTTGAGATGTGCCTGTTGGGGGTGTTCTTGATATCAGAAAGTGTGAAGGCACATAAAAATAAGCAACAAAATTTCCAGGTGATTACATATTTTTTCCTAAAAATGAAACCCAAATCTGGGCTAACTGTCACAGTCTGAGGTCAGGTTTTGCTTTACCTTGGTGTTTCATTCCACTTCAGATTGTTACAGCATTTTTGCTTCAGCCTTCCCATAATCTGCACTTCTGTCTTGTCGTTTCCTGTTTTTAGGTTGCTTCCCTTTACAAACCCGTTAAAGGCTGACACATGCAAATCAGCAAGTACTGAATAATGCCAGCTTGCTTTAACTTTTCGCATCTTAACTGAAATAATTTGAATCTTAAAAATGATTGAGACATATTGTGAAAACATCTCTTAACGCCTTCTGTAATAAGGATCCACCTGGCATAATGTAAAACTAATGACTACAGGTTGCTGACTCCTCTCCCCTACTGCCAAATTTGCTTTACCACACTGGGAAGAACAATGTCAGTGAAGGAAGCAGCAGGCTGGACAAATAAAAGGAGGTTTTGTTCAAACCTCCCACTGATACCAAGTTTCACAGGTAATAAGCAGGACTGGCCTAAGGCCAGAAATAAACTTTTTATTTGGTGCTCTCAGCAAAGGAGACTCTACTCCTACAACACAGGACTTCAGCAAAATTTCCCTGAAGCTAACGAAATTTCATTCAACTCAGGACTGTTATAAGCAATTCTAGAAGATGGCATAACTTGGGTCCCTCGTATTCATTTTTTTTCCAAAGTTCTATCAGCAGCTAAAGTGTCATTTCACCATCCACCAGGACATTTAAAAAAGGTTGAGATGTATTTGATGTTTGCTTTATGCACCATGAGGAGAAAAAAAAAAAAATTAAAAATTCAGTTCTGTGTTTTCTTTACAGATTCTTCTGTAACCACTGATTTTGCACATGCCAATGTACCTTAATCAAAGGATAGAACAGGAACCATCTTTAGAGTCCATAACTGGACTGTAGAGCTAAAAAAAGCATAAAAATTTAGAGAAGTCTTAAATTAAAAATATCTGCCTCCAGAAATCTGAGGGCACTTTGCATCTGAATGAAAACCAGCCATCTTCAGGAGGTAATTCTTTTCCCCTAGCAGAAACTTGGTTTCCTCACAGAGGAAAAATAATGCTAACAAAACAACCTCAAAATTCTGGGAAATGCAAACCAAAATTGTAATTTTATCTTTCATGCAGAAAATGTCATTTCCTCCTACATTTAATTTTGGTTTCTCATGCTCAGTACTATAGTTGCTGTTCTGCATTCTATAACATTAAGCAAGGAAATGCTGTGGAATCTTTTCAAATTTCACTTTTCTTTCTCAAATGTGACTCTCAATGAAAAACTCACAAAAAGACTCCAAAACCCCAATTAAGTATTCTGAAACCATTTGATCATACTCCAAAGCCCAAGTGATGCATGAAGAACAATTTTTAAGGGTTATTGAATATTTTGAATCCTAGGTGTCCCAATCCCATGTGTTAGTGGCAGAACTAAGTAAATAACCTTCTGTGTTTGCATTTTAATTTTCTTTTAACCTTTTGAAATATAGATTTTCATACAGAGAACCCTTTTTTTTTATAAAAACAGATGCCACTCTAGCTGTCATTTCAAAGACGTGTGACTGAATTCCTGAAACTCTAAGAGAAATGTTAAAAGTGACATGAAGTAAAGCAAATGATTTGACTATTGTTTAAAGTGTTCTTTTTAAAAAATAAATGCAAAAACTCCTGTAGATATTATTCAATAATACTAATGATGATCTTTCTGTAAGTCTTTATAATTGCTAAAGTTCATGTGTAAACAGTAATTAATTCAAATAAGACTCACAACTTTTAGATGCTAATATAAACCTTGCAAAAGTGAGTCAATCTGTGTGTGTGTTCACAAGGGCTACATTCCCTACATGCATTCACATGCTATACAGTCATTTGTCAGTCTCTAATAAGAAACAGAAGTGACATCTGTCATGTATTCCAGTAAACACATTAAGCAAACACAATAGGACCCCAAAATGTTTACTCAAGTACTCTAATTAATTGTGACTTGCTGTAACAGAGTTTTCTATGAATTAAACAGAAAGATCCATGCTCTCTCCTCCCCCTGCTGTAGCTTTTTGTGCAGTGGGAAAAGATTTAAACTAAAGACTTCCCTTCTGGCCCTGCCAAGGTGCATTTTTACCTCATAGACTTGACTTGCAGTAGAAGTTGATGTGAGAGTTTGTCATGGCTGTTTTGACAGTGCGGTCATCCTAATCCAGGGATCTGGTCCCTGTGGTTTGTCAATTATCCTACTAACCCTACAGCGAGAGGAACACTCAAGGCACTGAACTGTCATCCAATAACCAAGAAATAATGTCAGCAGCCAGTGAGTAGGGATTGTGAGAGATGGGGATGCATTTGACAACAGAGAAGTGTGGATCATTTCAGCATTTATTTTATTTATAGGCATTCGTAACAAATTAATTGTATCTCACTGCAAGGCTTCACTAAAATTTGCCAGATCCAGAACTACATGCACACACAGGATGATGAGCTCAACTGAAGTGCAGAGATTGCAGCAGGGCAGATCCAGGCATGGAGGTTTCTTTTACGCCCCTCCTGTGACCTTGAGCTTGTTACTTGACTTGGATATGTTTCAATATCCCCCTGGATAAACTGAGGATAAAAGCATCCACTCTTAAGAACAGACAGAGCCTTAATCAATTAATGCCTGTAAAGGACATTAAGATCATTTAGCAAAAGGTAGAATTAAAGTGCAAATTATGCTAAGGTCCTACTGAAATGAAAGGCTAAAAGTGTTTAAAAAGGGATTTAGATGCAGAAGGCTAGACAGCAAAGAAAATCTAGGAGGAGGATCACATGAGGCTTGATTCTGATCCAGCGTGTATTAGGATAATTTGTCTTAACTCCCCACTTAGTACTAGCAAGGCATACACTGCCCTGGATTCTCACTCAGTGTAAAGTCACAATGAATTGTGATTACACCAATTAAACTGAGAGTCCAAATTTTTTGCTTTTGAACTCCTCATAATTAGAGCTATAGTTTTGGTTTGTTTGGTTTTTTGAGTTATTTATTTTTTTTTGTGTTTGGTTTTTTATGTGTGCGTGTGTTTTTTGTTTTTTGTTCATTTTGTTTTATTTTTTTTTTGCTGTTTTTTCTTACTGTTTCTCAGTTTCTCAGTTTTACTCTAAGCATATTGTAGTGAGAAAACATGTCAGAAGAAATGCACTAATACAGACAAACTTAATCTCGAATCAACCTGTTTCCAGGTAAGCCAGAGCATGACCAGCAAGACTGGATGATGTCAGGGGTACCAATGAGAGCCTCTTAGAACTTTATATTCTTAGTTTAGATGTGGCATAGCCCCAGAAGTAGCTGGTTCAAATTTTCTGCCACCTGCCAGCTCTGTAGAAAAGCATGAGGTGCGAGATGAGTGAATTCAGTCTGCAGGGATTTGTTACCACTGACGTAGCTTCTTTTAAACTGATACACTTAGTTTTCTCATTTCCAGCCACATAGTGTGGGAATAGGCCAGCCAACGCAGTACTGGGATGAGCTCTGATACAACATAGCTGATATGAAATTCAAAATTTTAAGGTTTTTTTTTTTAAAGCTGTTCCTAGTAGACTGAACAAATTAGAGCTCCAGTTTGTGGTGTTTGGGAATGTTTATTCTGGACACTAACACAGGAATAGAAAGGAGAAATTTATGGTGATTCATGCAGAAGAAATTCCTCCAGTTGGAGGTGTTGTTTCAAAACCATGGGTGCTATCATTAAAACAACTAAATGAAGATCATAATACGCATCAAATAAATTTTTCTCCTACATATCCCCTTCTTGACTGCATAAGCACGTCCACTACTGATATTTAGACAAGTCTGGGAAAATAGACATACTTCCAAGTGTCTGTTTAAAACCACCATGTTCATTCTTAGCTATATTAGGGGGAATTAAAATCAGAAATCCAGCACTTTTCATGATCATGTCTGATATTATACCCTATTTCAATCGCAATATTATCATCAAATCTAGAAACAGATGGAAGTCAGCCCAGGAAAATACTATCCTTTAGCAATGTGTTTCTATCTGTATATCTTCATCGTGTAAAATTTAAGCCACCTTATGCCTGAAAACCTTGAAAGTATTCGCCCTACACAGAAAAACACTCAAATCTTTGCAATAGCCCAAATGAGAAACAACTGACACAACTGAAACCAAATGAAACAGCTGGTTCTTGTCATTCTCCATATCATTCATGTAGTTGAAGGTAACTTCTAATACACAAAAATATTTTCTTGCCATCAAACACTAAAAAGTTCTGTGCTGGGGATGAATATTTGCAAAGCTTAAGACAAAACGTACTCTGATGAGGAAGTGATCATGAGCTGTTTTGAATTCGAGATCCTCAGGACAGTGAGAAGAGCATGCAGCAAACTCACTGCCCTGGTCTTCAAGAGAGCAGACTTTGGCCTCTTCAGGAACCTGCTTAGCAAGGTTCCATGAGCTATAGCCATAGAGGGCAGGGGGGGCAAAGATTCTTGGTTAACATTCAAGGATCACCTGCTACAAGCTCAGGAGTGTTGCACCCCAACTAGAAGGAAGTGCAGCAGGAGGGCCAGGAAACCTCCTTGGATGCATAAGGAGCTGCTGAGGAAACTTCAAGGGAAAAAAGAGGCTTATAAAAGGTGGAAGCAAGGACAGGCAGTCTGGGAAGAATACAGGGATGTTGTCCAGGAAGCTAGGGACCGGGTTAGGAAAGCTAAGGCCCACTTAGAATTAAACTTGGCTAGGGATGTTAAAGATAACAGGAAAGGATTCTGTTGGTACGTAACAAATAAAAGACAGACTAGGGACAATGCAGGAACCGTCTGGAAGCTATCAGGAGAATTGGCTACTGTGGATTTGGAGAAGGCTGAGGTTCATAATGACTTCTTTGCCTCAGTCTTCACTGGCAAATACTCTGATCAATGTACCCAAGTCTTGGAAGGCAGATGCAGGGACTGTGAGAATGAAGACCTTGGGCCCACTGTAGGAGAGGATCTGGTTTGAGACCATCTTAAGAACCTGGACATACACAACTCCATGGGACCTGATGAAATCCATCCACGGGTCCTGAAGGAGATGGCAAATGAAACTGCTAAGCCACTGTCCATCATATTTGAAAAATCATGGCAGTCAGGTGAAGTTCCTGACAACAGGAAAAAGGGAAATATAACCCCCATTTTCAAGAAGGGGAAAATGGATGACCCAGGGAATTACAGACCAGTCAGTCTCACCTCTGTTCCTGGCAGACTCTTGGAGGAGACTCTCCTGGAAGGCATGCTGAGGCACATGAAAAACAACAAGGTGCTTGGTGACAGGCAGCATGGCTTTACTAAGGGGAAATCCTGGTTGACCAATTTGGTGGCCTTCTATGACGGGGCTTCAGAACTGATGGACAGGGGTGGAGCAGTTGATATCATCTACCTGGACTCATGCAAAGCGTTCAACAATGTCCTGCATGACATCCTTGTCTCTAAATTGTAGAGACATCAATTTGATAGGTGGACCCCTCGGTGGATAATAACTGGCTGGATGGCCACCTGCAAAGAGTTGTGGTCAATGGCTCAGTGTCTAGCTGGAGACCAGTAATGAGTGGTGTCCCTGAGTGATCAGTGTTGGAACCAGTCTTGTTTAATATCTTTGTTGCTGACATGGACAGTGGGATTGAGTGTGCCTTCAGCAAGTTTGCCGATGACACCAAGCTGTGTGGTTCGGCTGATACACTGGAGGGAAGGAATACCGTCCAGCAGGACCTTGACATGCTTGTGAGGTGGGCTGATGCCAAACTCATGAAGTTTAACCATGCCAAGTGTAAGGTCCTACACCTGGGTGGGAGCAATCCCAGGCACAGCTACAGCTTGGGCAGAGAAGAGAAGGACTTGGGGGTGTTGGTCGATGGGAAGATGAACATGAGCCAGCTTCAGTGTGCGCTCACAGCCCAGAAAGCCAACTGTATCCTGGGCTGCATCAAAAGGAGTGTGACCAGCAGGTCAAAGGAGGTGATTCTGCCCCTCTACTCTGCTCTCATGAGACCTCATCTGGAGTATTGTGTGCAGTTCTGGTGCCCTCAACATGAAAAGGACATGGAAGTGTTGGAACAAGTCCAGAGGAGGGCCACAAGGATGATCAGGGGACTGGAGCACCTCCCATATGAAAACAGGCTGAGAAAGTTGGGACTGTTCAGCCTGGAGAAGAGAAGGGTGCATGGAGATCTCATAGCAGCCTTCCAGTACCTGAAGGGGGCCTACAGGGATGCTAGTGAGGGACTATTCATTAGGGAGTGCAGTGACAGGACAAGGGGTAACAGGTTGAAACTTAAACAGGGGAAGTTTAGATTGGATAATCTCTAATCTCACCACTGTCAAGTGGTGAGGCACTGGAATGGGTTGCCTGAGGAAATTGTGAATTCTCCATCCTTGATGGTGTTAAAGGCCTGTTTGGAGAGAGCCTTGGAACCTTGGGTGGCATGGTTTAGTGGTGAGGTGTCCCTGCCCATGGCAAGGGGGTTGGAACTAGATGATCTTAAAAATCCTTTCCAACCCTAACTATTCTATGATTCTGTAATTTATGATTCTAAGTATACATTGCATAAGGAAAAAACACTCATCTCCTGAGAGCCAAAGCCATATGTAAGTCAACGTGTCTCCCCATATGAAAGCCACTGAACTTGTTTTCTTCATGTATCTCACCTTTTCATGATGTGAAGATGAGCCCTGATGTTTTTGAAATGTTGGTCAAGAAAACAAGTTTTTTCTTGTTCATGTACTTGCTTTCTTGTAAATGCAGATTCCTGTAGCCACTCACTAACCTGGGAGTTGTTTTGATAAGAAACAGCAGAAGAATCAGCACAGATCTCACACTCCAGTGCCCAGAGAGCAGGACATGCTTAGTGACATGCGGAGAAGCAATACCCATTCCAGTCTTCAGGCTGGTCTCTTATCCCAACCTCAGTGGGAAAATACATACATTTTTCTGTTCAGTTGTTATGGTTTTTAAAAAATAGGCATGATAATAATACAAGCATATCTGAAAATATTCAGACATGTGAGGACATGTGTCTGGGAGGTGAATATTACAGTCAGACTGATAATAGAGGTGGTCGAGAGAAGATTGTAAATATAGCCCATCCCTTGACTCTCCCCTTACCGATGAGTTTAACTCTGTAATACGTCAGAGGGCTTATTCCATAAACACTACACCCTTTAAAACAATTTGCAGGAAAGTTAGATTATCAATGAGAAACTTTAAACCTCTAAGATTGCTACTTGACAATTTGTCACTCAACTTCAGCAAAACTATAGGGGAAAAGCACAATGAATTAATGAATAGCAGCAAATCCCCATGACAACATGTTACTTCATTAAAATTTTATCAGCATTCTTCCTAGGGAGAGCATGCCTTCTGTTCTACGCTGAGTTTCTTCTACAGTGTTTTACAGACAATTCACAGCATTCTGCTGCTTCAAAATTAGTTCCTGTGGAGAGTGAGCTACATACAGACTCTAGATTGTGTCACACAGTGGTCTCCTGGGTGCCATGATGAAGTTTTGCCTACATTTTTTCTGTGTATCTTATGCCTTAAACATTAATCAAGCGTTTCCCAATTGCTTTCTTTGAGAATAGGTTAATTAGCTGCAAATGCATCTCTGTGTTAATTTTCAGCAAATGCATTAAACTGCATTTCATAAATATTTTCCTAGCAACCAAATAAAAGCTTTGAAAGGAAAAGGTTTTCATTGCTTTCACTGGGGCTCTATCTTATCCTTTTTCTTTCCTATTTTTTTTTTTTTTCGATGGAGATTCACAAAACATACCCATTGGTGTTCGGTGTATTTCTTAGCTCTGGATGTAAGTAAAAAATAGAATAGTAATAAAAATGGTTGCTACATACTGTAAACTTGACAATATAATCTTAGTATTAGTATGAAAAAGAAAATCTCCTGCTCAGAAATACTGGAAGTATTTGCTTGGATATTAAAATTGTTTTAAAAAGGAAAAAAAAAACCCAAACATATAGATTGGGGGAAAAACTAAAATTACCCTTAAAAATAAATCAAAGCATATATAGACTTCAGTAACCTGTCCTGGTTATATTAATAACATTTCCCTCAGAGTATTACAGTCCGCTTGCTTTTTGCATGCATTTGACTCTAAAAGCACCAAATGAGAATATCTGCTCTCGAAAATTTTGCAAGACAAAGCTTGGGGATGCAAAGGCTGCAAGGAAAGAAATTGACTCCTAATTTTTCACCTGTGAACTAAGGTGTTTGACACTAGGATTAGGGTGTTAAAGGGAACAGCTATAT
This sequence comes from Melopsittacus undulatus, assembly GCF_012275295.1. Lineage (NCBI taxonomy): Eukaryota > Metazoa > Chordata > Aves > Psittaciformes > Psittaculidae > Melopsittacus > Melopsittacus undulatus. The sequence continues at coordinate 17,536,779 of NC_047529.1, forward strand.
TGTGAAGTTCTAGAGCTCCAATATCTATTTGTTATTTCTTGGACTTGTTTACTGAGACCCTCAAGTTTATTTTGTCACAGTTGGATAAAACTCAAGTATCTTGTCACTATGTTTTTTGGCAGTCAGTAGACAGCATGATGATCATCTGCAGATGCATCTTTCCACATTAGTTATCCAACAACTTGACCTTGGGAGAATGTTTATCAAGCCCTCTTTACTTCATCAGTAGCTCCTGTTCTTTTCAGTTTCAACAGTGTCAATACAGACACACCATCCCTTTACTTCATTATTTGCATCAGGGTTAAGAATGTAAAAATAATTACTCTTATTACATGTCAGCAGAATTCAGCAATACAGATAATGCCAGGTTGCAGCCAGTAGGAAATTGAATATGATGTACTTGATGCACTTACTGCCTTACATGGATTTAATGATATTTCAGGGTTCAGCAAGCTGTGGCATGAGTCTTAGAGACATATTGTGAGCAGATTTCAAATGGCATGCGGCAGGGTCAGGAGCTGAGAGTCATGGTACTCTGAGAAATGTCTCAGTGGGAAGCAGGCAATACCAAACAGCAAGTTACCTTATTACCTTGCTCTCTTGCAGACAACAAAATACAAGACAGATGAACTGGTAGCCACACTCCTGATGAAAGCCAGAACCTCCTGGTATGTTTTTATTGGCAGAAACTTCTTCCTGTTTGGGGAAAAAAATGTAGTCAAGAACATGACCTCTGCACGACTGTTAAACCACCAAATACTTCATGTTATTTCTAGACATTGTACTCTTCAACCCAAGCCTGTATTTGTGTGAGATATCTTGTGTGAGATACCTAGCAGTATTTGGCCAGACACTACAACTAAATCATGATTCTGAAATTATGATTGCCTATAACCAAAGCCAAATAAACAGTGTGTTATTCTTGCAGAAAGCAGAGGGAAAACTATTTCCTTTCTTCTCTTCCTCTCTTTTTTTCACTTCTGAAAACATCAGTAACCTGTGAATTAAAAACCAAGGGGAGGTGGCTTTGAGCAGGATTCAGATAAAGCTGTTGTGGGGATCATGTGGTGCTATTTAAGTTTCTTCTGAACTCTGCCTGCCTGTCTCTGTCCTGTAGTCATTTTGAGGCAGCTTTTGTTAAAGGCAAGTCTTGCCAATCAATCCTGGCAGGTGGTCTTTTTAGTTCCAGGTGTTGACAACAGGTATTTGCTTTGGTCTCCTATATCATGTATCACAAAGAGAGATGGTGAATTCAGCATTTGTTGGCAGCAAGATGATAGATGACATTTGCTAGCTCAACATTCTTCATGCGACCATCTCCAAGAGTTGTTTTTCCAGTTCATGTACCTCTTGGTAAGGAGTAACTACAGATTCAGGACTTGAAAATTAATTGCCTTATGCAGACTGGTCTTTCCACCAACATGCATATTCAAAGAAACACTGTGCTCCCTAGCTCTTTGTATTTTGTTATAAGGGAGGTTTTCATTCAGGCTCTTTTGATTTATCCTTGAGTTTTCATGAGGTGCACTCTATTTTAATCTTAGTCATTTTTATAGAAATCTGGTAGTGAATTAGAAACAGATGCATCCCTCGCAGACATTTCCTAAAAACTGCAAGATGCTTAGAAAGAATCTGCTTGCTAGTGTCTAGGAAAGGGCCATTGGGGATTGATATATATTTGTGTGCCTTTATTAAATTAAATTAATTATCTGAGAACATGAAATTATCTCAGTGCCTGATCTTTTTATTTTTCTGTTGCATTTTTTATACCATGTCGTGTTTGCCATATGTTTTGTAGCCAAACCTCTAAATGAACATTTTAGCTATCAGAACAATGCTTAAAAGACACCTGTTCCAATAACTGCTGGTTTGGAGATAAGTTGCGTTTATTTAGCTGATATTTGTTTATTTATTAATGTATTGTGAGTTGTTCTTGGTTTTAGTATTTTTGTATATATTTTTGCTATGGGGAAGCACCCTCAGGTAATGTGAGCAATATGAACACAGTCCTTTGCCTCACACATTCCAAAGCTGTTTATTAAAGAAATGCTATGGACAACTTGGTAAACCACTAAAAGCAAACCTGAAATTCCCTAGGAACCTGACTATTCATATCCTGGGTTTTGCAAGACGTCTTCCCAAGGGAAAAAGGCACGGGAGAAAGGAAAACACTGCTAGGTGGTGAAACTAGAAAATTAGAGGAAAATGAGTAAATTAAGCCTGTTTTCAGTGATCCCATCCAAAAAAAAGACTTATAATAGAATAAAAAAAAAGGAAGAAAAGGAAATATTAAAAGATAAAAGATGAAAGAATCCTTTGTAGTATGAACGACTTTTCTGAATTCAGCCTCAAAATTGCTTCTTTACCCTTACCTGGACAATGGGACAACATGCAGCAGTGTCCCGATAAAGCCCAGAACAAGTTTTGTAACTACAAGAACTATATCTCTAAACTTTGCTCAAGAGCAGGTGTTGGCACTGTGATCCACATCTGTATGTACCAGCTCCTCTTGAAACTCTGGCAATTCTCTGCCTCAAATAGACATTAGCACCCAAGCTGGCTGTTAGGTAGGGTGTTCAGTGTAGACCCTCAGCCCATGGTTAGATGTTGGGTCAGTGCTTACTGGCTTCTGAACTGTTTTGTTACTGAACTGTGACAGGGCCCATATTACAGTTTTGACAAAATACACAACATTACTTGACTCTGTGCCTTAAACTTTTTTATTAGTATAGAGGTAGCCAAAGCCTCTGTGTTGGCTTGCAAAGCTCTCAGTATAGGTGTTGGAGGATTTCCTCCTCCTTGATTTTATTGGACTAGCACAAAATAGGATAGAACGGGATATAATAGTCTATGATAGAACAGAATGGAATGGAATAGAGTAGATCAGAACAGAATAGAACACAACAGAATAGAATAAAATAGAACACAATAGATCAGAACAGAACCCCTGCAGGCTGCATTACACTCTGCACCAGATCAGTCTCACTTATCTATGAACTTGGAAGAAAAATTAGAAACCAGCTTCACATCTTTCCACATTCACCAAGTTCAGCTGGCATTGCTGTCTATAGGACCACTCCATCTCTTGTCTTTGGTTTCTCCTCTCCAACTACCTCCACATCATTGCTACACAGACTTCATCTTAGTGCCTTTAGCTTAACTTTATTGAGAATTTTGCAATCTTTAGACACCAGCTTATATAACACAATTCTTTGTTTTCTATCTTTTAAAAAATATGGTTAGCATTCTTATATTGACTATCTAGAGAGGGGAAGAACTTATTGAAACAGTGGCAAACACATTGAGAGTCTTCCTCTAAAATGGAAAACTGTTTTGACTTTCTGCATCTTATTCTCAAAGAGAGGTCTTTTATTGATGCCAGCTCAGCACCTTGGAGAGAAATATGATGTCTTGAAAAAGGCTTTTAAATCCTGAGGTTGGCTGTGGGTTTTTTGTTTCCTCCTTTTCCCTAGACTTTGTAAACACTTTTCTCTGTAAAAGTAATGCATATAATTGTGGGCTTTTCTGTATTTTTATAAACAATATGGTCTAAGGTGTATAAATCTCAAAAAATTGTTTTTTTTAAATATTTTTTTCTTTTTTCCCTCATTTTTGGATGGAAGTCATCAAGTTAGAAAATAAATGCAGAACAAAAAGATGTCATTTTCTTTCTTAAATAAGGTCAGTATCTTGACAATAAGGACACTTTAAAAGCTTTCCATTGTGCATGTGTTCATGGGGGAGAGGGAGAAGATCAATGCCCTTTCAGGTTTTCAGGTTTCTTTTTAGGGATTTTCCTTGGGTTTGTTTTTTTTTTTTTCCTTCCTGTTAAAAGTGAACTAAATGTTTTATATTGTAAAGTAGTTATATAAATATGTTTATACATTTATTTACAATATATTAATATATTGTAAAATTGTCAAGAGGAAATAAAACATCAATTACATTGCCATATTTTAGCAAGAAAAATTAATCTGGCCCAGGTCTAAGCTCAGGGTTTTATTTCTTTTCCTAAAAAAGAAAATAAAAAGATTCTTAGGAAGAAAATTTAGCTAAGAAACATATCAGCAATATTGTAAAAAAAGAAATATCAGGCACAGATTGATCCCAAATCCTGCGAAACATGAGGCTGTGCTGCAGTTTTGTTAAAGTACTATTAGAGAAGCCATATCATGAGTGTTTACTGTTAGCTGCTGGTTTAAAACTTCTCTTGGTAGATAGCAACAGAAAGATAGTCCTGGTTTTGCCAACTGTGGCCTCATGAGATGAAATTAATGAATTTATTCCAAATTCAGATTTTATTTCCTACTTTTTCTGCCTCACCTTCAGTCATGAACACATAGTGTTATTTGTATTATACTGTTAGTATCTGTTTATTACAGCAGGAGCTGGTACAAATGACCAGACTGATGCAATTATTGCTCTACCACAATATTTACCTTTCCTAAGAAGTATTTTATGCTGCTGATTGAATAAATACTGGCTATTCATTCAAGAAGCAACTTGCTTAGGAGAGTGTAAAGTAAAAATATCAAGATATGCTGAACTAACTCAAAAGGTGAAGAGAGAATTAGAGAAAATAATATCACCGATGTTCAGAGATTAATAATGTTGCAGGTGTTCATGTTATTTAACTTTCCTTAGGAAAGTGAAGCCTCTTGCACTCTTAAGTTATACAGAACTGTGAAATGCTTGATGTGATTATGTGTGAAATTTTTGGAAGCCCCACACTTAGAAGAAAATTGTCACTTGTTTATAAATATACTTTTGGTCTAAATTCTGCTTAAAAATACCCTAGTCCACCCAAGCAATAATGGCAAGGTGTCTCTAACTTGTCCAGGTCTTACTCAAAAGCAAAACGTCCTTACTCACACCTAGATCTAAACCCATTCAGCAAAGTGCTAAGGGCAGGCTGAAGTCCTCTGTGCAGCTCATGTAGTTGCTTCCTTAGCTTAAAGTGAAGTATGTTCCTCAGAGTTTTTCTGAATCAATGTCAAAATCAGTTTTAAAAAGCTTGAGACAGCTTAGACTTGCTGACCCACAGACAGACACAGGTGTATTATATGATCCCAGTGCAGTTGCACATGGGGCAATTCAAGGATGAAGCTGTACTTTCCTTGCTCTTGTCTCTTTAAGGTAGATATAACATTAATTTTGATGCTGATTTCATTACAGTGTTTAAAGGAAGATCAATGTAAATGTATGATATCAGCTACCTCATATAAAGTCTTTTATATAAGCAGGTGGTTTTGGACCTTGCCTCCAGCTATACCTTTTGATCATTTAGAAGGCTACTGATGTACCCCAGGCAACTTACGTAAAACAGTTATTTGTACTCATTTAATGCTATACCTTTAAACACCCCTTTAATCTATTTGCAGCTGTAAAAGGTTCACAGTATGGAAATGTTTTAAAGGAATAGGTTTAACTTCCACAATTAGGCTGGATTTTTTCTTCTGGATAGAAAAGCTCTACCTCTTTCTTCAAGTTGTGCAATCATGTACACATCCAAACACACACACTCCTCTGCTATGAGAAAAATCTCTAAGCAGAAGCTCCTCTGTCAAAGGTGGGTGCTGTTGGATGGTGAGGAACTGCGTAAAGGCTGCAGGAATGTATGCCTATTCCAGTAAGTGTGTTTCAGTGCTTCAGACAATTCAAGAGACCTGTTATTAAAATGTTATTAAAAATGAAATGTATTTGGATATGTCATTAAGAAAATAAGAGTTTGTGCTTATTTCTTGTTACTGTGGATAACCTCCATCTGCCAAACAATGTAAAATAATTAATAATATGACCAAAGATGAAAGCATATATTCCAGGTTCCTTATTGTGACTGGCCTTAGTCAACATATGTGAGGGGTAAGTTTGGCCCAACGTTTGCAAACCACTGAGAAATGAGTGTCTAATGTTTTAATTCTTCATTCATTTACATGATTGAACCAATTTTTCTATTTTCTCTCTGTTTTTGTTTCCCAGGTCAAAACAGCAAACAATGAAGTCCAGGTAAAACGTAAGAACACTTCATGCAGCTTAATAATGTAATTTTTGTGTATGCCTCATGCTCATGTGCTTAGTGCTATGATCAGCAATAAATGTGCATAGCAAATACATTTTATTAATACTTTTAATGCTTCCAGAAGGTTCTGGTGTTTTATTCTGTCAAACCAGCTATAGAAAGACAATTAGATACCAGGTAACACATTTACTGTTCTTATTGCCTTTTTGATAGCAACAGTCATAAACCAATAAAAACACTCCTCCATAATGATATTCTGGTGAGCCAGGTGTTCTGCATTTTAGAACAAAATTACTACCTTTTATAAAGAAAAGCTTTGTATAACACTGCAGTAGCAGAAAGATGTAACAAATTAGTTACATGCTTACGTATATTTTTCCCTTTTGGAGTCATTTGCAGGAGCTATACATACATATCTATGCACACAGATATATTTATGTATACACGCACATGCATGCACTTTCTTTTCTAAAGAGCAAAGTGGTGGCAGCTATCTTATAGTTCATAAACAGATCAATTTCTCTAATTTACAATGTGGTAGTTATGGATACCAAACCCAAATAGATACACCTGTGTCTAAGCTGCTTGTAAAGCTTCACTTCCTAAACATTTAAGATCTAAAATCAGATTTCTAAGAGAGATGACATCGGACCACACAGTGTTATTTTGTCTCATCACTGACTGTGAAGGAATTTTGGTGTGGTTTTATTTGCAGATGTTTGTTCTGTCGACATTTTACATGGTGCAAGAGAATCTCATTCTTTCTGCTTATTTTTGCAAAATTTAGGACAGAAAAGTCTTTCTGAATTACTATTTTTTCATTACCATAAACATTGATATCAGAAATACATGATAAACTTGACTCTGAGAACTGAGTAATTTCTACTCCTTGTGTTTGAAGGTTATTCTTCACTGTTTTGATGACTAAAACCTTCCTATTTTCCCAGATTTCAAATGGATCCTTTCTAATCCCTGAAATTTATTTGCCTAGAAAAGCAGTTAGATCTTATGCTTCCTGGCATATGTCATTTATCTCTCCCTGTTTCCTGAGTATTCATCAGAATCAGAGGCAAGATCAGAAATATAAATGGATTTTAAATATATTGACCAATGTAAAAGGATGCCTCATGAAAATTAAAATCAGAATTGCAAAAATCAAACCAAGTGAGAACTAGAAGAGAAATTAAAGCAGTGTAAAAAGATTCATATGAAGCAAGGAAAAAAACAGCAAGGAAAAAACCAGAGTAAGTTATGAAGGTTGGATGAGCACAAAGGCAAGAAGGTGAACAGATGGTTTACTTCAACCACTACCCACATTCAGTGAGTCCTCCTTGCTCAAATATACATAACCTTCCTAATGGATCTGCTTCCTATAGCACCTTTATTATTTGTCAAAATACCTAATCCAAAAAACTTAATCCAAACCTGATCTGCCACGTGTTTGCTCATCTAATATTTCAGAGAAATATGCCACATTTTTGGTGAGGCACTGGAATGGGTTGCCCAGGGATGTTGTGAATGCTCTATCCCTGGCAGTGTTCAAGGCCAGGTTGGATGAAGCCTTGCGTGGCATTCCAAAGTGTGAGGTATCCCTGCCCATGACCAGGTGGTTGGAATTAGATGATCTTAAGGTCCTTTCCAACCCTAACTAGTCTATGATTCTATGATTCTATCTTAAGAATAACTGAATCTTCTTGGTAAGTCTTTTTGTTCTTCAGCTTTCAACTGGGAGCTAGAACCTGTTCATAATGATTTAGTTCGTAATAGCATTTTAATCTTGGATTGTATAATTAATAACCATACTGCAATGTAAAATACATATATTTATTTATGTCTGTAAGTATATGCACATGTTTATATAAAACACTATGTACATGAAATCATTGCAAAAACCTCTTCCTGTATTCACATAGCTTCTCTTGACAATATGTAACTTCAAGAGTTACTGCACCAATAACACTTTCATCTTTTTTCCCCTGTGTGATTTTGACCCAGACAGCTTTCCTTTCACCCAAGATATTCCTTCTTGTTTCTTCACTGTTGCATTAAATAAATCAGTATCCCATCACCTTTAACTATATTCTTTTGATTTTGAACAGCTCACTCCTGTCGGTTCCCATCTTCCAGTCTTGACTGCTGTTTCACCATGCTCCTGTCACCTTGCAATACTCAAGATTCACAACCTGCAACAATAATTCCTGCTCCCTCCTTGGAGATGAAGGTTGGTCTTTTGGCTTACCCATGAAGCTCAGAAATTTGCCTGTGTTTGTCCAGCTTTCCATGCGTTTTTTAAATGATCTTGTATGGCTCAAGATCTCTCCTCATGGGGTTGAGAAAACATGTCATCTGTTAGTATTTCCAGCTGCCCAGGGTACAGCTTGTCTTCTTAAGCTGCACAAGCAGATCTTGTCTGTGGTTTGTAAAAACTATAGCAACACTTTCAGGAAAGGACCATTTGACAGGAAATGGCCTCTGTTGGTTGAGGCCAGAATGTTCCAATCATCTGAATCCTGACAATTAGCAATCAACATGGTACAACTCCAAAAGTAGTTAGAATGGAGGACTTGTCAGCTGCTGTACTATCAACCCAACAGTCTATACTGAGAGCGCTTTACACCTCTACCCAGCTTTTTCTCATGAGGAAAGCCAACATTTTATATATTTGTTCTTACAAAAATCCTTTCTTTTACATGACGACAATCGTGTGTAAGAACTTTTACTCAGTACAAAGGTTACTGAACCAGACACATTTGGGGTTAAAAGCATGACCCATTTGATTAAAAAGATCTGAACTTTTACAGGTAGATAGAAACAACTCATCTCATTTGTGGATCAGCTATACTGGGGACACGGAATACATGTCCATCTTCATCAAACTGAATTGAATCCCAAATACTAGTTGCTCACTGAGGTCTGAAAAGTATACAAACTAATGTCAGACACATGAGGAAGTGACATATAGGAGTCTAAAAATTGCATGATTTTGTAGAGTAGGCTGTCTGGTTTAACTGATTTTGTAGTTGAAGGACCCTGAGTGACAGCAAAGAAATCTAAGTATTCAGTGCTTTGTTGCAACATTTCTCTCCCTGTCTGCCTGTGAAGGAGACATCTGGATATCTTTTGATTGTATTTTCTTGTCTGGAGAATGGGAATAATAATGATAACTCCTGGACTATGTTGCTGAACCTATCAATAATGCATAATGAGTTAAGATCCTTAAAACAAACCAATTTCACATAAGGTTAAATACTATCATAAATGGAACTTTTTAGCAATTATATATATGTGTGTTTGACTGAAGAATGTAGACAGCTGGGTATTTTTTTGTTTGTGTTCATGTTGATAGATACATAAAGAAATCACTAAAGTTGGCCGATGTAGTGAAGGTAGAAGACATGCAAATTTACAAGCCAGTAATCAGATGCCACCTTCTGGCTCATGGAGAGAAGAAGAAAATCAATAGCCCTATATAAATAAATCAGTCAGATTGTTTAATACCTGTCTCCAATTTTTTACACGCAGAGTATGCTATGGACTTTGCAAATTTCTGTTTACGATCACTTAGTCACAGAAACTTATCATACTGGCAACTGGAAAAGAGAGTCGCTAAAGGTAGGGCATAAGGGATCCACAGTACATCAGGTCTTGCCTGAGTCCCAGGAGCCACTGAAGTGAGACTCGGAGTTTCTCCAGGGCACTTCTTGCCTCACCTTCTGACTCGGCATATGGTCCAGCATCAGACAATAAGATATGTGCTACAGCATTACAGCCTCTCAAAATCAAATACAGTCCTAAAAGTGGCAGAAAATAAAAAAATGCAAACCAAAACCCCAAAACATTTGCTCTAATCCTTCTACTATAGGATCCCATTTTATGAAAGAAATGAGAAATGCTTTGAACAAATCTGTGTTTGTGCTGTGGTGTTTTGAATATTTAAAAAATAAGAATGTTGATTTCAGCTAAACCCCATTATTTATGAAAACTGATCTAACTCCTGTTTAGTATGACACTGGGATTAAGAAAAAAAATACTTTAAGAGAACCATTTGTCATTATGTAATGGTATAACTTCAATAAATTAAAAAAATAAGATGCAGAAGCAAATGGATTTTCTCATAAATTGTCACTAACATCTGCTTCTTACACAGAAGCAGAATGGGGAATTGTTAAAATATTTTTTTTTGTTCTTTAGATTACATATTATAAAGTACAGCTCAATAGTTTATCTAACATCCACATTACCTGTGACTCTGAGAGAGAAAATAAGACACACCTTTGCTTTTATTAGCAAAATTAACTAAAGCTGAACAAAACCATGAATATTTGTCTGATCAGAGTTTAAATAAATTTTAGATTTTAAAATGACATATGTAGAATTACTTATTAATTTGCCAACAGTGTGTTTGGGGGGCTTTTTTGCTTTATTATCTCTTCTTTCAGATTCTAAAAAATATTTTTCACTTTGTTTCTGATGTTTGTTCATCAGAGTCATCTGGCCTTGTTGCAAGTGCAGTTTTCAATGATGATTTAAATACCTGGAAGCAGGAAGAAGAAAGGGAGATATTTAACTAGCAAGAACAATTCTATACTGTTGGTGTTGGGTTATTTCATCTGAATCCCCATGTCTATACAAACATGCTTGCTACAAATTTGGAGTAAAATGTCAGTCACTATCTGGTATGACTTCATTCACCCTTTCCTAAAGTAATGAAAAGGCTGGACATATGTATGTGAAGCTATATATTTATTTAAATAAGTTAATAACAATTTAGTGTATTTCCTGGGTTGCCAGAAAGTACCAGGGATAAAATTGCCTTAAATAATGTGTTCTAGTAACTGAGCCTAACCAATAAGGATAGATAGAAATCTTTTTTTTTGACAAATAAGACTAACTGGGAAAAAGCTTTCAAAATAAAGATTTTTGCTTACATTTTAAAATCATTATTAAAAATAAGAATTTTAAAGCATATGATATATTTCAAGCCACTAAATTCTAATTTAAGTTCTAATTTGACAAAATACATGGTTCATTCTCATTTGAGTTCAACATAATTGTTCACAGTGTAGACTAAAAATGTCCTGGATTTTTCCTCCAAGAGGAAAATTCCTGTAGTCATTAAAAATGTTTGTGATTATAATAATGTCCTACTATATTAGTATTTGCCCAAGAGTTGAATAGCAGATTGTGGCCTATTTGGTTTTAGTTTTGGGTTGTTTTTTTTTTTTTTCCCCCTCCAGATTAAAGCTGTTTTGTCCTAAGTGAACAACCTCATCTTGTTCATGTACAAATGTTCTTGCACTGAGTTTTCAGCAGAAAAACTATTTTAGTTTTAACTGAAATGAAGGAGTACCTATTTTAAATCTCAAAGTTCCTGTTTCAGACCGATCTAGGGAAAATTCCTTAAAGGAGCTTATTTAATATTAGTACATAGATCACTAATAGGTTGCAAAGGGAATGCATGAATCCTGAAGACCTATAAGATTGCCAAGATGTGCCTTAGTATTTATCCATCTGCATCTCTCCACTAGCTGTTATGTGTTCAAAGGTGTCTGTGTTATTTTCACACCCAGACAATGTGCAGACATTTGGTGTGTGGTCATATGTGTTCCTTGTCTGTCATAAGTACAACTCTGGGAAAGTCTTTAAGGCTTGTTTGGTTTGTCTTTCTTAAGTGAAGAGCAAATATTTCATTGGTGGATCTGAAACTCAGAAGAGCAAAACTAAAGATTGTTTTACTCATACTTTAGTATAATGGTTCAGTGGTTCTTTTCAAATCTTGGATCCACAGCATGTCTCAGGAAACTTCACAGCCAAAATAATAAGCTCAGCAATTAAGCCTATCAAGGTTAAGCTCCTAAATTCCTTATATTTAATAAACTGTAAGTTTGTGGGAAAAGATCTCAAAGCCTACAGAAGTTGAACAAAACTGTTATATTAGATCTGGCTCCTAATTTGGACTTGTACCTCATGCACCTTCACCCCTACCCCAAGAAATCCCCATAGTAGTCTCGTTATTAGGACTTGTACATGAAGGACTAGAGAAGCTGATATTGCCCACTGATTCATATAAAATTGCCGGTCAGAAAATCCCATGGTCCTCTTTGAGTAGTAGACTAGTTTAAATGAATGGTTTAATCACTAAGTTGTTAAGCAGATGAGGATCATCCAGGAAATGAGCTACAATTCTAGCATACTTAGATATGTTACGAAATGAGCACATGGAATTATCGATATTGCTGGAATAATGTGCTTTTTTGGTCAACACGGTTTGTTGAAATTTCTGTTAATCGAGCGAGTATGCTTCACGGACCATTCTTAATAGACAGTTTGTCTGTAGCTAACCTATATGAGGAAGAGTTTAATGACATGAATGAGGCCAGACTGTGTGCCAGCTGATCTTAAAACCAGAGAGGGCCTTTTAGCTATTCAGTTTACCTTAAACAGAGATAGGTCAAGAACGATGGTCCCAGCACACTGACTGTGAGCTTTTAAGATGAAGTTTGATCTATTTATTCTCTCACACGTGGTATAGTGTGGTTGCCCAAAAAGTATGCTTGATGACTGATATTGTCAGCTCAAAGAGCATTTCTAAGAGATGGTGTCACATTTATTCCCATAGTATTTTCTGTCTCATTCCTTGTGCTTCCTGGATTTTGCATGTTGCAAGTTTGAATATTTTTTGTTGCACAGTATGCAAGTGGGTTCCATTCACAACAGACTTAGTAGCTAATATCTTATATGAATATTTCAGATTATGTCTTCTAAGACTGTGCGTGACAACAATTAATATCACCTACCCATATTATGAGCCTTCTTGAAGTTCAATATTATTGTTTATCTTAAATAATCAAATTTAATCTGACAGTTTTATTTTCTTGTAGTGATAATGAGCTTTTGTGCATCCTACCAGTTTGAGATAGTTTCATATGTATTGAGTCTTATTCCTGGAACGTATTCCTTGATTAAGAAGGTCCCACATGAAGATCCCACCTCATGCTCCACCATAGCTTTTTCAGTATCGCATACAATGACACAGGACATCAAAAGCTGTTGTAAATCTGTCATGTTAACTATTATTGACGGGAGATAGTTATCAATAATATGATATAGTACAGATTGAGATTCCAACATCATTGTAAGAGAGTCCAAACAACAGCTATTTCTGTCTGCAACAGTCTTAAGGAATTAAGCAGTAGTGAAACAAGGAAAATTCCACACCTGGAAATCCATCAACCTTTGAATTTCTGGCAGTAAGAGAACAGTATTTACCTGATTTGAAAACAACTTCCAGCAGTGGACATGCTCAATGTGCTGCCTTTGGTAAGAAAGAAACTTCCAGCCTGACAGCTTCCACTATGCAAAGTGGGCTGAGATATTAAACAGTACGCTTAAAAAGAAAAAAAAAATGGGGGGGAAATAAAAAGGAAAAGGATTAATCCCATCTTTTCCAATGCTCTGATAAATGTCCCTGAAAAATGTGTTCTAAAGCAGCCAGACAGGTTTCATCTGAACAGGTCAAGAGGGGAAAGAAACCTTTACAGCACACATAAAGAGGGTATAACATTCAGTTTGGGTAGTGCCTTACCTGATGAATTCTGATTGCATCCTCATTTGACTCTTTAAAACTGTTACTGAATGTTCTTTAACACCCAGTGAACTAAACACATCGAGGAGAACTTAGTTTGAAAGCTATTATCGTATTCATTTCTTTTACACTTCTGAGAACATTGCTTATGGCACCTTACGAATTCCTGTGAATTCCCTTTTTAGTACCTTAGATAGAGGGTGTGAAAGAGAATATGATCAAAATTAATGCTGAAACATCTCCATAGGCAAAAAACTGCCTGGAAAATCAGGCCTTAAGGAGAATTCACTGTTCAGCTTTGGCTTTGCATTCACAGATGAGCGTATTCTAAGTGTTTTATATGAAAAGTAACATAGATACAAGCGCTTGGCTTGCTAGTGAATTAGGAAATCCTCCTGTTCTACCGCTTTGCAGAAGTTTTGGAAAAGCAGAGATGATACACAATGTGTATGCAAGAAAGGCTTTGTTTTTCAAAAATATTGTTCTGCTATTAACAACAGGCTTCGAGACCTGCAGACAAAGCTCTAACGATAACATGCTAATAAATGGATAGTATTTAATAAATAACTCAATTTGTAACAGTATTAGTCAATGGTTTACCAGTCCAAGGTATAGTAACAGTACTGCTGTTGAGAGGAGTAACAGTAAAGAATTGATATGTGGAACCAGAGGTGTCTGGAATTTAGGTATTTATGAGGATGTTTATGTATCATTCGTATGCTATAACTTCTTAGTGAACAGTAATACATGAATCTTAATGGTGTTAGAGACAAAATTGCTCTCCCTGCTCTTTGCAGAACCATAGGGTAGAGGTACAAGATTGCAGCCTCTGAAAAAGTTTGAGTAACTATTTTATAGCTGAAGTGACTAGCAAAATGAACTAACACATAATCTTTTTGCTAAATTCATATTCTTACTGGTGTTCTGAAAGCAAATCTCCCTCTTTAATGAATCACTTCAGACAGCCAGTAGGACGTGGTAATGTACAAAGTGGGTGGGATTTCAGTCTCAACACACAGATGTTTGGGGCTTGCTGGTTGTTGGGGCTTGCTGTGTTGTCCACTTTTAGGAATCAGTGAAGCTCATTCCAAACAAATATATAAGAGAGGTCAGATGAATTAATTGCTAAAAGTACACATTTCTCTGTGTCAGCTTTCTGGATTTTCTAAGAAACCAGCTCTGCAGACATCTTAAGTTGGGTGAGATGTGTTGCATTTGTGGTGTCTATGTTAGATGTGACCTGCTGGGTTTAAACACCTACGATCTTTTCTGAGGTTACAGCCTGAAATTGGACATAGAAATTTGAATATTCTCTCTCTTCAAGAACAACCCTGACAAACTGGGGATTAATAGCAGAAAGAAGAAGCAGCATCCTGTACTATCGACACAATACTCAGATGGCATCAATCTGATTTCTCCAAGAAAACTTATGATAAACTGCAACATTAAGCAGATTGAAACAATGGGCTTGCATAAAATCTTATGTGCATTTAGAAGAATATCTTGGTTTCCTCAAAATAAGCATTATTTTCAAACAGTTTATCACATAATATTAATGTGCATTCATATGCACTTGGTTTGCATGTGTATGTGTGTTTTTCTCTCCTAATCCTGTCGATTTCACTGTATTTTAAAGTCAGATGAAAGGAAGAGCAAGCAAACAGAGTTTTTTCCACTCCTTTGATGTCACTAATGTTCTGTCAACTGACTTATTAAACCATACACTCTTAGTACTCTAAGCAAAATCTTGAGTGCTTTACAAGATGTCTAAAAATATACTGTGATCCTTAAAAGTATGATCATACTTATCGGACAAGACACTAAATAAAAGATGATGCTCAAGACCTCTTTTATATTTTATTCACCTCTACATATAAGTTTAATCAGAGAGGCAGTATTTTCTATTCAGTCACAGTTAGTTAGGGAAGTCTTGCAGAGTCTGGAGGTGAGGTTTTTACACTATGTATTTTAAAAGCAGTTTAAACAACACCATCCAGCTAATTTCCAGTGTGGAGCAAACTGCAATGAAAATGACACTGAGAAGAAATAGCTTGCAGCATTATTTTGTTGCAATGGAATACAACAATCCCACAAAGAAACAAGGGGATCAGTGATAAGTGTTGAACTTGCAAGTCATATACATAGTGAAAGAAGCTAAAAATCTGCACTGGATTACAAATCCAAACCAATGTTGCTGTGCTGACAGTGACTCCACCTTTGCTCTGCAAAGAAAGTTCCTTGCTGATCCCTTTACCTGAGAGTTTCTACACTTGTTCAATGCCTGCAGTATTCCTGAACTTATCACATGACATTTCAAATGAATGGAGAGAAACTGGGTGAAAAATGTGACCAGGTGGTTGGGTTTTTAGCTGGTGCATCCTGTCACCTCTTAAATAGTGGGACACACAAAGACTTCTTTCCAGACTCTCTTTTGAAAGAAAAGTAATTATCTGGAGCCCTAAGCAACATGTTCAATTGTCTTAGCTCTTCCTGGGACGCAAACTGCAAGCATGTAGTACTACTCCCCAGAGCATTACTTAAAGTGGATCTCATTTTTAAAAGGTTTTGTATTGTGGCTCTGTGGACATTAGCAGAGACTCTCATTTTGGCTTCAGTGGGACCAGAATGTTATACTTGGATTCTTTTCCAACTAAATAGAAAATGTTTCATTAATATTTGTCTTATTGACTTATTTCAGATATTTTTTTCTTTTTTGCTGTTGAGTAGCATTCCTAATAGAACTGGGTCACAAGAGTAACAAGAGTTAGCTTCAGAAGACGAATAGCTCTTGCTCTTTCCCTGCTTTCCGTTTCGTACTTTAAGCCTCTGTAGAGCTTTAAATCCCAGATCTGTGGATGGGATTCAACAGGTTTAGCAACAAAACATAAAAGCTTACCAAAAGCATCCCAGAAAGGGCTGCATTATGTCTGCCTTTTTCCTGGCTGATCGCTTATTCATTCTACTTTCATATCTATCATGTTTAATTACTTTTCCTCAGTTTTGGAAGCCACGCATTGTTGTTTTGCATTTGAAAAAAAATATCATCTGTCTTGACAAACCCATGCAGTCACACAGAATGGGGAATCTACTTCCAAAGACAGCCTCCAGGTCAGCACATGAAAACTCTGAGGTCAAAATGTTGTCAGTAATGAGATCTCAAGCATTTCAGTAGTTCACATAGCTCTTTATACAAACCAGGAGAATCCCTCTGTTTCCTCTGGTGCTATTTCATGATAATTTGGAAGCTGCAAACCGGCATGAAACATTTCAAATGAAACATCAGCTCATCTTGGATCCTAATTTATGCCTTGCAGAGTTCAAGGGTTGAGTCTGTTGAATTCTTAAGAACAAGACAGTACATGCAGATAGATTGCTCACCTGTGAAATGAACAGTGAGTTAATTACAAATATTCCAAATACATTTTTTACATTGAGTCTGGGGTATGTTATTTCCTGCTTTATATTTTTTATAAACACTTCCATTATAAAAGGTATAATAAATCATAATTTGTTTGAACAATTACTTTTCCCCTTCTGTTCCCTTTTTCAAAGGATATCCTACACTCCTAGGTACAAATTCAAAGCTGTAAGACTTGGTCACCTTCTTCTGATAGGAGCAACTCAGTTCTTCATGACAAGCTCATTTCAATTTTGCAGTCCATGTTGTTGCAGAAGGATGAGAACTAAATGTGCTTATCACTGTGAACAGAGAAAGCTTCATACCCTGCACACAGAAGTTCCCAATAAGTCCTCAGGCAAAATTTGACACCAGCAGTCCAACAGACTTGTAGATCAAGGCTCTATGAAATAGTAAATCTTGATCATCTGGAACCCTTGATACTTTTATGGAGAAAAAAAAAGTTTGAAATTCTAAACCACACATTTTCAGCTTTCCTTCCCCACTTATACTCAAAGCACTAATCAGAACAGAGCAGAGAGAAAAAAGATTATTAAAAATTTTCTTGTTTCTTAAGGAAAAAGAATTGGTCATCAATGAAGTAATGCGAATTTAAGAAGTAGCATTTTACCACGGACCCTGAAGTCTACAGTTTGCAAGGGGACAAGTTCTAAGTAAAGGTCAACAAATGTTAGTGAAAACATGGGAACTGAGTACCAGCTTTTCTTTTCAGCTTGAGAAGTTTTCTTGTAACCCAAGTAATTAGAAGCTGGCCTATGTTAGAAAGTATTAAGAATCATTTTGTTACAAAGGTCTTCTTAATTTTTTTTTTCAATATATATTGTGACTCTAGATATTTACCTTTATCGTATCATCACAAAACCTGTTTATGCAGCACCTGGAGTCTATGGCCCAAGAGGTAAAGAGAGTATGAATGTTTCTGAGCTGAACCCAAGCTCTAAAGCTTGTGAATTTTGTTGTCATTGATATGTATAACCTGCTGGAAATGCAGACAAACTGGACTTCCAGTCCCTCAGAAACAACCCAGAGATGCAAGAAATGCTATTTTACCTGCTTTGCATGCCTTTAAACAAACGCAGCAGGGTATATCAGATGTAGATTGAGGATTAAGTTCTAATTACAATCAATATCTTTGCCATGCCTGCTTTGCCAAATAATATATATTTCAGTCAGTGCACTTTGGGGATTTATCTCTGCAAGGCCTGTTTCTGCCCAAATCAGTGTGTCTTTCCCTTTGATATTCCCACAGTGTTCACATATACCCTCAAACATACACAGCCCTGGGTAATATGTCTCCAATGCGATGAAATCAATGGGAACACAGCCTTTTTTGCCTGACAGTATTGTCAGGGTGTATTATCTGGTTTAGGCTGTGGCTTCAGTTCATAGCAGTCGTCAGTTAAATTTCCCTTTCTGAAGCTGAGCAAAGTGTGGTAATGTCACAGCCACAGGCGACTGCCGCTCACAGGACGGTTTACCGGTGGAGCTTAGCCTCCTGGCTTGTCACAGTGTATATATCTCAGGGTCTTCTTTTCCTTCCTACTCAGAGGTTTCCAAGAATGTTGCCTGGAGCAGTCATGGGATGCAAAAAAAGAGAGATTTTTGTTCTGCACTTAGCAACATTACCACACTTCACACTCAGTTTCTGATAAGGGGAAATTTAACTGACTGCTCTGAACTAGATATACCAGATAATACACTCTGACAGTGCTGTGGATAAAGGCTGGCAAACCTACTAATTTATATTTCATTATCTCTGCACTTGGCTTAATCTGCTATCTCTTACTAAATGTTAGCTCACGAAGAGAGCTGAACTGAACAGCAGAAAAGGGAACCACAAACACTGTTGAACACTAGGTAGCTTCTGTGCCAGAGGGTATATGGGGCATTTTGGCTACTCAACCTTCCCAAAAGTTAATGTGAAGCACTGATACACTGGGTGTTGTTTTAAACCAAGGTTTGTATCCCCATACGACCACCTCTCTGTCAATTGCAGAGTGTTTTTTTTCTTCTCTGGGTCTCTGAAGGGGCGTTCATTCCATCTGTAGGTGTTCAAGATAGAGGTTCATCAGGATATCTGTGGTTGTCAACACAGCCCACAACTCCAGCTATTTCAGAAGTGGGTGATATACACAGATCAAAATGTGCCCTTATTTTCTAGTCTCTGAGGAATGGCAGTATCAGTCATTGCTAGTGATGATAAAGTTTTAATCTCCTCAAGGTTGGAATACGAAGTTCAACATCTTGCAGAGTCTAATTTTGATTCTCAGTTGTCCGTTTTTTGCCTTAGTCTTGTTAGTACAATGATCAAGAATAGCCCAAGAGCCATTTTCAAATTAATACACACAGAGGAATATTCGCTATTCTTTATAATTAATAACTGTAGCAACTACTCTTTCCAAGGAACAAAACCAAAGAAAACATCATTACAATATGAATCTTACTTTATTGCTAGAAAGACAAGTGCACCTTCAGAGGGCAATTCAATGACTGCTGTATAGGTTCAGGGACTTTGCTATCCATGCTCTTCAATGAAACTATGGTCATGATACTGAGCTAAAAATAAGGAGAGCTAAATTGTCTCTGTGACTGACATAGAGCCAGAGAGGGACTTTTTACAATGGCATGTATTGATAGGATGAGGAGGAATGGCTTTAAATGGACAGAAGGGAGATTTAGATTAGACATTAGGAAGTTCTTCCCTGTGAGGGTGATGAGGTGCAGACAGTGTTCAAGGCCAAGCTGGATAAGGCTTTGATCAACCTGGTCTAGCAGAACAACCCTTACAGGAGGGTTGAAACCAGATGATCCTACGGTCCCTTTCAACCCAAAGCATTCTATAATGTTATGCTAAAGCAGGTCTTTCAACTTTGTATAAGAGATTGTAAGATCATGATGTTTTTCCTCCTTTGGGAGAAGTGTGCTTGATTGCTCCACTATCAAGGATTCCCACTTTAGTTTTACTCACTTATAAATGGATTTCTGAGGTCAAGTCCTGATCTTGATTTAGGCAGAGAAAGGATTTGAACAAGTTTTCAATATGCTGGTGTGTGACCTCACCAATGAGATACTGGCTGAAAGGAAACTTCATCCTCCTGACTGACAATAACTCTCAGTTTTAGGTCATTTTTGTCTCACTTCCATTAATGTTATCCTAAAAAAGACATTTTCCCAAGCTTGTTGCTGTTTAGGGAAAGTCATTGTGCATTTAGAGATAGTGGGATTGCAGTCTTGAGATCCTTCTTAACAATCCATGAAGAAGACAAGGATAGGTAAGGTGATTTCAGGACTTTAGATAACATTCTCAGCTCAAGTATCGCAAGATACCTGGGAGGTTTGCAAAGACATTTTCTGCTAGTTAAAGTTCTTAAATACCTGTAGTTCATCGAATTCATACTGCTTTATAATAAAGGTTTGATTTTGCTTAATTTCCTGTTTCTAAGTTTTGAAAGACATTTCTGAATTGTCAAAATGTTCCATTCTAACATGTATGAAAGGAAGACCTTAATTAGATTTTTTATTTGAAGTAAGTCTTTGCTTTGAAATGTAGAAAAAAAAAAGCTAAAATGAAAATGAGAGCTCAAAAATATTAAAATAAAGCAGAACCCTCAGTTTGCCATGCAAAAACACAGGCTCTCATTTTGGGATCGAAAGAGCTCAATGACTCAAATGTCTGAGACTGGACAAATGCTTCCTTTATTTGTAATGACAGAAGCTATGGATGAAACAGATAAATGGATGGGAATTCATACAGAAAAATCTAATCTGGCTTCCTGCTATATAGTTATATAAATCATGCTATATTTCAACCTGTTACCTGTCTGTATAAGAACATTTATATCTATGTTAATTTCTTCAGCCCACCTTCCTTATATTTTTTCATAACACAAGAATAGCATGTATACTCTTATTTGTACAGCACGTTTGCTTCACAAAAGGCTTAATATTTACTTAATTTCTTTACTTTCAAGACCAGCCCTCATGCCACTTTGTGATGCTTTCACATCAAAAGGGACTTTTATATATTTTTTTTACATTTTCCATCAGAGACTGTTGTCTGTACCTGTTTCATCAGATGTAATATCACTGTGATTTCCTTTATGGATTGCCAAATATTTTTACCTGTATCTAAAGTGTCTTTGTATTTTTTATCTTGAGGAAGCCTAAAATGAACTTTTAGATCTTAATTATTGGTTTGTTTTTTTTTTTTGCATGCTTTGATTTCTAGCATTGATGGTCTTCACCTCTCAGCTTTTAAAATACATTGAAATACTTAAACTGATTTCGCTTTACTTCATCATGGGCTGTAGAAGTGGCTTTGTTTTGATTTTTCATGACTTACAGGCTGCAAATTTGAAAGAATGCTTTTAGGTTAGGATTTTTCTTTCTTTCACTTTTAATACACACAAAGACAGATTTTCTCCTACTAAGCTGTCTTTTTTGACTAGATCAGCATTCAATAAGCACATTGTGAGCTACTGACAGAAAAAGACTAGATGAGATTTGGGCTTTTCTTTCAGAGAAAAGCCTCTCTGAGGTACAGCAGTGTGTGTTTAAAAACAAACTATGAAAAACACCATGCAATGATGAATTTTTTTTCTTTTTAATTTTTAATTTTGTCTGTGGCAGTGGTTTAGATCCTGTTTAAAGGAGGAATCAGTGGTGTATATCCTACACATCAGCTAGCTGTGACTCTTTTACAAGGTGGTAAGAGTCTTTTTCCCCTTCCTGACTAAAATTTTTAACTTTATCATTTTTGTTCATCTGTATCATCTGAAATGTGGGACATCTCTAGAAAGAAGACAACTTAGTCTGAATATGAAATCAGTAATTTCTGTTTAAGAAACAGAACTTACTAATGTTGAGCGAGAAAGAGAGAAAGGAGGGTAGATTTTGCATGTCTATGTTTAGGATGCAAGCTGAATTCTTTTTATGTTCAGAGATGATCATCAAAGCACTTATTTAAGTAGACTCAATGTGAATGTGAAGACTCCAGGACTGCTTTTTGATATTTTTATCATTCTGTTAATCTGTTGCTAACCCATGTAATATTAATTTGCTTAATATTTTTAAAACATGTCTAATATATAGAGAATATGCTCTTGGGTGTAAATATACCAGTCTAAAAAATAGGTGATCTCAATTCAGTTGCTGGCTTAGAGATAGGTGTCCAGTGTGTCATAAGTCAAATGGTTTGGAATTTCTATACCTGTTTTTAAAACGGGGCAACCAGTCCCTTCCTCGCAGGGGTATATCAAAAGAGATAAATTTTGTAATGATGCTGAACACCACTGGACAGGGAGTAGAGGTAGCTTTGAGCTCAACGCTGTCAATTAGGATAGCCCCAGGGCTTGTCTAAATAACATATTGCTTCTTGTAGAGCCTGTGACATTAATGAGCTCTGACAGTGCCCCATTTCTGGCCTTGGTCTGACTCCCTCCCTTCTTCCAACACTCCTGGCCCGGGTCCTCTCCTGCCTGCTGAAGATGGACATAGAGCTAGGGCCAGGTTCTTCATCACTTGTCATGGTGTTTGCTCTGTGTTTGGTGTGATCCCTTGCTAAGAGGTTTAGCAAGGTTATCTTTAAATTTGGCCAGCCACAAACTGTGTTCCTTTTGTGACTGTAAGAACATAGGTTCAGAAAAGTCCCACAGATTCATCTCTCAAAACTACATAGAGCTTCTGCTCTTTAGGGGAAAACACATCACAAATCACAAAAAATGCTCTGATACCTTATAGCAAACTTAAGCGGTGTGGTAGAATACCCAGGGCAGTAACAGTGCTGGAAAACTGAATTCTGAGGCTTTGTCCCATGCCTCTCTGGCAGTGAATTTTTTTAGACAATAGTCCTCAAAATAAGGGCAATTTACCAGAACACAGAGGAAGGTTAACCAGAAAATTCCTGTTTCACTCTAAATCTAGAGGTGTTTAATTCTGACTGTATAAAAAAGGGAAAAAGGAATCACAGCAACAAAGAAAGTAGATCTTTCAGTCTTATCATGCATAGAGAATCTAAATATTACTAAGGGAAGAATGATATCTAGAATGAAAAATATTATGGAATGGAATTATTTTGCCTTAATACTTAAATATTTAAAAGTAAGTACTTAATCAAATAGTTAAAAAAAAAGAAAAGGGAGAACTGTGGTTATTCCAAAGCTGTCAAGAACAGCTGTGATTAAAAAAAAAAAAAAGACAGTCTTAAAACATCAGTAGTTCTTTACAATGTCTTTTATGTAATATAGCAACAGTTAGGACCTGATTCATTTGTTGACAGTATCTGAGTGGTTATGAACCTGCTTTCATCACGATGTTCTATGATATTTTAAGGTAACCATTTCTTATACACTCTTGCTGGAGTGATTGCATTTTGTTTAAAATATTTAAATATTCAGGTGTCCCGGTGTTTGGACAATCACTTGAGAGATGGGACAGCTGTGTTTCAGTCTATGCTCCAGTGCATGTTTCATCATTTATGCAAAAAGAAATAGCACCAACAGGAATGACTGAAAGCATTCCACCCCAGGGTATATTCCACACTGATGATGAAGGCACTCTCTTACCAAGTGAAAGATGAAGGTTCAAACCCTCTATTGAAAGAAAGGAACTGAAATTATTTTTCACACCTACAGTGAATGTCTTACCTTCCTGCTTGTTCAGTAAAAAAGGATGGCCCACTTCTATGGCAAAGTTGTGAAACAAACTTGTTTATTGCTTCTTTTTCTTACAGGTACATAAAATTGCATTTTGTATCAGATGGAATAGTTTATGGAACTGTGTATATTTTTACTTAAGATAATATGAGATCTTCAATGAAAATAAGCCTCTTCTCCTCTTTCTAAACCCCAAATCAATTATCAGCTAAACCTGAAGCAGTAATTAAATTCCTCTTTTCAAATGAAAATACAAACAGACATCCTCCTCCCCAAACTTCTGATGTGTGACAGAAAAGGGAGAATCAATAAACAACATGAAAACTGACATGATATAATCCAATGGGAAGCTGGGAAAATTATCTTTGCAGTCTGTTTCTGCTTACATTTTGGCAATGCAAGATTATTTTTGTAAGGAGGAAAGAAAAATCCTGCAGCGATTAAGAAATGCAATTATGGGTTTCCAGTGTAGGCTTTCAGCTGTTTAGGTGAATGGGGAGGACCAAGTCTTTCACATATTCTAAAGAAAGATGTCTACTCTACAGACACTTCTTTGTCAAATATGACACCTAAGTCCTGACCTCAGTGACAACAGGACAGTAATACTCTGAATGCTGTAGAAGATAAGAGTGGCAGGGAGGTCCTGAAGACAAAGAATTCTCTTTTAGACAATCCCATCATTATTCCTGCCCAGCAATTCAGGTATTATAATTTATAGACTCTAGTCTTTACATATAAGTCCAAGGCAAGTTCCACACACTATTGAGCTCCTAAGACTTACATTGGCCAAAGGCTTTTTTCAGACCTTCTACCTTGAAACAAATTTCTCCCATTCCATAATCCTGCTGACTAGGACTCATTCACATAACTTTAATGTCAATAACAGGATAGGCACTTGGTGGTCGTGGGTTATCATCTGACCTAATTTGGTTGTTAACATGAGATCAACTGCACTATGGAAATGCTTACTTCTTCCCATTGACTACAAAAACAGGTGAAGACTACCAGTTCACATCTAGGCATTTACAGCTGAAGAATTCCATTCAGAAATGCTTTTCTATGCATACCATCTTCCCAAAACCCAAATTCCCATACTACTAAAGATACTCAGAGCTTGCTGTTGGCTTCAATAAGCAGCAAAATATCATGGTAATCTTTAAGTCATGGATAAGATCTTCACTGTAAAGCTAAAAAACTTTTAACCTCAGCTTTTGGATTTCATTTACTGGGTGTCTGTTCTTCCCTCTAACTTCTGATAGATGGTCACTCAGCTTCAGCTTGCTGTATCCCAGACTCCTCAGGGCATTATTCAGGGGCCATTACCTTTTTAGCTCTAATGATATCCTGCCAACAGCAATCCTCTATGCATGCCATTTATTCCATTACACTAAACAGGGGTAATTTGGTAAATTGAGTGTTTGAGTAGCCTTAAGGTAAATATTTTTTTTTCTTTTGCAAAATGATGATGCTCCCTTTAGCCTGAGTGGATTCTTCTATTTTTGGAAGGTGTTATTTTAATTTCTCTTTAATTGCTCATAAAAGTGAAAGCTAAATAATGCCAGTTAGAGAAAGATTAAATTAACCCCTCAAACAAATGTTAAGTAAAACCAAAATCAAGCAATAATGAAATGAAGATTTTTTTTCAGAAGTAATTTTGGGTAACTTCAGGTAACTTCGTTCTCCCTGTTTCTTCTACCCATCAACTGATCTGTCAGTACTAAAGCACCAGGGTAGTTATATTATCTTAGTTACTAATTAAGACTAATAGATTCTGATTTTTGCAGAATAAAATCTAGAAGAGATTCTTTTGATTCATTTGTTTAAATAAAAATAAGTTAACTTGATTGTTCCAGTCAATTGCATTTTTAATTTAGGGTGCTGCAAATCAGTTAAATGAACAAACACAGACCTCTGTAGCGCTCACCACACTAATAAATTGCAAAAGTTTTGAGTCTGTTGGAGACAATGCTGAGCTTCTATTGTTCTCTACAGCTGTGAGAGGATTAAGAGGAAAACTTTAGTGTCATAAGCAGTATTGTGGAGTGTCAAAAGGATGTTACAAAGACCAGCCCGTCTTCAGCTGACTTGAGCAATGAAATTTATTCTGGATTTTTTTTGTTTGGTTTTTTTATTCTTTTTTTTGGGGGGGGGGGGAGGGGGGGGGGGTTGTGCTGGGAAATCTAATTAAATAAATTAATAAAAAATAAAAAATAAAGTAAATTAATTAACCCCCTGAATTTGTCCTCGTATTCCATGCTTTCGACTCTGAGGAAACTACATCCAGCCTAGGGGCTGAATTTGTCCCAAACTCTGGACATTCCCAGTTTCCAAGTGAGTTTCTGTAAACTGCAGAAGTAAGAGGAATTTTGGGGTGAGATGGTTAACCTGTTGGAAATTTCTCTGTACAAACAAAAAACCAAATTTCCAATCTCAGGTCAGACACCCAACTTTCAGAAGGGTAAAATTTGGTAAGATGAAGGTCACACCAAGCCTCCAACGCACAGGCAAACAAGAGGTGAAAGCTGATTATCAGGACACTTGATCTTTGGGTTTTTTTTTTTTTTTCATCCAGGCATAAATAGAAAAAGCCTTAAAATATCTAAAGGAAAAATTTCCTTTTCCTCATATCCCTCCCCTGGAGTACTGTATTTTTTATCCAGTGACTAAATGCCACGGATATCCTGTCTCATTTATCTTCATACAGCTTCTTCTTTCCCATCAGTAAGTTATTTGTTTAGGAAAGCCTTAGAGCCACAGAGCATAATTAGTTGTTGGATCAGGCCCATAGGAAAGCTGTGACCCACAAACAAACCACATCAATAAACATTTTAAATTCCTCCAAGTCTCTGAAGAGGCAGAGGTTTTGTTTTTTTGTGTACTCTACTGTGATATGTTTGTTGATCCCAAAAAGGACAGTGTTTTTTGATTTTATATAATGAGAATAGATAACCAAGAACAGAGAGGTTACTAGAGCTTCAGGCTTACAAGAATTTACTCCAGCATAAACACTGGTCTGTAAGCTGCTAGGGCTTATTGCCCTAGCAAAAAGAATCACAGAACCTTGGGGTAAAAGAAAACACAAAGGTCAGATTCATCCATCCCATTTAATTGCAACTATACCAAAATTATGACTTAGTCAATTATCTGGTTCAGGTCTAAGTCCATTGAGAGATAAAAGTACCTCCAGAAAATCACTCTATCTTAGGAAAAAGGCTGCCACCGTTTGGAGTGCCTTACCCCCCCATGTAAAAATGCAGGGAGCTTACAGCAGTTATACAGACTCTATGGCATATTTATATTGGCTAACCTCAAGAAAAACTTGCCCCAAGCTTTGCATTGCAATCATGGAATCATAAAATCATAGAATCGTAGAATCACAGAATAGTTAGGGTTGGAAAGGATCTTAAGATCATCTAGTTCCAACCCCCCTGCCATGGGCAGAAACACCTCACACTAAACCATGTCACCCAAGGCTCTGTCCAGCCTGGTCTTGAACACTGCCAGGGATGGAGCATTCACAACTTCCTTGGGCAACCCATTCCAGTGCCTCACCACCCTTACAGTAAAAATTTCTTCCTTACATCCAATCTAAACTTCCCCTGTTTAAGTTTCAACCCATTACCCCTTGTCCTATCACTACAGTCCCTAATGAATAGTCCCTCCCCAGCATCCCTGTAGGCCCCCTTCAGATACTGGAAAGCTGCTATGAGGTCTCCACGCAGCCTTCTCTTCTCCAGGCTGAACAGCCCCAACTTTCTCATCCTGTCGTCATACAGGAGGTGCTCCAGTCCCCTGATTATCCTCATGATCCTCCTCTGGGCTTGTTCTAACAGTTCCATGTCCTTTTTATGTTGAAGACACCAGAATTGCACACAATACTCCAAGTGAGGCCTCACAAAAGCAGAGTAGAGGGGCAGGATCACCTCCTTCGTCCTGATGGTTACACTCCTTTTGATGCAGCCCAGGATACAGTTAGCTTTCTGGGCTGCAAGCGCACACTGCCAGCTCACAGAATCACAAAATCCCAAGGGTTGGAAGGGATCAAAAGATCTAGTCCAACCCTCCTGCAAGGGCAGGCTATGCTCATGTTCATTTTCTCATTGACCAACACCCCCAAGTCCTTCTCCACAGGGCTGCTCTGAATCTCTTCTCTGCCCAACTGTCCTGAGTTCAGCAGTAGCAGTCATTTTTCTCCATCTTAGTAGCTGGTGCAGCACTGTTTTTACTTTAGGTCTGGAAACAGCACTGATAACACCAATGTTTTTAGTTACTGCTCAAATGTTTAGTCTGACCAAAGACTTTTTGAGTCTCATGCTCTGCCAGGGAGGAGGGGAAGCTGGGGGGAAGCAGAGACAGGACACCTGACCCAAACTAGCCAAAGAGGTATTCCATACCACAGCACATCATACCCAGGATGTAACTATGAGTTACCTGGAAGGGCTAGTTCACTGTTGGGTGGGGTGAGGTATCGGTCTGCGGGTGGTGAGGTGTTGTATTCTCTTCCCTTGTAATTTCCTTTATCGTTATTGTTATTAGTGGTAGCAGTAGTGATTTGTGTTATACCTGAGTTATTAAACTGTTCTTATCTGAACCCGTGGGAGTTAATTTTTCAATTCTCCTTCCCATCACTCCAGGAGCAGGGGGAAGAAAGGGGGGGGGGGGGGGTGCAGTAGACTGAGCTTGAACATAACACCAACCTGCAGCTGTGCCTGGGATTGCTCCAACCCAAATCTAAGTGTCCCAAAGCAGTCCAGCTTGTAGTTCAGCTTTTTGAGAATATGGTGGTATCCCTAAGCATAGAATAAGCTGTCCCAAAAGGATGCTGTTAGGAGCACTGAAGGAATGTGTATACTGTCAGTGTCATATGGATAGTCTTCTTTATCCCAAGCTGTGGATAACACATGCCCCAACTGTCCTACAAAAGCTAGTGCCTTATTTTCTTGTATGCTAAATTCATTTCTTTTTAAATGCAGAGGCTTGGATTTAAAAAGCTTGCTATGATTAATATTTTAATTCATAGTAGAGAGGGAAGCAAGGGTTGAAATACTGGAAAGGCATCCGTTAAGCACCTCTTTTCCTAGCCATTTTGAACTTTTTGTGTTTTCAGCAGTTGAAATGTGTGATGGGAGTACATTTATGTACAAAGAGGGTTAGATAGGGGGAGATGTAATCAGTCGTACAACATGTAGTGTACTCTCTGCATTAAAAGTGTGTTTTCTTGTGCACTAAAAAAGAACAAATCATTCACATGGAAATGGAATAGATCCCTGTGGTGATTAAAAACTCCAGTAGAAAGGTACATATTTAATGAATAGATAACACAGATAAAGAGGAAGAACACATTTACAATAAAATGCAGCTAGAACAGCTTGAATGTATAGCCCTCACTGCAGTGCAGAATTAGCTGAAAAAAAATCAGCTTATTATTATTAAAGGACGTGGAACTGTTAGAACAAGCCCAGAGGAGGATCATGAGGATAATCAGGGGACTGGAGCACCTTCTGTATGAAGACAGGCTGAGAAAGTTGGGGCTGTTCAGCCTGGAGAAGAGAAGGCTGCATGTAGACCTCATAGCAGCTTTCCAGTATCTGAAGAGGGCCTATAAGGATGCTGGGGATGAACTCTTCATTAGGGACTGCAGTGACAGGACAAGGGGTAATGGATTAAAACTTAAGCAGGGGAAGTTTAGACTGGATATAAGGAAGAAATTTTTTACTGTAAGGGTGGTGAGGCACTGGAATGGGTTGCCCAAGGAAGTTGTGAATGCTTCATTGCTGGTGGTGTTCAAGGCCAGGTTGGACAGAGCCTTGTTGACATGGTTTAGTGTGAGGTGCTCCTGCCCATGGCAGGGGAGTTGGAACTAGATGGTCTTAAGGTCCTTTCCAATCCTAACTGTTCCATGATTCTATGATTATTAAGTTGCTTAACTACAAGGGCAAGGCATTTAGGAATGAAAACAGAGAAGCTGGGGGCACATGAGTATGAGAAGCATGTGATATTATGGACGAAACTACGCTTTTGCTGGAAAATGACTCTGTGTGAATTGACATTTAACTATCACTCTAGGAGAAAACTTGGGATGTAAAAGGAAGTGGATTATGGCCTCTGATGCTTGAAAGAGTTTGTCTGTTCTTTATTGTCAAGTAATTGGCTTGTCTGTTTTACGCCCAACAGGATAAAAGTAAGAAATGCATTGCTTTCTGGTTCTTTTTGAATAAATTGTGTGTAACCCAAGTGTCAGATAAAATTATCCCAGTTTTCAGGGCATAGTCATATGGTTACATGCATAAAAACAGTAGTACAATCTTAAATTTGTTAAAGTGTGCACGATCATCTTTTCTATAGCAAGTATTACTTAATATTGAGCACAAATTACAAAGCCTCTTAGCCCAAAACATAACTTAGCTCCTTAAAAAGTTATTAAGAAAGTTTACCTCTGGAAAAGGTTATTCTGTAATTTGTGCTCTGGAACTGCACGATACAGGCTTCTGGTTCACTCAGTGCTCTGACAGCATTTGATGGCAGATCAGAAAGCATACTGTGACAGCCTGACCATCTTGAAGGCAAGAATGTTTTGTCTCTAGAATGAAATATTATGTTTCATGGATGACCTTGATAGATGCTGCACTGGTGATGAGAAACCTCTATTTCCAGTTGCCTAGTATTCTAGAAGGAGCAGTTGAGTATGAGGTCCCACACCTTCTCATATCATCCTTTATTACAGAGACAAACTGGAAACAGGCTAGTGCTTGTTTAGCCATCTAAATGGCCTTTAGATGTGAGTTAGCTACTCTATTATCTCTATTATCTCTCTTCATCATCAGTAAAGGAACCAGATTTAATTGCTCAATACATCTGAGCTGGTTTAGGTTTTAGGACTGATAAATTACTCATTGGAAATACTTGTTTCCTTTGTTATCTTTAAAGGGATTACAAGCAGTGGATGACTTGGTGAAATGAGTCTGACCCCTCATCTCCCAACAGCCTAGATCCTGTTGGATGCTTTCACGGTCAGCAGATAGCAACACACCCTAGGTGGTATGGTTGGGAAATAAAAGCTTGTAGAGAGCCAGAAAGTGTAGAATAGGAAATTAGTTGATTAGAAAAGGAGAAGCACAAGGTAGCACAAGGTCAGATGGGTCTTTTTCTCGTTTTCTATAGGAAAAAAATAAGGAGTCTTCTATTGTTCTGTAGAACCTCAAACTCAATACACTGAATTAACAAGTTCAGGAGTTTAGGATATTTTATTAAAAAAAATAATCCATGAAATCAAGAAAAATAAGAAATCATTTTGTCCAAAAATTTTAAAATGAGCACGAGGAGGTTTTTTCTTTTTCAGGTTACCCCAGAGCCAGTGGGACTCTTCTTCTGGGATGCTTCTCCCATCTTCTTACACTTCCACCTTTTATTTTTGCAGACATTTTCACAGTGAGAAGGAGAAATAAAATTATAATCTGAGAAAGAGTGCCTAAATAATAAATGTGCTCACATTTGGGGATTGTTTCAGGTGTGCTATAAACCTTTGTGAAACAGTGTGGGTAAATAGAAAGTTGGTTATAATTAATCCTGATAGCTTTAAGGCAGAATCTTCCTGCTCCGGGGGTTCAGAGGAGATAGCTAGAAAAGTAGGGAGGGATTCTCTGGGTAGAAACCTGGATGGATGTAGCAAGAAAGTTTATTCAAACCTTAGCAACATTTGATGATTTGCAGAGTTGTTACTTTGTTCTGAGACCCCTGAGCTGCACTCTGCTGAGGAAATTAGCATTTGTTAGGCTTGGCTTTCAGACTGGAAATGCACAAAATAGAAGTCCTAAACACCTTAAAGGAAAGACTGCTCAATAAAAATAGAATCTAAACCCCCCCAAACATTCTTTTGTATTAGTTTTCCTGCATTTACTAAAATTATTGGACAAAGTAGAATAGTCAAAACTCATGCTTCCCAGACTAAAAGAGTCTATTGAAACTTGCTAATCTGATCTAACTTTTGCAGGTCATGCAGTGAAACAGTTGATTTCTGTCTAAAGTCTTATAATGTACTGCTTAGAAACCTTATTGCTGATCTGAGGACCTGGTTGGTCAGGCTGATCATCTTTCTATTTGTTGGTCTACCTAGCTAGTTTCTAACGAGATGAAAGTGGTAATTGAGGGAATGTTTGGAAGATAAATTTGAAAGATGCACTGCATTTGCTAACTCAAATTCACAGTCACATTTTCAAAACCTTATTTGTGGTTTGGGAAGTTAATATCAACCGTTTTGGCATTACCAGACTTGTTGCAGATAGATAGGCTTTCTGGACTTTTGGAAAAGTGGCCTTTGTTATGTACCACAAAGACTATGTTTACTGCTCCTCTTGCCTGATACTGATAAGGCTGCCAAGAACAGTCAAGATGCAATGGAGGATTAGCTTGATCACAATTAAGTAATTCAGAATAATAATATAAAAAATGCTTAATCAGTAAACAAGGCCTCCTTTTTTGCACCAGACAGCTGAAAGGGACCCAACTACTTGAGAACAGATACATGAGAAAAATCTAAATCAATAGATGAAAGGAATCTGAAGTCCCTTATAGTGGAAATCTATTACAGAAATGCTCCAAAGGTGCATTTCCCAAGGTCAGTCATGTATTTCCTTTCCAATCATTCTAACAGTCCATTGTCTGCAGAGCAGATGAAAGAAGTAAATGCAGATGAAACTTAAACAGCAGAGGCTTAGATTGGATATAAGGAAGAAATTCTTTACTGTTAGGGTGGTGAGGTACTGGAATGCCCAGGGAGGTTGTGAATGCTCCATCCCTGGCAGTGTTCAAGACCAGGTTGGATGAAGCCATGGGTGATATGGTTTAGTGTGAGGTGTCCCTGCCCATGGCAGGGGGGTTGGAACTAGATTATCTTAAGGTCCTTTTCATCCCTAACTATTCTGTGATTCTATGAAACCAGCAAAACAGAAGATGTATAAGAGAGTTCTCTGGGTTCCATCTATAATCCATGGAAAAAGAAACTTCCAGAAGCAATTAATTCTATCTTAAAGTAGATGTGCAAGATATTTCTGCTCTGGAGGTGTTTCTCCAAAGGCTAAGCTTTCCTCCCAGGTGAGATGGAATTTAGAGACAGGTAAAATGCGTGGCTGGTTCTAGACAAGGACAAGAAGAAGGAGAAAAAAAATCTCATTATGGTGTAATCTTCAGCATCACTGGAGTTTCCTGCAAAAATTCCAACAACACAGGAAAAACAAACAGACAAACCAACCCAACAAATAAAGAAAATTAATATTGCATGTGACATAGTCTAAGAACTGGTCTCTGAGAGGCAAGAGGGAGAGGGAGGCATTTAGAATAATATAGAAAGTGAGCTGACAACTGGATGAGTGTGAAATGTACCAGTAAATATTTTGTAAAATAGTGGATCTATTAAAAAAATAGGAGGGGGACAGAGAGAATGTTGCAAAATCATGATCAACTGTAATCATAAATCTGTCAAAGAATGGATTTCATAAATTATGAAAGAATGTTGGGGCTTTTATTTTTTTCTTTTTTTTTTCTGTGTACAGGAGGGAGAAACAGTAGCTCAAAATAATAAAAAACAAGCTTATGTAATGAATAGAATGAAACTGTTGAAAGTTTGAAAAATCAGACGAACTTTATTCTTCTATTTCTTAAAAAAAAAACCCATCCAACCCCCCCAGATTATTGGGAAGCAATCAAAAGACCATGGGAAAAAGCTCCGAAACAAAGAGATAGGTATAAAATAATCATTATTTATAGTGGATCATTCTTACCTATATGCAGGACCTTCATAGGGTATGTTGTGTCACCTTCTAAAAATCTCTGTTTGATTGTGGAGGTTGGGACCGGTCTTGTTCAACATCTTTGTCAGTGACATGGACAGTGGGGTTGAATGCACCCTCAGCAAGTCTGACAATGACACCAAGCTGTGAGGTTCGGTTGATACACTGGAGGGAAGGAATGCCATCCAGAGGGACCTTGACACGCTTGTGAGGTGGGCTGATGCCAACCTCATGAAGTTTAACCATGCCAAGTGCAAGGTCCTACACCTGGGTGGGAGCAATCCCAGGCACAGCTACAGGTTGGGCAGAGAAGAGATTCAGAGCAGCCCTGCAGAGAAGGACTTGGGGGTGTTGATCGATGAGACAATGAACATGAGCCGACTTCAGTGTGTGCTCGCAGCCCAGAAAGCCAACTGTATTCTGGGCTGCATCAAAAGTAGCGTGACCAGCAGGTCGAAGGAGGTGATCCTGCCCCTCTACTCAGCTCTCATGAGACCTCATCTGTGGTATTGTGTGCAGTTCTGTTGCCCTCAACATGAAAAGGACATGGAACTGTTGGAACAAGTCCAGAGGAGGGCCATGAGAATGATCAGGGGACTGGAGCACCTCCCATATGAAGACAGGATGAGAAAGATGGGGCTGTTCAGCCTGGAGAAGAGAAAGTTGTGTGGACACTTTCTAGCAGCCTTCCAGTGTCTGAAGTTGGCCTATAGGGATGCTGGTGAGGGACTCTTCATTAGGGAGTGCAGTGACAGGACAAGGGGTAATGGGTTGAAATTTAAACAAGGGAAATTTAGGTTGGATGTAAGGAAGAAATTCTTTACTGTAAGGGTGGTGAGGCACTGGAATGGGTTGCCCAAGGAAGCTGTGAATGTTCCGTTGCTGGTGGTGTTCAAGGCCAGGTTGGACAGAGCCTTAGGTGACATGGCTTGGTGTGAGGTGTCCCTGCCCATGGCGAGGGTGTTGGAACTAGATGATCTTAAGGTCCTTTCCAACCCTTACTATTCTATGATTCTACGATGACTTTGGAATGGATGTTGCAATTTCAGTGCTTTAAAGTTAGAATAGCAGATTTACACTCACAGGATGTGTCCCCACTGCAGTTCAGAGATGTAAGTAAGGAGATGTTCATTAATGAGGTGTAAAGCACTACATGTGAGTAGCCAGCCATAGGTCTGGACACACTGGCACAGACCTGTGTCCTTGTAAGCTACAGCTGGTGCCTACTGAACCTCATCTACAGAGATACAGTGAGAAGTGGCTTTACTTTTCTCCCCATAAATTACCTTTCAAATTCTAGTGGAGGCACTTTTTGATCTTCCCATGACTTGTGTCACAGTTTGAAACATTGGCTATTTAAGTGAAAAATCCTACAGGAAAGTGAACATTTCTTCCAACACATTTCCACACAGCAGGACTGATGAAGGAGGGGATTTTTAATTCAATCATGGCAAGGTTTTTATATTTTTAAAGAATTAATATGGGTTTTGTATTTATCATTTTCAATAACTTGTCTGTGTAACTTGTACATAGTTTCTTGAGTTTAAGCATATGTGGAAAGCTGGGGAATATTTATGACAATGAAAAAAGTTGGTCCTTCCTCTACAACCACAAGCTAACTGAAATATATCAGCTCCAGATATACACAGGTCTACATGTGTCAATGCCCATCTGCTGTACATGAAAAAGGTGCTACATTACACACCAAGTCTTGTTAAACATGAGACTTGTTTAGAAGAACTAGGCCATTAAAGGGAGAATATCATGAAACCTTCTGTCAAATAAGCCTGCCTTCCATTCTTAGGTCATTTTGCCAGCGGCTTCTTGGTAGCTCTCAGCCTAGGACCTATCTTTCCAATTTATTAGAGATCATATTGAATCTGTCAGTGCATATGCATTTGTTTTAGGGTAACTAATTGCAGACAGTTCATCCAGCTGGACAGCCAAAGCAATAATATTAAAGATTAATGCCCCAGTTCAGCAAATAACCTGGGCATGTGCATAATCCCTGCAGCTTCATAAAGAAACACAGGCAGGCTTGCTGAACTAAATATATTGCTGAAACAGAATTTTTAAATTAAAATTATGAATTCACATCACAGAGGCTATGCAAACAGTCCTAATAAATTTGAAAAGATTACTGGCTTTGAAAACTTGAAGCTTAAGCTCTATATATTCACAGAGAATATCATACTTAGAATTATAGAACAGTGGAATCATAGAATAATAAGATAGTTTGGATTAGAAGTAACATTTAAAGGTTATATGGTCAAAAAAGCCTCTACAATGACCAGGGGCCAGCCTGACCTTTAATGTTTCCAGGGATGAGACATCTACCACTATTGTGCAACATGTGCCAGTGTCTCACTACCCTCGTTGTAAAAGATCTCTTCCTTGTATCTAGTCTAAATCTGCCTGTTTTAGTTTAAAACCATTACCCCTTGTCCTATTGCAACAGGCACTGCTAAATCTTTCCTATAAGTATCCTTTAGGTACTGGGAAGATACTCAAAGGTCTCTCAGGCTTCTCTTCTCCAGGCTGAACAACCTTAGCCTTCACAGAAGAGGTGATTCAGCACTGACCACCTTTGTGGCCTCCTCTGGACTTGCTCCAACAGACCCATATCTTTCCTGTGCTGAGGACCCCAGAGCTGTACTCCAGGTACTCCAGGTGACAGTAAGAGATCATGAGAGCAGAGTAGAAAGAGAGAATCCCCTCCCTCAACCTGCTGGTCATGCTGCTGGTGATGTAGCCTAGGACAGGGTTGGTTTCCTGGCCTGTGAGCACACATTGTCATCTCGTCTCAAGATTTCATTCACCAGTACCCACAAGTCCTAGGCAGGGCTAGTATCTATCTCTTCATCCCCCAGCTTGTACTGATATTGGGGGGTTGGTGCAAGCTGGATTCAGGACCTTTTATTTGTCCTTATTTAACCTCATGAGTTTCACACTGGCCCACTTCCAAACAGGGGCATCTTGTACCTCAGGTATGTCAACTGAACCACTCAGCTTGGTGTCACCTGCAACCTTGCTGAGGGTACGCCAATCCCACTATGCCATTGATGAAGATATTAAACAGTACTGGTCAGAGTACATATCCCTGAAGGACACTACTTGTCACCAGTCCCCATCCGGATGATGAACCTCAGCCTTCATCTTGTCTGTTATTACCAGTTCTCCTGTCTGCTCATCAGGTGAGTATACGTTCGACATTTCTTTTCTGGCTTTTCTCTAGAAGCCCTTATTATTCTTTGCATCCCTTACCAAGTTCAACTTCATCTGCTTCTTGAGCTTCCTGAGCCTATTCCTACATAGTTGGGCAGTGTTCCTATATTCTTACCAGGATACCTGACCCTGCTTCCATGGCATGTGCATTTCCTTCTTGCTCTTTAGTTTAACCAGCAGGCCTTGACTCAGCCACTCAGTATCTTATCTTTCTTTCCTGATTTCTTACATCTGGGGATTGAGAGCTCTTGTGTTCTACGAACACATCGAAGGCTTGCCAGTTTTGTTCTGCTTCCTTGTCCCTGTGGGCAGTTTCCCAGGAGGCCCCATTGATTAACTCCTGAACAGCTGGAAGTTGGCTTTCCTAAAATTCAGGGTCCTGGTTTTACTTTTTGCCTCATCCATATCTCTCAGTGCACAGTCACTGCAGCCCAGGCTGCCTACAGTCTTGATACCTTGATTAATTCACTTGTGCTGATGGCCTTCATGTCCAATATCACACCCCCTGTGGTAGGGTTTTCTATAACCTGGCTAAAGAAGTTATCCTCAGTGCACTCCAGGAGTTGCCTAGGCTGCCTACAACTCACTATACTAGTTTTTCAGTAGATGTTGAGGTCCCCAAGCAGGATGAGAGCTGTGAGCATGATACCTCCTGCAGCTGGGTAAGAATGCTTTGTCAATAGGTTCCACTTGATTTGGTAGCCTGTAGTAGACACCAGCCACAAGGTTTCCTTTGTTGCCTTGGTCTCTGATCTCATAATCTTTCAACCTGCTTGTGGTTATTCTTCAGAGATAGATCTTCACAATCTGTCAATATCTTCATGGAATGGAGGGCAATGCCTCCTCCCCACCTTCCTCACCTGCCCTTTCTGAACAGCCTAAAACCTTTGATAGCAACACTCCAGTCATGAGTCCAGTCCTGGGACTGATCCCACTAAGTTTCAGTAATGGCAGTTATGTCATAGTTTTCTAGCAGTATGGTGGCTTGCAACTCCTGTTTGTTGCCCCACTGCATGCATTGCTGCAGATCAGCTGGGCTGTTACCTATGTTACCTTCTTAGAGGAACACCTCTTAATTCCTTTGAAGTATTTCACTAGTTAAATATTAACATAAAAATGACAACTGTTAGCAATGTTAAAATACAAACAGAATACATAGTTCTTATTGCTAGGGCTCTTTTTCTCTGAAACAATAGCTGTGATAAACTGATTTGGTTGATGATAAACTAGGTTAATTTGGATCTGATCATTATGGAATTCCTTCTATTTTTCCACTGGGATACTTCTAACATGATTTCATATATATGAAAGTGGGGTAACTGATCTCAGCTAGAGATCAAAGATGTCTTCATAGCCAAAGGATGTAAGTAGATACCACAGGGGGAGCAACCCATTCCATTTACTTTAGGATGTATTGAATTACCCTCTGGAGGTAGCTGATTCTTTACATCATCTGCAAAGAGCAAGACTAATTGCCCACTTTTGGACTTCAAATGTTAGGTGCACTGAATGCTATCTTACATGTTCACTCCTTTCTATTGGAAATTTTTTTCTAGCACTTTAATATTTTTGATATATATGTGCAGCAGAAAAAAAGTAGAAATACAAATGAATATGCTAAATAAGTCTTTCCATCAACACCATTCCACTCTACTCACGCTGAGATGGGTCAAAATATAAATGAAAGCAATGTTTGGCCTGCCACTGACACCTATCCACACATAAACACTCACAGTTAGATGAGAAGCTTCACAGTTTCTCTGAATATTTAATTAGTACAAAGTTGGTTTCTTTGAACTCCATCAAAAATAAAATTAAAAAGCCCAGCTTCATTTACCTCGTGTTGACTACAATGAACATTAGAACTTCCCCCATTGCTGCAGGTTTAGCTCTGTGGCAAACGCTGAAATGTTGGCAATCAGAAAAGACTTGAGGCAAATTGCACTTCTTTATCACCACAGGGATAAACTTAAGTGACAGACATGCATGGGATAATTACTTATAAGTTTCCCATTGTTCCGGCTGATGACATGGTGATAAAAAAACATGCCCCCCCATAAGCCAAGAATTTTACTTAGTGGCACTACATCTTTATTACTGCTTTGTTACTTCAGGGAAGCTGCATTTTCTAAAATGTCTTTCCCTGTGGCTTAAAATAAAGATTTTTAAAATAAATTAATACAGTTTATGTTGGGCATCTACCACTTGAAGGGCTAATGATTATTGACTACCCTCCAGCAGACATCAGGGAGTCTAGCCTCAGGCCCTTCCCGCTCGCCCCCAAACATGCCGTATG
This sequence comes from Melopsittacus undulatus, assembly GCF_012275295.1. Lineage (NCBI taxonomy): Eukaryota > Metazoa > Chordata > Aves > Psittaciformes > Psittaculidae > Melopsittacus > Melopsittacus undulatus. Next base: position 17,575,760 of record NC_047529.1, read on the forward strand.
TTAACACATGTTTCCAGATCCTGGCTGGGATTGGACACAAACAAGGCAGTCAGAATGGACCATTTAGTGTACAAGTCAAGATGATAGATCTCTGCTTAATAGAAGGAAGACAAAAATTCGTATCTTATTGAAAAAGGCAGAAGAGCCCCGGGTGCTTTCGCTTTGTGATTCTGCAGCAAAAAGTGGGTTGTGTCAATATAAGTCTATGTCACCCGCTTGCAGCTGCCACACTGAATTGACCCTGCTAGCTGCAGACAGAAAGGCCTTCCATTTCCAAATTCTCTCTAATGCTCATGTGTGAGAGTGATCATGAGGTGGAGAAAAGCCAAGTTACTTTTATGTATGGGAGTGAAAAACCAAACCAAACCAAACCAAAACTAAACTAAACTACGTTAATGCCGTGAGACTCTCTCCTCTGCCTGTTTCTAAAGAAGCACTAGAACACTTTTCAGAAAATGCTTTGACAACATGAGCTTTATGTTTTGTAACTCATGTTCTTATAATTCTTTGTAAGTCTCCAAATCCAATTCAGATCGAGCAGCAGAGCATTAAATATTCTTGCAGTGCTCACCAGAGTCTAATTACTAAAAGTTGAAACATCTTTTAAACTCTGCAATTTTTTTTTTCTTAGGTATTCTCCAAAGAAAAGACACAAAAGAGTTTAAGAACATGCACAATAACTAATAATTAAGACCATGTTTTTAAAGGGGGAAAAGAAGATAAACAATTTGAAACTAAAAATAGAATATGTCTCAACACCATTAAAGTTTAACATGATAGCATTCACTCATGAGTCTGTTTCTCATATGTATATATAAGCTCAGATGTTCACACTAGTGAAAATATTTAACTGAAAACAAAAACAAAACCCAAAAAATAAAAGCTCCCAAGTTGCCTAAAATGGAAAAATTAAAGAGACCTCCAATTAGTTTAAAGTTTAAATTATGATGGTTTAAAGAAGCTGAAGATAATTTTATATATATATGAAATTATAGGGTAATTTAAAATAAATTATAAAATATAAAATTATATAAATACCCTATAAATAAAATATATATATAAATATAGGGTAATTTAAAAGAAATAAAATACAATTTGGAGCACTCCTTATTATGGACCCATTCAGAGTCCATGAGAATGTACAAAATATTATTTTCTTTACCTCAGATCAATATATATTTAGGCAAGAGGTTAGTATAACTAAAGAGAGACAGTGTGAAGTGAGCATATTTTATTAGCAAAAGATAGATGTTTCTTCTTTTTTGTTTCAGCTAGTGAAGCTTTCATCAGCTCTTTATCTAAATTTATTTTAAACCATTGGATAGTCCATCCTAGTAATCTGACTTGGAAATATACCTCACCTGACTGTGAAATCTTCAGAGGTGTCTGGGTGCTGTGTGGATATCACTGAGAGGAAAAATTAATCTCACCTAAGTGTAATCACCTGAAGGTACTAGTCTAATTTAATCTGAGAATTTCTATATGCAAGAGAGAGAGAAAAGGAATTGCAAGGAGGTCATTTGTCACACTGGTCTTGCAATGGCTTTCCACAATCCTGTGGAAAGACTTCGTTCTCCTCTGAAAATCAACATGCACATAGTTAGCTCAGACTAAATGCCTATCTTCCATACAGCTGATATTGGGTAAGACAAGTGCTGACATACCAAAAAAGAATCAGTTTTCAGTTGCATCTAACATTTGCAGGGATTTAAGAGTTGTCTCTAAATTAGGATCAAAGAAAAAAAATACGTTAAGGGGTAGGAAAGTCTGAGGCATGTCAGTTTTTCTCCACTGTCAGTAAAAGACAGTGTAAATTAGCTCACATAGAGATGTCTATGATGTAGTTAGTCATATTCAACCACTTCAATCCACCTGTGAAAATATTCTTCATTTACACGAGTACCAAGTCCATTATCTTGCTTTGCAGCCTGATGGCAAGATCTGATCATATCTATGCTATGAAACTTGGCTACACCACTCCCTTCCACCAACATAAATAAGTTTCTAAATAAAAATACTCCTTGGGGATTGTTTCTGCTTTATACTCTGAAAATTGCTCGCAAGAGTGCTGATTGGATGCAAAATTAAAGTTTTCAGTTGTGTGGTAATTAGCATAATATCAAATGAACAGAAGATCCTATTATTTCTCTTCAGCTCCAAGCAGATCCTTCAGGAAAAAAAGTTTTGATTTCATTTTAGTTATATTTACATAGCTTCAGCCAAGATTACTTTCAAAAAGTGTGTTAGTTACAATGAATGTTTTTTTTTAACAGCAATATAGAATACTTCCAGTCTATTATGATTAATTTTCATAAAACATTAACTTTTTTGTTTATTATGCAAGAGTTTGAAGAATTATGTGATTGCATGAAAGATGTTACATAGCTGTAGACTTAAAAAAGAGCATGACCGAGTCAAAAGAGAGATAATCATGCTATTTCTGGATGTGGACTGGGACCTTACTCTTACAGGGTCCACCTACTCCAACAGTATTGGAAAAGGAGACTAATTTAGAACATGCAGTCTAAGCTGACACAGTTGAGTTTAGTTTCTTGTAATACTGAGGGGAGAGGACTGTGGAAAAGGTACATATTACTTTATTTTGATTTCATAATGTTGAGATGTTCCTTAAAAGTGGATGATTTAACTGGAAGTTACTAAGTGTCACAGTGTAACTGTATACCACATGTCATTGCAGTGATTGCTATCCCAGATGTCTCATAACATCAATGAAATCTGCTGTTTAAAGTTGACTCTTGGCTCATAAATATATGTAGGAGCCTTAAAAATGCTGAAGACTACATTGTGATATGGTTTATGAGGCCATACCTCATAGCTGTGTTCTTTGACATGCAGAAGAATTGGTTTATAAATCAGACTTCATAAACTGAAAGTCAAAGACACATTCTGGAGTCACAGAAAATACAGACAAGTGTATAAAGTGTTTTCTGAAATCCCCAATAAGCTATGTATCAGGCTTTTTTCAGTTTTTCCCTTTTGCAAATGCAGTTATATTTGACTGAGGACTGCCAGTTTCTGCTTCAGCACCAGTTGAAGGTGTTTAATGTAGCCCAATTTCTTTGAGGAATACTGACAGCAGCTCTCCAGTGAGATCAGATCAAGTCAACAATAGGGAAATGACTGCGTATAAAAGTTAATGTTGCTCAGTTGTGTCTCAATAGAATGGGCTGTCAATGCAGAGAATTAACAGCCTGAAGCCAGCAAATGTTTCATTGCAACATTGTACAGTCATTGTACAGTGTGGTCAGCTGAAAGACTATTGTTCACAAGATCTTGGCTCTTACCTCACATGTGTTACTAATTTGCTAAGCAATGTAAGAACAAATAGTTTATTCTTTTGTGCCTTGTCCCCATCCAACCCAAAGTGGGATGATCATCATCCTGGAGTTTTTTATTTAAGATACATGGATGAAAAGTGGCTAAGCCCTGTAATAATTTGATTCTATCTACACCTTTTACTCAGCTTTTGGAGATTTTAGCTATCAACCTGGATATCTTTTTGTTTCACTGCTGAACATTAGTGCTCCCACAGCAGGCAAGGCAAAATGTGCCCACTTTTCAGGCTCAGTAGATCACAGAGACTGGTATTAGCTTCAGATACCTATGAGTAGGGAGGCTATGAGATATAGCTGAAAGGCTAGGCTTTCCTGGTGAAGAACATGGTGGTGTGCCAACAGTTTGCTGTACTCACCAGAGAATCTATTGCAACTTCTTTAAGAACAGAATGAATTAGTTTGGAGATAGTCAGGTCACAGACTTAAACTTCTATTATATCTAAAAGGAAAAAATCTTATACTATATTATGCTCCCTTAAATCTCTCTCAAGATTCCTGGACCAGACTGGACTTTCAATGAAGAAAAATAAAAAATCACAGCCAAGCATACAAGAGCAAAGCTTGGCAGAAATGTTTTTTGTTTGGTTTTTATTTTTTCAATTTTTCAGCTTCTTGAGACATCCTTTGTGGGCTCACTCAGCATGCTTTGAGAGCATTGGCCTTTCCTTCATTGGCTTACTCCAGACTTAGAACAGACCTTCAAGGCATGTCCACACCATGCAGTACTGAGAGCTCACTGCAGATGTGGTGACTACAGAATAAGAACCCAGACAACCCTCCTGCTAAGCTTCTTGCTTCCAAGTCAGATGTTTTTGTGCTAGCCTGCAAGCTACATATGCAACAGTTCATTTGGAGCTCAGTCAGATATCCACAGAAAGATGCCAGTTTGTATGGTTTTAATTCAGTAAGAAGAATTTTAGTTTCCTTAACACAATGACCTCGTGTCACTGGGGATGCTGTTGCGTATCAAGGGACTTACAGGAACCTTGAACCCTTCTGGACTAACAGCATAGCCCATAGAGACTGAAATAGCTCTAGACATCTGTGTTTGAGGAGGTGAATCCTGCTTATTGGGTCCTTTGAGGACACTGAAATTTAAGGTGAGACTGGTTTCACCAAATATATATGTGTAGTTTCATTTTAAGCAATTAATAGGTGCCTTGGATACCCTATCGTATTTCAGGTGATATTTTGTTTAGGAATTGATTCTCACTGACGTCAGTTGATGAAGTATTATACTCTTATACAATAACCTTCCCCCTATCTTTGGTAACATTATAAGTAAAATCTATATGGTTTAGTTCAAAGTCATATATGTCCTTGTACTAAGACACTCTCCTAGGTCTCAGCATGATGCAACATGTACTTATGGGCTTGCAGTGTTTAAATGTCAATGAGATCTGGTCCAAAAAAGTTTCACACTGACTCAGCTACTTAAGTAAGATTGTGTTAAGCATGTAGCAAGAACATTTATACTATAAAATGTGAAAGGATAATCTCCACTCTTAAGCTGGCAAGTGACTCTGAATAAGACATATATGATACAAGCAGAAGAAAATAAGTATTTTCCTCCACATTGTGGAATATATTGGTAAACGTATGTTAGCATTTAACTATTCATTCTTTTGGAGAAAACTGGTTAACCCCTTAAGTGTTTTGCCCTGAAGGCAGACATTAAAAGTTAATTATAACCACATGGGACAAGCCCCTGGAGGACCGTGACAGCATTAAGCTGCTACCAACCAAGCATGCAGGATGCACAGCACTCTCAGAGAACACCGTGTACAAAAAATGGTGCTGTCTCCTTGAATGAGTTTTCAGAAGTTAAAAACATGCTACTTTTTGCATGAACAGTAAAAAGGCAGGTTGTAAATGTTCTACTCAGAGCAAAAAAAGCTTCCAACTGAAGAAGAATTAGAGCAAATGAAAGCACTGAGTAATGTGATTAAGCAACGTGGCATAGCGAGAGTGAAATACCACAAGTACTGTTTTACTTAGTACTGCAAGGAGAATATGGTAAAATCTCTTCTAAAGACTTTGGAATGCTACTTCATGATAAACATTTCCAGTACCGTATATGGTCTATGAGGTGTTTTGATTTTACCACTATAAAATGGAGAGCAGATGACACTTGTCCTTGGACAGGATCACTTAGACCATATGGGGAAAAAACCCATAACATTTACTTCTAAGGGAGAGGTGCTGGCTGTGTCTTTGCAGTTAATTTAAGTGTGGCTGCAAGGCATTGAAGTTAAGTAACATGGAATGGTCTGCACCTACACAATTAAACTTTCATTATTCCCCTAAAATTGAAATACCTGTATCTAAGTTAACTATCAGGAATGGTCTCTGTGCTATTTCCCAAACAGTGCTGGGGACTATTTAGGAAAAATCCTAATTTGTGGACCCAAAAGCATGAGTGAGACTTTTTAATAACATAGCTGTAGAGAAAGATGGGCTCCAGCAATGGGGAATATCTATGACTGTTGGGTTTTAATACAGAAGTAGTCATGATGTCCTGGAGGTAAGTCAGGAGATATAATTCTGTTTTTCACTTACAACAACTGGACAACTGAACAACTGGATTAATATTGCAAGCATCAGAATGCCTGTACCCCAGAATGGGTTTACCCAACTCCTGCTAATATTTAGGAACAGCATAACTATAACTTAATTTAACCTTCAAAAAGCTAAGCTAGATCAATACATCTAATCTGAAAGTTAACCTACTTTAGGGAGGGGGTTCGACCAGATGACTTCCAACATTTACTTCATTTGTACCCAACTTAAATTACTCTACAATTGTAATCGTTAAATAAAACAGGGATAGAGACAAATGGCCTCTAAACCAAGTGTGATACACACACCATGTTGACCTTGCAGGGTACCTGGATTTGAATTTCTTCCTGCTCTGCTGTGGTGCCCTGTGGTTGTTAAGACATGTTCAGCAGTGTGTATATGTATGTGTGCATTTAACATAAAATGTTCCTAAATTATGAGATAATTTTGTTGCAGCCCCCCAAGGGGTGCATTCACAACATGGAACAGAAGATGTTCTCTGTGGTCTGTGTTTTAGCATAAGGGCATATCAAGGTGTTTTAATCTGTAAAACCTGCTGGCACAGAGCTGGAGGGCTGTGTAAATTTAAAGGAAGCAAGCTGATCCATTTTTGTTGATGTTAGAAACATTTCATAATGTTTGCAACCCTCCATACAAAAGTCTAAAGAATTCCAGCAGGGACAGGCCAAAAACATGTCAGAAACAATGTTTATAACTAAGTAGTTTGAACTAAGAGTTGGGACAGCTCCAGAAGGTGTTTAATCCTCCTATCATGGAAAATTATGTTGAATGAATCTCTTCTTAGTCTGGAGGTATCCCCCCTCTCTACCAGTTTCTTCCAGAGGAAGTCCAAACAGCTGTATTAAATGCCTGACTCAAAAAATGGCTACATCTGGGTAAAATGGCATGCACTTTTGAGGTTCAGCACTTAGATTATCAGAAAGAGAATCTCTCTTCTATAATCTCACCAGTCCTGGCTTAGTTTTCAACTCCAGGTACAACTGTAGAAGCAACAACAAAGAAGTAGTATCACTAAAATGAAATTTAATTCTTATCCTTGATCTTTATGCTTATTTCAAAGAGAAGAAAACCATATTTTCTAATTTCTTTCACTAGAAGACTTCTCCATAGGTGACAACATAAAGCATAGAGCAAGGCAGGGAATCTCAAAGAGGGACAAAACTGTCTGGGGCCACTGCGCTGGGCCAAGACAATAACCTTTTAAAGGTACATAGCTTCCTTAGCAAACTATGGCACCTAATTAAAGGAGTTTTGGCTGTATGCTTCCAGTTTGGTGCTAGCACCATGCTTGTTGTTTTCCCATACGTAAGGTCAAGAGATAAGATCACACCTTTGGGGAAAAATAATGACAGCAGGAGGAAAAGGACCTGTGAATGAAATTTATTTACAGAATACCCAGGATCCAGTAACACACACAACTGTGAACAAAGGACAGATGTAATTCCCAGGTACTGCAGGAGAAATGTTTCCAGTACAGATCAAGAAATATTGGTGATTTTGTAAAGGTAGATGAGACCCAATCCTAAATTTTTGTAAAATTTGGTTGCTCAGCTTCCAACAGATATTATCTAAATGGCAATTAATGAAGGAAGTATAGATCCTAAAGATGGTAGAGTGGAAAAGATTAGTTTAGCTTCCTGGAACAAAAGGCTTGTTTCTATCACTACTTTGTGAGACCAAGGAAAAACACTACATAGTGAAGTGGCAAAAGCATCCTAGTGTTTTCAAGTTGGACCTCAAAAAGTTTGAGCAGATTGTTGTCAAAACTAAGTGCCAACAACTGATTGCACGCAATGATGTAATGGAATATAGATGGAATGATACCTAGGATAAAATCCAGTTGGCTTAATGACCCAGTCCTATATTCCCACATTCTTTTGTGTCAAGGAGACATCCCAGAATTTCTTGTATAGCTGATACTTCAACAGGTCATTTAAGAAGTGAAGGAAAGCATTCAATGTGTCTAGTCACATAGTAGATAAGGTGCAAAAAGCTAGGACTGAGGATGTGCGTCCATCACCAGATTGTACAATGGAGGATAGCTCCACTTCCAGTGTTCACCACTGGGTTCTGTGATTCACAGCACAGGCTCCTGTGTCCTACCCATCATCCAGGGTACTGGAACAGTAAGCTGGCAGGGCCAGAAATTAAGAAAGTCAAATAGAGGAAGTTGTGTGTCCAAGACCAAAGTCTAAGATAATTTAGTGCTGTAAATGTTTTTGTTGGGACCTGGGATAATGTCTATATTTTGTAATCACCTCAGGCAAAGTGGGGCATACAGTAACTGTGTTAAATATCTTCCTCTGGGTCTCCTTCAAGTATCGTCACTAGCTATAAGTTTCTGTCCCAGTTATTTATTTACCCTACATGCTTTCTCCTGCTCTTTAACACTGAGTCAGGCATGACTCATTACTGGACCACCTATGAGGCCACCCAACTGTACCTCATTCACTGGCCTGCAGACTACAGAAAGACCATGACATTGTGATAGCAAATTTCTGAGGCAGTGAGAGGCAAGACCTGTGGGATGCAAACCCAGTTGTGAGAACCCATGCTTCATCTATGAAAGCAGGCAGGTCCAAGACAAGGTCTGCAGCTCCTGCCTTACTGAGAAGGTTCTGAGAAAGGAAGCCTTTACTTCCAAAGAGACTTTGTGGCTTCTAAGAAATGTTGTCTTTAACCACTATGGGTTAAAGTAGTGATTAAAAGGAGTTAGTGGTTAAAGTAGTAGTAGTAGTGGTTAAAGTAGTAGTAAACGCCACATTGGGTTTAGAGTCTGTACAAACCAGTGTTTGGGGCATGAGTACAGGGACAGCTCAGGTGGCAAAAGGAACCCACAGTGGGGAACTGACAAGTTCAGAGCAGTGAGGGGAAAGAGATATGAGGAAACATTGCAAAAGTGTGACAATTTTTTTAAGCTTCCTGATAGTAAATTTTCAATATACTTATTTAGCCCTGGTGCTCATATTTATGCAGGCATAACCTTTTAAAATTAACATATTTACCCCCTCCTTAACCTTCCACTGTAAGGGAAGCTACAGTTTCCATTTCAATACTGTGGTAGTGAGGTAGAAAGTGGTTCATACCTGTGCAGGTAGGAACACAGGCACTGTAAGGAGGAATGAAATTCTCCCCAACTACATTTACCCATCTAACAGTTTAGCTTCTCACTATGCTTACTTTCAAGTTTCCAGCTCTATTCTTCAATGAGAGAATGCTTGATTAATCCTATTAAACTTAGATTTTAGTCTTAATATTGCACCATTGACTGCCTGAACTCTGAAAAGAGCTAAGCAGTGTGACTTCTTAAATTTCTTACTGTGAAAATCTGGATTCTTAAATTCTAAAGAGGAGAATGATTTAAATAAGAAAATCTAAAACAAACCAAACCAAAACAAAAAAATCCCACACTTTCCTCATCTCTTGGTTGTATTTTGGTACCATTTTATATATCCTTAAGAAAGCACACAAGTGTTTGCAGCTCTCCTCCTTCTGCAGGTATCTCTCTCTCTCTTTTTTTCCCCATTTAATTTAGTTTAATTTTCTTTGCCTTTGTTTCTTTTAACTTTTTGCTTTACAAGCAATAAGAGTGTGAATTCAACCACCATTCAGGGGAATAAAATGTTCTGATGCTCCTAAAGGGGCTACTTGCACTTTGAATCCAGTCAGGTAAGAGGAATAAAGTGATTTTTTTGCTTATGCTGTGCCTCTAGCAAAGGAAGAAGAGGCAAGGCAACAAGAGGAATGAGAGATGGATATAAACTTGGCTCCCTACTTTCCTTAATTTTTGGACAGAAGAGTAGAATATTAAATAGGAAAAAAAAAAAAAAGGAAGCATTATAAAGATGTGCCAGGACTATGAACTAATAGATACTGTTGTAGGTCCATAAGGATAAGCAAAAAAAACCTATGGCAGCTGTCCCAGACCCAAATCTGTTACCATGCTGTTCTAAGGGCAAAAAGTCTCCTGTGACAATGTGTTGTGTGGACTTTGAAGGCTTGAGTCAGCACGAACTCTACCTTTCCTGCTCTTTGTGTCATTGAATGGGGAAGATGCCCTCAGAGGAGCATTGCAAAGGCTAAACACCTCCTTTAGCTATTTGTAACATGCCCACACACCTACCACAGACTGTGGCCATTTTTTCCCTACTTTACCCAGTAAAATTACTTTTGTACCACTCCTCTGCATGTCTCAGGTTGTACCAGATCAACTCTGCCATTCACAGACCCTATGTTGATTCTCATCTGCTACAGGTGCTGTACTGTCAACCCAACCAACATTAAAGATTGTGCTGCTACCCACATTGACACATTGAGGGTCATGGGGACTTTGCAGTCACAAAACCATCATCTATTATACATCTGAAAAACTGCTGAAGCCCAGTGTCAGAAGTCTCAGAAATATATGAGCCTGTGAAGTGGCAAACCCATCAACTATATGACAGCTTCATGCCCAAGGCTAGCAGGGCTGGACGTAGCAGGAAGGGAAGGCCCCTGCAATGTCTGGGGAATTGGCTAAATGGACCTAATAGGTCTTTTCCGTCACTGGTGTCTGTGGGCTACATCGTGCCCTTAGGCTGCATCCTGCGTACAGGGTGGCATGTAATGATGCTTCTCAGGGAGCAGCCCAAGGAAGGGACTGTGACAGAGAGGGTTATGATCCCTTCCCTGAATCCTTTTAGCTATCAGGTGGGAGGCAGTATGTCTTAGTGACCTGGAAGCAGGAGATTTTTTGCTCTGGTAGATATCCCCGAGTTTTACCCATTTCTATACTCATTCTTCCTACCCACTTCCCTGTTATCTATTTCTTCTTATCACACCCTGTAAGATGTGGCCATTGAATAGTGTTTGTACTCAACACTGAACCTTAATCTCACCTGCCTAAACTGTCTTCTCTGCTGGAAGCCAGTAGGGTATCAGCTGTCATGTCCAGCTTATGAGGTTGTGTAGCAGAGTACAGTGGCTTGGCTGCACTTGGCAGGTGGACAGTGTCCTGAAGAGCTGGCAGGAGAGGTCTCAGCACAGCATGGGGAACTGTGACAGGAACTTCGTATATACAGGATGCCTACCCTTACCCATAGAGGAGTATGTATGAGCCTCAAAATAACTGTACTCTGAGCCTCAGAAATCAAGTCACATCTGCCAAATTATGGTTTTCATAGGCTCAAAAGCTCCGGCTAGAAAAGCCTAGAAAATTTCCTGTCAAAGATGGAATTACAATCTCAGACTGTGATTTGGGGGCAAATTCTTCCATCCTTTCCCCACAAACAGTTGTACCTTTCAAGAGGTGAAGAGCTGAAGTGCTGTTTGGAGTGACATGGCTGAATTCAGCCTGTAGGAACAATGAAGTACATGCCATCCATAGAGACATATCTCTTTGCTGGAAGAACATCAGTTGCAGATGATCAATGATTGTAAGAGCTACTGAATCACAGCCTATTGCTTCTTTCTATCTATTACCACCGTGTATCATTCCTTGAGACAAAAGAGATTAAGAAAGTATTAATTTATATTTTCCCATAGGAGTTAAACTACCTAGTGACTATATGCATATTTATATATGTATAGTTAATACAGGTATCTATTTAAATGTAAAAGCCATAGTATTGCCAATGTGAGCAGAATATTTAAAGCAATTATCACCAAGCATTTTTCAAATACACAGAAGTAGTTGAGACACAGGAGCTGCAAGCTGTCATTCTTTGAGAAGACTTATAAAAAGAAGGAAGATAAACATACATAGAGGTAAAGAAAAACAAAAATAAATGCTCATGTAAATAAATTGAGTCTGACAGGACTGATGGACTTGGGACAGAACATCAGGTGTTCCACTCTGGTGATTTTTTTCCTTCCCTTTGTTGTCTGAGGTAAAGAACAAATTATTAAGATAGCACAAAACCTTTTAAAATCAAACACTGCCTCCAAGAGCCCCCTTCAGTAACAATAATAATCTGTTGTTTCACAAATGGAGACACTAAAGCAAAAGCTGCTAAGTAATTACAGGAGACATAAACCAATAGGTGCAATTCTGGGTACATTCTCACATGCTGCTTTGAAAGTAATTGTTCTTAACCTGACTGATTAAAATTTTCAGTGCCAACACAGTTGCAGAAGAGGGACAGGACTGTGTTGCTGTTAATGCCTGACCTTTGGCCTTATTTCAAAAAAAGGTGAAAATTTCCCCTGCCAGTGTGTTGGGGTAGAAAATTTCTCACCCTGGGTTTAACCTTGGTAATGTAAGTTAGAATCACCATAATTAAGTGTTTAATCTTACTGGTACCCTTTTACATACAAGGTTTATCCGGTTTATCTCTCCATAGATTAAACAAAGTATAGCAACCAATTATTTTCTCTTCTGTCATGCACAGATCTCGATGCAAGGCAGAAGATCTCTATTGTGCTAATCTTTCCCTTCTCTCTTTCTTACTATTGAAATGAACCTATAACAGAACTCAGTTACCTAATAAAGATCTATTATTCAATTTGTATTAACAAACGATATAAAACCATTAAGGTGGAATGAGAAAAAACAAGCAAACAAAAGCAAACAAGCATATAAAAGAAGGATAAAACATTATCTAGGGCAGGAGGAGATGGACTCAAGTTTCACCAGGGGAGGTTTGGATGGGACATTAGGAAAAAATTCTTCACCAAAAGAGTTGTTGAGCACTGGAATAGGCTGCCCAGGAAAGTGTCTGAGTCACCATCCCTGGAGGTATTTAGAAGATGTGTAGATGTGCACCTAGGAACAAGGTTTACTGGTGGACTTGGCACTGCTGGGTTAACAGTTGGACTCCATGATCATTAAGGTCTTTTCCAACCTAAATAATTATATGATTACATACATTCTATAATCTATAGATTAGACACAATATATAATCTACAGATTATAACATGTATAAGATCTCTGTACAAAAATACCTGATGAATAAGAACTCTGTAGAAAAAAATCCAAACAAAACATTACTCTAGGACAACTTTTTATGTTCTTATGTGGGCCATGCTAGAAGTGGGATTAATATAACTTCAACTGAGCTGCCTAAAGATGGTGCTTAAATTAAGATAGCTGGATTCATTTTCCTTCATATTATTGGAAACAAAGAGGCATCTCCGGACGATTCCTGTCTCACAGATCTGCCTTAGGAAGGAGTAAATTATCTCAGGAAATTCTTGTTTCTTTCATTAATTGCAGAGGGATCTTAGACAATTGGTTTGCATAACATATCTAAAATCCACTTTTGACCTATGTTAGGGATGTGGTCAGTTTGTCCTGTGCTAATGAATCTCACCCTTAAATTTTTACCTTAGGAATCCATAGTTGGCTCTGATATGAACAGTGATGTTAATGTAAATAAATAACCAGGTACATGTTACTAGGGTTGTGGTGTCTTTCATCAGTTGCTGAGGTGAATAGCTCGAGAGAGGACACCTTCAACACCAGAGCGGGGGGAGATCAGCGCCCAGGAGCCTCAGCTCAGAGCAGCCAGAGCCACAGAGGGAGCCTCAAGCCCTCGACAGGACCTGCCCAGGAGCCGGCAGCTCAGCTGATGCGAGCAGGGACTCACAGGGGGCGGAGCCAGGAGGAGCGGCGCCAGCCCTCACTGGGTAAAAATCCACCTCAGGCAGCGCAGCGCGGCAGTTTGCGCGGGCAGGGGAGCCGGATGGTGAGCACTCGCCTCATGACCAGGGCCCGGTCTGGAAGCTCTGGCCTGGCTGGCCCAGCAGTGGCCAGCTCAGGCACCCAGCAGAGCCGATGAGAGGTGAGGCTGCGGTGCAGAGCTCGGAGTGCAGAGGGTGCCTGTACTGGTCTGGTGAGGGGAGGGTGCACAATGGGCAGGGCTGCACTCGGTGCTCCCTGGTGGAGTCCCTTCTGCAGCAGGGGTTGAGCTGCGGGATGCTGTCATTAGGCTGCAAGATGTCAGGGAAGCTGAGAGGAAGCAAGAATGCTTGCTCCAGGCCCAAACTCTGTAGGGGCCTCAAGTGTCCCTTGTAGCTGATGGAGGAAAGAAGGAGGCTGTTAACCCAGGAAGCTGGGAAACTAAAAAACAAACAAACAAACAAAAAAACAAACAACCACAAAAAAAGGAGGAAGAGGACAACTAAAAGCAAGGGGCTTCCTCATAAATCTGTTGTCCCCACCCCAGAGTCGCTTTGCTGTTCTGCAGGGGGCTGATGAGGAAATGCACTTGCATGAGAAACAACCACGTGGTGCACTGGTAAAGATCTCTGCTGGTGCTGCCAGGAAAAAGCGGCAGGTGGTAGTGGTAGGGAACTCTGAAAGGGACAGAAACACTCATCTGTTGGCCTGCTCTGGTCTCAAGGGAGGTGTGTTGCAACCAGGGACATGGATCAGGATGTTGCAGAGAGGCTGCCTGCTCTAGTAACTCCCACAGACTATTACCCACTTCTAGTGATCCATGCAGGTGCTAGTGATATAGCAGTAGCCTGGAGAACATAAAGACTACGGAGCCCTGGAAGAGGTGGTTAGGGGCTCTGGAGCTCAGATTGTCTTTTCATCAATTCTTCAGGATACAGGGGAGGACCCTAAAAAGGCTAGAAGGATTGGACAGGTTAATAAATGGTTAAAGGGTGGTGTCATAGTCAGGGCTTTGGGTGTCTTGAACATGGGACCCGAGTTTGTAGGCCAGATCTACTGGGGGCTGATGGAGCTGGTCTGATAATGAAGAGGAAGAGCAGTTTTGGTAGGAGGCTTGCCAGACTGGTTAAGAATGCTTTAAACTAGATGTTTTGGGGGAGGATGGCATCATTCCATCCCAACACTCCCAGTCAGTTGCCAGCACCTATAATAAATGCTTGGAGCAATGTAGAGATATTCCAGCTGCTCCAGCCAATGAGCCGGCTTCATTTGTATCTCGGCTCAGATGCCTCTATACAAATGCCTGTAGCATGGAGAACAAACAAGAGGAATTAGAGTTGTGTGCATGTCTATGGAGGTATGATATAATAGGCATCACAGAAACATGGTGGGATGGCTCCTATGACTGGAGTGCTGGAATGGAAGGTTACAGGCTCTTTGGAAAAGACAGACCCGGCAGGCAGGGAGGGGGAGTTGCACTTTACGTTAGGAATAGGCTGGAGAGTATGGAACTCTGTCTGGGGAAAGGTGAGCAGTCAACAGAGAGTTTGTGGGTCAGAGTTAAAGGGAGAACAGCTATGGAGGGCATTATTGTGGGCATCTGCTACAGACCACCTGATCAACAGGAATCTGTTGATGAAGCACTATACAGACAGATAGGAAGAGCCTCTTGTTCGCAGGCCCTTGTACTCATGGAGGACTTCAACCACCCTGATATTTCTTGGAGCGACAGTACGGCCTGGCACAAGCAATCCAGGAGGTTCCTCGATTGTGTGGAAGACAACTTCGTTCTGTTAGTAACAGAGGAGCCAACAAGGAGAGGTGCCCTGCTTGACCTCCTGCTCACGAACAGGGAGAGGCTGATTGGAAATGTGATGCTCCAGGGCAGCCTTGGTTGAAGCGATCATGAGCTGGTCAAATTTGTGGTCCTCAAGACAGTGAGAAGAGCATGCAGCAAGCTCACTGCCGTGGACTTCAAAAGAGCAGACTTTGGCCTCTTCAGGAACCTGCTTAGTAAGGTTGCATGGGATATAGCCCTAGAGGGCATGGGAGCACAAGACTGTTGGTTGATATTCAAGGATCACCTACTGCAAGCTCAGGAGTGTTCCAACCAGAAGGAAGTGCAGTAGGAGGGCTAGGAGATCTCTTTGGATGGTGTTGTGGTTTAAAACCCAACCACAGTCTCTCTCTCACCCCCACCCACCCCCTCCCCCTCCTGGAGGGATGAGGAGGAGAATTCAAAGAATGTAACTCCCACGGGGTGAGATAAGAACAGCTCAGTAACTAAGGTATAACACAAATCACTGCTGCTACCACCAATAATAATAATAATGATAAAAAAAATAACAAGGGAAGAGAACACAATACCACCTGCCAAAACAAGTCTGACCCAGAAGAGAGCGAGCCCTTCCGGGGACTCCCAGTTACCTCCCCGGCCATGACATGCTGTGGTATGGAATACCTCTTTGGCTAGCTTGGGTCAGGTGTCCTGTTTTTGCCTCCTCCAGGCCCCCCCCCCCCCCCCCCCCCCCCCCCCCCCCCCCCGGCAGAGCGTGAGACTCACGAAGTCCTTGGTTAGAGTAAACATTACTTAGAATCATAGACTCATAGAATAGTTAGGATTGGAAAGGACATTAAGATCATCTAGTTCCAACCCCCCTGCCATGGGCAGGGACACCTCACACTAAACCATATCACCCAAAGCTTCACCCAACCTGGCCTTGAACACTGCCAGGGATGGAACATTCACAACCTCCCTGGGCAACACATTCCAGTGCCTCACCACCCTAACAGTAAAGAATTTCTCCCTTATATCCAATCTAAACCTCCGCTGTTTAAGTTTCAACCCGTTACCCCTTGTCCTATCACTACAGTCCCTAATGAAGAGTCCCTCACCAGCATCCCTGCAGGCCCCCCTCAGATACAGGAAGGCTGCTATGAAGTCTCCATGCAGCCTTCTCTTCTTAAGGCTGAACAGTCCCAACTTTCTCAGCCTGTCTTCATACAGGAGGTGCTCCAGTCCCCTGATCATACTTGTGGCCCTCCTCTGGACTTGTTCCAACAGTTTCATGTCCTTTTTATGTTGAGGACACCAGAACTGCACACAATACTCCAAGTGAGGCCTCACAAAAGCAGAGTAGAGGGGCAGGATCACCTTCGACCTGCTGGCCACGCTCCTTTTGATGCAGCCCAGGATACGGTTGGCTTTCTGGGCTGCAAGCACACACTGTCGGCCCAAGTTCATTTTCTCATTGACCAACACCCCCAAGGCCTTCTCTGCAGGGCTGCACTGAATTTCCTTTTTGCCCAACCTGTAGCTGTGCCTGGGATTGCTTCGACCCGGGTGTAGGACCTTCCACTTGACATGATTAAACTTCATAAGGTTGGCACCAGCCCACCTTACAATTGTGTCAAGGTCCCTCTGGATGACATTCCTTCCCTCCAGTGTATCAACCGAACCACACAGCTTGGTGTCATCTGCAAACTTGCTGAGGGTACACTCAATCCCACTGTTCATGTCAACGACAAAGATGTTGAACAAGACCAGTCCCAACACCAGTCCCTGAGGGACACCACTCATTACTGGTTTCCAGCCGGACATTGAACTGTTGACCACAACTCTGCGTACGGCCATCCAGCCAGTTCTTTATCCACCGAGTGGTCCACCTATCAAATTGATGTCTCTCCAATTTCGAGACAAGGATGTCATGTGGGATATTGTCGAACGCTTTGCACAAGTCCAGGTAGATGACATCAACTGCTCCACCCCTGTCCATAATTTCTGTAGCCCCATCATAGAAGGCCACCAGATTGGTCAGGCAGGATTTCCCATTAATGAAGCCATGTTGGCTGTCACGAAGCACCTTGTTGTTTTTCATGTGCCCTAGCATGCCTTCCAGGAGAACCTGCTCCAAACACTTAGCAACAACTAAAAAACATCATTGTTATCAGCTCTGTTCCCAGGCTGAAAGTCAAAACACAGCACTGCACCAGCTACTAAGAAGGACAAAAATTGACTGCTACTGCTAAACCCAGGACAGATGGATAAGGAGCTGCTGAGGAAATTTTGAAGGAAAAAAGAGGCTTATAAAAGATGGAAGCAAGGACAGGCAGTCTGGGAAGAATACAGGGGTGTTGTCCAGGAAGCTAGGGACCAGGTTAGGAAAGCTAAGGCCCACTTAGATTTAAACTTGGCTAGGGAATGTTAAGGGTAACAGGAAGGGATTCTATAGGTACATAGCGAAATAAAGACAATGCAGGCACCCTCCGGAAGGTATCAGAAGAACTGACTACCCGGGATTTGGAGAAGGCTGAGGTTCTTAACGACTTCTTTGCCTCAGTCTTCACTGGCAAATGTTCTGACCTATCTACCCAAGTTTTGGACGGCAGATGCAGGGAGTGTGAGAATGAAGACCTTGGGCCCACTGTAGGAGAAAATCTGGTTAGAGACCATCTTAAGAACCTGGACATACACAACTCCATGGGACCTGATGAAATCCATCCATGCTTCCTGAAGGAGCTGGTAAATGAAGCTTCTAAGCCACTGTCCATCATATTTGAAAAATTATGGCAGTCAGATGAAGTTCCCAAGAACTGGAAAAAGGGAAATATGACCCCCATTTTCAAGAAGGGGAAAATGGATGACAGGGAATTACAGACCAGTCAGTCTCACCTCTGTGCCTGGCAAAATCTTGGAGCAGATTCTCCTGGAAAGCATGCTGAGGCACATGAAGAACAACCAGGTGCTTGGTGACAGCCAGCATGGCTTCAGTAAAGGGAAATCCTGCCTGACCAATCTGGTGGCCTTCTATGATGGGGTTATGGAAATTATGGACAGGGGTGGAGCAGTTGGCATCATCTACCTGGACTTGTGCAAAGCGTTCAACACTGTCCCACATGACATCCTTGTCTCTAAATTGTAGAGACATCAATTTGATAGATGGACCACTCGGTGGATAAAGAACTGGCTGGATGGTCGCACTCAAAGAGTTGTGGTCAATGGTTCAATGTCCGGCTGGAAACCAGTAATGAGTGGTGTCCCTCAGGGGCTGGTGTTGGGACCGGTCTTGTTTAACATTTTTGTTGGTGACATCATTGTGTGCAGTTCTGGTGTCAGCATAAAGAGGAGATGGAACTGTTGGGTCAAGCCCACAGGAGGGCCACAAGGATGATCAGGGGACTGGAGCACCTCCCATATGAAGACAGGCTGAGAAAGTTGGGGCTGTTCAGCCTGGAGAAGAGAAGGCTGCCTGGAGACCTCATAGCAGCCTTCCAGTATCTGAAGGGGGCTATAGAGATGCTGGGGATTCATTAGGGATTGTAGTGATAGGACAAGGGGTAACAGGTTCAAACTTAAACATGGGAAGTTTAGACTGGATATAAGGAAGAAGTTCTTTACTGTAAGGCTGGTGAGGCACTGGAATGGGTTGCCCAAGGAAGTTGTGAATGCTCCTTCCCTGGCGGTGTTAAAGACCAAGTTGGACAAAGCCTTGGGTGGCATGGTTTAATGTGAGGTGTCCCTACCCATTGCGGGGGGGTTGGAACTAGATGATCTTAAGATCCTTTCCAACCTTAACTATTCTATGATTCTGTTATGGATTTGATATTATTAGGTGTAGGTAAGACCAAGTGAGCGTCTTCCTGAAATTATTTTACTTCGTGAAAAATGTATCTTTGCAGCCTCAAATCTTTTTTTTTCAGTTTTGACTGTTTCTAATGTATAATTTCAACATGGGAAAGGTATTACAAAACCCGAAGAATGTTATAAAAGTACATGTTAAAGGCTAAATAATGTTTGGGTTTTTTTTTTCTCATTTACAGTTAATTTACCATGGGATTATAACTAAAGTTTATGTACAGTTGAAAATTCCACCAGAAAACCTTAAATTTGAGCAACTCTATTTTTCCCCAAAGCAATTTCTTTTGCTTATTTTTTTTCCTTTAGATTTGAACACTGAGTTCAGAAATCAATTATTTATGAAGTTTTTTATGAAAAGACATGACTGATGAATGTTTTTTCTGCATCAGAAATTGACCTGTAGTAAAACTAAAACTTTTCTTGAAAAATCGCAGTGTTAATGATATTTTCTATACTCTAGGAAAACCTTTTCACATTCTTCAACATTTTCTTCCATGGATTGTGTTTATGGTAATGCACAATACTGTCAGTACCTTTTTTATAAATTGTGTTATTTTTTTAAGTCTTATGAAATAGGAAATATGACAGAAATTGTTACAAAAATCTGATGAATCTATTCACTCTTTAAAAACAGTAAAAAGCCCTCAGGAATGGTATGTGTAGCAAATTGATGAATTTCTAACATGTCTGAGAACTTAGGCTGATTATTTTGTTTGCGTATTAAGTTTTGGTTTTGGTTTAGTTCGGGTTTGTTTTTCTTTATGCATCAGGGTTTCTCAAATTCCATTTATCATGAGGAAGATGTGATGGATGTAATTTTACTCAGTGTTGCATATCTGAAAGTTAATCTGTACAAGCTCCCCAAGAAGTCTCCATAGTCAGTGAAGAGAAACAAACTTTTCCAGAGTAATTCATCCTACCACTTGTGAACACATACTTTGCAATGGGAGGAATCACCCTTTCCATGAGGTGATCTCCTTCTGCTGTTTGCAGAATAATATACCCAGTTTGGTGTTTTATCTGACTTTTAGCTTTAGAAGGCCTGACAGAAATGAAATGGATACCACTTCAACTGAGAAATAATATTGTTAGTGACCATAAATCACGCATGAGCTGCAGCACTCGGCTCATCTATTGTAGTCTGAAAGAGTCAAGCTCTGACGTAAATTGATCTAATGTCAGAGGCACAATGAATTGAAGCCAATATAACACTAAATGGATAATCGAAAGAGATTCATAGGCTAACTCAGAGCTTTTGACCTGGTTTTGCCTTTATTTTCTCCCCATATCCAGAAACTGCAGAAGTAAGTCTGGCTATAACCTGGTTTAGCTGGGGATATAACATGAAATCACTGGGCTTCAAACATTCGTCCTTAATTTTTTTCTTTCCCCCTGACTATATACTCTTAAATCCCTTCATTAGCTCTGAGTACAGGCAGTGAAAACATGTCAAAGTTTAAGACAAATAGAACAGTATTAAAAGAAAGAGAGCTATTTAGGGTGGGATAAGTCTTCCTTGGAAGTGCTTCTCTGTTTCCTATAAAGCAGATGCTGGGATTCATTCAGCAGTCTCTGTTATTAACTCATCTAAATCAGCATGCTACCAATATTAATTTATCACAGCTGAAACCAGGTCCTCTGACACTTTCTGATGGCTGCTTTTAAACCCTGCTGAATTGCAGCCCTGAGTCCTACATTAATCTACTAAGATTGGGAATGATCATATTCAATAAAAAATTATGACTTGGTTCATAGGGACTAAACCAGGCTTTCAAATTCAGTTTCAATTGAGTGTGTATTTTTGGACAAAATCAAGCACACAGGTAAATAAGGACCACCTCCAGCCCCTCAAATTGAGATAAATGCTGACTATGAGAAAAGCCTTCACTGGACTTTTTAATGATATATTGCATTTTGGAAAAGCAGATTCTTCACTATTTTCAAAAGAAAATTAAGGCATTATTTCATTGAAAACCTCCACCTACAAAAGAATACTTAGTCTAAAAAAAAAAAAGAAGATAAAAACAAAATCAGCTAACCAAAATAGACTTGGGTTAAATCATCATTTTAAATCCAACAAGAAATTTCTTTTTCACTTCAGCACAGCCTAATACTTTTCCTCAGGCTTGTTATTTCAGTAGCAAACTGAAAAGCATTCCTTTATCCAGCTCTTGCTGTTACTAGAAAGATTGAGTTGTGGCCAAAGAAGCATCGAAAGGGAATGTTTTCAGTGCTGAGCATTGGAGCTGGAGCTTGGCAGAGATGACAGACAACTCTTGCTGTTCTAATCATGAAGAAATGTGCTCCATCTGTGTGCCAAGAATAAACAAGCAGCTGAATATTCCATTGTTTTTATTTACTTATTTTCCAGGTAGTTCAGGTATCTCCGACTATCCTTATAAATGAGGAGGAAAAAGACATTACATTATTTGTATTGCCACTAGCTAAAAGATGATGGATTCCCACAGCATGGCTGGAGGGGTTTTATAGGATTTACTTTTATTTTTTTAAAAAGCTTACCTTCATTAATATTTAAGATTAAGCTTAGGGAAGTGAAAATGAATACATAACAAACAACCCAAGTTACTGTTTTCAAGTCTAGTTTGAAGTTCAGAGCACTAGTAGCTGTTGAAAACATCAAATAGAAAATATCTATTCTGTGGGACACATTTTTACTGTATCTTACCAAGAAGCGTGTAACATTTCTTAATTCAATGCCATACTGTCTCATTCACTAATTATTATCAATTGGCACAGCTTTGTACTGCTAATAAGGTACTACCAGATTACACAAATGTATAACCTGGATCACTGTTCTGTAATCTGTTTTGCAGAAACTCACAACTAAACACTGTTTCTCTCTTGAAGAGAAAAAAAATCTCGATGTAAACTGAAGTTGCTTTGCTTGTTTTGTGCCTGATTTCTGTAGAGCTTACTGTAAAATTATTCTACCAGCTTGGTCTATAGTAGAATCAGGAAAAACATTGAAGAGGAAAACTTTATCATGTAATTAAAAAAACCACCCAAAACCTCCAACTCTGAAATGTTTAATTAAACAGTTCTAGAGAGAAGTGGCTAGAGGCTGAATTTGGCATGGAAAATACACTGAAGAAACCTTTGAAAAGGATTGAATGAAAATGTGTTTTGATTTGATTAAGTTCTCTGAGAAAATAATAAAATTAATTTGACAAAGAAGTCAACTTGATAAGTTCTTGCAGGACTATTAATGCCAGAAAAAAATAAACAAACAACTAACTTTCCAACAGGAGCATTATTTGGCCTGAAAAAGAAGGGCTAGTTTTGAATTCTACAAGCACCTGGCAAGTTCCCTGGGAAGAGTCTGCCCAGTGTTTTGCTTGTCTATCCTAGCCAACTTATCTTTTCAGTGGATAATGTTTTGTTTTTAGAGAAGTCTGTAGGACTACTTACAAGAGCTATGTGCTGCTCCAGGAGTGTGAAAACTAAGTAGAGTCTGCAATCTATATTTTCTGTATGCACTTCTCCTTAGCTTTTGACTTGGATTGATATTTTGAGCCATACTATTATTATTAATTTATTTTGATATTCCTTAAATAATCAGCTCTTAAGTGAATGCTTGAGATTCTTGGTCTCCTACAAGCAAAAAAAACCAAAGAAAAGAACAAAAGAATGGTTCTTCCAATTTTGAAAATAATCTATTTAAAAAATATTAAATATAATAGGGACTGATTCAACTTGTTAATGATTTATAGCTGTAAGAATTGAATAATGCCCACCCCCCCAAAAAAATCTTATTATACTCTTGCATATGGGTCTATGTCCCCCTGTTTCAGATTGATACAAAGGTAGTGAAATGAGCTGGCTGAAGCGAACAGGACTTTTAATACCAATAACTAGATGAAAGGAAGGCATGTTCACAGTTTGAGCCTCTTTGCTTATTTTAAAGCTGATAATCAAATCTACAACCAGCTTTCACTTTAAGACCAAAAGCCTTTTCAGTAGGGGCAATTTCCAGATGGGCTTCACCCTTTTAGCTCCCAGCCATCTTCACTGTAGAACTACTCAATTAAATGTTGCAGCTTTGTTAATTCTGACCTAATAATATTTTTTTTTACAGTCACTTTGTTTAAAAATGCTTGAAATGTTTTGAAAAATACTTATTGCTCTAGAAATATACGTAGGAGCCTAAGGTAGGAACTTTTGATATCTGTCAGTAGGGAAGCCTTTTAATGGATAAAAACCTTTCTCTTCAGGAAATGCTTCCATAATGGAAAGAAATATTACTTGAAAGTTCATATAGCCATTATGTTGATGAAACAAAACAGGGCATTTCTCTTGTACCCATTTCATAGGATGGAAATGTATTTACTGCATTCCTGCATGCAAATACTGACCTACAACTTCTGCACTGTCCCTGTGGCTTTTCTTATATGATCAAGCTAGAGACTCTTCTCATTCAAAAGATGGCCATACAACATATTCAGTCTGATGTAAAAGCCATTAATGACTGCAGGAGAGCTGTTGTTTTCACTGGGCTCTGCAGTAGGTCTTTAACCTACTGGAGCTAAGTCAGGGAAAGACTGAGGCAATGGTGCTAGCTGTGGACCCTGCTCAGGCTGGCTGGAGAGGATGTAGAAAAATTGACATGTTTAAAGCTTTTTATCCAAAATCTGTTTCCAAAATAAAATACTTGTAGCAGCAGTCCTAAGGGAAGCTGACACAGTGTGTTCTGGCTTTAAAAAATACCAGATTGAGCAGTGAGCAGTGCAAGAATTCTGGTTTTGAAGTTTGATATGGCTTGAGAAGCAGGTGCTATTTGTGCCAACAGCATTTTGGGATTCCCTGTCTGTTCTGGGCATTAGTCAAGAAAAGCTGCTCTGCAAAGCCAAGCTACAAACCTCTTTGAGGGGTTGTTTTTCTCTCCTATTTGGCCATCTCCATCATCTCCAGCTGTTCTTCCTGCTATGACATGTGATGAGAAAGTGGCTTGGAACAGCACAGAGCCATGAAAACCAGGCAATGTAGGATGCCAAAGCAGAGACAAGGGCAATTTCTCATCTGCCCTGAAGGTCCTAGAGGAGTTATCTGTTTTAGCTTTGTTCTTTTTTTCATGTGATACCACTTGAAGAATTAATACAGCAGCCTGGTGGAAGCTATTATGATCATTATGCCAGTGATACCCAGATATTTATCATCACCTTTCACAATGTTTAGGCAATACAAAAAAAGCCCATGTTTTGTATCTAGACCTCAAGAAGTGCCTCTAGGTCACACAAGAAAGAGATAAAACAAAGTCATGGACATGCTATGTCTTATAGCTGCTTAGGTATAGCTCTTTCTTCTCTTTCAGAACAAGAAAAAAAAATCAATGTACCATAAAGCAGCAACAATGCATAATTTCAAGGGGATTTTCACTTATGAAACTGCTGTTAATTCTGCTTTAACAAGTGAAGAAAAACATGTTGTCTAGGTTTTATTAAAAGGTAGAAAGAAAATGGTCCTTAATGCATAAGTTACTTGTGATCCAGCTCTCAACTCAGTGCAGACTTATGGGACTGGGAAGAAAGAGATGTTTTGAACATATAGGTATTAATTATAATCTCACTGCATCAAAATTACATTTAAATTAAAATTAATTAGACAGCTGAAGTAGAAGGGATAGCTGCACCATCCTGGAGTTATCTAAAAGGCATGTAGATGTGGCGCTTAGGGACCTGGCTTAGTGGTTAAGTTAACGACTGGACTTCAAAGTTTTTTCCAACCTAAATGATTCTACAGTTCAATAATTTTGTGACATCCCATAGTCCACATTGTGTTGCCCTCTTTCACTCTTTGAAGCCTGCTGCAGCCCTGTCCACTGATTCCATGCCTGGCCGTTCGCTAGTACCAGCTCCTAATTTGAACAGAAATGCCATAATCTTTTGTTGGAAAATGTAAATGTCCCTTTTTTAAATGTTTCTCCAGAGTATGACTGCCTTCAGAAATCTTACAGTAGGCTGTTTGTAAGCTGATAGTGTTATACATGAATAATTAGGTGAGTGTGTATGAGGTTTTAATTTTCTGCTTTTCCTCTCTTCTTTTCCTCTTGCATTGCTTCCTGGAGCTGCACCAATAAAACTGGTGGCAAATCAGCCTTTCAGAGCATGGGTGGCACACGGATGATGAAGTTCTTATTGATTTTGGATGGAGCAAGCCAGAGAACCAGCTATGCCCTGGGACACAGGGAGGACGTGTGAGAAAAGGCGAGCAAGCTGTCAGAAAACTGAGCCTGGGACTTGCTGGACAAGATACGTGTCGTCATGACTTCAGTGTGCAAGAGCACTGAATCTGTGGATACCCTTATGGTTTTAAGCAGAGATGCTTTTCTCCCACAGTGTGCTCTACTTTGTTCTGTCTTGCAACCTGTCAGCTGGTTGAGTTGTCTTAAAACTTGAGAGCTTTGCAATTTTTCCCCACTCCCTTTCCCCTTCCCCCAGTCTCACCCTTCCTGCTACTGCTCTCTTTATATCTCTATCCTGAAAATGTTAACAGTGATAACTAAACTTTTATTTTTTTTTCTATACCTGAATAACCTCTTGTGTGCAGGATATTTTCTGCTTTAGGGCACAATCTGTTGCAGCACAGTTATAACTGTTGCTAAGGCACCTATTGTCATTATATATGCCTCGGCAACAAGGCATTCTGTCGTGTTTCTCATCTGTGAGCCCAGTGATTTATTGATAATGCTAATCTTGTTTGAAAGTTATAGAGCTTGTAAGTCAAATGTGTTTAAAGGGAGAGATAGAGAATCCTACTCCCCAACTTTTTATTGTTTGCATGTCAGAATAATCAAGTTTTTCAGCCACCATTTGAAGAGCTCAAGGTGTTTCTCAAGCATGAATGAAACCTCACAACAGTACCACAAGGAGGATTTTTACATACTCATTAAATGCAACAGAGAAACTGAGTAGCAGAAATGACAATACATATCTTAACCTATCTTGCATCTAGTAACCATAACACTGAGCCTCAAGGGGATATTGGGCTAGTTTTACATTATCTTTTCTGTGATATATAGTAATTGGTATGTATGCCCATATCCTCTGTTGAAAACAATTTTCTATTAAAAACAATTTGGACAGATATTTTTTATTACCTTTCCTGTATTATACTCTTCTATAGTAAAAGATACCCCCTGCCCTGAAGTGCTTTCTGTCTGATCGGCTCAGCCAGACAAAATAAGTTTTACAATCTCTATTTTACAAATGGGGAAATAGGATATAAAGACATTAAGGAGAGAGCTTTTGCAAGATCCCAGAAGAGAGAAAATTCTCAGATATTATGCAGAAAACTGAAAATTCTGACCACTTATGGAAATACAGCTATTAAGCGGATAAATAGGTAGATATAAAGGCTTTCAGTTGTTTCCTTTCCCACTCCTTATTACAAGAAGATCTGGATTATACTGTCATTGTGGTATTCAGCTCTCTGTCAACGTGAAAATACTGCTTAGCTCCAGTTTTTAGGGGGTGAACTCTGGAAAAGAAAGGCTAACGGTTACTTCCAAACAAAAGGTTAGAGCACTCAAATGCCTCTGCAATATTGTACAATATTCTGCTGTTGCTGGCATTTACGTGAGCCTTGTTCAGTTTTGTCCTTGCTCTAGAGATGCCTGAAGTCCCTTAAATATGTGTGTTGGCACAACATTCCCTAGGGTCTGATGCCACCAAGCGATTAGAAACCCTAATTATATCTAAACCCATTGCCTTCCCAGTGTGTTCCCTAGCTTAGCTTACCTGAAAAGCTCCTTAGAGGCAATTAAGCTTTTATTTTTTACTTTTTTCCCTTCTGAAAGATGAAGTGGAATTTTCATCTTACCAGCAGTTTAGTATATAATCACTTAGGATACAGACAAAAGTTTCACTCCAAAAATAGGTTTTAGTGTTTACTCATAACGCAACTGCTTTCACAAAAAATCCTGGAGGCAGACAATAATGCATTTTTCTTAGCAGCTTTGACTCTTATTGTGACTCACTGTTGGTTGCAATGGCCTGGATCCTACCTAACATCATCAATTGAAGGGTTCAGTTTAGGGTTCAAATCATAGAATCATAGAATCATAGAATAGTTAGGGTTGGAAAGGACCTTAAGATCATATAGTTCCATCACTTCATTTTAATTTCCAGAAGTTAACCATTCTTGCTAAATAGTTACACTGTCTTGGAGTCAGTAAAGAAAAGATGATCTTGCCCATTCTTCTGAAGGTGCTGTTTCTCACCACAAAAAGAGGGGAAGTTTTGCTGACAAAACTCCTAAATCAGTTAATTCAGTGTTTTCATGTTGTAGGTAAGTCAGTTATATCAATAGTGCAAATTGCATCTTTATCTCCTGCCTCTGGCTAAATGTTTCCCTTGCACTGTGTACGCCACATTCCTGATCCCCTTTGCCTTCATGAATTGCCTCTAGAAGGTAAAGCTTAAAAAATTAAACCTAAGAAAAATAAAATAACCCTCCCAAACTTCAAAATCAAATGCAAGTAAGCATTGCATTCCCACTGAACGAGAGCTAAGATAAATGGTCAAAATGACACAAAGGAATGGCACATCTATGTGGCTGATGGCAAGGGGGTCTGGGGGCAGATCTCCTTTAGCGGGCTTAGTCAGCAGATAGGTTCAGCTATAATATTTGGTTATATAACCCTTTGGTTATATAAAGATTAATAACCCTTTGGTTATTAAGGTGCATAAAGATAGTGAAAATGTATTTGAGACAAAGAAACAAAAATGTAGACCAAAACATGTCTGGTCCTAAATGCGTTGACCCCTGTCATAAATTGTTTGTCAGAGAAAGGTTTAAAACCCAGATCCGGCTGACAATGATGCCTTTATCCTGAAATAGCTCTCTAATGACAGTATATGCACTTCTTTGCAGTCTTATTCCTGGGCCACCCATTTGGCATTTCTAGACTGTTATAAATGGTAGGTCTATCCTCAATGAGGTAAGTCCTTGGCAAATCTTACACAATTAACTCCAAAACCACTATTTCTGCTTAGTTCACTTATTGTAGGTCTATGTATATCTGATACCTTGTGCAACTTCACTAATGCTACCAGATCTAAATAAGAAAATCAGGCAAAGCCTTGAAATAATCAGTTTTACTCTTTAAAACTATTGATATATATATCTGTCAAACCAGCTCCAACACTAAAAAACACAGGCTCCTCTCCAGCCTTCTGGCTTTTGTCTTCATTGGGTGATGGGAGGCATGAATCAAACATTCACGACTGCAAAATTCTCTCCCATCTGTTGTAAAACCAGCGCAAGCATGAGAAACTGAGAGGTGAAGCAATTTTCCAACCTCCTCAGCAATCTCATAAATTATCTGCAACTAAATTACCTAGAAAGCAGAGCAGAATCTCCCAGCCTTAGGTAACAATTACACTATGTGAACTTTGAGAAACCTCTTGCTAGCACTCAAAATTAGGAGCTTAATACACAAATGAATAGTGAAGCTATGATTATATCAGTGTTTAGAAATGCTTCTGCATCCCACCCAGGTGTTGTGCTGACTTGCTTCTGAATGGGGAAGTGTCATAACTGATTTCACTGGAAAAGAAGAGTAGACTGGCATTGCCTGCCTCTGAATTACCATGCAGCTTGCATCAGTTTGTTTGACCGTTTGAGGCAGGAGAATGCTCAGGTCACCTTCCTAGCATTAGATGCTTCGTTTAGACACTGGTGCAAGAGTAAAGCTCTCTGACTTCTGAGCAATTCTCAAATGCCGAGTGAGATTTTAGTTGTTAGTGCCAACGAAAATACAAGGAGTCCCTTACTGTTTTCAAAAGGTTATTCCCCCCAATTCAAAATGCATTAATTTTTTATCAAATCAAACACTTTTGATCAAATGACTCACATCTGTTAAATTTTCTTTCATTTCATAGTAATCTATTTTCCTTCTCCTAGTATCCTTTCGCCTGATGGCCCTCAAAAATTATATATATCTATTTTATTAATTTTTCCACTTAGCCATTCATCAGTGTTTGCACTTACAAGCCTTCCACAAAAACTTTTGCACAGATCAGAGCCAGAAGATCTCAATAAGATGGGAAGAACAAGCTGGCAAATGGGAGATGATGCTGATTTCTCAAGAATCCAATATCTTCAATGCAGATCAGAGCTGGTCTGAGCATCTTGTGACCCAATAAGGCTTTCTATAGTTCTTGGTTCGTCAGCATGGGGGAAGAATATGTGCGTTGGTAGGCTTTGTGCCACTATGAGCCTAGGAATGGTCAGCTGCCAGACATGCTCATACTTGAGCAACAGACTGGCCACCACTGATGCGGTTGATAGGTCTAGTTGATATATTTAGTTCACATCTCCCAGGATGCTGTAGAAAGATAACAATGATTATACCCACTTTACATAAAAGGAAAATACAAGAGAGAGAAGCTCAGAAAGTAATCAATGAGATTGTTGATTGACAGTCACAGCCTTTTTGGACAGACATGGTGTCATGCTGCTATTTTTTTTCCTTTTCTCTCAGGGCTTATCTTCCCACGGAGGCAGCTGAGGCAGTGTGCAGCCCACATACAGACAATCCTGGACAGTACTGATAAACTCAGGAGACAACAATAAGCACATCAACCAAGAAATAATTTTATTCAAGATAATCACACCTTTTCCTTTAAAAAGTCCCAATCTTCTGAATTATTCTATAATTACATGATCTCCAAATAACTGCTTTTCCTCCAGTGCCTAATAATCCCTTCTACTCTCAATTTTCTTGGTATTTCTATTTTTTTTTCCAAGAGGTACAGGCCTCAAGCAGGTATCTCAGGTGTGTTCCCACGCTAATCTCCTCTATTTGTTTTTTATTTAATGCCTCCCAAAATCACATTGGACTATGTTATTTATTTTCTGCTATAGCACATGGCAAGCATGTAACAGTTTTGCTATTTACTCTTACCCCAAATTTCTTTTAGCATTCACTTTTCCTCAAGCCTCTGCCTGCCAGAAAATAGCTTCATTCCTTATTATTACACTTAGGTGAAGCAAAGGGTAATTTAGACCTTGTTTCTTAAAAATGCGTCTCTTTTGGTAACCATAGCAAATTGTTTTGGATTTTTCTGTATTAATTATTCATAAAATTCAGTTTAGCATGATTATTAATTCTAACCTCTCCAGTGTATGAATAAGCAATCTCATTGCTTAATATTAGTGCCTGACCATTCTTCTTTACAGCTAATGACCTGTCATAGATATCTGGGTCTAACAGTCATCAGGAAGCTGGTTTGTACTTAATTACTATTAATTTAATAAAACAATGATTGAACTCATAGTGAAAAGCTGTCAGTGCTTTGCCTCAAATTAATAGGAAAATAAATTAGTAATACATCTAGAGTGACACATCAGCAATCAAAATAGTTTTTTATACAGGGCCAATTTTGAATCTGCATTTCCCTGTGCCTGAGTCTTGCACTGTCATGTGTCATCTTGGGGGAAAAGCACATCTGCCACCCTCTCATTTGTACAGTTTGCTGGGAGAACTCTCTCACACATTTTTTATTACTTTTAACATTTCTAGGCGGAATATCTGATAGAAAGTTTTTCCCATTACCTAAATCTCAGCCTGAAGGACACAGATGTAGAAAAACATTATTTTGTCCCTTTGATACTCAAGAGCTTTTAAAACCATGTCCAGCAATTAATTCCTCCACATTTTCTGCCCTAACCTTTAAATTAGTTCAAGGTGATACCTTAATTTTTCAGATGGATATTGGTAAGTTCACTGGGAAGTCTCACAAGCATCTGGATAAGAACAACTGAATGAGTGGCTATTGTATGATGCAGGTGTGCACTGGGAGAACAGTAGTAGAGTCACCATCTGGCTTTGTTGCTGAACTCAACCTATTATCCAGCTAATGCATTTGGAGTCATTGTAACCTGCAAATCTTTCAACTCATTCAAGACAAGGAATGAAACTGTTTGCTGGAGATGACACAATTCAGAAATGAAACAATACTGATAACCAGGAAACACTTTTAATGACAGTGAATTTAAGGTTTTGGGAGCTTTCCTTTTTCTAAGTTAATGTAACACTCATAAATGTTCACAATCTTTCACAACAAAGAAGAAAAAAAATCATTCATTACCCAAGGGAAATCTTTCAATGGAAGTAATATTAGGACTGGATGACACCACCACCAATGTCAGGCTTTATAGCTGCAGATACTAAATGTGCTGAAGTGGAAACCTTATCCTGAAGAACTCATATGATGAAAAAGTTTATCCCCTCAGTTACTGAAAAGGGGAAACTGGCAACCAATTGCTATAGATCCCAGAACTCCTGATTTCCCAACCCAGCACCAATTTCAAACATCTTGCAAATGTTTGAGTGAAATTCAGACTGCACTTCCAGGGCCTTTGGTAGCAGATTGCAAGGCTAAGAAATGACTTGTCACTATAAGAGTGCAGAAGAGTAGGAGAAGTGACAACTGAATAAGATGAATTTTCAACAGCACACCAATATTATAGACCTGTAGCTCTATAGTTACTTCTATATGTGTGCGTGCATGCACACACATACACATATATCTTTCATGTTGCATAACAAGGAATGTAGGTTAGTGTTTATGTCCTGTTGTCTTTTATTGATTTTTAAAAACACAACCATAAACTATATGCTGTTCTGTACAATATATAAGTGTGTATGTAATATAAATTGCATAAATACAGATGAACTACTGCAGTTGTCATATAGTTAGACAGTTTAGGCTTTGAAGTGATTCTTTATTACTTGGTTACTGTGATTTTCTGACTTTGATTGCTATAATAACATCAAAACACAGTGCAGCTTTTAAATATATTCACTTCAGCCTTTGTTCTTAAAAGAGACCAGTTATTTATTTCTGTCTTCTAAAGAATCTCATAATCCAAGTAAGGAGGGAAATGCCAGTAATGCTATGAAATTACTGTGTGTTCATGTTCATGCAGGTTTCTAAAAATAAACATGTGTCTAATTTTTTCATATATATACATTTTTGTACATGTTTCTGTCTATGTTAGTGTCGTGGTTTAAACCAAGCCCCCCAACTCCCGGAGAGTTAGGAAGAAGAATCCAAAGAATGTAGCCCCCACGGATTGAGATAAGAACGGTTTAATTGCTAAGGCATAACACAAAACCCCTACTGCCATTTACTACTACAAATAATAATGATACAGCAAACAGCAAGTGAAAAGAATACAACACCCCACCAGCCACCGACCCATAACTCACTCCACCCTGCCTGGCCGAGCACCATGTGCTCCCTCCTCCATTTTCCTCCAGAGCTCTATCCCTCCAGCCCTCTCTCCAGCTTTCTCTTTCCCAGTATGCAACCTGGGCATCACGTGCTATGGTATGGAATAACTCATTGACTAGCCTGGGTCAGGTGTCCTGTCTCTCCTTCCTCCCTGCCTCCCCTCCTCCACCTGGCTGGAAAAAACCTTGAACAAAAACACCCTCAAAACATGCTCAAACCATGACAGTTAGAGAAAATGAGTCATTAAGACAGTGTATGATTCTGCATATACATGTAATAATTATATACAGAAAATATGGCACCTGAGAGAACATTTAAAAGCCTGTAAGTCTTGCCAGCATTAAAAAAGCTATAAAAATAGCAACTGTTATATGTTATACCTTTTTTTGTATTTTTATGGTAAATCTAGGCATTTTTTACTCATGTGAATGTTTACATTAGTGAAATTTGCCCATTTAGACATGAAAGCACTATTAAGGGGGGAATTTATTAATCTGAACCTAAATGGACTGTGCAGGGTTGAAACAGACAAATACTTCTCTGTATTACCATTAAGCAATTTTGTTAAGCAGTATGCTAACTTTCCTTTTTTTTGTTGATATCATGATTCTCATAATATCTTGGTATTTTACATGATTTATAAAGAGATGAGCTTTATAGGATCACACTCTCCATTTGCCTGCCTCTCCCAGCATTTTCTCCCATTGCACCATTCTCTTGGAAATTAGTCGGACAATTTTGACTAAAATGGCAGAAGTAGTTCAGTTCAGGCCCTGTAGATTGATAGTGATGTAACTGGGATAAAAATTCAGATGAACAAGATGCTATAGTGAATGGAAAAAGTTCTCAGGAGATAGCATTTAAAATAATATCTTCGGTCTAGTGAAAAACCCTTTGTTATCACAATCTTATTTGCAAAAGGACTCAAGAAAAATGATGACAGATATAAAATAAATAATGAAATCTTCCTCTGTTTATCTGAGGAAGTTGAGGCTGCTTAGCCTGGAAAAGAGAAGGCTGTGTGGAAACCTCATAGCAGCCTTCCAATATCTGAAGGGGGCCTATAAGGATGCTGGGGACAGACTCTTCATTAGGGACTGTAGTGATAGGACAAGGGGTCTGTGTGGCTAAAATACTCGATTTTTACTCAAAATGTGAAAATGCAAGTATACCTGTAGACTTCTATAACTGATAAAAAGGAGGAAGAAATGCCGTTTCCCTTAAATAGGAAAGCTCTTGCTGACATTAATAGGATTCCATATCTATATAATCCACGCTTTGGATCTCTTTTTTTTTAAAAAAAAGGAAGATAACACTATTTCTTTGTCCAGCAGATTTTAATTTTTTTTTTCAAAGGAGAAAACAAAAAATATGAAGGAGATGCTCATTTGACATAGTGATTGGGTTATATAAATACAGAGAATGACATTTACACATCTAAGCAACTTGCTTTTCTTGTTCCAGAGACCACAGTGATTGTGTTAAAGAGTGGCTTAACCTCAGGGTCCCAAATTCATGAGAGGCAGATTTTAAATATGAAATCAGTTTAACAAATGTCACAATAATATGTCTGAAATGGCTGTAATTTATAACCATTTAAAAAGATTGAATTTTGACATTTCAGTTGTGGGGTTTTTCCCCCTGGAATATGGACATTTTTTTCATTATTATGCAAAAATTAGAAATAGTTTTACTAATTATTTGACTAAGCATCCCAAGAAAGTGTAATGATGGAACTCACATTCCCAGTGATGATAATTGTGCTCATTTTGGGATCCAAGATGAATACTAATTTGACAACTTTTTCTAAATTCCATCCTTGTCTATTATAACCACCTTAGCTTAGGTCAGTAGTCTTGAAGCAATATGCAGAAGTCCTAACTGATTTCAGCATTTTTTATCTTCCTCAGATTTATGCATAAAATCTATACCTCTCCTGTGAGACCATCTAGAATAAATTGTGTTAATTCTTGTATTTACTGAAACTGTCTTTCTCTTGCTAAGCCACGTGCATCCAATTATGTGAAATGGGAAATGCTTTAAAATATCACATTCTGGCATGAAGTGTTTGAAAATCTTCGGGGGATGTTAGTTTGTCTTTAATAACAAGTCCCAGATTGTGCCTAGTGGTCCACTTCTATGAAAATAAAGATTCTAAAGTGCTATTAAAAAAAACCCAAACAAAATCCAAAATTATCTCATGGTTACTATCTGTCAAATTAAAAATAATTCTGTAACTGGGAAAGGAGGATGAAGGGAAAAAAAGCAGATTACTTGAAAGAGAAAGCTATTATATTTATTTCAAGAAATACAAGGAAAAAAAAGCTATTTTATTTTCAGATCCTCTTTTCCCCATTTCCACAATTAATGGTTTCTCAGTATTTACAGGGGTTAAAAAAATTAGAACTACGATAAAACTATGATAATTTCTGAGGCAAAATAAAAGACTTTTGAGAATTTCTTGTAGGATAAAAAATGCCTCTTTGTTTTGCATTGTGCTACATTTTGCCTCTGTCAGACACACATATCAGTGGGCATTGGTGGGTTGTTTGGTAAGTGCATTTTATTTTCAAAAATAATTTTCTTCCTAAAGAACCAAACAGCACTTGAAGCATCTTGTTTTATTCTGTGTCAGACAGGCATTTGCTTCTGGGTGTATGAAAAGTGCAAATTAGTAACCAAACATCAGAAGAGAGAATGGGGGGAGGTCCCCACTGGGTGGAGATGAGGGGATGAGGGGTTTTTTCTTATTCTTTTTCTTTTTTTTTTTTTCCTGGGATCTGAAAATGCAGACATACCCATGGGGAAAACGGGAGAGGAAAAATTTATTGTAAATAACATTCGTGCAATTGGTTCAGTCCTGTTCCTAATGGAAGTTACACAGCCTTCCTTGGAAACCACAGAGGTGTTGCCTTTCTCTTCAAAGACAGATATGAACCTAAGAATATCATATTGGAAGACATATCCTGAATTTCCAAGCTTCTTCCCCAGTTATTGCAAAATCATGTTATGAGCCCTATAATACATGTATTAAATTCCATCTGGAAAAAATAATTAGGCTTTGGGGGTGTTTTTCTTTTCCTGGTACTTGTACTGCAGGGCCATTCTAAAGCCTTCCTCTTCTGATGTTTTATTAGCCTGCTTCAAACTTTCATGATAAATGTACTTATGGGCATTTTATACCCAATTGTTCTCGGGCCAAAACTGCTCATTGATGTGAATGGTCATTCTCTTTCTCTGGTGTACACATCCTATTGTATTTACCAATGGGTGGGAAAAACACACAGAGTACCTCTTGTGGGGCACAGCTGGACCTTAAATGTATCCCCTGGCTCTTCTCTTGCTTTATCCAAAAGCCAAATCCAAACCAATGAGGATTCTTGATTCCTGTTCAGTTTATTGAGCCAACTGATCACTGGAATCTCTGGGCTTCACACACAGCCCCTCTTGACCGAAGTGAGAAGACAAATATACCTAGCTCAGAACAAATATGATGGTGTTACATATAAGAACCCTGATACTTTGCCTGTGTTTCCAACATTTCAAGAGCTTAATATGCTTTACCTACTAATATGCTTTAATATTCTTTAACTACAAGTAGTTAAAGAAATAATGTGAGTAGATCCACCTTACTTTAGGCATCTGCAACGTAAATGTCCTCCTGTGTGCTAACTCAAAGCTGCTTTACAGCCACTGGAAAAAGACATGATTGCCTGATCTGTGTAAGATTCCTACTCTAGCATGAAATTAATCATAACCAGAGTCTTCAAAGAGCTTAGTACTGATTTCTTTTGGAAAACTAACTTGAATCACTAAACAACTAAGAAACAAAATTCAAATACTTTGTTTCAGTCTTCAAGCTCAGACAATATACAAACTACTATTAATTACCTGGATAACAGACTAGGCTTTGCATTTTACAAGTTTTTACTCCTTTATCAAAGACAGTTGACTCATCCTTTAAACAAACCAAATTAATATTTACTGGATGACTTGTATAATTTAATGCTCTCCCTAATTGTGTGGTTATTCACCTTTATAGTTCAGCACTGCAGATGTCATTGAATCACAGAATGATTTGTTTTGGAAGGGACCTTAAAGATCATCTCGTTCCAACCCCCTGCCATGGGCAGGGACACTTTCCACAAGACCAGGTTACTCAAAGCCCCACCCAATCTGGGCTTGAACACTGCCAAGGATGAGGCTTCCACAACTTCCCTGTGTCTGGGGGTACATGAAGAATAGCAGGTAAGGAAACTAAGGAACTGCTTACTCTTTGAAGCTGCTGTAACTAAGTGGAAATGCCATCCCAATAATTCAGACATAATCACTGGGAAGTGAGGAGGGTGGTCTCTGAGCTTCCAAAGACTTGCGTGACAATGGGGAAATCTACTTGATCCAGACTGGACTTTAAAAGTCAATTAGAGTAGATTTTATGCTGGTGGGCTTCAGAGAAGGATTCAGAATACATGCTCTTGGCCCCTTAATCCTAGGAACACTTAAAATCACTAGTGCATCTACACTGGGGCAAGTAATTTCCTTGGTGCTTAAGTAGCAAGGGAGGCATTGCTTCTCAAGGGAAGAGGAACAGGGAGCTAGTGTGACAATACAATTAGCAGAGACAGTGGCCTCAGCAACAAAAGCGACAATCACACAGCACTTGAGTAAGGCAGACAGATAAGGGTAGTAGTGATAATCATCTTCAGCCAAGAGTCCAAATAACTTGTCAAGAACATGGTGATAAATGGGGGTTGGGATAGATGATCTTCAATATTCCTTTCTAATCCAAACCATGTTATGATTATGTTATTCTATGATAAGGTCAAGATAGGAAGGTAAACCTATAGGTCAGGTCAGTATATGGAGCAACACAGTACACAGTCAAGCATTGCCTTCTGGAGATTGCTGGCTGGGCATCGTCACCTGTTTTGTCCATATAGTTTGCCATAGCCAACCTGTATGTTTTGAAGAGGTAGCTTGCACGTATCCTTCAGAGCCATAATTCAGAACAGGAACTGACAATATTTAAAGAGTATATAAAGCACCATACCTTAGACACATGTTTTGAGGAAAACTACAAAAAAAATGTGAGGTGTCTGCCAGGTACCATGGCAGACCACTGAAGCAGACACAGGACTAGGAAATTCATTAAAAGTTTTTTGCTGCTAATAAATTCAAATACATAAAGTCACCAAATTTAATATTATAATTTCTTTAGTATTGCACCTGCTCCTTCCCTCCAGTACTTCTGGAAAATTATAGTCTGTGTTCTATTACAGGCTTCATATCTTATTGCCATACATGAAAAGGTATAGTCACAAATGTCATGTTGAACCTTTCTTTTTTCTAGGGGTGAATATACAGGGCTAGGACACTGAAACTAATAGTGTTTCTCTGCTAAAGTAGATATGAGTGAGAAAAGACTGTGGTTCTTAGCATAAGAAGGGTTTTAAGTGATTAGTGACAAGAATGATTGACATGCCAGAAGAATTTTCACAGCAAGAAATATTGGATATATAAGACAGGGTACAAAGTTACAAAATCTCCGAATATAAACAAGATGAATATATGAAAGGGAAAGATACATTATCTGTCTCTGGAATTTAGGATCAGATGGCATCATGCAAAACATTTTTTAATAGATTGAACACTTACAGAAATAAATATGCCATAGCATAATTAAAGAACATAATTATGGCAGTAAAGATTTCTCTTAGAAATAGAAGCGTGGGAAAGATATAAAACAAACTACGTGATACAGGGCATAAGACCAACACAGTTAATGAGATTAGGAGACACATTATTTTGGGAAAAAATTATGCAGATCTTGCTTCTTGCAACAGTCATATTTGTAGCACAGATTTCATGCAGCTTTATTTGGCTGTACTCAGAGGCAGGCAGATGAACACTTGGGTTCCTTCATTGCACTATTAAGAAAAATCTTAATGGAAGAAATTGTGGATTGCGCTGGTCAAAATTAAAATATAAGATGCACACCAATGATACCAGAACTTCCCATAAATGTCAAAGAAACCAGAAAAAAAAAGGTGTGGTTTTCAAACCTTATTCTCTCAAGGAGGGGGAAAGCGTAGCTGTTAGTCCCTCATACCTCCACACACACTTCAGACAAAAAAGGGTGGTCTAATATGAAGCACAACAGTTTCATCTTCTCCAACTGGAAAATAAACATGAATGAACATTTCCCCTTGTTAAGTAGCATCAAAGACACTGACTACCAGAAGGCAGGACCTTGAGGTACTGCTCTTCCATAGAATGCCAGGAACTGATGACCTCATTAAGCTCTGCCCTCCTAAGCAAGGAACTTCTGAGAGGTTAAGGAGACAGAGCAATAAGCACAGGTCAGTGTTACAGAACGAAAAAAAAGCTAGGAGCTGTACATTAGGCAGCAAAATCTTTTATAATGAGGGCATAGCTACAGCTTAACATCTGAAGGGAATATCTCTCCATGGAGAATGCCTATTCTCTGTATTCCCTTTTTCATTATCATTTTATCCATTAGTGTAATTTCTCTGTTATATAAAATGAATGTCAGAAAGTAGAATGCATTGGTTATCCAAGCCAATGACAATCAATACCACAAGTATTCCCAGTGCCCTGTCAATGCACTTCAACCCTACCTTGTTAAGAGTCCTTCTTAATTGACTCCAGTGAAGCAAATCCTATTTTCACATTCTCAGTCTCCATACACATATGCTAAGACAGCTAAATTTAAACTATTTCTGCTCAGTTTTGTGGTGTCTACTTTGACACAAATGACAGAAAGATATTACCTGAATTTGCTTTATATCTTATTTTTAAGACCATTTAATTGGAATGATTTTCTGCCATTGTTTCTGGGTGATATTAAAGTGATATCCTAGAGGAAAAAAACAAATGCATTATTCTACCCCATCGTCGACTCTCTCCAAAACCACCTTCTTTACTTTTACTGCCGGATCTGATTTATATCCAAGACATAAGTGTCAATAACTTGTCTTTGATGGGCAAAATACTGCCAGAAAAAATGGATATAGTTGAACATTAGGCTATAAAGTGGGGTATGAAGTATAATTCAGATGGGCTTCATGACACTTGTCCCTCATATGACACACATTCTTTTCATTTCCAATTTCATTGGAACATGAGGAAAAAACTGTTTCCAATCTGTCCCACCTCATAAAAATAGACCTGTGTTTAATTCTTCAGGACCTAAAATTATCGTTTAGATATTGTCAACCAATCATCCAAGGAAAATGTTCATGGACAAAATAATAGAGAAATCTTCTAGGTACAGAGATGGCTAAAATATTGCTGTAGCTTCAGTTTTAATGACAGCACTCAAAGTATTAGGGGAAAGATAAATGCATTGATAATAGTGGGATCATCTGGCATATGCTTTTATTTTTTTAGTAAATGGTGTAGTTTGGTCCATGTGTTTCTGCAATTTATACATATAAATGATTTCACATAAGGAAATATCTAATAATATTCCTTCTTGATATATAGTGGAGGAACTGCATGATCTGAAAGAGAGCATCCAAGTGCTACTTGGCTGTACATGATTGTAAAATTAAAACAACAACTTTATGCATGGATGCCTTGGTTTGTGTTTATGCTTGTCTGGTAAGCCTCCACAAAAAGCCTTAATGTACTCTGGCTTGGGTTTAATTGCTATTTTCTCACCAGAGGCAGGAAATCAGAATGAAGACAGCAGCAGTCCAAGGGCCAGCTGTGGTTAAGGTATTCTTCAAGGTGAGTTTTGAATATTTTCTTAGTCAGGAGGCTGGTTATGTTGAAGTAGAGTTGCTCAAGGCTGGCAGTCTTCATGATTGTCCTGGGTTCAGCAGTAGCAGTCATTTTTCTCCTTAGTAGCTGGTGCATTGCCATGTTTTTGATTTTCAGCCTGGGAACAGTGCTGATAACACTGATATTTTTAGTTGTTGCTCCGTAATATTTACTCTGACCAAGGACTTTCTGAGTCTCATGCTCTCCCAGGGAGGAGGGGAATGCAGGAGGAAGCAGAGACAGGACACCTGACCCAAACAAGCCAAAGAGGTATTCCATACCACAGTACGTCATGCCCACTATATAAACTGGAGGCAGTTACCCAGAAAGGCTTGATCACTGCTCGGGTCAGGCTGTGTATCAGTTGGCAGGTGGTGAGCAGTTGTATTCTCTTCCCCTGTTATTTTCCTTATCATTATCATTATTGATGGTAGCAGCAGTGGTTTGTGTTATCCCTTAGTTACCGGACTGTTCTTATCTCAACCTGTGGGAGTTACATTCTTTCAATTCTCCATCCCATCCCTCCGGGAGCGGAGGGAGTAGAAGGGGGAGTGAGCAAGCAGCTGCATGGTTCTGGGTTGCCGGCTGGGCTTAAACCACAACAATGATGCTGGGAAACACTTGAGCTAGAATCTCCAATGTTTCTGACAGGTTTGCTTCCTGAATATTAAGATCATAACCTGGTGATCAAACAGGTATAGAAATCATAAAACCAGACAAGAGATCTCCTTCATGGATGCTCTACTAATCACAAATATAGTTGCATCAGTTTAAAGAAAAATTACTTTGCAAATAACCATTCTAAGCTGAGATAAAAAAACCCAAACAAGTCAAGTAGAAGTTTTTTTTCTGTGAAAATTAAGTTGAAGAAAGAAATTGTTTGACTGAAGTGCATATCACTGACTCTCTTCTCAGGGTTGAAATGGTCTTTCCAGTTACAAATTCAGCATTGAAGTCTTCTCAGATATTTTAATTCTGCTCCTAGGACAACTACTGATGGTGGCATTAACTTTAGCAGAAGTTGAGATAGAACACACCTTCAGGTGTTTCTGAAAGTCTCACAAATTGTATTTAATGCAACACAGGGTACAGCCACACTCAGCAGTTCCTATTTTTTTTTCTCTACAACTGATGCTAAGGAAGGACAATCGTTACTAATTTTGACAGTGCATACCTACTGTATTAGCTCTTTCAGCAAACCAACTCACTATTCATTAGCAGTCCAATTTAAATCATTTATGAAGGCAGATGACAAAACTATAGATGAAAAAATCTGTATTTTCTGCAATTTCTTTTAGAATCATATATTGCTTAGGGTTGGAAAGGACCTTAAGATCATCTAGTTCCAACACCCTGGCCATCGGCAGGGACACCTCACACTAAACCATATCACCTAAGGCTTCATCCAACCTGCCTTGAATGCTGCAGGGATGGAGCATTCACAGTCTCCCTGGGCGACACATTCCAGTGCCTCACCACCCTAACAGTAAAGAGTTTCTTCCTTATATTCAATCTAAACTTCCCCTGTTTTTACCCGTTACCCCTTGTCCTATCACTACAGTTCCTAATGAAGAGTCAGTCCCCAGTATCCCTATAACCCCCCTTCTGATAGTGGAAGGCTGCTAGGAAGTGTTCACACAGCCTTCTCTTCTCCAGGCTGAACAGCCCCAACTTTCTCAGCCTGTCTTTATATGAGAGGTGCTCCAGTCCCTGATCATCCTCGTGGCCCTCCTCTGGACTCGTTCCAACAGTTCCATGTCCTTTTCATGTTGAGGACACCAGAACTGCACATGATACTCCAGATGAAGTCTCACGAGAGCAGAGTAGAGGGGCATGATCACCTCCTTTGACCTGCTGGCCACGCTACTGTTAAAGCAGTACAGAAATTGCCTTTGTGTAACTTCTGTAAAATAAAGACTTCATGTCTTTAGCTCCATGAGTTAAGGAAGCTCCATTACCTTTGGTCTTCTAAAGCCAGTTGTGTCATAGAATCATAGAATGATTTAGATTATTCTATATGTTATTTGTTATTTGGGTCATTTTCATTTAGACAGCAAAATTTATAGGGTGATATTTTATTTCCTTTACATACATCACCTGTTAAGTTGAGAATGGTATCATCCCGAGGATAGCTTGCCACAGTTTCAGCCAAAGGTAATTTCAACTGAACATTAAAATTAGTGTGGCTTAGCTAATATAGTCATCAAATATATGACATGAGGATTCAGACTTTCACTCCTACTTGTAGTTAACTAAGCCTTTTGATAACTATCTCACATATTTTGAAATCTAAAATATCTATCTTCTTTCACAGTAGAAGAAATGTTTAAAGAACAAAGTTCAGTTGAACTTTGCACTTGTTCCTTACATCGTGAATTCTCATGGGTCTGAATGGGATCCTGCCTCTGTGGGACTTCCATCCACACACTGACTTTAGGCATCTAACTGAAAAATGTACACACTTTATCTGCCACTGTTATCATAAGCCAGTGAGGACAGTCAAAACATCCATTTTATATTTACTGGAATAATCCTTCAAAGAAACCTTTTTTTTTTTTTTTTTCCATTGGTTGTGTTGGCTAAATCTGTACTGGTAAATCAATTCTCCCTAGGTTGTGCTAGACCTTGTACTGCTCACCATGTGAGTTGGCCCAAAGCAAAATAATGACAATAATAAGGTTAACAATCATTATCTTGGTCATGCCCTGGCCCTCCTACTTTACTAGTGTGGAGGTAGGTATAAAGACTACAGGGGGCTTCCTAATTTAGTCACTTAAATTAGAGGGTTAATATTACGTATGGGGGACAGTTCCCCAGAAAAGCTTGATGTGTATGCAATGAAGATAATGCAGGGATGACATCTGTCTACAAATATGTCAAAATGAAAAAGCTGGTTAAGCTAGTGCACATTTCTTATTGTGATGACTATAAACGACAAAGGCTGGGAAATGAGATGAAATGAGCTGTCTAAGCACAGAGTAGCAAGAATTAGTAGTAGCGAATTCTAGTGTACCCCAATTTTCAGACATTCAGTTTTACCTCTGTATGTAGTTTTCAGATTGTAATGGTACTTTCTTCCTCCAGCTCATATCCAGTGAGTCATGTCTCAGTTTTCATTTAAGCTGTCCCTCCAGCTGGCTCATTGCCTTGTGATTTTACTCCTAAGGGCAAATTGAAGCAAAGTGCTCTGAGGACAGATTCAAGGGTAGCGAAACCAAGCAGGTTTGTTTTAACAAAAGTTAAAACATGCTTCTTGACTGCAGGTGCTGCTGGGTTGAGCTTGCTCCCAGTCCTCTGGAAGCTCTGAGCATTGTCTCTTGAAAAACACATGCCCCAGAAGATATCTTAAGGGGTCCTGTGCCTTTTCTGTACAAATTCAAATATCACCAGTATTTCACATATATCTTCTTTCTATTGCCAGGCTCCTACAGCTCAGACCTGT
The DNA here is from genome assembly GCF_012275295.1 of Melopsittacus undulatus. Lineage (NCBI taxonomy): Eukaryota > Metazoa > Chordata > Aves > Psittaciformes > Psittaculidae > Melopsittacus > Melopsittacus undulatus. The sequence goes on from NC_047529.1 coordinate 17,619,417, forward strand.
GAGCAGATCTTTCCAGTTTATGGTCCTCAAAACCATTGGCTTTAAGATATTCTTTCCTTTCTTATCCTTCAAGAGGCTCTATATATTAACTCCTCAAAAAATAATGCATTTTTTCCTATTCAGAATAGTCTACAGTACAAACTTCTAAGGGGTCTTCCTTAAAATGGGGTTTAGAAGTTTGTTTTAGCTTCTTATTTCCAATGACTTAGTATTCCTTTGTTTAGAAATTTCATTTCATTTTGTGGGTTATTCTTGGAAAATGTTTTTCAGAAGGTTGGGGTTTTTTTTAGTATTTCTGGCTAAATAGGCAAAAGTTGCATTTTTGTGTGATTCAGATGTTTCTGCAATGGGAATGACCAAAAATACTAGAGCTTACAAAATTACTCCAGAATTTCTCTGTCATATCTGCACATACTAAAAGAATGACTGGAGAAGGAAAAGGATGACTGGTGCATTGTGTTTTTAGCTTGGCTGTAATTATTATTTTTTTATCTGTTAATGTGGAAAAATACACAAATGAATAATTCCTTTAAAATTTCTTCTCAGGAGAGTGTGCACAGATTAGTTCTAAAACTACAGGACTCAGATTAGATAGTGTAAATTTTGTAAACTGAAGGAAATGGGAGTGTAATCAAATGCATTATGTGTCTTATTAGTAATTAGATATATGTATATATATATATGAAAATGGTTTTGTGGTTCAAAATCCATATGGTATCTTGTTGAGATTGTCACTGAGTATAAAGATCATTGATCTTACTGTTTTTAGTAAGTGAATAAAAGATAGAAATTGCTATTATGAAGATGATATTGTTCATATTTATGCAAGTCAGATGTTATACTAAATGGCTGTAATCATGCAGATGTCAGGCTGAAATTTTTAATTGAGTTTTAAAACAATCTTTCACAGTGACTTGGGGAAAAGAATAATGATTAGTCGTTACATCTATTATTACAAAATTTCCACCTCCCACCGTTTCTGTCAGAGTCTCAAAAATATCAGAGGTAACTGGAGTCTGACCTGCACACTGTGAGTGGCAGATAGAAAAATGATAATTATGTACAGAACAGTAACAGTTCCATGGGAGACATATGTCCCTGGTATTTCATTCCGTTAGCTGGGAGCAGCAGACTTTATGGTTCAGTGATCTGTTGGATAATCACAAAATAAAATAAAAGATATCATTTGTTACAGAGAATAAGCCTCAATAATGCTGTTGAACTACAAAATGACTCCTCTGTAATCACCGGTTCTAACAAGATGTGAATGATCCCTGTGCCATGCACTGACTCTGACATCATGCTATCGTTTACCCTACTAAATGAATAAGCATTCACTTTCATATGAAGACACATTACTTGTGTCTCAGAAACAGCACTGTCATAAATTTCACTTATTACTTTATTCATATTTTTCATTTTCCCCTTAGGAAAAGAAGTTATCCAGTAGAAAGCACTGCCAATGGCCCACTGTGGGTTTTGGTGGTGTGTAATGCAAATAAATTTAGCAGTGTCCAGTGTTTGGCATTTATGGAAGCTTGAGCTAAGATGTTACAGTGGCATCACTATAACTAAGTATGGATGTGGTTCTAAACATCACTTTAAATATGCTGAACTGCCTTTGCTTTCATGAAATCAGGTATTTCTTTGAAAGTAAACTGCAGACATTATCCTTCATCTTAGAAATCTATACTTCGGTCTGCCTCTTCTTGTTTGAATTTGGCCATTGGAAAAATATGTCCCACGCATATAGAAAACAAATATTCCTTTCTACTTTAAAGCAACACACAGATAAATTGCTGCAGTGGCAAGCTTGCCATCTAGATTATGAAAGAAATGACTGCCATTAATTCATATCATTAAGAAAGGAATTTAAAGCTCTTTGCATTCATTCAGGATGAAATTCCTAATGTGAAGTCAGTCTGAGGCTCTGCCTAAAGAGCACAAGTCTGCCATCTGGCCCCGAGATGAGCATTATCATCTACCCATACTTAAACTCTTAATGAATTTTTCATCCCAAAGGAAGTTTACAATATTCAAGCTGGGGCTAGAATCATAGAATCATAGAATAGTTAGGGTTGGAAAGGACCTTAAGATCATCTAGTTCCAACCCCCTTGCCATGGGCAGGGACACCTCACACTAAACCGTATCAGCCAAGGCTTCATTCAACCTGGTCTTGAACACTGCCAGGGATGGAGCATCCCTGTATTAATCCCTAAACCATTTCAGGAAACTGCACAGTGCTTGCAAAGTGTACCTTGATCATGCTGGCTGAAAAATGGTTTCCAGTGCCTCTGCCAATGCCCTGGGATTACTTAATATACTAGGATAGATGTAGCATGTCTGTCCATGTTATAGTTCTGAAGTCTTGTGTAGGTTCAAGCTGCACACTGCTTTGTTGTCTTATAGTGGGGAAAGAATTTTGCCCTTATTAATTAAAAACACTGATGAGGATTCTCAAATTTGCCCAAACTTTGGTTTAATTTTTATGCATTGAAAAAAAATCTTGATTTTCAAAGGCAAAGCTCTCTTAAGGATCAAGAGTATATTTCCTCAGATATTACAGATCTTGAACTTGGAATCTTTGAAGATAAAAGGGCTATCAGCTTTGTAAACTAAAGGTGACAGATTTTTTAAAGATAAAATGGTATTAAGTACTTCAAGAGGTTTATTTAACCTGTTTCTACTGAAAATTTACAATGTCAGATTCTGAGATTTTGTTCTGGAAGATTAATTTACACGTTTATCACAAGTTATATCAGCTATATTTTGGGTGCTTTCCTTATATATGTGTTTGTGTAAATTCATTTATGTATGTGTATACGTATATATATGTTAGTGTCTTTTCAAAGTATTTGCACCAGAAACTGCTGAATTTTGAATCCAGAACCCTCTAGATTTTTAGGTAAACTGCTGTTTTGCAGCAAATAGATAGTAATTCACAGATTTCATAAAATGTTTGAGACTGTGAAAGTTGCATACAAAATAGTGATGGGTTTTGTTTGCATTTGTTTTGTAGGCATTTCATGCAATAACATGATTTTATGTAAGTTTGATATTTCAAAATAATAAAGATTATTAAAAAAATTAGTTGAAATTGCAGTTTTGTTAATATGAAGGTTTTGTGAATATGAAGTTTTTGTTGCCATCTTTATTCTTTTCTGATATTTCCTTCAAAAGTCTTAATCTGATTTTTTTTTTATGAAATATTTTATGTATTTTGGGTTGTTAAACATACAAAAAACACACACGTGAGAATGTTCATAACTTCTCATATATGCATGACTAGTTGGTCAGTGAACTGCAACAACACCTCTGATTATTGAATGTAATAATTCTGCTGCTGCAGCCAGAACACTTACACAAAATAAGTAGAGGTAATATCAAACTGTTTGAAATGTTGCAAGGACATAAGAATATAAAATTACCAGAGAATTTGCAGATAGGTTGGGAAAGCTACTGCTCATTCATTAGTCACCTCAAAACTGTTTCATGCAATAAGTTTTCTAGAGCTCCATCTAAATGGAGTTATAGAATCATAGAATAGTTAGGGTTGGAAAGGAGCTTAAGATCATCTAGTTCCAACCCCCCTGCCATGGGCAGGAACACCTCACACTAAACCATATCCAGCAAGGCTTCATTCAACCTGGTCTTGAACGCTGCAGGGATGAAGCATTCACAACCTCTCTGGGCAACCCATTCCAGTGCTTCACCACCCTAACAGTAAAGAATTTATTCCTTATATCCAATCTAAACCTCTGCTGCTAAAGTTTTAACCCATTAGCCTTGTCCTGTCACTACAGTGAGTTGCCAGTTGCTATCCTGGTAGAGGTTTTATAGATATTTCCTTTTCTATGTTTTGTAGACTATTAAATGAGACAGTGATAACCCTAATTTTTTTTTACTTCTTTTCTAGTTATTCACACTATTTCCATCTTTTCTGTAACCTTTTATAGGGCTCTTTGGATAAGAAACCGCAGAAAGATTTTTTTTTTTCAGTGTGGTGTTTGGCTCCAGTGTGGTTACCTGCAACCCAGCTGATGTTCCCTTAACAAACAATTCTATCTCATCTCTTGCGCTCATTGCCAATGTAATCAAGTGATTATCAATTCAGTGATGATAGTTTAGTATTACCAGGTTACATTCTAGACCATTAGCAGATATTTCAACAAAGCTGTAGAGACATTTTAATGTCTCAAATGTCCCAGCGTCAGCTCCAAGTTTCCTAAATTTTCTCATGCTTACCCACATACTCACACTCAGTTCTTTGGTAGCAACAATGGAGGGTTTCCTGCATCCCTCTGTTACTACTGAATATGATGGGAAAACCCCTTTGCCAACATCTATTGCAAATACAAACTAAAATATTGAGAACTTTCATGTGTATCTCTATATTTACATGTATTTTTCTCACACTTACACATGTATATATATAGATGGTACAAATAGCTGTGTACAAGCATTTGAACATAAACACGTGCATCTCCACATTATTTAAAATGACAATGAGATTTATCATTTCAGCACATTTTCAACACAAGTTTTCATAAAATGGATCCTAAGTCTACAGAAGCACTGAAAATGTTCGTAAGTTGTTTAGAATTTCTTTCTTGCTTCTAAATTTAAAACTAGGCTTTTGGGGCACAGGCTGTACTTTCTCTGGGGGTGTAATTGTCATGTACATATTAATATATGCAAATAAAATTGGAGTTTCAACAGCCACTATTCCTCCAAAGGTTACATTCTCTAATTAGAGCCAAGCAATTAGTTCTAAAAAGTTTCCTTTTTTTTTTCCTAGAAGCCTTGCATTTCCTTAACAGTGAAATTACGACTCAGCCATTCCTTTTTGTTTCAAGATATGAAATAATTACAACTGTACCTTCGTTTCATCTTGCCCACTAATTGCCCTCTTTTAACACAGATTGTTTCAAATGGTGCCTCTTGGAGATTTTGTAGCTGTCTAATATGTACAGGAGTATAGGTGCAATGTTGGAACAAATTGAACTGTTCTTTGCTATTCTGACACCTTAAATCCCATGTTGCTGACTTATGTGACTAAGGAACAAGCAATAACTGAGTCTTCAGGCTTAATTTTTTTTCCTTTTTTTCTTTTTTCCATTAGAAAAAAAAGTCTCAGTTTGATGTAGGAGTAGTGTGACCCACTGAATGCACTCAAAGGCAGATGAACAGTTGAACTTTTTTCTTCCTTTAGTGTGGGATCTTAAATTTCAAAATAAACTGTATTTGACCTTAGCACAACTTTTTGATTCTTTCTTGTAAATGGAAGAATCAACAATGATCAAATGAAAAAGGTCAGACAGTAAGAACAGCAAAGCGATTCATGTAACTTTGAATGATTCATGGTACATGATCATTTTTATCATAAAAAAGAGTAAACAAATCAATGTAACATGCCTGTCAGTTTGCTGTCTGACAAAAGTACCCACATCCACAACATGTAACTGGAGGCAAAAGAAGTCTGTTCTCCCAGCATCTCCCTACAGGGAGATACAGGCAACTCCAGAGGGTAAATCATCACTCTCAAGATGCATGTTTCCCTCCAGTGTGTTCATCTCTCTCTACTGATTATTTGGGGAGCTCAGAGCCAGCAGGCTTGTAATGTAGATCCCTCAGTCAAATGCCTAAAAATACCAAATACCCCAGGAAAGGAAGAGTGAATTCCCTGTGTGGCACTTGGGAAGCAAAAAATAATTATTAACTCATTTGCAGAAACTGATAGGCAATAGATGGGGGCTTCATTCCATGTCTTCAGCTCACAGATGTCCCATGCGCAAACTGGCTGAACCAGTAGAGTTCACCCTGCAACCTGTTCCCCATTTCACTGTAATATTCAGAGGTATAAATACCTACCCAAGGTAGGGAAAAAGAAGAGGTGGAGATGCCCAAAGAGGGCTGCAACAGGGTTGAAATAATGAAGATGTGACATACATAAACAAATATGCCAAGAACCTGTCAGGCTGCACTTGCCAAGGAAGAGAACCCAGATGTCTAAAGCAATCTGATGCAGCAGCATGAGGAAGTTACCTGGAGGAGCTAGAAAAAGCTGAGGAGGCTGGGAACCCTTGGGGACTAGAAAGGATAAGTGCCCAGAGAAAGAGTCCAGAGTTGCCAAAATGCCTCATTAGTTCTGTTCAGAGATACAGTGACACTCAGAAAGGGCTAGAGGAGAATTTTACGTTTATCTTCTCCCCTCTCCCTGTTTTACCTTAGGGGCAGGAGGAGAAGAGGCGGAAATAAAGGAAAGGAAATAAAATCCAACCTGTTCTTTTTGGTTTATGCACCAGCCCTTGCTTAGGGCTGTGCCTTAAGGCAGAGTATAGGACAAACTGATTATTATAACAATTTTAAGCTCATTCCCATTTCCAGAAATTGGTGCACTTATACATATGCATACATATTAGCCATAATAGTGATTGCTTTTAAAAATGGGGAGAAATAGATACTGCAAGCGTCATCAGGAACTCACCACCCCACAAACCAACAACCAACAAAGGTGGCTTTATTAACATCAGCTAGAACCAGGAATCTAATCACCTGCCTGCCTGTATAAAGACAAGATTTGCCTGAGGTAGTGGCTGATGTTCACAATCTAAAAACTCACCTTCTTGAAACCAAACTCTATCATTCAGTAGGTAGGCAGAGAAAATAAAAAGACAATGACTTCCCTAGAAGACCCTTAAATATTAGATACACAACTTTATTTTTAATAAGAGAAAATACCAGATTTATTATGTTGATTGCATTGTTTATGGCTTATAATTTTTCATATATTTTCTCATGTATAGCAGCATTCATTTTCTCGCTACTGTAGGAAAGTATAGATAAAACAGTCCTTCAGCATATTTTTTTCCTACATTTCCAGATGGAGGAAATTACTCTAGTTTTAAGCACTGCATCATTTTTTGACAACAGTATGTACATTCACTGGTAAAGGAAGGATCTACTTGCAACGCACTCATTTAATCTTGACTTTGTACTGTCATCCATTGGCATAAACAAAGCTCCATGGCACAAAGAGTAGAATAAATATCTCTCTCTGGAAATATTACTCTTCAGCAAGGTTTAAATTCTTTCCCCTAAGCAGGTGACTTCATGAGAGAGGCTACTACTACAGTCATTGCTCCCTAGAAGACATTCATGTGTCTGGAAGACCGTCGGTAGCCAACAAAGCATAGAGAAGGAGCCTTACCTGCAAGTACAGCACTGATTTGGGGACTACAGTGTATTGAGCACCTCCCTGTCGTTTGAGAATAAACACTTTTCTGCATACCAAAGAGAGCATGCAAGTAGAAACTCTCTGAAAGTCATACACCTGGATGCATTTCTAAGAGCCATGAGTAGAGGCATCTTCATGAAGAAAGAGGTCCAGTCTCTTCCCTAGATCAAAGGCATGAGGAGCTCCTCTCCTACAGTCATGGTACTATTTCCCAGTCACTCTGCAATTTGTTGCCTTTTGTCAGGTCCAGCATCTCCCAAATTCTAATATTGCCTACCAGAATTCTTAATCTATAATTTGGGAAAAAAAGCTATAAACATCCCACCTTCTGGCAAAGATTCACAATCCTTAATCCCCAGCTCACTTCACATAAAACAACATTCAGCTGATATAGTCCCCAAAATTATGTTGCGCCAACCATGAACCTGCTGATGCTGACTGGGGAAGGAATGGATTACTTAGCCTCTTGAGATATCTCCCATACTTGTTTTCTACATCTTTATGAAAGGAGCAGCAGGAAACTGGTTCATTCAGTTCAATCACATGGGATCTTCTCTCATCAGGTTTCTGTGGAGCCAAGGTGCGGCATAAAGCTGTCATCCCTTTGGGTAATACACAGGGGGCAAGGACAAGGCAAACACCATCTGCTCTTTCTCCTTGGCACCGCATCTTCACAGGCTCTGGGAGGTGCATTCGTACCTCCATGTGGAGTTAAATCAAGATCTCACTCATCAAAGATATTGTAATAGTCGGCCAGAAATCTAATATAAATGTCAAGCAGTTGTTCTCTGAAATATCATAGGTGTTGTTTGCCATATTGCTGCCTTTACCTTTCTCATGTGAATTTAGTTAGAACTGGTAAAAAAGTGTTCCAAAAGAATATGGGAGAATGCTGACTGGACAAAATGAAACTTTCTTCAAGAACATGACAATTTTGTCAAAATTTTCAGGGGAAGGTATTCAAATCTTTGGTTTTATTAAAAAACAAACAAACAAACAAAACCCAACCAAGGTCAGAGTCCTGAACTCCCACTTTGTTATGTATTATAGATTATATCATGCTAGTGTACATAGAAAAAACGCAATAACAAGGCCAAAACAACAGCATGAAAAGCTCAGATGTTCTCTAAGCAAAATATTTAAAAGCCAGCAAATTTCAGAATCTCTGAATTTTTCACACAGTACAAAAATATAATTTTTTGTCCAGAAAGTGGTGAAACTGTTTATCAGACTGAAAGTCTATGGAGGTAAAGTGTGGCTATGAAGGTCATTTGCATTTTACTCAGTGTTAAGATAGAGAAATCTTTCTAAAACTTGCTGAAGTTCTTCACATGTAGACTCTGGATGCATCAAACAGGATTTCACACCCAAACTCTGTATTTGTCTGTTTAAGTGTATAGCTGACAAGTTATGCAAAAGGCTATTCTATTATGGTATTTATAAGATAAACAGTTCTGGAGCTCCTTGAATTCCACTTTTGCAAATGTTCAGAGATGTTCCTGTGTGGTTGTTTTGATACCACCATCACAGCAACATCCCCTCAGGCGGCTGATTTGGCAGATGTTTTCAAATTACCGGTTTACCAGTCCAGACACACACTTCATTAAATAGAGATACAGACACTTTGTATTGAGAAGAGTGACAATGTCTATCTTTCATATTATAATCCCATGGTTAGGACACAGATATATGTGGGAAATAGGGCCATCTTCCTTCTCAAGGACACAAATTCATTTGCTCTTCAGTCAGAAGAGAAGCCACAGCATCTGGTAGGTTCAAGCAGCTGCTGCCTGAGCTCATTTTTTTGTTTCAGATGGTGACTTTTGCAATGATGTTTGATGTAAAGACAGAAAGACCAAGATCTCTCAGTGAGCTCTCACTGGAGACTAGTAACCTGCATGACTGACATCAAGCCAAGAAAGAAAAAAAAGCCAAGTTTCCTGCTTTGAAAGGAAGAGTACATACAGCAGGTTACAATACAGAGGTCAGGTGAAAGCATCTCTACAGATGCTTAAAGCAAAGTGACCACTGTCTTTCTAAACACCGAAAAAAGGAAACTCTCTGGAGAAGACTGTGGACTGCTTGTCTCCAGCTCCATCAAGTTGCAGGATCTCAGAGATACCCCTTCACAGCCAATCAGCTGTTCCCCAATAGATAATGCTTATCTTTAGGTTTTCATGGCTGAGGTGCATACTCTTCCCTAGTTAATATATAGCAAACATCAATATGGTTATGGAGTGTGTTGCACACGGAGAACCAACAAGGCAGGTCTATGTGTTATACTAGACCTAGCCATTCTCCAGTTGCCTTCAGTTGCTGACTCCTCTGATCGTACTACCTGTAGTGATACAGGGAACCCATCAGATTGCTTGCATGACTCAAATGAAATTTAACCTCAGTGTTACTTCAGAGTGCACTGCTTTTCGTGATGGGTACATTTCAGGCAGTGGAATTATTTCTCATATTCTGTGGTACTGGAAACTTCAGTAGAGTTCTTCTCCTCATTTACATTGCATTGTAGGAGTTTAAAGCCTCTTTGAAGAAGTGAGGCTAGAGAAAGGATTTGGAAGATGAGAGAATGGGCAAGAGAGTATATCAGCCCTTTAATTCTTTAGATTTGAAGGGCATGTGAGATCAGTATTCAGTAGAGCCAAAATACAGTCACAGTTTTTGGATGCATCCACTTATGAATTACGAATCATATAGAGAATTTTCCACCCTCAGTGGCTAAGGGACAGACTTCAGATGTCTGATATCAAACTGGGGTAAATTATCTTAGTTTCTCTGACACCAGTGAAGCCTTGACAGTTTACACAAGCTGCTCACAGATGTCAGTCGCTTGCAAACACTGCCATTGTAAGCCAAATTTTAACGGGTGACCTATTGATTAAAGGCTTATGTGTTTCTACTGTCCTGTTTCTAATCCCTCTATCAAAACTGTTTTGAAGACAGTACCTTTTGAAGCATGCAATGTTAGGTCCTAGTAAAAAGAGGGCCAGTCTTTGGAAAGGAGCTCTTCGTGATCCCATAATGATTTCTATTTCTGCAATTTTGCTTGATTAAACTTCTTTGGGTCTTACTAAAATATAAGTTACAGTAAATCATGACAGCAGTGTTGGGGACTAGCTTGGAAATTGTGTCAGATCTTTGACCAGAAAGCTCCTGAATTGGTTTCACTCCTATTAAATTAACGGATACAGCTTTGTGTCTGCAGGAGATGTTTTGTTCCTCTTGAGGTTGCATGTTGTGGGACCCCTGCTGAGGCATTCTGTCCCGTTTTATTGTTTATAGTTTACGTGTTGCTACTGGGCTGTCAGTTGGACGCACGGGGTGGGTTAGACTGCATTGTCATGCAAATAACATCCAGATTTACATATTACCCCAGACTAATATTCATTGTGATGTCTCAATAAGGTTGTCTTTGATGGATAATAATTTTTCCAAGACTACAGTTTTCTTTGAAAGTGCCAATTAAACAGAAGCCCCATTAATAGGATTTCAATAGTCTTTAAATGCTGTCAACTGTTCAACTGCATTGTGGTGTTTCAGGGTCAGATTCTGCCATCCCAACTTATGTTAGTGATTAGTGACTGCTCTGTGAATAACTTACAGATGAAAAACTTAGAGTAATTCCAAGTGTTAGAACCTCATCTTACAACAAACACTGGGGAAGTATAGACAATTTTTGGGAATATTTCAATTAAGATAACTATGTAATTCAAGAAATAATAACCAAGACCTGTAATACTTCACAAAAAGTTCAATCAATACATTTTCTTCATTGCAATATACTGCAAGGGACAATATTTGAACTTGTAAAGGAAGACTGCTGAAGACATGATATTCAGTGGTCTCTGCGCCAGTGAAATGCCAATATCAAATCTTTCAATGAGCTTTGGAGACACAGATGTACTCTACCTAAACTGTCCCTGAGTGGCTATAGGACAGGCTTTTACATGTGACCCCTTTTCAGGAGCTTAATGTACTAGCAGAAACAGACAGAAGGATTTAGGAGAAATGCAGTTTCTGTTTAATGTCTCTGGTTTCATCAGGCACCCTGACCTTCATCCAGACTCCATAGCCAAGAGATGTTCTCAGTTTTATATCCTTCTTTCATCCAGAGTTTCTGCAGTCACTTTGCAGCTCCTGATGACTGACCTCCCATACCTACTAAAGAGTATTAGTTAGGCTTCCAAGCAGGTAGCTGAGTTTTGTTTGTGCTGCTGGGACAAACATGTTTCTGGTCACTGTGTCTGAAATAAGACTGTAATATTTTCATCTGGGTTTTCCAGAAAAATGACTGCTTTTACTGTATTATACTGAATCAGTCCAGTACACTGAAAAGGAAAGATGTCTTGAACACATACTGACTTCTGTGGAGTATATGGATGGGAAATCTAGTGCACCATTAAAACGAGAGACACATTTCACCTGAGCTCAACACAAGAGAGATGGATGAGAACCTCTAGTAAATGTCTTCAGTTCTGAAACTCCATCTAAAGAAAATTATATATGATGAGAGGTTATCGTTAAGGCTGTATCCTTATGGGGTATGCAGTAACATTTGTCTCACCTAATTAAATGTAAACTTATAAATTTACATCTGATCTAATTACTCTAAATTGTGATTATGGGCAGAAGAAAAAAAAAACCCTTAGAATAAACAATCTCTAAGAGTTTTCTCTGATGTTATCCTGCTTGATTACTTTCTGTCTCTCAGTCTATCAAGGGTTCCTAACGTAATGTGTTCAGATGTAGCTGTCTACACCATAGTGGACCTCCCCTATGATACCTCTGTAAGCCTTCAGCCTAGCAGCATTCTTCTTTGTAACCAGAGCCTTTGCAGAACTCTTCTGCAAATATAAATCTTTCCCAGATATCGTGTAAGAGCTTGCAACCTGTGTCTTTCAATCACCCAGGATCTTCAGCTTTAACAGTCTGTTGGACTCTCAGAGTAGTCTTATGGGAAGATAACCCTGTCTAGCTGAGTTGCTAGCTGTTTATCAAGATCCAATGACTATTAACTTTCCAATACCTAAGTTCTAATTTATGTGTATATGGGATGGTGTGGATTCTTTCCCATTAGAATTTAAACATCTAGCCTAGCGTTCAAACTAAATATTTAGTATCACTCCTAGGTCAATCAAAAGCATGACACAGGCAGTTCATATTACCAAAATCAAACAGACAAATTCTTTCCTGATAATGCCCGTCTCTGACAAGAAATTGAACTTTTAGATAGCAAATGCCTGTGATTAACCAATGTATATCTATGCATGTTATAATTTTACTGGGTAGAGATATTCTTCTACTTAAATGTTTATCTTGGGCAAAAAGTAATTCCGATTTGTTTTTTTGGTCCTTTTCTCCTGAGAAACCCTAGAATTTATCTGCTAACTAAAAGAATCATACTATAGTTCCTGAGAGCCAAATGAGAAACAGTGCACTGCCTCTAGCATAGCAGAGAAACACAGATTTCTCTGAGAGGATTAAGGATGTGTTATATACTCTTTCTCTCCATGCAGCAGCAATGACTGTCTGAATGGTGAAATCCTGCCCTTGTGGAAAAGAGAGGTGAAGTTATTCTGGATTTGCAGAGCATGAGGATTTCAACTATTAATTACTTGGTGGTGAACTAAGAAAGTAAAAGCAGAGAATTTTGGATATATATAATTGGTGAAAAAATCCCAAGGAAAACATACAGCCTTTGATATAGCTTTATCAATTACAATGCTAACTTATTATTTTCCTTGGCTTCATTAATCTAACTAATGTGAGTGAGTTCTAATCTTGCTCTCTCTCATTCCCAATTAACCCAGTGGCAATTATCACTGGCTTTAGTCTTTAATATGTAAGAACTCTCTTTTACCTCTTGAAAGAAGCTTTTGAAATCTGAAAATGCTAAACCAGCTAATGTTTTATTTAAGCATAGAAAATGAACTTTAGGTTATTTCCCCTGCCATAGGTTAACTAATTATTTATGAAAAAGGGAATGAGAGAAAGGAGAGAAAAAAGAAAAGGAATATTAACATCCCAAAACACCTCAACTGTCCACTTTAACTTTATGTTAAAAAGTTTGTTTCCATTGTCTGTGCATTCATTGTACTCTTTATAGTTGTTACTCTTAATTTTGGTCAATATAGCTATATCTGTATTGAGAAATTTGCATCTATTCTTACAAAAGTAACATTCGCTTGTCCTAAGAGTGGCTGACAGGGTCTGGCCATGTCCCTGCTACTGAAATAAAGTCGCTAGCCGTGAACCACTTACTGTAAACAGTCTTTCATCCTTTATAAATCTCAACACTCTTGGGAATTTTCCAGGGCAGCAGCACTTCGTCCAGGCCAAATGTGTGCCAGGGTCTATGCTCACAGATCGTGTACCAGTGATCAAGTTTCAGTGCTTTCTCCCAAGCACTAGCAGTGTTGAGTTACTTATGAAGCCACAACTGATGCATGTGATACTGATTTAACAACAAAATTAGAAGTTGGCCTCATTTCTCTTCGGACATCAGTGAAATTCCCACTGACTTGACTTTATGAGAAGAAACACTGTTTTACAACATAAACAATTTGAGTTAAACAAATGGTATAGTTGCGGTATAAATCTGCACCTAAACAGGCTCAGTGTGTCCAGGCAGGTGAGGTGAGGGGTGGGGAGAGGGAAGGCCAGTGTTTTATATGCAGTACAGCCAAAATATCATTTACATTCTAAGGGTATGAATAGATAGAATTTCCTGAAATTCTTGCAAGGGAACACATATATATTTGGACTTGAATATAGATGGAAAAATTCAATTTCATATATATTTAGGTCTAACTTGACTTAAACAGGTAACCCACCTCACTTTCTCAAAGTCCAAGAACGGGAAGAGTGTTATTGTGACAACGGAGAGACAAACCATCACAGACAATCAGTAGCCAGAAACCAATATAAACTATATTCTTCCATGACAAGGAAAATTAAAAGTAGCCTATATTGTAATGTAGAAGGAAAAATTGCTTAAGAATAAAGGTTGAGCTCAGCAAAAAGGTAGAAAAATAAAGACTGAGGAAACTGAGGAAGGCCAAGGAATTCCCTTTGTTTTCAGTTCACATGCATGTCAGAAAAAGTGACAGTAAAAACCTATTAAGCTCACTGAAGCTAGATACAATTTTGTCATTCAATTTTATTTAAGATGGCAATAAAATTGTGCAGTCTGGATGACTGGAATGATCTCTCACCACCTCTTTCTACTACCTCACTAACTCCACTAGCTGGTACAGCAATCTAACCTATCTATACCTGTCAAAGACATTAGTGGCTTTATTTGTTTATTGCCATCAGCTGGAGATTAATGCCCCCACAGTCCTTCTGCCAGAAGGCAGTATCTCAATATATCGTAATCTGTGTCACAGCAAAGTCAAATGAGCTAAAAAGCATTATCAAGATTGATATGGAGGACAGCTTACATTGCACTGAAGCAGGAGAGGGGTATTCACTTAGTTCTTTCCACTATCTGTAAGTAAGAGGATTAACTTCCGGTTAGGATCACTGACAGAGCAGCTTATAGGTGGCAGGGCTTAAAATTTTGTTTATTATACACAAAGTTAAACAAATCTTTGGTCTGAATGTGAAAGCCTGTGTGGTTTATGAGGGTTTAGTTTTCCCCCTCTGGAATCACAGCTGTTTCCTTCTGTAAGTAGGAAGAGAGATTTGAAAATGTGAATAACTTGATGAGAGAAAAAAATTGATTCAGAAATACTGAAGAGTATCACAGGAATGTATCGATATTTAATCACCCCTTTAAAGGAAGAAATAAGCACACATCTTTCTGACTTAACCTTTTCAACATTTTCACTACAGTGAGCAATATACAATATAGAGTGTGAAACCAACAGAATAAAATCTAAAGAAAGATAAATGTCTCAAACGTATCAAGTGTTGCAATAGAAAGGAAGATTCATGCAGTGGGAATGCATTTAGATGGTAAGAAAATATTGTGAACATTTCTGTCAGCAACAAACTGCTATTTATCAGCCCTGAAAGGGATGTGACTGTGGTCATGGGCTAGTTTCTTTCCATAAGAAAAGAGGATTTAGGAAAGGAATCCATGGTCTGTTTTGTGAAGCAAAGGAACAGTATTTTGGTAGAGGAACAATACATTGCCCTTTGTACTCTTTTCCTAACAGAGTTAGTTACTTGCAAAGCCTTGAGGACTTTTTCAGTGAGCTAAATTCTAGACACTTCTGTCAGTTTTAGTGCTGCCTGGTTATGGACCATCAATAAGTCTTCAAATACGAGGAAAGAGAATCACAGAATCATAGAATCAACTAGATTGGAAAAGACCTTTAAGATCCAATGAGTTGAACTGTTACCCCAGGACTGCTAAGTCTGAAGCTAAACCATGTCACTAAGAGCCTCATCTACATGACTTTTTAATACTTCCAGGGATTTAACACTCCACCACCTCCCTGGGCAGCCTCTTCCAATGCCTGATCACCCATGTGGTGAAGAAACTTTTCCTAATATCCAGTCTAAACCTCCAATGGTGCATCTTGAGGCTGTTACTTCTTGTTACTTGGGAGAAGAGGCCAGACACCTCCTTGCTCCAACCTCCTTTCAGGTAGCTGTAGAGAGCTATAAGGTCCCCCTTGAGCTTTCTCTCTCTGGACTAAACAACCCCAGGTCCTTTTGCCATTCGTCACAAGACTTGTGCTCCAGACCCTTCACCAGCTTCATTGCCCTTCTCCGGACCAGCTCCAGCAACTCAATATCTCTCAGTGAGGAGCCCAGAACTGAACACAGTATTCCAAGTAGTAAATACACAAGCTAAAATGGATTTTAAGCTCCATATAAATGCTCTATAAGCATCATCTATTTTTTCAGTTCCTTCATCTTCTAGGTGATATTAGGTAGGGGTATCTGGGGTACTAAGATATACTAGGTTGAATTCTCTGTCCCCTTGCAATTTAAGTATATATGGCCACTTAAAAGGAACAGCAATCCATAATGTTGGGGAAAAGTCAATGCACTGTTGTCAGGAATAAGTTTAGATGACAATTTCAAAGCTTACACTGAAATTTTGCTTAGAAAACAAGCTTTTTCTTTAAGGAGAAGAGAATTACCAGGGAAAATTATGAAAAAAAGTTGAATTTTTCTTTTTTTTTTCTTTCTTCTTTTTAAGTATGAAATGTATTTTAGGAAACTGGTCTGTTAACTGTCAATGTCATGAGGACAGATGGACAAGCAGGGAGCCAAGCAAATCCTCTTCAGAGTTTCAAAATGATGTGTTCTCTCCCTAGAGTAGCTCTTTGAATGTGAGTCTCCTTCTTATGCTGCTCCCACTAACTAGGTCTAAACTGTATTTCAGGCTCAGAGAGTTAGTAGAACCATGTGGACACCTGTAGACATGCTACAGGCATCCTGTAGGCAGCAATCCACAACATTAGAGCTGGGTCAGACAGCATGCTCTGTCTGACGTGGCTTCCTGCCTGACACCCTCAGGCAAAACTCTGAAATTCCTTCTCTCTCCGGGTTAGAGGCACCTGAACCAGGTAAGGTGTGGGGAGAGGAAAGCAGGAGATCATCTGACTGGAGAGAAGCCAGAGAGGGAAATTGCAGACAGGGAAGTGGGCATTAAAAGGAGATACTTGGAGGACACCACCAGGTTCCAACTACTCTCAAATGGCAACAAATGCCTTCTATCCCTGACACTACAAGCCCAGGTGATGCTTCCCAGATCACCAGTCAAGCTAACTGCTGTCTAACATATCAGCAACAGAGCAGAAGAGATGCATTAGTGATGCAAATAAGCAATAAAGAGAATATTCATCTGGAAATAATTGTGTAAAAGTAAGACATTGGAAATTTGAGTAAGACCAGAATAGATATAAATATCAAAAGCATATTAACTTTATCAGCTGATTCACTTTTCCTTCTGTAACCTATGATCTTGACAAATGAATCATAGAATCATAGAATAGTTAGGGTTGGAAAGGACCCCAAGATCATCCAGTTCCAACACCCTGCCATCGGCAGAGACACCTCACACTAAACCATACCACCCAAGGCTTCATCCAGCCTGGCCTTGAACACTGCCAGGGATGGAGCATTCACAACCTCCCTGGGCAACCCATTCCAGTACCTCACCACCCTAACAGTAAAGAATTTCTTCCTTATATCCAATCTAAATCTCTGCTGTTTAAGTTTGAACCCATTACTCCTTGTCCTATCACTACAGTCCCTAACGAAGAGTCCCTCACCGGCATCCCTGTAGGGATGAAAATGAAAATGAAAACACTGTATGAGACTATATCAAAGTATTTTTCAGCATCTTTCAGTAGAAAATGGCCTTTAAAATATTTCTATTTTCTCACTGTAATTATGTGGAAATTATGCATTAAAATTATCTCTTCAGTTAATCTCTTAACTCATAATTTATATGCTTATCTATAAGCATATAAATATATATATATATGTACTTTCTAGGAATGGCTCCTTTTGTATCCTAGAAGATAAATAGATAGATTTTAATGTCTACATTTTAGCATTGTGTACATATACATACGTGCAGACATTTTGCTTTAATATTGATATTATCAAATGGAAAATTCCAATTATTCAGAAAACATTCTTCTGCATAATTCACATTTTATACCACATTTTTTTTCAAATTTTTATTTCAGAATGCCTTAGTAACATAATCCTGGCTATTGAGTATCACCGTAAGTGAAGACAGAATTAACTCAAATTTCTCATTTTTTAAATATCACACTATGGAAGAAATGGTCACTGTTTTCTATACTCATCTATACCCATGTTATATTATAGATGATAGAAAAACTCTGGCAGCTGTGAAACTGTAATAAATTCCCTTTCCCCCCTCCCTATGGCCACTCATTTCCACCTCTGTACTACCTTCTCTTCAGACATACTATCACTAATATTTACTTCAAAGAAAAAGAACTATCCATACTTCTTCTGGGGCTATATTTTTCCTGACTTAAGAAGGAAATACTTTGAGTGAGGACTGAGACCAGTGGAAGGAAAAGAACATGCAGGACAATGAATCTAGAAGGAAACAGGGGATAGATTGTCAGGACTGGGACCACACCTTTCAGAAAGCAGCACGTTATAATATCATACTTTTTGCTTTTTCATCTAAATGTTCCCATGAAAATGCAGTAGGTGGTGGGGGAACTTCCTGGCTGGCTGGGTCTTTAAAAGAGGGATTGTCTAAGAATCATAAAATCGAAGCCTTGAACTGAATTTAATTCTCAAAACTATCCCTTGGCTTTAACAGGGGTATGTTAGTCCTAGGAGTGAAGTGGTATCAAAACCTGTCTTCTGTTCCTGAAGTCAAATGTCCTAGTCTGACTACATTTCAGTAGCTTTTTTTTTAATGCTCATACTCACTGATTTTTTTATTTGCTGTTTGTGATATTTTTTCCCCAGTATGGTTATTAAGTGTTAGTAGAATTATTTTGATGAATAATTTTCAGACATTTGGTTGCTTATGAGCTGTTTGCTGCAACTATTTGATGTTTGTTATTCAAGTTGTATGATTAGCTGTGCAAGTCATGCATAATTCTTTCTGATTCTTCCTTCGAAGATTTCTCTTTTAAAGTAGATGGCGAATCTTGATGTCTCTTAAAAACGTTTAGAAGAATATTGTGCTGTATAAAATTTGTGAGAACATCAGGATTTATGAAAGATTACACAAATGCTCACTCTACATCCATCTGAGCACTCACTGACTTTTTGTTCAGTGTTTCTGAAGCTTCAAATATATATTTTTCTTTCTTTTTTTTCTTGATCCTTCATAGTGGTGTATTCTGGGCTTTGCACAGCCAAAATAGTTAGAAAGAATAAGGAAAAATGCACAAAGGACATTTATTTTTAAATGAAACATCCAACTTTTCTCCTTATCAAAATATCCACAAATTGAAACTTTAAACATTTCCACCACTCTACATTTTTTTTTCTGGTGAGTTTTCTTGCTTAGCTTTATGAACAGTTTCTTCTCTTAATTGGAAGAGCTGGATGCTGTGCCAGCCACAAAACTTTCCTAATTAACTGTGTTTTCCTGAACTATTTGCTATCCTTTGATTCTTTTTTTCCCACTAAGACTTCTGTAAAATGAAAAAAGAAAATACTAGAAACATGTTTCAAACAAGTTTCTTTTTATGCTTTATGTTTTGTTGTTTTACTTCATGCTCTCACGATTCTCAAATGAAAAAGCACTTTTTTGATGCTACCAGAATTAACCCCTGAAATAAGAAATAATATATAAAGGAGTTGGTGGTTTCCTGCTTAACTTTGGAGCCTTTGATTTCTCCCACAAGATATATCGGTGTTTCTTCAGTGGCACATTCATTGGGGATGCAATAATTTCGCCAATGCTGAATAGCAATAGGACAAGAGACAATGAGTTTAGACTTAAACAAGGGAAGTTCGGGTTAAATATAAGAAGTTCTTTACTGTGAGGGTGGTGAGGCACTGGAACAGGTTGCCCAAAGAAGTGATAAATGCTCCATCCCTGGCAAGTGCTCAAGGCCAGGTTGGACAAGGCATTGGGCGACATGGTCTAGTGTGAGGTGTCCCTACCTATGGCAGGGGGGCTGGAACTAGTTGATCTTAAGGTCCTTTCCAACCCTAACTATCCTATGATTCTATGAATCCACAATCCCGAAGAAACAAGGAAGTGTAAATTTTCCACTAATTTATTAAAAGGGAAAAGGAAGGTTAAAGAGATCTTGGCAGTCAGAAATGTGGGTGATTCTTCCTTACAACTAGGAGTATCCTATCCCAAAATATGCTTTTGCTGAAAACCTAGTATAATCATCACACAATAAGATATGATAGTGCAAGAGTTACAAGATCCCCAAGAGGATTGTAAGAAGGCTCAATTTAACAATCCCTGCCAGATTTAGCAAGGCCTAAACTGAAACCAAAGGACTTTAAATTAATATTCTGGGAGCATATATCAATTCCTCTGCCTCTGGTAAAAACAGCAAGCTGCAGCCCATGACTATGGCTGACAGCTAAGCTGGCAAATTCCTCAGTCACAGCAACCAAATTTGACAGGGATCATCGGTCAGAGCCTTTAGCAAGTCCACTTTCCCCCTTCTCCAGAGAGGAACTCATGCCACTCCCTACTTGCTGCAGTTTGAACCTCTATCACATCGCCTTCACCACCTGAACTACTAAGACTTCTAGGCAATTTTTTTTCCTTCCCTTGTTTCCCACTTCTGTCAAGCCACCACTGTTTCTATTTTACATTTGCAAGGACTTAAAAAAGTGGATAGTCCTACAGGGGAGCAAAGAAAGTTCTTACTTTTTTTCTTTTCCCCTTGATGGAAATATTGTCACAAAGATTAGCAGAGACCAAAAGATTAAAAAAGTGATTAAAGCTTCCGACTGCTGGCTTAATTTTTAAGTTATAAACTCTCCTGACTCTCACTAATTCAATTGTGTTGATCTGCACAAAAACTTAAGTAAAACCCATCTAAAGCTATACTCCCACCTTTGATTTGTGACAGAACAAACCCATGGAACTCCCATGAATATACATCTTTTATGAAAGCAGCTTCAAAAGTAAATGGATTTTGAAGTCAAATGGATTACTGCATGGTGGCAGAGCTACAGGAGGAAGTAGAGGCTAAGGGGTCATAATGGAATCTGAGGAGGAGACTTATTGCTGGAGCCATACTCTACCATCCCCAAGAGAAACAAGCTAGCCACACAAGACACAAGAAATTAAGGATCCCCTACCCTCTTGCCACCAGACAGATGGAGGGGATCTAAAAAGCAGTGAAGGTTAGAAGCAGGTTACTCCTCTGGGTGGATGGCATATTGCCTCCCAGCCTATGCCACCTTTGCATGTATCCCTCTACAACAGATACCTGAGGAAAAGGAAAACAAAGAAATTTATAAACTAGACAAAGGATTATCCAGATTGGAAAAATCACAATAGGTGAGTCAGTCAACCCCTGTATAATGACAACATCTACTGAGAAAATAGAAAGAGTAGTTTTGATTGGTGACTCCACACTGAAACAGAGGACCCAATATGTCAGTCAGATCTGACTCATAAGGAAGTCTGCTGCCTCTCTGGAGGCAGGATAAGAGACGTCACCAGAAAACTCTTTCTTCTTGTATGGCCTAATGACTACTTTCCTTTACTGATCTTTCAGGTGGGCAATGAGGAAGACTTATCTACAAGAAGCCTGATGGTAGCCAAGAAGAACCTCAGGGTCTTGGGGTGACTGGTTCAGGCTTTGGGAGCCCAAACGATTTTCTCATCTATCCTGTCAGTCACAAGCAATGACAATGGAATCATCAGGAAAATAATGCGGATCAATTCCTGGTTCCAGGACTGCTGTCAATGTCAGAATTTTGGGTTTTTTCACCATGGGTCTGACTATACGGTGCCAGGCCTGCTGGCAACAGACTGGGTATGTCTGACCATGACTTTCAGCTGCAATTTGCTAAGTGCATTTTCAATGCCTTTTGCAGATGGTTCCACCCCTACATGTAACAAGCCAATCTCAAATACTTTGAGCTCTACAATGTTTATACCAGGCAGCCAGAATGATTTATGCTAGATCTCCATACTCATATAAAACTCTGTGGCATGTACTACAGAAAAGTCATCTACTGAGTGGAACATAAACTGGAAGTATCATGTTCTCTTTTTCAGTCAGTGTAAGGATAATATATTAAATAGTGACAAGCTGCACACAAAGTGCATCTCAGTGTACTTTTTGCAGCACACAGAGTTTGAGGTGAGCACATTGACACATAACACATACAAAAGTAGAAGAGCCTTAAAAGTCTAGAGCAAAGGCAATGCTAGAGAAGGAAAACTCTCTGGAAATCAAGATCTGACTGGGAGTGAAACTTGAAACAGATGAAGAACACTTCAGTGTGAATTGTGTCTTTGACAGCAAGTCTGCTGTGCTGGGGAATAAAACAGAAAACTCTCTCTGGGTTGAGCAGGGTAGGAGTTAAAATGATGAATAATCCTAATGAATAACCCCTGGAGGGGGGTCATCCGGTAGTAAACTAGATTTGTGTAATCGTTTCTGGTTTATGTTCTGCTGCTAGTTTAAAGAAATTGAACGAATTACTGAGATTCCTAATGAGACAAGCCTGGTTTTCTTGAGATAATTGATATAGTAGCTCAAAGTAAATAATAGTGACTTTAAATATTGCCAGTGCTAAATGCTATAAAGTGTAAAGTGTTTTCATCAGTCAGGAAGAAGTGAGCTGGGGAGGGCAGACCTCTTCTATGCATCAACAGATGTAAGAATTGATTGAATTCAGAACATTTGTTTTTTATGAAGAAAAAAAAAGGAATACTAGCTAAAAATATTCTCCCCTGAAAGTTCTGTAGATCCTACAGAATACATGTTGTAAACAAACTTTGTTCCATGACTTTGAAGTCTTCCACACCACTCTCCCCCAACTTATAAAAATTAGACTATTTATAAAAGTGCATAAATTGTAATTTAAGTAAAAAAGCCTTTAAATTTTTATCAAAAGCATTCAAATTAGTCTCTCCCCAGGTCAGCTAATGAGTTGTCATGAGCTGGCCTCTTACTGTAGTGCACCTCCTGCAGACTAAGACAGTGAACCATGTTTTCATCAAAGGAAATGCTCATTAGTAGAGCTTTCAGAAACTGATTTGATTATAGTTTCACTTGTTAAAGTGAAATATTTTCAGCTCATTAGGATGATTATGATTCAAGGTCATCTTTTGAAGCTAGTCCTGTCAATATGAGATAAATGGGTCCTCATCTTTTCCCCTTCTTTACGTCTGTGCTTTTAAAACTCTTCTGTGCAAAAGTTCCATAGCCATAATTAATTTTTAGTTCTTCTTTTACAAAGCTGCATTAGAAAAAAAAAAAAAGAACAAAGATTTTGGCTACCAAAAAGGCATTGAAGAACTATTAAGAGGAGGAGGAGGCTATCTTGTTTTAGAGAAATCAGAGAAAATCCTTGAAAAGTTCAGCTTTTGAATTCCAGCTATTTTCTCCTTGACCTCTTCCAAAGTTTCTAAAAGGTACTTTGTACATATTTTTGCATGTATCTTTTAATCTCAAAAGTGTAAAATGAAACTGAAAAACCACCCAAGAAGTACTATTGGGTTATTAGATATCTTTTCTTTTGTGGCACATGAGAAATTTAACACCTTTTTAAAGTTTTGGTTTTTTGTCTCCCCCTTTATATTCACCACTTAATCTCTAAGTTGTTACAAAGCCATTTAAACATAAAGGGAAATACTACTAATTTCTATCCACATACTGAGAATAATCACATTTACATAGGGTTTGCAACTTACACCTAATTGGACATATATTGCCTCATACATCAACTTGAAAGGTGAGGTCAGGAGGCCAGGTTTCATGCCAATCATATCAGACTTGAAAGCTGTATATTAAGATGGAAAAGCAGGCCAAAAAGAAAAATAAAAAATGCAGCTTTGGTCTCTCCAGTACTAGGCAAGTGAATTTAAAAACAACCTAGATTTCAATTCCCCATGGTGTCTCTGAAAGTGGCCCACCAGTCCAGATTATTGGTACAGAGTGAGGTATGTATATGCAAGTGTTTGGGGATAGAGGCTGGGGAGGAGTAAGAAGTGAATTAATAGACTTCCAGATTAACCGTCAAGTGGTAAATGATTAATCATTTTGTCAACAAATTATCCACAGTGAAGCCTTGCCTTTACACCAAAGCAGTACCAATTATACCAGTGTAATTGCATCAGGGCATCCTCCCCACCCAGAGCACAGTAATAGAACTATTTATCCAATATGGTTTACTCCCAAAGGGGAATACTCATATGCAGTGTCTTTATACTAGTATATAGCTCCATTCATTCTTAGACTTAAATTAACACCCTTCTGATTAAAAGAAATAAATAAGTTCCCCTGGAAATAACATATGTGAACAGAAGTTATTTTTTCTACTCACTCTTTTAAGATACCTTTTACTATCAGCAGTTATAAAAGCTGGTTGCAAAATCAAAAAGATCCTTAAGTTTCCTATTGAATACATGCCTTTTTTACTGTGAGTCCATGTCTGATGAGTTTCTTCTATGTTGTGGTGTAGTAACAAGTACTTATACATTAGTGAACTAATTTTTGTCTTTAGGTTGAGTGCTCAAATTGAGTCTCTATTGATATCACAGACTTGCCTAATTTAATAAATCAATAATAGATCTTTTTCATTTATTTGTTTGTTTTAATTTTGGAGTGTTTATGTGTTTTTTTGGTTTATGTTTGGGTATTTTTGTTGTTGTTTTGTTTTTCTTGTTTTCATTTTTTTTTTAATAAGGTTATTGACAAGCAGATAGAGCTACAATGTAGTACCAACTCCCTAGTAAGATGGTTAATTCTACCTGGAGGCTTATTTGCACTAGCTATTTTCAGAACAGCTCTATAAAAAAAACTATAGTAGCTCTAGCTATTTTCAAAATTGTTTAAGTGGACCTAGGTTCTTTTGTTGCCATTTTTTGTCCTGTGACTTTCTTAATATAATCACTTCATGTTTCTGTGTTTCAGGGGGATTTTAAACTTTACAACTATTTCAAGGCAAAACAATACAGAAAAAATCAACAAAGTGAGTTTAATATTTACATTAACCATGTATGCTGAGGTATCCAAGCAAATCTATTCTTCTGGTTCCATTTATAGTTAGTAAAGAAAGGTAGTCACTTTCAAAAATAATTGTAAAGAGTTATAGCGGGCAGGACAGATTACCTTTGAGATATGTGTGTCTGGAACTTTCTAAATTAGAAGTTTATTTAACAGTTCTAGTCTTAAATCTGCTAGCTTGTATGCAAAGTGTTTTTCCAGGAAATGCTGATGATTTTAACCTCAGGAATCGAAGAAAGTGAAGAATTTATCATTTTGTTTGTCAGTTTGTTCCAGCATTGAGAAAACAATATTATTTCAGATTTATGCCTTTATTTGCTTTATAGACTTCCAGCTGCTGCTTTTTTACTTTTCTCTTTTGAGTTACGTCAATTTGACCTAATTGACAACACAGGACTCGAGGATACTTGTTTTCTAGTTTTTCTACTTTTGTTACGCAGAGAGACATTTAAGAATTAAACTGCTTTCAGAGATTTTAAATGCTTTAGATTGTTTATGCACTTCATGAGGCTAGATGCCAAGTATAACCTGTGAAAGAAGAAGCATCAAGGTTTACCAATTTCACTTGCCTCCTTCTTGTGCTCCTAAAGAGGAGGGAGGAGCCTGGACTTGTTTGAGGGAAACAGGACAAAACTTGTCTTTGGAATATCCAACTTTTCTTTAGTACTAGCAGACAGTGTAACAAAAGCCAAAAGCCTCAAATTGCAGCTTGGGTGATTCAGATTGAACATTATCTTCATCAGGACAATGTGACACCAATATGGATATTAAGACAGCTGTGATATTAAGACAGCTGTGAAATACTGCTTCTTGGAACTTTTCCAGGTTTAGCTTGAGAAAACTGTAGCTCACCTGATCTAGTGCTGGCAACACTCCCATCTGAAGTACTACTGCAGATGAGAGTTTGGCCCAGATGACTTCAAGAGAGATCCCTTTCAACCAGCATTTCTGTAAATATGAATATCCCTATAGCAACTGAGAGGATGTTATTGGTGAAGGGTGTATGGAAACAGAAATAAACTAGTTTCAAGTTGGTTATCTGAGTGTTACAGGGAAGTGATCAGCAGATGTATGGACACTGGTATGGTTTAGCTGCCCGTAAATGTACCAAGAGCTCTGAGCAGGTATAGCAATTTTGCATTGGAGGCTGTTAAGCTGCAGTTTCTTTGCTTATTGGACTATTAATAGTGGTAGCCGTGACACCAACTGAGATACAGTTTCTCCCCAGGAGTCATAGAATAGTGCTAGAGATAGGAAGAGGTGCACTAACCTGCTGTTATTTTCCTCGTTCTCAGTATAGGAATCTGTGCATCAGTTAACTCGGAAAGCAGTCATTATGTCCTGCTGGACAGATTCATATTTCCTTCTAAATAAAAATTAATAAGTGGATTGAGAAGAGGACAGGGATTCAAGATAGATACACCTACTCCCAAATTCTTTCAGAGAATCACAGAATGTGAAGAGAGAAGATACCCACAGGAAGCTGAATAACATTAAGACATTGTAGCAACAAAAAATTGAGTCCAAAGTTTTCAAAATATTTCAAAACAATCAAGGAATTGAGAATTCCAGGAGACAGACAAATATCTTACAGCAGTGGGTCAAATGAGGTGTATAGATACAAATGATGCATTTGCAGTCATTTCATGGAGTGTGCCAGAGCCATGAACAAAACCAGAACTCATCTGCTTTTCCTAATTTGCCACACAATGGTCTTTAATCAAACAGGAAATGGGGAATAATTTCTTATTTTTATAATTACAACAGAAATCCTTAAGGTGGAATTATAGAATCATCAGGAAGGAAGCTCTGATTTCTTTAACCAGACAGGTCGAAAGTTGCCAGCCTCCATAAAGTTGTTTCCTTATTTTAAGAGTCTGTGTGAAACTCTGTTTTTGTGGAACCCTGCAGGCTAACTCCAGGGGAATTTGGTTCATACCTGTCAAAGACCAAACAAAGAGGATACTGAGGTGTATTTTTATTTTTTCCTGTGCTAATATGGGTACACTGCATTCTGAACATAGCATTCAAAGGAAACCAAAGCTGGAATAAATACTCCTATAATGTTTCAAGCGGTGCTGATGTGATGATGGCAATCAACCAAGAAACACTTTTACATACAGCAATTTAGGACAACTATGGTTATAATATAGAAACTATAGCTTTGTTTAATCAGTAGCAGAAATTTGAGAGATGAACAGATCAAGAAACAAACTATAGCATAGCAGATGCAAGGTAATGATTAAAAAGCCAGGATCTAACTGAAAATAAAACAAACAAGAAAAATCCCAAAACAATCCATCAGGAAAAAAAAACCCAACATAAAACCAGACACTTTGTAATCATCAGTGGCCACTATAACTTACTATTATTATTGTCTAACTATTCTTATAGTCTTCTTGATGGCTAAATCATATGGTGTTGTTTTCATTTATTTCCTGCCTAAAAGGTTCCTTAAAAAGGATCAGTATACAAGCCTGCTAAGATGCAATTCATATCACAAAATATGTCCAAATATGTTTAGTCTTACCTTTCTCCAAGGGGGGCACAAGAGTTATTTATACATGAAGAAGGGAACCATGCTGAAATAAAAGTTTTCCTGATGTTATCTTTGACATGGGAATGTCCATTTCTGCCAGGATTTAGGCTGTCTGGTTTTAAACATCTGTGTCATAATTTCTTTAGGATAATTGACATTCCAGTTCTTGCTTTCTCTAGGCTTTTTAAATGTATCAGACAGAGAGAGTGCCTTAAAAGATGTTTGCAAAGTGCCTAAGCCCTGTCTTCACAGCTGGGCTCTCCATGACCTTCTAGAATAAGTTCCTTCCTTATTTATCCAGAAATTCTGTGGGAGTCATCCTACGGAACTGCAACCATCTAAGAGCTCACATCTGACCTGAACTTGCCACCAAGTCTTGTCCTCTGGTCAATGGAGAAAAATTCAACTCATCTCACCTTGAAAAGTCATTTTTGGGGGAGTGCTGGGAACACCCTTCTAGAGATGTTTGCTTCATGGATAACTGAGTGAGCCTAACTCTTTCAGAGTAAACTAAGCATCTAAAAGACAGAAGTGAGATGAATTCCATGATATATAAGGCTGAAGGAAAAGTTGCATGTAAACCCCACCATGGAGAAGTGAAGTAAGAGAAAGACAATAAATGTTATTTTACCAGCACAGAAAGAGGAGCTGTGGAGGGATCATTCATTTCCGTTAAAGGCAGAGCATTTTCCTACCTTCTCAGTCACAGGGCTAGAATTTAAAGCCTCCTGAGCTCAATAAAATTTGCCTGGAAACAGTTTTAGCCATGAGAAGTTTTGTCATGTATTTGTTACATGATCTTTCAGGATACATGGACTCTCATAGCATTGAGAGTACCTCAAATACTATGAACAGCTTTAACAATTCTAGGACTTCTCCCAGAATACCCCATTTTTCTCAAACTAGCATTTAAGCCTAGGCATCATCAATGGAGGCCCCTGAACTTTAGAGTTTACTTCCCCCACTTGGCCCAAACCAGCTTTTAATTTATCAACTTGCAGGGCACTGCATGAAGCTCATCTAGGTTCTCAGGTTTTTGCCTGAGGGGCTGGTGATAGGGAACATGACTAGCTTATCCTAAGAGAGTCTATTTAAGGCAGACATTAGTCAGCATGTTTGCATTTTGTATTTAAATTATGTAAATGTGTTCAGAGACTGTCAGGGGCCTACCTGACAAACCTAAAAACAAGTAAATAAAAATAAGTGAAGCATGGTGGCATGAAAATTGAAAACCCAAATGAAAATTATTTTCAGAGGCTTTATACACACAGAGAAAGACAAAACCACAAAACCAACAAGTTGGGGTAGGACAAAGGTCACAAAGGGATCCTAGGCAGGATGTAGAGAGAGATTTCTTTCCTCATTTGTTTCCTGGTTTACTCATCCTGGAGCCTAAGGCACCCATGAGTACAATAACCACAGGGAACATCCTCCCTCAAGGAAGCAGCAGGAGGAGTAAATGCTTTAACTGGTACCAAGGGCTTTTACATGCCTTGCTTCTCAGCAGAGATCTTTAGACATTGTTTTGTCTCCAGATTAGGAAATTATGAGAACCTGAGTCATGGACACAATGTGCAAAATGCCTTGGTAGCAAGGCAGTATGACTGAGTTCAAGTTTCAGGAAACTTTGGTATACCTCTTCCAGTGTTGGCCTTTGGTCTTATTTTACCTGCCTGTGGCCAAATACTGACTAATGGGTAAATCCTGATATACATGAAGGAAAATGTGATGGTTGGAATGACCCTGATTTCCAAGAGGAGTCATTTGCCTCAAGCTCTTAAAATCAAATAATAATTTTTTAATTTGAGATGATCCAATAGCACTTGAAAATGATACTTGGGGCTAAAATAAAGGGGTTTGATTATTTTTTCCTTTCTCAAGTAATATTTTTTTGAT
This sequence comes from Melopsittacus undulatus, assembly GCF_012275295.1. Lineage (NCBI taxonomy): Eukaryota > Metazoa > Chordata > Aves > Psittaciformes > Psittaculidae > Melopsittacus > Melopsittacus undulatus. Next base: position 17,648,732 of record NC_047529.1, read on the forward strand.
AGAACCTAAGCTACATATGAAGATTCTCATTCGATCAAAATTTCCACAGAGAAATTACAAGCCAGAAAATGAGTTTTTGCAACTAAAAATAGGAAAATTTGTAAGTCAAGAAAATGCAAACTAAAACTCAATGTTTAGGTTCTTTTTTTTTAAAGACAATTAAAATGAAAAAATGTATTGAAGAAACTATGCCAGGAAAACTGAACTAGATCCTAAGTAGCTAGCAGATCATTTTGCAACTTCTGTTTCTTCAGAATGTTGCCAAAAGTTTTCAGCTGTCTAATTGCTGGCTATACTTTTCAAGTTGCTTGATATCCATTAATATCTACTTTTATGTATTTATTGATTTAAATTAGAAAAAAACCCCATAAAATAAAAATGCAACAAACAAAACTGTCCTAGTGACTCATGCCTTACAATAGGAACATTGGAGAATCCAGAGTCCATGAAGAAGCTAAATTTTGCTTTCTAAAGTTGTGATAGTTGCGCAAAATGTATTTGGTCAATCTGAAAACACAACAGCACACAAGAAAAAAAAAAACTTATTAAGTGAGATAAAAATTAAAAAATAATTCTAGTCCAAATTTTTATCATATCATATTGTTTTGCAATCTACAAACCACACAATAGAGAGCAGACTGAGATAACTTAATGCCTTTTAATTTTGAGGTTTGTGGTTCAGAATCATGAAAGGCTAGACTTCAGCGAGTGTCTCTTTCTGCTTTTTAATATTGTTTTTTTCAGTATAATAATTTACATCTATTGCCATAAAAACATCCCAGGATCTGCTTGCATTTGCTCATTAAATATATACGCTATATACGCAGCAGAAGCACTCAACAACTGAATCACTCCTATAAGTAATCTTGCACCTAACTTCTCCAACTCCAAGTAACTGCTATGATCTACAAACAGTGAACAATACTTATTAAAATAAAAATAATCACACAATAGATTATATTATTGGTTTTGCTCTTTTATAGTCTTTATCCTATTTACTATCTGAACATAAGGATAAGACAAGCACAGAAATGTCTTTATTTTGACTTTGGTCTGAACAATCCCAGTATGATGTGACTGAAGCTGAGAGTGTTTGGAATTAAGCCCCCAGCTTTTACAACCAACAGCATTCCCAGTCCATTTCATTGTCATCAGTCATGAGAGTGGCTGCATCAAAAGGAGTGTGACCAAGCACATCAAGGGAGGGGATTCTCTCCCTCTACTCTGTTCTAGCAAGAACACCCCCCCCCCCACACACACACACACAGTACTGTGTTAACTCAAGAGGGATGTGAACTTTTTAGAGTGGGTCCAGAGGAGGGTCATGAACATGATCAGAGCACTAGAGGAACTCTTTTATGGAGACAGGCTGAAAGAATTGTGGTTGTTCAGCCTGGAGATGAGAAGGCTTTGGGGAGACCTTAGAGCAGCTTCCAGTGCCTAAAGCAGCCAACAAGAAAGCGAGAGAGGGACTTTCTACAACGGCATGTAGGGATAGTACAAGGGGAATGGCTTTAAGCTGAAAGATGGGAGACTTGGGCTTGATATTAGGAAGTTCTTTACTATGAGGGTGGTGAAGTACTGGTACAGGTTTCCCAGAGAAGCTGTGGCTGCCCCGTCCCTGGCAGTGTTCAAGGCCAGGTTGGACAGGGCTTGGAGCAATCTGATCTAGTGGAAGGTGTCCCTGCCAGTGGCAGGGGTGCAGAACTAGATGAGGTTTAAAGTCCTTTCCAACCCAAGCCAGTCTGAGATTCTGTGAATCAGTGTATTATTTTTATTCAGAGATTTCGTGCTATTCTGCATTTCAGGTTCAACACAGAGCAAGGAACATTTTTTTCCTGTTACATCTAGGACTATTTCTAATACAGTATTTATGCACTAAGGGTGTTGTGCTTTTTGTCTTGTAAAGGCTGACAAGACAAATGCAGAATTGGGTCCTGAAGGTCAGTGAAACAAAGTGAGCAGCAATAGAAAGATCACAGGCAATTTGTGGGGATATTAACTCATACCTACCATTATGTTTGTACTGGGATTTGAGTATGCTCTCATAACTGAGAAAGTTCAAAAGTTGTGGTTAAATTTTCCAGAAAGTTGTCCCATCATATTAACTATTAACGTCGACAAGAGCCAAAAGTTATGCAGCTTGCATGCTTTAAATAGCAAATATTCCAGTATCAGGCTGCCATGAAGTTACAGAACAGATGTCTGCATTTTTTGGTTAATGAGAAGGGTAAATTGTGGGTTCTTTCATGTATGGCCCCTTCATGCCCTTTTTGAAAGTGCATCTTAGGGACTGGCAGAAAATGGTTTTGTGTTTTGAACTTTTTTGCTTATGCTAAAGTGGGATAAAACCCCCAAATACCAATACAGTAGTTTATCTACTAAGGGTTGTAAATTAAAATAAATTTGGATAATTTGAATTATTACATTTAAGTAATTTGAAATAAAAAAGAAAAACTATCTAACTGAATTTGTGCTTTTAAATTAAAAATAATTTTGAGGTAATAGTTCTGAAAATATAAGAAAATAAAGTTTCCAGAATTTCAAGTCTTCTTTTAAAAATTGTAATAACATGGAAAAGCCATTAAATCTGTTTTTCCCCAGCAATACTTTTTTCCATTACATTAATTAGGATGTGACCACAAAAATCAGAAAGTTTCTTATCAGTGTTATTTCTTGTGGAATGGAAGAGCTAAGCATAGTTACTGTTTAAAAAAATGTGAGCTGAGGTTTTAAAGTTGCTTTCATTTCCAGCAGACAGGGCTTTAAAAGAAGAGTCCTACTGATCTGGGAATCTGCTCCTTTGAAAAGAGGTTTGCTTCAGGTATGCATCTAAAAGTCCAGATATGTATTAGAAGTTGTCCAGAGTGGTAGGAAACTGTATTTAACTCATATTTTACAAATACTATGTAACTAACCCTAAAGCATTTTTTTCTTTGTTCAGCAATCTGTCTGGAAAATCCTCACCTTAATTTGACACAATTAGTCTGCATTAATTTCAAATCATGCTTTGGGGTGGTGGGGTAGAGGGTTTAGCAGGAGTTCTTGGAGCATGAAATTCTTAAATATCAAAACTGGGGTTAGATATATTGTAATTATAGTGTGTTTGATTAAATTTATGACACTTTTTCTATTGCTAGAATATCAAATATCACAATGTTTGCTTCTTATAGTCTCTATGTAATTTTTTTTCAGTATTTTTGCCTCAAGTCATGGCTAATATAAAAAGGTGAAAGTGTAATAAGACAGGGAAGCAAAACAACTTAAGAAGTATTTCTTTCAAGTCTAACACATTTTCAGAGGAAGAAAGCTGAAAAAAAATGCTCTGTTTCTCACTTTACTATCATTCTGCTTTAATATTTTTTAATCTGAAAATGATTAGACGTTTTTATCACAACATAATATTTTTATTGACTCTTTTTGTTTTTCTGCTTTCCTATTTCACCCCTTGTAGAGGATTTGATGCTGCTGTCTTTTTGGAAGAAGCCAAATGCAGGACAACTGTGTGGGAACAGGGGTGTCAGACTATTATATAGACAAGGTTTTTTGCCTGGGGGCAAAAATAAAAAAAAAAAGGGAAGCAGAAAACACTTGAAGAAAAATATGACATTTCTAAAAATCTTGATTGGCAAGAAGAAAATGAGGAAATGATTGTTCCTTGTCTTTCCCAACACAAGGGGGCATCAAATGTAGTTGTAAGGTAGCATGGTCAAAACAAAGAAAGGTATTTATTTATATGATGAATACTTAGGCTGTGCAGCTCTTTGCCACAGGATGCTGCGGGTGCTAAAAGCGTATATGGGTTCCAAACCAACTACATAGGTTGAATGTGGAAATAAAAAAATACCCTCAAGGACAAGAATACAAAGACCTCATTGGTTTGTTATAACTGGTTCAGAGAAGGGATTTGAAACTTGATTGTTTGTGGATTATTATCAGCTTTCCCTGATATTAAAGGGAAAAAAGGGCATGATCCTTTTCCACCCGTGATTTTAGAAAACTGACAGTGGCTCTTGAATTTCTTTTCCCTTTTATCTTTGATCTTCAGCAGGAGCTTTGATCTACACTTTTTACCTTTTGATGTCACTGGTGTAAGGAGAGGTAAAAAAAGAGAAAAGGCAAGATATTTAACATGTACAAATGGGTGTATCTCCTAAAAGGAGTTACAGATTGGTTTGTACAACTAAGAATCTAGGTCAACACAGAGAAGTTTAGTTGAAAAGGGTGGAATTCAACTCCCTTAATTTCATCTTTTTATGAGAAATTAGATGTCTGCAACAAACGTTTTTATTGAACTAGTCACTGATTTATATTAGATGTCTACTTTAGAAGAAGATGAATCACAGCCTGATTCTAAAGAGAAGTTCAGGATGTATTTTTGGCAGCATTAATTCCCTTTAAGAGGACACAAAGTAGGATTTGTAACCTTGAACTTTTATCAAATATGTACCTAATAGTTGTTCAGTCTTTCTGTTTCCACTTTAACTGTTCATTCTTCTTTGCTAACGACTGAAAAGAATATAATTTCTGTATCAAAATGAGTACAGATAATTTGTTACCACACTGCTACAGCATTCGTCATTCAAAAAAAATTCGTCCACCCATAACAAAAAATAGTGGGAAATAAATGTTCCATAGAACAAACCAAAACTTCAATTCTGAGACTGAGAAAGTAGGAAAAAACAAACTGGATTGTAAATTTTGTTACAGACTTGTAATTCAGGTGTAATGAGTCAACAGATTTAATCTGTGTATTGCATCTTGCAGTAAACTGGAGCGGCAAAGGAGCCTTTTCTGATTATTTTTCATCATAGTCAGCATGTACTTTTTCACTGAAAGCTATTCTTGAGACTAAGTGAGAGGAAGAGAACAGATTTTTTTTACCCCAAGCTTATCTTAAAATTGTACCTGTCCTAAAATAATTGTCTGTCTTATAACCTTGGGTGGTAAAACTTCAGCCTATGCTCTTAGGTACTGCACAGACCTCCAAGAATACTCATAATTTGTGACAAGTAACTAAAAAGAATGGTCCTTTTATAAACAGGCAAAATGTCATTATTCAAAAGCTCATTCCTCACTGTAAAGAATGTAGGTTTCTGCAAATAGAAAACCAGATCATCACAAGTGCAACAGCATTACAGTATTAGGTCCAGCCTGTGAGTTTTGGCTCCGTCCTCTGGTGGGTTTTGGAGGAAATCAAGTGCTACGCTTGGTGACATCCCTTAATAGTTTCTTCTGTTTGAGCTGGTAAACACAGACCAATTTGATTTCAGATAACTACACTGCTGTAATAAAGACTACAGTGTTTGGAACTCCAGTAGGTGTTGCTTAAGACAGGCCATGTCCATGCAGGCATGCTGAATGGTCTTTTGGATTCTTCCCTGAGGCCAACTGCAATATTCTGGCTGCATCCACTATTGAACTCTCTTACTGTCCAAACCCTAATGGACATATCCTAAATGCTTATTGCAACTGATGACTGACAAAGCTTATTCCTAACCAGAGCCTACAGAATGGCTGGGAGAGAAGTAGTTATTGAGACAAAAATAAACCAGAGATTTTATATTAATGTAAGAGTGGAGGCAATCAAATTTTGATGGTCATGATATCTGGCACAACCTAATTTATGTAACAAGAAGGATATTTGAATTATGAAGTTGGTCAGCGATCAGATTTTGCTGTATGCTTAATAACATTGAGTCAAGAGACACAGGGTATATGGGATTGTGTGGTGACATAAAGTATCATTGAATTGTATGTACTGGACTTGAAAATTATTAAGGGATCAGGGCTTTTCGTGCATAATTTATATTCAGCTGATACACACAGACACATTAAATTTCCCACCAAACTTAGCAGGAAAAAAAAATGAAGAAAGGAAGACACCACCACCACTAAAAGCCTAAGAATGCTATGATTTTTTGTTAAATACTCCTGAATGGAAAAAGGTTCTTTGCTTTATGTGCAGCTGTTTATAAAGCCAACTTGGAGACATATTACATATTCAGACATTCAGAGGGCTTTTCTAATCCTCAGTTGCAGTTTGTCAGTGCTCCAGGAATATTCCCTTGCTCCAATTGTTCATCCTCAGCAGGAGCTGGATTAGTAACATCAGAGTCTGCAAATGCGTATTGTTTCCCATTAGTCTCAGCTTGAGCCTGGTGTTATGTCCTTTTCATCAGGAACCTCCAACTCTAAGTCAGTGAACCAGGACTAATGATCCCAGCCTTCCTGGGAGACATCAGAGTCTGTGTATGTAATGTCCAGAGCTTTTGCTTCTGCTGCTGTTAGCCACTTAACGTGCTTCTTAAGCCTCAGACCATTTACTCCCACTGCATAAGCAACTGCCTTCTCCCAATGTTTCCAAGAAAATACACACTTGAATATCATTTTTTGCTGCATCCCTTTGAATTTCTTTTATAGTAGCATCTGGCAGGAAACAGGATAAAAAAAAAACTGTGGAGGGGAAAAAAAAGGAATCAATTTGCAAACATCTAAATGTTGATGGCCAATATTTGCAATATTACTGGCAGACTAGTTGCAAATAAGAATTATTTATAAATCATTATTTGGCAGAAATGGGGTAGAGAAATGACAGCATTCACATAGATGAATAATATCTGAGGATTATTCAGCCAAGTCTACTTAACAGTATCAGATGGAGAAGTGCTTTGTAAAGGTTACTTCCGTCCTTTTTCTCTGTTTTCTTGCTAACCCTGCTGGCCTTTCACAGATATCAAATTCGTGTTTCCATCTCAACACAGCGAATAAAGAGCTCCCTTTAGAAACAGAGTTTTTTGATAGAGTCAGGGATATTTCTGTGATGGAACCAGCAACCTGAACCTTCTGCTCTGGACTTTAATATGAACATATAAGACTTCCCCTGGCTGTCCTCCTTTTATAACCAGCTGTCTAGAAAATATTTTTCAAGCTTTGTGATACTAGATATATTTTTTAATGAAGGTTTAAGAATTTCTGCCAAAGTTCCTCTGAAACCTACACACCACAATATTTCAGTGAAGTCTGTTTCTTGATTTGCCAGTCTGTTTACAAGGCTTGTAAGACAGTGTTAGAGCAGGAGAATTTTGCTTTAATTGGCACTGCTTCTAGCTATTTAAGCAATGTGCTGAACTGTCTATCATCAAACCTGGGCAGCCAGAACCATTTCTTACCACAAACTTGGCATTAACTAGAGTCAAATGCATTACCTACAGCCAAGACAGTGACATTAGTACTGCATTAGGGACTTTCAAAATCATTAAGTACCCTAGGTACATTTCTTTTTCTAGGTGTTTTGACTTGATGCAGACCAACAGCATAACAAAAACATCCTTTAGATAGTTAAGATAATCAGTTCTGGCTTTTATTGCTATGGTTAGCTGCATTATAATAAGACTCAGAGGTTTAATTAAGGATCAATATTTTCTACTTAATTGAGTGCTATCAAATTCCCTAAAAGGAGAATGACTTCCTGCCCTGGAAAAAACTGTGATGAAAGAGGAGTTGAATATGGACAATGGGACAGTGAAAAAATTGCTTGGATGGTTGGACCCAGATAATAGTGGTTAATGGATCATACTCAACCTGGAGACCAATGACAAGTGGGTAATTTAGGGTCTCTCTTGTGATTCATCTAGTTTAATCTCTTTATTGATGACCTGAAGGATAGGATGGAGTTGTCAGGTGGCACCAAACTTTGGGATCACTTGATACAGTCCAAGGCTGAGTTACCACCAAAAGGATGAAATTCAACAATGACAAATGCCTTGCACATGGGAAGGGAGAACTATTTGCAGGGTGGTGACTGATTGCTTAGGGAGCAGCTCTGTGGCCAGTATCCTTGGCCACCAGTCAGCAGTGAGCTCAGGCAGCAACAAGGGCCAACAGCACCTTAGGCTGTATGACCAGGAGCAGAGTCAGCAGATCTAGGAAAAGGATTATTGCCCTTTAGCACTCAGTTTACATCTAGATTACTACTTCCAGTTGCAGGTCCCTAGTACATAAATGACTGATCCAATATATTAATTTTGGATGAAGGTCACCAAGGTACTCAGGGACTGAATAACTTGCTTGATGCAAGAAGGTGGTGGGGCCATTCAAAGCAGAGAAGTGGTTGTTTGTGGAGACCTAAAGTCAAACTCTAATACTTACAATAAGGATATCTAGAAGATGTAGACAGGCTTTTCACTTTGGTGTATGATGAGAGGATAAAAAACAACGGGTATAATGGGAAATAAGGAGATTTCAGCCAGAATAATGAAAGACAATTTCCCCATGACAGTCAAGCATTGGAGCAATGTGTCCTTAGACATTGTGTAGTCTCTGTCCTTTGAAGTTTTTTAAACCACTGCAGCATACAGTAACCTGGTCTGACTCTGACACTGACCATGTTTTGGGCAGCTAGTTGGACTAGAAACCTCATGATAACTCTTCCAAGTTGAATTATCCTGTGGTCTTGTGATCTTGTGATACTAGCCTGGAAGGAGGAAAAGAGTTTGACTTGGGATTTGTAGGACCATTGTTCTGATCTAAAAATCAAGGAAGTCACTAGAAAAGAATGCTCTTAAAGTTTGGTGTGTTTTGGATTACATTCTGTATGAGACTTTGTGGATTCTGTTTTGATCTGTTATCTCAGGGTGATGGCTCTTCACATGAAAGGAGTCTGTTAGCTGTAAGGATGCAAAATCTTACAGATGATAGGATGAAAAGGTGTTGCCTGTAAAGAAAAAACACTGCTGTATTGTTAAGTATCTTAAGAAGTTTAAAAATTATTGCTCCCTCTGTTTCTGAAAGGTGTTTAACAGCAAATACATATTCAAATTGGTTCCTTCCTCCCCTTCCCCCCAAGAAAACCCCAGATTTAAGTGATTTTTAATTTTCTCTTTAACTACATGGACAGAGATATACTTTCTATCCTGTACACAGGCTGCTAAACTTTGACACTGAGACTGTTGTCGAGTCTTTCATAGGATATCATATTCATTGCGCTGTCAGGCAACTGAGGGTCAGGTCTTTTCTTTGGTTGAGTCTCGCCAGATAACTATAAAGTTTAAGGAAGAAATTGAAAGAATGTGTATTTTTTTCCTGGGCAGTTTTGTGACTTTACTTGAAAATTTTATCATCTCAACACTTTCATTAAACTAGTTTTCATTCCCAAGCAGTTCTGTATCAAACAGCACAGTGTTTGTGGTAGAGAAATGATTTACTGGAACAAAAAAAAAGCTAATTTCCCATTACTGCATGCACAAGTTTAACCTGCTGCTCATAAACATGTTCCTTACAAGGTTATCACACATAGAGCCAAGTAAGCTACACTTAGTACAAAAGTGTAATAATTTAGGGTCTGAATACCATTCTTAGCAGAGAATTACTATCTTTTTTATTTTTTTGCCACTTATTTATCCTGTCATTTCTTCCAGCTGTAGTGTTATTTTGGTCAATCTTTTCTTATTTCTTCATCTCTAAGAGCTTCCCCAAACCTAAAACAATAGCGTCAGAGGCTTGCTGAATCTGTCCTTGACATGCTTCTTGGTCAGCTCTGCATTGGACAGGACCTCAGCAGCAAGCCTGAGAAAACTTTGCTACTGGGACACATCTTTGCTAATAAACAAAAAAATGCGGGGGACTCTTCTCTCCAGTATTTAAATGGGCATATTCTAGCTATTTTCATGTTATCAAACTCTCTTACTGTTGAAAACTGTGCCAGCAAGCAAGTTGGCAGTGCAACAGGATGGATGGTCAAGCTTCAGTTTGTTAATACATAGTTTTTGTGCTCAGTCTTTACAGCTTTTTACCTAAGCCTCGCCTGCTGGCTATGTGACTTTGTTTCTCTCAAGTTTTAATGATCTATGCTTTTAATTCCAGATAACTGAATCCACTGTTGATGGTTCAGCGTGGCAAATTTAGGTATACATAAAAACAGGGCAGTATGATTTTACACCAAGACATTTTGAATTATAACACATGGTGATTCTCCAGTACTTCCTGTTTAATATTGTAGTTTTTGTTCCCCAAGAGAGAAGTTTGAAATGCTGATGATTAAAGTAGATGTTGCTAGAATCCACTTATCAAGCCCCCAAAAAATTCTGTCAAGTGGGCCATGTTTTTTTGCTTTTACTGCAGTGGGAAGTCTATGAAGTTCAATGTCTCTGCATGCAGTCTGTGTGAGTTCCTCCTCACTGCCCCCTTTCACCTCATCTGTGCATAGTCCTTTTCCTCTTTAGGAAGTATTTTCAATGCAAATGCTACAAGCTTTTCTGGGCTATTTGGCATTATGGGAGTATTCACCACTTCTGACCTCATACAGCAAAGCATCAATAGTTTAACAGATTGGCAGGGATGGGACAAAGTGCACTAAAACCCTGGAGGATATAAGTGTCTGTTTAGCCAACTTGAAAGCATCTTGACATTCGTTTGACCAATGCCACTATTTATTTTTCTGTAATAGCTCTGTTGCAAGACTAACTACAGTAGACAGATTTGCTATGAATTTCCCTTGGTAGTTTATCATAGCCAGGGAGAAAGTTAATTTCCATACCTTTTTCTTTGTACATGAGCTTGTGTAACATACAGTATCCAGCTGCTTTTCTGAAAGAAGAGTAAAACACCTCTGAAATCTGAAACTTGACTGCATCTGTAGATTTTCCTAACCTCAGCCCTTATTTTGCTAGAGCCTCAATGACACCTCCAACAACTTGAAACTTTTCTGATCTCTTCCTTCAGGACATAAATGGCTTGCAATCTCCACCTAATAAAACTCAAGCATTGGTGAAAGGACTGGGTAAAGGGAACATAGCGGGGAGTTATTTATTATAGCAATTATTTCCAATAGTTAAAGAGTTTCAATGAATGACTCTCTGCTCTCATACCTGAACGTGTTAGTTTGCTGCGCTTAGTATCTAATGATATTTTTGTTTACTGCTGATCTTCAAGACATTGCAAAGTGTTTTACAAAAGAGATCTGTTACACTCCCTTAATTATATAGATAATTTAATTTCCAGAAATAATTTGGTCTGTGTCATCTGGCTAGGCCAGAATCTAGACATTATAGGTATTCCTTCACTGCTCTTTCACCCTTATAATATACTTGAATGTGTATACTAACACTCAGAGATACCAAATGAAGGAGAAGTACACTCTGCTCAACTAAAATAACCTTAGCCCAAGCATAAGCATAATTCTGCCTTTATGCTTAAAATCAAGCCTCTTTCTTAGGATTTAAGTATACCTTTTCCATTTAGAACACAAAAATAGTATTTTTGTTGAAGAACGATACTCATGTCACATGAAACCCATAAAAGTTATATGTGTAGCACATGAAAAAGTAATACATGTGTCCCCCAGCCCTCAGTATTATTTTTGGTGATCATCTTTTTTGTTATAATTGGGAGAGAGTTTTCAGGCAGAAATAACAATTTTGTATCCAATTCCTATTAAAGCTATAAAGTAAGGAAACCAAGTCTGTTTTGGGTTTTTCAAGCCCTACCCATTATCTTAGCATTTTTATTGATGTCTTCTGATTTAATACAGAAGGCTAAGATAACCCTGTCACAGCACCCTGATGTCTTTGACACATTTTGAAAATATAAACCATAAACACCCAAATTTAATGGCTATTTGTTCTTATATAAGACTAAAGAAAAAATAGCCACGTTGCAAAAAAAGGATTAAAAATGCCCCATTCTCCCTTAGAATACTTTAGTTTTGATTGCAGACAATTACTGACAAATGACCAACTAAAAACTAGATCCTTTGAGGTCACTTCTGCTGTTTACTCCTCCAAAATACTGGGGCAGTTCTGGTATTTCCCAAGTGCTCTCAATGCAATTAACAAAACATTCACGAGTCTTGGTTTCCAAAGAAAGGCAACAAGAACCAGTATTTTCTTCTCAAATAACCCAAAATAAGGCAGTATTGTTGTTTTGATTACTTTTTTCAAAGGATTTGCATGGTTTGTCTGCCATTCTCTGGAGATTCACCATAGGTTACCTCCCAAGTGACTCCTAAAAAAACCTGCTAACCTCTTCCCCTGTAGCCTTTTATAACTAACATGCTTAGTGTAAGGTATGACCCCAAAAGGCTGTTGCAGTACTCATCTCCAAGGTACCATAGTCTTACCCCTGACTTTCCTCCTCTGATTATCTTCTTCAGCAGGGTATCATTTGGCCCAGCTTGTGGAGAAATCCTCTGAAAATAGACCATGGCTACCTGAGAAATCAAACAAAACTGCCTCAGGATGAAAGGCTATGACACCATAGACCAAGTATTTGAAATACCTATCTAATACCTATCTATCTATGCTAATATCAGCACATAGGGAAAATCCTGCCTGACCAATTTGGTGGCCTTCTATGACGGGGCTACAAAAGTGATGGACAGGGGTGGAGCAGTTGACATCATCTATCTGAACTTGTGCAAAACGTTCGACACTGTCCCACATGACATCCTTGCCTCTAAATTGGAGAGACATCAATTTGATAGGTAGACCAGTCGGTGGATAAAGAACTGGCTGGATGGCCGTACGCAGAGTTGTGGTCAACAGTTCAATGTCCACCTGGAAACCAGTAACGAGTGGTGTCCCTCAGGGACTGGTGTTGGGACTGGTCTTGTTCAACATCTTTGTCGCTGAAATGGACAGTGGGATTGAGTGTACCCTCAGCAAGTTTGCAGATGACACCAAGCTGTGTGGTTTGGTTGGTATGCTGGAGAGAAGGAATGCCATTCAGAGGGACCTTGACGCACTTGTAAGGTGGGCAGATGGCAACCTCATGAAGTTTAACCATGACAAGTGCAAGGTCCTACACCTGGGTGGGAGCAATCCCAGGCACAGCTACAGCTTGGGCAGAGAAGAGATTCAGAGCAGCTCTGCAGAGAAGGACTTGGGGGTGTTGGTAGATGAGAAAATGAACACGAGCCAGCTTCATTGTGAGCTTACAGCCCAGAAAGCCAACCGTATCCTGGGCTTCATCAAGAGGAGCGTGACCAGCAGGCCAAAGGAGGTGATCCTGCCCCTCTACTCTGCTCTCGTGAGACCTCACTTGGAGTATTGTGTTCAGTTCTGTTGCCCTCAACATAAAAAGGACATGGCACTGTTAGAACAAGTCCAGAGGAGGCCATGAGGATGATCAGGGGACTGGAGCACCTCCCATATGAAGACAGGCTGAGAAAGTTGGGACTGTTCAGCCTGGAGAAGAGAAGGCTGCGTGGAGACCTCTTAGCAGCCTTCCAGTATCTGAAGGGGGCCTACAGGGACGCTGGGGAGGGACTCTTCGTTAGGGACTGTAGTGAAAGGACAAGGGGTAATGGGTTGAAACTTAAACGCAGAGGTTTAGACTGTATATAAGGAAGAAATTCTTTACTGTTAGGGTGGTGAGGTACTGGAATGGGTTGCCCAGAGAGGTTGTGAATGCTCCATCCCTGGCAGTGTTCAAGACCATGTTGGATGAATCCTTGGGTGATATGGTTTAGTGTGAGGTGTCCCTGCCCATGGCAGGGGGGTTGGAACTAGATGATCTTGAGGTCCTTTCCAATCCTAACTATTCTATGATTCTATGATAATTCTATGATTCTATGATTCTATGAATTAGCACATGCTACTTAAGAGATAGACCCATGAGAGTTTTTTTTTTGCACCACATATGATGCATATAGGCACAGTATCTCTATCTTTATCTGCATAATAACTTGGATCTCTCCTATTGCATTGAAGTAAGTGTGAACTTCTCCAAGGTGCCCAAATATTTACCATTTTGACCCACAATGAATACACCCCAAGAAAATTTTGGGACCTGTTTTCTCTATGGTATGATTTGGACATGCTTGTTAAAATAGCATGCTTTCCTAGCAAAAGAGAAGTGATGATAAGTTTAAATTTTAGTGGAGGGTGAAATATACATCTCAGTAAGACCCTTTTGAATGTTTCCAGAAACGTTCTGTTCCAGTTGACTTATAACTTGCGGACCCTACCAAAGAATCACAGAATCCCAAGGGTTGGAAGGAACCTCGAAAGATCAACTAGTCCAACCCCCCTGCAAGAGCAGGGTAACCTAGAGTACATTGCACAGGAACTTGTCTAGGCTGGCCTTGAATATCTCCAATGTAGGAGACTCCAAAACCCCCTGGGCAACCTGTTCCAGTGCTCTGTCACTCTCACAGTAAAGAAGTTCTTCCTGATGTTAACGTGGAACCTCCTATGCTCCAGTTTACACCCATTGCCCCTTGTCCTATCACTGGATATCACTGAAAAAAGCCTAGCTCCATCATCCTGACACCCACCCTCTACATATTTGTAAACACTGATGAGGTCACCCCTCAGTCTCCTCCAAGCTAAAGAGACCCAGCTCCCTCAGCCTCTCCTCATAAGGGAGGTTGTTCCTTAATCATCTTTGTGGCTCTAAGCTGGACTCTTTCAAGCAATTCCCTGTCCTTCTTGAACTGAGGACAACCTTCTGCTCATGAGCACCCTAATATTTGTGGGCTGGGTCTGGAACCAGGCTTTTGAAATGCTTTTTTCTCCCCTTCCTTTATGATAAAGAGGAAATGCACCTGCAAAAGTTGTTAGTTTCTAGAAGTGGATGTGCTGCAGTGATAACTGATAACTGCTGTACATGCATATTTGAGCTGTACACAGGGCACAGAAAAAGGAACCTTTTTAGCTCCTTAGCTGCAGATAAAGACAGAAATATAAGGGGATCTCCTTGAATTCTTTCATCAATAGTTATAATGTCACACCAACATACCATGGTATGTATCTGTACCACTGGCATCTCATTCAGCCTTTCTGAGACTAATAGACATCATGTCTGGACTTTTACACAACTGATCTCCATTTGTCTAACATCTAAACTTTGTCTTCATATCTCCATTCTCCTCTCAGATACAGCACGTATTTGAGACATAAGGAAACACAAGCCCACTTGGGTTTATCCCCTACTTCAGATTTTCCATAGAAATTTTTTATGTCAGAAAATTGGAGTGCAGCTTGACACTTTCCTCAAAAGAAATGATCTTTCATTTAGACATGCAATGGCACAATCCCAAAGGTAAGTTGAGAATGACAGACTTATTCACATACTGATTCATGGTCTTCTGTAAAGTTCAGCCATTCCCCAGGATTTGCAGTTCAAAACAGGGTGAGATATTTGTAAATGTTTGATCTTTTCAATCAAATGGGTTAGACAAGTCTTTTTTGTTTTGATTATATACATATTCTGTGCAGTTATACCCAAACATTACTTGATTACAGAAATTTGAGATGCTATAGTCAACTTCACGGGACACAGCAGACTGTCTGGGCAAGATCATTTCACCCAATATTAGGCATCTAAAAAGTGAAGCCTTCTATTTGAGTAACAGATCATTCGGTCATCCTGGGCTTTCTTGACTGTGAATTTAAAAAAAAGGAAAAATAAAGAGGCAGTTCTATAGGATAACCCAACTGACACATCTCAGATATCTCCTGTGGGGTGATAAACATACCCTAGGAGTGCCCCTTTCTCACTGCTGACTGTAGAGAGCTCAGATGTCACTGGCTGAATGTCTAATTATGAGAGTTTCTGTCTCTCTGCAGAAGTCCTGGTTCACGACTGAACAGTTAGGGGATCTTTTAGCAATGACATTAAATCAGCTCTTAACAAGTGGGATCCATCTTCCTAACTTCACTTAACTCAAAACAGAGCACTTACTTAGGATCTCCCTTTTTAATAGAAAGAGAAACCTTCAGAAGGTAGCTCAATACATGTGACCCAATGTTTTTGTCTTAAGATTGATTCAATGAAGCTTGAAAGATTTTTTCCATATTTTTCTCTACTGATTATGAAAGGGAAGCATATGCCTGTACTAGGCACAAGGCTTAGCAATAATTGCTGACAGACAGGGATCATGATATTTTGCCTCAATCCCATCCTAAAACACCAGTCTAAAAAGAGGAAGAATGAAGATGCCTGTTCTCTTCCTTCACTGTGTAGACTCTTAGGCTATGGTTTGTTGTATAAACAAGGTGAGAGCACAGGCTTCATGTCTGATCATTTGCACCGTGAGGTTATCAGCACAGCTGGGTCACAGGCCAGGGTTAGCACAGGCTATGGACCATTCCCAAAAGGCAGGCTGGAGGCAGCTGACCTATTTCAGAGGCTGAGAGCTTTTTTGTATGCAGGGATGGGAGCCATACCTTCCCAGCAGGACTCAAGAGAGCTGTCGCTATCCCATTTTATTTGCTAGTATAACTACAAACTTAAAGACCACAAGGTCAGAGGAATACCACATGAAGACACCCACTGTGTTACTCATCGTAGAAACCTAGAGGAAGAGCTGACCCTAGCACAAAGAAAGAAACACTACAGGCTACTCAATGTATAAAAGTACTACCCCTGAATTCATTATGGTTCCTTGAATACTTTAGTGCTAAAGGGAGAGAAAGGCAGATGGACCAGGGAGCCAGCTCTGTATCACAGCACTACTGGGTTTCCTCCTCCTCACTGTGTACACCTGAGTGCAGTAGCATTTGTAGAAGGACCACTTTCCCACTAGGTATGTACATCAGTGTCCCCACATGGGTGTCAATACTCAGTTGCTAAACAAACTCAATGAAAGAACTGGCTTTTGAGCTGTTACGCTACCTGGAAGTTTAAAGAAGCTTGGCTAGGACTTGAAGAAGAAGGAAAGTTATGTTCAATGTATAAATGTTATGTTTTGAAAACATTTGGCTGGCTTTCATTTTCTCTCTTTTAGTTTCCTGCCCTTTTTCCTTTTTTCAAACTCAAAAAGGAAGCCCGAGGAAGGGAAAATAAAGAGGACTGGGATATGAAACCTAAAAGAGCAACTTAAAATAAAAAAAGCCATGTTTGCTTTTCTGAGAAGAGCAGCAGAAATGTTTCCTAGGAGCAGGGAATTGGCTTATGAAATTGTGTTATTACAAAAAAAAAATTAAAGAAAGGTTTGACTTTGTTTTTGCCAGCCTCATTATTCACTTGTTAACATAAGCAGCCTGACTGGTGAGATGTAAGGCAGAGATCAGAGAGAGAGACAAAGTTTGCACCCTAAGGTTTATAATCAGAGTAAAAATTGTTTTCAGTGTGATCCATAAATATTAACTGGTTATTATCAGCCAAGGAAAGTGAAAAAATGTAGATCAGAGATTTATTTACTTAAAGGCATGGAGTGAGCCAGTGTCAGACACCTTTTCTGCAAAGAGCTCAGGCATATTCCTGTGATCCACTGAGAGATAAATACCTTTTTTACCATGCATACATGCATTTGTTCTTGCCTGGGCCAGCTCTTGAACTCAAATCCAGCATTTCTAGGTCCCCTACACTCTAAAAGTACATATATTCCTGCCTTCCTCCTATCTTTTTTCCCGGCCTTTGTATTAGCAAATAAATAAGCAAAGCAAAACCTGGGGGAGACAGTAGTGTTTAATATAAGTACAGATCTAGATGTCTGGACACCACATAAAGTTCAGTTTGTCATCTCCAGGCTTTGTTTCTGCAAAGAGTTTGAACATATTTTTCACAGCAAGGATAGTTTCTTTGTATTTGGACAGTGTTTAGACAAGTCTATTGCAAGCACTATTCCCCAATGACAATGTGGAAACAAGTAACTTACAATAGTAACTACATTATTTTCCAACTTGACACAAGAAATAAAATGAGGGATAAGTAGTGAAGAAGCAACAACAGGTCCAGCAGATGACTTCCCTAGCTGGCTCACTCATCAGGTGTATGAGGAAATTCTCTTCCACACACTCCAGGAACCTCCTAGACTGTTTCCTCTCTGTCAAGTTGTATTTCCAGTAGACATCTGATAAGATGAAGTCCCCCACAAGAACAAGGACTAGTGATTGTGTGACTTCTCCTAGCTGCTTATAGAATATATATAATTATATTATTTTTCATTTTGAATGTAAGATTAATTTATTGGTGTTGTTCTTAATAATAATAATATCTGCATTTTTAGGGAAGATGAAATACAGACTCAGAACAGCTCCTACCACTTTCTTAGAGTCACTTTTGATGCTTCTGTTATGGTCTTAGTTAAAAGCCCACAGAGAAGGCTTCTCTTATAAGAGAACTTACCTCATTGCCATCATCTCTTTTTTGTCATGATACTAAATATTTAGTTAACCTTTATAGTATTTTAGAGCAACTCTGTCTCCTTTAAAACCCCAAACAAAGACCCACCCCTTGCACTCCCCTCAACATAATAATATAAACAAATAAATATATAATCCAATTTCAAGCTAACAAACACCTCTTATGGTTAGCCTGGCCAACATATGCAACTAATTCTCAGAGAGGTTTTCTGGAAAACCAGTGACAAGATAGGTACTGTGGGCTAGCCCCGGGCAGTCAGCAGTGGCAGAATGCTTCACACAGCCTCATGTGTAAAGTTTTTGAACTGACATAAAGCTTAATGGAAGTGAACCCTGACAACTGCAGCCAACCAACTGTAAGTGACATTCTGGGTACCTTGCCACTATGAATCTGTCCTCCTTCCCCTGCTTCCCCCCTTCCTTCCTGCCTCTCCCCCTTGAAGGTATAATGTCTCCTGTGGGAAGCCTTGATGCTAAAACACTATCGTACTCTTTGTCAAGTGATTTGCCAGCTACCAGCTCCTGTGTAACCAGCACAGAGTCCTTACAACCAGAGATAGCCATAGACCTGCTTTTGGAAGGCAGCAAACAAGCAGAGTGATATTCTGGCAAAAGGCAGGCTGAGATTGTTTCTGAAACCACTGAAATTACTAAAGCCAAAGAAGGCTGCCTGGGGAAGAAAATGCTTAAGTACTGAAAGTGTCTAATAAGCCCCCCTCAAAACAAGTTTTTTTCATGCTGTGCTTAAGTCTTATTTTTCAAATTTGGGAGCTGACTTGAGATATCTCACTGCATCAATAAATAGGTTTTACATAGAATTTTTGAACATGCTTATGACTCCCTTCTAAGGCAGTGAAATTAAGGCAGTGAAATCAGCTTATTTGTATATAGGAAAGTACAGACCTCTTTGCAGTGCTAATGCCTTGTATCACATCAATCACTTTTCCTCAGAAGGTGTTAAAGCACTTTGCAAAGAGTGGGAATAGCAGTAAGTATGTAACAGAGGTCTCCTATTTGTTAGGTCTTGAGCAAATACAACATGAAAGTAAAGCTCTGTCCTAAGAAATGCACAATCTACTTGGATAAGAGGCAAAGTTGACAGGAAAAAGAAATATGGGAGAGTTAATGAAGGCTGTTATGTAGGTGGTGGAATTATAAACAAGCAGAACTCAGGTCTTTCAGAAGCCTGAAATCCTTGATGCTAAACCAAATTTTGCCCTGACCTCACAATTTCTGTGCAAAACAGTGATATAATCTCCATTGTAATGGATCTAGACAAAGTATTTGTGCCTCAAGTACCAAAATTTTTGGGCCACTACTACCTGTTTGATTTTTGATGAATGTTAATAAAAGAGTCCTGAATTGGCAAGAAGCAGCATACAAAGATTTTCACTTCAGGTAAATCATCAAGGTCTTAGTAAATTACATCTGTTTGGCATGCACCCTTACTTTACACACCAATACATGCATTGCTTTTCAAAGTTATTTGTGATACCACCATAAAATTGAACCCATAGCAGCATAAGTTTCCTCTTTAGTGTGGCTGAGAAGCAGGGATTGGAAGAAGAACCTAGCATCTGAAGGGCAACTGCTATGTAGCTAATACTTGGGATTATGAAAACATTTTCAGGGACTTGCCTTCAGGGAGAAGAAGACAGATTCCTATTGCTCTTGAATGAAGAATTTTCTTGTTTCCTTTGTGAAAGAAGTCGGCCTAATGACTCAAATGTTGCCATGCCTCTGATGAACTCATGCTGCATTTTGAGAAATGTAAAGGAAGTACCTTTAGGAGCTGTACAGTGGAGTTCAGCAGAGGAAGATGACTCAGCAGGAATGAAGAAGAAAATAGAGAGGAAGGGTCAGTGAAGGGCTTGAAAATGCATTGTTTATGGTTGCTTTTTTTGTTGCTGTTTTGTTTCTGAAAGAAACAAAAAAAAATGTGGCAAAAGTTAGGCAAATACTAGGAATTGCACACCAGCAAGGGAAGACTTGTTTGTTATTCACAGTTTAAAGGTAAGTAATAGCTATCTTGCACTATTGTTTTTGTTTAAAAACATGTTGTCTAGCAGATAGTAACTTTAAAGTGGAAGCTCCTATACCCACTAACAGTGTGTGATGGGTTTCATTTCTACATGCAGTTATAAGTTATCATGTCCTTTTACAAGAAGGATTCAAACATGAAAACTGTGCAAGTGACTGTGTGAACAAAAGTGTTTGTACTCAAAAATCTTTGGAGATGCAGACTAAAGTCTGCTAAGTCCTATTCAAGTTCCTAAATGAGATCACTTTTGTAAATGATCATAGAATCAGCTGGGTTGGAAAAGACCTTTAAGTTCATCAACCCCATTACCTCAGGACTGCCAAGTCCACCATTAAACCATGTTACTAAGGGCTTCATCTACACGATTTATGAGCACTTTCAGGAACAGTGATCCCACCACTTCTCTGGTCTGCCTGTTCCATTGTCTGACTACACTTTTGGTGAAGAAATTTTTCCTAATATCCAGTCTAAAGCAGCCACCTCTTCTCTTCACCCTCCCTTCAAATAGTTGTAGAGTAATAAGGTCCCCAGGTCCTCCTTGAGCCTTCTCTTCTCCAGACTAAACACCCCCAGGTCCCTCAGCCATTCCTAATAAGACTTGTTCTTCAGACACTTCACCAGCTCCGCTGTCTTCTCTGGACCAGCTCCAGCACCTCAATGTCTGTCGCGTAGTGAGGGGCTGAGAACTGAACACAGGATTTGAGATGTGGCCTCACCAGTGCTGAGTACAGGAGGATGATCACTGCTGTAGTTCTGCTGATGACAATATTTCTGATACAGGCCAGGATGCTGTTGGTCTTCTTGGCTGCCTGGGCAAAAGCTGCTCATGCTCAGTAGCCGTCAATCAGCACCCCCAGGTCCTTTTCCACTGAGCACCTCTCCAGCCTCTCTTTCCAAAGATTGTAACCCCACACTAAACATCCCCCTGATGTTTCATCTGTCATCTGAGACTTAAAATGCTTTGAAGTGACAGCAACTGACCCCAGAAATACAAGTTTTATATGAAAATATTTTCTCATCTAAACAGTTGTGTTAAATGAACCATTAAAAATTAAGCATCGAAATGAACTGACCTGAACAACAAACTAAAACATGCCTTAGGCATCAAACAGGTTTTTATTTTTTTTTCCCTTTTAATTATGATGGGTGATGTGAAAAAAGAATTCACTAAATTCTAAATACTGAATAAATTAGTCATAGCTCCAATGCCACTTAAGTAATTTTTACAAGCAACAACCACCACAGTAGGTCTTAATTTTTGATGTCTCAAATACTGAGAAAACTGAAAGACAATGAAATATAAAGACTCCAAAAGCCAAATCCATGAAACAATTTGATCACCTAAGATACAACTAAGCTAAAAGCTGAACACAAATGTCTGAAATTATACCAAACAGATCCTTGAACAGGTCAAGGTCTGTTCTATTGAAGCTCAGGGTAGCAATCTTGCTGTACACCCTTCCTTGCTAGGCTGAGGATCTCAAATTCCACCATTTAGTGACCATTTCGTGGTCACTAAAACAGCATACACAGTGCCTTTCTGGAGAAATGCACATGGGTTTTTCGTTTCCAGCAGCTGCTGAGATGCAGGTGAAAACCTTCCACCATGGCAAGACAATGCTGTACCCCTTGTCTTAACACCTTAAGGCTTCAGAATTAAAGCTCATGTTGGTATGACCTAACTACTACAGTGGAGGGAGATTTAAAATACTGTATATTCACCTTTTATTTAGTTAGTTTTAAACTTGCATCAAAAGAAAGTGACTCATCACAAGGACTTGTCTGCTCTAGACAGATGAGTCACTTATAGCCCTGGGATGGATCCAAACTTCTTTCTGTTTTGCTCATCAATTGGGAATTGTTTGAAGAGCTTACAGTATAAAAGGGTCATGCTCCTGTTTGCTTTGCATATGTGCAGTGGGAAGAGGATGAAAGAATAGAGTTACTCTATAAGGATCACTTTGGTGGGAGAAAAAAAAAAACTAGTGGAAAGGAGAATTATACCTATCTTTAAAAAAATTACATTAATTTTCAAGTTTTGATAAAATATGCAATGTGATTGTTTTCTCTCATTGCAGAAGATTATACCTGATCTTCTTTCACCCCTTTTCTTCCACAACCTAGGCAAAATGGATCTATTTTCCAGTGCCTTCCTTAACCGCAAATCCATTTTTATAGGGTGGTTTGCATCATAGAGTCTCCATTTTTTGAAATATTCAAAAGCTGACTTGACATGGTCCCATACAACTAGCCCCTGGTGGCCCTGCTTGAGAAGGAGGGCTGGACAAGTTGATCTCCAGAGGTTCCTACTGTCCTTAGCCATTCTCTAATTCTGGGATTCTGATTCCCAGCTTTGGATTGCAGTATTCATATGAAATCTTCCCCTTTCCATTTATCTTTCAGGCTGTGTTGCAGAAAGGACATTTGGGGAAGGAAAGGTATGCTCTGGCATATGATAGATCATAAATCATCCTGTTTGGCTTGCACTCACCCTGATGAGAGGTGAACACACCTTGCTTAGGGAGCTGTGCTGCCAGCTCCTTCCCCGTGCTGTACAAAGGTAAAGAAAGCAGCAGCCTTGGTGAAGAATGGTTAGTGGACTACAACTTGTGACAGCTGCCCCTACTCCAGTGAGGTAAAATAGCCTCAAAGTGACTGAGCAACGTTTGAGGTCTCTTTCCCAAAGCTGCAAATGTTAATGCTCACTCCAGCCACCTCCCACAAGTTGAGCCTCTTGTCAGAGAAATTTGAAATCTTGGCAACCTTCTGTGGAGAAAAATAATCTTTAAGGAGCATCAAAACTGCCCTTGGGCAAATCCTCTTTTCATAGTCAAAATAATAATAATTAATGAAATTCCACAGTATTCAAAAAAAAGCCAGAGCTTTTAGAAAATCTCCAGCCTGCCATTTCCAATTATAAATTGCCACATCCAGTAACATCACCCTGATAAAGTGGAAGACTGATCTGTACAGGCAAGTGAGGATGCATCTAAAGTTGAGATAATATCAGCACATCTCCCTTAAGATATAAAATAAACTGTATCATTTTATTAGATTAACATATTAAAATAAACCTAACGTTCATGCTACTTCACCCAATCTAACATGAGGGAGCTCAATATTTGTTTACTGGACTCATCTTGCTGTTTGGGGATGAATGATTAACTCTTTCCTGTGAGAGGACACCCAATATCTCAGTTTACATGTCTGACAATGTTTGTGAAAGAAATATTTTATTGAAAATAAAGAAAAAGAAACAAAATAAACAGGTAAAGCTTTGAAGTGTGACATAACTTTCTCATTGAAAAAATAAGCTATTTAGAGGTTTTAGAAGCAAACCACTCTTTCACTCTCTAATTGTTAATCTACGATGGTTCAATTTTGTAGGATCAGATTAGTTAATTTTCTAGGATTGCCATGACAAAGCCTAAGTTTTGTGAAAGTGGCAAGTGGATTAAGGGAGCCCAGCAAATACTGGAGAAGATTTTTACAGCTCTGTAAATTTGATCTATGTAATGTTTTTGGAGAACTGCATAAGATATCCTCACCATCAAACTGGATTTAATTGACTGTTCCTTCTGATGACAAATTAAAGAAAAGAAGTAAGATGTTAGTGACCATATTCAGCTAGGTGTAAAGTGTGACTTTAGACAGTTTACTTCTGTGGACAGAATGGAAGTATGTCCAAGCAGAGAAAATTAGTTCACAGAACTGAAACATTTAAGATGAAATCTAAAATATTTTTATGAAACATTTGTTAGCCTTTTTTTGTTTTGCTTTTGCTGTAATCTCAAAATGATAACTTGTGCCTTTAAAATTAAATTTGGAAATCAAAGGGATTGGTTTTTACAGCTGAAGGTAAGGTGAGGGGAAAAAAAGAAAATAATTTCAGCTCAGACCATCAGAAATTTCACCAGCATACCCTGCACATTTTTCTGCACTTCTTTTTTTTTTCCTTTTTTTTGATTCAAGAAGAAGCTTTTCATAAAAATATTGTTGTGGACTTGAACACATTCTACACTTCCAATCTGTCTTTGAGGCACTTTGGACCAGCTAGTGTGGAACTCAGACCAGCTCAGTTTTGCCTGAGTATCAGTTCCAGACTATGTCTAAGTGCTAGACTAGGTAATACTGGCCTCACCACTGCTTCAGGGTAACCCCTGTTCTGCCCTCTGGGTCAGGCTTGAAACTTACAAGGTGAACATTTCCCAGTGGGGTGGCAATAGTTGTCCCATGTGCAACTGATTGTGTTTGGTTTCTATTTATTTAAGTTGCCCCAGAAAGACCACTTCTAGTATCCATCTGGGCTACTAGAATCTCAGGTGTTTTCTAAGTATAAATACTCTTGCCAGTGTCAGGGTGTGCAGAATTGCTCCCTGCAAGTTAAACAGTCTGTTAAGATCAACTCCAGATGGAATCTACCCAAAAGTAAATGAGAAGAAATATGTTGCTTTTAGATATGTAAACTAAACTGAGACAAATCTTACCCTACTAATATAATATACTACTTTGTTATAAACAAATCTTGGTCGTGAAAAAATTATTATCTTAAAAAAAGAAAACAAAAGTAAGTGGGTTTTGTTTGGGTTTGTTTTTTTTTTAACTTTATAAGGGAATTCCTGTGCAGTTGGAAATCAAACAGAATAAAATGTTTATTAGCAATTCTGCCCTTTTATCTCTTCTAGTCAGTTGAAAGCCAAAGAAGTAACACTCCATCATACCCAGACACTGGTTTTGTCTAATATACAGGAAACCAAAGAATCCATTTCACAAATACTTTTAAAACAGTGGAGCATCTCCATCAATTGTAATATGGAATCTAAACATGTCCTTGTGTCCCAAAGTTAAGATGTATCACCTTCAACCTTGTAGAAATTTGCCTGTAGAGGGTTGATTTATAAATCATTCAGTAACAGATGATGTTACAACTAAAGCAGTGGGAGTTTTGAAATACCTACATCAGATTAGGCTTGTGTTTATTTCAAAAACAGCTCTGATCTACTTCGAATTTTTGGCAGGCGCAACATGAGCCCAACATGAACTACTGTAAATCAAAGACTTTTTTGAAAGTCAGAGTTGGAATGCTTCCAATCTCAATTAAAAAGCATTTGATGCCTTTTGGACTTCTATTTTTTAATTTCTTTTTCTCTCCTAATTTACCCTGCCCAGACCTGTCCATAACAAATGAAAGCAGAGACAGGACACCTGACCCAAGCTAGCCAAAGAGGTATTCCATACTACATCATGTCATGCCCACTATATAAACTGGGGGCAGTTACCTGGAAGGGCGAGATCACTGTTCGGTCTGGTTGGGTATTGGTCAGCGGGTGATGAGCAGTTGTATTCTCTTCCCTTGTTATTTCCGTCATTACTGGTGGTAGCAGTAGTGATTTCTGTTATACCTTAGTTACTGGACTGTTCTTAACCCATTGGAGTTACATTCTTTCGATTCTCCTCCCCATCCCTCCAGGAGTGGGGGGGAGGAAGGGGGGAGTGAGTGAGCAGCTACATGGCTCTGAGTTACTGACTGGGCTTAAACCACAACACACAGACTCTTTGTCTCCAAACTGCACAGAGTCATGTATATCATAGAATCACAGAAGAGTTTGGGTTGGAAAGAACCTTCAAAGGTCATCAAGTTCAACCCCCCTGCAATGAGCAGGGACATCTTCAACTAGATGAGAATCTCAGAATAAAAACAGTATGCATGCATCAAAGTGTTGCAAAATAGAGTCTGAAAAAAGTTCCTCAATTACCCTTTAATGCTCAGAGAATAAATTATAAGAAAATAATCTGTATCTGATCCAGTGGACTCACTGTCAGGTGTAATGACAATGCTTTTACCGTATATTACCAAACCATACTGATGAGCTTCCCCCCTATTTATAATTTAATTAGATCACATGTATATGTCAGTTCTGAACATATTTTATGAAGCTGAACAATGTGCTGTGAATAACAGTAATTCTGCGTCTGCAGGAGAAATATGTTAGTTGATGTTTCTATACTGTTAGAAAGAATCCTGCTTCATCTACCTTATTTCCATTAGACCAAGTGCCTAAATATGGAATATAACAAGAGGATGGAGAAAGCTGGACAATAGGGGATGTGCCTCTTTAGAAGCATCGATAGAGAATCTAAAACCCAAATTGTTTGCCGGGTTCCTGTGGGACACTGCTACGACTCAGCTCCTCATACTTGGCAAAACCTCAGAGGCTGTGATGATGACCTTTTTTTCATTTATACGTAAACAAAAAAGCTAAAAGAAGAGATTTGTTGGTAGGTCATTAAAGTGCTCATTGGTTCCAAAATTATGTATGCAAATACACTGGCAATAAAATTAACATAAATAATATGGAAGAGGTGGTCTTTATTATTATTAGAGCTCTTCAGCACCCTAGATATGTCACATTTTCTTTGTAATGGAAGGGAAAAGAAATTTCTAGGCTGTGATTCATTGTGGTCAATAGGGAGCAATAAACGACAGCCCTAGAGAGCAAACAGGCATGTCTCTTCAGTGTTAGAAATAAAGAGGATAGACTTCACGGTATCTAATATGTTTTCAACATTGAGAAAACTGAATTTTAGTGCCCTAAAAAAGTAAGAAAAATTATTTATGTGGAACAAAGTCCCAAGTCTTTGGTTTTCTTTAGTGCAACAGAAGTAAGGACCATAAGAATAATTGCTGGCTGGGGTTGTATGCAGTGTTCTGCAGAAACAGATGCTCTGCATACCTCAGCTCTGCAGTACATGCCACAGTAGCACCAGCAGCCAGGAGCCTGCTTTCACTGAGCAGGCAGCAGGCAGGGACCAGCTGCTGGGGCAGCGTGTCCTATTCAGTGAGATATCAGTAAGGAAGAAGTACTCCAAGATTTCATCTGTCACTTTAGAGCCAGCTACAGTTTTTGTGTAACTGAGTCCTTCACTCTAGAGCTGGCCTTGCCCACTTTTATTTATTTTCTAATGCATATATTTGAAATGTTTATTCTACCTTTATTGATTTTACTTGCAGTAAAGATTTTGTTGGTTTACTGTTTTCTTTTTACTCAGGAGGAGGATATGGAGTGAAATGTTAACCATTATCCAACAGAACTAAAACGTATTTTCCTATGCATTTGATCCACTTCTATCTCAGCATTTTGCTACTTGACTTGCCACATTCAGTGACATTCAGTAAACATCTCAGTGAAGTGAATGTCACATAATTTCAGAATATGTTCTTGGCCCTGAGAGGCCCAGAATACCTAAGTCTTGTCATATCTCTGTCAAATTTCAAAGCATGATATATTTCTGTGATAGACCTTGCACATAAACCTACAGTGGAAGAAACTTACTGAAAGTTTTCCAGTATTTCTTTCTGATCATTTTCTGAGTTTGGGGGGAAAAAAAAATAGAAGTTTTCATAACATAGGGGGAAGTGAGATCCAGGAATGTGTAATTTCATGACAAGCCAATTTAGATGGCTTTGAAAACCTCAGTCTAAATGTACCTGTGTCTGGAGCATTTGGAACTTGTTGCCTAAGACACTATGTATTTTTAATCTCAGTGCCTGAACTGTTGTTATAAGAGACTTGAACAGATTTGTAGCATTGTGACAGCAGTTTAGTTCCCAACTCAGTTCTGAGTTGTGTACTAGACATGGTCTGTAGCATGCAGCTGATTCTCTTTCCAGCTAAGCATTAATCGTTTGCCCTGATAAAGTGTCATTCAGCTCCATATTGAGGAAGCTAAATTTCAGTGTCTATACTGTAGCAATATGGCTGTCTGTATTTGGACAAGGTGCTGTCCCATGGAACCTTATTGAGCAGGCTCCTGAAAAGGCCAAAGTCTGCTCTCTAGAAGTGTAGGGCAGTGAGTTTGCTGTGCATTCTTCTTACTGCCATGAGGATCTCGAACTCCATCATGTCGTAATCACTGCAGCCAAGGCTGCCTTGGAACATAACATTCCCCACCAGCCCCTCCCTGTTGGTGAGCACAAGGTCTAGCATGGCACTTCTCCTTGTCAGTTCCTCTATTACTTGTAAGAGGAACCTGTCTTCCACACAATCAAGAAACCTCCTGAATTGCTTGTGCCAGATAAAACCTAACTTTGAGGCTGTCATTCACAACTTTGCACTGTGTTTTTTCTTGCTCCATTTACCTTGTACCTCCTCAGCCTCATTTCTGATCTACTTTGTACATATAAGCCGGAAAATGTCTGTGTAATTGTATTCCCCCCCTCCCCTCAGTGTTCAAAAGAATTCAAGCTGAAGCTTGGACAAATTGGGATTTATCATCATACTCCTTGTTTGCTCCTTTGTGGGAGCCTCCAGGTTAGGAGAATAAAAGTTTTTATGGCAGTCATTAGCAGCTCATTAGCTCTCATTAGCAGGTCAGCTATTTTTATGGCCTCTATTTCAAAATTTATTGCAATCCTTATTGCATTAATCCCCACTGTTTTAATAAGGTAGATAGAGAGATAGTGATACATGTTTATGAAGACAAGGTGTGAGGAATTAGTTTATATTATCCACAGCCTAGAGTAGAAGATGACCCAGTTGACTCCCCTACCTTTCCTTTAAGTTTGAAGAAAAGGTTACCTAACACACTATCTTATGTTGCTATACATAGGCTCTTTTTAGGGTTATCACCCAATGCATTTTCTGAGCCTCTTTCTGTCATGATTCCTTTTCAATATCTCTTTGCAGCATTCGAGCTACATATTTGAATATTGCAAAAGCTGTGAGTAAAACATTAGAACAAGAGAACACCAGATAAAAATTCCCATTTGTGGATACAAACCTTAGTAAATTGCCATTATATATTTTGATGATATTTTTAGCCTGTGGGTACTATCATGGTAATTTGCAGTGCCTAAGTCTTAATAAGTCAATTATAAATGTAATGTATGCTGCAAATATCACCACAGTAGCAGCTTAATAAACAAGGCCTGTTTTAATCTTATCCTCAAAACAGAGTTAATGTACCGTTCTTCTAATTTATAATCAAAATGCAAAACAAAATTCAGTTTAACAGTTATAGTGTAGCTGAGGTGCTTCATATCATTAACTTGAAATACCTGAAGGCAAACCTGTTCTTTTATAACTGTAAAAGATACTTATACGCATGTATGCATATTTATTTTATCTGCATTTTTAGATAGAGAGAAGACATATGTAAACATTCCTCTACCTTGGGAATGGCCAGGTGTGTGTCCGACAGCTAGGTAAAGGGATAACAATGGCAAGCCTGAATCCTTGCTGACATCTTTTCTTTTGGAAAGATAGTCATCTAAAGATTAGACATCTAGTCTGTGTTATTCATCCAAGCTACACCTCGTCATAATATTTACAGAAGAGAACTCATGTATTCTGAGAAACCTACATGATTAAGTTGCCTGGAGTGCGTATCTCTCTCCATTAATTACATAAGAAACTTTAACCATTAACATAAACTACATGCTTAAATTTGAGGTTGTGGAACTAATAAATATCCTTTTCATTCCTGCATCCATTCCACAGTGTCACAGGGAGGATCTGCCACTTAGCAAGTTTAGGATATTGCAGGAGTAACCCTTTGTAATAAATGTATGTGAATTTACAGGAAATCAGATTTTTTGTTATTCTTTTAACACTCAATATACTTGATAAAAGTTTGTTTTCACTGGTACTTTCTGAAAAGAAAATAAGACAAATTTGTGTGAATGCATCGTTCACATTGGGTTACTCAACCAGCTCAAATATTGTCTTAATTTTTCTTTATAACATTGGCACAAGCATACACAGAGTATTTACTGCTAGGCAGAAGGATGAAGTTGCAGCAAAAGATAAAAACAAAAGGCACATCACACATCTCCACAGACAAATATTTAATTTTTTGTTTACTGTGAGCCCCCATCCTATTCCCATTGCTATCATTAACCAATGTCCACTTAGAGTCCAGTGGCATTAGATTATTTTAAAAAGTTGATTACATTCGAAAAATTGTGTGAGAAAATTTGAATTTGAGTGCAAATACAAGTTAACTCTCCATTCTGTGTCCTGATTGCCTAATTGTTATAAGATAAAGACAGTTGAAAGTGATGGCACTGATTCAAGTGGTGAGATGTATAAACACTCCAAAGATAATTGGAAAAGCTTGGTAGCTTTTGATTTCAACTTAATCCCAGAGGAAGAGATATTCCAGGAAAGAGAAAGCAACAAAGTATTTCCAGCTACCACCACTGAGATGGTGTATCTTCATTTCAGTCTGACATTTTCTAAACCCTAAAGGTAGGATTCATGTCATCTTATATTAGAGATGTATATGATAATTTTCAACTCCTAAGAAATTATATTTTTATAAAATCTTTCCTTTATAAAGGCAAAAAGAATAAGCTCTAAGTCTGGATTCATATGATGTATTCTGGATGTCTACTTTTGGATAAGATGAATAGCAACCTGAAAAAGCCAATTTCACTCTTTTATAGGAAAGAGAGTCTAGAAAAACATCAATGGCTATATCAAATCCAACCTTTGGGGTGTAATTTCTCATGTTTTCAGAATGCTTTTCTATGTAATTTGTCTTCTTCAGTACAGTATAGCCACCTATGCACACCTCTTTTAGATATACATCAGTGATGTAAAAGTAAAGGAGCATGGCACAGCATGCTAGTATTCTGCTGATAACCACTATGAAGCTGGAGGAACTATACCTACCTTTATTTTATAAGAATGTTTTGAAACACAGGTGAGAGACTACACCTCCGTTTGTTTGGAAAGTGGTTAGAAGATTACCAAAATCTGGATTTAGATAATATTCCTTATGCTTCACAATAAATAGAAAATTAGTTGCGGTCGCAGACAGTCAGAGTAAACAGTGTACTCACCTAAGAAATCTCACCATGAACACCACAAGCACTGCCTCCTTTCCGTCAGCTTTCTCTGCTAGCATTTGAGAGAGATACAGGACATTTGGAAGCATTAAACTTTTTTACTTTATCAGCATAACAGCAATATCTCTGTACTACAGTGAGTATCTGAGAAATTTCATATCTAGGGTGACTAAAATGCACACTATTTCTTGAAAGGGAGACATGTATTCTGACCCACTCGCATTGATGCTACATGAGGAAGATGCACTAGATACATGTTGACAGCCCCCGGCAGTCTTCTAAGCTGCATAGAGATAAATTGAATTGATAATAACAAGAAATAGATAGCTCTGAATGGAGAGCGGATTTGGGAATTGCAATGCAGAAGGAGCTGAAGAAGCTTTTTATTTTTACTTCTTCCATATCTTCTAAAAAGATCTTTTAATATTTGGCTAATTTTTCTATTTACCTGCCTCTATTTTAGTTTCCCACCTGTACTGCTTGGATATCATATTTTATGTGTCATATGATTAAAGTACATCTGTCTAAACAGACAATAATGGTATCCAATGTGTGTTAGTCTATACTGTCACTGAAGTCCTGTGCTAAGCAGCAAAACTCTATGTGGGAAGGCTGCAGAAAAAACCCAAACAACTCAAATCTGAAAGCATTTGCTCTGACAGATCAAAGAAGTGGAGAAGTAAAAAGATGTCACCATTTGCAAAATTCAGAACCCATAAAAAATGGTGTTGGCTTTTCAGCTGTGGTAAAGCACAGTCATTCTGTTCCCAGTTCCCAATTCAAAAACCTTGACAGTAACCCAAGACATTTCAAATATTGTCATCAAGCAAGGGCTCATTCAAAGTGTTCTGGTGAGAAGCTTCCTCTCAAACAGATTAAATACCTGTGAAATTCAGAAAATTCATCAAGGCAATTTATTTTCTTTCCAAGACCAGAGCAAAAAGTGGGACTCACCCATGAGTGGATTAAACGTGGGGTCTTTTAAGGGCTTCTATGTCTTGTCACTTTGCTTTTTGCACTTGAGGGTCAAAACAGCTTGAATTACCCAGTCTTCTCCTTTTACCCTTGCCCTTAGCAGAGGCAACAAGCCCAGCTCCTCAATCATCAGTCTAGATGAGTGATTTTATCAGCTTTAGTAAACCTTCATGTTTTCCATATACAATTGAGGTAACTGTATCCCATGCTAGTAATAATTTTGAGTGTACTTCAACAAAAAAGGTAACCTAGTAAGAGATAAGTGAGCATGTGTATACTGAGACTCACCTGTCATCCCTTTTTTCATCCATTGCTCTCCTTCTCTCGGCCCACCTTAAGCTTACATGGTAACCTGGAGAACTTAATAAGAAACATCAGAGATAATGGTTTCCGACACTTGCAAAGCGTGCCTTGCCTTCCAGACAGGATTTCCTCGGTGTGCTCTGTTCTAGATATGAAACCGTCCTTCAGTCTGCCACTACCACTCATGCACAACAAGAGAGAAAGGGGCATTACACAGTACATTTTCCACTGCTGTGCCGTATTTCATTTACTCTTGCTACTGAAATACAACCTCTAATTAGCTCGTCCAGCTCTGCTCCTTTTTTCTTTCTTCTTTTCCCTCTGAGATAGGAGAAAAAAGTTATTTATTACTGGCTAACATTCATTAAAACTTGTAACTAGTTTGTTTCTTGAAACCAGACGGCATTTCTTCCCCTTCCCAACCTGACACTGTGTGGTATATTCACGTATAAGGCATCAATAATTATACAATGCATTACAAATGAGCTTTTAAAGCCAGGATGCAAATTAGGAATGTAAATGTGGCTTCTAAATTGGCTATGTTAATATGAAATATGATTCTTTCTAATAGAGTGGGAGTAAGCCCCAGCGGTATTGATCTTTTCCCTTTTCTGCTTGAACTCCCCCCCCCCCCCCCCCCCCAGTTAAGCAGCAGTGTCTTTTCACCTCCCCTCTCTGAGACTCATCTGGTCAAGTCGAACTCTTTCCTCTTATTTGCCTGTGCTGAGCCATGAGCACTAAATGAAGCGAGTAATTTGGTGCATTGTTGGGGGGGGGGGGGACGGGACGGGAGGAGGGGACGGGGGAAGGGGGGCAGCTGACAGTGAATGGTGTCAGCTGCAGAGGCAGCAGAAAAAGCCGACATCTTAATAAAACAGCCTCGGGCAAAATCCCATTAAAGCCTTCAGAAGCTTGTTTCCCTGCAGTTGAGCAGGTAGGCGTTGTGCACTGCGTGGCAGCCCTGAGTGCTCTCTGGGAGCCCAGTTCAGAAAAAATAAAAAAAATAAAACAAAAAAATTGAGTGCTTTCCCCCTTCCCTCCCCCATTTTCGTCCCCCCCCCCGATCTAAATCATCCTTCAGCCTCTGCTCCTCAGAGTCATTTGCAAGGCAGAGAGAGGAAGGGAGGGTAAGGGAGCAGGGAGAGCGTGGGTGTGCCTTGATGTGCAGGGACTAAGTGCCTATGCAGTGGCAGGAGTCGCTGGCGAGAGCTGGTCGCCCATTAGCGCTCCGTCGCAGACCTCGGGCTGACCTTTGGAAAGGAGAGGGAACGGGGGGACATGGGCAGAATGACAATGAGGAGATAGGGCACCCGTGTGGCTCACTGTGCGGCCGCCTCTGCTCATTGCTGCTGCTGACCTGGTGCTGAGGACGCTAGCACCTTTTGCGCGGCGGTGATGAGCGAGGAGGGAACAGAGGGAAAACAGGGCAGGAAAGTGGGGAGGCAGTGGCCAGGTAGGGATTTGTGATTAGAGTACAAGGGAAGGTAATGAGACTCTCCCTCAAATCTCTACTGTTCTGAAATCAATTCGTGTTAGATGTTTGTGGGGAGAAATCAACCCACACATTTTTAATGAGCAGTGTTTGGTCTTAATTCTGTTTTGGTGGATGTTTTATGCACTGTGGCACTGAGGTCCAGAACACCGTGGTGTGTGTACATGCACATAGAGCCAGGGGGATGGTCCACATCCTTCAGCAATCATGGCTTCAATAGGCAAAAATGCCAAGATGCAATTAAATTTACTTTAGCCCCTTTTGCAGCCTGAAGATGTCCCCTCAGTCCCACACACATCTCCCTTTTTTGATGATGCTTCCTCTTTGTACATAAGTTCTGGGTGCAAGGACTTTGGAGCATTTCTAGAAACTGCCTTTATACATGAGCTTGTATGGCAGAGATATAGTGTATACTGACAGTTCAGTGCACAGGGAGGAACAATTCTGCCTGATTCACACTATCATGTAGCTGATCTGATTCCCTAATAAAGCCTGGCAGCCTCCTAAACAGATAGATGATGCACTTTGTACATTTGAAAGACCGGTTAGGTCTCTTAAGAGAATACAGTATGCTTTGGCTCAAGACTGCTGTACCTTTGCATTGTATATTTAATGTTTGATGGGTGTCTGGCTGAAAGAAAATATGGCTTTCTTATGTTAAATCAATTTTACCTGTTCTTTCAAATCCACTGGGGCTTATGAATAATCCTGTGCTGAAAGAACATCCTCAATGCAACTGGAACTTGGTGCAGCAGCTTTTGTTCATCTGTTAGTCAAGTCATTTCTGTTGGGGGTGAGGAAATAAGAAATTGGCTTGGCTCTTAGTTTCATCAAAAATTACAGTTAAATCTGTACACACTCTGCCTTCATTTCCCTATCTGTAGAGCAGCAAGACTAAGGGCTTTTGCTTTACCCAGGGGCTGCTGCCTCTGTCATATGCTGCAATATTCAGGAAAGTTTCTCACAATGGGAAGGCTCATTCCATTATGGCTAAATTGCTTTTGTTTTGCCAATGTCTCAGACCAAGTCTGAGCCACCAGTAACTAGATGCAATTTTGTGGACTTCAGTAGAAGCTTCTCCATGTTTCAGCTTTCCCCTAGAGCTTAGCTAGAAAAATCTCATGTCATTCCTGTGCTCTGAATTCCTACTTTCCCCCTCTGTTCTTTTCCATCTATATTCACTCTTTATTGATTCCTCATTTTCCCCATTTCCTTGCCTTCCTTGCTTTTTATTTTAAACTCTGCTTTCTACTCTAGAAAGTCCCAAAGCATTTGCCAGCCTGCATTTTAAGGTTTGATTCCCCCATGAGTGTGCATCTACTGGCAGAAGTTGAACAAATGGGATTATTCCCTCACCTCTGAAAGGCAGCCACTTCTGAGGCAGAGCACTGCAGCCACTCCACCTTCAGCATGTGCCTTGGGCCCCTGGAGAGGGAACGAAGGATAACCTTTTCACCTGAAAGTACATTTTTAGGTAAGCTGAATATAACTTGGTATTAAGCCAACATACAACAGTTAACAATTCTTTACAAGCATAGCTTGGGATTGTGACTAGAAATGTCAGAACATTCCTTTGAAGTCTGTCTATTGGACCTGTAAATGGAAATTACAAAAGTTTCGTCTCTTTCTTATACATCTGTATGTATATTGCAACTATATGTATATGTGTATGTGTGTACTACAAGGCTTTGGAAGCAGGGCCACCTGGAAATACAAATAGAAGTAAACAATTATGTTTTTATAATGGCAATTCTTTTAAAGCATTGATGTCCCAGTGGATCTCATCATATTTGCAATGCTTTTTAATACCTCTGAGTAAAATCAAATAAAACTGTATGGTGAAACCCCAGACAGGACTTCCTTTTCCCAGTATTCTGCAGTCAGACGTTTTTATTCTGATCATGTGACAATACTCAGACGGTACTTCCATCTGCTTTTTTAAGATGTTTTGCTGGTCATGGATTGTGCATACGATTCAGTTTGGTTAAAACTCATTTATATCTCCATAAATATACCTGTTCTCCATGACTACTAACTCATAATTTATATTTATCTAATTGTCCTGCCCTTATGTAAGCTTCCTGGGTCACTAACTTGATCTACCTCTATGTGTTCAGAAATTCAGGATTACAGAAAAGCTTTCTGCCTCCAACATAAAGTTTCACTGTGGTCCAGACAACCAGATAAACTCCTTCAGTTTCACAGAAGTACCTGTGGAAGGGTCAGGAATGCAGCCAGTCCAGGGAAGACACCACCTTAGGGCTCAAGATTGGATGTCTCATTTGAAATAAGGGATGCTATTTCTATGTTTTGTACTGTCTGGCGGAATGACAGATGGAGTCATCAGCTCATGCATTAACTTGAGTGACACTGGGGGAAAAAAAAGGCAGGTTTTGAGATTCTACAAGTTTGTCTGCAATTTTATAGTTCAGAGGTTTTGCTGAACCAAAGCAGAACATCTCCATACCTGAGTCTCCCAAATACACATGAAGTTTACCCCAGACAGCCCCTGGATAGAGAACAAAATATTTTTTGGGATCAGCAGGTAATTTTAAATGGGAAAACATCATCAACAAGATTGTAACAATCAAAATGGAAATTCTGCCTGTGAGTTAGACCACTTGGGGTTCTGGATTTAAATTCCAGATGCAAGAATCAAGGAAGATCCTAACATCATTATTCAGGGTGTTTTTCCAATATTGCATAAAAAGTGGAGAACTAAATCTAACCTGAATATGTCCATTGGATGACCTTTAGATTAAGACCAACCTTGTTTAGTTCATCTGATCTCCCAGGGGCGCAAGAAAATGCAGTTAATCACTTCATAACTATTCTAAATAAGGTAGCCTAACAATGGACGTGGTGTAAAAAGGGCAAAAACAAAATCTGTTGCTTTTCCACTTTTGTGTAGCACTGTGTTTTCTACTGAGAAAAGACCAGAAACAGCAAAAGAAAATCTGTCATCAAGAGAGGGAGCAACACTGGATGAGTCAATGATCTGAAGTGTTATTTTTCCTTAGATCTGTCAAACACACACTTGTGTGTCTGTGTGCACATGCATAAATACATATACATGCAAAAATATGTAATGGCCTGTCTATTATGTGTTTGTATACATTTGAATCAGGTGTAAACACCAAAGCAGACAAGGGTGCATTTGTATCTTCAGGTACACCCATTTCTTTAAAAACAACCAAAAAGCCCTCCTCTGTGTCAATGTTCATACTTTCACATTGACGTGCATACAAATGCATCTTTCTCTCCTCCTTTTCCTTGTCAAAACACTTTAAAAGAAAACATGGATTTTGGTACTCCTTTCAGGCAGACAATTTGCATATATAGTGCTGTATTGTTTCTTTTTTTTAAAAAAAAAAGAAAAGAAAAAAGTTTTAATTTTCTCTAGCCCTTACATTAATCCCTGTGATGATTTATTTGAAGTGTACATTACTAGACATCTCTCAAGTGTGTACTCCATCACCAAGTTACTGCCCAGGCTCTGTATGTGATGGAGAGGTAGCAGGGAACCAGCCTAGCTCTGTACTGACCCATCAGAGACAGGGGAAGGAGCATAACTTTCTTGTAAAATTGATTAATAAATCTAACATCTTATCATAAATTGCATTTCACATGGTTAGGTCCCTTCACGTTGGTGATACATATAATGAACAAACACTACATATAGAGTCCAACACATCAACTGTTTTAGAGGGGCCACCACGAATATACTCTCTCTTCTCCAAATAATACAAGGAACAAAAATAAAAGGAATCTCTTCTAATACACCAGTGAGCATCTCTTACTGTGCTACAGATATTAAAAACATAAATAAAATGACTGGTTGTGTAAAGAGTGAGGTATCTGAAAAACTTTCCTACATCACAGATCTATTTAACTTACTTCATGAATGTTACTTCATGAATGTTAAATACATTTTGCCATGGCCTATTTCCACTGAAGTCAAAAATAAAACTTTCACACTCTTCTGTATTTCCCATAATGTGAAAAATCCCATTGAATTCACAGGGCATATATGAGCAAATATTTAAGCTTGTACATGCACTTTTTTGCAGGATCAAAGCCTAAGGTCAGATCTCATTTCCAAAAAGCTTCTTGCCTTGAAAGTTGAAGTTGATTTGCTGCAAAATGAATTCTTATTATTGTCTTTTCTTTCTGTTCAGCCATGATATAACCCATATCTCTTAAAAAATAGTAATTGGGCAGAGAAAGCAGAGAAAGAAGATGATGAACACAGGCCTGTAAGAGATCCAGTTTATCTCAAGAGAAAACAATGAATCCATGATTTCTGGCTAATAATGTAAAAGACTATATTTTAAACACATACAACCTCCAACCTTTTACTCAAAGCATTTTTCTATTGTGCAGCCTCATTTGCCTTTCTGTCTCCAAGCTGTCCCTCTAACCTGGTGCTCTAATCTAAGTGCCTTTATTCTGAATAATGCTCATATTTTAGTCAGTTTTATCTTGTAAACTTCAGCTCCCGCTTTCCATATATGTTAAGAGGGGATTTTTCCAAAAAAGCCTTTGAAAAACCCTTCTCACGCTGAATTTTCTGATGGCAAGTATGTGTTCTAGATAGCACAGCAAGGTACTGTTCACACGATATTATCATCATGTTGCATCAGCCTTGGGGCTAATGCCTGCAGGTTGCACCTTTGCTTGTAAATTGAACAGTGTCAGGCAAATGGTCTCAGATACCAAAATTAACTGTTTATAGGAATAAATAATTAGAGTAATCCCTGGTATTTTTTGACATGGACTAGCTGGTACTCAACCCCTCCAAATACTGAGTCCTGTGGTTGGTCTCAGCACAATTCCTGAGGGGCAGTAGGATGAGACTACTCCATTTTGAAAGATAAAAGTTGTTAATAAACATGGGAGCAGGCTCTGGCAGCATCAGTTTCCTAGCTGAGACTCTGCCTTATATTCGAGGTGCTTTGAACTATTCCTTGCTGCCAGAGGGGTCTTTGCTTCCACTGCACCCCAACTGCTGTTCAAGCCCCACGTGCAGGTCAAATCACAGCTACTGCTTTCCTGAGTAAGCTCAGGACTGTTTTTTGAAGACATACAGAATCTGCCCACCCACACGGATGCAAAGCTCTTTACATAAATAATGTCCCTATCAAGAATGGGATCTTAAAGTGTGACAGTGATGCAAACAAAGAGGAGAAAAAGAAAAAACTGGTTTTGGGTACCAGAGACATTAGAATGAGAAAAATGTGTAATTGCATTCATAAATTCAGACAGTATATTTCTGCAGTGTTTTCCTAGTTACAGGCAACCTGGTTGCAAGA
The DNA here is from genome assembly GCF_012275295.1 of Melopsittacus undulatus. Classification (NCBI taxonomy): domain Eukaryota; kingdom Metazoa; phylum Chordata; class Aves; order Psittaciformes; family Psittaculidae; genus Melopsittacus; species Melopsittacus undulatus. The sequence continues at coordinate 17,687,796 of NC_047529.1, forward strand.
ATTAGCATCCTCCACTGAGCAGTATCTATACGGTTGCTGTACAGCAATTTTGTCTTCGAATTAGGGGTAATTCTGTTTTGGTTTATAAAGTCAATGGAGCAGAACCTTGTCATAGGATAGTGGTCTCCCACTGCTACCTCGCTTAAGCAATCAAGCAAAAATAAAGCATATGTTACACCATGTAATGTATTTCTCATTCTTGTATTCTTACACTATTTTCATTGTCATAATGATCCAGTATATCTTCATCTGCTTGGACTTTTTGTATAAATTAGCTTCTCTCTAAGGTTTGCAAGTTAATAATTTAACCAACAGCCATGTACTATATATTATTTTTTCACCCAGAAGCACAGCCTTCCCGAGTTGCAGCCTGCAGAAGATAGTTCAGCTACAAGAGAAATGGCCTACATATGACAGCAAACTTCGACTATTATTCCACATTGCATGCCTAATCTGTACAGTGTTAGGTGAGCCTGAGTTGCTGTATTCTTCTCAAACATGTGACTTCAACAGACTGCTCCTGACAGACATGAGAGCACTAAGGCACCTGAGGCTTACGTTCATCAGCATTCTGGGGAAATAGCTTCTGACTCGTAGTGAATGAGAAATAATATATGTTTCTGTCAGTATTGACGAAAAAAAGTGTGAGGACAGGTTTATACTTAAACTATTTGATGCAGATTAAACTAACTGTGCTAAATTCTCATTTTAGCCATGTTGTCCCTGTAAGACTTTGGGCTAGTGACTTTGTTTCAAAAAGCAAAGGATGATGCTATGGCATGTCAAAATCAATGGGAATTGGGTGTCTAAAAACCTTTAGGAGTTCAGCTCTTATTAGTTCTCTTTTAGGAAAAAAAAAAAGAGCATGGCCTTCTCTGGACTTGCTTCAACAGGTCCATGTCCTTCTTCTGTTGGGAGTCCAAGAGCTGGACACTGTAATCCAGGTCTCATGAGAGCAGAGGAGTCTTAAGGAAAATAAAATTACAAAAGTGAGTAAAAGAATATTTTAGCTAAAGGCAAAGAGAAATAGCTATTCTAGACCCCAAGGTCTGTTTGACTGGAATTTTCTCCCAAGAGAAATAGTGGAACCCTCAATAGTTCAATTATTTAAAATTTGAGTAGTCAGTAAGTTCAAGAATCTTAGAAGCATCAATTCAGTATTGACAAGGGGATGGACTAGCTTGAACTGGCAAGGCTTTTTCATCTCTAAATTGGGTGATTCTAAAAAATAAACCATTGTATAATGAGTACTTGCTCTGCTCTGTGGGTACAGTGGCAATAGAGTAGATATACTGCTAGAATTAATTCTTTTAGCTTGGGTGGAAATAGTGAATGTGGGAAGTCTGAAATGTCATTCTGTGGTGTAAATGGAGTGAACTTTTTGTTCGGCTTTTTATTCAGCACATTGCAAATCAGGATCTTGATCTGTGACCAGTATTCTTGAAGAAGGGAGGGAGAAGGGTAACAAAAAAAAACCCAACCTAATTTGTTGTAAGTTATATTTTTATTTCAGGATTTTTGGGGGAAGGGAGGAGGCAAATCCCAGTTCTACAAGTCCAGCCTGCAAAGCCCATGCTTATATTGTTCCTTTGATTGCATCAGGGATGTGAGGCATAGTCCTTAACAATCTGATATAACTTCAAAATTGTTCCTTCTTTGAAAAGGGGTCTGGTCTAGATGATCTTCTGAGATCCCTTGCAGCCTAAGTGATTCTGCAACTGAATTATTTGGCTTTCTTTACATGGGAGCCCCAGAGAGAATTAGCATATATGCAGTGCTAGTGATCTAGAGCCTGAGCCTAGAAGCAAATCAAAATCAAATTAACTGCAATGTTCAGATGAAAAAAAAAATCCTTTGTCAAGTTCACCATTTTCTTTGTACATCTACAACAGAACTGCCATAATTTGATCCTTTTTTCAGCTAAAGGCTCAATAGAGGTCAGAGGTATATTATAAGGGTTTTAGCTCAGTTTTCAAGGCTAACTATATATGCAAGTCACAGACTCTTGATTTTTTACCGAGAAACACGAGGTTTATTTTTTTCTTTGTCAGAAACCAGAACACTAATCCTGGAAAAAGACAAAAAAATATTGATCCCTTACCTATTAATTTAAAAATACGTGGTTTTGAACTCAGGCTCCCTTTGAGGACGCTGTAATGAATACAAGTCACGATCCAGCATACTTTACTCCTTTTGACTAATGCCCTTTTCCATAGGAACTGTGAAGAGAAAAAAAAAAAAGATTTTTAAATTTTTTTTTTTTATTTTTTTCTGTGGTTATTCTCTCATATTCATGTACACACTTTGGGGCAAATGACTTTCCTGTCACTGGAGGGACATCAAAAAGGAAAGCAGTTTCAAATTTCTCACAGAGCTGAACTTCCTGCAATACTTTACTTGGCTTCCAGAAAATATAACAAGCAGTTTCTTGCTTTCATTACCTCCTTCAGGCAGGTGGAATCAAGAAATAGCTAACGGGTGCTTCCATAACTAAAGAAATATGTAGAGTATTTTATCTTGATATTTTAAGTATTCAGGTCTGACTTTTCAGTCTAACTTATTATTTGCTGGACTTTCTGCTGACATTATAGACACACATACACACACGGCTATATTTAAATATATATATTTAATTAATTACTTGAAACGACATAAATGAGACTGATCTCCAAAAAGTTATTAAAACCTCAGATTTTTCTGTTGTGCGTTTTGAGACCACCATTGAAATCATCAATAATTTGGGAAAATGTGTCCCTGCCCATGGCAGGGGGGTTGGAACTAGATGATCGTGAGGTCCTTTCCAATCCTAACTATTCTATGATTCTATGAAAATCTTAACTTCTCAAGAGGTCTGAGGAATATAGATGTGAATGTTTGGCTTATTTCTCATTTCTGTTTATAATCAGTGGATGAGAGATGAATTTTTTTTGTTTTTCTATTTCTTTCCCTGAATATTAATGTCAGACCTGATTCTGCATCCACTGTAGGGTAATTCAAGTGGTGAAAATCGATTCAAATGTGTATATGATATTTCTATTGCAATAGAGCACCAGTAAATTGGGTAAGATTTTTCTCCCAAAATATGTTGCAAAGTTAATACTAAGAAGGAAATTACACTATTAAATAGTGCCATCAAAAAATTGCTACAACAGACATAAGCATTTTAAATCATAAACGATTCCAGGCAAAAAGGTGTCCTCTGTTAGTAGGCTTTACTACCTAAGAAAAAGCAGATTAGAGGCAGTCAGTAATGCTCTTCAATTCTGTCTACAGATTTGAAGAATTCAGCAGAAAATATTAACAAAGGACTTCTGCAGATTTTCACCCAGAAGATTATTGCATTACTCTGTGGAAGCTCTGGGGTGTGCACTTCAGGAGGGTCATTGACTCTTTGGAACAGATCACATTATCCATAAGGTATTAAAACCTTGCATCTTGGTAAGCAGTGATGGGATTTCTGTATCTTCCCAGAATATGAAGTCCAATTCTTATACCATATAGCAAAATAAGAAACACAGCCTACCAAGATCTGACAGTAACAGGATTTCATTATCTGAATTAGGGATCCTATTACAGGGTCTCTGTGCAAAGTTTGGGGTTTATTCTCTCGGTCTAGTCTCAATTCAACATGTTTTGAACATAATACCTTACCCTGGCCTATTCCATTAATAACTGCAACCTTGCCCAAACTGGTAAGACTGTTCATGGGTTTTTGGCTTCAGTGGGGAAAAGTGTTTTTTTCCTATTGGTGGTATTACTATTCTGTTACAGTGCTGGCTTCATGTATGTGAGGGAAGTCCTTTATCAGCTTTTGAAATTTGAATTTCCTCACCTCACAAACAGCAGTCTTACCAAAGGCATTCCCTGTTACTGGGAAGTTCGACTCTATTTGGGCACCATCTGTTTCTGTGTGGCAGACAGTATTTTCTGCAACAGATCCTAAATGCACTGTGAATGATCACAGTGTTAAATGAAATTTATTACATTAATTCAGTACAGTACTTATTCCTTAGTGAAAGTCCCTCCCAGAAGCTTTTAAGAGCATCTGTCCAGAAGAAAAAGTCAGAGTTGGAACAAGGATTTTTGAATTAAGGCATAGTGACTTTAACAGCAATTATTCTTAGTCATGTATTTGTGCTTGTAGGTATGTGAGTTAGTTTCATTGAGTGTTGCCATATTATTCCTAGCTAGTAAAAAACCCCAAATATTTAACTACACTTTTATTTCTCTAGAGGTAACTGTACCCATAACACTAACTATATATACAAAATGCACTATTTTAGAACACTTTCATTTGTATTCAGAAAAAAAATAATATTAATTCTTATCTAATTTACACACCTCTTTATAGATGTCACAGACCTCTGGTTTGACTGCAGCCGTATCCTGCCCTTGCCCTTATCTTTCACAAAAAAGAAAACCAGACAACTTTACTTTGATAAAAATAAGCACTCACTTTAGATTGTCTGACAAATTTTACTGGAAGCTGTTGCAGTGGGGGAAGAGGGGATTTCTTTCCAAGGCTGATAAGCTGCCAGACAGCTGAAGTTCATTTTTGTCCCTGAGATGCTGGAGCAATTGAGCCAGACTCTGAGCTCTCAGAGGCACGCTGCAGCTCTGTTTGGTCTCAGAGTGATGTAGATACAAGAAGCCACAAAGGTGACCTAGAGTTGTCTTCCTCCTCCCATCTCTGGGGTGGCAAGTGTTCCACTGTCATTCCTAGATGTGGTTTCCACCAGCCCTCCCTCCATTTTTATCTTTGCCTACAGAAGTCTCCATGGAGGCTGGTAGAAAGGGATGTCTGGGCACTAAGAACTTGTCATATTTGTTACTTTATCCCCTACCAGTCTGCAGGCAGAAAAAAGTTGCTATGAAAGAGGAATAGATGGAGTGTGAAAGTGTCTGACTTTGGAAAGGAATATTTAGTACAGAGACTTCTTTACTTTGTAAAATTTCAGTTACAACTCTCTTTTCCTTCCCATACACAGACAAAACCCACCCAGCATCACAACCAACCATTCAAAACCTTTTTCTGGCTTGAGGCTAATGCAGCTTTGCATTCTGAGAAACATGTAGGATGTCCAAGCCATTGAAAACAAGTCTTAATTTGGACCCATGATTCCTCCTTATTAAACTGTTGGTAATTTGGTACATGAGAGGTCTGCTCCTGTGAGCAAGAGACACAGCCCCCTATCCATCCTTTAATACTACAAAGCTTGCATTTTTTTCGCAGTGGATTAGCAAGTCTAGACATCCTATAAAATGTCAATGAATGTATGGATCTTCAGAGTATTTTTCTCAGGAGAGCTATGCTTGTTTGCAATGCTGCTCTCCCAGCCCGATCAATACAGCCACAACAGACTTTTGCATTTTCTGTTAGAAGACAGAACCCTACTCATTGAATTTCTTCCTTCCAAAGCAGTTAATCAAATAGTGGAGGCAGAGGAAAGTGGGGGTGGGTAGGGAGTGGGGAGTTAGATCATGTGCCGAGCACCCAGGGAAGTTGTGAATAAAGTGGGATTTTTAATTATTATTACTAACCACGGAGGCACGATAAGAATTATCATGAGAAAAATCATACCTCAGGGGCAAGACAAGGACTGGGAAGAGGAGGGAAAGGAGGCACAGCTGAGTGCAAGAAGCCCCACGGGATGTGATTATCTCCTGATAACAACATCCCCAGACTTATTGCTATTATGAAATTTCATTTTTCCATTTATTTATATACACAGATACATATATAAATTATTTAGGTGAAGTATTTCAATCCCCTGCAAACTGTGAGTTTGCATTAAAATGCTTCAACTGTGAGATTCTTACGTATATTAATATCCACCCTTTGAGGGTGTTGAGCAGTCCATCAGAATAAGCTCTTCATCCTTGGCTGTTTTATGATATTATTACAATGTATTTTAGTTGGGGAATGGTAGGTAGAACAAGTTTTCAGAGAAATAGAGTTGTTTGGGTTCCATTTGGTTGCTGGAGGGAAGAACTCCACATAAAACAACTCTAGCTGTTCAGTAAGGCATCCTGATTTCTTATTATTTTTTCCCCAGCACAATTCTATTTCTTCTCTCCTTTTTAGAAGTCCCAGGTCCCCTTCCCATCTCCTTTAATAATAGTGAGAGGGGTTTGCAGCCATAAGACATAAGGACCTCAAGGATGTGTGTTTTGCATGTTGAGTTTCCTGGAAATTATATATCAAAATGGGGACAGGTTGATGCTGTTATTAAAAACAATTTCATCAATGTAAAATTGAAATTTAACAATTTATAGGGCTGAAAAATACTTTAAAAAGCCACCTTACTTTTTGTTATGCTCTCCCAGCTTATGTTTGCATCTTTTTAATTGACGTAAGATACTTCTTATTAACATGTTTAATTTTTAACTAAGTTTATTTTTTTAGAAGTTTTAATTCCAATTTAGAGCCCTGATTGGAGCTCATTGTCATTTTGGAATAAGGTTGTTGATGAAGTAAAAGTGACTATGCTCTCTCATGATGCCCCTGCACTACTCAGGAGTCACTGTGAATAACAGTAATCGTTTTGCTTATAGGATCAGCCTTTTAGATGTAATGAGAAACCATGGCAGCTTTAACATGAGGGCTTGATGTCAGTCACGTAAGGAAGTGGAGAATGTTTAGAAGATTTCAAATCAAAGTCCCACCTGCAAACAGGCAGAAACTACTGAATGACATACTCTTGTACAGCATAGATGTTCGTGGATTTTAGTTTACTTATTCATTTATTCTTTCCCACACATTAAGTCCGAAATTCCTTTAAGAAAGCACTGCCTGACGTTTTTTCTAAGAAAAAAACCCACAAAAATTCAATATACAGTACAAGGAAATACAGTAGAGTTTAACATGGCTGAAACCCCTGGTTCATAGAATGTGCATGTTTCTGCACAAGGATATATCTGTAATCCTACAGGATCAGGTGAACCAAATCCTTTTCCATGAAGTTTGGCTTTCTTTTTCTCTGTTGTCCTTTTCCATGTGTTCTTTCAGCTATTCTCTTTTCTACCCTATTCCCTGTGGAATTATTTGCGAAACCTACAGAATGATTTGGTGAAAGATATTATACTAAGCCAACACAGAGTTTAGGGGAATTTAAAGCCATGTTAGAAACACACTTCATACTTTGTGTATGGCTTATATATGTCTCTTCTTACTGTTTCATATTGAAATAAATGAAAGCGTGGCATTTATATTCCCTTTCAGTTTGCTGTCAGCATAGTCACTCCCTCATGAGGCTCCAACAACTGTGTTTCACTATCAAATTATTTGTAAAGGTAAAATTTAGGCTGGCAAAGAGAGATTCTACATACTAACAAAGACAATGCTGATTCTCACTTCAGTTCCTGCATTTGCAATAGTTTCACCACTTGCTTTGCACATTGTTTTGATGCTTTTTTGTGTCTACTGACACCACTGAGGCAATTCATACTTGTTTAGACAAAATTAAAATCAGCCCTTTAGAATTCACCTGGTTGTTCTTCACTAATGTAGAAAAAAGACATGAAAAATTAACTGAAGACAATGTTTCCTGGGCTTTAATTTTCTAATTGCAGCATTTTGTGAGAGAGGAACCCTGTCTTTCTTACTCTGTCAGTGAAATGGATGTTTACTGTCAGCTGTAGACATTGCGATAAAATTGCAACTTGTAGTTTTCTCTGGTCTTAGTTAACCTGACATCAGTAAGGAAATCTGTGCTTTTACACTGCCAAAACAAAATGAAAAAAAGAAAAAAACAAAAACAAACAAACAAAAAACCCCAATGAACCAACCAACCAAAAAAACCTACAGATCCTCATCCTCTGTAACTTTCTTTAGCTCACTTAAAAACAATAAAACCATACTTATTTTGTCTAGCTCAGGATCAGTATCAAAAGTCTTAGAGAGTATAGACAGAAAAAAGGAAATAAAGGGTAAAAAAATAAACACACATATAGATACATATATACAGGAATAAAGTTGCAGAAGATTGAAGATCTTAGCATACTCCAACGTTTTTCATACTAAGAGAGAGGCCAGGCTTGTGAAACCCGGGAGCTCTGCCTGTCTGGATGGACACTTGCAGAGTGGTCACCCCAATGCTTTTGGCGCTAATAGATTTTTGCAGCAGAAGGGCATTACAATGGATGGTCTGCAGTTCTCAAATTCTGGTTTACAAGTTGTGGTTTTTCTCACCTGCTCCGAGTCATTGGGGGATCTTGTTTAGAAGGCAGCAGTAAGGTTTAGAAACAGAAGTTGAAAACCACAAGTCTTCTGTGTAAATGCAGACATACCTGGTTTAAACATATGATGTTGTTTTGACATTCAAAACAAAAGGGGTTTATAACAGTTCTTCTGTATCTAACAAAACAGCTTCTGTGGGTAATAAAGTTAATAAATAAATTTTCTGGGCTGTAATGTAAAGCACTATAATCCTGCAGGAGCAATGGAATGAGAAAGTAAGAATTTGTATTGCACATCACATATGTTTTACGGAATTGCACCCAGTCACGTTGCTATCATTTAAGATTATTTTATTTTCCACTGAGAAAAATCCACCAGACAAAGCTTTGCTGTCCTAAGGGGCTGTTGTCCTTTAGATAAAGTTATAAACTCTAGTAGAGACACCAAACAGTAATATAGTCAAGTATGTCATGGACATTCAAATATTTTGCATTATTATAGAACATAAATATCTAGTGCAAATGCTATGAAAAGAGTTAATATAATTTTACATCCATAAAATAATTTCCATCAATTAGAAGGCAGGTAGGAGAATACTGTGACTATAAATTGCTTTTCTTAAGCTCCTATTAGCTCTTGAAGGATCTGACCTCCCTGAAGTCAATGGGATTTTTAACACTTAAACTCTTCTCCCAATGCATTTTGTCTTCTGCTTGTCTGTGTTGAATTTCATCTGCCATTGTGTTGCCCAATTACCTACAGTAGTTTAGTTAGGTCCGTCTGGAGTTCCTACCAATCCTCTTGGGTCTGGAGTAACCTAAATAATTTTGTGTCTGTGTCATAATAACCATAAAATAATTCTGTGTCAAAACAATTTTGTAAATTGGTGTTTCAACATTTGTCCTAAGTGCAGCTGAACAAAACCCTTTGTGTATAGCTCCAGTCTTTGCGCCTCAAGGACTCCCCTATTATACACCTGTTCTTGACAGATTGAGGCCTAAACCAGGATAGCTTAGTCATATATTAACCAGCAGGAAGAAAGTCTCTCTTTTTTATTAATGCCTGCCTACTAGTTCAGTGTTTGGAATTCAGTCCTACCTATAAATCAACATCAGAGACTACAACCCAGTGTGTTCAAGAGCTTTGTTTAAACATCAAAAGAAGAACACAGACAAGTGCTATGATAGAAATATAACTAATCACTTGCAAATACATCTTTTCTGTCAGTAGGAGCTTAACCTTTTTGTTTAATGTTGCTGGAGGAAAATGCACTTATTTACATTCGATTTTCTTTAAAGCAATATGCAGGTTCACTATGAAAAATGATCATATTTATTTCCAATATAACACAAACATAGCAAAATAGATTTTAGAAGCATTCAGCTGAAGAAATATTTATGTAATCTTGCAAATTTTAAGGCTACACAATGATTAATAAGAACAGGAGCTACTGAGATAGCTAAACATGTTTGGCCAACCTGTCACTTGATAAATTGAAAATTTACTAAGGAGGAGAAATATATCTATGGCTCTAGCTTGTTTGTTAACTAGCAATGAACACAAGATGATTGCATGTGGCACATTGATTGGATCAATTTAACTTCACACTCTGCTCCTAGCTTTCTTAGCTCATAGGGGACTCCGCTAGGATTTAGTCATAGTGTGCAGAAAATCCTAGAATCTATAGACCATTCCCTTTTATTTGAATGCTGCAGATTATGGATGAAAGATTGGTCACCTATAGGATTTAAGACTTCAAAAGAAAGGAAAATAAAGAGAGACACAGAGGGGAAAAATACAAACAAAGAGCCCCTGTGAGAAAGAACTGGATATTCAGCCTCCTACAAGATGTGGAGTTGGGTTCAATAAGAGTCCCCAAATCTGATTTTCCATTTATTCACAGAAACGCCACTAAACTCAGTGGCATTACTCCTCTTTTACACATTGGGAAGGGAAAGCAGAATCAAACCCATTTCTTCTACTGTAGCATAGTTCATTGCCAGCAAACACATAAAAGATCACTACCTTCCTGGTTTGCTTTCATCTTTTGGGCTTGACAGTGTTTCAGTCAATACAGGTTTGTCATTGATCAACAACACATACTTTGTCAGAAGGATCAGGACCTCTGTATTCGTTGCAATCTGTTTTGCAGGTAATAAAAAATGTTTCTTCCAAAGATGTGGTTTGTAATGCAAAAAATGCAACAAAACCTGGTAGTATGTTTAATATAGGATCTTCCTTCAAATAATACAAGTTGTGTTAGCATTTTGTAGATACAAATCCTCAGGTGGAACTGGTCAGCTCCAGAGCATTCAGCACCTATTGAAAAATTGCTGGTTGAATTTTGTGTGTCCAGCACTGGCCAGCTGGGTGACCCAAGGTCTTACATTCTTAAGGTCCTTCCCAACCCTAACTATTCTATGATTCAATGATTCTATGGTTTAACCCTAGTAGAAAAAAACTCAGCCCCATGCAGCCTCTTGCTCACTCCTCCCTGGTGGGATGGGGGAGAGAATCAGAAGTGTAAAAATGAGAAAACTTAGGGGTTGAAATTAAGACAGCTTAATAGGAAAAGCAAAAACTGTGTCGGCAAGCAAAGCAGAACAAGAAATGCATTCTTCACTTTGCATAGGCAAGCAGGTGTTCAGCCATGTCCAGGAAAGCAGGGCTCCATCACATATAATGTCTACTTGAGAAGACAAATGCTGTAACTCTGAATGTGTCCTACACTTCCCCCCCACAGCTTTTACTGCTGAAAACAACAACACAGGTAATGGAATATCCCTTTGGTCAGCTGGGATCAGCTGTCCCAGCTGTGTCCCCTCTCAGCTTCTTTTGCACTCTCAGCCCACTTGCTGGTGTGTGTGTGTGGGGGGGTGAGGAGCAGAAAGGGACTTGACCTTCTGTAAGCACTGAGCAACAATGATAAAAATGTACCTGTAATATCAGTGCTGTTTCCATCAGAAATTTTAAACATAACATCTTAAGAGCTACTATGAAGAAAATTAACTCTATCCCAGCCAAAACCAGTAAATCATATCATTTATATTCAGATACAGATTTACAGAAAACAGCCTTGAAATTATGTACCATGGGAGTCACAGTACATGATGGAGCTGCCTCCATCCTTCTTGTGGCACATGCATTTAGTGTTTGTTCCTTTCCTCCACCTCAATTCTGTGATAGCCTCAGTGGGTGTTTTCTCCTCTCCCTCAAAGATCTTGTATCACTCACTTTGGTCTTCCTGCTTCAATCCCATTACCAGTCAAGAGCACTGGCTCATTTTTAGAGGCATTTATACCATCTGGAGAGCAAATGCAGCCTCAGTTTCCTACAGCAGAAACCCCATCATCTACTTGAACTCAAGAGAAGGACTAGGTGACTTTAGAGAGTGATGCACAACTAAATTAAACAACAGATATGTCCTAAGATGGATGCTACGAATTAGTTTATGCTGCCCATGCTTCAAGCTTTTCTTTTTCAGATTTTGTTCTTTGTACCCTTTCCTATATTTTTCTCTTCTTTCTTAATGCCACTGGGTAGCAAAGAAGTCTTTTCTATCTTTCAGCCACTGCCTCTTCATATTCTTCCACCTCCATTCCACTCTGCATCTCAAAAAATTAACTGAAAACCAAATTATGTCTTTTTCTAGACCTGTATTGCCTAATCTGATTTTTCTATTTTCTTTTTTTTTGTACTAGTAGCTCTTTTCATCCTAATCCTGTGGACCACTTTAGGCTCCAATTTAAATGAAAGCTACCCTGCCAAATAAGACTACCTTGAATTGCTACAGTTCTTTCCTGGAGTACTAATGTTAAAAGTGCAGCACTAGTGAGCATCACAGGCTGTACAATACATTATAAATAAAGGTACACGCACTACAGTATCCAAGATAAAAGGTATTAAGGTTACTGTAGGGGTACTGTAAAATTTAGTGCTCTGTAGAATATGCTAGTAGTTCCTAAAACAGCAGTCAGATACTCACTAGGCACAAAAACAAAGAAAATGCAGGAAAAACCCTGTCAATAACACAAGTCCTAGAAACCTTCAAAGGGTTCAATTCTGATCTATTTGACTTTATTCAGTAATGCTTTTTTTTTCAGCAGTTCCTTCATTGAAATCATGATGTAGAAAACGGATTGTGCAATTTGGAACAAGTCACTACCTGTAAACTCTTTAAAAACAGCTCTTGAGAAAACTATGCAGCTTCACACCCAGCCAGGTTAAACTGATTGATTGATTGATTGATTGATGGCTTGGCTTTGCAAGTGAGGATTTGGGAAGGGGTTTACCCACACTTACTTCAAGCACGATGACCAAGGACATGTGGGATATTCAGATCTGGTTGAAAAAAGGTAGCTTAGGCAATCAGGAAGTGTCCGACCAGGACTGTCAACTCCTGGGGCAATCTCGGGGGACCTATGTGCTGGTCCGCCCGCATGCAGGGTTGGATCTGCAGCTTCCCATGCACCTTGTCACCTACTGATTTGAGCCTCACCTGTCCATACTGACAAGTAAGAGCAAGCACTTCCAGCCTGTGCAGTGGATGTTTTAGGTGAGGTGCAGCGTGCACAGAACTGGCCCCACCCTCGAAGCAAATACATAAATATACACCCTTCTTGGGATGTAAGGTGTTGTGGTTGAACCCCATCTAGCAACTGAGCCCCACACAGATGCTTGCTCCTTCCCCCAGGTGGGATGGCGGAAGGGATCGGGAGGGTAAACAAGCTGGTTTAGTCTGCGATTTACCTGACTACTCTGGGCACTTCCAGCAGCATAAGATGACTTGCTCTCCAAGAATGATCATTTCTCTGTGTTGACTGAAAGTCCTGAGTCACCACCATACTTACCATGGAATCATATAATCAGAGAATAGATAGGGTTGGAAAGGACCTTAAGATCATACAATTCCAACCCCTCTGCTATGAGCAGGGACACCACACACTAAACCATGTTACCCAAGACTCTGTCCAACCTGGCCTTGAACACCACCAGGGATGGAGCATTCACAACATCCTTAGGCAACCTGTTCCAGAGCCTCACCACCTGCACAGTAAAGGTGAAATGACTACACTCAAAGCTTATACTAGTAAATCAAATGTACTTGTATAGCATTGTCTGGCAGGGAGGCCAACTGAAACAGAACAGTCCATTGTCTTGAACTTCAGAACAGTGTGGGCTCATCCAAAATGTGTGTTAAAAGAAGTTTCTGGTCTGTGCTGGTTCCCAGACTGTGCCTGGTAAATAGTTTCTGAGAAGGTGCTAGTCTACAGAGCCTGGAGAGATAGCTCTGATAGGCTGAGAATGGACAATTGCTATCCACTGCAAGGAAAAGCTCTAAAGCAGCATTAAATTTAGGGAGTGCATGAAGTGTTTCCATTGTGCTCAAAAAGAGATAACCTGGGAAAACCTAATAGAAGACGGTAAATTGTTTTGTCTTGGTCACACTTGGTCAGTACAGATGTTTCAGTCCATATTATGATACTGATTATGTCTGGGTTCTTCCTCTCCAAAGCTGCTGCCATCTGGGCTAAGACATTACAGAATTTATCAAAGAGTGGCTATACTCACCTGCACAGAGAGCATAACACGACTTCAGTCTCCAAAAGCCCCTCATTTACTCTCTGGAGTCTAAGCCCATGGCAGTTGATTTTCCGCATCCAGAACTCTTTTGCAGAAGTGTTGCAGACTTCCTGCTTTTTATTTAGTAAGGCCTTTATGTTCCAGAATGCTCTGGATGTATTTGATCTGATTTATTTTTTAAATGACTTGTCAAGAGCTTCCTATGGAGATAGAAAGGGGCTGAGAGGAAGCAGATTTTTAAAGCTAGAATACTGCTTGCCTTCTCTGCTGGGTTAAGGTACAATAGGACATAAACATTTAGAAGCCTGTTACCATGTCAAGAAAGATCTTGAGCTTATTTTCTTTAAGGCCTCTGTGCATCTAGACAGTCAGTGTGGATGATAACATATCTTGACTTAACCTACAGTGTAGGCTTGCATGTTTGATAGGGATAGCTTATCTGCAGAGGTCTAGGAAAATCATTTAATATATACAGGCTCCCAGTGTTCAGGTCACCATGATAAACCATGAATGCTAAATTATCTTTTAAAAGTGAGTCCTGGTTGAAGAAAGACTGAGAGGATTTTTGGAACAGGCATTTAATCAGCATGCAAAGATACTGCTCTCAGCTTTTCTTACTTTCTGTGAATGTTAAGTGTTGTTCAAGCACTCCCTGCGCAAAAACACCCATCCTGTTCTATCTCTCCATAGAGGTGTGTCTGGATGCTGGGGACTGCAAACAACACGAGGGCAGTGGGAAGATCTTACTGAATGGCAAAATCTCTTGCACTACGCAGAAAAACAAAATCACCTCCCACTACCCCACTCATTCCCAGATAGAGTTACACTTCCATGAGTACTGCTGAAACATAAGAAAAGTGACAAATTAAGAGATGTTTCAGACCAAGTTTTGGTGTCTAGGATGAAAGAGAAATTCCTCCTCCAATGCACAGAGGCCAAAATAACAATGCAATGCCACAAGAAAACCATAAAACCAGAAAATCTCACTGCATTTGCTGGTTTAGAGCAGACAACAAAGTGCAGTTTTGGAGGACTTTCCTCCCAGCCAACATTGTTACTGGTCTCTGATGCTGAGGTTCACTGCATTAGTTATATGAACAAAGCATTAGTTTTTTGAATTGTTATCCATATGGTCTCATGGAATTTGGTTTTGCTTAAATAGCAAGAATCAGTGATCAATATCTAGATGTTGTCTGTCATTTAACTTTAAATTTCCTTTAAGTTATTGGAAATTTGGTGTTTGCTCTGTATTATTCTGCATTCACCCTGTGTGAATTACAATCCTGTAATCATACTGTGTGATTACAATCACCACCTACACACCATTAAATCTTCAGCATTACAGATGTATTATTCATATGCTCATTACTTCCAAACACATAAAATCAGATATTGCTCATCTGGGCCACAATCCTGCAAAAATATGTACATGTGTTATTTTCAGCACCTGAGCAGTGTGAAAAAGATGAAGAGAGTCTTTAGTTTTAAATTGTGTATACCTGCTTGTAGGTTCATGGATCCTGTCAGCAAAAGCAAATATCTTAGACTAACTTATTGCTTCTTTATGATTCCCTTTAAAAGTGTAAGCTGATATTAAAATAAAACATCCCTTTGAAATGAAGAGTTCAAACATCTAACTTGAAAAAGAGAAATCTCTGCCAAGTGATCTAATTTTTCTTCTTTTCTAGTGCTTTATTTCAGTGAAACTGTAAAACAAAAAAAAAGTGAACTTCTATGTGATCTTGTTTCTTCCAGGAATATACAGAGCTGATCAGTTCCTGCCTCTAAACTGCTCAGCTACAATCTTGCATGAAGCCACGGTTCTATAATACAAAAATAAGTACTAGATAAAGGCACAAATTAACTAAGTGGACAGACCCCAATACAGCAGGATCCGGTGTTATGTGAGACTCCCCAGGGTACACAGATCATCTAAAAGGATGACCAGGTATGACACAGGGTTACAGGTGACCCATTTCCTCTGGAGTAGCATGTCAGCTGTAGGCATTTCAGGTGTCATTGAACACCTATTAAATTGGATCTATTGTATCTAAATGACCATATCTATATTAGGTAACTAACAATCCTCAACTTGCAGAGCAATATCTGGTCATGAGATCATAGAATCATAGAATAGAATCATTCAGGTTGGAAAAAAACCTTTGAGATCATTTTGTCCCATAGATGGGGACATTAAGTGACCTTCTGGGAAGGCCCCATGGCATGTAATTTGGTGAAGATGAAGGTTTCCATTAAGTTGTGCTCTCTGACACCATTGTCTCTCTCCATCTCATACACCAGATTCTGCTGATTGGTGGCAAAAAAAACCACATGCCAACTGCCTGTAACAAGCAAGGGAGGTCACACAGTGGAAAAAGAAAGTAGCTAAATTGAATGTGAGCCTGTGCAAAGGGTGCAAACTGAGGTATAAAGGTACAGGACTGCATAAATACACAGTCCTGAAGCATAGGATGACAAGGCAGCCTAGAGAAGAGAAAGCTCAGTGGGGATCTGATCAATGTGTATAACTATCTGAATGGAGGGTGTCAAGTGGCTGGGGCCAGACTTCTAGGTGGTGCCAGGTGATAGGATGAGAGACAATGCGTATAAACTAGACCAGAGGAAGTTCCATCTAAATATGAGAAATCACTTTACTGTGAGGGTGACTAAGCATTGGAGTAGGTTTCCCAAAGAGGCTAGGGAGTCTCTTTCCCTGCAGGCATTCAAAAGCTGCCTGGACACATTCCTGAGTAATGTCTGAGCAGGGAGGTTGGACTATTATGCAATTCTGTGATTCTGTGATAGATCTGAGCAGGTGGTGATCCTCAAAGCTGAGGAAAAATGTTGAGACTCCAGATCTCTGATAACCTTCAACACCAGTAAAGCAAAACCAAAATATACTTGTATACATATACTGTGCTTCAATCTTAACAATGAGAAGAAAAGACAATTCTACTTTTTTATTTGTGTCCTTGGAGTTTTCTGATAAATAGTTTACAAGCTGTTAGCTAAATGTGCTTTCCAATGACCTGCATACAGTAAGCAATGCTCCAGCTGAAAGCCACTGGTCAGATTAATAACCTGCAACACACAAGCTGGAGCCCTTCGAGTACAGACAGCATATCTAGAGGCATGTACTAGCTGAACAATATGTGCCTGTGCATAAATACACCATCCACTTGTGTCTCGCCATGGGGCAATTACCCATCCACTGAGAACAGGACAGTCTCTGCCACTCCAATTACCTCTTTCCGTGGTAGTTGCTATAGTTGTGATAGATGCTTGAACAAAGGAAGTGGTTTTATATGAATCTGAGCTGATGGTAGAGAGGCCTTTGGGAAATAATCAATTACCATATTAGAATAGTGTATGGTGCTGATGGAGATCCTTGTTGACAAAAGCCCTGTTCTTACAAGGTGCTCAGCACTGGGCCCTCACTTTGCTTTTCACACCTTTCAGGAAAGGGTGTCTTGATGCAAATAGACTGAGCAAAACCTTCAGCTCATGTTGGCTTTGGTGCAAATACCTTGATTTATATCAGCAGTACAGGATTTGTCATCAGGGCCTTTAGTTATTTCAGAAATGAGCTGGACCCAACATGCTTTGATAGGGTTTATTGTAAGGGAAACTATGAAATTGCTTATAATCAGTATACTAAAAATCCTTTTATGCAGATTTAGCCATAATTTTTTTTTGTTTTAATTACCAACGATTCTTTTATTTGTGTTTCTTTAGCTGAACTCACTGATTGGAATATAAGGGCACTCTTGTGGGGCTTTTGAAACAAAATCCACAATGGAGCAACAACAATTCAGCCCTAAGCCTTTTCCCATTAGTGATAATAAACAGCAGCTAATCCTTAGCAACATTAAAGGACGCTTTAGTTTGCAAACTGTCACATCCTTTTAACGTGTTTTCCAAGAAAAAGAGACTGGGATATTAATACAGTGCATCTCCTCCTAGTGGCAACACAAGGGAAATTACAAATTCACTGGATTGTACCACTGTGACAGAATGTCTTTTCAATTGCCTTATTAACCATATGAAAAAATATATCACAACAGTGAGAAAACTTCTCAGTTATCTATATCTTACCCCTAAGGCTATTGTCATGAGCCAGTGGCACACTAAGGAAAGAGTCCTAATTCAGTTGTCAGCTGCCTTGCCTATTAAATAGGAGGAAAAATACTAGCGACAAAATTGAAACAAGTAGTAAGGGTAAGAGAAAGGTCTAGATACCCTTGTCCACTTGAGTTCTTACATTAAAAAAATACAATTGCTTGCCCTGTTTTCCCTGTCACATAACATTGTACTGGGAGTATTGTGCCATCTTCTAATTGAGTCTTTTTTCTGCTTAAAATGCTACATGGGTTGCACTTTAAAAACGTAAGTGCTGGAATATTATATTCCAAGTTCATGACCCACACTGTAAACCATAAGAGGATGAGCAATGACCTGCTAAAGCAGAACATGTTCAGGGACTGGAAAGAGCAGACTCACTGCTAAGGTTTAAGGAAATCTGTTGGTTTCTCTTTAGATAATTTGGGTTGTTTAACCATAGACAAACTCTTCACAGTGGGAGGTAAACTGTCTTCATAAGCTTGTTCCACAGAGATCAGAGTGTTTTCTGCAACAAACACCATGACATGATCCTCCATGTTCCTGCTCTTTGCATAGCCATTTGAAGCAGTAGCCACAGAAGACAGTATTCTGTTTCCTTAATTCAGTGTCCTTTGGGAGGACTTTGCAGCTTGATAAGTATGCAGATCTCTGTAGTCAGGCCAGCCTACCCTGTGCACATATCTCAAATGTCACTACGTGCCCATATTCAGTTAACTGAAACCCAACATAAGAACCAAATGTATAAACAAATTAGTTAACATTTGTGACTGGTAGCATTTTGCTCCAACTGTGAAGCACTGTGCTGTGGTCTGGAGAGGTGCTGAAGCATTTGTAAATATCAGAAGTTTTTTTCAGAACATAAGTTTTGTCCTAACAATTTTGGTGTCAAGGGTTATGAAAATGATCAGAGGCATGGAACACCTCTCCAACAAGGAAAGGATGAGAGCTGGGGTTCTTCAGTCTGGGGAAGAGAAGGCTCTGGGAAGACCTTTTTGAGGCCTTTTAATACTTAAATGGCTTATAACAAATATGGGGACAAACTTTTTAGCAGAGTCAGTTGCAATAATGCAAGGGGTAATGGTTTCAGAGTAAAAGAGGATGGATTCAAACTACATAATGAGGTGAAAAATTTTTATGATGAGGGTGGTGAAAAACTGGGACAAATTTCTCAGAGGTGGTAGATGCCCCATCCCTAGAAATTGTTCAAGTCAGGTTGGATGGGGCTCTGAGAAATCTGATCTAGTTGAAAGTCCCTGCCCTTTGCAGGGGGATTGGACTAAGTGCACTTTAAAGGTCCTTTCCAACTCAAACACTTCTATGATTCTATAATATTGATGGCTGAGACAACTGTGGAAAATTGAGACACTTACTGTGCAATGCAGCTACCCAGCCAAGAATAACCTCAGCTATCAGAAATGCCTTAGAATATCCTTCTTTGCCTTAAGTCGCATCTCCAGGACTCAAGTATACTGTATGTCTCATGGTCCATATGCTTAGACAGCTGTGTCACATGCTGTTTCCAGTCTTCTTTGAGCCCACTTTTCCACCACTTTTACTGTATTTTGTCGTTTACACTTATGCAAAGTATATGTGCAATTGTACACCTTTGTTTTGTTGGGATCTACACAGGTAAGTGACTATACAAATTAAAGGGAAATAGTCCTTTCAGCAGACAGAAAATGCTAAATCCATGCCTGCAGGAAAAGGGTGGAAGTATTTCCACACATATGAGCAGGTTTTGTTTTCACCCAGTACAAACTGGTTACACAAAGGGCACTGTAAGTGATGGAGGATGATAACCAGGAGAGGAAGATGTTCAAGTGAAGGTTGATGAATCTGTAACAGTCAGACCACTGGTTTAATTAAAGGTCAGCTATGGAAAGAAGGTAAATATTATTTTCATGTAAAATAAGGGACAAGATTTAATCCCTGATCATGTCCACTTTAGTACAGCATTACTTCCACATCATCCACACTGCCCTTCAGTGGCAATCACCTTCACTCCATCTGTTATATTTATATTGCTTCCAGATCTACAGCTGACAACAAGGAATACAGACTCTTAGTTTTAATTAAAAATATAAAAATATATCTCTCTCTGAAGACAGTAAAAAACTGACATAGGTTGTCCAGAAAGGTTATGGAGTCTTCATCCTTGGAGATATTCAAAACCAATGGGGACACAGATGTGGCCCTGATTGAGCAGGGGAGTTGGGCAAGATAGATTCCAGAGGTCCCTTCCAATATCAATAATTCTGTGATTCTGTGATGGAGTGACAGCTGGTTTGGAGGCCTCTGGCAAGAGCTGCTTTAGGAGTGTTTTAACTTCAGTACCTGAGCCTGTAAGGGTCTCATTCTTTCTGAGCACCCTCTGTGCCTGAGTTTTCCCTCAATAAAATCAGGCCCATGCAGTCGCATCTTTAATGTCACTCTTCATATTGCTATTCTTATCAGAATTACTGGCATTTGAGGCTAAAGATTGGGTTCATGTCTGTTAAGTTTAAATGCCTAGAAGGTAAGTTTGCCAGAAGGAAAGATAATTAGTCTTTTCCACCTTTATGTTTAGGAAAATAGACATCTTTGGAGGACAATAAAACCCACAGGCATGGGGCTTTTGTGCTGGGATCCCACATGAGCTATATCCCCATCATACCACAGCCCTGTGTGAACCTGTCCATTGATACTGTTGGTTCAGACCTGGACCTTGACCCATGAGCTGCCATCCCAGGCTGCCATCCCAGGGCTGAAATGATTGAAAGTACTATGCTATGGCAACAGTTCAGGCTGACTTATACTCCTGGGAAAACACATTGCCATTGCCACTGACTATAGTAACTATGGTGCTTGAGGTAGAAGGAAGTGGTCTTCATGGCAATGAGCTGGGGGTCAGGCAGCACTGTCTTCGTTCCTCACTCTGCCTTCTATAAAGCTTCCATACCTTGAACAAATTTCTGATGCCTATGTCCAGAAAATTACATTCCTGAAGTTAAACTATCGAAGGGACTGGGACCCAAAATCCCAAACCAGTCTCCTTCAGCACCTTACTCCAACAAACAACATTATCAAAGGTGAAGTGTTTCCCCCATGCCAAATAGTCCCTTTGTCTTCTTTAGTGGCAAGTTATTTGGGTCCATCAAGCGTCACAAAGCAGAGACCTCTTTCTCATTACCCAGCTGGCTTTCCCAGGCACGCCTTGACAGGGGCTCCAAGAAGAAATCAGAAATAGTCCCTTCTGCAGCCGGCACCAGGAGCAAAGGCCCTCACATTGTTTAGCCTAACAGGGTGAATGTTGCCTTTAGCCTTTGCTGTGTTGTCATAGAATCATAGAATAGTTAGGATTGGAAAGGACATTAAGATCATCTAGTTCCAACCCCCCTGACATCGGCAGGGACACCTCACACTAAACCATATCACTCAAAGCTTCATCCAACCTGGTCTTGAACACTGCCAGGAATGGAGCATTCACAACCTCCCTGGGCAACCCATTCCAGTACCTCACCACACTAACAGTAAAGAATTTCTTCCTTATATACAGTCTAAACTTCCCCTGTTTAAGTCGGAACCCATTACCCCTTGTCCTACCACTACAGTCCCTAATGAAGAGTCCCTCCCCAGCATCCCTGTAGGCCCCCTTCTGATACTGGAAGGCTGCTATGAAGTCTCCACGCAGCCTTCTCTTCTCCAGGCTGAACAGCCCCAACTTTCTCAGCCTGTCTTCATATGGGAGGTGCTCCAGTCCCCTGATCATCCTCATGGCCCTCCTCTGGACTTGTTCTAACAGTGCCATGTCCTTTTTATGTTGAGGACACCAGAACTGCACACAATACTCTAAGTGAGGTCTCACGAGAGCAGAGTAGAGGGGCAGGATCACCTCCTTTGACCTGCTGGTCATACTTCTTTTGATGCAGCCCAGGATACGATTGGCTTTCTGGGCTGTGAGTGCACACTGAAGCTGGCTCATGTTCATTTTCTCATTGACTAACACCCCCAAGTCCTTCTCTGCAAAACTACGATGAATTTCCTTTTTGCCCAACCTGTAGCTGTGCCTGGGATTGCTCCGACCCAGGTGTAGGACCTTGCATTTGGCATGGTTAAACTTCATGAGGTTGGCATCAGCCCACCTCACAAGTGTATCAAGGTCCCTCTGAATGGCATTCCTTCCCCCTAGTGTATCAACCGAACCACACAGCTTGGTGTCATCGGCAAACTTGCTGAGGGCACAGTCAATTCCATTGTCCATGTCAGCAACAAAGATATTAAACAAGACTGGTCCCAACACTGATCCCTGAGACACACCACTCGTTACTGGTCTCCAGCCAGACATTGAACCGTTGACCACAACTCTTTGAGTGCGAACATCCAGCCAGTTCTTTATCCACCGAGTGGTCCAACTATCAAATTGATGACACTCCAATTTAGAGACAAGGATGTAGTGTGGGACAGTGTCAAACGCTTTGCACAAGTCCAGATAGATGATGTCAACTACTCCACCCCGTCCATCACTTTTGTAGCCCCGTCATAGAAGGCCACCAAATTGGTCAGGCAGGATTTTCCCCTAAAAAAGCCATGCTGGCTGTCACCAAGCACCTTGTTGTTTTTCATGTGCTCTAGCATGCCTTCCAAGAGAATCTGCTCCCAGATTTTGCCAGGAACAGAGGTGAGACTGACTCATCTGTAGTTCCCTGGGTCATCCATTTTCCCATTCTTGAAAATGGGGGTTATATTTCCCTTTTTCCAGTCATCAGGAACATCACTTGACTGCCATGATTTTTCAAATATGATGGCCAGTGGCTTTGCAACTTCATTCGCCAGCTCCTTCAGGACCCATGGATGAATTTCATCAGGTCCTATGGACTTGTGTACATTCAGGTTTTTAAGATGGTCTCGAACCAGATCCTCTCCTACAGTGGGCCCAAGGTCTAAGTTTTCACAGTCCCTGCATCCACCCTCCAAGACTTGGGTGCTGCGGTCAGAGCCTTTGCCAGTGAAGACCAAGGCAAAGAAGCCATTCAGAACCTCAGCCTTCTCCAAGTCCTGTGTAACCAGTTCTCCCGAAAGCTTCCAGAGGGGGCCTACATTGTCCTTAGTCTGTTTTTTAGCTGCTACATACCTATAAAATCCCTTCCTGTTATCTTTAACATCCCTTGCCAAGTTTAGCTCCAATTGGGCCTCAGCTTTCCTAACTTGGTCCCTAGCTTCCCAGACAATATCTTGTATTCTTCCCAGACTGCCTGTCCTTGTTTCCACATTTTATAAGCCTCTTTTTTCCTTCGAATTTTCCTCAGCAGCTCCTTATGCATCCAAGGGGGTCTCCTGGCCCTCCTGCTGCACTTCCTTCTAGTTGAGATAGAACACTCCTGAGCTTGTAGCAGGTGATCCTTGAATATAAACCAACAGTCTTGGGCCCCCTTGCCCTCTAGGGCTATATCCCATGGAACCTTGCTAAGCAGGTTCCTGAAGAGGCCAAAGTCTGCTCTGTTGAAGTCCAGGGCAGTGAGCTTACTGCACGCTCTTCTCACTGTCTTGAGGACCTCGAATTCGACCATCTCGTGATCACTGCATCCAAGACTTCCCTGGAGCGTCACATTTCCAACGAGCCCTTCCCCGTTGGTGGGCATGAGGTCAAGCAGGGCACCTCTCCTCGTCGGCTCCTCTATTGCTTGCAGAAGGAAGTTGTCTTCCACAAAATCGAGAAACCTCCTAGATTGCTTGTGCAGGGCTGTGCCGTCGCTCCAACAGATGTCAGGTTGGTTGAAGTCCCCCATGAGAACAAGGGCCTGCAAACATGAGGCTGTTCCTATCTGTCTGTAGAGTTCTTCATCCACAGGTTCCTCTTGATCAGGTGGTCTGTAACATATCCCCACAATAATGTGTCCCATCACTGATTTCCCCTTAACCCTGACCCACAAACTTTCTGTTAACTGCTCACCTGTCCCCAGAGAGAGTTCCATACTCTCCAGCCTATCCCTAACATAAAGGGCAACTCCCCTTCCCCTCCTACCGGGCCTGTCTTTTCTAAAAAGCCTATAACCTTCCATTCCAACACTCCAGTCAAAGGAGCCATCCCACCATGTTTCTGTGATGCCTATTATATCATAGCCCCATAGATGTGCCCACATCTCTAATTCCTCTTGTTTATTCCCCATGCTACGGGCATTTGTATAGAGGCATCTGATCCGAGCTCCAAATGAAGCCGGCTCAGTGGCTGGAGCGGCTAGAATATTACTACATTGCTCAGAGTATTTATTATAGGTGCTGGCAACTGACTGGGTGTGTTGGGATGGAATGATGCTCCGCTCCCCCAACACAACTAGTTTAAAACATCCTTGACAAGTCTGGCAAGCCTCACAGCAAAGCCACTCTTCCCTTTCTTTATCAGAGCAGTTCCACCAGCCCCCAGTAGGCCTGGCCTACAAATGTGGGCCCCATGTTCAAGAGACCCCAAACCCTTGATTATGACACCACCCTTTTAACCATTTATTAACCTGTCCAATCCTCGCCTTTGGAAGGTCCTCCCCTGTGTCTTGGAGAATTGTCGAAAAGACTATCTGAGATCCAGAACCCCTGACCTCCTCTCCCAGAGCTCTGTAGTCCTTCTTTATACTCCTCAGGCTACTTCTATCTATATCCCTAGCACCCACATGTATCACTAGAATCGGGTAATAGTCCGTGGGACTTACTAGAGCAGGCAGCCTCTCCGCAACATCTCTGATCCATGCCCCAGGTAGGCAACACACCTCCCTTGCGACCAGGTCAGGCCAACAGATGAGCGCTTCTGTCCCTTTCAAGGCAGAGTCCCCTACTACTACAACCCGCCGCTTTTTCCTGGCGGCACCAGTAGAGATCTTCTGTACCAGTGCACCAGCCGACTGTTTCTGATGCAAGTGCATTTCCTCATTAGCCCCCTGCAGGACAGCAAAGCGGTTCTGGTTGGGTACAGCATATTTAGGAGGAAACCCCTTGCTTTTAATTGCTCTCTTCCTCCTTTGGTTGTTTTTTTTTTTGTTACTAATTCTCAGCTTCCCTGATCAACAGCTTCCTTCTTTCCTTCCTGAGCTACAGGGGAAGCTTGAGGCCTCTGCACAGTTTGGGCCTGGAGCAAGCAGTCCTGCTTCCTCTCAGCTTTCCTGACATCTTGCAGCTTACTGACAGCATCCCATAGCTCAGCCACCTGCTGCAGGAGGACCTCCATCAGGGAGCAGCGAGTGCAGCCCTGCCCATTCTGCACCCTCCCCTCACCAGACCAGTACAGGCACCCTCTGCACTCCGAGCTCTGCACCGCAACCTCCCCACTTACCGGCTCTGTCTGGATGCCTGAGCTGCCCACTGCTGGGGCAGCCAGGGCAGAGCTCCCAGACCGGACCCTGGTTGTACGGCAAGTGCTCACCATCCCACTTGCCTGCCCGTTCGAACTGCTCGAACAGTCAACAGAGTTTGTGGCTCAGGGTTAAAGGGAGAACAGCGATGGGAGACATTACTGTGGGGATATGTTACAGACCACCTGATCAAGAGGATCCTGCCGATGAAGCACTCCACAGACAGATAGGAACAGCCTCATGTTTGCAGGCCCTTGTTCTCATGGGGGACTTCAACCAACCTGACATCTGTTGGAGCGACGGCACAGCCCTGCACAAGCAATCTAGGAGGTTTCTCGATTTTGTGGAAGACAACTTCCTTCTGCAAGCAATAGAGGAGCCGACGAGGAGAGGTGCCCTGCTTGACCTCATGCCCACCAACGGGGAAGGGCTCGTTGGAAATGTGACGCTCCAGGGAAGTCTTGGATGCAGTGATCACGAGATGGTCGAATTCGAGGTCCTCAAGACAGTGAGAAGAGCGTGCAGTAAGCTCACTGCCCTGGACTTCAACAGAGCAGACTTTGGCCTCTTCAGGAACCTGCTTAGTAAGGTTCCATGGGATATAGCCCTAGAGGGCAAGGGGGCCCAAGACTGTTGGTTTATATTCAAGGATCACCTGCTACAAGCTCAGGAGTGTTCTATCTCAACTAGAAGGAAGTGCAGCAGGAGGGCCAGGAGACCCCCTTGGATGCATAAGGAGCTGCTGAGGAAAATTCGAAGGAAAAAAGAGGCTTATAAAATGTGGAAACAAGGACAGGCAGTCTGGGAAGAATACAAGATATTGTCTGGGAAGCTAGGGACCAAGTTAGGAAAGTTAAGGCCCAGTTAGAACTTAGCTAGGGAGGTTAAGGGTAACAGAAAGGGATTCTATAGGTACTTAGTGAATAAAAGACAGACTAGGGACAACATAGGCCCCCTCCAGAAGCTATCAGGAGAATTGGCTGCCATAGTTTTGGAGAACGCTGAGGTTCTCAATGACTTCTTTGCCTTGGTCTTCACTGGCAAAGGCTCTGACTGCATCACCCAAGTCTTGAAAGGCAGATGCAGGGAGTGAGAGATGATGAACTTGGGCCCACTGTAGGAGAGGATCTGGTTCGAGACCATCTTAAAAACCTGAACATGCACAAGTCCATGGGACCTGATGAAATCCATCCACAGGTCCTGAAGGAGATGGCAAATGAAGTTGCAAAGCCACTAGCCATCATAGTTGAAAAATTGTGGCAGTCAAGTGATGTTCCTGATGACTGGAAAAAGGGAAATATAACCCCCATTTTCAAGAATGGGAAAATGGATGACCCAGGGAACTACAGATGAGTCAGTCTCACCTCTGTTCCTGGCAAAATCTTGGAGCAGATTCTCCTGGAAGGCATGCTGAGGTACATGAAGAACAACAAGGTGCTTGGTGACAGCCAGCATGGCTTTTTTAGGGGAAAATCCTGCCTGACCAATTTGGTGGCCTTCTATGATGTGGCTACGGAAATGATGGACAGGGGTAGAGCAATTGACATCATCTACCTGGACTTGTGCAAAGCGTTCGACACTGTCCCACATGACATCCTTGTCTCTAAATTAGAGAGACATCAATTTGATAGTTGGACCACTCGGTGGATAAAGAACTGGCTGGATGGC
This sequence comes from Melopsittacus undulatus, assembly GCF_012275295.1. Lineage (NCBI taxonomy): Eukaryota > Metazoa > Chordata > Aves > Psittaciformes > Psittaculidae > Melopsittacus > Melopsittacus undulatus. The sequence continues at coordinate 17,714,664 of NC_047529.1, forward strand.
CACATGCAAAGAGTTTTGGTCAATGGCTCAATGTCTAGCTGGAGACCAGTAATGGGTGGTGTCTTTCAGGGATCAGTGTTAAGATCAGTCTTGTTCAACATCTTTATCGGTGACATGGACAGTGGGATTGAGTGTGCCCTCAGCAAGTCTGCTGATGATACCAAGCTATGTGGTTCGGTTGATACACTGGAGGGAAAGAATGTCATCCAGAGGGACCTTGACATACTTGTGAGGTGGGCTGATGCCAACCTCATGAAGTTTAACCATGCCAAGTGTAAGGTCCTACACCTGGGTCGGAGCAATCCCAGGCACAGCTACAGCTTGGGCAGAGAAGAGATTCAGAGCAGCCCAGAGGAGGTCTTGGGGGTGTTGGTCAATGAGAAAATGAACATGAGCCAGCTTCAGTGTGCACTCACAGCCCAGAAAGCCAACCGTATCCTGGGCTTCATCAAGAGGAGCGTGACCAGCAGGTCAAAGGAGATGATCCTGCCCCTCTAGTCTGCTCTCGTGAGACCTCACTTGGAGTATTGTGTGCAGTTCTGGTGTCTTCAACATAAAAAGGATATGGAACTGTTGGAACAAGTCCAGAGGAGGGCCATGAGGATGATCAGGGGACTGGAGCACCTCCTGTATGAAGACAGGCTGAGAAAGTTGGAGCTGTTCAGCTTGGAGAAGAGAAGGCTGCGTGGGGACCTCATACAGCCTTCCAGTATCTGAAGGGGGCCTACAGGGATGCTGGGGAGGGACTCTTCATTAGGGACTGTAGTGATAGGACAAGGGGTAACGGGTTGAAACTTAAACAGGGGAAGCTTAGACTGAATATAAGGAAGAAATTCTTTACTGTAAGGTTGGTGAGTTACTGGAATGGGTTGCCCAGAGAGGATATGAATGTTCCATCTCTGGCAGTGTTCAAGGCCAGGTTGGGTGAAGCCTTGGGTGGCATGTTTTTTTTTGGGCTGTCCCTGCCGATGTCAGGGGGGTTGGAACTAGATGATCTTAATGTCCTTTCCAACCCTAACTATTCTATGATTCTATGAGTCAATAATCTACTGCTGAATAGATTAATCAATGGAATAAGCTATCAAAAGATATGGCTAAATAAGCCCTTATGTATCTTACACCAGTATCTGTCTTGCTGGCAATTCTGATTTAGGCATAATAAAACTGAGTCAGACAAAGAGGTCTAACAGTTTGTATGAACCTCCCAATTGTGACAGAGAGGGAATACTATTATTTAGATTGAAATCTTTGAGGAGATAGTCTTTGACTATGCAGTTACTCTCTGCATATATATATATCTACAGAACAGTATGTGAAACAGGACCATTGGACTGGTCTGTGTACTGGAACTCAATGAAGTTGAATGAATGAATCAAATCCTACTCTATTTAAGTTTGCTCCATATTACTGCAGCAGTATTTATCATGGCAAAAGCTTGGCCACAGCCAGGTGTTACTGAAGTGCTCTAGTTTCTATACAACACAATCATGCCTTTTTATTTTGTTTCTTCAGGCCACAAGATCTTCTTGACGCTATTTGAAGGAGAGTTAGCCTAATTTAAAATTGTCTCTCATCTCTGCCCCTGTGTTCTCCTTCACACTGCCATGAGACTCCAGTAACACAAGTGGTTTTCTTTCAAGAGAGTGCTCTACACCCTGCAGTGAATTGCAGAATCCCAAGATTGATGAATCTGTCCTCAGCTAGTTGATTTGGTAGTGTTTTACTTGGGTCTTGTAAAAGATAATTCTTCATCCCAGTTAGTCATCTGTATTTTCTCTTATGGTCTGTGGAGGCAGATACCTGCAGAGGGTGTTTCATCCTTCTATTGATGTTCCTGTTATTCAATCTTATCTATATTTACATTCCAGCTAAAGTCCTTAATTTGAGAAATATAAGGGAGTTTTTTTCTGTGTTTTTTTTAAAAAAAACAAACCTTTAAAGTATCACACACACATTTGTTTTCCAGCCTACACAAGCCTGTCTTAGAATACTAGGTTCCCACTTTGAACTCTTCCCATTTACAAGCTATAACCAGTGTTTTCTGAACATCCTCCTGAATTCGCTCCAAGGAAACTATTTCTGCATATCAAGCTATCAGTCCATCTATCCATCTGGCTCACTAATTTTCTTCCTAGTTTATTTTGTTATTTCTTTTTCTTTTTTTTTTTTTTTTTTGCTGTTGTATCTGTGTGTCTTCCTCAGGGAAAAATTTCTGCCTGCAGGTTAAATTGGCTGGAATAGTTGGGTGAACAACAGGTCTGAGGACAAATGGAAGAGGATTTGCTTAAAAATATCAAGTGAATGTCTGTGGGAAAATGCTGCTGTTGTGACCATCTGTGTATCAACATATGTTTGCTGCAGAGGGCTGTGTCCAGCATTCAATGCTTCAATGGGAACCTTGGGTACCCGAAGAATGAACGGCTTAGTCTTCTGTTCCTTGTTCAGGACTGGGTAAGCCTCATTATTGAATTAAATATGACTTAAACTGGTGTACAGGTGGGACAGAAACTCTAAAGGATGTCAAGCAAGTTCTTTTGAAGCCAGCAGTTATTCCTTTAAATAAATAGGAGGAAAATACTCAAGCAGCCCAAACAACAAACCAAACAAAAAGGTGATTATCCTATAATACCAGTAATAAAAAACTTGAGAATCTGATTCTGAAGGGTGAAAAGTCTCATTTTGTCCATGAAAGCAGATTACAGTTTGCTTCAGAACATTATAAAGCACTGAAATTTAGAGTCAATACTTCCTTTACATTGAGCAACCACTTTAAATCAACTTGGCATGTACTGCTAGCAGAATTTATGGTTTTGAAAGGGGCAGGAAGGCTAAGGTTTTTGCTTTAATGAGTTTGGGAAAAGTCATGGTGTGTCTAGCTGCTTCTTTGAAAGACTGCACATCACCATTAAAAAAGAGTTACTCATTTTTTTTTAATCTAATTACTCTTTTATGCTATGCTGTGGCACAAAATCTTCCTGAGTTATTGTGCCAGAATTAACATCTTTCTTACAGCCAAATTTTGCCCTAGCTGTTACAACAAAAACAATGGGCTTACTGGAGGCCAAGGTCAGCCTGAAAACACTGTCTTTGATGAAATAGGCAGCAAGATGGGTGACTTTCATAGTCACAAATCCCTTTACCTGCCTGAGAATGGAATTACAATAAATAGAACTCCATATTGAAACTGTAAATTAATGATCCAGATAGTTAATTTCATCTGCTTGCTTGAAATCATTTTGCCCTGGATGCTCCTTTGCCCCACATTCATTATGCAGCTTGTGTATAGGTATGAAACACTTCCAGTCTGGGGATATTGGCACCCAACCAGCACTAACGTCATTGGCTACTTCAGGTGCAAGTTGATACTGGAACAGCTTTCAGGGCAGGCATGTAAGAAAATAGTGCTTAGTGGGGTAACCGTGAAAGCACCTGTTTTCATTACCACACTTCAACTGAAGACATTTAAGGACAACTCAACAACTTTTAGCATGCAATTTCCATGGGATAATTGCAAGCACCTTAATCTGCATTGCTGGTTTTCCTCTTCCTCATCTGATTTCTTCTGTGTTTGTAAGGGCCAGGGGGTGGGTTATCTTTCATTGCAAAGAGCTGTATTTAGACCACCCTTCATTTTCTCCTTCCTACACATGTTTAATTTAGGCACCATATCACATAGCAGGGCACCAAAGTTTAGTTCCCTACATGTTCCTTCCCACCAGACAGCTCTGGGTACAACCTGAAGGTCCCCATGTCACTGTTCCAGTTCAGACACAAATGCATTTAAAAGCTTTCATGAACTAGCATTTCAACAAAAAAAAGAAAATGACATTAAAGAGAAAAGAAAGAGGATTTGGGGTTTTTCAACTCCAAGAAGCATTTTTAAGCATCTACATTGCAATGGTGATAGAGAGATTCCTAAAGGTAGTTTTAATAAATGAAAACATTTTTCTGGTCATGGCTTTTAGTAGACACCACTGTCTATGAAAGCATTTCATCAAATATACTGGGGAGAAGATTATTAATGGGAAGATGATGCAAAAGTGTGTGTGTGGAGTCCTTTTTTAAAAAGTCAAGAGAAAAATAAAAAACTCTCACATTCCAGCTGAAGACTTTCCAGAGGGGCTGGCATTTTTCAGGATTATTCCACCCAGTCTAATATTTTGCTTGACTTAGTCCCAGGATTTCTAACTGGGCTCATGTGCCTATTTTCAACCTTAAATTTCTCCATTGAAGTTCTTCCTAGGGAATTCAGTTAAGAATGAAGAGGTAAATCACGCAGGAATGGGCTATACAAAAGAAGCCCTCTGATCCCACTGGGCTTTAAAAAGCGCCTCTTGAGTCATGGTGTCTCATGAACCGGTCCACAGATAAGGAGAGAGGGCATTGCCTTTCCATACTTTCTTCATCTGAAAGTTTGTTATTCATGCATTTTAGAAATAATAAGGAGCTTTTGGAGTTTAATGGGATATTTATTTGGCTGTCAATTCACCATGATCCTTGGGATCAGATCAGGGACATTCTGGTGCCTGGAAGTATAGGGAGGCTTCAAAAAGTCTTGTATTTTTCAGGCAACCTTTGGAAGTTCACACAAGAGCACATTCCAAGAAAAAGGGATCATCCAAACCCTACTGATTTTAGTATGTGTTGAATTAAACCCTTTGCAGCCTTTCTCACATCCCTGACCTGAGAAGGGGAACTTCTTTATTTCTAATATATTGACTGGGCAGAGAAATATGGAGAATCTAATGGAAAGAATATGCTTCTGAAAGCTTGTCAGCAACTTGTCTTAAAAGGGAGTTATGGGGAGATAAACCTGTTTGGAAAGGGGGATGGGGGACACATACTCTTATTTGCCATATCTGATGTTTCTGAAAATGTTTAGTCCTGTCTATTCTTTGGGCATCACTTTTTTTTTTTTCACTGAAATTACAATTTGTTCCCCAGATTTGCATTAAAAAAAAAGAAAGAACAAGTGTTTTTGCTGGTCTAGGCAATTTACTGTGCCAGAAGCTAATGAGACATGAATAAGGCCAGAAATGCACATCTTTTCACTTCTTTAAACTTTCCATCTTTTAGCTGCCTCTGATTTTCCTCAGATAACAGCACAACTTTGCTGTGCTGTCAAAGTCTGTGTATGATCACATGGCTAAAACTCTTCAAAAATCCCTCATTTCATCCATTTCTTTTTATTCCATACGAAATGGATGGCTCTGGGTAAGAAAAAGAATCTGCTCTTTTCATGGTATTAATAATAACTTTCCTTTTCTCCCTCCCCACCCTGTAATGGCACATCAAGGAAACAAACAAACAAAATACAAACCCACAAAAGCCTTTAAGTCTAGTAACTACTTTTTGGAATTCCTTTGGAATTTCTTTCTTTTTCTTTTTTCTTTTTCTTTTTTTAAGAACACTGAAAAATTAAGAATTCAATCTAGCAAAGAGAATTTTGCAGCATAAAGAAAGTGGTTTTACTGCCTGCTGAAGCCCAGATAAATGCATGTTTCTCTGCTCCCCATCTCCAATCACACTATCTTTCCCAATCACAAGAACATGGATTTATACGAGCCAAAAGAAAACTATATGCAAACAGTCCTGTCCCTGCTCTAGCTCACTGCAGAAGAGTGCAAGTCCCGGAAAGGGAAAGGAAAAGGGACCAGAAAAGACAAGAAAAGCTGGAGATCTCTTGGGCAACTCACATCTTGACAAGTTTATATCATTTGTGAAATCAGGACCTATGAGCAATTTCAAAAAGAAAATCAATTCAACCCAAAGTAGGTAAATTTCCATCTTTGTGGGAAAAAATCTAGTATCATTTTAATTTAAAGATACATGTATAAATGAGAGATTTCCAAAGGAAAATGTTCTTGCCTTTCGGAGCAGCAGCCTTATATTTTTTTCCCACTGAAAACACTTAAAGAAAGTCTGCATGTAACATTTCAAGTATAAGCGCATGAAGCAACCTCACACATTTGGGTACACATAGTCATGCAAAATTCCTTGAACTCCACTGATGTACATCCATTAATTTTATTATATTTTTACTTGAACTTACGTGTAAACTACATAAGACTTCAAAGTTGTTTTAGGATGAAAATAATGAAGATTAATCTTTTCCTCCCCAGCCAAACAAATCCAGACAGTAATTCTAGTGTCTTCTTATTTTAAGACCTGTAATTTCCTCTTGTTCTTCCAGTGAGATAAAACTGTACCTCACTCTTTTGCAATATTGCTGTAGTTTTGCAGTATAATTAATACTCTGAGGAAACGCATACTGTGAGAATCTCTTCTAGAAACTGACCTGGCAGATGACCTCCATGTAAGATATGGAGTAAACCTGATCCACTTTGTTGATAACTAAAGCTGATAGAATAAGTAACTCTGACATAACATCGCTCACGATCAGCAGCAAAGGCACCAGATAGAGCAAAAAAGTAGATGGGTTCTTTAGACCTTTGTCCCTAACACTGACACATCTTTGGATGCTCCTGAACACCACAGCAGACAATTACTGGGCATCACTAAGAAGCCGCATAAGGGACTATGCTGACCATTTAGTAACTCCAGTGTAGTTCGAGGTCCAAACACCATAGCTTAGTTCAGACTTACTGTGGGATTCAACTCTTCTAAGATAGAAATGTAGAGCTGGAAGGAGCCCTGCGAGATAGTGCAACCCACTCCCTGTCCCTGGGATGTGGGGAGGGTTTTCCTGCACTGTGAACATTTTTGCTTTCAGCCACAAGAGTGGCTATCAACAGGGTGTTTTCTTAAAAAAGAAATGAAAACCTGAGGTTCCTGTAATGACTGGACATAACTGTTCCTTATCCTGTTACTGTTGATGTAATTCATGCAGTTTAGCATAACAGTAAGTAATGTGTGTTGAAGTGTATTAAAATAAATAGAGTGTGCAAAGGCCTTTCAGAATCATTACCTGATAATACTGATTAGTTGTCTGGAATTGAATAAAGACAGACTGAACTGCTAGCTGTAGCACACTTGCATTGGTTCTTTTCTTTCTAAAAGAACCATTTTCTTTTAATGAACCCACCCATTTTATTAAGATCAGTCTCCAGTTCTTACCTCTGCATGTCAGATGGCTGAACCCACCCTGGCTGGACTGTCAGCTCATACCTGTGATGAGCATTATTCAATATGCCCCAGACCACTGGAAAATTTCTGGGAAAAAACCAAATTTTTGCTAAATGTCAGGTCACCATTTTTGTTTGCTTTTTACTGAAAATGAGAAAAACCAACCAACAGCTTTTCACTCAGAGCAAGCCTGGGCAACCAAACCATAGAATCATAGAGTCATTTAGATTGGAAAAGACCTCCAAGATCGAATCCGAATGTTAACCTCACACTGCCAAGTCCAACACTAAAACCATGTCCCTAAGCACCGTATCTATACATCTTTTAAATATCTCCAGGGATAATGACTCAACCACGTCCCTGGGCAGCCTGTTCTGATGACTGACAACCCTTCTTGTGAAGAAATTTTCCCCAATATCCAGTCTAAACCTCCCCTGGCATAAGTTAAGGCCATTTCCTATTGCCCTATCACTTGCTACTTGGAAGACCAGCCCCACCTCACTACAGCCTCCTTTCAGGTAATTGTTAAGACCAATAAGGTCCCCCCTGAGCCTCCTTTTCTTCAGGCTAAACACCCCCAGTTCCCCCAGCCACACCTCATCAGACTTGTGCTCCAGACCCTGCACCAGCTTCACTGCCCTTCTCTGGACATATTCCAGCACCTCAATGTCTTTCTTGTAGCAGGGGGCCCAAAGATGAACACCGGATTCGAGGTGAGGCCTCACCAGTGCCCAGTGCAGGGGGACAATCAAAATGATGCCATGCAGCCGCTGAAGAACCGGTGGCAGCTCTCTGCTCTTCTGCATTGCCTGTGAAGCATCGCTGGGATCTGTGATGGCAAACAGCAGCGGGGGCTTACGGAGCTTGTTAGGAACTTTCTTTGTGACAACATTGCCACCTAGTGCTCCAGCGGTACAGTTCACACAGGGCCTGGGAAATCGCGCGTTTTACAACAGAAACAAGTGAAAACAAGTTTGTTTGACAGGGTTTTAATATTTCAGGTGAGTGGATAGGCTGCAAGAAATACAGTGTCTGTTTCTGGTGATTCACCTCTGTCAAAGTGTGTGTAAAGTGCTCTCAGGATGTGAGGAATTAACATAGTAGTCACTGCACACTTCTAGAAAGGTGTGATTTAGTCACATTGAAGTCTATCCACTATAAGGCTAGGAATAAAGCCTAAATTGGTCAACTAGACACCTTCTGCTGTAAATAGAGACAGGGGGAACTCAAAGCTTGTAATATCTGACCTACATGAGAATGTGCTTATTAGAAAACATCATTTATTAATAAACCTCTGATTATTAATAAACATGTGTTTATCAATTTGTATAATAATAAACATACTGATAAATATACTCTCAGGTTTCTTTATTCTCTCTGCTCATCATCTAGTGAGCCATAGCTAGTCAGAGTGGATACCTAAATTACAGGTGGGTGGTTTGGGATAAGGCGAGTCTGGTTGCAATTCAGCAGCAGAGCCAGAAAAAGAATTGGAATTTTTATAACCCTGTATTTTAGCCATACTGCCACTTCTCCTGTACAACTAACTTTTACTGAAAGTGAAGAAACATGCCACTGCTGAAATAAGTCAAAGCTTGCTTCTTGCTTTTGTATGAAGTGTAGTCTCACACTACCTTTTGAGGACTTTGGGGTTTTGAACATTTTAAATTTGATCCCAGTGACTACGCTACTATGAAGAGAAAAAGGATATCTGCAGGATAGAGGCAGGATTTTATTCCCAAAAGAAAACAACATAAGAACATCTATTCTAGACAGTCTTGGGGAGGAGGGTGAAAGTTTTGCTGTGTTGAATTGAGTTTTTCCAGGTGAAATAGCTGTCTTTTCTGCATGTTTCCAGGCACACTGCAGGAGGGGAATTTCTGGCAGGACAGGTGTAGAGACAGGGTTGAAATGGTCTGGTTGCAGACTGTGTTCTTGCATTATTCCTACCCAGAATGATTGTGGAAGTCACTTAGGTTACCTGTACGGTTTCATATGAGATGTAATTTCAGGCATCATCACAGTAACCTTCATCTACCCATATGAACTCAAAATAAAGATGCAATGTTTAGCATAAATTATATGTTTACAAAAGCCTCTGAGAGTACATAAGCATCCGGTGCTAAAGTCTACATCACCATATCTCTACCTCTACTGCAAAATTTGAGCAAAAGGTAATCAACCTTCCCCTGTGTACACTTTCTCACTGAAAAGTATATAACTTTTTAATTGCAGCACCAGCATGGATATCCCTCTAGGACTGGCTATCTGTGCTGCTACCGCTTACCCTAATAAACATACACACAAAGCTACATTACTTGTTTCTCTAAGGTAAGATGTGTCAGTGCACTGATAACAAACACAAGTGGTTAGCTCTTTGGGTTGAAATCTCCTGTGAAAGATGTTCTACTGAAACCTCTAGGCAACTTGCATTTGGATGAGTCCAAATGCAGCTCCATCTGTCAATACAAGATTTCAGGATTACTCTATTGGCAGTGTCCAAGTTACAGGGGAACTGTTCAGATAAGAGATGCCTGGCTCAATAACCTATAGAGGAAAAAGTCCTGGTATTTGTGATAGTTAACAGTAATAAGCTCAGTATCCTACAGCTGTATCTGGAAATGTAAAGGGTTTAGCAAATCAGCAAATTTTCCTTGTGGGCCTTCTTGTTCTTGAACTGGAGAAGTATTCCTCTGTGTCCTAGCTGTCATTGTATGCTTGACAGATTTTGGAATGGGATGTAACAAGTTGTCCAAAACTATCAGAGACAGATTTTCCTCCAGTACTAAAGTATGCAGTAGTAACTTGGTCTCTTTAGCAAGTATCATGTACCTTGTCAAACTGGTAAACAGGTGGCTGGGAGCTCCTGGCTCTACACATGGCTTACTAGATACCAGCAGGAGGGGAAACAGCAGCCTCTGCTGCTTTTAATTGTTTTATGAAGCATTTCCTTTTTTATAAAGGTAAGAGATGTAACTGCACAGAGACTAACCCCCAATAAAATACGACTTATTTGGAAACACACCCAGTGCTCTATAATTTATTGTTATAGGTATGATATGCATCTGATATCTGTTCTCTCTGTCATATAGACGTTATCATTATCATTATACTGTAATCTTAATTTGTGTAAATAATGGATAAAGTTTTTTTTTTCAGTGAGCACTTGAAAATCTTTGTTCAAAGTGAAACTGGAGTATTCAGGTACATTGCGTTGATTCTTGTCATTAAATAATACAGAGTAGGCCCCGATCTTGGCCCATCTTTGACTTTTAGATCTGAGTATTAGGTAGATGCAGAGAACAAATAAAAATATTCAGGGCATAATCATCACTGCTAACTGAAGGGGTCTATTTCTGAGACAATCTTCAAATGGAGACAAATATGCTCTTGTGGAGCACATACCTCTCAAACCACTTTACAAAAGAGTATCCACCTTGGCTGTGCTGATCTTTCTGAGTTGGATTTAAATAGAGTTGAAAAGGTCTATCTCAAGTTTAGACATCCATAGTGCATAAGTGATGGCAATGTAACCAAAAAAACCCAACTGCAGTAGGTACTGCTGTAAATTACTTCCTATAATGTAAGGTGGGAACAAGCTCGTTCAGCTAATTTCCTAGTGTCATCCTGTAACTCAAAAGCATGCTTTACTGGCTAAAGTACTGTGACTAAAAATTCCTTGACATCAACAGGCTGATTGTACATTAACTTCAGACACCTCAGTCCTGATAGTGCAAAACTGTTCAGAAGGAAGATGTCAGGTACAATGACAGTGACCATTGACAATTGGGTCCTATTTGCACAGAAGCTGTCAAGCAGAGGTGACAGACAAGCATGCTACACCTCTCAGTGGGTTGACTAGAGCAAGATTAAGAATTTTTTTAAAGCATCTAAGTGCTTAAATCCCATGGATTCTTTTTTTAGTGTGGGCATCTTAACACTACTATGAATCTCATCAGTCACTTGGGGACGTGTGGAAATTTGGCTGATGATTCTGGAGATTCCCTGTGGAGAGGGATCACACCTGAATTAAACTGTTACAGCCATAGCCAAAAGTGGAAGGGCTAGAATATCATGCATATGGTAGGTCTTGCCAAACTAAGAAGTTATTAAAATCTTAATCAGCACAATGAAGTGCTTAATTATTGATGCCTGGATTTCAGAATATTGTACTTTTATAGCAGATTCACAGGGAATGTTTTCATATAGACACAAGCTTTGCAAAATACCTTATTAGAAAGTTCAGTTTATATTATGCCAAGGGCAGAATCAAATTCCAAGCTGTCAAGCCTTTCGCTTAAAATAATTTCTCTATTACTTTCCCCAAATAAACACATCGCAGGACTGTCAGTTGTGACGTCTCATGTGCAGAAGTATGGTCTCTGGGGTACAGAGAGGTTATTTAGCTTTAACCAATGTTAAATTCTGTCCAGTTTCTGAAGTAAACCAGGAAAATCTGCTTTTACCTGAAATCAGGGATGCTGCTACATCTGTGAAAGCTAATTTCAGCTGTTATCCAGGAGTTAGGTTGGCCAGTTTAACCAGTGTACCATATAATATGAGGTGTATTCGTCCACAGGTAAGGGGAGAAACATAACTCATTGAAATGAATTTAAAATTAATTTTTTGTTGAACCTGGTAAACAGTAGGGTTCCTCCAAAATCCTGAATTCCCAAATTAAGAAACACAACAGACTGTAATTATGCAAACCTGTGTAAATTCAAGTCCAAATGATTTACTGACAAAACCAAGTAAAAAAATCTTAGCTTTGACTGCAGATAACATATTTTTCAATTTAACGTTGAAAATCAGAAGAAAATTCAGCTTGAACCAGAAAGAAAGAAAAAAATTGTGGGTTTTTTTTCTTCCTTTTTTTTTTTTTAATTTTGTGTAAAAAACTATGACTAGGGAGATTAGGACTGGGAAGACAAAATGCTACATTGCGATGCCAAATGAAACGTTTTGGTATTTAAGAACAGAAAAGCATAGTACTGGATCAGACCCGTATCCTCTCTCCAGTAGGAGCCAAAAAATAATGTGTATGGAAAACCATAAACCAGTATTTCTTCAGAAATGTCTTCCAGCTTACAATACCTTACAGCTCAGGGATTTCCCAAACCTGAAATCAGGCTTTGTATCTAACTCAATGAACAAGTTAACTGCAAAGTTGTACAGGCAATACTTAAACTCATATAAAGTTTCAGCAGTGGAAACCAGGAAATCCATGGATGACTGCATGTTTGTGCATATGATAAGATGCTTCCTGTAATTTTTTTTCAATCTCTGACCCATTGTTTCATTTGATCCACCTCACTGTTGCAAACAGTGAACAGCTGTTTCCCAATGTATTCATTTTTACTGAAAAAAAAAATCTCCAACATTTATTCCTTACTGAATGAATGTGACCCCTCTTACAATAAAATGGGAAGGAGAAAATGCTTGTTACAGTAGCATTAAGCTCCAGCTGTTCTCTGTAACCCTATTTTCAAACAAGACACCCAACACAGCTTTTAAAATGCCTCTAATAGCTGCCTGGAAGATGAATAAAACTGGGCATCATCTATAGCCTCCACTACTCTTATGCAGGGTGGAACATTTTTGGACAGAAAGCCCTGTTGTGAGGTGAAAACTGGTTTGACAACACAGAGATAGAGAACAGACTTCTGGTCATAGCTGCTGCTGTTGGATGGGCAAAAGAAGCAATTTTTTTAAATAAAAAAAAAACCAACTCTGTTCTACATCAATGCCAAAACAATGCCAAAGTTGGGAAATACTGACTCTAATACTATAATCTTCCTCTATATTTCCTCTGTCTTTGCCTGACATCTGTGATTTGCTTTCATATAGCTCACTGCTATTTTGGGGGTTACATTTTGTGTTGTATTTCTTATCTGAACCTAACTAGGAACAGTGGTCTTATCTCCACAACAAGAGCATTCATAGATGTGATTCACAGCTCAGATTTGGTAGATGATGACATGCAGAAGCGATGGAAATTACTTATTAATTAACTTTTACCTCCCAATCACTAAAAAACCTGTGTGCCAGGCCACCAAGAGTATCGCAAATAAGATCTGTAAATCAACAGTAATTGCTGGGACTTTTTTGTCTTAGTTTCTGAACTCTAAGGTGTGCTTGTAGTATTTCCAAGATTTTTCCCTGATATCACAAAGTCTAAAATTGTTATGGTTTTTATCAGAATTTCTGTAAACACAAAATCTAGTACAGGTGTAAAAGAGTTTGGATAACCTAGGCATCAAGATTCAACCAAAGTATCGAGTCCCAGATTAAACATTAACTCAAAAATGTCTCCAAATTTGAATACTAACAAAGATACATACTTGTGTGTGTGCATTTCCCACTATATATGAGGGAAATATTTGGCATCTCTTCAGAAGGTTAAATTGTCTCAGCAATCTGCTGTCAGGTGTCAATGAATACATTAATGCAGGAAGATGAGAAATAAGAGCTGAGCAAGCATGGTGGGAGTGACAGTGTTGATCTTCGTGTATGATGAAGAGCAAGGAAGTCCTCAGAAAGAAATGAGCTTCCAGTTCACAGAAGATCTCTGCAAGACAGATATAAATTTCATTTAGAGGGTGCTAATTAAAGTCTGTTGGACACTCTGGATAAACTGAAACACTAATTCAAGACTTCCAGATTTTAGGAATGCTGAGCAAACTTTTCCTGTCCAATTTCTAGCAGGTAACTTTTTCCTCTTATAGGACCTAGAGAATTTTGGCCTTTGTGTGAACACTTTGGTGGTGCTACCTTATAGCTAACAGCAAAGCAATGGAGGATGTGCAGAAAGGCAAGTTCCCTCCTGACAGTGAATCATCTCTCTGGTAAGCATGGGCAGTGACCAAGTTTTAGAACAACCTAATGACTCAGCCCCACTGTTGACTAAAACCATCAGCAAGAAACTCTGTCATATGAATTTACACAAAACATATTTCTTGGGTCAGGCATGAAATCAAAATTCCTTTAAGGAAGATGAGACTTTAAACACTTGCTGCTGGGAAAAAAAAATGTCTCCAAAGGCCTTATCTCACGCATGAGACAGTCACAAACATCTGCTTCCGTTTCAGTTTTTCCTTCTGTTAAAAACTAAAGAGAGTGTTTCCAGATCCCTGGAGCAGCTGGCCCTTTTAAGCCAGTTACATAGCAATATGACACACACTGTTGGACTGTGGATGTGAAAATGCTGTATTTATCAAAACAGTTTTTATCTCCTATTTTTGGGGTAATTGCTAGGCAAATCAGTGGAAGTCTTATTACCAGATATTTTAATACAGTATTTTGAATTCTGATCTAGAAACTGGCAAGTATATGTGGCATATTTCAGGAGAGTCTCATCAACAGCAAATATGACATGCAAATTCAACTAAAGCTTACAGTTTAATCCTCGTTAAGAGATTCATTGGTGTCTACTTTATCAGGATAATGAGATAGAAAACAAGAGTCCTAAGGGAGACCTTAATTAGGAGTTTTGGCAGGTCTGTTAAAATAAGGGTATGATGACTGATTCAGGGGATTTGCTGTCATTGCATTTTGCTGTTAATATGCATTTGCAAATATATCTTGCTCTCCTAAGCTTTAAAATGCTTTAAAATAGCTCTCCTCATTCTATGAGTTTTTAAGTCCTTTCTACACTCTCCTACGTACCTTCAGTCCCTCTGCCCAGTCAGACATTAGGGGACAGGTTATACTTGCAGGGGTCTTTAGAAATTATTGTGTCCCAGTGGTCAATATCTGAAGCAGTCTGAATATTACAAATATGATTAAGGATAATCTTAGAGCAAAAGCAGAGGAGAGAAATTCCCAGTCAGGACACATTACTCTTTAATCTCTCTGTGCTTCTGATCCCTGCCTGTAAAATGGAAAAGAACATTATTTGCTCACTTGTGTTATTCTTCTTACTGCTATTACTTATTTTAAGCTTCCTCAGACAAAAGTTGTTTTTTATTGTGTGCACATCAATAACACAATCTGCAGTGCTGATTCGTGATCATGCAAGAGAAACGTATCTTCATCACATCACATTCCTGTTAGATTGTAGTGTATCTCCCTTCTCTGCTTTCTCCACAGTTCAAGTATTGCTTGGCTATCACATAGTACTTGGCTGCTAAATCAGCCAATTAAATGTTATTTCACGGACAAGCACATTTCCAGAAGCTAAACGACTATGCAGTGCTCTGACCCCAGAAGCAAGGAAGGATTTTTAATACCTCAGCACAGCCACTGGCCCAAGAATGCCCCAGGCCATCAGCTGATGGGGTCTGGAGTATATACTGGAGAAATACCTGCCTGTACCAGCCCTGTTCTTGCTGTCTTTCTCACGACTCTTTCACCAGTCACTACCCATGCTTCCAAATTACAGGGTCATTTGGTTTGACTATAACAGTAATAAAATGAGTTTAAACTTTTATTATTATGCTAGCAATTTAATTTAACAACAATTAATTGCTATACTATAATTTCATTACCATAAGACAAGTACTTTCCCCTGATATATAAACTTTTCCCTGATCCAAGACAAAAATTCACATCTACACAGATCAACTTTCTTACCCTCCACAACCAATAACTGCACATGGATTTCCTACTAGGCATGATCCTTATGTGCAAATCACCAGAGGCTATGTGGTTGTTGCTGGCTGGCCTGGGCCAAAACCAAACTGAGTCCAGGAATCTTCCAGGAGTTAACAGTACAGTTTACCACATGGTAATGATTGAACCAGGGCCTGGATGGGCTTTTACTAAAACAGCTGCAGCTGAAGGGACCCAAATACAGACATTTCCTTTATGGTAAAATTTATGTTCATAAAACCAAAAGAGGGATGTAAAACAGTCCAAATCATTTTGCCTGAAGAGATTTCTGCTATTGATGCCACATCTGTGTGTTGTTCAGGACCCAAAAGGCTGGCATATCTAAAAGGGAGGAAAGTAATCCCACAGGAATACCTTGGTTGGCAGTGTTGAGATGCCCAAGAAAGCACAGTTGTCCTTTTCCAAAGGACAAACTAAAACCAAGACAAGAGCAATGTTGGTAGAAGTTCACTTTTAGCTGTCACCTAAAGGTCAGAGAGCTCCTGCAGAATAGACAAAAGCTGGGATCTGTGCTCCTCTCAACATGAAGAACTGGATATACCAACAGCTCTTCCAGCCACAGGCCAGGACAGGACCGTCTACCTCCAGCTCTTGTTAAGGCTAGACCTCAGCGTAGAAAAGTTGCCAACCAATGACTGTTGTCCATGATGGAATTACAGACAAAAATTCCAGCAAAGATTTCCAGGTTCGCAGTGATCTTTTAACCAAGGCTGCACAGAAGTTATTATGTAAGACACATTGTTTTCGTTGGCTTTTCAGGTTAGTTGGCTAAAATTATTCAGACTAAAAAGATCCTTTCATAAGGTACATAACTTGTCTTGCTTTCTGGAAATGGGCCCTCAGTTGTGGCTGGGCAATAGCTACTGCACTGCTGGGAATAACTGAATTTAGGTTCTATTCTGGCTGTGAGATGTAGTGTTTTAAGGCAGCAGTCCTAAATATATAAATTTGCAAAGCTGCCCCTAGAATTAGGATGGTGCATAAGGCCTCTGGAGGGACATCCAGAGGATTTCTTCTTGAATTAGAAAAGTTTAAGATACCAAACAAAGACAACAAGGTTGTCCCACTTTTCTGGCAAGGCTCCAATTTGATAATTACTATTTCACCTACTCATATTCCCTGGGCAACTTTAATTGCAAAAGATTACATGTGTCCCCCTTGAATTCATGGGACATTGCTCAATCATATTTCATATTTGCCACACTGCCCCAAAAATAAAGTGAATTTTGTTAAACCTGGCAGAGCAATGTGTACTGAGATACTTTACCTCTGTAATTCCATACACAAGAGAAACGTTATGTTGCTACACGCCACCTTCAAAAAGATTTTTGGTATAGAGATGATTTGAGATCACAGGAAGGCCTTATCTCTTCTAGACATCTACATCAGCTTAATTGTACAAAGTGGAGATGTAAATTTTATATTATCCAATTATTATGATGATTATTATGATGATCCAATAATATCCAATTATTATGATGCCTGATATGGGTCTTGGTGAAGTTCTGTAAAATATCATATAATTGCGCAGGTTATTTTTCTTCTTATTCATCACCCCAAACATAAAAAAATAAATGGCTTTTTTAATGTCAATTTGCCTGAATTTAAACCCAGGCACTGTAACATGAGCTTTCCTCTATGAGACAGAAGTCTTATGATTCTTGATATTCTATG
Source organism: Melopsittacus undulatus (assembly GCF_012275295.1). Lineage (NCBI taxonomy): Eukaryota > Metazoa > Chordata > Aves > Psittaciformes > Psittaculidae > Melopsittacus > Melopsittacus undulatus. Next base: position 17,732,034 of record NC_047529.1, read on the forward strand.
CGTGTGAAGTATAAACTCAGGGTTATCACTGTTTATTCTTAGAGACTAAGGATGGAGGTTAGAGGTCATTAAGTTTTCCAGCATAAGATTTTCAGTGCTGACAGTAGCTTTCCACATGTTTTTCAGTTTTCCAACATCCTTTTTTAACATCTAGAGATCTGAACTCAATAAAGTATTGATCTCTTCAGTGATGAGCTTGGAGACAAAATCACTGCTATTCATTACTTGCCGTATGTTACACACACATAAGAACTTTATTAATTCTTATCCCTTCTAAATTTTCTTGCTTACAGATGACAAACCCAGTCTTCAAACAGAAATATTGCAAGTCACTATAGTGACAACAGCTAAGTTTATTTATTTCTGAACAATTCACAGTGTTCTTTATGGTGTATATTTGTTTCCCACCCAGGAACTTGCCAGAATATTGGCTTTGTTTGTTTACAGAATTGAGGGTTTATTGGCCTATTTGGTACTTCAGGTCATGCAGCAGGTAGTAACAGCTCCTGAATCCCAGCTGTGCCTACTAAGCACATAGAAACTGGAGAACATCAGATCTGCTGCAGGTGTTTATCCCTAATCCCTCTGCTACACTTCTCTGAAAACTCTGTTGATAGCAGAAGAGTTTTATTCAAAGTAAAATAGTTTTCCTCTGCACTACAAGCCACCCTTAGACATAAGCGGTTTCTCTCCATCTTTAAACATCCCCATATGAGGAATGATATGGATAAGGTTTGAAAACACAAGTGTGGAATCACCCAGACATTTCAGATTTCCTTGAGGGTTTCTGGCACCACTTTGCTTGTCTGCACCATGTTTGACTCCATGGTACCTGAACACCAAGCTGAGTCAGAGGGAGGGGAGTCACTGGTGTTTTTTATCTCTGAGAAAATACACTGTAGATGATTTCAGAATTGCCTCAGGGTCTTATTCTTGAGGTTTTAGTGTGCATCGGTTACAGGGGAAAACAGTATTAACTAGAAACCAAACAGAAAATAACTAAATTGGGTCATTCCACAGCCTGTTATTATAAGGGCTTTCTAACCTCTCAAAGGCTTTCCTATTTCTGTCCAGATACTGCTTTTACAAAATGCGCCTTCAGAGACACAACTTGCATCTTCATTTTCCAGTCCTGTCTTTCACACTTGTGTGAAAACCTTTGCAGTCATTAATCATCAGCTTGCAGCAAAATAAGCAGAACCTCTGAACCTGTCTTGCACCAGAGTACCATTAAGAAAAACAATTTTTCATTTAACTCAACGTTGTTCGCATGTGAAGTTTATGTCTCCTAATGAGGTGTTGTTCTCTATGGGTATATTTTCCTCCTATTTCATTATTATGGCTCCCTTTAGGCAGGTTTCCCTTGAGTTTTAATTATGAAAACAACACCTGTTTTCGGTGCCACTGTTGGCGTTTTCATCTGCTCCAGAGCATTTGCTTCTCTGTTATCTTGAATGTCTTCCACTCTCTGCATTGATTTCCCAGAAAATGCTGTATCGATTTTATCTTGACATTTCAGTGAATGCCTCATCTTCCTCATTCTTCCTTCTGAATTTTAGAAAGCTACACTCACCCTTGTTCTATCTGGCCTTCCAATTAGGGAATAGTTGTGATTCTCCTTTTCTGTTTTAAATCCCTGTGTGATCAGACTTTTTGCTGCTGTGCCCTATGCTTTTTGAACCTGCTCTCTAGGCCACTAGGGAAATGCAAGGACTTTTTTCTTGGTCTTTAGTTAAATCTTAAGACCTGCTGCAGTATTTCTACACAAAGATTGCTTTGCTTTTAAGCACCACTTTAAGAGTTGTTCTCATCTGTCAAGTTTCTGTTGGTTTGGATTGAAGAGCCTGCTGTTTTGTCATGTTCAGTACATCCATCATATCATCTAATATTAAAATATGCTTTTGTTGGCTTCAAGATCATGGGCAAAATGTTTCTCCTAAAGTATTCTGGTTGCATTTGGAGTCTGTATTTTTGTTATATTAGTGCTTTATTGCACTAAAAATAATAAATAGTGGTGAATAATAAAGTTATTCTTATATTCAGTCCCTTCTGCCTTTATCTCATATATGATTTTTCATCACTGCTGTAAGGAAAATAGGGCATCAAACAGCCGAAAAGGATAATTTTTACTATACAATAATCAAGCAGCAGTTCACATCTAGCAATTTGTATTGGAAGAACAAAGAAAGGTAGGCTTAAAACGCTGCCAGGTTTATAGTATTGTTCATCAAGGGAGGTGGATAGAATTGACTATTAGACAAAAGATCTATATGGAAATTTGCAGATTCTCCTTAAAGGAAGTGGTTTATCACCCAAGCCACTGTGTCAGATCCGAGCAATACCCTGGCTCTAGCCTTGGATAAAATCAAAGAACTGAGTCTAATCTAAATCCCTTTTGCCCAATATGGGCCACCAAAAAAGTGAGTGACTACTTTAAACTTGAGATTCAGCTTCCTCCTATAGCTTATAAAGATAAATATTTGCAATGTCAAGACACTTAGTCTTCGGAGAGGATGGATTTCTCAACCAGACATCAGAAGGATCAAGCTTAGACTATATGCTAGATAGATTAGATGTTTTCCTGCCTGAATGTCCCTGAATCTTTCTAACAGGAGTGATTTCAGGTGTCATAGTCATGTTCGAATTCTGATCACTGCAGCCTGGCACACTAAAATCATCACTGAAGTTTTAATGGAATACACTTTATCACCCCTTCTTCCACCCTTCACGTAATGATGGTGTTGACAGTTCCCTGTACTCCCAGCCTCAGAAGCCCAACAGCAACAAAACAAATGGCTCAAGAAAACAGTATGTGAAATGTTTACTTTGTACAGTCTTTTAGGGTGTTTCCAAACAAAAAAGTTAAAAATTATGCCATGAGTGCTCATTTCTTTCTTCTTTAGTAGTGGTGAGTCAAATCAACTCAGTTTTCACTGTGAGTTTTCTGGATCAGTGTTACCTCAATCCTAGATACCTTGAAATAAAACCCATAAGCATTTCTGACATTATCTGCAAATAAAGAAGTGATTGAAATGAATCCACATTTTAGATTTTAAACAAACAAAAAAACTTTGGAAGAATGTTATAACAAAAATTTACACTAACCTGATCCCCTTTCCTCTTTCACACATTCTCATCTCATCATCAAAATATTGTGCCCTAAAAATGATGGTTTCATTATTTTTTCTTTTTGTTATGAGTATTTTGAAGACCTAGAGGAATAATGAGCTTAAATAACAAGAATTTTCATTAGCATCTATTAGACCAAATTCACAGATAATATTTTGAAATCAGCATGGCTATATATCAAACAGGAAGAAGTATATTTAAATGATCTAGTAGATACAAGATTAGCAGATCTTTCAGTCTATCTGTAAATATTTTGTCCTAATTTGTGATTGCTATCCCAATGGAAAATGGCAATTTCAATTCAGAGATGGTCATGAACAGCATCTTTCTATGTTTGCTACTACTTGGAAAAAACATGACAAGTTCCTGTCAAACGTTATAAACATGAATTTAAGCCTACATTCTAATTTTTCTTGTGGAGGGTTCTTCCAAGGTTTTAAATTCAGGTCAGCAAAAGTAGCATGTGATTTTTCTCAGCCATAAAAGACTTCCTAAGCACTACATCACAATTCCTATACTAATGTTTTTTCTGAATTTTACTAGTTTTCCAAGTCCCATCACAAATCAACATGTTTCCCCTTCAAGGAGTTCAGCTGGCAGACTTTATTTGGGACCATTGTTTTTATGCATTGTGTTGTATTTAGTATTCAGTGCCTGCTGGCAATGATAATTTTGGGCTAAATCCATGGTATATTAGGATTATCACTAACATGGAGGTGTCTGAGTATTGCTGCTGAATTAAAGTCTTAAGACTAAGGATTTTCAGGATAAAAGAGAAGTCTTAATTACAGTACAAACTTTCAGATATAGTGGAAAGGCTATTATGTATTAAGGGCCATCTATTGTGGCAAATTTAATAGTAGATTTTGGGGGAAAGGAGTTTGTGTAGCTGGGTGATAAAAAGGATATGAAGGACACTGCAGTGCAGACCTGGTTTTTGGAAAGATCTGCAAGGTGTGGCATTAGAAGTCCATTTTTTTCACCGAGAGGTTCATAATATGTCGTGCAGCCCATGGTTTGGTTTTGTTTATTTTTTTCCTAGAATATTACAAATGGTGATGTAGTGAAAAATGAAGTGAGACAGAAGGCAAGATTGGGATAAGATTTCTCAGTCTTCTAAAAGTTTTGCAAGCTCTGAGTGATTCACTATTGAATAAATTCACTTACTTGATTAACATGACTGGTCCACTTTGTTCCATTAGAAAACCCACAGACCTCTATTTAGCATGAATGAGTATAACCTGGCCTTTAGCATGTTGTGAATTTGCTTTATATCTTTTTCCTAATTTTTTATCTGAAAAAAAAATAGAAAAAAATAAAATTGTAGCAAGGTTTGAACAAGAAGATTCCAATGGGCTTGGTTTGTATTTGTTATATTACAGCAGGAAAAGGAAGGAGTAGTATTTTCAGTTATCCATGCTACCAACAATTCAGATGACTCACATCCACAAAGTCATATTCCTTAAAGTGCTCGATTACAGGAAACTTTGTTAAAAAAAATAAAAAAGCAACCATTCATCAAGACATAATTGCCAGCATTGAATAGACTTGCAGAACCCAAAGAAAGCTGAGAGGCTTTTTATGTTGGCGAAGATTATTACTCATCGGATGGCAGTTGCAGCTTTGGAACTGCAATCACTGCCGCGCTTTGTTAAATTTGGTATTCATAAACTCAAAAAAAAAATAAACCCACAAACAACACAAAAATGAAACAAAAGCCCTGCTAATGTTTAAATTTTATAGTGAGATACAGCCACAAGGCACTAGCACAGGAGAATATTTCTGATTGGCTACCAGCTGTTGGAGCTGAACAGATGAGCTGGAAAGTAGCAATTTACAAGCTATTTCATATTTAAAACTGTTAGGTCCTGTGCAAAACAATCTTTTCTCTCTGGGAAAAACAACAGAAAAAAAAATGAAAAAAGATCCCCAGAAGAAAGGAAACATCTACTGAGATCATATTCCCTCAGCGCAATGAGAAATTTCAGTTTTCTCCTTATTCTTCCAAATAATGTATTTCTTTCAAACAAATACTCGATTCTTTCAAACGAATTGGTGTCATTTAATTATGTTAAAAATCAGACTTGTCCCTTAGAATCATTAATTCCTAACTGTCTTCACCTCTGCCATGCTGTAAAGTGTCACAGTTTAACTTACAGCTCACTTTTTAATCATTCCTGTATTGACGGAGCTATATAATACAGTCTTCCAGAATTTTTGAATGCAGTTAGGTAAATTATGATTAACTAAGAAAAATTATCATGCTTAAACTAGCATGAAAATAATAAATGGTTATTTCAGGAAAATGTAAAAGGTTTGTGCAAAACCATTGCATTCTATATATAGCTCTTCATTTAACAGCTCTACAAACCTGCAAAAGTTGGTTCTTGTTGAAAACTGCCAGGCTACATACAATGAAATCTGGAGTAATAACACCAGAGAGCTGTCAGTCAGCCATCCATCCATCTAATTGGCTTCTTACCATCTTTCCATCATGTTTTTTTTATAGCTGGTCGCCTCTGGCTAAAATGCAAATCATGAGGAAGAGCCGTCTAGAAAAAGCTGCTGCTTTCTTAATTATCTGTCAGAGTATGGACCAGTGGACCCTGGGCCGCAAAGTAGAGTTATGCTAAGCAGCAAGGCATCATGGGAATTGGAGTGACAGCTCATTTTCCTCCTGTGTTTTTCTGCGATCGAATGACAATGCAGAAATACGGGTTTTTCCCACACTTTCTCTGAACACCTGGGCCAATGCTCAGGGGAACACAAAGCCAAAACTGTCACATTTCCAGACATGGTCTTATTGCTGTCACTGTGACAGGATTGTTGACAAATGCCAGCAGTCATCTCAGCATCTTGGGAAATGTCTGCCGTGGTTGTGTCAACAGCCTGACAGAAATTGTTAATGTTTAAACTTCTTCCACTGACAGAATCCTGTCTTGCTGACAGTATTTGTCATATGAAACTCAATCTTTGTCAAACTTGCTTAAAAATTAACACTTCCTCCTTTTCTTTTGCAACTAACTGCCTGTGTGCTTTTTTTCTTTTTCGTTTTCTTTTTTTTTTCCTTAAGTAATAAGATTTCAACAAGGTATTATTCCACAGTCCACAATGAGTCCAAGAGCACAAGCACATTATGAACTTATGGCCAGCTTGTCCTTTTGACCTCTGCTACAATGATAATTATGCTTTTATTCCTTGCCCATTTTTTTTGCCTTAGGAATAAAAGTTCTGAATTATTCAAGAGCCATAAAAATCCTATTTCTCAGTGTACAATGTGGAAAATCAATTAAACAGAGTTAGTTTAGCACTTATATAAAAATCAAGTTACAAGTCTGTAGACATACATTAACTGAGTCCTTCTCTAACTTTGGTTTTGAAGGTCAGTCCAGCTGAATGAAGAAACACAGTCAGTTAGTCTTATCTAGAAACCTTACTCCAGCTCTATATCTGAAAAGTTCTAAGTATTGCTTTGTACAAATGAAAAGGCAAGCCACATAATCGATGTTGTATATCTTCCGAAAAAAATGTCATGGGAATATCATGGATTGTTTAATTTTAATTAAGTGAACATGGTTACACACAAGACAACATGAACTAGCCATCAATATCTCACTGAGTGCTAAGAATGAACTACTAGCATGGAAGACTTCAGCATGTGTTTATGCTTAAATAGGAAAACTTGAAGGACAAATGTGCAACCAGAGGTGTGCAGGCCTTCAGAATGGTGCAAGACACAATCCTGGAGCTCCATTAGGAAGAATTTCGACAGTGAATCTCTACTGATACCAAACCCATGTCTTCTGGTGGCATTATGCAATTAATAGCTATTAGGATGTCTCTAAGTCAGTAAAAAATCAAAACTTGGCTGTTAACAGTGATTAAAGTTTGGGCAAGAGTGATGTTCTGGCTACATTTTAAAGCTAGGTATTTATATCTCTCCTACTTATTGCCTTCACAGAAAATATTTAGTGGGTACTTCTCTGACCTTTGGGAAAGTGAACCCATTCCATTAGTAATCTTTGCATAGTCCTGATGTTGTGTCCCAAATGTTTCATTCAGATCAAATATTATTCTTCATCTAACTTCCTAAGCTGATTTCTGTGTATTGCTAAATGTCTGCAAATTTCTGGCTACTGAAAAGGACAGACGCAATCCCCAGGCCAGCAAAATGTTACTCACATGTAGCACTAATATAAAGAAGTAACATAATCCAGGACACTGTGCGACAGAGAGCTAAGACTGCCTTTATCTTCATTTCAGTACTGACTACGCTTTTCAGTGTGATTTGTTTTTTCAGTTACACAGTGCAAACTATTAAAACTTAGGAACCTAAAATTGTTTATGAAGCACCATATATAAGCAATTAAATATGTGACCTGTTTCTAAAAGAGAAGACCATCTGACTCGTCCATTATAGACAATAATGGCTAAAGGTACTTAACATCTCTGTGATACAAGGCATTTCTTTGCACACTAGGTTCTTATATAGCATTTGGTCTATAAGCTGAGTTTGTTTTGGTCTTGTCAGATCTTACTCCTGCTGTAAGGATAGATAACCTGTTTGACTTCCTATACAAGGTATGAGACCCACTAGGTATCTGAAAATGAGACCTGTAGAAGCCAGCAGACTAAGGGACTGCCTGTGAGTGAGAAAGAATTAATAGGTAGTCACAGTCCTTAATTATATGACCATACATATTGTGTCAATCAGGCCCATTTCAACTTCCTAGTGGATTGAGACTGATTGACAAGAGAGATCAGGAAATGTATTTGCTGTGAAATTCTGGGATTCAGCTGCTGAACTTTCCAGCATCATGATTTAAGTAGTTTGCACTCAATGAAAAAGAAGGAGGTATTCCTGGAGAACAGCCAACATGCCAAGGAAAAGTGGGGTCCTTTTCCATTAGGAAGCAGCTGAGCAAATATTCTCCTCAGTCTATTTGCAGATTTAGAAATTCCTATTTAAAATTAAAAATATTTAAGAACAGGGCCTTATCTTGCTTATTTCTTCACTTTCCCACTTTCAAAACTGAGATAATTATATTCAGTTACTCTGAAATATTGAAGAAAATGAGAACTGCAAGATAATAGAATGTCCTATTTTGTTTTGAAGTGATTTTGAAGTTTACCACCAAAGATCATAATGACGAAGGTTTGCTTTTATATCCTGAACAGTGAAATCAGCCTGAATGTGTTTGCAGTTTTGAAATTTTATGAATTTTCTAGCATAAATTGGAATTATTGAATACATAACCATGATCTGCTTCCAAGAATGAAATTTAAGCCCTGTTAAATTAGGACATATAAAATATTGTCAGAGGAATCCAATTTTTCCTGAATTTTACATCATTTAATCTCACAAAGGTCTGCTTATGTTATTATATTTGAAGCTGATTGTCAAGCAGAATTTATTATCATTTCCCAAAGTACAGGAATGATGTCAGATGAATGAAGCAGATGGTAAAATTTTATTTTGTTAATGTAATCCTGAATTTCAGTTCAGAGATCTGAAAATCATTTATACAGCAATGTCACCTCTATTTTACAGGTGAAGAAACTCAAGAGACCAGACAGAGCTGCAAAGGTAAGTATGCAAACCACTTGTACTGGTGTGTAGACATATTTGTATGACTTGGTCAGAGACACAAGGTGAATTGACTGCAGATCCAAGTTCAAAATCTCCTGTGCCTAGATTCTTACCTTTTGCATAATAGAAAAAATCCTGTACGTGTCTGTCAGAAAAAGCATGTTAGAAAGTTTGTAACAAATCCATCCTGGCATCCCTGAGTTAGCTCTGAATGAAAGTTTTGCGTATCTGTAGAAAACAAAATTCTGGTTATAAATTTTGTTATCTCTGTCAAAAACAAAATTTTGAAGATTTAAAGTTGATTTCCAATTATTCATTTATAAAATATTAGATTTGACTGGAGTAATAAAGGGTTTTGACTGATAAAATGTAGGCAGTATTTAGCAATTCTATACCAGACATGAGCAATGAAAAAAACTTGAGCTACACAGGTCAGTCCTATCAGACATAAGATGCAAAATTCAGCCCTGTAATGAAAGATTTTGGATTCATACAGAATTTACCTGGAAGCTTCTTGGAAGTCAGTGGACTGAAAGACAAATACTGAAAATTAACTGGCTTTTTGTGTCCCCTGGCCAGCCTTGCAGCAACCTATTCTTCCCCAAAACAAGGCACATCAGTGTGCAGCTTCTGTGAGTGATCACCTGCACTGAATGAAACTGAATATCCTTCATTCTCCTTGACACAACTAAGATGATGTAAAGAAGAGAACACGGTCGAGAGAGAGCCTGAGAGCAGAGCAGAACATAGACTATGCAGCCTGAGTCCTGGGCTAAATAATTATCTCTTGGTATTGTATTATTTGCATAATTAAAAAGTTTGGCTGAATTTCCGATGTGCTGTCTCCTACATCAGGGAGATGGTGGGGGCAAGTTAATCAGCAGGAGGAAAGTGAAGGTTAATGAATTGTTATTCAGATGGTGCAGGCCCTGTGAGATTTGTGGATAATTGATACCATTTGGGAGCTAAGGCGGAGTGGAAGACAAGAGAGGAGCTGCCACAGCAGCTAGACTGGAAAAGAGCAAGCAAACGATAACTTAGCAATTATCATTTTGATGGGTTTGTTTGTCTTTTTTTTTCTACTTCTTTCTCTGTGTCTCTTTCTTTTTTTTTCCCCTTTCTTTTCTGTTCCTGCATGAGTTGAGTGGAATTAAGATGGATGCAAAAGGATCATTCAAAAAAAAAAAAAAAGAAATTATCTGGCAAAGGCAATGGCCTTTGAAATCTCATCTGGAAATTGTCATTTGATGGGTGGGAAAGATAATTTAGTATGAACTGGAAGTGTGTTAGTGGCTTCAGGTTACAGAGGTTGCTTTGACTTTAGCACTGTTTTCCAGCATGTGAAATTCCTCTTTTGCAGAAGTCTGGGGTCAACTTTGCACACTATCAGCCTGCTATCACTTGTTATTCGTGATATGAAAACATCTATAGGACATGAACTGAAGTTCCACTGTATTTGTCATTGTCTAAAAAGCTTGTATCCCAAGGATGCTACTGTTTAAATCAAGAAATCAGCATGAAAAGGAATCCATCAGGTGACATGTAGCACGTAAAGCTACAAACTGGTGAATAAAAGAAGCCACCTCTGCTGAACAGGGCCATTGTAAATCACAGACCTTAAACCATCCTTCTGAACCATGTTGCAGTGGTTCACCAAGCTGCACGCATTAGACATCCTAAAGAAGATATGAGAAACTCCATTAAAAGATTTGTATCCAGGCCCAGCTTTCAGAGGACTGTGATTAAAGATTGTCAAGATGGAGGTCTTGTCAATCTTGGACAAGTCCTCCTCCAAGAAACATATCTGTAAGTTAACTCAGAGAAAATAATTTCTAGTTTAAGCTATTTATAAAAAAAAAAAAAACCAAACAAAACTTACAATTTAATTTAAGTAATATTCTATTACTGGAATGCCTTAGAGACCAAAACAAACCTCAAGAAGCTCCTTGACACTGGTTGCCTACCAACATCAGTTTGAGAGATTTCACAGACACATTTCAAATGCTAACTTTTGGCCCACAATCAAAAACATATCAAAAAACATGTTGATTTTTTTTAATCAGTCTAGAGACAGAACAAAAAGTATTTAATCAGCAGTACTATTCTTGGATAAAACTACAAATTTCGATGTATGGGACATTCTGATATTTCAGAAAATCAATGCTGTGATTCCCAGATTACCTGAATGGGAGCTTGTCCTCTGCTGCTCCCTCACCAAAAGCAAAAGGTTTGGGATGGAATATTTGCCCTTCAATGAACAAGCATTTTGTGAAGAAAGCTGCGGTCTGTGCTGCAGGCAGAAGGTTGGAGCAGAGAGTCTGCTTAAAGCAGGTTAGGGATAAAGTGGTTTTGTTTGTTGCCTTTTATTTAGATTGAGCTTGAAACTTCATGATGAAAATTATTTCTTGACAATAATCCAAAAATTATTTTTCTTTACCTCTAAGACACCTAAGTGGCTGTTGTAATAAAAACACTAAAGCTGTACATACCAACAGATTTCAGATAAAGTTCAAAAAGTTTTAATATGAAATCCAATGCAATAAGGTCATTGTGCAATGGCTCCAACATATGGGACTAGACAAAAGATGGGCAAAGTATCAGAAATCTCTGAGATTTAGCCTGATTTTAGGAAAAGCTAATGTTATCTATATATTATGCCTAATATATTGGTAAAGCCTAGCCTACACATCACCTAAGAGGAAGAAGAGTCTGGTGCAACTGCATCTTACTGGGATCATGGTGATACTTTCATTATGGTATGATTAATTATTGCCTTCCTGGAAAATCTGTATTTCTCTACCACTGGAAATTTGCTGAGCACCCTAAGCATTTTGGTGCTCATTCTGCAGCAAACCCACACAACTCTGGCCCAAATGTGTAAGATTATATATAAGATATGATATTTATTTGGGTATTTATTTCCCATCCTCCCATCCCTCCCACTGGTGTTAGCCTAGAACAGCTCAAATTTCCTGTTATGTTCCACTGAGCTGATCTTTTTCTTTCTACCTTGCCTGTCTGCCTTTGAACTCTTTTTTTTTTCTTTTTTTTTCCTTTCCATTTTTTTTAAATATATATTACAAGTTCCTGCACCTTTGAGACCTCAGAAACTTCAGGAAAGTTTTATTTATTTATTGAATAAAAAATTCAGTGGAAAAAAAACATACACTCACACATACCTGGATAGTGGGAAGGGGAGGGGGTGCAGAATCTAGGGCACAGCTTGCTGCCATGAAAAAGATGACAGGTACCCCCCACTGCAAGTGTGGGACTGAGAGACCGTGGATTGAATTTAAGGCAGATGCTAGTGACTTCAGGGAGAGCTCTTCTACCTGCAATATTTCCTTGTAGTTAAAATATACAGCACACTGCTGAAGCCAGTTATAGAGACAGGCAAGTGTGAAAATTAATTTAAGAGGCAGTTACACAGATTTTGGGTGAAGGTCTGAATAATGAAAATAGCACTGCTAGGGACATATTTTTGGCTGATTCTGATGCTGAAATACTCTGTAATGTTGGCTGATCTCAATTTAATACAATCCTGCAAGCAGGTGTCCTTGATGGTACTTCAAGACTTCTTGCAAATAACTCCTTATGTTACCACTTTAAAAATATGTGGGCAGTATTGTTGGACACAACTCACAAACACAAAATAAATGAAGGAAAAAAAAGAAAAAGAAGACATGGCATTTTGCTTTGAGGAGTGAGGCATATGAAAAAACTGGGTTATGCTCTAACAATAAGCATGGTGGAAAATACAGCTCTGCAAATCCATCAGTACCAATGAAATAAGTGTTAAATTAAAACTTCCTAGATTAACAAATAGGGTCAGGGTCACCCAGGTGACAGCACTCATCAAAGTGAAAGACTGGATGTAGAGATGACTTCTTGATATCTTCCTGCAGTCCATTATATATAAAATATTATTACTTTCACTCTGTGTTTTGTATTCCAGTTTCTTCCATCAGTCTTTTGGTGCCACTGCCTTTGATTCAGCAACTGTCTTTATCCTGACAGTAATTTTGGACACAGTTTTACTGTGTAAACAGTGAGTAAACAGAGGCATATCAAACCCCTATGCTTAGAAGCTGAAACCTAAAAACATAAATTTAAGGAAGCTTTCTGGAAACCAGAGATGTTTAAACACCATTACCAAAAGACTGGGAAAATTGTTGTCACTTCAGCTCAGTAGAATCATCCAAGCTTGAATGTTCACATCCACATTTAGCCTTCTAAAACCTGTGTGCTCAGTTTAAGCTAATCACTGATATTTTCTCATCTTTAATAAAATGAGGCAGGTCCAGGAGAATGTTAGACATTAGGTATTATGGTGTGACAAATAATTCTCTCAATGTGGCTTTTTTTTTCCATTGGCTAAAGAAACGGCCAAACTATTCAGCTTAACTTTTAGACCTCCAATATTAAGTGCTTTAAATTAGGTAATGTATTACTGCATACCTGATTTTTAGTGGTTTAAAAATATGTAGATTTATCCTACATTTCTACCATCTTCAGTAACAAATTTATCATTTCTGTTCAGATCTTTATCGTTCTCTGTTTATAATAATAGAATAATTGCCTGGCTTTGAAAAGAAGCAGAATTTAAAGTGATCCTAAATCTTGATTTTTCTCAGAAAGTATAGGCTGAATTTTTCAGCAGCAGGTGCTATCACTGGTCATTGAGCTAGAAACTTTCCACTTTATGGTTCTAGTGCAAAATTTAAAGCAATCTGTTTGATTAACAAAATTGAAGCAGTTGCAAACCATACTCATCTGTTCTTGGAGTATGAAAATAGAAAGGATTTTAGTGTCTGAGGGAGCTGAGCTTTCCAGAAGCCACCAGGGATATCTGTCCTTTTGACTACAGTAGGGTAGATAATCTTATAACATGACAATATCTCCTGTCCCCATTGGTGGAAAAGCAGGAGTAGAAGAGATGGAAATCTTTACAGACATTTTTTGCCTAGCCTAGTGCTTTACCCCAAAGAATATTTCTTCTGCATCGACAGCTGCACAGTAAAAGCATCCCCGTCTGTTAAAATATGCAAATGACCAGCATGCATCTTTCCTCCCTCTCCTACTGGGCAGGGAATTCTGAATCTAAATTTATGGTTGAAAAAAAAGAGAGAATCAGAGTGAAATGAATCTCAAACTGAGGGACTGCGGTGCGTTTGTTCAGATATTGATTTTAGCAATGGAAAAAAACCAACCCAAACAGGGGCATGCATAACTGGTTTTAGTAAATAAATGTTTCAGCTTAGATTGGCAGAATTAGGGAAAATTAATGAACTAAGTCATAACAACGACAGGTCTTTGCAAGAAAATTTAATTTACAGTTATGGATAGAAGTACATTGAAAGAAAATAGAAGTAAACTGGTGAAATGGACTGAGATAAAATTTGCCCCAGAAGACAGACAGATTTTCTTTATTTATTACCTCAAAGAAGAGAGCAACAGTAACACCACTTTCCATTTGTAGTGTCATCGTTATTTTTGCCTTTTGGTCTATTTGATTACGCTTAATGTAGACAGCAATTTAAGCAAAGTAGGCTTACCTGGTCATAACAATTCCAGACACCCAATGCTGGCCTATCCTTGCTGCCACTAATGATAGTATGTAAGCTCAGCATTTATTCAAAACAACACTCTTCAAAATTTTTACTATAAATTTTAATATTTTTTTCTGGAAAATGTAAAATTAAAGATCTGTCTTTGGGATAGATCCAGTACAAAAAAGGGGAATATTTCTTACAAAAATGTGCTGGAAAACATATCCTGGTATATGAGCAAATCACTGAGCTGGTTTGAGAGACTGGGGTAGATGAGATGTCCATTTCTTATGCTGTATTTTCTAGCTTTTGTTCCCCCTTAAAACAAATGTTTTCTGCTTTTATATAGGACTAATTCCACTGCTTTCTGAACACAGCAGTTGAACTGAGGAGAAAGCTAATGATCACTGTTGAGGTTGTTTTGAAGGCTGATACATGTCTCCTTGAAAAATACTAAATTTACTCTGCCAAATTACAGCTATGGGGAAGGTTTGGTCTTTCTCTAATTCAAATTTCTGGGGTACTTAGCATTCCAAATTCAGATCTTTATTCAAAGAATAATATAGAACAAGATGGAACATGTTATTAATACATCTAACAAGTGTAAATTTATATCACACTTGGTATTACAAAGAAGTTAATTTTCTAATGTTCTATATTGGACCTTTCAGAACTGTCTTTCATCCACTAAATGAATTTAGCTCCTGTTTATTATCGTCTTTAGTCTTATTGCAGAGCAGCTTCCCAGAGTCATCTTTTTTTCAGCCAGTCTTTCTGCAGAACTGACCAAGAAAATCCAAGTTGTTTGTCTTGAAACCATGTTACTCTCTCCTTATTTTCTGTAATTGCATATTTCCATTTCCTCCAAACTCTCTAAACTTTTCTTCAGCATGATTTTTAGAAGATATTTATCTTTAGATGCTAGATCTCCTCAGGTGAAGGGGGAAATGCCAGAAGGTCCCTTCTTTTTGTCCATGGTCATTTGGACACGTTCTCTATTTGGCAGGAATAGAAAGAAAGCTAAAATATCTGCAGAAATATTTGATGTTTTCCTAAAATAGTTATCTGAGGAATATATTAGTCTGAATATATCACTCTCTGAGAGCACTTTATTCCAGATCCTTAGATGACTGAAGAGAGTCAAGCTGATTCTGTCTTTGTGGTATTTTTTATCCACTTCTAAGTAGAGTTCTGGATCAGAGCAAGAGTTTCTGATCCCTCTACTGATAAATAAACTAATGTTTGTAGTTTGTACTTTGGTGCGTTTGTATAAATGAAAAGGAATGAAGATAACCTGACAAAAAGAACATTAAAGTTCTTGTTCTGAGATACTGGTAATTTCTCTTTTTTTTTTTTTTTCTTTTCCTTCCTAATAAATTTTCTTTCAGCCTCAGTCCAGTCATGAAGTATGTGTTTCTGGGTCCATTTTGCAGATGGAACAGCAATGGCACATAATCTATACAGCTGTGCATATAGCATCTGGCAGAGGTTCGTCTAGTTTTCTGCTTGCCAGCAAGCCACATTTTTGGCTGGAAGAACCAGAGTTGTTCCAACTTTTTTGGCCCTAATCACACCAATACTTGCACATTGTAGTAACTGGTGCCATTGGCATCCATTCTCCTTTGAAATTATTATATGCATAATGCTGATAAAAAAAATCTTTGCTGCCATATAGCATTTTTCATCAGCAGATCTTAAGGATCTTTGCAAAAGAGGTCATATTTTTATGCCCATTAATAAATGGGGAAACAGACATAAGCAGGTGTATTACCTTAGGTTTTATTTCTTTCTAAAATACAAAAAACTAAGAAAATAATAGAACCAAATTTCCCATACTGCACCTGTACAAACTAACAAATAAGCTGCAAAGCACAGACTTGAGCTGGGTCCCAGTCTTCCCACCATTTGTTAACATGTTCGTACTCTGGCTCATGCCAACTAACACTCCCTAATGCCATCTTCCTCCAGTGAAAGGTCCATGGCCCATTTTGTTTGTTAATAGAGATTCATCCCTTACTGTAAATCCATGCCTTTCCTTATGAGGATATCTGATTTTTCTACATAATCAATTCAATCTCTTTTTTGTCATGAAATAAGTACTAGAATTTTACCAGCTCTCTGGTAAACATTTTTGTCTTTACCAATAGCCTCATACGTTTTCTTAATCCAGATTATAATCCACAGTAACGACTTCAACCATAGGAACACTAAAAGGAAATAGAATAAAACATAAACCATTGTTCTTGCCCAATATGGCAAGCAAGAATAAAAGACATCTATAAGATAGATGATATCCCATCAGAATTCAGTTGCCTGTTTTTCTGAGGAAACAAGAAGCATGTGTGGATGTATCTACTGTGTGGAAAGAAGCTGCAGGCAGTTTTAGAAATGAAGATGGAATGCCTGAAAACAAGAGCCAAATGAACTTTTGAAAAAGTAGTGTCCTCTCATAGACAGTGGCAAAACCAAAACTAGGTACAAGCAACATGAAGGGTAAAGTCCAGGATGTTTCTAGTGATACTGTTCAGGAATTGTACAGTAAAATATTTTTTCCCTCAATTGAATATTAAAATATGCCAATTTTTCAGAAACAAATCTTTCATTGTGTGAGAAAGTATTTTTTCAAGGATTCTTCTATTTCAAGAGCATTCTAAACTGTGAGTTAATTTGCCACTTCAGAACGTGTAAAAAAACCTGGCTCTGAAATGAAATGCTTTGAAATGATGAAAACAAACATAGTTTTTGACCTTATCTAAAATAGTGACTATTTTGTTCTATTCTGTCTAGTGAAAATGTCTTATTTTTCTCACTCATCCTGTACCAGAATTGGGAAAAAAAGTGCGAAAAATATGAAATTACCATGGTTTAGAGGATCTTCTTTATTGATTCTGGTTTTGAGTCATTCACTTCTATCTCATTGCCATCAGAGAGAGCTTGAAAAAACCCCATGAAGTCTTAAACATTCAATGCTTTTCATATGGACTCTGGATAGTACAGGCCAGTCCCACCTGCTGGAGGCAATTGCTCCCGGTTTTCATGGAGGTGTCATATAATAGAGTGTGGGCAAAGTCCACTGCTGAAGTTCCATTCATGTCACCATCAAAATATACCCAGAATCAGGGAAATAAGCAATCCAGAATTACTTTGTCAAAATGTTGGTGTATCTAAAGTGACCAACCGACTGTTTTGAATTTCTACTTTATTTTTTTTTCTCCTACAGAACTGAATGTGCTGTAAAATTATTTCTCCACATCTGAAGGGTAATCACCAACTTTTAATTCTTCTATGTCTTGATTTGGTATATATAAACCAATAAGGCTGATAGTTCTCTGATCTTACCCAGTGTTTAGCTTTTCTATTTTCAGAAAAGGTTATTCTAGCAAATGCTGACCAGCTGTCTTGACTCAAGGACACCAATATAAATACAGTCACAGGAGAGTTTACAGCCTCATGATAACAACATGATATTTCAACAGCTTATCATTCAGCCAAGATTACTAAGTTTGGTTGCCTGAAGTCTTCTGTTTAAGTCTACAGAAAAATTCCTATTGAGTAACCATATTGAAAATACACACACCTTTAACAGACACAAAACATGTCAGTAAGTGGAGACACTGCCCACTAGCTCTTTCAAAACATCACACAATTAACCAGCACTTTTCAGGACTGCATGCAAGGCAAATTGTTTTCCTTGCAACACTTCCATTTTGGTCTAAATCTTAGCTTGGTTTTGAGATATGCTGGTTGTATGCAATAAACTGTAAGCACTGTAAATGTAATTATTTGTCTAGCATATAATTTTAAATGTTTGAGATTAAAGATACCAATGCCAGAAGAAATAAATCCTGATCTTTTCCCTAGTTCCTCCTGCCATTTCAGCATTTTACTAATTTTCTTTATAATCACAGGAATAAATAAAAGGCAGTTTTAGAGGCTTTAGAAAAAAAATTACTTTCTTTCAATAATACAAAAAGAATTTTCATTATTATCTATATTAATGAATACTTATTTGCATAAATCAGGCAGGCATTTGTACCTTAAATCTTATAGCTGTCACCCATTTCTAATTCTTATCAGAAACATCACTGTATGTTTTCTTTTAGATACATGTGAAATGCATGGCTAATGTAGAATCACATAATTTCCACTTTCAAAATTATATCAATTTTCAGATTTTTAGGAATACAATATACTGTGTGGTTTGGTTTGTTGTTGTTTTGGTTGTTTTGGGTTTTGATTTTTTTTTTTGGTTTAATCTCAGTTCTTTGCAGTCAATAGGCATTTAGCCATTGACTTCCTTGACCATAGGATCAACACCTTGAGCAACAGTAGTATCTGGCCTCCTTTCTGAGGTTAACCCAAACCTTCCATTTCAATGGCCTATTAACCACGGGAGAAATAAACAAAAATACATGTCCATCTCACAGTTCAAAGAACTGCTTAAATAGGGGTGATTTTACGGAATTTCAGCTAAATGTATCATGAGATTAAAAAAAGTCTTTGACAGAGCAATTGCTTTGGAGGTACTTCATCCAACTGTGACTTTGAGAACTTTGTTGTAGGTTTACACACTCCATGGCTTTAAGTATTTCTGAAGTACTGTACAGTAATAATTAGCAGCCAGAGGCAAAATAATCATTGCTAGTTTCATTTAATGCTAAAGCCAAAACTAGTATATTTTCTGATGGTTGAAATGTCAGACCTTATCTGCATTATTTTAAGATCAGATGGAAAATTGCACTTCTAAACATGGTTCTGCATAAGACTCCACTGTTTGTAAATATGTTAATCTGAATGTAAGGTGTGCCTTCTAGTGGATAGAGAGGTACATTTGAAATATATATCAACATCAATGATTTATGATGAAACGCTAATAATTAAGCTCAAATTAAAATAAACAAATTGAATCCATGTTAAACTAATTTAGGTAAATATTAATATTTTAGCTCAATTACATCCATGGGAATTCTGTAGAGGAAAGAGGCTGATGATGTTTCTGAGAAAAATTTTTCTAAGAGCAAAAACAAATCAGAGAAGGTATTTTCATAAGGCTCATGTCATAATGTGAAACACTTAACTTTACAAAATTCAAGCACTCTTTTTGAATCTAAAGATACTTAAAAAGTTGTTCTTAACAGTTTTATGAACACTTGAAATTTCAGCCATGCATGTTAGAAAAGCAACACAGAAGTGCAAAACTTCCCCCAAGTGTTGTCAGTGACATGTATGATTTATTTTCCTCCACATCACACCAGAGGAGCAATTTGCCATCTTCTGTTTATCAAAAAAGGTCTCATCTAAGCTATGGCAAATGGACAGTGAAGTATGTTGAATAGCCAACTACTGCTTTGTTGGTTTTGGTTTCTTTGCACAGCTGGAACATTAGAAATGGCTGAACAGATCAGATTTTTTATTTTTTCAGTTTTGAAAGAAAAGAAAAAAGTTGCTCATCTCAGACCTTGTATGCCAAGTTTCAACAAGGAGTGAATTTTTATGGTCAAATTACAAAACCCTGAAAATAGGAGTTTATAATGGAAACTCTGATACAACCGTAACTATGGTATTGCAATTGCATCACTATAAGAAAATTGGTTTAGATAATATACCCTGCTGAAATGA
Organism: Melopsittacus undulatus; assembly: GCF_012275295.1. Lineage (NCBI taxonomy): Eukaryota > Metazoa > Chordata > Aves > Psittaciformes > Psittaculidae > Melopsittacus > Melopsittacus undulatus. The sequence goes on from NC_047529.1 coordinate 17,751,921, forward strand.
CTGCAGTTCTAAATGATCCTGCATCTCCATAAATCTAAGCTAACTCAGTAATTCAAAATTACTAAGATTTAAGTTTAGTACCAATAAGCAATAAACTTATGGCTATTGCTATAATAACCGCTGGTCTGTGCTCCTTTATTTCACAGCAGGTGGTCTTTGGGCTGGTTTGCAGCCTGAATAAAAATACTTCCAACTAATTCAAAACTAATTCCTGAAGTTGAGTGGAAGCGCATTTCCAAACTTTCTCACAATTCCCTTTCACCAACAAAGAGCTTGTTTGGTTTTTTGTCAGTTTGGTGGTGGTTTTTTTTCTTTCCTTTCCCCTTTTCCCTTTAATAAGTGCCTAAGCATATTGTCCCTTTTTACACTGTTTTATACTAATATATTATATGATGACAGCTGACTCACTGTATTTCTGCAAACTGTCAAGGGAAATTCACTGAGGAACGTGTAAGTTCCTCTAAATACACTGTGTCTCTTTACATCACCTTGCTTCTCTCCCACATCCCCAATATACCTAATATTCCAAATGCCAAAATCTCATACCTGATTCTCCTGTCAGACTTATCAGCCTTATGGGTGCACGGCTTTAGTGATTTATTCAGGCCAGCAGCAAGTGAGAAGAAAAATGAGGTTAATAAAGTCTAACCTCACAATTTGCCAGAGTCTGAAATCTCCTTTTCTTTGGATTGTGACAGAAGCAACATCTGACCTGCCATTCATGAGGCATATTCATCATGGACTCAATCCCTCTGATGATGAGTTTTTGCCTTTGTGTGGAGCAGAGGGCCCTGAATTTGGCATACAGCCTGTCATGAACTGCAGATACTTTGTTTCCCACAGATGCCTCTGTGAAAATGCCATGGTCTGCATTCCGGCTTGGAATTACATGTTGTAAACTATCCATATTCTACTTATAAACATCTTTGGCATTTCTGCTCTAGACTGATCATCTTGACCACATTATGTTGATCTGATTTACAGTATTCATTCTCCTGCCTTTGCCTCATAGGATGGCCTCACTGCCAACAGTGTCTCTTATCACCTTTTTCCATGGTGACAGTGAGAAGACAAGTGCTCTTGGTGGTCTTACCCATCCCTTCAGGCCCATCTCTGCAGATCTGTCAGAGGCAAAACTAATAGGCACTATCTGCAGGCTGCATTTTCCTCATCTCTTTACTCTTGCTATGATCCAGCAACAAGCTTTTGATAAACCAGCTCATCTAGTTAAGCCTCCAAGAGGAGATAGTAAAAAATATGGAAAAAAGTTATGGGATAAGCCAGCATCTGAACTCAGTCTGTCTTGAAAGAGGATCCTTAAGTAGCTAGAAACCCAGCAAGGAGCTTGATATTTTGTTCAGCAAAGCCAAAGCAAATCTGTCAAGTACAAAACAAAGTACTACTACAATTAATCAGTTTTCGTTTAAAGTACTTGTAACTTTTGATGTTGTTGTTGGTTTGGTTTTGTTTTGTTTAATAAGCATAGACAGATGGCCAGGTAAATGACGTTACATCAGATTTATAGAAACACATCAATCCTTGTCTGTTTTTGCTGAGGTTATGTTTTTAATGAGTAGCTGATAACTGGGGGGGGGGGGGGGGGGGGGGAGGGGAGGGAAGGGTGAGAAAGGTGAATGTACATTTGGGCTTTTTTTTGTGTGCTGCAAGAACTTACTAAAAATCTGCATATTAACCCTTTTCTGGATAATATCCATTCATCCTGGGCACCCATTAGTTCATTCTGTGGTATTTGAAGGTGAAGACCTTCTGCAGATTGACTCCAGCATACCATATACATAGTTCCTGAGGCTGTAAACTGCCCAGAGACCGGGAAAGTGTAGAGACAGTTTGTTCTGCATTTGCATGCTCTTATCTCCTTCCCAAAGTATGTGCTGTCAGCACAGATCTTCTGTAAGACTGTGCATGCAACAAATGAAATTTGGTGTCTCCAGAAATTCACTCTGATAGTTCTCAGCTGGATCAGTTCCCTGATCCAACTCACAACGTGGCTACACAAGCACCCATGCTGGTATGAGGGAGGGTGTGAGAGTAAAGAAAGAGCTGGGGGATAGGATGTTCTGGCAATGGTGCTGAACTGTGTTAACTGAAGTGATTGTGGAGTTACTCATTTTTCTCAAGTGAGCTTTCCATAAAAAGCTTTTCATGAGCTAGACAAGGTCTGTATCTTTGTCAACATATATTAGGGACCATGTAACCCAGAAAGGTCAAAAAGCTAAGGATCGACACAATTCCCATTTTCACTAACAAATGGTCAGCTGCAGATCATTCTACTCTTAATACTAAATTGTGAAATGATCCATTTTTGTTTTCATGAACAGTAATTTTTTCTTCAGTCTGGTAAGATATAAAAAGTCAAACTCTGTTCAGTTACAGTCTTGAGTTACTCTGAGCACTTCTGCAAATGTTTAACTTGGGAGACATTTCATTCTATCGCTTGTTGTACTGCAGAATTTGAAAAAAGCTTTTGAATTTGTGCCAGTGTAATGGAGGGCTGGGAACACTGCAGGTAACAATTTTCAGAAAAGAGCTTTTAAAGGTATAGAGTTTGTTTGTTTATTTTGGATTAAACTTTTGGGTTTATTTCATTTTTACAAATCAAAATACCAGATCATATTCAGACATATGCACTGCTTTTCAAAGTCTCTGAAGGCTTAGTTCCTGCACGTCTTATCCAAGGCTGCATGTGAGTAGGCCTTGTTAGACTCCATGGAAAGAATTGAAGAGGTAGGCGTTGGGCATTAAATGGGCAAATCTATTAAGAGGACTCATTCTCTGCACCTGTGCTGCTTTCCCTTGTTGCTGACCTATAGTAAGACATTATCTCTCTCTCAATGTTTTTTATTTTCCCATCAGGATGGAAAGTTGGGGGGAAGGAGTCTAAGTAGAGAAAACAATACATAATTTAGAAGATCAGTACAGAAATACAAGTAGGAAGTTTGTGCAGCAACACAAGAGTCTACATAATAGCCAAGGTGAATAGCAAAGAAACCTCTAGGCTGGCATATACTCCCAAACATCATCTTCTTATTCTCAGTAATGAAGACATTTACAAAGACCAAATGTCAGTGCTTAGCTTGTGAGCTAAAAAGTCTGTATTCATCACATAAAAAGACAAATTCTCTACTGATGGAAAACCACAAGTGTGTTGACTTAAGTCAAACTGTGCCAACTTGAGAATTTATCCCAACCTGCTAGCTTGGTTCTCTTTGGTAATGACATCAAATAGACATAGATTGGTGTGAAATAGATGAAAAATGGTCTCTAGCCTGTTATTAGAGCATTTCCCTACTTCCAGTCTTTAATCCCACAAGAGCAGCAGAAGTGAAAAGGTTTCAAACTTCCCATGAAAATATTTTTCCACCATGCCTCTTCCCTAGCCCTGTCTGTTCTCCTTTCTCTCTGCATAAGCAGTTTTAGACTTTATTTAAGTGTTGCATTTCCAAGTGTTCACGACTCTGTACAAAGCTCGTCACACATCACTCATGCCTTATTTCACGGGTTGAGCTGGTAATTAGCATATTTCACAATTAGCCAGTGTATTTGCTTTGCTAATTTCATTCCATGATGAAGGTGCTAACTTGGCGTGAAGCTGTAATGTACTGGTTGATTTATTAAGCTTCCTCTGATGGATGAAAATCACATGCTGTGCCTTTACTGTCGGGGAAAGTTAACAACATCCATTTGTAAGAGATGGTATTTGAAAAGTGATGTTGGTGTGATTGAATGTGTGAATCTGTAATGAAGCCAAGTCAGATAGCTCCTTCCCAATAAAATAGTATTCAACTTCTGTGGTGGATCCTTCTTGAAATTGGGCTTTTCTGCCCAGATTCCTCCCCTAAAGTATGCAAGTACCAGATACTCTTCAGGTATTTAGCACTCAGGTTTCCACAGATGGAAGCCGACAGCTGTAGAGGCGTCAAGTGCTTAAATCCTCTAAGAGTCTGCATCTTACATTGTGTGTTGATAATGCAAAGCATTTGCTGTTCTTTTCTTAATAAAGCTGCACATAAAATGCATAGTTGCCCAAACAGTTAATTTGTCTGCCAGATAACCAGCTTTCAAACAATCCTTTTGAAGAAAAGCTTCCTCGTCCATGACCTCTGCTCGTGAAACCTTATAGTTATGTCCACATAGGCTTTATCTTTCCAAACAAAATTTTGAACTGCATTGTAACTGTAATATTAAACTAGGTAGTGGCACTCTTTCTCCACCAAACTCATGGGTATTCAGCCATGTCCATACTATGACACATTCTTTTTCTCAGAGAAAAACATGAGGCTTTATGCAAGCCTTCTATTGGAAACAGTCCCTGGTCATTGTGAACCTCGAAATCTACAAGGTCAAGACCCTATTTAATTTACTAATATGAAAGTACTGTACAATACAGCGCAGGTAGTTACCCTGGACTGCTAAACACATGGGATCTCTCTATAGTTGATTGAAAGGTATGACATGTCCAGAGATCAAATCAACATGACCTAAGACTGTAAATTTAAAGGAGCCTGTGGTTGTAGTTTACAATTTTTATGTAAAAAGAAGCTATATAGGCTACTTATGATCTTCACCAGGACAGACACAGCTCCAGAGAAAATAGGAGGGGTGTAGCACAAGGAAGGCATCTGTGGTTTCAATGACAGGTATGTGATGTAATGTAGGAATATACATGGCACTGGACAGTGATGATGGGAGGAGTGTCTGAAAGCTCAATTCCTTCTGTTAATTCTGCATTTTATTTTTTTAGGATGCAAAGGATCTTTTCTAGTCTGACCTGCTCAGTTAGCCAGTCTGTCTGTATTAAGACTATTTTGTCCATATTTTAAATATCCCTGGTGCAAGCACATTCCAGAGAGGATCCACACTCCTGAAGTGAGGCTCCTTACAGAAGGATCCCTGCTTTCTTTATAAAGTTATGTGGCCTGTGATTGGAGTGTTTTAAGTTTGGCCTCCTTTTTACTTTCCAATATTTCCCTTGATTTTAACTCCCCTGAAGATTATGTGTTGTCTGGAGAAATTCTTTTGACAGAGAGCTTTGACACTTCTGATGTTTGTATGGTCAGAAAGAACAGATTAAGTTCAATCTCTCTCTACAGCATCATATTTTTATCTTATATCTGCATTTTCTCCAGTGCATCAAACATGAACTATTGACATAGCAATATTAACTTGTTTTGTCAGCACAGTTTAGGGTTTCAAAGGCATAAGAAATCAAATTGCTCTATACCAGAACTTGCATGTGTTTCACTAAAATGTGAAAGCAGAAGGAAAAAACAAAGAACAAATTGTTAATGTAAAGATCCCAAGAATTAAACCACCACAGAATAACAATCAATCTGATTTTATTTAAGTAAATAATAAAATTACACAGATGAAATCAGCATGAGCTGATGATAGTATTTTGTTCTGATTTTTCTGCCTCTCTATTCTCTCTGTGCTGGGTTGATCTTTGCTTTGTAAAGCTACACACATATGTGATGCTATAACAGTATTAATAAAAAACAAAAACTTGAATTCAGGAAAAAATAAGCAAAATCTTAAATCTATGTATACTTCTAAGCATGTGTGTACCTTTCCAATGAAGCATGTGCTTGACTGCTATCAACTTCAGCAGCTTAAAGATAACAGATTCAGAACAGGTTGTTTTACTGCATAAAGTGCTTGCTTCTTGTACCCGCTCTTGAATTATATTCATAGGTTAGGGAACAAGGGCACTGCTTTTCTGACCAATTGAAAATGGTTTAGCCCAAATGTATCCAATCTCTCCCAGATGAAAAGCCAGGAATGTATGTTGTATCAGGAACATTACTGACCTTATTGACTTTGGATTGCCCTTCCACTCCTGCCACCAAAATGCTTTCTTCTGTCCCTTCCCTTCTTCCTCTTTAATCACCCACCCTTATGCCTTCAACCTCCTTTTATTCCTTGGCTCAAGCCGATTTTGTAACTCAGCAGAAGGCAAGAGCTGCTGCTTCACACACGTTTTGCCTCAGTGTGAGCCCCCAGTTCACACTTCCAGATGAGCTTAGAGACCACGATCATTAATTATTGTTTCTCATGTTGTTGTTTATGCTCCAAGAGCTGCTTTTTCACCCCAGAAGAGTTACAAGAAACTTAAGAGATGCCATTTGGTCAATGTTTTATCACCAAAGAGTGTATGTATCTCAGTACATTAGACATTTTTCATGATTTTTAGACTGCTGCTTAGATTTAGCTAGCTAAAACCTTTCTTTAACTGAACAAAAACTACCTACCTACCAGATATGGAATATTACAAAATGAGAATGGAAGACTTTTCTCTAGGTTTGGGCAAATGCAAACTTTCAAAAATATATAACCAGTAATTGTTCAATTTAATTCAATCTGCCAAGCTGTTATGTATGTGCTGTTGCAACTGTGTGACAGTTATATGAACAGAATATTTCAAAGAACATTTTTAGTTGTAAGGCAAGTCTTAATATTTCTTCTGCATTTAGCAGGTGAGCAAGATATATTCCTCATGCATTCTATGTGAAAAATAAGGACTGTTTATGTCCTTAACATATGTCAGTTATTGCAATTGATTTCATTATTACGATTTCTAATTGCAGATCAGTTATGTATATAGAGATTCCTGCTTGATGGGAAGAGAAATTTCAACACATGCCTTCAAGCATGGGAAAGCAGTATGCATAAACCTAGGTGTTCTAGGCCTGGGGTCTGGTTCCTGCTCTTCTTCTCTTTCCCTTTCACCAGATGCTCACAGAGCACCTCTGCATATCAATATGAGCCTTTTGAAAAGCTTAATGGCCTGTACCAGCTCCAGTCACAGATAGTATGATCTCATTCAGTTTATACATAACTGAAGTGCCATATTTGGACTTCCTTGGACTTCCTGCAATGCATCAGCTCTCTAGTGCAGACTCTTGTTTGATCAGTCCTTAGGTGTTTAGTTCCCACATGCTCCATCCATTGCTCCAGTTGTCTCTCAATGCTTTAAGCCCACATCATTTTAGCACCCTTACAATTAGGGAGTTGGGATGATCCTACACAGCAGAACAGTGGAATACCTAGGCATGACAGATATATGTTTCTGGAAAGTGAGTCTCCAGTAAGACAGGTGAATCCATCAGGGTGGAAGTAAAGGAGCTTGGTCATTTGGACTACTATCTAGAAGAAAGATGCAGACCAAAGCTGACTGTTGTCCCCCAAAAATACGCCTTGTCACCAACAATGAAATGCCCTGTTCTGAAGTCAAATGTGGATGATTGAAGTCTGAGGGGAAAATGGGAGTTGAGCAGAACACTTCCTTTGGCTTGGATCCCCTCCTGTTGAATTCTCTGTACTATTGTCCTGGGTTCAGCAGTAGCAGTCATTTTTCTCCTTCTTAGTGACTGGTGCAGTGCTGTGTTTTTGACTTTCAGCCTGGGAACAGTGCTGATAATGCCAATGTTTTTAGTTGCTGCATGGTAATGTTTAGTCTGACCTAGGACTTTCTGAATCTCATGCTCTGCCAGGGAGAAGGGGAAGCCAGGAAGAAGCAGAGACAGGATACCTGACTCAAACTAGCCAAAGAGGTATTCCATACCACAGCACGTCATACCCAGGATGTAACTGGGAGTTACCCGGAAGGGCACTCACTGCTCAGTTCGGCTCAGTCGGAGGTATTGTATTCTCTTCCCTTATTATTTCCTTTATCATTATTATTATTGGTGGTAGCAGTAGTGATTTGTGTTGTACCTTAGTTACTTGACTTAGTTACTGGACTGTTCTTATCTCAACCCATGGGAGTTACATTCTTTCGATTCTCCTCCCCATCCCTCCGGGAGTGGGAGGAGGAAGAGGAGGAGTGAGAGAGCGGCTGCGTGGTCTGAATTACAGATGGGTTTGAACCATGACAAGTATCTAAGTCCTGCTCTGAAATATTTGCCAGAAGTTTCTGGGAGAACAGAATAAAACTGCCACTGTCTTGTTTGTGAGTAGGCAACAGAGTGGCATGGGGGATAGTGAGATGCTGAACCTTTGATGAAGCAGGGTTTTGCTCTATGCAGCCCTGCAAGCTTGTCTTTCATGTAGCGAGCATCTTTAAATAAGGAGTCATGGAGAGAAACACCAAAGGAAGGCCCTGACTCTTCCACTCTCTGTGACAGTATCGACTGCAAATAAGCCGTTCCTCTGTCCCCTGTAAATTCCCGCCGATGCCACTAGATGGTGCCTTTAATCTCCGTTAAAATTAGCAGGCAGGGTTGGTTGGGTTTTTTTGGGTTGGTTTTTTTTTTTCTTACACAGTAACTGAGAAGGTTTGGGAAAAAAAAAGAACTTTTGCAGAGAAGGAAACCTTATCCTGCATGAGGAGAGACAGCCAGAAATACAGATGTGTCAATAGGAAAAGAGAAATTCTGCACTGTCTTCTTTCAGCAATATTGGTACACTTGTGATCCTGAAGCAAAATACACTCCCTAGGTACCCTGACAGCTGTTGACAGTAAGGGACAATCTGGCCTGTAACAGCAGTGCCTTTTAGCGGTGGCATTGGCCAGGGTTCATCAGGCTGCACAGACTGGAAGACTTACAGCTCCGGATCAGCCCTGGAAAGGCTGCATGCATGCAGATTGCCCTGGAAGCATTGGTTCTCATGTTTTCCAGACTCCCAGACCATCTGGCTCCTGGCTGGGACACCAGTCAGTGGGATGCAGGTGTTTGGGCAGCCTGGTGAGAGGGCTGGACCATGACTCAGGCCACTCTAGGGATCTAGCTCATCAGTAAAGCCACTGACCCCACATGTGAGCAGCACAGCCAGGCCTTCACTTGTCTGTGCATGAAGAAAAGACTCTGGTTCTGCTGTCATTTGGTATGAGGCAAGTATTACGTAAAAACATCACTGATTTTTCCTCAACTCTCACCTTTTCATTTAGGTTTTGCTCTGGCCAACTGATGATTCTTCTCTCCAGTCTCTCTGGGCTGATAAAAGAAGATAAAATGTCAAAGTTTAAATCAGGAGGCTGATGTTTCTACAGTGTGGACCCATCATTTTTCTGTCTGCATGGACAGTTTCAGATTTGAAGAAAACATGGCACTTCTCTTAAAAATCTCTGCTCTGCAGTCTTTGACAGCAATCTGGCTTGTACCAGCACCTGGGAAATTTTGATAAACCTGATTATTTTGGTGCTGTTTGTTGTAGAACAGCTGAAGCAGATACTAAAGTTGGGGTGTCTGAAGGAATCATCTTAATTTGACTAGTGCCTCTTGGAGGGAAAAAGGAGCTTCTGGTGAAACAATATGGGCTGCACTGACTACAGTGATGCAAGAACAGCTGCTAAAGATTTCATCATCCTCAGGTGACACTGTAGTCTCAGATGACATCTGTTAAATTCAGGTAGATTCTATTAGATGATACACATTTGTTAATTTAATTGTTACCTTTTGAAGATCATTTTCATTTCCAGTCTCAGGAGTAAATACCAAGAAAAGTATTGATGTTCAGAAGAGTACCTCAGTATCTGTTATATTTCACACAGGAAAACATCTCCTTTACTGAAGAAGTTTAGTTTAGTGCTGCAGTGACACTTTTCTCTCTATTTCATGTAATTTTTCTTGTTTCACTATATCTTCCCAGAAGTATTATGAAGAAAAATATTTCTTACACAAAAAAATAAAATGTACTGCTGTTTTAAACATGTCCTGAGCACAATCCCAACAAATTAAGACCTTTTCTATTGACTTTAGAATTACATAGATTCATAAAGCCAGCTGAGATAGCTACCAGCAATAATATTCTTGTTCAGATACAACTGTATTATACTAAAAACCCCTCAAGTTGCATGAGAATATATCTTTCACAAAAACATCCAGTCCTGGTTTAAAGGCACAAGGATGAACTACCAGCGATGTTCATCTTTCCCTGTTACATACATATACACTGCTCTGCTATGATTTGCCTGTCTTCATCTCACAACCATTACTCATTGTTATTCCTGCCTCAGCTGAAAAGGAAGTAAATTTCATAAAGGAACATAATACATTTTTTTATCAGAACTAGGTTATAGACCTTGCAGCATATTCAAGCCAGCTTGTTAGGATAGTAACAAAGGAAACCTTAATGACATACATCTTTTTTTATGTTAGACTTTTCCATGACAAGAAGAAACATTTACATGGTAAAGACAAAGCCACCATTGTACATTCTAAATTCAAATAACAGTAATATTTTCTGGCTCCAGATTTATGTTTCCATCTGGCTGAAGTGACTTGGCAACCAAAAGCATAAGCTTTGTTTCAATTCTTGGTATCAACAAGTACCCTTAAGGCATATTAGGGAGGTATGACAAAAATCTAGTGAATGCCAAAAACAGTGAGGTTTAGCTATTGGCTTGCCAGCATGAGAGAAATATAATCTGCATTTTGTAAGTATGAATATAGAACAAGCCCTGGCATTGAAAGCCGCTGTCAGTCAGGAGGAACTTCCTACTTCTTTCCAAAATATATTTCATTTTATGCCAATTTATTTTTACAGTGTTGTTTAGGGAACAGAGGGTTAAGCACAATGGTGTGGCATAAAACAACGTATGCATATACTTTTTATACACATTTTGTTACTCCATACCATTGCATTTAGCCCATGATTCCTTGAGTAATGGATAACTTCATCTCAGAGCTTCCTTGGACATTATTTTTAGTGTCCTAAAAGTGCCTTGAAAGAGTTTCAAAAAATCATGGTTTTTCAAGCCCTCCATCCATGGTTTCCGTGTATCAGAGGCCCCTGCACTTTTTATGAAGACAAAAATGAGTTTTCATTGATGACTTTGGCAGAGTTTGAATTAAAATTTGTTTTAAATAAGAAATTGAAACCTTTAGTATGAAGTTGACATTAATGAATAGGGCATTCAGCAGTGGATCTTCTGCCTTTGTTTGGGTTTGCATGTTATTTAAATTGTTCATTTCAACTCTGTTTCTAGAACTTCAGTTTTCAGTGTCAAAGTGCTATGTTCTGGTTTTCAGTGGTCATGGTAGCATGGTAAGGCAAGAAGGTGGACTGAGGCTGGACAGATGGAGTTTGAAACATGGGATTTTCAACAGGTATTTTGAGATCTTTTTAAGAGAAACTCCCTGATTTGTCATCCTATGGCTCCTGAGCAGTTTGCAAGGTTTCCCAGAACAGACTGAATGATGAAGACACCATATAATCAGCCAGCTGTCTGTGCAACTGGTGGGTAATCTGGTCCTTGTGAAAGCAAATAAACCAGTGGGAGCTCCTGAAGTTACCACTACCAAATTGTCCAGGGACCTGGCTACACATCCATATCTTCATCCCATGAGGTAAAGCTGGATATGTGAATGTTTTGGCATATGACATACTTGGCCTAGTAGATCAGCTTCCTCCATTTAAAAGAATCAGACATGAAATAGTTCCAGAAATAAATTTTTGTGTTTTGTTTTGTGTTTAACTTTGCCTGAGCTACAGAAGTGACCTTCTGGCCTTACCTGTCTCTTATTATTCCACATTGTAAGTTTTCCATGTCTTGTGCTTTGAGGCACAAAGGCAAAAATCTAACACAAACATCTTTCCCTTTTGCCTAGATTTTTATTGTTGGCAAGATTCACCTCAGAGGACAGTTACACAGCTGAGCTCACCTATTCCGCCAGGTCAGACCAGGAGCCTGAAGCAATATTTGCTGCCAGTTCCAGGCTGTGATCCTGAACACAGTGAAATTTCATATAAAGTATTTTTTTTTTCATATTATGCAATTTATCAAATCCAAGTCAGACTGTAGTAGATTTTCAGATTCACCAGAACTGTCATGGTTTAAGCCCAGCCGGTAACTCAAGGTCCAAGCCTCATGAATTATTTGAAGGTAGGGATTGTGAAAAACAAAAATAGAATTTGAACTCTGAGCCAAATGTTTCCTTCCCTTTCTGCTGTATTAACAGAAGAACAAATGACTGGAGACACATTTCTATGGCTTGTATTTTATCCTAACAGAATTCTCAATAAGTGGCTTTTATAGCTGGCAAAGTACCTCAGAAAACAATACAATAGCTGTACTATCTTTCCTATACTAGGGCACAAGGCAAGCCTGGTTATGTGAACAAGCTGTAGCATTTGAAATGCTAACCTCTGTCTCCTGCTTGCACAGCTCAACACAAACAGCCTCACTGCTCTTGCCATTGAGATAAATCTGGTAGTGCAGAAGGGGAAGAGTCCTTCTCAACACAGCCATGGTCTTCCCCATGCATTCTCCTGCCCTGAGCCCATCTTTCCAGTGCTGCTCCAGGGTCTGCCTACAACCACTTTCCCTCATTCCATTCTCCTAAGGCAGGACCGAACAGATCCCCTTCCAAGTCTTCACTGGACGGACTGGAGGCCAAGAGTCCCAGGAAGCTAATCAGGGCCAGTCATCTCCTTGGCTGCCTAACAAGGGTGGCCAGGAGGTCAAGGGAGATGATTCCCCCCCTCTACTCCACTCTCATGAAACCCTCCTCAGCGTACTGCATCTACCTCTGAGTCCCCCAGTACAAGAAAGACATGGACTTGTTAAAGTGGGTCTAGAGGCCCCTTTATGTGGGACCTTTTATAAGAAAGCTGGAGAGAGACTTTTTGCCAGAGCCTGTAGTGGTAGAATAAGGAGCAATGGTTTAAAACTGAAAGAGGGTAGAGTTAGAGTAGATATGAAGAAGACATTTTCTACTATGAAGGTGGTGAGGTGCTGGCACAGATTGCCCAGAGAAGTTGTGGCTGCCTCATCCATCCCTGGCAGTGTTCAAGGCCAGGTTGGATGGGATTTTGAGCAACCTGGTCTAGTGGAAGGTGTCCCTGCCTGTGGCAAGTGGGTTAGAAATAGATGATATTTAAAGGTCTCTTCCAGCCCAGACCATTCTGTAATTCTATGATTCTATAAGAGAATGCGTGACATAGAAGGTGCTTTTAGGGTAAAAGGAGACTGATGGTGGAAGAGCATGCTACAGTCCCACTGCAACCTCACAGTCTGAACAGGTGTCAAGGGGAAGCTAATGAAAAGTAAGAAAGGGGGAAAAGTAGTTTCTCCCAGGAATAACTTCCTGAAATAATTCACTGCTCTTCAAATCTTCATCAGCCCTTCTTGATCTCATACTTAAGCCCCCCTTCACATCCCTGGAGCTTCCTTCAAACCCACATTTTCATTCCCCAAAGCCCCACTGATGCTGTGACTCATCACCATATCTATCTCAATAAAAACCTTCACACTTCTGTCAGTTACAAAATGCAATTTTGCCTGTGACATCTCAAATCAGCTCTGCTACAAGGCATAGTAAAAGATTTAAGATGCCACATCATCTTTAGAAAAATCACTAACAGTTGCAAACATGCTATTTCAAGTGAATATAAGTGTTCATGAACATCTGTGTTTGTATATGTGCATGCACAGTAGGGTGCATGGTGCAGCCTACATGGTGGAAACCAATACTGCTTGAAGACTTGTCTTTCCTTTCAATTAAGTACTGAGTAGCAAAAGAATTAACTTAAAATAGCTTCTACAGCTGTTGACATCTCTCTTTATGATAAAATCCAGATCACTGTGTGTTTACTTATATGTTCACTTCAATGAAAAAGGGACTGATCTTAGTTTGATAGAAAATGGCTGATATATATTGGTGAAACTTTACTGCTGCCTGGTAGGGGTTCAAGAGATCTGAGTTTTTCACTTTAGACTTGGAAAATCACAGTTTTCTCAATCACCTTTAGCAGGAACTCTTCTAGAGGTGTTTTCTACAGCTGAAAAGAGGAATACAGAAACAAAATTAAGTTGCACCCCAGAAAATAGTTATTTCACACTGATACTGCAACCAGTCTACAGTAGATCTTTTCTGAACACTGACTGAACTAAAACTGAAAGCAAATTTAAATTGCTGTAAGTTATATCTTTAGTCTACGATTAGTGACAAATACAGGAAACCAGGAATTTCATCTTCACACCTCTGTTGTATTTAAAATTTTGTCTTATTTTGAAGAGATTCAATCAAGCATAGGCAGGGATTGATATGTTTAAAAGCTAACACAAAACCCCACACACTTATTCAACTTCTTAGTCCTTGTTATGCTTTTAAGTCTTCAGTGAGTATGTACTGGCCATTCTCCAATTTTTTTTCTTCACTTGCAACACTATCTGTTAATTAGATTGATCAGCAGCTGAATATTAGCTGCCAAAGTTCCCAGTCAGCAACAAGTTAAATTGACCCTGAAAGTAATAATTTCACAGTAGGAGGAAAGATCAGTGATCCACAGAATGTGTCATAGATCCTTGAAACAAGCCAGGGTTTTTAATTTGCCCATTAAGAGTTTAAAGATAAGCAGTTAAATTATAGAGATGTATCAATATGCTATCTGTTTTTCTATCTCTTTCTTTTAGGGACAGGCTACATGGGAGCACTTGCCAGATAGATTTGAAAGATCTGACTTTCTTTATGGGCTGGATTTGCAGGCCCTGCTGGTGTCATTTAAACAGAGCTCCATCTGATCTAAAGAAATAATTTCCTAGGTTGCCCAAATATCTTCATCCACAGTCTCACACAGTGGATGTATATATTTTATCTTTTTTTTCTTTTTTCCTGTTTTATTTTCTTTCTATAATTGCTCTCTGATGCAGAAATATTAAAATATCCTCAAAATAAGTACCTTGGACTAAAGGGCTAAGATCTGTAAAGGATGCCGAGATTTAGCAAAACTTAATTAATTAATAGAGAAAATTTTCTAATTTTAAATTATTTACCCATGCCCAAATACAATCCAATTGTCATTTAAGGGTAAGATTCACACAGTCAGTGAACTCTATGGAGAGACGCTAGAGCTACTGGCAAACGTGCACCCAATTACAGATTCACAATGTATTTTCATCACAGCCGCTCTCTTAAAGTTAGATATGTAAGCAAGTTAAGTGCTTTCTGATAGTAAAATATGCAGCTACATAAGAAACAGGAGTTTTCTATTATAGGTGTTTTATTGTAAGTGAATTGTAAGTAGATAAAATTCTCAAGAGTTAGAGATATAATTTTAAACAATGACACAGAGGTTTGGGTGCAAGGGAAACAGCTCTGGTTTTCCGCAAAATAGTGTTCTGTAACTATCAATGAATGCAGTAATGCAGCTTTACATACTTCATCTCTCCAGCTAAATAGTTCATTATTTTACAAAAAATTCACTTGCTTCAGTAAGGAGAGACTGGAAGAACTTTACTCCAGATCATATTTATCATCTAATATGCATTGTAATTTTTTTCTTATTCCAGTTTGGAAGAGTCATTTCATACTATGCACGTAAGGGAGCAGAACATAAAGAAGACTCAGCCTGCACAGTATTCTGTGGTGCACTTTCAAATAGTGTCTTCTTTCCTGATGTTAGTCTTGCTCCTAGATAAACTTTGTTTCTTCTTTTTTAAGTAGCCTCTCTTCAGAGCCCTAATAGAGAATACCTTTGAAGGCATTGTGAAAAGCTTCCCTTGTGAAAAAATGAAAACAAGGAAAGTACAAGCACAGTCATTGTCTCCTTTCCTCTGGGATAAATGCTGTTGCTATAACATCCTCCCCCCTGGAGAGGCACTGAACAGGATGAGCTCCACATCCCACACACCTTTTCTGGACATGACTGTTTTCTTGGCAGTGTGTCCATCAGCTCTAGAAGTGACTAACTCTGCACACAGAGAATTGTAATATTAAAGATGCGCAAGTCTAGTCTTCAAACTATCATTAGGAGATAGCATACATGGTCATATTCACACCCCCAAGCATTAGATATTGACAGTCCAATTGCTATGTCTGAAATCACTATGTGGTCAGTCTGTAGTCCAAGGGAAAAAATAGAAACATATAATACAAACAGGTTGCCCAGAGAAGTTGTAGTTGCCCAGTTCCTGGAGGAAATGGATTCTGCCCTAAGTGACTCTAGTTGTTCAGTTCTCAGCCCTTGTGCTAGTGATATATCTAAGTTATGCTTAAAAAACGAGTCAAAATTGAGCTATGGAATAGGTATATTAAAACGGGAGGAAAGTGGGAGATGGGAGAGATATTACCAAACTGAGAGACTATGTGGATTTTCATTGAACATTTAATCTCAAATTTAATCATGCTTGAACTATTAATGTTCACTTTTTATTAAGGTAAAAATTATTGATTACCTTCTATGGCATCTTATTTGTTTTAGAATATTTTAACTCCAACAGGCATTGAACCAGATTTCATTGTGCTACATATTGCTGATGAAACATTTGAATTAATTCTACTACCTGTCAACATCTATATCTCTCTCACTGTCCCTTTTTCTTCATATATTTATATATGTATATACATATATATATATAGTAGTTTGTTGTGATGCAGAGTAATATTCCTATGGTATTGAGATATACAGTCTGATATGGAAACATAGAGGTAAAAGTTAAAATTACATAAAACCCCACCTCTTCCAGAAAGAAGATGGTTATATATTAGCTAAACTTCACAATTAAATTGGAAGCTCTGGTTAATGATCCATATTTTAGTCTTTCCTAACATCCGTTACCACCCTTGAGCATATTGTGGATATTGATTTATTCATCCTTACTGCAGTGCTGAATCCCTTTCACTTCATTCAACCACTGAATGAGCAACAAAGTCTCTAAAGGAACACAGGGATGGAAATGAAATCAGAAGTCAAAAGCAGAACGTTCTTTGTGCTAGGTTCCTGTCTGAAAAGACCAAACATTTGAGCTTCCATTTAGGAATAATAGCAACTCAGCCTTTTACTTCACAGTTTTATTTTTTATATATATTTTAGCCATTAAAATGTCATAGGGAAGTGGAACATTGCCAGCTGCATCCAGGAGCTTCTGTTGTTGATGCTTCCCTTTCCTACATCAAAACAGCAGCCAAGCTTCACTACAGAGTCCATTCTCTGTGGTACACATAAAGCATGTTCAGAGGATTCTATCGAAGTCTGCTTCCTCAAATGACACAGGCCACAAAATATCACCTTTGTGAGTCACTGTTGAACTTGGGCAGGAAATGAATGCTTATGTGCTCATTTGTAAAACACTATGGTGTACCAAACTCTAGGGAATTTTATTGTTGCAAAACAGAGACAGCTACAGCTCTGAAATTACTACACAGTTAACTGGGGGAGTTAGAGAACTGAGCTTTCAAAATATAACACCTAATCCATTTTATATTTGCAAAATATTTTCTCAGTTAAACGAAGTGTGTGCCAACACACATTTACTTAATTTAAAACACAGATGGCACTTTGTTATTTATGGTCCATATGGACCAATATGTTATAATGGACCAACCTATTAAAACACCTCCTTACTCTAATCATATGGCAGCCTACAACTGCAGAGGTTTATGTAAGCAGTTTTCTTATGTGATTAAGCAAGAAAGGACTCAGGTTTTTTTTTTTTTTGGACTGACGATATAGATTCAAAGTTTGCAATTGAAAATAGGCACAATTGATGGCTATTCCTGTCTCAAAGTCATTGGCTGATCAAAGCTCAGAGCATGGTCAGCAGTCAGTTCAGCTAAAACCAAAGACTAGAATGATAAGATCACTTGTGGCATTTTTAGAAATTCCTTGATGATTTGAGCACTCTTATCCAGGTAGTAGAGATTGTTGGTTTTAAAAAAAAAGAATGATACAATCGTACAATGTTATGGGTTGGAAAAGAGCCTTTAAAAGTCATCTAGCCCAACCCCTAACATTGCTATTCTGGTTATCAAATCTTGATTCCTTCATATCTAGTTTCCTTCATAAAATTGCTACATTAAATATTTTTGAAAATCTTCAGATATCAAATATTTCTGTATATATAGAAATAGGAAATTTCTAATATCATTATATTACTAAATAAATTACTTTTCATACAGAAATCATCCCTTATTTATACCTTGTAAGAACCTTATTAATGTAAAAAAATCCAGGAGGTGGGTCAGAGACTGATATTTCTCAGTGAGAAAAATCCTGCTCTATTCCACATTTAATAGGAGATTGCATTATATGACTCCAGAATTCTTCCTTTGAGTAAATACTTCCTCATCTTAATCATTTGAACAAGCAAGGCGTCAGCCAGGATATTTGATGTTCCTTTTCCACCTCAGTGACTACACTGCTAATTTAGTCGCGATTCCTATTTTGCACTTATTTCCTACGTCTTAGGAGCACCATGTGCTTGAAACTGGTGGTGGTACTTCCTTTAAACTTTGGTTTCCTTGTTTTTTATAAGCAGTAACACTGGTACTTGTGGAGTGTACCAAATGGTGGGTTTTTTTGTGTGTTTTTTCTTTATTTCTAGATGAAGAATAAAAAAGAAAAAATTAAGTCTAAAGCATGGCACTTGTTCATTCAGAAGTTTTCTACATCAGGAAAATGTTTCTTTACATGGGGTGTATAACTTTTTGCTGTCCATAACACTGCAGTGAGCTGTGCCCATTTCCAAAATAAAGCAGATCTGTGAAGGAACTATTCTCCACATTAAAGCAACTAAGGATGATGGTCAACCTGGAAGGTGAGAGCTTTTCAACTCTTGAAAATATATTTTGCATTTTTCTGTCAACTTCTGTGACAAATCCTGTGAGAAAAATAATGTTTTAAATATCTTTTTTACATTAAAAAGACAAAAAATCCTTTTAAATGTCAGTAAAGACTAAAAAATTTAAACTGCATATATGTGTATATACTTAAGTATATATGTGTAAAGAGACTTATCTCTGGGGAAGCCAGTCCTGATCTAAAGTGTGCCATATTGACAACAGTAATTTGGGAAAATGATTGCAGATCTGTAGAGAGATTTCAAAAACTAGTTTAAAAAAATGGATCCTATGTTTAGGATCCATGAAAAAGGATTACATGGAGTGTCTTACAGGCAATTCAAGTAAGACAAGCCTTTCACTACCTTAACAGTTCGTTTTCTTTATAGATCCTCTATCAATATTTCTGAAGGAAATATAAAAAATCATAGTTACATCGAAGATACTGCTTTTTGGCTACTAAAAATTTCTTATGATTTTTTTAAAGTTAAAAGGCAAAGAACTTTGAAGGAAAATTTTGCTTACTGACTAAATATTGACTACCTCCCAAAACCATAAAAAAGCATTGTAAATCTGTATATTACACTGATTTATGAACTGATTGATGGATCAAGGATGAATGATACTGATTTTTTGCCTGAATGTGGTCACATCTTTTTCATTTAGAACCATAGACTGGTTTGGGTTGAAGGGACCTTAAAGATCATCTAGTTCTACTCCCTCTGCCCTAGCAACCTTCCACTAGACCAGGTTGCTCCATGTCCTGTCCAACCTGGACTCGGACACTTCTAGGGATGGGACATCCACAACATCACTAAGAAACCTGCTCCAGTGTCGCAGCACCCTTATAGTAAAAAAATTCTTCTTTATATCTAACCTAACCCTCCCTTCTTTCAGTTTAAAACCATTACTCATTGTTCTGACACTACAGGTTTTAATAAAAGTCTTTCTCCATCTTTCTTATAAGCTGCCTTTATATATTGAGAGGCCCCAGTAACGTTTCCCCGGAGCCTGCTCTTCTCCAGGCTGAACAACCCCAACTGTACAAGCATTTCCTCTTGCAAGAGGTGTTCTATCCCTCTGATCATTTTCATGACCCTCCTCTGGTCCTGTTCTAACATGTCCATGTCTTGCTTGTACAGTGGGCCCCAGAGCTGGACTCAGTACTCCAGGTGGGTCTCACAAGGGCAGAATAGAGGGGGAGAGTGCCCCAGTCTGTGACAAATGCAAGGTCCTACACCTGGGTCAGAGCAATCCCAGGCACAGCTACAGGTTGGGCAAAAAGGAAATTTATGGCAGTCCTGTGGAGAAGGACTTGGGGGTGTTGGTCAATGAGAAAATGAACATGAGCCAGCAGTGTGCACTCACAGCCCAGAAAGCCAACCATATCCTGGGCTGCATCAAAAGGAGCGTGACCAGGAGGTCAAAGGAGATGATCCTGCCCCTCTACTCTGCTCTCGTGAGACCTCACTTGGAGTATTGTGTGCAGTTCTGGTGTCTTCAACATAAAAAGGATATGGAACTGTTGGAACAAGTCCAGAGGAGGGCCACGAGGATGATCAGGGGACTGGAGCACCTCCCATATGAAGACAGGCTGAGAAAGTTGGGGCTGTTCAGTCTGGAGAAGAGAAGGCTGCGTAGAGACCTCATAGCAGCCTTCCAGTATCTGAAGGGGGCCTACAGGAATGCTGGTGAGGGACTCTTCATTAGGGACTGTAGTGATAGGACAAAGGGTAAGGGGTCAAAACTTAAACAGCAGAGGTTTAGATTGGATATAAGGAAGAAATTCTTTACTGTTAGGATGGTGAGTTACTGGAATGGGTTGCCCAGAGAGGATGTGAATGCTCCATCCCTGGCAGTGTTCAAGACCAGGTTGGATGAAGCCTTGAGTGATATGGTTTAGTGTGAGGTATTGCTGCCCATGGCAGGGGGGTTGGAACTGGATGATCTTAAGGTCTTTTTCAACCCTAACTATTCTATGATTCTATGTATATTCTATGATTCTATTCTGTGATCTATTCTATGATGTTAGGCCAGCAATCACCTGATTCCTTTTTTTTAAAATAAAACAACTAACAAATAAGCATGTTTGAAAGCTGTTTAATATACGAATGGAAGGGGAGCAGCTGACCCCACAAGAAATGAAATATTTTTAAAATTATAAAGGTTTCTCACAAAATATTTATTTTAATGCCATACTCCCCTATCACTAGACTTATCAGAGTGTCATAAGTATATCAATAATGAAACAAAGGTTTTAGGAGATACCTCTAAATGCATTGATTTCAATTTAGTGATGATCCCCTATCAAACAAATCCACACCCATGAAGAATAATGTAATATTTGCAATGTAGGCAGAGCTGTACTTCTAGGCATCACCAAAGTTAGGTGAGTTAAAATCTGGTTTTGTGTCCATTATGATTCACAATAGGATTTTTCAGAAGGGGATTTGATGTCATTTTGTTTCCAAGTTTTAAAAAAGTTATTTGAATCTGCATGAAGACCCTAAGCCGAGTTTTGGGAACAGAAAGTGAGAAAGCTCCAAAATAAGAATTCATTAGACCTACAACCTGCTCCCATCAG
This sequence comes from Melopsittacus undulatus, assembly GCF_012275295.1. NCBI lineage: Eukaryota > Metazoa > Chordata > Aves > Psittaciformes > Psittaculidae > Melopsittacus > Melopsittacus undulatus. The sequence continues at coordinate 17,773,026 of NC_047529.1, forward strand.
TTATTTTATACAATTTCAAAATGGGTAAGAAAAAGTTTAGGGGTGGGAATAATTTGTTTAATGAGCCATAAGAAGGCACCATGAGAAAGGAACAAGCAGCTCTGCATTCTAACTGAAGTCCTGTTACACAGTAACAAAAAGATTTACTCTGCATGACTTGCATACTTCAAAATAAGCACCATAGATTTAAGGGCTGCCTCTGTATCGATTTTGTAAATTACTCCAGAGCTATTTATTTAATTACTTATTTATTTTTGTGATCAATAAACAAAGAAAAAAAAATCAGGTCAAAATCTCAGCTATGAGTCAGAATTCCCAGGTCATATTCAAAACTATACTGCTTGAAAGAAAGGGCTGTTGACTTTAGTGAATGATCAGCAAAACAAAGCAAGGAAGGTCTTATGTACCGAATGACATGTAATAAACTCTCATCAGACTGAAGCCAACTTGAAGCATCAGTCTTTCACTTAGCGACATCAAACTCATCATAAGTATGTATTCTAAAATGACATAAAAATCACTGACTGGATAGAGAACATAAATGGATATTGGTGCCCTTAACAGGAGAAAGGTGATGATAATCTTGGAGCTATTCATCCACTTGGTTAGCTGAACAGCTGTGGATTTTCCTCTATTGACTAAACTCTGTTGAGTGCAATGTGATTTGAACAAGTAGTGCCCACCTAGATGTACACAGTTAAATATAGATGTTTTATTCTGCCAGCTAATCTTATCTGCAGCTTCAGCAGTTCTACTGCTGACAAAGTTATTGTTTAACAGTGAAAGTGCTGCAATATAAAGTTGTCAACTAGCACAATATTCTATGAAAAGAAGAGTGATCAGGTCAAGGGAGGTTATTGTCCCCCTGTATTCCACTTGTGAGACACCACTCGGAGTACTGCACCCACCTCTGAGGCCTCCCCAGCATAAGAACATTCAAAGGAGAAACTGGACCTTTTGGTGCAGGTCCAGAGGAGGCCTCAAGAAAAGAAGGCTTCAGGGAGAACTTAGAGCAGTTTATCAGTACCTAAAGGGGCCTGAAGATAGCTGGAGAGGGACTTTTTACAAGAGCATGCAAGGATAAGATGAGGAGGAATGGCTTTAAACTGAAAAAAAAAGTAGATTTAAATTAGATACTAGGAAGAAATTCTTCACTTTGAGCAACATGGTCTAATGGAAGTGTCCCTGCCCATGGCAGGGGAGTTGGAACAAAATAACCTTTAAAGTCCCTTCCAACTCAAACCATTCTAGGATTCTAGGATTTTAATATTATATCTCAGCTTTCAGAGATACTATAAAGGTGACAAACCTCCCTTCACTGGTCAAAAATTACAGTGTTTCCCTGTTCAGTCACACAATTGCTACGACAAACGCAAACTTGAAAACTCTATCTTGGCTATTGCTTCATTCAGCATTAAAGCTGCAATTAATAAGCTTAATTTTATGATCACGATGCATTTGCAATAATAAGCATAGTAGGCCGGGATTATAATTAAGCACGTTCAGTTTTGCAGGATTCAGAGACTGTTGGTTAATGAAGCTCGATGTGATACTGTCAGTAACAAATCTGATAATTGCTTACAGGGAAAAGGCAATTTCAACAAATGCTCCTTTATGCAGGTGGCTGGTGGAAATTGCTTTCAGTCAATTAAGCCTTCAATTACTTTGGATGAGTGAGACAGGATCCTTTAGCTAATTATAAGCCCAAATCCACTATAAGTAAGTAAATATTTTGACAGTGTTGAAATTGACTTCTGTAAAAGCATGTATAATATTTATAAGCATTAAAAAGGTCGCATATTGTATAATCATCATTCAGTGCATTCAATGCCAGCAAAAGGAGATTCATGATCTCAATAGCCAGTCAATATCACTGGAGTAATATCTTTATACTGTGAACAATTGATAGTTTTCTGAAATATTGTCAGAGATTATATGGCTTATAAATACCTGAGTCTTGTATCACTTCTGAAAAAGGAGGAAGTTAACCAGTCAGAAAACATGTTCCAAGTTTATGGGAAAAGTGTATATTAATATATACTGTACTGGAAAAGCCATAGCCACTCATTTTGAAGCAGAATTTTATACTCCTCTGCATGAAAGAATAGGCTGAATAAAAATAAGAAAAAAAAATATTTTTTTGGCCTCAGACAGAAACAAATACTTCGGGGGAAAAAAAAAAAGAAAAAAAGAAGGAAAAGGATACTCCAGCTGCCCTGAAGATTCACTTGACATGGCTTAGGTCCCGACTTTGTCATCCTTGCTTTGTCTCCTCGCTCATCTGAAAAGAAATGTAAATAGAAGATTACTACCATCCACTTTCAGGAGAACTGGTTGTAAATCATCACAAAGATGTCATAGGAGATTTTCTTGTTCAGGTGAACAAACTGAATACATAGCAACTGAACAAGGAGAGTATGTGGAGTAGTTCCTATAAAGGTTAAGGTTATCCTGTGCAGCATTTTAGTTTCTTTGATTTCTATAAAAGATTTGTTCTCAAAGCAGGAAATCCAGCATGAAGTCCCGCAGCATACCTTGAACAAGGACGAAGACCAGAAATCAGCTTGCCTGAATGTCCTGAGCTATGTGAAAGGAGATTTCTGTTAAGTAAACATTGATTTTAAACTGTAGGTATAACAAATACGTCTCAAGAAAAAACAGATTTCTTGAATACCAATGATCTGATTATAATAACAGCGTTTAAAGTCTATGATAATTTAGTCACATTCTGTTTTAAAATAATGGTCTAATGGCAAATCTCTGCAAATTTATAACTGCAAGTGAATGATTAAGCAGGATTTTTTAACTTGTTTCTAGAAATTTAATTGAAGCAAATGAAGGAAATGAAGCAAAAGTTGGTACCTCATCTTTTAAAATATAGACTCACTAACTTCTTCTGGAATCATGCTTCATTATCCTTTATATATTCTCCCTTTCATTAGGGTTAGGGTAGTTAGGCAGATAGATAGAATATCATCCTTTGCTATTAATGTTATGAATGATAAGGCCCCAAACTTTATACAGGGTTTCTATCTTTAAGGTTTCTCTGAGTATTGAGTATTAGTACTTCCTTCACAAATGCAAATATTTGCATTATTCCTTTTTCCTATTAAAATACAAGATTAAAACTACAAAGCATGCCATTAAAATGCAAAAGGGAAATACAGAGCGTCTGTGATTGAACAAATGCAATAAAATGACTTTCTGTTTAGACTGTGAGCACATGATCTCAGTCTCATGATCTCATAAGTTCTATACCTTTTGCTACGAACATATTACCTCCAAGGTGGTACCAAGAGAAAAGGTGTATAAAGGATGCTGTTTCTTTGAACTGAACAAGAAGAGAATATGCGATCCATCCACAAGCCTCGTTGACTAAGCTTTGAAATTACTGATTTTTGGCTAAGATACTGCTGCCTTACTCATAAATTACTCTTAACTTGTGATCCATGGCATCACAAGGTCTCTGAATTACTTCTACTGGTTAAAAAAAGATGTGATTAAATATGGAGATGTTACAAAAAGAATAAAAAACTATGATTACATCTATTTTTAATACTTTTTTTTTACTATTCTCCTTCCTGCTTTCCCTTGTTTAAGGAAGACAGTTAGGAAAGGTCTTCTTGGCTGTGGACTCTTAGTTCCTGTACAATGTAAATTGAAGTAAGTAATCCTTATCTGTATTCAGAGAAAAAGATAATATTGATTTTCTGTGGTAAAAGATAACTCATGTTTAGCAACAAGTCAGATCCTGTTACTGAAGAGTAATATATTCTGTATCTCTGTTTAATACACTTCCTTAGCAACCCAACATCAACTGTAAGTAGTTTAAAGTGCTTGGCCAAAGTTTGGGAGTGATCTATTGTGATAAGAAATATAAACTGGTTTAAAGAGGACATTTTATGAATTTAAAAGAAACTATCTAATTCAGTTGTCTGCAATACCAGTGGGACTGGACTTTACAGCTCAGAAAGTCCCTTCTAGTCTTGCATCCAAGATTTCTTCTGATGTGAAGCTGTAAGAAGTGTAGCAAACATTTGTCTCACGCTAGTTTTTGAGAACATGGTTTGATATTCAGGCTAAAATATTTAAATGATCTAATTGCTTATTCTCACCATTTTCCCAAGCTGCTTTTCAGATGGTACCTGAGCATGAGTGGCTATTTGAAAAACTATATTAAATATTACAGAGGCCCAGAATAGAATAAATTGCCTGAAAGCCTTGTTGAGACTTAAACTCTGGAGAACGCGAATGAATTTGTCAAAGCTAGGTGGGAACAGCCATACTATGAAGGAATCCTCAGCTGGTAAGCAGTTAGTATGTCCAAAGCCTGCTTTTTCCATAATGCATACATAGTATTGCGGAGAACACAAAGCTGCTGTGCCCCACAGGCGGTGGAGTGGCTTTCAATGCTAAAGGCCGTTTTCTACAGTTCCACATATACCAGGCTATGCAAATCTCCCATAATGTTGAGTCAAGCACTAGCACAGAAGTGTCCCACCATCAAGAACTGGATTGTTTGCAGCCCTCATATCAGTACTGTATGGTGGAATTTACTTTTTCAAGGACAATGTAAGACTTCCTTCATTTTTTATCCTATAAAAAATAAGGGTAATGCTACCTTTAATCCATTTTTATTTGTCCATTAAAGCAGACATTAAATATCAGGATTATTTAAATATGACACTCCCTTGGGAGTTGCTGGGAGTCACTCAGTGTTAAGCCAAGCTGAACTGATTATGAAATGATTGTAAGAGTATATTTGATTTTAAATGATAGATAGTGCTTAAGTAAATGGTAAGGATTAGCTGAAACTTCCAATAGGTGTGATACAATTAAATAGCTAAGGAATACCTATTACAAAGAATACTTTTGGAATTTGTATGAAGTTCCACAGATCCTGAAAGCTGTGGTACTATGACTGCCATACTAATTCACTGCAATATCAGAAGGTCAATTAACCCAGAGAGAGCTTCATGCTCTGACTGTATTGCTCACATTGCAAGCTCCTGGTGTTCGCAGTAACAGCCAGGTAGAAATCTGACTATTGCTTATACCACTTCGAAACATGCATGACAAAGACAGAAAAGGTTTCTCAGCTTGTATGTGACCAGATATTTCTTAAGATATAATTTCAAAGAGGTAAAAAGAAAGACAAATACCTCAAATTACTTTATACTCTGATATCATTCATTTCTGCAGTCTTCCTGTGAGTCTGAAGATGAACTCTTTTCATTAAAAATCCATTGACTTTAGTTTTTAAAAATGGACATTATGGGGAAAGGCTTGTTTCATTGCCAAAATTATGGCAAGAAATGTTTTTCTGTATCAGTTCTGAGTGAGACAATATTATGAACTTCTCTTTTATTGCTGAAGTGTAGGTGATAAATAACTAAATATCATTCAATTATCCTGGCTATTTTGGTTGGACTAGATGGCCTCCAGAGGTCTTTTCCAACCCTAACAATTCTGTGAAAACTCCACAAGCCCAATAAGTGTCAAGCTATTTATCTGTTGCAAACACAAAATTGTGGAAGCTGAACTTAGCGGATTCACAATCAAATTTTCTGTTTAAATGAATGCATCCTTATGTCTGCAGAGGCCTGTGGTTCTCAGTAGTATATGACCAAAGGTGGTAAACATGTGGTTTTCCAGAGCAAAACTGAGCTTTGTCTTTTTGTTAGGAAAAATTAAACAAATAAAAACATTATGCAAGTGTCCTGAAACAGTAGTGTTGTGAGAAATATCTGCTGAAATGTATAACCCCACTGTGCCTTGAGTCAGATCTTCATTCAGATCGGATTCCCCTCATCGGTTTACATAGTGAATTCAGGCTCAGATGTGGCCTTTATGAGAGACTGCAATTATTCAATGTTTTGGGATAGTTTACAGTAGTAGTATTCAACCTGTGGCTTATAAACCCACCAAGAACTATTCTCTTAACCTCCGTATGTCCTCATCCCAGCAATTAACTCCACTGTCTACATGATATACAGAGCCCAAACTTACTACACTATAAGGTGACACAACATTGTTTATGTGACAGCATGTAGTCCTTTCATTCTGCAAATGGGACTACACTTATTCAAGTGATGTAAACATAGCCAAGCCTGTCTTCTGACTTTGAGGCCATTGGGCTCAGCTACAGCTGTTACATTAGAGACAGTATGGCTGGATCCTAAACTGTTAGTTGGGGATGATCCTTGGAGCATGGTAGCTCCTGAATGTTACCTTCGAATTGTCCAGAAAGTATTTATCAGCCTGAGATCCAGCTGTGGCCCGTGCTAACAGTTTAAGCAATAGGCTTTGCACTGTAGTACGATGTGTAGGGTCATGCCCTACATAATTTATGAATATAAATATAAAGGCTGGTCCATCAGTTGGAGAGCTGTGAAACTTGGAGTTGATGTAAAAACTTTGAGTATCAGGAAACACCCCAGCACCATGGGATTCAGATGGGCTGAAAGACTTACTAAGCAGACTTGTCTAATCAGTATCCCACAGGTATTTTAACTTTCCTTACAGGGGTGACATCTGGCAAAATTCAGATTTTGTTGTCAACTTTGATAAGTCAGATAGATATCTTTGATTGGAGGATTTCAGAATGAACATCCACATTCAGCACTTACTGCCAAGATTAAGACAATCCCTTCCTATAGAATTATAGAATCATAGAACAGTTAGAGTTGGAAAAGACCTTAAGATCATCTAGTTCCAATCCCCCTACCATGGGAAAGGACACCTCACACTAAACCACGTCACCCAAGGCTCTGTCCAACTAGGCCTTGAACACCATCAGGGATGGAGCATTCACAACTTCCTATAGTCACATCTGTTTTGGTATTAGTCATTCAATACTGTCACACTGATGCGTTAATTACACATTGTTTGTGTGATAGATGTTTTTACAGGAACTCTCCAGGTGATTAAACTTGCAGCAGTTCAGGGAATTCAAAAATGTATTTTCCTGTTCCAAGCTGAGTCTACCAACTGTGCTCATCAAACTGGTTGCTGACTCTCATCTACCTCAGACAAGTATGAACTTGAAATTCAAGGTGTGCCCCAGACAGCTGTGGCATTTCCTTGGAATTCTTTTGAGAAGACCTGGTGTGTGGTCACAAGAAACATATTTGGCAGCCTTGGAAGACTTCAAGTATTGCTGCCAAACATCTGTCCCAGGCTGCCACCTTAATTAATATAATGTAAGATATGCAAATGAAATAAATATCTATTCAAATAAATGTTTTTCCATAAGTTTTTAATTACATTTTAGGACTGCTGCAGTTTATGTTGCTTTGTCCACTTACTTGCCAGAGATACAAGATGACAAGCATACTGACCTTCTATGATGAATAATTCCAACAGCTAGTAATGTGCTGATGATGGCATTTGTGGTATTGATGTTGCTTGTGACCCTGGACTCAAATTTTTTAATACCAGAAGGCTCATGGACTCAATTTTCATTGATCTTGGAAGGGAAAGGACACGCAGAATAGGAAATTCTCAGAGACAGAAGCTCCATTTTGTGTAGAAGTTAAGTCCTTATTGTATTGTACAGATATAAGAGGACACAGGCCATCACCACTTTGAGGAGCCAGTGGATACTGTTAACTTTGGTTTGTCACCTCTACCAGCCAATAGATGATGATGGTTTTGCTTCTTTCAGACCAGTTTTATTTTCCCAGACTGTTTCCATTTTTTCAGATAATAAATTGCTGTTACAGTTCTTTGTACTTATAAATGGTATCTCTGGATGTCTGAGGCTTCTGGGTACCTCAGCTACATTTCAAAAAGGCCAGATGCAGTTTTCCTGGATGTTTTTAGTTTGAAGGCTTATTTCCCAGGCTCAGAGCTCCCAGGCTGGCAGGCAGTTTCTCTGCCAGTATTTTTCAGCAGACATTTTCTTCTGTTCAGTAATTTTCACTTTCCAACCAGGCCTCCTTTAAGGCTGCTCATACTGCAGCTCTGTAGAGAAAGATCCAGTCTGCTTAATCTACATGCTTCAGTCTCTCAGCTGGAAATTCAGTCCCTCCTGAAAGGGATGCTTCTCTCTTAATGTAAATATCTACCTCCCCCAGTGTGAGCGCTTTTATTTCTGCCTAAGAAAATTGGTATTTTATGTAAAAAAATCCAAGCTCTAGTTCTAATTTAGGCAGGATTTAGGCTGGATAGTACTAAATCATATGCACTATGATGTGAAGCTGAAAGAGTTCAAGAAGGCAGATATGATACATAATCATTCAGCATTTTAATCTGAAGAACAAGTAGTACTGATGATGGTGAGAAAAGCAGAATCTAGAGAAAAAAAGGAGAGGAACTATGGGGAATAAAGGCTAAAACTATTGCTAGCCACTGACTGAGATTCTAAGAGTGCCAAAAGAAATGCTCTATTTTGGACAATTAAAGAGTCTTCTTTGCGAATGGTCTGATAAATTCTAGCATTCCTTTCATTTCCAAGACTATTGGTCTTTAAAACATTTTTTTTTCAATATGTATTGCATGTGTCTATAAGACAAAGGCTCGATTTGTTCTTAGGTGCTTATGTGATAAAACCAAGATCTTTACAAAAAGTGAATTTTGGCAAAATCTCTGTATAAAAAAGGTTTACAAAATAAATTTTATTTTATCTTGTTAAATGCTATGCCTCTGAAATGAGCTACCTTGAAGAATTGTCTTTATGATGTTGCAGAAAGGAATCTAATCTGACATTTGTGACCAACTTTGAATTGTCCACAGTGAACCTAACTGTCCCTCCCCAGCCCCCTTTCCCAAGGACTATAAATGGACTATAAGTCATATACCTGATGCTGCATATTACCAGACAAAAGTTTAAAGTGATTCACAATTTCCCTTATACCATATGAAATTAAGTTCTTTTAGTAATCAATTGTGAATGGTCTTCGTTTTTCTGAGATTTGTCTGTACTTATGGACTGCAAAAAGAAAAAAAAATATTTTCAGGAACTGCAAAGAGTCAAAAGCTGGGATTTGTGGGATTGCAGCAGATCGATTTATAGTGTTTACAGATTGTGTGCCCAGATAATTTCAAAGCACATGGTATGAAGGGGTCAGATCAGCCTCATGCCAACATTTTTTGCAGCATCAGGCAAGACTGTCACTTAAGACCTAGCCAAAAGATTTACAATGTAAATGGTGAGTGCATATGGGCGTGAGATTGCCTAAAGTCCCCAGCTGCCAGTGTAGACAAAGCCTTAATTAGCCAATAATGCTGGAAATTTGTGCTAGTATGGAAGTTTTCTTTATTCAGTAAGCAGTTTCTCAAATAATACTGAATTGAAATCAACAACCGGTTTGACAGGTAACCGAGGAATGTGGCTTTAGCTCAGTACTTATTAACTAAAAATTCAATCAGTTAGCTAAAGGTAAAAGTTTATCATTAGATCTCATGAGACATTTGGTACACTAAGCAAATGAGAACACATTTCTTTTAAAAAGATTAGATATCTATATTTGGGGATTTAATTCCTCAGGGAAAAACTTGATTACGTGGCCATTTTTTATAGATTCAGAGAAATACAGTGTCTGTGGAAGATGTAAGCAGTCTTAAGTGATTGTTCCACAGGTAGCTGAACTACTTTTGCACATTGGGCTTAGAAATTCAAGAGGTCCTAGGAGTTTAAACACAGAGTTCTCAGTAATAGATATTGTAAGTAACATCTTGTATATTCAACTTTAGGTAAAGACACCAAAGCAGACTTCAATAGTTTATTTTATCCTGTGAGTTAATTGTGTTCCTTAGCCCTTATTTTCTTAACATGTGAAATGATGAAGCTGCAAAGAATGCTAAACCTTAGTCAGAAAAATGCTTTATCTTAAAATTCTAATTATGGAAGACAATGCAAATGTATGTTTGTTTGTTTTCCTTAACTATTCTCTAATTGGTCTAAGGTTCTGTCATTCTTTTGTATACAGGGAAAAGAGGACCAGGCATATTTATTTCCTCATGACTTCCAAAAAGACAAGATTTCTGAATTATCTGATGCACTGGAACAGAGAATGTAAAGGAGCAGATAGCTAACCAAACTGGCAAAATCTACCTTAGGAAAACAGAAATCTGAATCTTATGACACTGACCAAATATGGAGGCTAATAATCTATATCAGCTGCCTGCAGTAATTTTTATTCTCCTCATCTAAGATAGAAATGGGACACTAAGACAAAGCAAGGATCAGAAAAGGATGGAGAGAAAGCCTTCTTTCAAAGATGACGTTTACCTCATGAGACTCTGAACATTGATAAGACAACTCAGGAAAGAGTCAAGGTTTGAACTGTCTCATACTAAAAGAATCTCAGGTGAATCATCCTAAAGTACAGAGGCAAATTCTCATATACACAAAGTCTTTCTGTATAGGAGTGTGATTGTGGCAATGTAAACAGGTGAGAGGAGAATACAGCAAATCCATTTGCTCATATTTAAAGTTCCCTCCAGGCTGACACAGAAGACCAAAGAAACCTTGGTATAAATCAAAGTTCAGTCCAAGTGAACTTTGGTTCACATATAGGCATGCAAGAATGAGCAGTTTAATGTCAATAACAATATTTGAGAAGTGTCAAAAAAGCTAATTTGAAGCTCTTGCTCTATCTCATTTGTATTCCATTCTCTTTAATTCTGGAGAAGCCTGAATGGTTTCATAACCTTTTAATGACAAAAGCAAGCAAATTCTCATACTGTGCACTGTCTACATTTTTCCTGTGGTTAAAAATCCTTATTACACAAGTGCACACACCTCATGATCATCTTCAAACCAGGACTAGTTTCATGAAACCTGAAGCTTCATGTTTAATGGATGAACAACATCCAGGACTGTGGTGAGAAATAAATCCTAGATTTTGCTTTAACTATAAATATTACGCTGCATTGGAAGAACCAACCTTTTGAGGTGTAGCACAGCCAATAGTGGTTACAATGGCAGCAGCATTTCCCAGGACTGTGCCAGGCTTTTACTACTTTGCAATAGCTGGGTACTACTGAGTAGTTACTAGTACATTTGTTCAGTTTCAGAACCCATTGAATTATGCTACTGTTATGTTTTCCCTATAACAGATAAGGCTATGGAAATGAGTGAGACCAGCATTTCTTTGCCAGTTCTAGAACCTTCTGTAAGTTGGAATTCCTTTGTCTGAAAATTAGATAGACACTAGATATTAATTACTTCCTTTGGGTAACAACTGCAGCAGCAGGGACCAAGGTTCCTTGTCTTCCTTGGAACAAAGACGAAGAAAAGATTTTATTCCATTCTACATCATTTCAGAATTTCAGAGGAAGTCTAATGAGGTCTACTTAACACACCTTAACCCAAAAGTATCCCCTGCAATAACTGTCTTTGCAACAATGGACTAAGTAGTAAATGACTAGATGACAGTAACTCTTGTGAAGAGATGACAGTAAATCTTGTTGTGGCTTTAGTAATGTTGAGTTTACTAATACATTCCAAGCTCAGTCAGGGGGATTTGACTTGCCTGTTTGCTTTAAACAATATATGTTTATATTACCAAATGTGTTTGTATCTAGTGCATAACGGACTACCTGCCATTGTCAACAAAGACGAGATTAACTGTTACGGCCTTTTAAGTTCAGAACAAATATGAGTAAATCAGTGTGAATGTTATCTATGACCACTTTATTGTGGATCAAAGAAATCAACAAACAGAAGAATAAAAATTCCTTCCTCAGTTTTAAAGAACGAGTCTTGCAACCATTGCTAATAAGTACTCCAATACATACTAGCATGGTCTTAGTCTCTTGAATTTAGATACACTTGTAAGTGTGAGATGCAAGTCATCTAAGTATTCATCACCAGTCATTGCAGATTTAAGTATCTACAACGTAGTGTGGACATTTGAGCAAGGTGATCAAGTTACTGTTGTTACCAGTGAAAAAAATAAGGTGTGATTAAACATATAGATGTAATGTCCCCTCAAGCCCTTGTTTTTCCCTGTTGTCTGTAAAGAAAGGATGAGTCTGACCTGGTGAGATGTGGGCATCTATTTTCTAGCCACCTAAATATATGCAAATGTGTCATACTCTCCTACTCCTAAAAGTGACATCTATGCCAAAGGAGTAAATTCTTATATCCTCTCTTAATATTATTGCTGTTCTCACTGATTTCAAAGAGCAGCTGCATAAGAGGAGTGGAGCCGTTCACTTACCCATCTTTGGTCTGGTGAAATGCTGGTACAGTGTGTGGGTGTCTGTGAACATGGTAAGTTGCATCAAATTTCGGTTAAAAGCCTCTTTTTAATAAGCAGGAAAACTATACATGCTGCTTTGGTTATGTTACTTCGAAGAATAAAAGTGGTAAGTGGTAAATACATGCCTGGGAATGCAATGACTTCCCAGTGCTCCAATGTGATTGCGCCTGTGGACTCATACCACTAATATAAAAGAGGTGTCAAATGAGTTGAAATCAGTGAAGCAGATGTAGACATTTTGCTAGTTAGCTTGGCAGAACAGAACTTTGTGAAATAAATGAGCAGTCGGTAAAGCTTAAAGAAAAAGGGGAGAAAACAGGGCCTTGGCAAAATAAGATGATTGTGGCTTGTGGCTAACTAGGAATATTTCTGCTTTAAGTCTCCTTTTACATCAATCATATTCCCTACTAAAATAACTGAACTCTCATAATCTTATTTTTTCTCAATGTTATTTGCCTTGACACCACTTGAGAAAATTCAAGAAACATGCTACTTTTCCAAAGTCACTTCCAACTTTTTATCAGAAGGTAATTCTCAGAGAATCTGCAATATCTTTTTCTTTTCATGTTTCTAAAGCTCTTGAGAAAATTAAAAAAATCCTGCATAACTGCAGACTGCTAAACATTAAGGATCTCATCCAATCTAGTCTGTCCATTATTGCTGAATAAGGTGAATCTCTTGTAAAGAATGCTTTATCCTACTCTTCAGAGACACCTCTGAAATAGGTGCCTCATCTCACATAGATGTGATGAATAGCCCTTCTAACAGCTATTTCTCTCCATCTACTACATAAGAAGCCTACATTATGTGTTAGGTTAGATCGTTAAGGTAAAAAGATTAAATTAGGTCAAATAAATTCTACTCTTTGTAGAACTATTTTATTACTGCATTTCCAATGCCATAATTATGAATAAGATGAACACCAGAACAAAGGAATGCAATCTAATTTCTTCTATATATATATATATATATTTTTTTTTTTTTTAATGTGAGATCCCCTTTTAATTCTGGAAGAGCCAAATTAAGGAATTTTCTTACCATACGGATAAATGTTATTCAGGAACATACTCCTAAGTTTTGCTGAGGCAGAAATTCAAGTATTTGAAGCACAGAAAAAAAAAAAAAGAAGCCTGGCATTTAAGCAAACTGACATCTGTTTCATTAACAAACAACCTGGATAGCTTGGTTTTGTGTATAAGAAGTTTTCATTTGTCATTACTCTGTAAACTGAAGGAACTGTTTAATCAGCTTCAGCAAAGCATAATCCCTTAACTTTGACATTTTTCCCTCACAGAACTTAGCAATGCAAGCCATATTATGAATACCTGGAAGCATTGCAGCAGATTCACAATAGCAACCTGTCTTAGTCTGCCCATATGAAATTGTTTCTGGGACAAATAAAAAAAAAAAAAAAAAAAGAAAATTACAAAGAGAAAACAAGAAAATGGCTCTCATTTGGTAAATTCATATTAATAGCCTACAGTCATAGTCAATGTCAACTGACTTAGTGAGGAATATTTAACATTAATGTTTGAGTAGTCCCCAGAAAATCAACCTCTCTGTTTTAAGTTAGTTGCACAATTTAACAACTGGCAGAAGAGGGTTTTCAGCAAGTCAGTTGCTCCATTGATGTGGAAATGACAAGATTTATGACATACATTTACATAGAACAGAGGTGGGGACAGCTTGGAAAAGTTATCAGTGTACGGAAATTTTCAAGAACTTAAATCTGAGGTTTCCATCATGGACCATATGTGTGCCACTAATGGGCACCGCTAAATAGGTTATTCTGTATAACAAAGGCTATAAAAAGGAAAGCAGAACAAGCAGTACCTGTCATCCTCCATAAACATCTCAAGAGTGGTAAACTGCATAAGAATCCACCCCTCGTTAAGATATTCAGGGGAAAGAGAGCAGAGGGAAAAAAGACAGAAGGAATCCAATCATGCATATTGAACCCTGGGATATGCCTGACATTACTGAACATTTCCCTTCTTATCAATGTGGGAAATTACTGACTTCCCCAGTGTTAATGACCATAGTCATCTCACAATATCAGAACCATGTTTTGGTACCTTCTTTTGGCTGCACCTCTTCGTTCCATCTTGATTTAGAATCCATACCTGTTCCCTTGTGCAATTTGCAAATATTGTGCCCCAAATTCATGCTGATTTGTAGTATAGTAAGGGATGGCTGTTATTCTGTGTGTGCTAAAAGGAACAACAGACTTCACTGGTGCAGGATGAGTACCAGCAGGAATGAAAGAGCAGTGATTTTAAATTTATTGCATTAGTTTTGGGCTTTGGTAAGATCTATATCTTTTATTTTCAGAATTTCTCTATTGTTCTCTCATATTGTTCAATTGCTAGAGAACATTCAAATGGCACATTAAAGCTTCTATTTTTTTAAAAATAAGATACACAGAAAAAGAGTAATTTAAAAAGCTCTTTACATGTCTGAGCAAATTAATTTAGCCATGAGTTTTCACTTTCAAAGTTGCCTTGAGAGAACAAAAGTGGAAGTCAGCTTACCTGCCCTCGAGTGTGTATACAGAGGGGTCTATGTTCAAGTTGGCTACCTAGGCTGTCCACTACAGCCAGCAGAAATTGAGTAAACAGACAAGTTTTCACTGATTCATCATGTGCTGTGAGAGGTATAAGGATACATATCTATTTCTTTAGAATCACAGAATCATAGAATAGTTAGGGTTGGAAAGGACCTTAAGATCATCCAGTTCCCACCCCCCTGCCATGGGCAGGGACACCTCACACTAAACCACGTCACCCAAGGCTCTGTCCAACCTGGCCCTGAACACCATCAGTGATGGAGCATTCACAACTTCCTTGGGCAACACATTCCAGTACCTCACCACCCTTATGGTAAGGAACTTATTCCTTATATTCAGTCTGAACTTCCCATGTTTAAGTTTTGACCCACTACTTCTTGTCCTATCACTACAGTCCCTAATGAAGAGTCCCTCCCCAGCATCCCTATAGGCCCTCTTCAGATGCTGGAAGGCTGAGGTCCCCAAGCAGCCTTCTCTTCTCCAGGCTGAACAGACCCAACTTTCTCAGCCTGTCTTCATATGGGAGGTGCTGCAGTCCCCTGATCATCCTCGTGGCCCTCCTCTGGACTTGTTCCAACAGTTCCATGTCCTTTTTATGTTGAAGACACCAGAACTGCACACAATACTCCAAGTGAGGTCTCACAGAGCAGAGCAGAGGGGCAGGATCACCTCCTTTGACCTGCTGGTCACACTCTTTTTGATGCAGGCCAGAATATGGTTGGCTTTCTGGGCCACGAGTGCACACTGAAGCCGGATCATGTTCATTTTCTTGTTGACCAACAACCCCAAGTCCTTCTCTGCAGGGCTGCTCTGAACCTCTTCTCTGCCCAATCTGTAGCTGTGAAAATAATGTCCAAGCATGGTTCAGGAATCAGCATAGGTCAGAGGCCATTCTCAATAGCCAGTTTTAATGCAGTTGTCTAATTTGGAGGCTGAGTCAGCAACTTGTTTAAGAGCTATATATGTATGTATATATACATGCACATATACATATTTCTATGTATGCACAGAGAAGGGAACAACAATAGTCTATCTATGTGTATATATGAAAATATATTTGTAAATATATACACATACAATGGATAATGCCTCAGAGCACGAGAGATGCTAACTCCAACATCTCCATTTTTGTTTATTTGTAGTTATGTGTTTACTGTTTTTACGTTCTATGCCTTTCTTCTGGGCTTATTGTACAAGTTCAAAACCTGAAAATTATTGTTTATTTTATACATTAGGAAAATTCTATGTTTCAAAATCCAAACTGCAGGTTTGAAGACCAAAGTACTGCAAACGGAGCTAATACATAGATCACAAGTCTACGAACTAAATTACTGTTGCTTTCTCCAGACCTTTCTTTACCGGAAACTTTATGAGAAATCTGTATGCCTGCAAGAATCCCAAGTGCTACAGGAATAAATACAGAATCGTAGAATGTTTTGTGTTGGAAAAAACCTTAAAGATCACATAGTCCCAGCCTCCCTACCACAGGCAGGGGCACCTTCCACTAAAACGGGTTACTCAAAGCCTTGTCAAGCCTGGCCTTGAACATGTCCAGGAATCGGGCATTCACAATTTGACTGGATATTGTCCTGGTTTGAGCAGTAGCAGTCATTTTTCTCCTTCTTGGTAGCTGGTGGAGTGCTGTGTTTTGACTTTCGGGCTGAGAACAGTTGCTGATAGCAAGTATGTTTTGAGTTACTGCTTGGGTGTTTGGTTTGTTCAAGGCTTTTTTTTCTGAGCTCATGCTCTGCCAGGGAGGAGGGGAAGCCGGGAGGAAGGAGAGAGACCCAGGCTAGCCAAAGAGGTAGCACGTCATACCCACGATGTAACTGGGAGAGACCCGGAAGGGATGGAGCTCTGGAGGGATGGAGGAGGTATTGGTCGGTGCTCGGTCGGGCAGGGTGGGGTGAGTTATGGGTCGGTGGCTGGTGAGGTGTTGTATTCTCTTCACTTGTAATTGGCTTTATCATTATTATTTGCAGTAGTAGTAGCAGTAGTGATTTATGTTATACCTTAATTACTGGATTGGTTTTTATCTCAATCTGTGGGGGCTACATTCTTTGGATTCTCCTTCCTAACTCTCCAGTAGTTGGGGGAGAAAGGGGGGGGAGTGAGTAACAAGCTGTGAGGACTTGGTTTAAACCACGACAGTTTTTCTTCCCCATAACATATCAAAGCTCATGGAGATTTATCTTTCTGAAACAAAGAACTGTTTCTGAGCAGAGCCATCTCTTCGAGAAATAAACCACTAATTACTATTTTGCAACTGAATAACACAAGGATGTGTAACTACCAAGCATAGACTCAAGTGTCAAGAACCTCAGAAGAAAATAAAACATTTATCAGTTCTGGCAGTTTACGCAGATGGGTGAAAACAGTGATTAGCAAAATGGTGAAAGTGTAAATTGCCACCTGTAAATACCTGTAAATAACTATTAAAATATTTGTTGTGAATATTTAATATGGATTGGGGGAGAGGTGTGATTTCTCTTTGTTTCTTTGTTTACAGATTCTTACATAATCTTGTTTAAAGTTGTATTTAGTTACTCGGAAAAAAAACCCAAAAAGTTATATCTGGTTTAAAAAAAATAAAAAAAAAAAAGAAAAGAAAAATAAAAAATTAAATAGAAATAAAATTGAAGATCTTCATGAGGAAGTAAAAATTCTTAAGTCTTCAGAAGAAACTGAGATTCTTTAACAATCTGTAAAAGAGATGATCTGTGTCAAAGATCTCTGCAATCAATGGAGCAGCGCAAGCATTTCCAGAATGCAGTGCATCTTGTCTATAGTTGTTTGAGTTAGCTTAGATCAGACATCAGACTTCAACATACAAAGTTAAATGTTAGAAAATAATCTTGCCATTCATACATAGATACGGTTATGTTATTCTTGATATAAAAATAATAAATACCATGTGTTTTGTATAACTCTGATCAATAATAGGCCCTGTTGTTTTAGCAATTGAGTGAAAACTAATATGAAGAAGCATTTGTAATGTAACTGTGACTTTTTCTTGAGTAAGGCAATTGGGGCCTTGTGTGCAGATCTAGTGAATACAAAGAAGCTATTGAACAGTGTAACAATGGCAACTTCTTGAGATTAACAAAAAAATAATGGGGAGAGAGCCCACCTTTGTCTATCATTTAATTCCCAGATGTACTGTCATGTAACAATATTAGGGTATAATGAATCTGCTCTGTTATTTGCTTTGCTGTGGGCTTTGAGCCAGGGAGTCATTCTGCCTGAGAGACAAAAGACGCTCTGTCTGCTCAGAGATCCCTGCATCTTCCCGACACGTTTCCTCATACATTTTGTGAACTGTCTTTCCCCTCCCCTCTCCCTCTGTTATGTTAGCTGTGAACTGCAGTGAAAATCTGTCTGTGACAGACACTTTCGGTACTTGGTCAGCTGTCAGACAAGCATGAGGTGAAAGACTTCAAATATGGCATTGGGCTCACAAGCACACATGCACACACGCACAGAGAAACAGCCATCACTGGCTACTGCTCAGGTCCAAGCACAAAAACAAAAACAAACCACCAAAAAAAAAAAGGAAGAAAAAAGCAAACAAAAACCCCAAACCAAGGAAGAAAGTGCTTCTGTGTAAGTCTGAGATCTTGCAAACAAAGGAAGTGTATTTAATGTTAACATTTTGTTAAAACTAAACACCTAAGATTTAAACTTGCACTGCAGGGTTAGTAACATCTTCGTTCCTTGCACAGAATTCATCAGCGGTGTATTTACTGGAGAACTCTGCTTTGAAAGTTATTTCCTTTAATGCCAATGCCAAGACAAACATAAAGGAAAAAGACTTGATGAGAAACTTGTGAATGCATCACTGTTCCAGGCTGACTTGCAGAATCTGAACTATACATCACCCCATCATAAAGCACCTTCATCTGGGTACTTACATGGCACATGGTTAATGCATTTCCATAAGTCTAGTAAGGTTAGGACCATGTTGTTAGGATGCTGGAACCTTACCACATTAGTCTAAGGTACATTGTAGTGAAGTCACAGTGTCTATTCAATGTGCCGGGGATCCAAGTGAAATATCCTTTTTGGGCTTTGTATCATAACAAAAGGGTGATGTCTCCTCATACAGCACCAGCTGAATCCTGCCTGTAAACACAACCCAGTATTCAGGAAAATCAAACGAAGCACCTTAGCTGGTTCCAGTCTGAGATCAAGTCTTGAAAGTCTCACTTTTCAAGATGTGACCAAATCTACAGAGCATGGAAGCAAGTCAGGGATCAGGTTAGAAAAGCTAAAGCCCTAATAGAATGAAAGCCAGCCAGGGACATCAAGGGAAAGAAGAAAAGCTTCTGGATATATGACTGTGATAAAAGGAAGACTAGGGAAAATGTGGGCCCACTCTGGAAGGAAATGGGAGACCTAATTTCCCAGGATATGGAGAAGTCTGAGGTACTCAATTACTTTTTTGCCTCAGCCTTCCGTGACAAGGTGCTCCAGCCACACCACCCAAGTTGCAGAAGGCAAAGGCAGGGACTAGGAGAATGAACTGCCTACAGTAGGAGAATATCATATTCAAGACCATGTAAAGAACCTGAAGGTGCACAAGTCCGTGGCACCTGATGCATCTGCAGGTCCTGAGGGAACTGGCAGATGAAGTGGTTAAGCAAAAAGGACTGGAGCCCCCCTCCTACAAAGACAGGTTGAGAGAGCTGGGGTTGTTCAACCTGTAGAAGAGAAGGCTCCAAGGAGACTTTAGAGCAGCTTCCAGTATCTAAAGGGACCTACAAGAAAGCTGGAGAGGGGCTTTTGACAAGGGCCTGTAGGAACAGAACAAGGGACAATAGCTTTAAGCCATCAAGGGTGAGATTCAGATTAGATACTAAAAATTTCTTCCCTGTGACGGTGGTGAGGTGCTGGCACAGGTTGCCCAGAGAAGCTGTGGCTGCCCCATCCCTGGCAGTGTTCAAGGCCAGCTTGGACAGGGCTTGGAGCAACCTGGTCTAGTGGAAGGTGTCCTGTCCACAGCAGGGAGGGTGGAACTGGAGGAGCTGTAAAGTCCCTCCCAACCCAAACCATTCTGTGATTACATGCAATAAAGCACTTGGGCTAGAGTACACAAATGACACAAGAAACTCTTCAACTTTCTTCTGATTCTGAGATATATTTCAGATCCACAAAGTTTCACATCTTTTAGTGTAATCTATAAATCTAAATAAACAATATGTCCCACATGAATATCTCTAATATTTAAAGGTATTCCTAATACCTCTGGATTTCTGCAAACTAAATCTTACTGCCAGTGACTGCAACCAGGGTCAGGACATAAAGATCAAATGTTGGTACCTACAATTAGGTGTCTGAACTTGAATCTTGGCATAGGCTCACTCTTGGTCAGTGGAGAGATATAGGCAACTGTGGAGGAAGGTACAACAAGTGTAAAAAGACGTCAAACATGAATTGGATAAAACTGTCTGAACTCTATCTTCACTGATTATGGACTGAGGACTAAGGTTAACTAAATGCCTGGTTTATACAGCTGAGTCTCCATTTTTGTCCCTTAGCTTAGCTATTTTTGGCTTTGTAAGGTGCCCTGGTATATCTGAGACAGCCACTCAGGGCTGTCAAATATAACAAAACATCAATGGGAAGTTTAAACTTTCAGAACCAGTAGCTAATGTTAAGGCAGAATATTTTACAGCATCTTAAGACAGTGCCAGGTACTGAAGCTGAGGCAACTGAACTCAATATCTAAGGGAAAGTGACTGAATCAGGCAGTGGGCTACATTCAGCTGCCCAAACTTTGGTATTAAGTGTCATTTTAGAAGCCATACAGACATGACAGACAATTTCTGGGAAATCACCAGCATTCTGAAGCATAGCTGAAGCCAGGCAAGATAACTCAGAATGCCTGAAATAATAGGCATGTGATTAATTTGCCTACATATAGACATTTACAGTTATTTTAAGTGCTGCAGGATGTCTTACCTAGCCTCCATCTGACACTCCAGAAGGGTAGTCTCCCATAAACGCTGTGTAATACCTGTCAGTACCATGCATATGTTTCGAATATGCTACAGCAAAATTGGCAACAGACATCCATGTTTCAGCAACAAAATCCTCTCTTATATGTCTGCACTCCAAACTTCCCTGAGCATGTGGAGATCCAACCTTGCAAGTTGTCACCCACATAGCACAGAATTGCAACTGTCAGCCAGCTAAGGCACAGAGCAATGTAGTGCAGTATGGTGTGTGATCCAAGGCAGATAACCTTCTTCCCAGACAGTGCTCATGGCTCCATGAATGAAGACATTTGTTCCTTCTTGCAGATAATCCAAGCTTGCTCAGCTTTCTCTACACTTACTAGTGAGGGCATACCCAAAGAGGACACTCAGAGCCTTTTGGCAGATGTACAGCATATGAACTAAGATCTGAATTATGACATTTTTTCGTAAGAGTAGGAGAAAGGAAGGGTTGTCTTTGTGTACAAAAATTAAGTTCCGTTTGT
The DNA here is from genome assembly GCF_012275295.1 of Melopsittacus undulatus. Classification (NCBI taxonomy): domain Eukaryota; kingdom Metazoa; phylum Chordata; class Aves; order Psittaciformes; family Psittaculidae; genus Melopsittacus; species Melopsittacus undulatus. The sequence continues at coordinate 17,794,285 of NC_047529.1, forward strand.
GACTGAGCCACAAACTGCCTGCATTTCACAAGCAGCTGTTTTCCTCTTGTTTCCACCTATTGCATCATGCAATTAATAGTACTTTCCCCTTTCTGAGATAACTTAGGTAGAAACATTCATTGATGCTTATCAAATATGCTCAGAATTATCTTTACCACTGAAGTTTTTAAAACCCTCACTGGTTCTTGCTAGAGAAATAAGAGTCACAGTTACCTCTTGACAATACTGAACGGCTTTATTTCTTTTCCACCCCTCTTGTTCTTCTTTTTTCTTTCTGATGAGCACCATAAAGCTCCTCTTATCCTTCACAGATTTAGTTTTCATCTAATGACAAAGAGTTCATTTTCTTGTTCCATATTTCAGCAACTGGCATTCTTTTCTCCTTGCCCTGGCTCTGACTGGATTCTACATTTTCTCAGTCTGTCTTCACAAGTATTCTTTTCCCCAACATGAGAAACTGGAGGAAATCACACAAAAACCAGAGAGGAACTACAGAATTTCCCTGTGAAGAGAAGACTAATCCTCCAGGGGTGTACATCAGCTTTGAATGTATTATCCCCTTCCTTCACCAATTTCCTTCAGCTTCTGCCTCACTTGTTTATCTTAAAAAGACTGTTAATGTCTCATTAATTAGCTAAATAAAAATATATTTTTTAAAGGAAGAGCTACAAATATTAAACTTTAACATGGCTATTCAATAATCATAAGACAAATGGGTACTTCTAGGATACAGTATAGCATTGTTTAGATGTGACCTTCAAGATGAAAGGAAAAATGTCTTAAAGATGCTCAAGTGTAAATGCTTGTATTTAACTAAATTAATTCCATTCCAGGTACCTAAATCACTCAGAGAACATTGCTTTAATGGTCTTAATAATATTATTTTCTTTGGAATTTTTCATCACATTTCCTAGTAAATCTTGGGTTCAAGTGAATTGAAAGGGGATATAACTATTTAAACCATTAACACAGGAGGCAGAAACAGCTACATTGGCATGTAGACTGCAAATATTTATTTATTAAGAAGAAACAAAATGCACAATTCAGTAGCAATGTTGATATTTCTTTCTTGTATTGTAATCACACTTGACTTAGTTTTGGCACAGCAGTTCTTTAGATGTGCAAGTTGATAGATTAAGTGTCCAAGTTTCCTGTATTGCGTAGGTCTATTAACAGAGAACACCTGAGGAAAAAGCTCCGCTTTTATTACCTCTATATGCATACGATTTAGTGTGATGTTAGAGACAATATTATTTCAGAAGCTGTTTGGAATCATGTCAAGTTACTTGACAACAGGATATTTTTTTAACCTATAGAAGGAATAGAAAGAAATTACTGCAAAGACACTGGGGTTTCACAAGCTGGAAGTACATTATTCAGAGAAATTATTAAAGTCTCTAGCTGTAGTAAATTTGTGCCTGAACATTTCCTGTTCATGATATTAAAACAAGGCTGTTTTGTGGGAGGTAGGTCAGAAATATCTGTGGCTTTCCCCTTTCTGTTAAATGCCACAGTGTGGCAATTAGCAAAACCCTACATGTGTTGATAAAGATATTGAAAAGGTCCACAGAAACTCTTTGATTCTTAGAGCCCTATCTTTCTGCTACACATTGATGAAGGACATAATAAAGAGCAAATATTTGGATTCAGGTTGGAGTGGACACCTTGGCTTCAGCCATAAGAAGAGATGTAACACTTCAGTTCTCAAGTCCTTTCATGTGATAACATGTATACACCACCACAGGCAGTGAAACAATGCATGGTACTGGAGCAAAATGCATCTGCACTGTGAACACAGCTCTCCTTGCCCAGTGGATTTTCTGCTCTTCTCTGAGTCATGAAGAGATAAACAAACACATACAGGGATATAGAAAAATAGAAATAGAATTTTGCAACAAGTTTTCCTTCCACTCAGATTCCTTAATTTTTAATTCCAAGTCTACTTTCTTAGTAAATACGTTACTAGTCTTAAACACAAGACTGCTATTTCTGTAACAGATTCTTGCGTTAGACCACCTCAGGGTTTGATCAGGCTGAACTAAAACAGATGAGACTGTAACTAAAACATCCCTGTGGAAAGAAAAGAAATGAGAGCTCCATTAGTGAACTGCAGCATTCAATGGAGATACTGAATTTTAAAACACTTATTAAAGTGTTTAATAAAGCACTGCTTTATTAAATGTTCAACAAAAGGTAATAAATATATACCAGACATTAAAAAAATTCCAAAGAATGCTTCCTTGTTTTACATCTTTCCCAGGCTCAAAATGGTTATCACAGATGTTCTCTTCAATGACATCTAATATAGTCTTCTTGACGTTCTGACACAAATCAAAATTTATAACAGCAGGTATGCTGGAAATTAACTGTACCAAAGATCTAAATGAGGACTTATAGAAAAGTGTGGTACGATACAAGGGTATTGTTATACAAACTTGCTATACTGCTAAAATAGTGACAAGCGACATCTCACCCTGAACATGGAAACACTTCTTTCAGATAAGTGAAAAAGAAAAGTTTAATTTGATTTTCAGTTGCATTTTTCTGCGTGACTGCCTAATAGAGCAGATCCTTGAAACATAACACTAAATAAATGCACTGTTGCTAAATGCATTTCCTATGGCAGAAATCTGAAGTTACTAAATAAACAGCCTGGTTAACATTCTTCTTCTAAGTCATACTTACTTAGAGTTGCTGGCTTTAGTACTCTTAGATGAACTACAAAAAGCCTGGGTTTTCTGCTCTGTATGCAGAAATTAGGGATGATGGAAAAGGAAGGAAGAGCCATTGACTCTTGAAAGAGCCGATATTATCTTTAGGATAGAAGCACTTTGCCTCAGTGTTTAACTTTGAAACCAGTCTATTCCTAGAGATACACAGTGGAACCTTCAGGCTGCTGTTCTCCAATGGTTGTGCTTAATGTCACAATATTTCCACCAGTTTACTGGTAAACCTGAAATCTTTGACATCACAGCAGTGGGGTGGAAATAGAAGCTGAGGCATTGAGTTTCTTTCAGGATTATTAATATTGTTTGGAATTTCAGTAATGGACTCAAAATATTTATCAAGCATGTGATCTAAGGTTATACTGTTCACAGAGGAATTACCTCCCTGAGATAAATGCAGATGATACCTAGAAAAGAACACACTTCTGTTCAGGGTAATAAAAAAATTACATGCTCGAATAATTGAGAACATTTTCGTCATATGGAGCATGAGAAAATAATGGGGCCAATTATGTCTAAAATACCAGTGGGAAAACTGCCAGAAGGTCTCTCTGGCCTTTAAGAGCAATGCATTTATTGACTGTTCCATTTGCGTAACAGGCATGAAATTTCAGATGAGCAATTGGGCTTTTGGTTTGTGACTGGTAGAAAATGAGACAGCCCCAGCCATTTACAGTGCAGGACTGCTGGACAGAAGAGTTGAATGCTTGCGAAGGTGAAAATTCTCTCTCAAATGTTTTGACATAGCTAATTCAGGTGTCTGTTCAATCAGTGAACAGGGTTATCACCCAAGGTTGGTCTCTAAGTAGTATGAACCTGGAGGTTTTCTGCCACTTTAAAGATTAAAAATGAACCTTTAGATTGATTAATTTAGCTGAGATTAATCCTAATCTATGATAACAATTATTTTTTTCTCCACTGGAAAAAAAAATAAAATTCTTTCTAAATATAATGGTTATCGAATTGTCTCTACAATTATGACATGGAATTATGGAATAAAACCAGGAACACCTAGATATTTGGAGACTGCCTCCCACATACAAGAATATTTCTGCAGAGTGGAGTTTCAGAGGCTTTTGTGGCATTGAGACTAGGCCAAGTTCTCTTTGTGGCCAACAAGAACAGACAATACTTTTAAAAGCTAATTTACTTAAGATAGGTGTGTAAGATGGGAAAATAGAAAGGTGACTCTCAGTCTCTGACAACTACTGAGAGACTCTAGATGACTATTCTGTGCTAGATATGCATCATCTGGGCATCTAAAAACAGTTGAGAGGAATTTGAAGTATGATACTTTATACACTTTATTAGTGGTTTATGTTCTTGTTATGATAGCCTTGTTCTGTGCTAAGAAACCATTGTCAAAGATGCTGTACAAATGAGAAGAAATGGATGCCTTTCCTCCTAGAGGTTGTATATCTAGCTACCAGACACAATAAAAGAAGGGTATAGATAAACAGGGATATCAAATGGAGATAATAAGGACAAAATGAAATGGTTTTGACCTATTTGTAAGAACAATATGCACAGACTAGAGTGAGTTTACTGCATTTAAATATTTTACAGGCATCAAAGCAAAGAAGACCCAACATTAGCTCTGCAAATATTTACTGACCATTTTCCCACTAAAAAAGTAAAGATGCTCAAAACTTACCAATTAAAGGGTAAAAGTCATCACCAGGGGCTGTGTAAGTCATGGTCAGAATCTGAATAGTGTGTGAAAAACAAATGTTGGAAAACAGAGAGAGGAAACAAATAGTTTATGACTGAAAAGATGGAGCTGACATGTAAATTTGAAGAAAGATAAGGAATCGATCGTATTTAAATTAACAAAGCCAGGCATACAGGCACCTTATAAATACCTTAGATTTAATGTAATTTACTAGTGAAGTGAGGTTTGGATAATCATGTTCTCTGTGCTCATGACCACTTTGCTTCCTTAGTGACTGTGATGTATTTCATCAGCCTTTAGACATCTTCAGTACAGAAATCTAAAGATGAGTTAGTTGCTCTAGGCTTTATTTAGAGGAAATGAAGAAAACCAGACATTTGTAGGCTTTTATGGGTATAATCTGTTTTAAATAAGTGATACAGGATTAAATTATTCACATCTTGGAAATATCCATTTTTCTTCAAGGGAAATGTGTCTAACTAGCTTCAATGACATCAAAGAAGTTAGTTTCCCAAATTTAAAGAAAATTACACTAAAAAGACATTTTTTCTGTGTGTTGGTGGGAGGAGGGAAGGGGATGCTAGTAAGTCAACTTTTACCAGACACTGATGAGTTTAAATGTTTGCCTTAGAACTTATTTTAACAGTAAGCCTAATACAGACTTTTCTGATTAGGAATAAGAAGGCATTTTAGTTCAACATAATATTAAAATTAATTCTGAGAACAAACTAGTACATAGTAAGCTCAGAAGAGCTCAACAGAAAAACAATTTCCTCTCAAACGTCACTACTGGTGCCAATAAATAACATGAATAGATTGAACTGTATAGCCAGAGAGGTAATATCTAAGCCTGTATTTATGCACTATGTTTTTGACAGTCAAGATGAAAACACTTGATATAGCCACCCTTTATCATCCCTGATACACATTTTAGCAGTTAGCTTTGCTTGAGAATTTTGTGAGGGTGCAGCCATGTCATGTCCCCTGTGCACAAGGAGACAATGGTACTTCCACTAGAAAAGATTTAGTAGGAGTCCTTTATATGCAAGTTTGTTGTGGTTCAACCCCAGGCAGCAAGTACAAACTTAGAGCCAACAAACAGGAGGAATTGGAGCTCCATGCCCAGTCCAAGAGTTATTCTATAATATCATAATGAAAGAGCCCAGCATAGTCTACTATCTGCGTGACTGGGCAGCAGCCTTGCTGAAAGGGACGTAAGTATCTTGATGAACAAGATGAACATGAGTTAGCAGTGTGCTGCTGCATAGCAGCCTATAGTCTTTACTTTAAGAGCCACAGTTTGACAGACTCACATATCACCAGAGTGCAACCTTTCCCATTAGTTACAGTTATAATAATTACCCTAGTAACACTTACTTTCTCAATTTCAACAATTAGAGGTTTCCACTGTAATAAATTAAACTGTCATATCTGTCAACAAGTAAAATAAGACAAGTCTCATTTGGTACTTTTCCAGTGTAAACAACATAAAAATCACACAACTTTTGAATATCTTTGGTTGTACAAGACCTCTGAAGCTCATCTGTTCTAACACCATATTCAAAGGATTGCCAGCTTCAAAATTACATTGCTGAGCACCTTGTCCAGTTTTTAATATCTCCAAGTATGCAAAAACTACCACCTCACTAGTCAGGTGGCCTCAGGGGTTAACAAGCTTCACTATAGATGTTTTCTTTATATCCAGTCAGGGTTGTAATCTGTAGTCCTTACCTCATGTCCGTGTTGTGAACAAATCCATCTCTACCCTTCCCGTTTCTGACATAGTGGCCCTTTGATAAGTTTACTCCAGTTTGTTCATCTTTGTTATACTGGGGACTCCAAAACTGAACACAGTAGTCCAGAAACAGTTTCAAAAGTGCTGAAAACACAGGCATATTAGCTTTTTTTCAGTATTCACTCTACATAGTGTCTAATACAGTGCAATATATGGTTAGTCCTCACTATTACAAGGGAGCACTGTTGACTCACAGAATCACAAAATCATAGAATCACAGAATCGTTGAGGATGGAAGGTACCACTGGGGGTCATCTAGTCTAACATCCTTGCTTAAGCAGGGTCATCTAAAACATGCAGCTCAAGATGCATTCCATAGCTCAAGAGTTCTGTATCCAGATGGCTCTTGAATATCTCCAGGGAAGAAGACCCCACAACCTTTCTGGGCAACCTCTTCAAGTGCTCAATCATCCTCACAGTAAAGTTCTTTCACATGTCCAGGTGTAACTTCCTATGTTTTAGTTTATGCGCATTGCTCTCATCCTATCACCTGCTATCATTGAGAATAGTCTGATTCCATCCTTTTGACATCCCCCACTTCAGATACTTATACATATTAATCAGATCCCCCCTTAGCCTTCCCTTCTCTAGGCTGAACAGCCACAGCTCCCTCAGCTTTTCCTCATATGAACAAAGTTCCAGACCCTTAGGAGCTCTTCATTGGGTTTGCTCCATGACCTCCAATCTCTCTTGTACTATGGAGCTCTGAACTGTATACAGTACTCCAGGTTGAGGCTTCACTAGAGCTAAGGAGAGAAGGAGGATCACCTCCCTTGTCCTGCTGGCAGTGCTCATCCTGCTCATCCAGAATACCACTGACCTTCTTGGGCACATTGCTGCTGCTTCATGGATGACTTTTTGTTCACCAGGACCCCAAGATTCCTCTCAGCAGAGCTGCTTTCCAGCAGGTAAGCCCCAGCCTGTAGGGGTGCATAGGGTTATTCCTCCCTAGGTGCAGAACCCTGCACTTAACTTTGTTAAATTTCAAAAGGTTCCTCTCTGCCCATCTCTCCAGCCTGTCTAGATCCCTCTGAATGACAGCACAGCACCCTAGGGTGTTAGCCACTCCTCCCAGCTTTTTATTGTCATCAAAGTTGCTGGGAAGGTGCTCAATCCCTTCATGCAAATCAGCGATGAATAAGTGAACATGCAATTTGTTGTCTCCCAACAATCCTTAAGTGCTTTTAGTTAGACCTGTTCCCTAGGCAGTCAGTCCTCCCAGCTATTTACTTTTGGATCTTTTCTGTCTGATCACTTCTTCAGCTTTTTGAGATTCACCTGAACAGCAGCCATATTATCCAGCATATTGACTGCTGCCTGCAGCTTGGTGTCAACCCCAAGTTTGCCAACCGTGTTCTCCTTTCTATGCAATTCTAAACCAACAAATCTCACCACTACCATTTTGTTTGGTAGAGCAAATATGTGGGTTTCCCAGGCAATGAAAAGCAAAAGATTGTTCTGAAAGCACACGTTACAAGAGACTACAGTAGGAGCTGAGTGACTACAAAGAAGGAAGATGTGAATTTAATTGGAAAAAATAACCACATTATATATGAAAGCAATGACAGCTGCTCTGGTCAGTAATTACTTAAGACTAAATGTGGATAGAAACAGTCAAGGTGCACACAAATACCCTTCTGATTTGTCAGTATTTTCATCCAGTCTCATCTTATTCCATATACCCAGAAATGCCAAAACAAATATGTGCTCTAATGTTGGTGTGCACAATAATCTCTTAATCTTTATCCACTACTGGGTAAAAGTATCAATGACAGAAATATCCTTATCTTCTTCTTTGACTTCTATACTCTAGGATTGATGTAAAGAAGCCATAGCATGAACAGCAACTTGGCCCAATACATTCTTTTACCCTCATGGAAAAGTCAATAAGCAAGATTCCATCTTGTTTGCAACAATGTCAATGTGGAGGCACCTCAGTAGCCAGCTGAGTTTATTTGCATTGCTGGAGATTAAGATCAAGTCTTACTATAATTGGATGCGTCAATCATTAGCACAGAGCCTTTGTACCTGCCATTCACATTGATTGCCAATTTCTCATACAAGGAGCATTACATACAAAACTCATTTCAGAGTATTTCGTCTCTCCCAGTACAAGAGGTAAGAGGAAATAAAAACAGAGCACAGCCTTCTTGGAAGACTGTGCACTTGACAATGCACTGTTCTATCTGGTCACTATTTGAATTCTATAATACCTGTGACGCTGAGTCACCTTGCCCTATCAGGAAACAGAAGGGGTATAAATCTCCCTCCAGTGAAGAACCCCAGTCACTTCCACAAGTACCTGAAGAAGGACGGAAGAAACCTCTGAGCTTCCAGGAAACAAAAAGGTAGGATTGATCTGTTTGCTTAAAGTATCACAATTCTTTTCAGGTCTTAAAATGCAACCTATTGTCAGATGACTTCTTGAACAATTTAGGACAGTCACAGAAAGAGGATTTTATTTATTGAAAGATAAGGACTACAGAGGCAGTAGTATAACACAACCTGAAAAAAAAAGAGAGAAAATTTATGAATAACCAAAAAGAGATTAAAACCCACCTGTGTGCAAGAAATTAGTATCTAAGCAGATTATATGTACATGCAGAAAGAGATAGACCAAATTGTTGAATTGGATATATATTCAGTTCAGTATATTCTCTTGCTTTATGTAACTATCACAATTTATTTTCAGAGTGAGGAAATTACCACCCTGTGCAATTTACCACCAATGTACAGGGTGATTGTTAAGTAGGACTTTGTGCAATAATACTGTACAAGTGAAATAGCAGCTAGTATTATTCCATTCCAGGTCTTTTTCGAGGTTAATAAAAAATAATGATGTTTCTTTGTAATAGGTATTGAATTGTATGAACCATTTAGGACACACCTTTTTATTTTAGGAGGAGAGATGGGAAAAACATATTCACACAAGTTTGCTAAACTCATACAAACTAGGGATGCTAAAGCACCATCTTTCAGTGGCAGATCCCTGTACACAGATGGAGTTGCAGGAAAGTCAGTAAGACTTGGCACATGTCCTGATTTATGTTTGATTGAGGGGGAACAAGGGAGGGGGACAGGGAGATTGATTTTAGGACCAGTGCCTAGAAATTAATGCAGAGCAATTAAATTTACATCTCATAAACTATAAGCATTTGGTTGAAATCAGTGGGATTGCCAAAAGTATGTTAATATCTTGGAGCAGGAAACCCGCTAGATCTTAAAAAGCATTTCAATGGCATTTTGAAACTTGTATCTTGTATTAAGTTACCAATTATATTTACTTGAAAGTCAATTCATAGAAAATATTACAGTGAATGAATACTTTGCCCATGTCTTTAAGTCAGTGTAATTTGATTTTGCAAAACAGAAAGCTTCAAAATTTCAATGAAAAGTTATTTCTCTTTTGAAACAATTTGGTTTTACACACTTTAAGATCAAAAGAGGTTGTTTTCTATTTGCATATCATCACATTTCGCACTCAGAAGACACAGTTTTGCTTGTAACTTGAGTACAGCTAAAAATAACCCCCAACTTATTTTACTTTCAAGTCAGAAATTAAGTTAAAAGAATAGTTTTTCATGTTATTGGGAGTATAATCTTTTATTACTAAACACCTAGGTCATATACATTGCAAAGGTTTGTAACTGCTTTGAGAAATAAGAGGTAGAAAAGTTAGACAAAAACTTCTGTGATCCTGAAGCACTTCAAAAAGGCACAAGTGATGTCAAAATTAAACGTAAGAGACATACATCAATATCTAGAACAGAAAATCAATGACTTATACTGTTAATTATCAGTACATTTTTCCTCCAGACTAACTAGATCTTTCCTCAACTACAAGTACTTGGAATAAGCTACCCTATTTTGAGGCTGTTAGAGTATAATTGTACAGATGTGGCCAGTCTGTCCAGTTTTTTGCCTTTGAGCTACAACTGCCCATAGCCACAGTCCACTTCCACTCTTTGTTCTTTAGTAGAGCTGGAGTAACATCTTTGCCTACTGGATGGGGACTATGAGTCACCTCCAGTGCAATGTAAAAAAGCTGGTGAGGAAAATGGGCCTTGTTGTACCATTTGAAAAAAAGGAATTTTTCTTACCCACACATTCTCCAAGAGCCAGAGCACCTTGTGTTTTATATAAAATAGTTGCCTCAAGGTAAAGGGGTTCTGCTGAAGTATGAAAAGATCAGCAAACCTTATTGGCCTTTCCCCAAGAACAAATTAAAGTTAAAACCTGCAGCCCCTTCAAAACCAAATAAGAAGTTAAGCTAATATTATATCACTGTGGTAACATGCCCATAAATTCCCTTGGAGTGGGAGGCTGGGAGTAATGCCAAAATAAGTAAACTCCACTTCTCTCACATGCTTGCCTGCCCAAGGTAGCTAAGCAGAAACAACCTGAATATAACTCCTATATCTGATGGCAATCAGACACCTGAACTTTTAAATTACCTGCATTACCTCCTGGATCACTATAGTGGTTTGAAATGGTATCTTGAGCCTCCTAAGCAAGTAAAGTCCAGGGTCTGGTAGCTGCTTCTTTAATGAGAAAAGGTTCTCATTTCTGGTGTCATTTCACCCTACCTGTAACATAATCAAGAGCTGTCATAAAAAAAATAATAGAAAAAACAAACAAACAACAAACAACCAAAAAATGCTTTGTGAAACAAGTCTTTCCCAGGAAGTCAGAGTTGCCTCAGTTCTGGTACAGCCAGTTCTGCCCCAGCTCACGTGCAAGGCTTCACAGTACTGGTCATTAAGTAAGGGTTTTAATTCTGACTCAGACACCTGAGTGTAGACAGCTGCATATGGGTTGGGAATTTAATGCCCCTTTCACCCAATGCAGACCAGTCAAAGCAGGCAATGGGGAGAAGGGAGCATTTCAGATTAAACCAAGCTAAAAGCAGCATCTCACCCCAGCTGTTCCACAGTATAATAATAAGCAGAAGGTTTCCTATGGGAAGGGAAGCACAAAGGTCCTCACAAATATACTGTGAATTCAGGTGAAAGTATTTGGCCAGGATTATAGTAGGAAGTATGAGATGTAGAAAGCATTTGGTTTATAGAAATTTGGATATTCAGAAGGGGAAATAACTATTTTTTTACTTCTAAAAATAGGAGGAGGAGAGAAGGAGGAAAGAAAGAAAGCTTACCTTGTTACTTGAGTATAAGCCAGGAAATAGACAGAAAGATGCATTATGCATTGAGAGAAATGAAAGCTCAGTAAAAAAAAAATTAAATCCTTATTCTCCACTTTTCAGAGATGATTCTGCCAGTGGTGTTCCTGTGTCTCACAGTTGTGGTGCCTCTGTCCACTGCAGAGGTAGGTTGCACACTTTGTACTCAGAAAATCCGGATGAGACCTGGGCACTTGTGGTCTGTGTCTTTTCCTTTGCACACTATCATATGCAGAAAGAGTCTAATGAGATATCTAGGATCTGGAAAACATTTATCTTTGAAGTCTGTTTAATTTGAAAGCAGTAGACTGGTGCCACACTTACACACTAAGGAATCTATAGACTCAGTGCTGCTTATGATTTCGGTCAGAGATGACTCTATTTGCCAGAAGCCCCAATACACAGATCTAGTAGCTTGCACCTCACAATGATCATAGAATCACAGAATGGTTTGGGTTGGAAGGGACTTTAAAGATCACCTAGTTCCACCCCCCCCACCCCCCCACCAAGTCTGATCCAGTGGCCTAAATTGAAGATGTGTTCCAGGATATCTCAGCCATCCACAGAGGGTTGACAGATACAACACAGGAAGCTCTATGTTGTGGAACCCCTGAAAGTGCTACTGCACATGGAAGCACCCCTTGAGATGCTTAGGAGGCAAAGCATATCACAGTATTTCCTCCATCACAGGGCTGATGTCGTTGATTGATATTAGTATGTTGGTATTTTAGTATTTCCTAGACAAGATACAGGATTTAGTTACATTCAAATGAAAAAGAGAAACATAACATGCTCTTTCAATTTAGGAACCTGAAGATTTCGATGCCCTGTCAACTAACAGAACAGATCAGCAAAAGCTTATTGTTGACACACATAATACCCTCAGGAAAGGAGTAAAACCAACTGCCAGCAACATGCTGAAGATGGTAAGTTGTGTGCTGTAAATCTATTTTTAATGCATAATGGACTCTATGAGAAATACAGGACTGTATGCAAGGTCACATTTTTTTATTTAGCCACAGATTCACTCTCCAGAGCTTTATTAAGGTTTGAGCATGGCCATCACCAAGAGAAACATAAAGTTGGGCAGGTGGAAAAAAGTCTGGAAAATTTTGTGATGTATGAACAACAATGTCTCTTTCTTTTGGAAAAAAAAAAAAGAAAAGGCAAAGGAGGAGCCATGACATTGTTAATTGATTCTGATGTGTTCCTCATCAGTCTTCACAGTTTCTGTTCTCCTGGATGCACAGTAACTTTGTTCCTACACCCCAAAAAGGGGAAGAAAATGATTTTGTATATGTTTTTTCCTGATTTGAAGTGTAATTTCCAAATGTTGTTTGTTCATAAGGATTATTAACTGACATGTGTCTGAATGACCAATATTTCCTTCTTTCATTAAGGAATGGAATGCTCCAGCTGCAAAGAATGCCCAAAACTGGGCCAATGAATGTACTTTAAGTCACAGTCCTGCTAGCAAGAGGAAAACCAGTAAGTGAAACCTGTGCTAACTGAATAATATCATATGTATTACTGATATGATCAGTTTCAGGGTTTTGTTTTGTTTTTGTTTTATGTGAAGATGCCATTCGTATACAATGTGATTTTTTGGTGCATGGGACAAAAGCAAAATTCTAAATATAAATCTGTCCAGTAAGTGAGAAAAGTTCAATCCTATTCTCATTCCATCTGCATAAGTTTTACAGAGGTATATCCCAGTTTCTTCTTGGGTGAAAAAAAAATTATAGCAAGAAAACATCGTCTCTCAAAATATCTATCAGAAAAAAGAGATTCTAGACCCACTTTACAGCAGAAACCAATTTGTATGTGCTGGATGAAACTGTCTGTGAAGGAACGTTCAAAAAGTGAAGGTCCAGATTTGCAAATAACAAAATTACAGTCATGAGTCTGTGGTGTACATGTGCAGGTGTTATCTACAGACATGCAGAAGGTCTGTCAACAACTACCAGCCAAACAGGCTGCCCATGCTGCAAACTGGTCAAGTGACAACTCCAGTACTGACAAAGGGTGATGTCACTGAACTGGAAAAAAACAAAACACACTGTTGTCCCATCTGGGATGAGAATTTCTATAGAACCATACTTTCTTTGCTGTCTGTTTTTCACACATGTATCTTTTTTGCATTTCTCAGTGCATTTCTCTTTTCAGATGTACAATGTGGGGAAAATCTCTTCATGTCAAGTGTCCCTTTCTCATGGTCAGACGTTATTCAGTCCTGGTACAAGGAGGAGGAAAATTTTGAATATGGAATTGGAGCAAAATCAGAAGGTGCTGTGATTGGCCATTACACTCAGGTAGGTGCCAATTTCTTATATTTCAGGAAGCATATATAAATGTTTCTGTGTTAGCTAAACAATTTTCAGCCTCTCATTATCTTTAAAGGGAACAAATACAATGGTTATATGAGAGTTATTCTGACAAAGCAAGGTGAAATATTCTAAAGTAACAGTATTAAATAGAAAACAATGGGTTAGGTGTCTTTATGGAGTAAAGATTAAAGATACTGATGTTTCAAGACTTCAGGAAGAAACAAAGGGAAGAAACTTATTTGTTTGTCCAACCTCTGCAAATTGCTCAGACACTGGAAGAATTGAGTTATTAAAATATCAAGAAGAAATATAAATAAGTTTGTTACATTCTACAGAGCTCCATTGACTCAGAGGATTTCTTGGACGATGGCTCCTGATAACCTCATCTTTTCATGTGCATGAAACACAGAATACAAAATCAAAACATATATAAATGAGACAGTTAAACTTATAATATGTATGTGTGATAAATTATTACCATTATATCTTATAGAAACATAGAATCATAGAATAGTTAGGGTTGGAAAGGACCTTAAGATCATCTAGTTCCAACCCCCCTGCCATGGGCAGGGACACCTCATACTAAACCATATCACCCAAGGCTTCATCCAACCTGGCCTTGAACACTGCCATGCATGGAGCATTCACTACCTCCCTGGGCAACCCATTACAGTAACTCACCACCCTCACAGTAAAGAATTCCTTCCTTATATCCAATCTAAACCTCTGCTGTTTAAGTTTTGACCCATTACCCCTTGTCTTATCACTACAGTCCCTAATGAATAGTCCCTCACCAGCATTCCTGTAGGCCCCCTTCAGATAGTGGAAAGCTGCTATGAGGTCTCCACGCAGCCTTCTCTTCTCCAGGCTGAACAGCCCCAACTTTCTCAGCCTGTCTTCATATGGGAGTTGCTCCAGTCCCCTGATCATCCTTGTGGCCCTCCTCTGGACTTGTTCCAACAGTTCCATGTCCTTTTTGTAATATCTTAAATCTTGGTTCAGGGGTAAAAGCAGAGAAAATGAATGTTTTTTGAGGAAGATGGGAATTATATTTTATTATAAAGGGTAAATAAAGTGACTGACCTTGGTTGCAAATATTTCTGTAATGCATTTTGTACTTAACTGATTTTAAAATGTATATTTTTTATCCTCTTATGATTTTTATTCATATGCCTACAGGTGGTTTGGCACAATTCTTACCAAGTTGGATGTGCTGTCGCTTTCTGTCCCAACAGCACATACAAATACTTTTATGTCTGCCAGTACTGCCCCATGTACGTATTGATTCTGATTCTAGAACTTCTTATTACATTATCAAAAGTAGTTGGGAGATAGATAGTGAAATTTGTATTAGGGCATATCACCCATAGCTGAGCAACAGGTCTGAAGACCATATCAGGAATATGAAAACACAGAAACATACTCATCAAAGGAATAGTCAAAAGGAGCAAAAGCATAAAATATATACAAGTGACACCAATTTTCAGATTAAACTTAATTTGCCTAAAAATTCTGATTTTCATAACAAAAAAAAAAAAGAAATAAATGTTTTCCACATTCTACTTGATATCTTGGTTCAGAAAGGCATGTCAATATGTACAATACAGTGAAGACTATAGTTAATACCAAAAAAATGCAGTGCAAATTTCAAGGCAGAATGGTGTTTTCATAAACTACCTAAAAATAATTCTCACATTCACACTGTAATATTTGGTGTTGGGTGGACCTTGGCTGACCACCAGCAGACCATTGAGTTACTCTATCACTCCCACTCTGACCTGCTCCAACCTGGGAGCAGTTGGCACTGACTCTGTCTGAAATAGGGGCAGCTTCTGGTGTGTTTTCACAGAAGCCACCCTTGTAAATTCCAATCCCACTACCAAAACCTTTCCAAAACCTAACACACACATATACATATACATATGTATATATATATATACACACATTTGTTGGGGAAAAACTGAGGATTGGGTATAAATTAATGCATGGATGTATCCATATAGTTAAGTTTTCTCCTCAAAGATGTTATAGTGACTTTATAGCTTATGTTGTTGTTTCAGGGGGAATCTAGTAAGTTCAATGAAGACACCCTACAAAAAAGGAGAACCCTGTGGTGATTGCCCTAATGCTTGTGATGATGGATTATGCAGTAAGTTCTAAGCAATTAATTTGACCTGGATAAAGTTGATGCTTTAAAAAAACAATTAATTTATGCAAATGAATATTTTTTAATTATTTGTTTGAATACAGGGCTAAAAGCACTATTACAGAACTATACTTCAGATATAGGTGCTTTACCTAGGTGAGACAACTTGTGGAATGAAACCAAAGAAAGAGCCTGCAGGGGCGGGCAAATGTTAGACAGTGGTTGGCATACACTGGGATCCATATACCCTCCGCTTATTCATATGGCCTATATACCTTCTTTAAAGATGACAATGTCTGGGTCTCCATATGAAAACTTTCATGAATGCTTTTTAGCTTAAAGAGATATGTTGACTGTAATTGGGGTCAAATATATGTTTATAGTAATGGCAGCACAGAAATCTGAGCTCCAAATTTCTATCTGCAGTTTGTATGGTTTTCCATACCCAGGAGATACAATTCTCATCTTTGAATCTAGGAAATGCCAGGAAAGGAGGGTACTTCTGTATCATTTTTTGCTCTTTCTCCTTTGAAATACAGTGGCTGATCAAGTAGCAGTAGCAACACGCTTGATAAGAGCAAGTGGCAAATCTGAGTTTTAAGAATTCGAACAGACCATAAAAGCGTACGGGTTGAGTCTCACGATAGAAGAGTCAATTTCTATCTTCTGTTATGGAATTAAGCTACTTTTCATCCTGGGCTCTAGTATAAAGGAAAAAAACTTCAAAACATCTTACAAGTTTAGTGAGAAATCTCCTTGAGATAGCTAAATTTAGAATTTTGTAAGTGTGGTCGAAGATTTTGGATGCTTCTGTGCAATAAATGGCAACAAAGAGGAAAAACAATACAGAGGAAAGAATTATTAATGAAAAAATGTTTTGAATAGAAGTGTTTTAATTGCCTATTTATGATTAATTTTGTGTTTCAATTTATTTTCAGCCAAGCTTTGAAATTTTGAAGATGTTTATTCCAACCAACTTTGCAAAGTCTCCTGGATGTACCCATAACTTCTTCAAGTTCATGGCCCTCTTCCTGCCAATGCAAAACTGAAATAATATAATGGGCTCAATTTTTCCTTCCTGGACATCGGTCTCTTTAGTGATTCCTTTCACAAAAGCCAGAATCCATCCTATCTCTCCCACATGTGCAGAAGGACTAACTTTAGTCCAGTGGCTGACATGAGAAAAAATTATAGGAGGATGTATGTGTATATTCTGTTTGTATAGTGTTTCTAGTTTCCACTAGTACTATTCCATTTTAGAATGTGTGTCTACGTCTAGAATGTGTATGTTGACATACATTCTACCATATAATGCTCACCTGTAAAAGAAAACAAACAAACAAGCTACAAAACTATATTTCCCTTAAATTAATGATTCTGCTTATAAGATTGCACTCAGCATAAATACAGGTAACCAAACCTGACTTCTAATGAAAAAGGACTGATAAAACAACTTATTTTACAATAATACATAGCCAAGGGGGAAGGTCCCTGCATTTGGAAACTTTGTTTTCAATAAGTAGATGTGTCTTCTAATGCTTTTTTTTTAATATCTGCTTTTGCTGTATCAGTCATTAAATTAGTCATTCTTCATTGACCAATTCATTGTAATTTTCATTCTTTCTTATTACTATGGAATAAAGTTCATTAAATCTCCACCAACTTTGTGACTTTATTAGCATTATGTCTTGAAAGGAGCCCAACTCTTTAGCAGCATAAGCAGAAACAGTTCATTTGAGAAACTGAAGATTTACTAGTCAAAATCAGAAGTCAGGCAAACAGCTTTCCTTCAGACTCTTTTTCAGAGAGAAATGGCCATTAGCATAAATAACACACAATACCTACTTGTGTGACCTCTGGGAAGCAGGTGATTTTCTGTGCAGTCAACAATAGGACTAAATATTGTTTTAATCTCACATACAATGGTTTCACATCCTAGTCCTCTTTTATTAAGGAAGTTGCTGTCATAATTAAGATTCCATATCCCAGAGCCTTTGGCACAGAATAATTTCAGCACATGTTTCTGACTCATTCATTTCAGTGGCAATTTCAACACACATCTCTGACTCATTCATTTGGTGGCATTACTTATAGTATGAAAGATGAGCAGTAAGCTAGAAACCTGATTTCACAATTCAAAGTGCTTATTGTTTTGGTTAGTTTCTTTTCACATTTCCACCATTTTTTTCCTCCATGATATACTGCCCTCCCATTCAGGTACATACCACAAGAACTGGTTTCTCAGTCATTCACAAGAGGAAAGAAGTAGCATAATGAGGTAAAAATCAGCCTCTCACATCACACCCACAAAGACCCAGGGAACTAAAGGTCACTAAGCCTAATTTAGGTATCCAGGAAGATAATGGAGCAAGCTCTTTACCTATCATATAATAATCAGCAGTGTAAAATACCAGCATGGTTTTCTCATGAACCAATCTTGCCAAATCAAACTTTCTTCAGTGAGTAACTCAGATGAGTGGATGTTGTTTTGGCTTTGGTAGCATGTTTGACAAAGCCACAAAAGACATTTGCAAACTAGGGAGATGCAATTCAGATGAAAGTAATGACACAGCACATACACAGCATTGACCCCATACACACACACACACACATCCATGTTGCTCCTGTGTAGGCTCAGAGGCCTTTGCAAATGTTAGATGTCTGCACAGACAAGCTGGTCCCACATCCAGAGCTAATTGAACAGTTCTTGCACGTGATGACCATGATCCTCCCCAGTCTTCAGTCACAATCATGAATGAAGACAGCTTTTGTCAGTGTATGGAAAACCTTCACTGAATACTTTTCTCGTTCCCATTTGCACAATCACATTTAGGGAATTTTCTTGGACATAACTAAGTCCCAGGTTCTAGATTACTTTTAACAAAGATTATAAACCAATAATATAAGATTATTACAATATAAGATTATGAGCCAATTATGTTGTAAGAAATATGTCAGAATTATAATCTATTGCAGTTTAGTAAAAAATGAATAACTGGTACTTGGGAGAGACAAGATATGGAAAGGTAATAACAGCTGATAGACTGATGATGGTATAAACAATTCTGGGAGCAGGAAAACCAAGATGCCCAGTACTGTGCTACAGAGACATTGATCAGCTCCTGTTTGCTTCCAGGAATTTTATAATCTCTTTCTCTCCAAAAGTACTTCATTTGATGAGTGGGGCACAGAATATTTTCCTCACCTAGGAGGAAGTATCATTTAAGTTAGTGCTTACAGTACCTTCTTCATAAATGTTGGCAGTACTGCATACTGGCATTGTATCAGGTCTCCTATTTCCCTGACACATTCCCTAAAAATGAAAAATGTAGACCTTCACTGACACTTTTTTTTTTTTATTTAAGCATAGTTTGGAAGGAAGATGACTATGACCATTGCTTTATGTGAGGTCCAGCTACTGCTCTTTATAGGGCCTGAGAAAGTTTTAGTGACTGACTTTGGTACCAAAGGGTCATGCTGTGACTAGGCAGTGCTGGTAAAAGACTTAAAAGCCATTATGCTTGTCTTGGGTTCAGCAGTAGCAGTCACTTTTCTCCTTCTTAGTGACTGGTGCAGTGTTGTGCTTTTTGACTTTCAGTCTGGGACCAGTGCTGATAACACTGATATTTTTAGTTGTTTCTAAGTAATATTTACTCTGACCAAGGACTTTCTGAGTCTCATGCTCTGCCAGGGAGAAGGGGAAGCCATGAGGAAGCAGAGACAGGACACCTGACCCAAACTAACCAAAGAGGTATTCCATACCACAGCACGTCATGCCCAAGATGTAACTGAGAGTTACCCAGAAGGGCTGGCTCACTGCTTGGTCAGGCTTGGTATCAGTGGGTGGTGAGGGGTTGTATTCTCTTCCCTTGTTATTTCCCTTATCATTATCATTATTTGTGGTAGCAGTAGTGATTTGTGTTATACCTTAGTTACTGGACTGTTCTTATCTCAACCCGTGGGAGTTACATTCTTGTGATTCTCCTCCCCATCCCTCCGGGAGCAGGGGGTGGGGGGAAGAAAGGTGGGGACACGGAGTGGGCATGAGGGCTGCATGGCTCTGATTCACAGCCTGGGCTTAAACCACAACAATACTATATACTTTAAACTGTATTGCAAGGCAGTGTGCCTTGTCCCTGACAGCTCCCTGTGGACACTGGGGACCCCACATCAAAACATGCCTTCATCCTAGCACACCTTTTTCCTGGGTTGTTTCACGTTTCAAGGTGAAACCCTTGAAATCTTTACTACCTTTAGCAAAGACAGAGAGTAAACAAGGAGCTGCCATGGGAGGGTCTGTGTAAAGGGTATTTGTTCCCATTTCTCCTTCTCACCTATTTCTGTTGGGGCTCCCTGCAGATAGATGGCTGCTGTAGGACAGTGGCTGAAATATGTCATATATCATGGATCCCTGCTTTACTGTGGAAAAGTGAATAGAATAGAATTGACTAGAATTTACTAGAATAGACTAGAATAGACCAGAACAGACTAGCATAGAGTAGACTTGTTTATCATAGGCTAGAACAGGATAGGCTAGGCTAGGGTAGGGTAGGATCGGAAACAGGATTCAGTTGGAAGGGAGCTACCTAGCTCAACTTCCTGACCAGAAATTAGTTTAGAACTAGTTCCTTCCTAAACTGTGAGAATTGTACAATGATGTAACAGAAAGAGTAAAATTTGATGGTAAGCACAGTTCAGCTAAGACAGTATCCTGTCTCTCACTGTTACAAAAATAATGTCCTCTAATGGAAGGTAGAAAAATCCTGTGACAGGCAGAACTGAGTTTGCTCTTTCCCCAGATATGATATCCAACAGTCGTGACATCTTTTAGTGCTGAAACAGAAACTTTCATGTCATTTTGAAAACGTATCATCATTAGTTATGAAACTTCTGGATATTCCTAGAACGTATGCATCCTTCTGAAAGCTGTAAGACGGATGTACTTTACACCTCTCTCATTCTGTAAGCCTTGATTCATTTACTTTTCAGAACTTGAAGAAATGTTCTTGAAACCTGCAAAGCAAAAACATGCAGTGCACTTTTAAATGTGTGCCTAGAGCCTTGATTGATTTGACAATTTAAAGTGTTACAACAGTGTTTCAGTGGTGAGGATGGAAAAATGGTGAAGTCTTCTTATGTGTGGTGGGTTTGAAAAATCCTACTGAAACTGTGGATTGCCTCTCACTTTATTCTCTCTCCTGGCTGGCAATGTAAATGCTCTTTCCCAAAATTCAAGAAAAAGATGTTGCATATGCTTGAAAGTAGAGTTTGATCTCTGTGAAAGAGAGTTGAAAGAAACAAAGTGTGTCCATCTGAAAAAGTAGCCACAAGAAGGATTTTTCACTTTTAAATAAAACCATCATCTCAAAACTAACTTTCCTTAAATCAGTTACTGCTTTGCATTAGTTGGCATGTGGCAGGACAGCACCATTTAGCAATTCAATAAGCTTTACAGCAGATATAAATTTTAAGTAAATTTTAAGAAAATGGTAATGCATCCCAGAAGTTGCCAAGTCCTATTATAACTTCCAAATAGCATACACTGTAATCAAGCAGGAGAAAAATGACCCCATGTTTTCTCTTTTCAACACTGTTTTCTCATGCATAGGTTTGGGTTTTTCCTCCACTTTATTTTACTCGTATCTTTTTATTTATTTATTTCCAAATAACATCCAAGAGGCAAACTCCTTTTAAAAGACAGAGCTAGTAACCAATCGTGTGAGCTTAATACAAATATATATTTGAAAGCAGGCACCACAAAACAACAGATCTTATAAATTAATCTAAAATGTTGAAAACTGACTTTTGATAACATAATGCCTTTAATGAATATCATTCCATACTTTCTGGAGATTTGAAGAGGGAGCTGTATTTTTCAATCTGTTTTACAGCTTTCAGCAAAGCCCTGCCTGGCACATATTGCAAAAGCAAAAACATACCTATTGCAAGAGGCATCATTATTAGATAATACAGTTTACAAATATTAATGTTTTAAAATATACAAATGGAATTTAACATCCTGTACACTATTTACAATGTATCTAACAACTTTTTTTTCCCTTTTTCACACTAAACTTGTTAACGTTTGAGGAAGCCAAGAAACATAGGCTATCAGTTTGCTATCAATGTCCTGCTATGACAGCACACACAAATGCATTGATCAAAATATGGAAAATTCCATAGTATCAGATACAATCTTGAAAAAAGTCGTAAGTTGAAGGGACAGGGAGCTTGACTTTTTGAAATGCATGTCACACATAGCTGAAATTGCATGGTAGATAAAACTTTCCATTCCTTAGCTATACCTAACTGGATACAACTAAATAGATAGAAGCTACAGTGAGTGTTCAAAGATTGGGAGTATAAGACTGTAATGAAGCTGCATTTACACTTTTCACACTTCCAATTTTGATTGCTACATTAGAAAAATGTACTGATTTTTAGCATGTTTTTTCCCTGCATTTTTTCAGGAGCATGCACTTTTGGCTTGAAGCTCTCTCACATAATCATGTAAACCCAGAGAATGTAATTGTATTTATAAGCTTACAAAAGACCAATAAATAACTGGGGTTTCTTTTCCCATCCAGTTAATTCCTGCCAATGCTAGTTTGTCCTTCTATACTATTTGTCTAACTTTTAACCTATCATATGTAAGATTGGCTTTTATCAAACAGGCTTCCTCTGAGGCTGAGTCATCATCCACTGCTTACCATGCTATATCTAGTACCAGACTGTCCACAATCTGTATCAGATAGGTTTTTATTCTGTTCTGGAAGAGTAAAGGCATCATAAAAATCATAATAGGCTTTATAATGACCTTAAAAAATGGACTATTTCAAAAAGTAATCATCTGAGCAGAAAGGTGCTTTTTCTACTTGTACAGAGATAATTCTTATTAATTTTCTTTTTTGTAACATTTAGCCACAGATAGACTTTTTAGATAAGTGTTATACAGCAAAGTAATGACCATTCTTCTAACTCTTTCTATGCCATTTTCAGATGGAATTCCTGACTTTACAGGAGTGTCTACCTGCTTTGCTGCATTAGCTTGCTGTACAGGTAAGAAAGATAAGACAAGCTTTAAAGAAAACTGAATAATTTACAAACAGCTTTACATCTTATTAGATGATCATTTTATCATTTTGCAGCTGTAAAAGAAACCAAGAGGTTTATATTCAGAGGAGGAGCATTCAGATCTTATGAGGACTAAAGCTCATCTGTGTCCTCTATTGGTCCAAGAAATGCTCCAGAACCTGATGTTTTACCCCCTAAAATTCAACCATAGCACTCAAAATCCTCCCCAGGCTGTCCTCTCAGTGCCTTACACAAGAGGTAAATGTCTCTAAATTAGATGCATATTACAACAAAAGACTGAGCAAGGAGTGGCCTACATCAATTTAAGAGGAAACAAGGTTTTAATCCTCCTACTCCCTCCATGCAGCAGCATGCATAAGGATTACAGATTTCCCTTGAGACAACAAAGAGCTATCAGAGGTGGTTAGGATCACAGAATTGGATTTAAGCAGCTGTACTTCTCCCAGAGCTGTCTGTAGGGGTCCTTTAATTTGGATATCAGCCTGCCCTCAAACCAGGAGTCTCCTAATATGTCAAGAATAAGCCTCTTACTTTTCAACTTTAGTGGTAGGGACTTTCCACTGCTGTAAGTGTATTTATTACTTTGCCTGTAATGCACTTTGCCTGTAATGCACTAAGCTTATCACTTAGCGTGCTGTAATTATTACTTAATAGCAGTGATGTATGAAATAATTTCTGTTGATTTTTTCAAAAGTTTTACTGTTACTTCTGCTCTGATAGCACCATGGAAGCAAGGTTACCTGGGATGGCTTACACAGGTTGCCATCTATGCAAGGAATATAATTCTCAGTGCCACCACCATGATTCCTTCTTACTGAGTTGATTGTATTTCCTAACCTAGCAAAAAAAAAAAACCTATCTATGGTCTGGCTGGTACTGAAACATACAAACACAGAAAGGAAGAGAATCTCCTTCAGCAACAGTGAGAAACTATTAGACGGCTTGAAATCTGTTGCATCCCAGGAGTGTATTTAGAAAAGATAGCTGAGCTCCCTTTTTATCTACTTTCATCTGTTTCCCCACTCCAGCCAGCACAGTCCCTCCTCATCAAGAGTAAGCTGATGTCCTGGGCTTGTAAACCCTATCAAGTAGATGTATTGTGAAGCGAAGGAATTAAAGGGAAAGGATAAGGAAGACAGGGCTGTGAATGGGAAGAGGTCCAACAGGCTCACCTGTACTACAAGAGCTGCTTGTGGTGGAGAACCCCCAGTTTGGTGGCAGATGACCTTTGAGCTCACTCCAGCTTTCTGTCACATCTCATTCCAGCACTTCTTTTGAAAATGCTGGGGTCTCAATGTCTGAACATCTAACTGCTAAGAAAGGGGGAAATCACCTGACAGATGTAACAGAAACAAGGGATCATAAATCCCCAATACGAGGAAGAGAGTACCTCAACAGCTGAGCTTTGTCTATCTAGGGCTGGGCTATGATAAGATGTCATCACTAGGTAGGAAGATTTTCCTGTCTATTCTTCTGTGACCTCTCTGGTAGGCAATGCAGAGCTCAACAGTGCTTTGTCACTCAGACCTTAATCAGTAAATATCATTCAGGAAAAACAACCTTTTACTGTGCATCAAACTTCTCCCTTATGTTTCATATACCTTCTCCCACCTAAGCAGAAAGGAAGCCATTTACTACCTAAGTTTCCTGAATATATAATTTGGCTCTCCCAGTGGCCAAAAAGAGGGATTAACACTTCTCACAGGAAAATGGGATCACTGGGAATGCCAGTGCCTGGGTCTCCAACATGGGAGATGCACAAAGCATGTTGAGTATCATGAGTTCTTCAGATTGACCAGGAGTGGGGCATCTTTGTGACAGATGTGCAGGGTCTAGCTCATCTGCTGTTGATTGAGTCTGTAATGGAGATCAGAAAGAGGGATACAATAGTTCGTATTTATTTAAGAATGCAGTTCTGATGCTGCAAGAAATCCAAAGAGCTCTAAAAATCAGTGCATTTAATCCCACAATCCTCAGCAGCAAAGGAAAACAAGGGGAAATGTCAGGATGGTCCATCTATGTGTACTCACAGTGCTGCATTGAAATAATTCTGTCGTAGTTTAAACCAAGTCCCCCTACTCCCGGAGAGTTAGGAAGGAGAATCCAAAGAATGTAGCCCCCACGGATTGAGATAAGAACGGTTTAATAGCTAAGGCATAACACAAAACCCCTACTGCCATTTACTACTACAAATAATAATGATACAGCAAACAGCAAGTGAAGAGAACACAACACCCCACCAGCCACCGACCCATAACTCACTCCACCCTGCCTGGCCGAGCACCATGTGCTCCCTCCTCCATTTTTCTCCAGAGCTCTCCCCTCCAGCCTTCTCTTTCCCAGTAAGCATCCTGGGCATCACGTGCTATGGTATGGAATACCTCATTGACTAGCCTGGGTCAGGTGTCCTGTCTCTCCTTCCTTCCGGACTCCCCTCCTCCACCTGGCTGGAAAAAACCTTGAACAAAAAACACCCTCAAAACATGCTCAAACCATGACAAATTCACTGCGTTTTCCCGGGCTGTTTGTGCTCCTCCATTTGTATCCAACTGTGTGCTACACTCCATTCTGGGGACACTTACCACCACACAAGATGCAGGAAATCCCATGCTCTTGGCTGCACATCAGGCACAGCCTCAGTGTGAAGGGCACATCAATTGGTCACACAGTAGATCCTTAATATTCCCATCAGACAGGCCAGTCCTAAAAAGGAGCTATGTTTCCTTAATCCACACCTTCTCCCATCTCACCAAATCCACATCTGGTTTTGCCATAAGAAGTAACCAAGATAGATAGTTTAACTGTCTTCAATTAAAGTGTCTTGGTGCCTGACTAACCCCTGCTCAGATAAATCAGCACACTAACCCAGCAGAAAATTATTCCTCTATTTAGTTTTCTCTTGGAGAGGATTAGTCCTCTCCACTAATCAAAGCATCAAAGCTAATACAAACCATGACCTTCCATAACTGAATGTGTTTGACTTGCCTGTATCCCGTACCTGTCTTGAACTGCTAGCATTAAATACCCACATTCATACAAAGACAGAACATTTCTAGTTTAAATGTGCCTTAAGAGCTGCAGCTATAACACTCTAAAAAAGTAGAAAACAGGTCAAAAGAAACACTCGTTAGATTAAACCTCTTTACAGTGTTACTGCTAAGATTTTAGTGCCGGGGGAATACATTGCAGTGTCTGTCATGTATTTATCTCTCAGCTTACCACAGGATTGTGTCAAAGAAAATGATAAGTAAAAGGTAAGTTAGTTTGAGACTGACAAGGCCATGTTGTTTAGGTTGCTTTAACAGCAACACAGCAACGTGTTAACCAGCATCGTTAGCAAAATCGTGAATGGGAATTGCATGCCTGATGGCACTTGTGAGGAGCAGACACCATCTAATGAGTGCCACAGGTCTTTGGTTAGTGCCTCGTACTGCCAGTTACATCTGTGAAACACGTTGAAGATAAAAGATAAAGAATAATAAAGTAGGATGTCATTAATCAGCTTCTACAAAACTAGCATATCAGTAGATAGCATTTAATAATACATTGCCCCAAGCAGGTCGATGTCTGAGCCTGATCTCATCTTCTGCATAAAGCATCTCCCTTGAGCCCAAGCTGTCTTTGTTCCCGTTGTGAACTGCAGCATCAACCTGTTTTGCTGTTAGTGGGTGGTAGCAGGAGGCTTATCCTGCCAGGAGGTGATACACAATGCATAAGATACCTTTTTGCTGCATTTACGGAACTAACAACAAATAAAAAGAGCCATTCAGGTTAACTCATCACTTAATGAGCCATAACTGCCAGCCTGCCCAGCCAGTACCACTTAATAAGAAACAGGATTACACCAAGAGGTACCCCACAGCTCCTGGGTCAAACAAAGCAATCCTACCCATTAACTGGTAATCTACGAAGCTTACCAATATTGTGGGAAGGGGTGGGGGGGTAGGATCCATGCTGAATTGCTTTAGCCATCTACAGCCGGTTTAGTAATACTGACAGTCTTTAATGGGGGGAAGGAAGAGAAATTGGTCATTTTGTGGAACACATCATAGGAAACTCATTTTTTTTTTCTCAAACAGAGGTGTTATATGGATTGGCAACTACCTACACATAGGGCTGGTAGGTAGTCTACAGGATCTAGAGAAAAATGAGGGGGCATTTTTAGACTGCTAAAAGCAATTGCTATGGGTCTTCGTCTTTGCAATCAGTGAAGCTGTTTGCCATTATACTCGTTTTGGCTGGGATAGAATTAATTGTCTGCATGGTAGCTTGTATGATGTTATGGTTTGAATTTGTGACCAAAACAGTGTTGGTAACACAGTGGTTTGTTAGCTGTTGTTGAGCATTTTTTACTCAGGAGCTCCTGTGCTTCCCACCTGCCCCACCAGTGAGTAGGCTGGGGGTGCCCAAGAAGCTAAAAGGAGACAGCTGGGAGAGCTAACTAAGTGACCGAAGGAATATCCCACACCATATGACATCGTACTCAGCAATAAAAGCCATGGGAAAAAGGCAGGAGAGGATGAACATCTGGAACTATAGTATTTGTCTTATCAAGTAACTGTTATATGTGATGGAGCCCCGCTGTCCTGGAGATGGGTGAATACCTGCCTGCCCATGGGAAACAGTGAACTAATTCCTTATTTTGCTTTGTTCATGTCTGGAGATTTTACTTCACCTATTAAACCATCTGTATCTCAACTCATGAGTTTTTGCACTTTTACCCTTCTTATTCTCTCCCCATCCCTCTAACGTGGTGATGAGTAAACAGCTGTGTGGGGCTTAGCTCCCTACTAGGGCTAAACCACAACAACCATAAATACTTTGCCATCTTTCATGATGTCCCTGCCAGTGGCAGGGGGGTGGAACTAGATGATCTCTAAAGGTCCCTTCCAACCCAAACCATTCTATTCCTGTATGATATGTATAGTTCTGCATGAAATGCAAATGTTTTTCATGCTACTGTTTCCATCAGTGGTCATGTAAGTCACCATGAAGGTGAGCAAGCATATGAGCTCACTCCTGTGGAAGCAGCAAGCTTGTTCAAAGACAAAGTTGCAGTTGTGTAGCATGCCTGGATTTTCCATGTATACAGAGTACATATGGTCTGCTTAGTATTATCCATCCTCATGAGCAGGTGTTGTGTGACTGTGCAATGAGGAAATACATTAAGAACTGCATTGCACCCTAAAAATAGCCCTCAGATCTAGGGCAGGAATGGGTGTCATGCATGCAGACCAGAGCAATGGTGGTAGTTGTGACTAGCTAAGTAGTTGAAGAAGATAAGTGCAATTCTGCATTGCGTCTCATAGAGGTAATACAGCACATTTTAATCATTCCCACAGACTGTATAGAGACACCATCAAGCAGGCTTCAAAAGTAACACACAAATAAGAAGATTAATCAGTTGAGAATAGGTTTTCCTCCCATCAACTTTGTACTGCTGTTTCAAATAAACATGAACTAGCTCAGACAGGTATTCCTTACATGTGTCCATTGCAGTCTAACACATTCCCTGTGTATTCTGGAGGATGCATACGCACTGTTTGTCAACACTAATAGCATTCTACAGTAGGAGCTTTAAATGTTATCCTTATGCATGATCTGAACCTATGCTTAGGTTTAGACCTTTTTCTAGATCTTCCTCCACATCCTTTCCACCTGCTCTTTTTTCCATGTTTATCTATATTGATAGGTTACAAAGAGCCAAAACACAGATTTGAACATTGAGCTGATTTTATATAACTATATAATCTTAGTCCTTGGCACTATTTTAGCTTAGACCAGCTAGCATTACCCTACAGAAATGCCTTCACATGGTTGAGAAACTAGCAATGCTAAGGGCCCTTCATTACCAGCAATTTGGAAGACAGCATAGTAGTTCAAGGGGTAGAGCTCAGCAATGCTGATCTTTCGACCTTTGGGCTTTTAGACCCAAAAAGTTATCCTAGACAAATGGTATTATAGAGATAGCATTTATATCCTTACACTTCCATCTTACATCTCTTCCTGAAATAATTGTTTTCCTCAACCTTGTTTTCAAAGAGATACAGTATAGTGAACAACTTGAGCTATATGGTACTTTTTTTTTGAAGTCTTGGTGATGTTAAGGCAGTCACTCAATTAGCTGCTCATCCTGCCTATCTTAGACACCTGCTGTAAGAAGAGGAGATAAAATGTGGATCTGAAGTACCTCTATCACCTCTGAAGGCAGCATAAGGAGAATGTCTCTCAAGCAGACCCCTAGTGTCTAGAGCTGGATGAAATTAATCCCACCCCAGCAGTCTAGCTCATACACTAGCAGGGACAGGTCTTCATCATCATCTGCAAACTCAACAGATTTGTGCACAGACTTAATATAGTGAGGCTAACTTGGCTAACTTTAATGACAGCAGGCTTGGCTGTGGAGGGGCTGGGAGGTGGGAGATCTGCAGAGCATAAGGGTTTTGGGTGAACAAGAGATTGATTAGTGAAGATACTGGCAGGCAGGTAAATACTCAGAGATTTTCTGCAGAGGGCCAAAAGAAGAATTTTAAGAAGCACACTAACATAAGTAGTCACAAAATACTCCAGAGAAGTGAAGTAACTGCTCCCATTAGATGAATTAGCTAGAGATTCACCATATTAGAAACCTGAAAGCACGCAGGTCATTTGTCTCCTCCTGAAATGAAACATCACAGTTTCATAGGAGAGCCCATATTCTTGACCTCCCTTTGATTACACCATCATGATCATGAGCTTTGCCTAGAACAAGCAGTGTTTGATGCACTATCCGGAGCAAAGGAAGTACCAAGGTGGAGAGTTGTCATCACAGAACAATGCAGTCAAGGAAGTCATGTTATTGCAAAGTATATTTGCATCGTATACTTTGCAATTTGTATATTTATAATAAGAAGCTGCCTGACTTCTCTGTGATTTTCTGTGCTACTTACCAGACTGGCAGGAAACAGTCACA
This sequence comes from Melopsittacus undulatus, assembly GCF_012275295.1. NCBI lineage: Eukaryota > Metazoa > Chordata > Aves > Psittaciformes > Psittaculidae > Melopsittacus > Melopsittacus undulatus. Next base: position 17,824,177 of record NC_047529.1, read on the forward strand.
TGACATCTGTAGGTCCAGTAAAGACCAGTGATTTTGCAAGCACCTCTTGCAGAGCTATAACCAGCTAGGAAAAAACAGTGTCAGAAAAAAAACGTCAAAGGTGTCCGTAGGAAAAACACAACCGAGAAGGAAGGAATGAAAAAATCAAGTAAATGCACACATACTTCTGTGTTAGCTCAGCCTGGCTCTCCCTTATCTCCACTGCACGCAGGTTAACACAGATTCCTCCTTGGTATAAAGCTGAGTGTGACAGTCTGATTTTATTCTGCTCCTTCTCACTGGTTTTAGAGGAATGCAAAGTATTTACCTGTTCAGTTTAAGAGCTGCTGTGAGAATCTGTCACTTTTGACATGGTGCCAGAACATGGAAACCATTTGGTGTGTTGTAATTCCAGTCTCTGCTTACTCTGTTCATATGTATTTTGGCCAAATTACTGGTAGAGTTTATTTCCTCCTTAAACTGTCTTTGCCAAATACTTCAGTAACTACAGAATACTACTAAATTTAATAAATCCTTATGATGTGATTCAGCCTTGACAGCACCTGTCAGATGAATGTCTGATTTTCTGTAACCTTTTCTTCAGAAAGTTTTGGCTTCCTCATGTGGTTGCCCTAAAAACTATTATTTCTCTTCTGCCATAAAAAAAAAAAAAAACTAGATTTTTTTTCATCCAAGTATATTACTTTATTATGACATTAGTTATGATCATACAATCCTAAAAAACAGGTTAAAAGCTAAAAAGAGCTTAAAATAAACTAAATGACTCTGGATAGAGTCCATCTAAACTAACACATTTTTCAGTCTCTATAGATTTGACTGCAGCTTTTTTTTTATATTGTATATTGAAATGAATTCTTGAGCAGCAAAGTTACAAAATCAACCCAAGCTGTATCAACTAAAGTGATCTAATTTTAATGCAAATGTGTATAACCTTGAAAATCACTGGACAGTGCAGAGGATGGAATATTCCATTGAAAATGCTGAAATCTGGTACCAAACCTGGTGACACAGGTGGCCTCATTCCTCCTCAGGAGGAAGATACCTATCCCTTCTATGCCACTTTAACCCGGGTCATATCCTGGACACATCAGACATCTTGTATGAACTGAATATTTATTTTATGTGTGTACACCTGTCACATCTGGCAGGCTGAAGACTCTTTGTGCACGAATGGCTCGCAATGGAGGGTGACAAATGATGTATAGTGTTGGCAGATGTGAGACGAGGTGAATCCGACCCTACGTTTTTCTGCTTGCCGTGCCAGAGCTGGAATTGTGGCATTCACGCCAAGCTATACAAACGTGCCCAGCCTTGTTCGGAAACTTGCCTTCATTAAAAATATAGGAGTGCCCTCTGGTGGAAAACTGAACATCTGAAGCTGACGTTTCGGTGTCATTTAAAATGAACTTTTTCCTCAAATTTTTTTGCAGGTAAACCAGAAGAAACTTCAGGGCCCAGTTCTTAGTTACATCACCTGATATTTTCACTGAACTATTGTGCCTGGTTAGGTAAGCTGAAGCCTGAAGGCTCTGAGGACTTCTCCTTGAAGACTGACAAAACTCAAGACCAGTTTGAAGTTACAGAAGACCTTTCCCTGCAGCCAGGATGCTGAGGGAGACAATTGGTTTGGAGAGTTTTCAGGTCCTTCACCTTCAGATAACAGTACAGGAAGGCAGGTGTCATTTAATCCTCTCAGAATGGATCTATGTGTTTTAATATATAATAAATAGCTTTAACATTATAGCAGCGAAATAAGTATAAGCAACAACTGCAGGTAGTGCATATTTAATGCAGCTTTTATAATATTTATAGAGAATAATATAACAAGAAATCATAGATAAGAAAATTCAGAGGAAAGAAATGAGTCAAGGTTTTTCATGAGAAATACAACCCAGCTACAAACCAATCACTGCTTGTATAGAATGAGATAACTGTGTATTATCTACAAACAACATGTAGTATTAACAATATTCAACCAATTTCCACAGAGGAAGAAAAAACTTTAATTAGTGATAGCATAATAAAATAAATATTTTACGATAGGACTGTTTTCACTGGCACTGAGCTTGCCTTCAGGCAGAGATTTCCATTCTCCCATGCCTCACAAATATTTGCAATTTTGTCTCTGAAGGAACATAATCTTAAATGTCTTTTCTTTACTCATATTTATTTAAGGTTACATGGATAAAATGACATACAGTTCATCATACTATAATGCATGAATGACTGGGGCTGCATTGTTTCTTATTTAATACACAGTACTATGTTTAAAGTTTGATTTTATGTTATTTCATTATTTACTCTGAGAGACAAATCCCTTGGGAGGGGTTGGGGGGAGTACCGTTGGCTCCCAGAAACAATTCAGCAGAAACTGAGTTCAACAGAGGCAAAGCCAATATAGGGAAACAGCTGTCTGGCATATTTTAGGTCTGTGGATCCTGTAACTGGAGTTTTCAAAGTTTCTTCTAAATCTATTTTTTATTTAACCATGTATTTTCAAAGTTAAGTCTAAGTTAGTCTTCATTGTTCACCATTTATTTGTCTTTAAAGAAAAAAATGAAAAGCATCTTCTGTATGAAAAGAATACTGGGCAGGATACTCCAAATTAAAATAACAACTCTCCAGGGGCTCCTAGAGACACTGTCATCACCCCATGAAAAATTAAAGCAGCACAGGCCAAGATTGTGGGTTTAGTTGTATTGATAGGAAACTATCCTAAAGTGATACAGCTGTCCCTGCTGCGAGCAGGACTGTGTTAAAATAATAAATCTGTGTCAGTATAAAGCCTTTCTCTCTGCATGTCATATAAGTGTAGATTTGAAACTGCAATCAGACATCACACCCTGAACAAATCTGCTGAATAAAAACTCGCAGGGTTGGGCTTGCAAAGAGGTGGGAAAGCCTCTTTTATGATACCCATGCAGTCATATTTCCAGATTAGCGAGTCTGAGTGCTTAGCAAATTGCTGTGTTTGCAGAGTGTCCATAGCCACCTGGCTCTGTCAGGGAAGGGGGTGGATACCTGCTAACCATCAGAGGGCAATAGGATACAATGCTCATGGGACAGCTATTGTCTGGAACTGCTTATTAGTGGGAATACTCAACAGTGCATTCAGCAGCCCTCACTTTCTCCATGCTAAAAGGCTGGGCCTGGGTTTTACCCTGCATGCTTAGTCATTCTTGCAGGCTGGAGAGAAAGCTGTACATGCAAAGTGCTTTTCTGTTCCAGCTGCGCAGAGGTAACAGCCCACCTATGCTACAATTAATGGTCAGTGCAAAATCTCAATTTAGACTGGAAGTGGTCCCCTAAGCCATTCTGGGGGATCTACTGCCTTGAACTGAAGCATGTATTACAGGCTGCTGTGATTTGGATAGGGCTCTCCAGGGTCAGGAAAGGATCTCTGGTTTGCTGCCCCATGATGTCCTACAGAGAAGCCTCTCTCTGCAGATGGAATCTGGATGGCTCACTGGGTATGTTACATACAGGTGATGTGAATATCCCCTCTCATTTACCCTGCTGATTTAAATAAGAGCAAAATAAAAAAGAGACCTTAAAACAATCTTTGGACAATATAGGTTTACCAAAATCAGCAAAAATCCTTCACTTCACAAGAGGCTTCAGCTGGCTTAACTGTCCTTGCATGTCTGACTTGGTGCACAGCTTGAACAGTGAACTGAGCATCATCACTCTCACCAATGAACTGTTCCTGCTGCAAACATGGAGGTGACAGCAAGAGCAAACCACTGTATAAAGTTTCATTCATCTGTCAAAATTATTGCCACTGGATGTCACTGAATCAAACTCGCTTTGCAGGCTTGCAGTAGAGAACTCCACATACAAATATATGGGCAAATAATTTGAGCTTTGAATTTTACACTGAGAATGAGTGTAATCCTGTCGCTCTGGAATCCCAGCTGTGAGCTCCCTCCAGATGCGAGTCAAGGTTCTGCTGCCTGCTTTCCCAATAACCATGTCCCAAGTGCCTACCCTTGACTGCTGAGAACAAGCAGGGAAAGTTAATAGAAAGAAAGAAAAATAAAAACAGAGAAAGTACTTTTGAGATTGGTTTTTAATAGCTCAATGATTCAGACAGGAAAACATCAATATGGAAACATATGAAGTTGTAAAAAAAAAAGGTCAGGAGGTAGAAGGGAATCACCAGGCTCTTGGGTGAGTCATCAGAGCCATTGGTGTCCACAGGTCTGGTGGCCACTGATATAGCAGCACCACCATGGATTCAATTCAAGGAGGTTGGGAGGCCAACCTAACCTCTTGGTTCCTGCCACACCAGCAAAGATTCTAGACAGTCATAAGACTATTAGCCTCAAAACTTGCCAGAACACAGCCACGTTAGCAATAAATAATTGCTTTATATTTTGTATCTCTTGCTTGAACAGTTCATGCCTGACTAAAGATGCCAGAGCAAATCAACCCAAGAGAGAGGTCGTAACATTAGAGGTGACTGAACAAAGAACTGGGAAGCTGGAGTCATCCAAAGAACCTCCCTTCAAACTACCTGTACCTTACCCTTGTCCACACATTTGACCAATATTGTTGCCACTACGCATGATTTTCCCTGTGTATGCTCAGGCATTTCACACAGGAGTAAGAGAAAGAAAGAAAAAATTAGGAGGGAAAATCAAGGAAAGGAGTTGCAATTTGCTCTTAAACTCAGGCTTTCAGATTATAACGTTCTTTTAAGATAAATACACATTAACTTGTTTATTTGATAAGCAGAACAGAGCTTGTGATTTGTTGCTTAATGCTAAACGTATTCTTGGAGCAGATGAAAAAATACCTTGGTTGTACAACATGGATTACTGAAGAAAAATTACTTCAGCAAACAGAAAATTTCCTGGTAAACACTTTCTGGCTCTGTGGGAGTGGTACTTCACTGATCCAAAGTGTTTGCTTTCCACAGAGCAAAGGACAAGCAAGACAAAAGTGCGAGACTGTAATCTGCAGATCTGTCATATGAGAATGTCACAATGTAAAAGCTTTTTTCTATTTCTCTTTTAAAGCTACACAGATAGGGGGATGACCCAGGTAGTGAAATTTAAACACCTACACATACACAGGGGAAATGCAATAAGTCTCCATGTAAATTGTCTTCACTACAATAGAAGACAGGACAAATCAATCTGCAAGATTAAATATAGCAGTGAGGTGGCAGAGGTGTAGTCAAGTCTGATGAAATTCATCCCTGATATTTAAGGAACTAATTGAGCAAATCTTTGAACCATGAACAACCAACACCATGAAGTCAATCACATCACGGAAGAAGTGATTTAGAGCTTTGGGAGGATGAGTATGGTGTTTCTGCCTAAAAAAAAGGAAATAAAGGAACATTTGAACCATCAGCCTGGTTAAATTCTGAATTCAATTATTGAAAAAAAGTGCATAAATCTATAAAAGCTTTGGTGATAACAAAACACATCTAATATTTCAAATTTCCATCAAGCAGGTCTGTAAGTTGGAGAGGACTCATGGTACCTAAGTCCTTAAAAGGGAACTTTCATGATTCCCTTTACATACATAAAGCAGAAATGTGAAACAAGTTACTCTGCTGCTCTGGTATGCAAACTAGTGGCCCATAAGATAAGAACGTGCTTATGTTCAGTTGGACCTAGGCAGAAGAATGAAGGCTAAAGTAGAATAATGATGTCAAGCGACTGGATATGGTAAAGTAAATACAAATAGTGTGAACTAGAAAATGACAGGGGTGTTTCGGGTTGCAATGACGTTCACACCTACTGTATCAGTAATACCATGTAAGTGCAAGATTGCCCAGGGAATGCTATCAGAAATATCAGGGTTTGTACAGAGTAGAAACAAAGCTAGGATCAAAGGGGAAAATGTAATTAGAAAAAGACTACTTATTTAAGAGGCCTTTGAGAAGAAAAAATGGTAGGCAAGGGCAGTGAAAAGATGGGCTCAAACTGAGGAGAATGGAAAATAAAGAATAAAAGAACAGTAGTTAAGTGAATCTTCCAGCAAGAACATGGACACCTACAGATGTCAGTGATGACAACCTGAATATCTGAGTCCATCCACCATGACAGTTGAGAGTCCCCCATTTGGACAACCCACTGTACTTTGTACCAGGTCAACATCTGGCTGGGGAGGAGTAGCACTGAGTTGCAGTCTTTATAGAATTGTAATTTAATAGTGGATCTAGATCTCAGATTACATTTAAGAGCTATAATTAAGAGTTTCATAGTTGCACATAAACACCTTCATATCTGTATAACACTCAATATCAATACCTTGTTACTTTGTTAATTGAATTATGGATTGTTTTGGTTCCTTAGGTTACTGATTGAGATTACTGGCTGCTTTGCTTATTACCTCAAAATGTGTTCACTAATCAATAAACACCTTCATAGTTTTGCATAATTTACCAGTGTTCAATCCAAAGGGGGAGTATCAACCCTCATCAGTAACAGATGGATAACTGGCAAGATAAGTAAACTAAAAGCAATAAACAAGATATACTTTGATTTTAATCAGACTTTTGATATTGACTTAGAAGTCATTACATATAAAGAAAGAAAATGTGGTTTAGATTACATCTCCATGAAGGAAACACATTCTCAGGAGAAACTTGGAAAAGTTTCAATTCACATCTCACTTTGACATAAATAATTGGTATCAGGTAGGGCCCTGAGGGTTCCCATGCTGTGCGATCCAATCACTATTTTCATTGTTTACTTGTGCAGCTGAACAGGGAGCTCAGTTCTAAAAGTTTTTTTACAACTGAGCCTGGTTGAGGTTCCACATAATGCAGGGGATGGGACTGGAATTCAGAAAAAGATCCTAATAAGTTGCAAAAGTTATCTGTGATAGTAAAAGGTGAGACAACAGAATAACAAAGTATATGTGAATTGGAGGATAGCAAGGTTTCATAAGGATGAGATATCAAAAAAATCTAACCATCCAACTTCATTCTGGGCTACGTAACTTGCATGATAACTCAAAATATTAGGCAGTTGCAGTAAGCAAGAAAGTGACTTTTTTCTTACAGATATTTGACATTTTCAGCTTTTTCCTACTCGAAATTTGCAGAGGTAACAATACAAGTAGCATCATTTGTCTGTCTTGAGCAACACTTTACTTCAGGCAATGAGAATTTTGTGAGAACATACTTGTCCCACACAATATATCAAGACCTTTCTCAGTTTCTCAAGGTAACTGTGACATTGATAATGTTCAGAAAAAAAGAAAAAAGGTAGCAGGAAGAAGTCTGGGTAACTAGAATTAAAGGATATATTTATTGTTCCTTTCTGAGGAGGAAGGAATAACCAGACCAACATGGATACATGGTCAGTATAAAACACAACATACAATATAATAATAATCAAAGTCAGAGTTCTAGGGGTCTGTACACTATAGCGCTTATTTTTTTTCAAAAAGAGATTATCTATAAACCAATATTTCTCCTTCATTTCTCGTGCAAAATCCTTAAAAAATGTCAGGGCAAATTAAAAAAAAGACAAAAATCCACAGGCATCTGTAGCAGAAAGCTTTAGGATTTAACCAAAGCTTTAAGATTTTACCAAAAAGTTTTAAATGGCACTTGAAACAAGAAGTCTGAAAAAGTCACCACCCTGGGAATACCATAGCTGCTCTTGAGCACTTCCAAAAACCAGACATATACATTGTCTATATGTTATGTCCAGTGCATAGTTTCCAGATTATGTGATGACTCTTTAACAAAGTGCTTAATATTGGCTAGAATTTTTTTTTTCAGATCTGGATAGAGACTATTCCTTTCTCCTAACAGACCTTTACAAATGCTTACAGCAAGATTCTACTTCTATCGCCAAACCTTTCCCACCACAAAAAGAAACTGAAAGCTGTCCAGGGTTGTATTGTAATAATGTATTCTAAGAAATAAGAATGTGAGGCACTATAGAAACAGACCACAAGGGTCTGTAATTGGCAACACCCTAACCTGCTAATTGCATGTCAAACTGTGACTGTAAAAACTAAATAAAACACATAAATGTCTATACAGGGAGGGACAGGACTCCCCTGCTCAATATCCTAAATATAAGTAAGATACTAGCAGAAGATATTAAGCTTTTAAGATCTGGAGACAGGAAAAAAGTTAGTGTCTATTTCTTTTTGTATATCCAGGGACATTTTACAGTGAATTCTTATTGCCAGTAGAGGACACGAGAAGAAAAGCATGTGTGGTGTTCTACGAACTGGCTGGTAAATTGCTTGTTTAGCTTCTGATTCAATGGATTCTGGTCAGTGGATGCAAAAGATCAGAATTTAGCTCTGACAGGCTTTCTCCACAAAGATAAATGCAGGTGGGTATGAATTGAACAGTTGTGATGCCCTTAAATGTCTCTCTTTTGTGGCTGGCCTTGCTTTGAGTGTACCTAAATCTTACTTTTTTAACATTGTCTTTTTACATCACATTTCTTTCCCCTTCTGCTCACTAATTCCTGCTTCCTATATTTTGGATTAAGGTTGGCCATGTCCTGACATGTGCTAATAAAACCAAATACATAGTCTGTGTTCCAGGTTTGATATAAATAAAATACAGCATAATGTCAGAGCACAGGACAAAGATGGCAGCTTAAACCAGACATAGTCAGGAAATCAGAGAATGATTTGGGTTGGAAGGGACCTTAAAGGTCATCCAGTTCCAACCCCCTGCCATGAGCAGAGACACCTTTCACTAGACCAGCTTGCTCAAAGCCCCAACTGGCCTGGCCTTGAACACTGCCAAGGATGGGGCAGCCACAGTTTCTCTGACAACCTGGGCCAGGGCCTCACCACCCTCATAGTGAAGAGTTTCTTCCTTATGTCTAATCTAAATCTACCCTCTTTGAGTTTTATGCACTTGAATTTTGAACAATAAGATAAACAAGTCCATCAGGCCCACATCTCTGAACCCAATTGTTCTGAGGAAGATGAATTTATTAGGATAGATTTAATTCAAGACATCAGTCACATAACTAAAACAGAAGGCTGGGAATATTTACTTACTATGCTTCTAAATCAATATCTGGCTACTGCAAGCTCTGGTTTGCACGATTTCTTTTTTATTTTTCTCTCTCTACAAATTCATACTAGGATATCTGAGCCAAATTAAACTGCTTCATAGGTAACAGATATTTCCAGTTCATGAAACTCCATTCCTGAAGAGTAGGAAGTAGGATTCAGTTCTCCTGGGTGGAAATATCCATAATTCAGACTATTGATAATTATACCAAATTATTTTTATTGGTATTTAGGAAAAAATGCATGGTTTTAACCCCAAACTCATGTGGTGTGTTTTAGGTTGAGACATTCGGGATAATGCACATCACATCTTGGAAGTGATTGTTTTACTTCACTGACTATTAGGGAACTAAATTTAGATGAAGACAGCTATACAATATACTACTAATAGTAGATATATACAGTTTGAACATAAATTGAATTCTACCCCAGTTATTAAAAGACTATGAAGAGCATGTCAAATCATAGCATCAGCATTGAAAGTCAAGAAATACAAGGTACAGGAGTATACACTTAGAAAATGGTGATGCCTTAAGTGCTACTGATCTCATGGGACTTTCAGCTGGAGATTCACCTGATTCTACAGGCTTAGCTTTTCTGAAAACTACTCTGGGTTCCCCTCCTTGGAGGTATTAGCTCAGTGATGACAATAGGGCTTGAAACAATAAACCTGCTGAAATGCTGACATCTTAGTATGAGAGAAGTCTCTCTCAAGACACCACTCATTGTCTCATGTAAACATTTAATTCTGTTGGGAGTCTGCAGCTTCCTGAGATGCCCCATAGTATCCTACCAAGGCTCCAGCTACAATTTGGAAGGGTGCATACATCCATACATCCTTTGTAACATCTTTCGAGCTGCAAAGATATTTTTGACATCTTGTTTTATATTAAATGGTGCCAACTGCCTCCATATAGTCTGCTGCATTTAGACTTTGATCTCCACTAGCCTAGATCTCTTTCCCTCTGTTTAGATAACAAGCTCAGTCATAGAAATCTACATTTTAGATACTCTCTTTTAGTTAGACACAACTATATTTTATGACTTCTTTCAAAAGTGTCTATGCATTGATTTATGAAGAAATGTATATATTTGCTTTTCCCTGCCTTTATCTTAGAAAATCACTAACGTAAGCATGTATACTTAGATATCATTGATACCAGTGTGAATAACTGGATACTTTTCAATAACAGGAACTTCTAAAAGACATGTATCAGTTTCAGCCAGGAAATATTTTTTTCTTACTAATTATTTTTCTTCAGTTCATTACAGAACAGAGTGTTCCATGTTCTACTTCCTGGACTGTGTACATTTTCTATCTCACCAAGTATCTCTAAAAAGGAAAAACATTACAGGATACAGAAACTAGAAATCTATGCCTCCATTTACAGCACTTTTTCTCAGGTCTCTTTCATGCAATTAAATATTCCTTCTTGCCTTTTCTTCCATCTAGCCCTATCGTTCCTGCACATCAGGCTGTGGAATGTCTCAGCTTCAGTGATACATGTGTAAAGCTCTCTCAGTAAAGATATGCTATGAATGGGTATGTAATATACCCTCTGGTTATGTAGGTTACATTCATCTTTTATCAAGTAGTTTCCTATTTCATTGTGTTATAACCTCATGTTACAAAAAGGTGAGAAGCTGCTCCACAAGCAAGCTTGGCCATAGCCAAATCCAGTTATTTCAGTAACTATTATGAGTCAAGCTGCAATTAATGAGCAAAATCATTTCCAAATTACTCTTCATGCTGGGATTCTGTGATTTTAAATTGAGATTATCTTAATACTGCTTTACATTGCTCCAAATTTTTCTCATTTGCTTACGGCAACCAGTCCAGTAGAATGGTCCATGCAGGGCTCACTGACTTGCAAATCAGATTTTCCTATTTTCTTCTACATTTTAACATGCTTTTAAGACTCACTAAATTCAGAATATTTATTACCGGCTGGACACTATTACAAGATGACCAACCTCCTTTCTTGCCATCTACAATACCTCTCATTTACTAAGTGTATGAGAAGGCTAAAATATTTATGGAATTAATTTAGGACTGACACATTTTTAAAGTATAAATAGCAAAAGTCCCCACAGTGTTGTCACATTTTCCCAGCAAATACATGTGGCCAACAAAAAAGCATTGATGGAAAACTTCAGTTCATATAGCTTCCTCTCATGTAATTATAAAATCACTGAATGATTTGGGTTAAAAGGGACTTTAAAGCTCACCTGTCTCCAATCCCCTGCCATTGGTAGGGATACCTTACACTAGACCAGGTTACTCAAATCCTTGTCCAACCTGGCCTTGAGCACTTCTTCTCCAGGTAACCTGTGCCTCACCACTCTCACAGGAAAGAATTTTACACAGATAGTTATGGCTGAAGTCTTTAACCATGCAAACTTAAGCTGAGCACTTAAAACCTTTCATCCATGAGTAAGAAACAAATATTTCCAGATCATCATTACATTTGAGACATGTGTGATAGCTTGGAGTCTGTATTGTTTGGGTTTTGTGTCTTTCACTATTAGAATGAAAGGGATGCATTTTCCACTTTCTTAAAAAAAAAAAAACCAAAAACTGCTCAATATATCACCTATACAAAAAAAAAATCACTGTATTCTGAGAAATGTTTGCTTGCTTTGTTTCCTGTTGGCCAGATACATTCCAAATAACAGATATTCTCTAAAGCATCAGATGGGCAGAACTATGTTTTATTTGGTTACAGCAGACTCTCAGAGGAAGACATCTTGGGGTTGGGGGGTGGGAAGTGTTTTTCCACATGAATATTCCATACATAAATCTTCTTTGTTCCTTCCATATTGTTGTTAACATTCACTTAAAACAGGCATTAGTTCATTTGTTTTCTGGGAGCAATCTGAACAAGGAGATATAGTTTATCTATCTCATTGACCTATGTCTGATAGTCTCTCTTATTCTAACATTTTAAAAGCATTAGATATGTTGCTTCCTAAAGGTGACTTTAAAAGTGTTCTTCTGACTATTTATAAGAAAGGGACATTAAAAAGATTAGCTCAAATGCAAATGCTTTCACTATTGAATTGTCCCAGGAACTGGAATGAATTTTACCCCAGATTTCTTTTCTGAAGCCAGACTCTTGATGTCCCATAGTACATATTTAGAAAATGTTCCTAGTAAATTACTAGATCTAACCTGTAGCTGAGGTGCCAAACTGTATAATGTTAAAAAAAGATGAATGCTATGTTTTTACATTGTTCAGCTTTGTCACATTTCAAAAAAGACTAAAGAGAGCATGAACACATGCACATATTTAAAATAAAGAGTAAAGAACCCCAAAACTAGTACTCTTTATAATTTCCTCTTCTGTGCTCTGTTTCTAGGGTGCTGATTTCTCTAAGGAGGAATGTATGAGTAATGAACTCCTATTTAAAAATCACAGAAAGTTAAAAATATCCTTTTTTAAAAAAAAAGCAAGAATCAGGAAATTCAGAAACTTCCTATTTTGTAGGCTCTGTATAAATAGATTTAAATATTAAATTTATATATGGGATGATTTGCCTGCAGCAGAACTGAGTAGTTATTGAAATGCCTCAAGTAACCACACTCAGACACAATTATGTGCGTGCTTAGTCCACAGCCTCACTTGCTGAACATTTAGTTGCTACAGGACAGAAAGTAAACAACCTGAACAATATTCATTCACCTTAAGTTTTAAACTTACAAGTCAGAAACATTATATTATGTCTATAAGTACACTAAACTCTGTAGAGTCACTAGAAGGACAAGACCAAAGCAATCCCAGGACGAAGAAGTTTGTTTCCAATTCTAGCTAGTAAGAGATGGGTTGAGTCTTTCTCAGCTGCTCATCATCCCTCACCACTGCAGATCTGATTAAGCCATGTTCAACAGAGGCTTAAATTCTGCAATCGAGTCATCACAGCCCAGCAAATGAGGAGCAGTCATACTGCTAGTCTGCAGGTCTGCTTTCAAGAGTAGACCTGAAAAGTCACCTGTAGGTAGTGGTGCCTGAAATAACCCCTTTGTAAAGCGAAAGCAAGTATCAGTCCTTAAAGACTGCAGCTGTGCCACAGTGGGCAGTGATTTAATCGGTACATCTGCTTGGACTGAGAAATTGCAAAGAAAAACCTGCAGTGAGTACTTTTGCTCTCCAAAGATTGAAGACAAACATTGAACTGTGCATTTTTTGAGGCTGGATTTTCTCTACCTGCTTCTATGCTAACTGAATGCATCTCATCTGGTTTAAAAACAATAGAGTGATACTTTGATGGTGTTGTAATCAAAACTTCCGATTTGCAAGTCGTCTATGCCCAGCATCTCAATCCTGGTTGTGAACTGGCCTTGAAAGCAAAGGTTCCTAGTTTTCGTGCTTATCTACAACTTTGCTTTAGGCTATCTTTGTTTGTGTGGCATCTACCCCCATCTGACAGTAACTGTTTGAATTATTACCCCTTTGGTTGTTTCCCTAATCGTTATCTGGAGTGGAATGGGAGGAGAGTTGGGTTGGATGGAAGAAATTAATAACATTCTTTTTTGCAAGACAAATTAGCTAAAAGAATGAGATCTGCAAGGTGCTTTGTACAGCTAAGAGAAAGTTCTGCACAAAGCCTGAACCACACAGATCAGCATTAATTTTAATTAAAGGCACTAGTTAATATGTCGTTATCTTCAGTGGAACTGAAGAATTGAAGAAATTTGAATTTTTCTTTCACTGAGCTCAAATCAGATTCTTCTTGTTCAGGTTTATATAAGGGCTGGAAGAAGAACTTCCACAGACAAATCTCTTAAGCTGATTTTTGTTTTTAAAGAAATTTCCATAGCTTAATCTTAAAAAAAAAAGGCAGAACCCTGTGGAATTTCTTTTTTTGGGTTTTTTTATTATTTTTTTTAATTACATTACTCCACCCCTTCAGGTAATCCATGTGAAGAAGTGGGTATTGATGTGCTAAACTGCTCTTTGAAACATGATCCCGGATGTCAGTGTATTAATCTTTGTTTTCTTCCCAATTATTTTACCCATAGACCATGAACTGTAGCATATCTGACAGACATGCTTTATAGAACAAATGGACTTCACTGTTTAAACAGGTGTGGCACACTTATTGCATTTTAGCAATACAAATAAAGCTCAGGTGACTGTACCAAATTAATGAAAACTACTGAGTACAGTGGATAGAGTAAAATAATAGAGCTATCTCCCAGGACACTGAATATCTGGAGGTGGTAGACTGCCTCTCCTCACAGTCAATAGAGATGCAGTTTTAACAGCCATGGTAGGCAGTTCATGAGGCTTTCTGACTGCGATAACCCTGGTCTCATCAAAGTTGCCACAAGCACCTCAGATAAGAAAGCACCTTTGCCCTTATCTCAGAACATGGAAGGATATGGGAGACCTTATCACAAGCAATTTCCCGTAGTGCTGCCCGCTATATAAATAAAGAACAAAAGCATGTGTTAGGAAGGAATTATAATCTGATATTAAAATACTGGCAACAGCATATAGCTGCAGAAATACTGCAGAAAATAGGAAACAAAGAAATCATTTGAGTTGTACTACAGACAGGAAATTTGACCCAACATGACAAAAGTGGTGCTCAGTGTGCAAGGCATCACAGACAAGGCAAGGATGAGGACAGGAGCTGCAAGAAAACACTGAGATGTGCAGATATTTCATGCTCACCAACAGGCAGAATGGAAAGAAGCAAGACAGGTTGTTTTTAAGTATAGCAGAGTTGAGCTTTGAGGACATAAAGCTGGCTTTGTGATATTACCTTATAAATGAGTGAAAGCAAAGATTCTGCAAAAAGAAAACTTAAGCTGAGTGATGCTGTATTGGAGCAAAAAATCAAACACATGCCATGCATCTCTTCAGACTAAAGGGGGAAAATATACACATCTGTAGCCATTCTTCAAGTTACTCTTGAGCAACATCTGGAGTGAACTGTATTTACAATGATGTCTAGTACCACAGCCTTTTAGCCTCAGTAAGTTAATGTAATATAAATTTTATTTAGCCAATGGAAGTTTAGGAACCACTTGGAAGAAAATATGACTGTGTGACCCAGTGTGCAGGTCCTTCTGTGCATGTGCTGGCTTACGTCTCTGCCTCAAAATAATTATTTCACTCCTTTGCCAGAGCCAGAAAAGACTACAAAGCAACCACCCCTAAATTTAAGCTTTCATTTTGTGAATGTAGCATCAGCACTGCAGCAATAAGCATTTTGGCAAACACAAAGTTAAAGTGCTGCAAAAGGACAGGCCTTTTATCTTCTTTCTTTCTTTGCCCTAGAGACAAGCAAAAAAAAGCCAGAACAATGTAGTTGGATTGGTTCATTTTCAGTCACCTGTTCCTTAACAAAAGTTCTTTCTTCTGAACTATGCAGCCCAAAAGCTGATGTCATTTATCAGCAATAAATATTGATAAGGAAAGGTGTATATATATGCATACATATATATGTATAACCCTAGAGTGAGGAAAACCTCTCACTCCTGCCTCTCTTCCTGAAAGATACAGGATTCTGGCTGGACAAAAGGTAACGTATGCAGCATCTAATTTCAGTATTAGAGACTTTATCCATACAGTCACTTGGCAGATATTGATTGGGTACTGTGCTACAAAGGCTAATGTAGTTAATATCTAAGTTGTACCAAATGTGATAATTAAGAGAAAACATCTGCATATAATAATTCCAGAGGAAAATTTTAAAACTAAATTGTATCTTAAGCTTAGAAAGCACACCTCTCACCTGTGTGTTGAGAAATGGCTTCAATGAAATCGAATTCCCATATATCTTTAGACCATTTGCTTTATTCTTCACATTAATTAATTCATTTTACAGAGGATGGACAATCATGGGAAATGATTTTCTAATGTAGTCTGAATTATTTTTATGTTAAATTTATTTCACTTAGAGTGTCAGGATATAACATTACAGCTGAAATCAGAATTTTGCCATCTAGAAATGTTAAATTATCTGTCCAAGCTTCCAGGTACAGATGCTATCAAAATGTCTATTATATCTTATAGTATTGCAGTAAAGTGATTGCATTTTTTTAATGCAGAGCAATTTTTTTTTTTTACAAAATGAGAGTTAAAAATGTAAACTCAGAGAAAATAGAAAAGCTTTTATCAAAGTAACTGAAAAGACCAACTTTCAAACCTGCTATACCCTAAAAGTTTTATCCGCTGGCAGGAAGAAGGCTCTGCTGAGGAGTGAAGCACCAGGACTAAACATGAAGAGCCTGTACTGTATTTTTCAAATAGAACTTTATTTCCAGCTTCTTACTTATATATTTTAATATCTTTTTTTTTTTTACAGTCAATCAAATTTGCATGAAATGTCCTGTTTTTAGGCAGAGCTATCTAAAAGTGCATTGCTAACATTTGTCTTTTCAGAAGCATAGAAGTGATTTAGTGGATTGAATACTATTGACATGTAAGGATAATTATACCTGCGAACTGTCATCTTTTGACTTTGAAAATAATGGCAAATATATTTACTCCAAGGGGCACATGTGATTGTACAGTCTCACAATTGATGATATGCAGTAATACTTTAATAAAGTTTTATTCTGGAGCTATAAATGGGTTTATGTTTCCAGTTGTAGCACTTATCTGAGGAGTCCCAGAAAGATTTTGTTTCTGCATGTAAGGACAAGTCAACTTCACAGCGGCCAAAAATATCCCTTTAGTTTAAGAATTTATTCTTCATCAATATGAGTGAGATCCCCTCTACCTCATGAAAGTGGTTTCCTTACACAGGCGTGGGAAAAGAAGCTGAAGTCTGAATATCTGAATGACATGAAGTCTTTGATGTGATAGGATATGTCTTGCTGATTTATATCATGCAACAGAATATAGTACTGAAATAAATTATCTACCTGCCATCTATCCAGTATCAGGAGCACTGTAGTCACCAGGAGTCACCAGCTCTCTTGATATTTTCATAGGCTCAATTAACCTTTTAGGAGTTAGCTTAGGCACAATGCCATCTTAATGTAATAATGAAGCCCACTAAATTCAAACTCGCATCTCCGCATGGCAGTGCTGTACTACCTTTTTTGTTAGTATCAATTTGGAAATGAATACACCAAGCTCATTACTTTGTGAGCTCATGAAAGAATACCACATCTTGCGTGGAATAACTCAACAGTGTGTGAAGCTTTCAGTCTGAACTCAGACAATTTAGTCTTGCACTGCTACTATGCAAGATAAAAGAGAGCAGTGTTTTCATTTTAATTCTTTTGCTAAATTTCTTAGGGGTAGGTAGAAACTCTGCATAGCTGGGCATCTAAAAAAAATGAAGAACTTAATTTGTTCAAACAAGTGGCTCAATTGCTGCCTTCTGATATGTGGACTCGTGGCTTATATCTGTTCATTAATATTTTGCTGTGAATATTAGCCTTAAGATCTTTTGGCTGTGTGCAAAAATCACATGGTATATTCATGTCCTCTTGTTGATTGGCATCCAATCTAGTAGAAGGTCTTTCCTGTCTTGTAAAAATTATGAATGTTTATAGCTATGCCTATAGTTATTAGCATCTAAATTCAGAGGAAGTCACTCAACCTCAAAACTAACTGCTGCAAGAGCATAACTACAGTGAGTCTTTTACTATGACACTGCACACTGTGACATATGCTGGTATACTCCTACTGCGAACTAGCATAGAATACTTCATAAAATATGAACATAAAAAGGATCTCAAAACCAAAGATGTTTAAAAACCTTCCAGTGTTCTGGCAGGGTTTTCCCATGTCTTCTCTCCCGATTGAGTTTTGGTTGGAAATTTAGCCACAAATTAGGGTTATGAGTGGACCTGCTTGTGCCCTGTTAGAGACCAGGATATACGGAACTTGCAGTGAAGATTAAAGTATCAAAGCTGCTGCACTATTTGTAAATGAGTCACACCAAAGCACCTGAGAAGACTAAAACTCTTTGTGACAACTATCATTATTCTTTTTATTATTACATTAATTTTCCTTATAATAAGCACCAATTTCTGACATGACAGATGTAAGCTGACTCATTCACGGGACTAATTAGCAAGTAAATCCACTAACTTCAGTAACATAAACCCTGTTATAACACATGACTTTATGCTTTTTACTGTCCCTGCTTCAATGCACAGTAGAGTCTTCTCTCTGTACAAGATAGTGGTGCCCATGCGTTATCATATATTCATTCGCACAGTTTCAGAATATCCAACTGTATTAGGTATTAACTAAAATAATGTTCTGTGTGGCAGACCTGATGGCAACAGTTTTGCATCTCGCTCTCATACTACATTTCATCACAAACTTCTATGCAACAAAATTAATGGATTTGGGGTTTTGTTTTTATTTTGTTTTTTCTCTGTAGAAATGGATCTACTAACTGCAATAATTTTCCTGGCGGCTTTGCTGCACCAATCTGATGGGCAGGTAGGAGCAATCATCTATGCAAAAGAACCATAACTGGACACATACAGATATCTGACATGGGCTACTCTGGTCTAGTGATCTTTAAATCTTTACAATTCAGGGATGAAATTATTGTTAATACATTAATAGCTTTTCTGGGATGAGCTGCCTGTGTCCTTGCCCTCTCCAGAATGTCTAGCTTAGATTGAGGTGTTATCATTTTAGACATTAAGTGGAAAGAATCTTTTCCTGAGAGATGTTTTACTCTGAAAATTCCAATGTAAGCATTATAATTCTTTTTCTCTGTGAGGAGGTTTCAGAAGATAGTCTGATAACAGTCCTAAGTTTTGATCCAGCTTCACATTTTTGCGATGTTTACAAGTGAGAACAGCTAGGTACTTCTTAGTGCACACAAAAGGAGATTTGGTTGAGATTTGGTTCCAGAGTTAAGCTTTCTCCCTGTTTGATGTGGAGACATCTGAAAGTAGAATTCTTACCTACAAATTTCATTTAGTGTGATGCCTCCTAAAGAAGAGTGCAGTTCAAATCAAGGAAGGAAGAAAAAAAATAAAAATCAGCAATTATAAGAATAGAAGAACCAATAAAGGAAAGCTGGGAATTTCCAAGATCTTTGCTTTGACAAGAAGCTCATAATTTATCCTGCTTATTAAAGTGTTGATAACCGGAACCCTCATTGTTCATGTTTTCCAGGATGTAAAATATAAACAAGTGGACGTTTCTGCCTTTACTCATTTTTCGTTTCAAAACCAAAAAGAGATCCTTGAGCAACACAATGAAATAAGGAGATCTGTAATTCCCACAGCCAGGAACATGCTGAAGATGGTAAGCTTGCTTTCCACATCATTAGCAGAAGATTGTAGCCTTCTAAACCCACACTCAGTGAACAGAGAGGGCAAGAAAGGTGCTCTGGGGTTGAGATGAAGAAATTGGAATTCTATCCCTTTGTTTCTTCAGACTTCATGCTTAATTTTGCACCCCTTGGTGATAAAAGCACTTGTACAGTGATTGCAAAGGTCTCATGATAGGCCACAGGTGCTATCCAGAATCCCTTTCCCAACCAAAATGTTTTTTTTTTTTCCACTTAGAAAACTCAGTTAAGCAACACAGGAACTGTTCCATGACTAGGGTTATTTGTCTACAGGAACCATGAACACAGTTTTGCCCTAACCACATCTATTTTTCACTCTCAAAGCTGTTAACGTAGCCCGCACATTGAACCACACGTTCTTGCCTTATGTTTTGTTCATTGTAATATACAGCAACTGCAAGCCTTTTCAGTGAGAGCATTTAAACCAGGGATAAGGCACAAAATGCAGTGACAGTCTCAGATTATGGATACCACCTTTTAATCTTCAGTGGAATAAGCAGCTCCCTTAGAGAAAGACATGCCCTAGATAAAGAAAAGTGTGTAAAGCAAACCTGGAACAGGAGCACAACCAGCTGCATGCTTTTGAATCACAGACTGTCGGGGGGCAAAAAGGACCTAAATCTGCATACCCACTTGTCCTTAGCTGAGTTTGCTTTGCCCATCATTGGTCCCATTCCTGTCATCCCTGATATTCTTGTTATTGCTATCCCGTGAGTAGATAATCTGGTCTGTGCTTTATGGTTAAATATGCATGGTGAGAATTGCAAACATTCCCCAGTTTCAAAGTCTATCTGGTGTCTATCACTACATCTCAGCTGCACCAGAGCTCAAAATCAGTTTTATACCATTTAGCGCACTGCACCCTGCAATGAGAAACACAAACACAAAGCCAAAAGAAAGCAACAGTATGTTATGAAATTCCTAATAGCCAGGACCATCTGGAGATCAGTGCAGTGTGATACTGTGCAAAACAACCTGTTCTGCAGCCATTAAGAGCTGAAGAAGTGTGGTGCCCATACCCCAGTACTGTAAACTTACCTAACTCCCCTGTTTCTTATTGAGGACCATTTGGGCTCACAACGCCCAAATCCCTCCCCTTTTTTTTATCTTTTCATGTATCACATTAACCTGCCTGTGACCTGGATACTTCTTTCTTTGTGTCTTTCAGGTGTGGAGTGAGAATGCTGCCAGAAATGCTCAGAAATGGGCAAATAGGTGTGAGATGAAAATCAGCCCAAAAGATCAGAGAATCATAAATGGTACGTGACAAGTACGAATCACAAGCTGAGGGGTTGATGGCAGTTTGCAGATGACCCCTGTGCATGTGAACTAGAAATAAGGATAACTTTTAATCTGCTGTAGAATATCCTTGTCAGACTAACACGCTTAAAGGCGGATTGTTGGAACTGGAGAGAGGGGGATGCTAAGGACTTACCATATATTTGTACCTTTCTTGAAGTGTCTGCTTTTGGCTCCGCTAGAGACAAGATGGCACAGTAGATGACTGTTGGTATGACTAAGTGCAGACATTTTTGTGTAACATTTTGCAGTCAAAGTAGTATCTGTGACTGGAAGCTCACCAAAACCATAGTAACATTTACCGCAGCTTTCACAGGTGCAGTATGAAAATCACATGGCAAATAGGTGGCATTGTAGAGATTTTTTTAGGTTGTAGCTACAACCCCTCTGTCCTACCTCCCACCCTACAGCTTGCTTCTCTCCTGAGTTATAAACAGATGTCCTTACACTTCAGGTGTCACCTGTGGTGAGAATATATTGCTATCATCTTACCCAAGAACATGGTCTGAAGCAATTAAAGTCTGGAACAGTCAGTCCTCCAATTTCAAGTATGGATATGGAGCAGTCACAAAAAATGTCAATATCGAGAGCTACACCCAGGTATGGAGAATTGAAACAAACTGCAATGATGCACAAAAGGTTACAGGAGGACAGTTAATTGAGTTTCTCATCAGAAAAAATCATCACTATCATCAAACAATTATCTCTATTCACACTCTGATCCAAAGATAAATTAATTTTTTTTTCCATCTAACTCTGAGACAGTGGAACCAATATTTTGGAAGAGTTGTCCAGAAGAGAAATATTATTCTGTAGGACAGGAAAAAAAAATAACCAACCAACCAAACAAAACAAACAAACAAAATAAAACGGAAAGAATATCCGTGGCTTTAATTTAGAAATACATTTTTTTCTATATAAAGACTTAGATACTTCAAGAAGTGTCAAAACAAAATTTTTATGATGCAAATATTTGAAGTTAAAATTTAGTGTCCTGCCAGAAACAGAGTTCAGAAACATTTGTAAACTAGAGGACACAGTTAACTCATTTTCTATTTATTCTTTCTGACAACTAAACTGTAAACTTAAAAGCTAAATAGCCAAAACGATATCCTGTGGTTTTGTTATTTTGTGAGTTTCTTTATGAGAATTCAATAAAATGTGACTCTGTAATAATGTGGGGTTTTTTTCCTACAGCTAATCTGGTATAACAGTTACCAGGTTGGATGTGCAGTTGCCTACTGTCCTATGAACCCCTTCAACTACTTTTATGTTTGCCAATACTGTCCTCCGTAAGTATTGTCTTTTTACTCATCTAAAATGCAATAGTTTTCAAAAACTCCTGCAGTCATGTGTAGGATAAAAACATCACTGTTTATTTTAACCATTTATAATTTTGAAAATACCAGTGTGAACTGTGGGTTTAACATCAGATTAAATATAAATATTTCTTTTATTTCACATTGAAACAGATATTAGGCAAATTCTAGCATATGAACAAAGGTCAGTCTCCATCACAATCAGGCATCATGCACAAATCATTTTATAACTCTGACCACAAGAAAACCACAGGTAAAGTGAAAGTCAACAGCAAATTAATATTCACAGAGATAAAGAGTGTATCTGAAACACCTGTTTGTCAAAATGTGTTTGCTGAGGTTATTTCCTTATAACCTACAATAATTTGAAAGCCATTCAAAAAGCAGAACTAGGAAGAACATAAACTTGTTTTTTAAGCCGATAATGCTATATAAATGCAAATAATTGATTGATTTTCTTTCCCCAAACTTTAGTGTTCCTCTTATTTAAAAATAAAGTTCTTGTATTCTATTAACATCTGAAACTAAAACATGACTGACTATGAAAATAATTTTATCCAGAATCTTCTGGATGCCTTTTATTGTGATAAATAGCATAAACTCCTTTTAACAGTTCAGTGGTGCACTTTGATCTTGTTTTTCCAATTTCAGAGGAAATAATGCAATGCAAATAGCAACACCTTACAGAAGTGGACCAAAATGTGCAGAATGTCCTGGCCACTGTGACAGAGGACTTTGCAGTAAGTGAATTTATTCACCTCCTTATACCAAGTACCTCAAATGATAATGTGTTCATTTGTAGCATTTAACTTTTGCATAGTTACTTCTTGCCTATCTGGATGAAAGATCCTAGAACTGCCTCTTTCATTCCCTGCCCCCAGAAATAACAGTAGTTAAATATCCCTCTAGAATAGGCACATTCTTGAGTACGGGGGTGGGATGAGAGATCCCTCCCAATCTCAACCATCCTGTGACAACAGGTGAATTGTGAAATTGCGTTGCTGTTGAGCAGTGGGTGCACTTCCACACTCAGTCTTCTGCTGCCCTCTCCTGGAAAGCTCAAGACAGAATGTCTTGATGCACTTCTGCATCCAAGGGCACAGATTGTCACACATCCTCTAGTACATGAAGAGCTGCACAGGCCCCTGACTTCTGCAGACTTCCACCTGGAACAAGTCAAAGCATAAAAATAGATGGGAATTTTAAGATACCACCTTTCTGCAAGTAATTTTCAATATTCAAGCAATTTTAGCAGCAGAGCTGAAGTACAAGCATTATATAGACATACAAATTTGGAATTTTTGGAAAATGTAGAAATGTCAGATCACGGCTTGGTTTTCAATTATTGTTTCATGCGTTTGTTTCTATCCCTTGTATTTTAGCCAATCCTTGCAGGTATCAAGACTTCTTTGGAAACTGCAGAAATCTGAAGATGTTGTTTGGTTGTAATCATTCACTGGTGAAGGTGAAGTGTCCTGCTACCTGTGGCTGCACCACTGAAATAATATAATTTCATGGTGGATGTCATTACAGCTGCTGTGAGACTTATTAGGAAAGAGTAGGGCTCACTGTGAAGTGTATTCACTCTCACTGTATCAGCTCATATTGACCTATAGGTGATATTTTTTTTTGATATCTCACCATTACTTCAGTCCTAAATAAGTCTAGTAGCTCAAAATAATCTCTGATGTTATTTTAGGCTTTGTAGAAATCACACTTAAGCTACTGATGTGTTACTTCATGGTTTTCCTTAACAGCAAATCTTACACATTCGTTTCTTTTTAATGGGACACACACTTTTAAAACTCCTTGTATCTTTTGCAAAATATGCTAAATGACAAATAGCTTTATTTTGTTACTTTTTCCTTGATTATAAATGGAATGTATTCCAGCTAAATAAATACGTGATTTACCACTGCTTCACAAACACGTTTTCACTGAAATTATTTATAATTCAATGTTTTAATTTATGAGTATTTCAAGCCTCTTTTTTTTTTTGGTACTTTATCTGAGTGGGGATAAGCCAGAAAAAGACAGAGCAAAAAGTGATATTTTTTGTACAGCCAAATAAGAGGCACACCTTGAATCTGCCAACTTCTACTCTGTGCCCTAAATACAAATTTTCTGATACATCTGTGTATGCAGGATAAATTATATTTTTTTTCATATGGCACAGTCAAGAAATATAAAGCTTTTCTAAAGCTTTCATACAAAAAAAGTGGTATATATGTATTGCTTCCCATCCTCCATATTAATAAGTTAAATCCCACGTTTGCTTGGAATTCTCATTACAGCATGTAGGAAAAAACCAAACAAATACACACAAAAAAAAAAAACCAACAAAAAAAACAAACCAGTATATCCATGTTTCCCCAAATCTCCATCAAAATATCTAATTTTCTCCAGAACTTCCCAGGAACCAATTTAGTGCCAGTTCCTGGTGCTGCACACCCTCAGGGTGTCTCCAAGAGGATTAAGTTCAGCTGAAGGCCTCACTTGTGCCTTCTCCCACCTCTTCCTACAAGCAGGCCACCAATTCCTGCCTAGGAGGCCATGTTTGTTTGTGTATTGCTTCTAACAATACATTTCCTTGAATGAAGCTTTTCATTCCAAATCTTTCCAGGCCCTTTACAATGCAGGGCATGACTTCAAAGGGCTGCGTGTCTGTACTGATCCAGAACTGAGGGCTTAGGTTTGTTACCTGTCAATGGCATTGATTATCTGGAGAAACTTTCTGACCCATTTAGTAAGGGGATTATCACAATCATGCCTCTTTAGACACTGAAAATGCTATTACATTGATAAAACAGTATGTCAGAATCATTTTATGGCTTTAATATATATATGGTATAGCTTTTATCTGATCTTTATAATTCTAATTTAATAAAAAAGTAGCTGCAGAGAAAATAGAAAGTCTTTGCTTACAGTTTATAAACTCTGATAGATGTTAAAAGATGAGCAAACATCTGGAACAACATCGTCTTACTGAACAGAGGAGCTACTTCCCACTAACCTTCCTCCTGACACATCTCCCAGGTGATGCATCCTGGTGCCATGCACCCATGTGCTGTCCCACAGACCTCCTTCTGCTCCTCAAGATGCGTGCTGGTCTCTCATAGATTCTGAATAACATATAGTATCCCTGAGCAGGACTGAAGCTACTTAGCACCTTCCCTTCATATTTCACACAGGCAAAAACAATTTTCTTCGTGGGACTGCAGTTCTGGTTAAAAACACAAGAGGGTGAACAATACTCAGACATTCAACTGCATCAGTTTTTATTTTGCTGCCTCCTCCTTTTACTAGAAATTAAAGTTTTGGGCCTACCTTGGCCTGATTTTAACACTTACATGCACAGAATCTCTTAGCTGATACTAGCTAATTAATTACTACATATAAAAACTGTTTGGTAGCTGTTTCTTCCCCTTGTTTCATTCTGTCTCTGTTGGCCAAATTACTATCATATTAAAGCAACATATGCCATCAAGGCAATTTATAGTTTCCAGGATATCAATGGCTAGTTCTGGTAGCCTTAATTTTCTGCTTGCCTGAAGCTCAGTTTCAACACTGTGATTTGTGTGCCACTCTTTGAGGCTCCTTACAACCACAGCGATATTCGTAGAAAGTGTAAATCAAACAAAAGCTGGGTGAAAATTTTCAAACAAACTTACATTTTCCTCAGAAAATATTATTCTGTAAAACTGCAGTTGTCTTACAGGAGGATACATATTTCTGGCAAAACTCTCAGGTGTTTTGGGGAATGTTTTCCAAGATTAAATTTCTGCTAACAAACAAGGATATGGGTTTTAGAACTCCTTCCATGCACACACTTTCTCTTTCCATCCACTCTTTTTGGGGCCAACGAATGTTTAAAGAGGAATTATTTTATTATCAGAGATTTCTGAGAGCACTCCCTTCCAAGAGAGACAGCATTGTGCTCTGGATATCCACTTATGGTGTTTGAGCATGGCAGCAGCAGGAGCTGGCAGAGATCTTCTGCATCATGAAGTGATGCACTACCCTGGAGCTTCATGCATCCTGCTAGACTGCTGCAGGGTGTCCAGACATTAAGCTTAATTTTGTAAGGGATTTCATAAGATTCTGCTACCCTATTGATATGGAATAGAAGAAGTAGCAGGTGAGATGAAAAGTTTCCTGGATGATCTGGTCTCTCAATACAGACTTCAAGGAGAGCTTGAGTCACTCCAATTAGTTGTTCATGGAATACTGTGTGCAGTACTTGTGTCTTCAACATAAGAAGAACATGGAGCTGTTGGAGCAAGTTCAGAGGGCATCACAAGGATGATAAGGAGATTGAAGCACCTCCCACATGAAGACAGGCTGAGAACACTGGGAGTGTTCATCCTGGAGAGGAGAAGGCTGCATGGAGACCCCACAGCAGCCTTAAAGTATCTGAAGGGGGCCTATAAGGATGCTGGAGAAGGACTGTAGTGATAGGACAAGGGGTAATGGGTTTAAACTTAAACAGGGGATGTTCAGATTGTATGCAAGAATGTTCTTTACTGTAACGGTGGTGAGGAACTGGAATGGGTTGCCCAGAGAAGTTGTGAATGCTCCATCCCTGGCAGTGTTCAAGGCTGGGTTGGACAGGGCCTTGGGTGACATAGTTTAGTGTGAGGTGTCCCTCATGGCAGGGGGGTTGGAACTAGATGATCTTAAGGTCCTTTCCAATCCAAACCGTTCTATGATTCTATGTCCCTGGAAAGGCTGAGATGTTTCTGAAATATGGGTTTCCCATATACAGATGAGGTAAAAGTGATATGATGGTCACTGAGATCCACCATGTTAAATAACATTTTTCTCCGTTCTCTGACTGTATTTTCACAAACTTACTTTTTATACTTATCCCTTCAGAGCTGTTTCCATTGTGGTACTAGCATATGCTTTTTGGTATGTGCTGAAGTGACACCTACAGAATTGTGCTACATTTTAGGTGCAGTTCAGGCGAAGAGCTAGTAACACAGAAAAGTTTTTACAATTTCTATTCTGGTTCCAGGTAATGCTCACGAGAAGCACATATGCTGAGAGTTGATAAAAACAACTACTATGGTACAAGTCCAAGTCTTATCTGTGGAGAATAAAAGCTCTTCAGCAGTTAACTCACATGATAAAGACTTCAAACACAGACTTTTGAACAAATGTTTTGTAGGAAATTTAACAGTCTTACGCCTTGTGAAGAAAAAACATTTTTTGTATTTTAAATGTGCCAACTGCAGTAGTCACATCTAATTTGGCTGCCTGAGAATCAGCCTCTTGGCTGAGCAAAATTGAAGGTCTTTCACTTTCAGTATTGCAAAGTCTTACTGAGAGCTTAAATCTTACCTAGTTTTCTCCATCTATTGGAGAAAAATTCTTCCATAAATCTTGCCTTACTCATGTCTTTAAAATACCATACCTACAATAACAAAAGTTTAAGCAGCTAATGCTAAGACTTCATACTAAATGGAAAACAGGAGTTGGAAACCGTGACATGCCATTAGGAATTTATGTTGTCAGAATAGTCAATCAATGCTCAAGAAACAAAACTGTACAAAGATGCTTAAGCAATACCAAGCAACAAAAGGCCATCAGAGCACAGACAGGACAAGGATACTCCCCACGCCTGGGCTGCTCCCAGCTCTTCTAAGCCAGGTTGCTAAAAATTGGATTTCTCTAAGTGTAAGAGCCACAGTTAAATTATGACAAACAGGAGATGTTCTTCCTCATTAAGAAGCTACTTGACAGCTACTGTCAAAGCTCCAGGCTGCAAGAGACATAACCTCTATGCTTCAGTCTCACCAACTGCAACGCAGAGATAAACTGACACAGTCAGGGCAAGGAAGATTAATTAGTGAACACTGGGAAAGAGCCTATGAAGCACTAAGACATGTTAATTATAATATCACATTTGGTAACCACACCTCCAGCATAATGATATCTCAGTTTAAACACAAGTCAAGGGGACATGGGGCACCAGGAGATATAAGTGAGGAAATGACACTCCCTCCTGCGCCAACCACTCGTGATGTCTGAAGGTTCATGGGCTGGTCAATGGGCTCATTTGCCTGGTCTTGATCCTGCGCAATGCAGTCACTGAGCTGTTCCCTAGGACTAACAGATATTCTGACACCCACGTCAATAACAAGTCTTGAAGAAAGGCAATTTTTAGGAGAAGTTGAAGTAATAAATTGGCATGGAAATACTCTCACATACATTAAGGAAATGGCCCATGTTAACTATCCATTATGTTACTGCTGTGCAACCCAGTGCATGTGTAACTGAAAATGACTCCTTAAAATTATTATTGTCAGATTTGAGGGCTTTTCCACAGTAACAGAAATGATCATTTCAAATCAAATTACATTTTTGTATTTCTGTTTTGCATCATTTGCTCTGCTATCTTCTCTTATTGAACTTCTGCATAAAGTGATGGAAATAAAGGAGAAAAACACAAGATGCCAAACTAAAATCAAATTAAGGCCTTTATTTGTTTTGTTGACAACTTTTTAATTAAATACAATATTTTTTAACTTATTCATTGACTTCAAACCACCAATTTTTATCTTAGGTCATGTTTAAACATACTGTCTCTCACAGCATCCTCATAGATAAACTAAGGAAGTGTGGGCTTGATGATCAGGTAGTGAGGTGAATCAAGAACTGGTTGAAAGGAAGAAGGCAGAGAGTTGTGGTCAATGGCACAGAATCTAGCTGGAGGTCTGTAACTAGTGGAGTCCCTCAGGGGTTGGTGCTGGGACCGGTGCTGTTTAATATTTTCATCAACGACCTGGATGAGGAACTGAGTGTACCCTCAGCAAGTTCGCTGATGACACTAAACTGGGAGGAGTGGCTGACACACCAGAAGGCTGTGTTGCCATTCAGCGAGACCTGGACAGGCTGGAGAGTTGGGTGGGGAGAAACTTGATGAAATTCAACAAGGGCAAGTGTAGAGTCTTGCATCTGGGGAAGAGCAACCCCATGTACCAGTATAAGTTGGGGGTTGACCTGCTGGAAAGTAGTGAGGGGGAAAGGGACCTGAGGGTCCTGGTGGATAGGAGGGTGACTATGAGCCAGCAATGTGCCCTTGTGGCCAAGAAGGCAAATGGCATCCTAGGGTGCATTAGAAAGGGTGTGGTTAGTAGGGCAAGAGAGGTTCTCCTCCCCCTCTACTCTGCCTTGGTGAGGCCACATCTGGAATATTGCGTCCAGTTCTGGGCCCCTCTGTTCAAGAAGGACAGGGAATTGCTTGAAAGAGTCCAGCGCAGAGCCACAAAGATGATGAAGGGAGTGGAACATCTCCCTTATGAGGAGAGGCTGAGGGAGCTGGGTCTCTTTAGCTTGGAGGAGACTGAAGGGTGACCTCATCAGTGTTTACAAATATGTAAAGGGTGGGTGTCAGGATGATGGAGCTAGGCTTTTTTCAGTGATATCCAGCGGTAGGACAAGGGACAATGGGTGTAAACTGGAGCATAGGAGGTTCCACGTTAACATCAGGAAGAACTTCTTTACTATAAGAGTGACAGAGCACTGGAACAGGTTGTCCAGGGGGGTTGTAGAGTCTCCTACGTTGGGGATATTCAAGGCCCGCCTGGACAAGTTCCTGTGTGATGTACTCTAGGTTACCCTGCTCTTGCAGGGGGGTTGGACTAGATGATCTTTCGAGGTCCCTTCCAACCCTTGGGATTCTGTGATTCACTTATCTTCTTTAAAAAGCCCTTTCCCAATGCAAAATTCTAAAAACTTACACTGAATATAACAAGGGAAGTATATGTTAAACTGTGTTATTTTTATTTAGTGATACACAGCATTCTTTGTGAAGGCACATATGATAACTCAGAATTCTCACAAAGTTATTCCTGAAAGGTCAAAAGCTGTTTATTTTGGCAAAAATTGAAACTTAGCCATTGTGATTTCTGCACAGGATTGAAACACTGAGGAGTAAGGGAGAGTTTCTGAGCTTTACTGCTTCTAAAACACAGAAATGACAAACCATTAATTTGAAAGCAATAATGGCTTCACTTCTTGTGCAGATGTGGCTGTGCAACTCTGGTCTTATGATGGAGAAGACTTTCCTTCCTCACCCAGCAACATACCCGAAAACATAAAAATATCTCATGTTTTTTTGAATTAGACTTCTAATTTGGTGCTTTGTTTTTATGAGTGACTCCTGTGCAGGTGTCATTATTTCTTATGTCAGGAGATGTTTCTTAACATTCTGGTTACCTTAAGTGACAAACCTGTCCTTTTTTACTTTCCTTTTGT
This sequence comes from Melopsittacus undulatus, assembly GCF_012275295.1. Classification (NCBI taxonomy): domain Eukaryota; kingdom Metazoa; phylum Chordata; class Aves; order Psittaciformes; family Psittaculidae; genus Melopsittacus; species Melopsittacus undulatus. The sequence goes on from NC_047529.1 coordinate 17,854,362, forward strand.
ATTGTGCAGGGGTAATGCATTAGTAATGAAAAACTGTGTTTGAGTAAAATGAATAAGTCTGAAAGAGAATTGATCTTTCTCATGAACATGAAATATCCTGGAAAATTCATCACATGGGGCAGTTTAATCATTTACTTCAGCCACAAGTTCTAACTTGTCCTTTGCAACATTTATCCCCAATTTGTGGCTTACAGGCAAGTCCCCTTCAAACTTTTTTCACTCCTATGCTTGACAACACACATTTCCTCTGCCTGATGAGGAGCACAAAATATGATGCTGTTCAAGCAGAGTCTGACTGTTAGAATGGTTTATGGGAATATTTTTCTCAACTCAGAGGTGTGAAGAGTTCTCACCTTCCAACATCTCTGTGATGGCTGAAGTTTACATCAGAAAAAAAAATGTCCTTCATTAGAGATTCTTTTTTAATATTGGAAATGTTAACAAAAAAGCTATTTTGCTACTGAAAGCTACGTATCCACCTAGGAAGAAGTTGGCAGGATGCTCTATTGGTATGCAAATGCAGACTTCTCATTTACGTGCAGACTAACGTAAAGCTCTGTTTTCACCTTCTTCATCCATAAGGCAATGAAAATCTAATAATAAAAGATTCAAACCAATAAATACCTCAAGTAATTAGAAAAGCCTACTAATTGCTTGTGACAACAGCGTATGTCACAGCAAGTCAGTTAACCACCTAGCAAGATTCAGATGAAGATCTAGGAGGACCTAGTTTGCATATGTTCTTACTCTTTTGGAAGTGTAAGAACAGCATCATTTCTCTTGGTTTGAGGTAGAATTTGGGTATCTGAGACAATGGCAGGAAATGAAGCAAACACCTCATGTCTAAAAGTTTGGTAAATCTGGACTTATTTTACTTGCAAGCCTTTACAGTTCAGAATCAGGATTTTGGTCTCCTCCCTGCTATTTTTTCCAAAACAGGTATTATTGTTGCAACTTGGTGGTTATCTGTCAGGCTTTCCTGGAATTCTGTGTTTTCATGACCGTCTGGAATGCTATTGTTGCAGGTTATATATTAATGGATATATTAATTGCAGGATGACTGTTAACTATAAAAGTGAAGTTATAACCAAATATCACCTTAGGATGCAGCATGCATTTCCAAAAAACAGAAGAACTAATGCTATCTTACTTTATATTGGTGAATATTTGTTTTAAATTCTGTTTACAACCCCAGTTATTTGTCATTAAGTGAGCTGAAAATAAGCCTCAAAAGAAGATACTCAGGAAAACAGAAAGTCTGCAATATCTGAGAAAACCAGAGCAGACTTGATTGGAAATAGCAAAATCTAAAAGGGAATATGATTGGTCTCTACAAATACCAGAAAGGTTAAAAAAAAAAAATCCCAAAACATAAGGACTGCTTGAGCTACCAGATATTTTTATCACAAGAGTAAGATATATATATATATACTGCATTAATAAATTCAATGAAGAAAACAGTTTCTAAGCATTAAAACTGGAAAGGTCAACAGCAGCTTTCCAAATGAGTGAAGAAAGGTACAAAAGCTTTACAAATAGAGAGAAAAACATTTATGGAAGGGATTATGTGATAACTTACCTACAATTCCAGGAAAAGTCCTCAATGACCTAAAAATTTATCTGTGTTCCTAAACAGACAAATGCCGAGTGATTGAAATTTATAAATGGGAAAGGATAAAGGAGACAATGAGAAGAAAAAAAAAAAAAAAAAAAAGGAAAAGGAAAAGAAATGTATGAAGAACTGGGAGGGAAAAGTGAAATGCAAGGAAGCAGTAGAATGTAAAGGCAGGGAGAAAAACCTGGGAGAGGCCATCCAAAAGGTGTAGAAAGTTTGCTGGACAGACAAAAATCACCATAAATACGAATGACCATCTAAGCCTAGTATTTAATAATGGGCATCAAGGAGTCTTCAGGGCACTGAGAGTACTCATAGGCTTCAATGTCCCCGACCAGCCTTCATTGAACCCTCTCCTATCACCTGCCCATGGCCCCAGAAGCCCATTTTGACTTAGCCTGTCTCTTTTCAGGGTACCTGTTGATAGTCTTGCTTTTTGCCCTGCCTTCTTGGTGGGCCTTGGTTCATACTTTATGTAATCAGTAAACCTAAGGATGGGTGCTTTTGAAATACAACAACAATCCAGACCAGTTTGACATAATATTGATCACAATATGTCATAAAACAAGCTTAAATCTTTGGACATTAGACTATTCCAGTAGCCTCACACTAACAGTCTCTGCAGATATAGCTAAACAGATCAGTTGAACAAACCAGTAGAGAAAGGATTTTTACCCAGCCCCACATGAGTTATTTATCACTGAGAAGCATACATTTTAAAAGTACCTGAAAAATGTTCAAGAAGAATGTAGCATCTAATGAGATATAGCATGAAAACTTGTATCTTACACAGGTTAGTATCAACACTTCAAAGACTGGACTTTTCTTTGAAATTATTTTTCCTTATATACACATACTTATATGTTCTCAATTCATTTTAGTACCTCCAGTATTGGCTTGTCCCGGAAGGGGTGTTGTGTTATAGATAGTAAGCTGGGTTTCAGTTGTTAATTGAATTTCTGCTTGGCTCATTGAAAGGAAATAATAAATTCATCTTGTCAGTTCAATAGCACAGGACTACTTCTGGGTATGCAATGATTTAGTACCTACTTCCTGGTAATGAAAAAACAGTTATGTAAATTAATTATGAAGGTCACAAATCATGTCTTGCATTTGGTCAGCATTCAAGCTACAAACAAAGAAGTCCCTACTTGCCTAATACTCAGACAACCAAAGGAGGTGTTATTTGTACACTGGAAAAACAACCAACACAGAAATTTCTGGTAGGAATTTTTTATGTGCTGGTTGCTCTACCTATATTTGCCACTTGTGTCAAGGTCATACTGATTAGAACTTGTAGATCAGTGTGAACACATGTACAAAAAGCACAGTTTACGTTGGGTTTTAACTTCTGGTGTGGCTCAGAGTTCACAGCACTCATTGAGTTATCAAAATCAGATATTTACTATCTCTCTGTCCTAATCCTCATGTAGGTCAGACCAATTATTTAATGCATTGCACTAAATGGTACTTTGTAGCTGTGTCACTAGAACATTAGGGCTCGGCCTCCAAGAGGCTGATGTTTATATAAATGATGAAAGTGCCACACATTGCAGGAGGTCTTCTGGGATCAGCTTCCTGGAGCCTATTTCCTACAGTCTGTAGACATTCTCTCTGATCTGGCTGCTATGGATGGATTGTACAAAAGTAGTACTAGGAGCTATATTAGCTAAAGAGATTGAAGCTAACACATCTTTTCATTGAGGAATATTCCCTAACCACCCTCTTTGACTCTTCATGCATGCATTGCAATTATTGCAGCAAACTTAGTATTATGTAGTTTATTTAAGATTTCTGTGCCATTTGTGTACTCTGCAAGATTTAGTAGAGAGAGAAGTACTTAACCTTCTCAATAGGAGGGCACAATGAGGTGGAATAAATGGGAACAGACCCTCTTGCTGAAAAAGAAAGCATGCCAAATTTTCTGCAGTCATCACTCTGGTGATGTGGCCTTTCCTTACAGTAAATGAACCACACAAACCTTTATAGGAATAGCACAACACTGTACTGAGCAAAATTGTAACTGTAAAGACTACTACAGGCAAAAAAAAACAAGGAGGATTTTTTAAAGCTGAAAGGAATTTATCTAGTTTTCAGCAAACAGGAAAATGTAAACCACAGTATTTACAGATAATTTGATACATACTTTAAAACTCAAAAGCATAGAAAACTGGTAAAAACTTGGTATGAGGAACAAAAGTTCTTGAGCCACAAGCCAGGGATTGCAAATCAACTTGTCACAAACAAGGAAAAGAGGTGAATGCACTTACCATTGTAGTTATATCACCTAATGTCATCATACTCTAGAGTCACTATCTCTCAAAATCACTTTTTTTTACCATTATTCCTCACAAAATGGATCCTCACCTTAGTGCAAACTAAGGCACCTAAATTATTGTTTAAATTATTAAAGTTGTACATGTGATCTGCACATAAGACCAGAAAAATATCTTGTATATGTCTAGACAATATTTTCTAAAAGGTGGCATTTGGAAGCAAATGAGGAAAACCAAACCAAAACAAAACAAGAAACACACTATATAAATGGAACTGTTATGGAAAGAAAAGAATTGGTACAGAAATATATTACTGGTTATGAAGAGTGAAACTAATAAGGGAAATCAGCATGTTGCAGCATCTGTGCAGATTTACAAATGATCAGGACTTTCACCCAGAGCTGAGAGTTCACTGAAATTTTATCACAACTGGCAGAGGAACGTAGAAGGGGTGCTAGAAACTGAAGACTTCTTTGCACATAATGTGATCTTCAGGTAAAAGGTAATTCAGAAGAATGTATAACTTCCTTGACAATGGAAAACAACCCTTCACACTCTATGTTGCAAATAACGCTATAGCTAGCATAGCTAACAAATCCTTTAAAGAATATTGAAAAATAATTATTTTTAGATGCATCTTTTTATCTTTCTTTTTAAGAACATATCCAATACTGAGCTTTTACCAAAGGAAAAGCTTTGGTAGAATAAAACTTTCACTTTCCATTTAAGTCTTGTTTTGGGAAATTTTTGTTTTGATTAACATGAATGTAACAAGAACACATTGAAGGCAACAAATCTAAATAAAGTGATGTTGTAGAATATTTGCAGCCCAAGAGAAACCTGAAGATATCTCAGATTGATATGCACTTGCATTTGCAAATACCAGTAAGGAAAGCTATATCATGAAAGTCTATATCATGCAAGGAGCAAAAGACTTTTCAATTTCCTCGACAAGTGCCCTTTCCTAGTGCTCTTCTGGAAAGATGCAAAGAGTAGAGTGAACACAAATACAGGCTCCAGGCTGGATTTTGAAACCTGGAGACAGACTTCAGTCAACAGATACAAATAAGTACACAGGACTGATGCAGAGCAAGAAAAAAACACTTATTATAAGGAAGGACAATAGACATACATGATATGTCACTAAAATATTTTGCAATAGCATCTGACACTTTAAACATTCATCTCATTTATAACACTTCTTATTGCTTTTCCAGGATGATAGATAGGTAAGGCTTTAAGGCGCATGTAAAATGTCCATCTTCCCTGCAGTAGTCCCTTTTTTATCACAAGAGCAGAACAAACTAGCCCTTGTGTCAGGGAGAACGAACCCTGTTATCTCTTGCAAACAGTCCACCGCACTCCTCTTCAACAAGGTATGCTTTAGCCAAACACAGCTTAATTGGATGTAATTCTCTGGTAATCCTCCTTCAGATAGAGTTGTCAGTCTTTTTTGCTTAAAGTTAGTAATACTTGAAGTTAATTGGTGACAGAATAAGCCTCATTAATGGTGAGAGATACGTGTTCCATTTAGTTAGAAGAACAAATATTGGAATACATAAATATTGGAATATAATTCCTTCTGAGTCCCTGTTAGCATATAAATCACCTGTGCATGTATATATCTTGGCTGCTGGGAAAATAGCTAAATAGTTCTTTCTGGCCAAAAAAAAAAAAAAAAAAAAAATAGAAAAGGAAAAGGAGGGGAGGCAGGAGGAGGGAAATCTGGGCATTGGGCAAGCTGTTGAGAAGGCAACATGAGGTTTGCTAAATGTAATTGTTAAGAACTGTGTATTCCATTTACACTGGTACATCAGCTTTCTGGCATGTACATGCTGAAGAACAGCTTTTGTTTGTACTCTTAAGTAACAGACCCTCATCTCGTGCACTTCACAGGCCATATATATTACAGCAGAGAAAAAGAGCACATTTGGCAAATCCTTGAAAATCTTGTTTGAAAAGCTTGGTTCTGAGTCAAATTTCTAGAGTTTGGATGCTTAAATCTGAACTCTTTATCAAAAGCTTGTATAATAAACAATGAAGGGAAATGAGAATCATATATGTTTTTCTAAGACAACTGATCAAGAGCATTAAGATCGATCCTTTTGTTTAAATGTACATAATTTTCCACTAACTACAAAGGCAGCAGAACGTGACCAACAGACATGCATGAATACTCTCGATATAGATTGTGTGTCTGTGTGTGTGTGGTTTTGTAGCTGTGTGCAACTTCATATATAAAGTCATAATCTTAGAGAAAGACCTAATTGAAGGAACTTGACCCATTTTAAAATTTAAAAATTTATTAAAAGTAACTTTCCCCAGTGAGATTTCAACAGCGAGCCTTTTCTGCACCCCTGAAAAGTCTTTATATGACAATTGCACACATATCATGTGAGATACTCACTAAGTAAAACAATATATAATGAATAATGCAAGATATTAATGGCTGAGCTATGAGTAAAAAACAATGAACTTTGCTCATGATTTTGTTCTTTTTTTATCACTTCCTGTAAAAATGAAGGAGCTCACAGGACCTTACAATCAAACATTGCCTTATCCTGTGGTACAGCAAGGATGAGCAATAGCTTTTTAACAAAGCTCTGTTTCCGCTCTTTGAGCTGTTCAAATGAAATACAGTCTCTACAAAGAAAAGGTACACATATACTTATTTTAGCTTTGCCACTTGAAAGTTTGATTATGTGCTAGACTGATGTGTTCTTACTTTTGCCCACTCTTAAGATTACAAGAGCTGTGTCAAGCAGGCTTAGTCCAGGAGCTACCATGAACAGGGCACCATTCTTGAAAGGTGCCTTGCCAACCTGCTTGGCAAATTAAAGATTGATAGATATTGATAAAATTAGCCTCAGGACCACAGAAAAGGTCCTGGCACTGCCCAGTACACCAGTATAGATGTACCTTAAAAATAAATTAGTTCTTTAGATCTCATAACATGTGAGTAGTCTTCCAACAGTAGTCTCAAGAGGACAGCAGCTAAATCACAGAATCACAGGATCCCAAGGGTTGGAAGGGACCTCGAAAGATCATCTAGTCCAACCCCCCTGCAAGAGCAGGGTAACCTAGAGTACATCACACAGGAACTTGTCCAGGCGGGCCTTGAATATCCCCAATGTAGGAGACTCCACAACCCCCCTGGACAACCAGTTCCAGTGCTCTGTCACTCTTACAGTAAAGAAGTTCTTCCTGATGTTCACATGGAATCTCCTATGCTCCAGTTTACACCCATTGCCCTTTGTCTTATCACTGGATATCACTGAAAAAAAACCTAGTTCAATCATCCTGACACCCACCCTTCCCAGCATTGATAAATTATGCTGATTTTTTGTACTTAAGGATTGACATGGAATTTTATTGCAGCATCTTAGCACTACTATTTCATGACCAAGTAATCTACTACTGCAATATCATCCATTTTTTAACACATACAATTTTTCATTAAATAAAGGCTCATATGATACAATTTTGGCCTGTCTTCTGAATACAGGATTAACAGAGGACAAGTTAGTATCACATAAATAAAATAAAAACTTTTGAAGGGTCAAGACAAATTTTGACAAGCAATGAGAATCTCAAGAACAAGTGATCACTCAACAGAAATCTAAGTGAAATATTTGTTCCTTCATCTATGAGAAAGTTTACAAACTGACCTTTTTAAAATCATTTAGGAGATTTGGTCTTTGAATTATTTTCATTGTCTAGGGAATAATAAGAGATAAGGGAAACACAAAACCCAAAAATTAAAATTGAAAATCTGAGCTGCTTTTTCTAATTCTTCTTTTTAATAATCTTCAACTTTATATTTTTTTACAACTAGGGGTATCCTCTTTTTCTCCTGATGTGTAATTACTTTTATTTTAATTAGAATTCACAGTAAGAACATGTGCCCTGAGTACTTTGTTCACTGTGAAATAAGAACTTCCCCACCCTGCTGAGATTCTCTTTGTCATATCCTATACGAAGAGATAGGATATTATCCATATTTCATAGAAAATTCAAAACTATTTATATTTTAAAATGAAATCTACAACTTGAAGGAATTATTTGCTACCAGAAATGCAATTGATTGAAGCTGTGTTCCTTACTACATGCAATAAACCAGTCTTTGTGAGATTTTCTTATAGGCTGTTTCCTTTTTAAAATACTTATAAGACAGAGAGAAACATATCTGTGGCTAAATGAGCTTGTGTGAATTACCAGTTAAAAAAAATAAATGTAAACCAGCATTTCATGCACAGAAATAGCCTGGGAAATAGAAAACACTATATTGACCCATACAGTTTCCCTCCCATAGTGGGTGTGACAGTGTGCTTGGCTGTTTCTTTTTTTTTCTTGCTATATCACCCAGATCCACTGAAGTAGGATCCACTAAAGGCAAGTGCCTTTTATCAGGCTCTCACAACCAACTACCCTCCTGCAATGCCTTCAGCTCTTGACACCAACATGAGGTTCAAGTTTTCAGCCGTGGCTCTTCTTCTGGAAGTGATCATCATTGTTCTGTTTGGAATATTTGTGGAATATCGAGAAGATAATAACCCTGAAATTTTATACCCAAGTAAGTGTTTCTCTCTAACATTTCTAGAAGTTATAATTTCTTTAATCCTAAATAAGATTTCTGACTAACTTACTAGGCCTACCAATATGGCTAGAAAAGAAAGGCATGCTTTGGGGCAAACAAACTTTTTCTGAGGTGTGAAAGCAGCAAGTTTCAAAGGCAAATTCAAGCTGAGTACATATGAAACTCTGAAAGCATTTTGGATTCTGAAAGGTACTAAATTGACCTAACTGTTACAATTACCTCTTCTGGGACAAGAAAAATCCTGAAAATATTTCTAGTGTTTGCATAGCAGGTTAAAACTTGGAGAAATATTGATTGTTTTGAACAATTCTAGCATTTTCCAGAAACGGGTTGTAATGTTTCTTGCCTGATCTTCTATCTTGATTATAAAAATGGACAAAACATTTTATTTCTGTCATCCAGACTTCAAAGGCTTTCTTATGAAAACATGGAAATTGGGCAACATATTCAATATATTCATCATCCTTATAAAACATGTTTGCAGAAAATGGACTCCACAAAGGGCAATAATTTTGTCACAAGGTGGATAAGCCCCTCCTATCTGTCAAAGTAGTGGCTCAACTGTAGACAGTAATGGTTCAGCCTCTAAACATTTCTGTTAATTTGTTGCTCTGCAAATACATGATCAAATTCAGTGCAAAAGTTTTGGCCTCAGAAATAGTTGCTGACTTCTGACACCCTATTCCTCCTCACACAAAGATCAGACTGTAAATAATAGAAAAATAAGTATAAAGAGGAGTAGCCTGTGTCTTGCTGGTAGCATTGAAGGTTTGCTGTTTTTTTCTTGCCTCTGATATCATAACAACTTGTAGTCTGATTGCAGCCTTCTTAATGACAATCATAACATTGACCTCCTTGCCTGCATGTAGTATTGATGTAATTTTGAATGTATCCCTCTTTTTATCTTTCCAACTGTCTTTTCAGTGACTGTTACAGAGGAATGTGATCTCATGGTCACTTCACCCCCTAGTAGTCTTGGTCTGTCTATTCTCAAACAGAGAAATGTCTGTTGGAGAGTACAGTGAATGCATGAAATTATTCAGTTCCAGATGCAAGTCAGCTGATGAACATGAGGGGCTAATTAATTATATTCATGTTAACTCCACTAAACTCCAGAAGTATCTCCAAGAAACAGTAACTTAGGTTATGGTAGAGCACATTGCCTTTCTGAGATGCAGCTTAGCCATGTCCATGATTAAGTCCAAACTTAAAGAGGGGAAGTTTAGATTGGATATAAGGAAGAAGTTCTTTACTGTAAGGGTGGTGAGGCACTGGAATGGGTTGCCCATGGAGGTTGTGAATGCTCCATCTCTGGTGGTGTTCAAGGCCAGGTTGGATGAGGCCTTGGGTGTATGGTTTAGTGTGAGGTGTCCCTGCCCACGGCAGGGGGCTGGAACTAAATGATCTTAAGGTCCTTTCCAACCCTAACTATTCTATAATTCTATGATTCTACGATATTGAACTATCACAGTTCCTAAATTAGGTGGTGCAATATATAGACAGTATATTGGGAATGATCTTCAGTCCACTGTGACCTAGGAGGTGATAGTAGGCCTAGGCAAAAACTGTGCCAGAAACCACACTAATAACTGGACATCATAGATAATTCTATTCAGGTACTGTTGTTTTATTAATATAGCTATTGCCTAATACCCTTGTCCACCTACCTCTTCTCTGACTTTACCCCAAAACAACACAACAACAGATACAGCCACAGAACAATAGCTTTTTGGGCATCTTTGTAAAATTTGGTAAACCAGAAGGATGATATCTAGGAAATGGGTCCTTAAGACTCAGATTAAGGTGTTTTCACACCACAGGAACAGAGAAAATTACCTTTTCTAGTCTGAATGTCATGTGCACTAGCTCTGGTACAAAATTGACCTGCATTTCCATGGAGTCTTCCTTACCAGGGAAAATGAAGAAAGGTACATAGGATCTTCATGCCAGTAATTTAAGACTTCAGTGGTCCTTTAAAATATGTAGTGCATTTCTTAGTAAACACAAGTCTTCTGGATGAAGCTTGTTTATGCCACATGCATCTCCATGGGTATTGTGATCCCTGGGAGCTCCTGAGATAGGCTGTTCTCACACTTAAAAAAAACTCTCCTCCAGCCCTGCTTTTTTAAAAAACATTTAATATCTTCCTTTTAAAAATACATCAGAGAGAGTGCAGAAGCCTCACCAACATCACAGAGGAAAAAAATCTTCTCACCAGATCCCAACACTGCAGTATAGTAATCTATCCAGTTAAGGATCACCCACAGTTATTCCTTCCCTAATATAAGGGTCTGAAATATCTGTGAGAAATTGCCTGCTGGCTCCCATGCCTTCCTGAGAAGGCGGTGTATGACCTGCACACTGTCCCCCAGCCATCTACACTACTGAACTACTAACGAGCTCCTGGTATGGTTTTGGTTCATTGTGCTGATTTCGAGTGGGATGGAGTTAATTTTCTTCTTAGCAGCAGGTAAAGTGCTGCGTTTTGGCTTTAGTCTGAGAACAATGCTGCTAACATACTGGTGTTTTTAGTTATTACTAAGTAATGCTTGCCCAGATCAAGGACTTTTCAGTCTCTCATGCTCTGCCAGTGAGGAGGGGCACAAGAAGCCAGGAGGGAGCACAGACAGATTACCTGACCCAAACTAGCCAAAGGGGTATTCCATACCACAGCACTTCATGCCCAGTATATAAACCGGGGGAGTTGGCCGGGAGGTGCTGGTTGTTCTTGAGGATGGGCTGGGTGTCCATCAGTGGGTGGTGAGCAATTGTATTGTGTTTCATACTGTTTGTTGTTTTTTATTCTCTCTCTCTCTCTTGTTTCAATATTTCCCTTTTCATTATTATTATTAGTAGCAATATGAGTATTAAATCATACCTTATTTTAATTATTAAACTATACTTATCTCAATCCATGGGGTTTACCTTCTTTAAAATTCTCCTCCCCTATTAGGCAGGGGATGTGAGTGAGAGGCTGTGTGGCACTTAGCTGCAAGTTGCTGGGTCAAACCAGCACCTTGACCTCCTCTTAGGTATGGCTTTAGACATAGCATAGGTTAAGGGACTATTCTCAATAAATGGTACAGGTGGGAACAGTGTTTTGGGAGAGAAGAGCATGTAGCTGTACAAGTGTAATTTGCCTAATATGCCATTTGCCTTTTGGGCAGGCTGTTCGGTTTACCAGTAGAGACATAAACTAACCAAACACCACAGATGTAGTGTTGGACTTTTCAAAGCTGATTTAAAGGAGTTGATGGATTTCATTCACAGTAACTGGAATAAAAGTAGGATTTCCTTACACCCATGTTTTCACTTTTAGGCCCTCTGCCTCTCAAAATTCCCTGCCTAGAAAATGCACACAAGAGCACAGTTTGCCTGAGGACCCAGCAGAAAGTGCTATGGTTTTATAAATGTATTAGGCCATATCCTGTGCCAGGACTTCCCATGAGTTCACAAAACAATGGATGAAAACTGCTTCTCATGCTGTTCCCAGAGATGTTAACTCATCTGTACCTCATAGATTTAGTTGTTTCAACCAGAGCCCAATTTATATTCTCAGAACTGCAGTGCAGGGCTTCCTTTTATATGCCTTAAATACCTCAGCACCATGAACCAAAGCTGTTTCAGAATTTTGGACTGAAGGAAGATGAAAATAATAATTGAAGAGCACCACAGTTTTGTACTCAGGTAAGGAGGGCTGAGCTGAGATCATTCCCAAAGCATAACTTTGCATTATATCTATTTCTGGTGAATGCAGATACAAACACAGCATATGGATGGACAACCTCAGTCGTGCTGTGCTGCTTGAATGGGAGGACAAGGACATGTGACAAGCAAGCGCTCTTAGAGGATTTCTTTAGTACTGGTGTCCTGTACAGAATGTCCTATGATTGATCCATCACTCATGGCTTAGGAAAACTTATGCACCCCTCTTGTTCGGGGTTCTACAGTCTACATTTTTTTAGGCAGAGCAAAATCATGTATTTAGTATAAACCAAAATGCCACAAGCATCTTTGCATTGAGACAAAAAGACATGTGGGAACCTTGCAGTGGAATTAATACACTGGTAGTGGGTCACCTTGAAGAATCATGTGCAGTGGTTCTGTTCAGGATCTGCTGAAAAGTTTTTCCCAATCTTTATTTTTCTGTCCCACAGAAGAGAACTGTGTTTTCTTAAGCACAGCTAGTTACTGAAACCCTTTATTTCAAATAATGGGGTTGTTTTCCCAATCATTCAAAATAATTCCAGACCTTCTTTTCTTTAAAAGGGTTTAAAAGAGGTAGCTAAATCATGAGATATGGGCTAGACTACTCGAAACATCCATAAATTAACCTAGTCTTAATCTTCTGTGTAAATAAATCCAGACAGCTTTAAAACATTTATATGAATCCTGGCTTGCCCTCAGAAGGACCCAAGATTACATGTCAACAGCTGCTTGCTTCAAAAAGAGTTGCTTTTAATCTTCAGGCCTGGGGAAAGATTTCTAAGAGCACCTTTCAAAAGAGACCTGAGCATGCAGAAGGCCCCTTGATGGGCACTGAGAATGAAACTCTTTAATCATCAATGTGCTTTTGAAACCTATTATTTTGCTCACCTGTAGACTCAGGGTACTTAAACATTAAAGCATCTTTTTACTAATCTAGACATGATTTACTAATATGTGGTACACATGAGTGGGAATGTTTCAATGAGAAAAATTTACTTGCTTTGTCTGCAATGCAAGTAAAGTGTTAATAGTTAGCTGTCAACATTAATGTTAATGTTAATAATTGTAAACAGGAGATTGTAAACAAGAGCAAGTAATAAACTAACAAACAATAATATCCTCTAGGAGATTGGAAAAGTTTTCTTACCTGAAGCTGACTATCCTGAATGGGCAAAACTACAACTACATAGGAAATTTAATGGCATGATTAAATAATAAAAATAGCTGATTAAATAATTATAAATAGTTATAAAATATTTATTATATAAATTATTATTTTATAACTATGTATAAGTACATATTATAAATATAAAAATTAGAAATAAATAGACATTTATTATTATATAAATTATATAAATTATAAATAAGTAATTATGCATAATAATTATAAGTAATAAAAAGGAGATAATTTTCAAACATGCCCCTTATTTTGTGCATGAAACTCTAGTGCAATATAAAGTGAACACTGCTGAAGTCATATATCACTTTGACTTCCATTTTCGTCTGCCAAAGTCAAGCAAAAAGGCTACTTTTGTAGATGTCAGTGTGTAGCTTTTATGGGTTTGCCCTCTAGTTTTTTTTGTAACATTAAAAAGCTCTTAACAAAGTAGTTTTAGAAAAGTCATACAAATAAACAGGGCCACTTGTCAAATGCAAAGGTGCTGATCCTACATGTTACTAGGTGAACAGTCACTCAGAAAATTATTTTAAACACAATAAAAAAAGCTTGTTCAGCATCCAGTTTCCACTTATCCGCAAAAAAGAGGGAAAGCAATCTTGGGTTATGCCCTCCTTCATTTGAAAAGAGATCTCTCATGTGACCTGTCAAGATATTTTCTTCCCACTTAAAAAGAAAATCTGGGTAATTGCCTGTAACTGAGATCGTCATGATGGTGGTACATCATGATGGTGATGGAAAGCTATCCACTCAGATCTACCAGCAACAACCACTGCTGCATGTTTTCTAAGACATTTGAAGGAAAGGTGCTCTAGATATGCAGTCCACCACCACAGTCAAGTCAGGTAGGAAGACAGTTCTGTGTTCCTGTGACACAGGCTGTTGCAAGCTGGGAGGGTGCACAGACAGACGTACCCTTCAAATTATATTGTACTTTAATATCCTTTTCCTAAACACCCCCCCCCCCCCCCCCGACTCCCCCTGACACAGGAATATGGGAAGATTAAGCTATATTTTGGATTCTGCATCCCCTAAGCTACTAAAGACTTTGCTGCTGATAGGATCAGGAAGGTTATATTAGCATGGTTTGGATTGTCCCCAGCCATACCTTCTTCATCTCTTGCCAGGTCCTCTGAAGTAAGGAAATACACTGAGCTCTAACCAAGACAATTAACTTGACACAGCATTGCAATACAAAATATAGAATATATCAAAAACAGAAGCCTAAATGGGGAGGATAAGCTAATTGCGCATCTTTTAAAATAAGTAACAAGCGCAAGAGTTTGGATGGTGGTTCTGGAAATTGAGTAACATGGAGGAAAATAGGAGTCCTTCAAAGGACTGCAGGGGCCTCAAGAATTCTATCACTGGCTATTATTGAAGTCGGGAAATAAATGTGAAAATGTCCAGCCTAAAGAGGAAGAAAAAGGGTTGGGGATGTCTGCAAACCTACTGCATTTGTATGCTCTTCCTTAGATGTGTGAAGCCCAGTTTGAGGGATCTTACTTTAAGCATGTATGTATTGCCAATGCTAGGTCAGGGTTGGAATATGACAGTGCAAATATAATGGAGTTTATTAGGAATCTTCAGTAATTTACTATACTTCTGGGCCCTCTTTTGGCTTAACTTGGTAATGCATATAGCAAAACTATAGGTAACTGGGAACTGTAACTTCAAGACAAATATTATACTAACCAAGACAATGTCCCAAGTTTTTCCTGTGTATTTCCATGTAAGAGACAATGAAATAGAAATGAAATGAAACAGTTTCTTTATACTGAGGTTCTTACTAACAGTAACATCAGAGAAAGACCCAATTACAAAAGTCAAGCATGTTTGGTAGAGTCAATTAAATCACACAAAACTGTTCAGAGTAACAAATATATTTAAAAATATAAAATACTCGTGTTGTGGTCATAAACTCTGTTTGTATTAAAAAGCCTAATAAATTAAATTAAAAAAATAAAAAGCTTTAAAAATAATGTAAAAACAACTACCTAGATATTCCAAATTCATATTTGGAAGGAAAAAGCATATTTGAAGGAGGGCTAAGTATATGCTGATTAGCAACATTAATTTGCTAGTTTAGACATTACCTCAAATGCCACATGGAAAGAAATCAGTCTCTTGGACAGTAATTTTTAGGGATCAGAAATGTACCTTTCACTGAGTCAACTAGCACTCTACCAAACAAATCTCATGTCAATTTTGGAGTTAGCCAGAACATGTTGGATGTGACAAGTTTTGTTTGAGGGGGAAGAGAACTTCTCTGTAAGGACATGAATCTGTGATATTCCAGGTAGCTTCATACACAGAGAACAACTCAAAATATACTAAATTTTCTAGTATAGAGACCTAGTGTTCTATCCACAATGATATAGCAAGGAATAAAATCTGTAACTGGGTCTTGCATTTTCCAGACACCCAATCTTCCACTAGTAGACTGGTCATGAAGAGGGAAAGTACAGATCACACTGACAACATGAGTTGGAACTCTTTTTTTTTTTCTATTAAATCCTCATTTGTCCCTAGCTTGCCTCCCTTCACTCTTCATAGTCACTGCACAGTCATGTTTTCCCTTCAGTCTTTCAGGATGTCCATGTGATGATATTTGTTGGGTTTGGTTTCCTGATGACCTTTCTGAAGAAATATGGATTCAGCAGTGTTGGTATCAGCATGCTTCTTGCTGCCTTCGGTCTCCAGTGGGGAACCCTGATGCAAGGATTTTGGCACATGCAAGAAGGGAAAATTCATGTTGACAGCAACAGGTACATGTGAATTTACCAAAACTGACATTTCTATCTGTAAAGATAACAGGAGAAGCCCTAAAGTCCAATACCTATGGGATCAAATAAGTTCACTGAAATTTGTTTGAGCCTTACTATCCACCTTTTGACATTCATCTGACCTTCACCTCCTAAAGGAGCAACACGTGGTGCACCAGCCCAAGGGAACCAAAGTGAGGGATGAAATCTGAGGTGCTACATTACATGTAGAGGCTACTCTGAATCTCTGGAGCTGTGGAAGCTGGAAGAATTCCTGCAGTAACACAGCATCTCCTGCAGCCAGCAGGCATGAATGGATCTGCCCTTCCATAACACATGGAAGAGTGGCTGGAGCATGTCTGGAATAATACATCTATCCACTCATAAGATTTTCTCCTACTTCTCAAGGAATGATTTGCATGAGTACCATACTGCAGTAGGTTTTGGACCCCAGACATAGAATAAGAGACCTCATGAGCAATATCCTTAGATACTTTTAGCCCTCCCATTCATCTGTCCTGTTTCTCCCAAGATCTCAGAGTGTTTTCCATATCTGCAGTTCTTTTTTTCTGAGACAACCTGTAGATAATTTTGAAAGGAACGACATCCAAATATTACTGAGGGACAAGCAGAAATAAATAGTTCCTTGATGCTTACAGATATGCATTTGTAGAGGGATCCATAAATTAATGCCCTTCTGTGCTGCAAGGTTTGACCATTTTGTGGCTTTATCTTTGCCATTCGCCATGACCCGGTAACAGCAGTCCTTCCTGACAGCTAATGTAACCATGATGCACAGTCATAGAAGTCATGGAAGGCTTTTGAAATTAGACAGACCATCTTACTAAAGCTGTAAGTCCCCTATCCTCGTTGGAGTTCCAGTGACAGTCAGAGCTGAAAATATTTCTGCACATCTGAAATACGTATCTTATCTGACTTTTCACTGCAACTTCAACCAGCTAAGCACATATATAGTATAAACAGAAGATAACGTTCCCAAACCTTTTCCTCAGTAGCTGAAAAGATCTCTACAAATCCCATCTGGAGAGGTTTGGCTTAATTTTTGTTCCCACAGATGATCTTAATAATTGTATATCTGAAGACGTAAAATTCTATAATTTTAATGATATGGCAGGTTTGATATTAGAGCCTTCTTTCAGGTCTCTTTAAACTGATTTGTTTTTTTGTTGTGCTTTGTTTTTTAACTTCAGCATGATAAATTCAGACTTCAGTACAGCAACTGCTTTGATTTCATTTGGAGCAGTCCTGGGGAAAACAAGTCCTCTTCAGATGCTGATATTGACAATTCTGGAGATTACAATCTTTGCATGCAATGAACACCTAGTTACAAAAATATTTCAGGTACAATTTTTTAGAAATAATTATATTCTGTTTGTAAAAAATGCTTTCACTCTGCAATACTTCCAGTTTCCATACTCTAGGTTTTAGTTTCTATCATAGAAAATAAACTATTAAGGTCATCCTGACTTCTCCTTCATTGAAACCTCATCTTAATTGTGTATAAAATCTGTGGCACTATTTTGGGTCCTTAATACAGGCTACAGATGTTGGAGGCTCAATGACCATCCATGCTTTTGGAGCTTATTTTGGTTTAGCCGTAACCCTGGTCTTGTGTCGTCCTGGTTTGAAAAAAAAACATGAAAATGAAGAATCTACCTATCAGTCGGACATATCTGCCATGATTGGTAAGTGGTGCAATAGTGAATGCTAATCAGTTCTTAATCCCTCCTTCATTTCTACATTTTAATGATTGCTTATTATTACACTGCATCTATTTTCTTAAGTACACTCCTACATGCATTTTTTTGTTTGTTTGTTTAGTGCATGCACAATGTTTTCAGTGACACATAATTTTACAGTTTTTCCTGTAGGAAAAATCAAATTAAAGATGAATTTTTACTGTGCACTTCTGGTGACTCACGCTTTGTTCAATCTTCTGTTATAAACAGTATTTCATAGAAGCTGGTCATAATTAAAATTATTGGACTGTGCCTGTCTCACTAAAGAACGTTAGAAACCATACACTTATCTGTCTCTGAGACCTATTCTACACATATCTGTCTGTGAGATCTCTTCATAGATCAATTTACCAGCTGAAACTATCAATTAGATCAATAGAGGATAAAGTATTTGCATGTGAACTGTCTTGCTGATGAATCCTATGCTGGTATGGTTCTCACAGTGGTGGTGAGCTTCTTAAAGTGAATGGGGCATGACAAGGGAATCACAATGCATCAAAGTCTTCCAGTAGGATCTGGTTAATACCATGTGTCCAAACCACAAATGCCAATGTCAAAAGTTTTTGCATAATCTATTATTTCTTCCAGCATTTTGGCAATGTCATGTTTCTTATTGATCATCTTCCGCACTTCTTGCAGCAGTGTTTTTTTGGATCTTTCACACTGAAATACCCCTTGTGACTTTCATTTTGACTTCTATTCATCCAGGTACCTTGTTCCTTTGGCTTTTTTGGCCCAGTTTTAACTCTGCCACTGCATCTGAGAACATTTTCTATATTAAAGCAATTGTCAACACCTACTATTCCTTGGCCGCATGTACTGTTGTAACATTCGCCCTCTCCAGCCTGCTGGATCAAAGAGGCAAATTCAGTATGGTAAGAATCACATTACAACCTCTGATAAATCAAGTCACCCCTCTATAATAAGGATCATTAGGCAGATTTACAATATCCATGAACTATGTAGAGCCTTTGCTCATGCTGTGGGCAATATTAGAACTATTATATTTCTAAAAACTATAATGTAAGATTGGGTCCTGTGGCAACCCACTCTACTTCAGGTATGTGGTGATTCCTCAGTGTGATCACTGCATCTGCAGAGTGAAAAGCTCTTAGACATTACAGTGATGGTCCTGCTCCCTTGTTCTCTTTTGTCCATGGAACCTGCTGGACCACAGGGACACTAGTTCAACATTCAGGTGGACTTTCAGGTCTTATTCTAAAGATGCTATGTGAGTTACTGTATTGCCGTATCCAGAATAGGTCTCTCAAAGCAACGATCTGTTCTGTGGCAATCTCGCAGTGCAGATGCACAACAGGCAAACCAAACTATGCTGTAGCTGCCAGACTGCCAAGCTTTCATCTCCTTATCCTAAAATTCACCCCCTATGGTTTCTTGCACTTCATTCCAGCAGTTGCTGGAAGTGCAACTTCCAGAAGCTGCTGGAAGAAGTGTATGTCTAAGCTCAGAGTAAGCAGGTATGGTTCAATGAACTTGCAGAATTTGCTGCTGTTGTAGGAGCGGTTCTATCTGGCTCAGCCTGGCTTTTGGAGAGGTCAAATGAATTTTGGTGACTTTGCAAAAATTGGTCTTAATTAAGCTGGTCCCAGTTAAATTTGCTGAGAGCAGCATCGAACCAACACCCTGATCATGCAACAGAGAATCCTGTTGTAAATTCCTGTTCATTCTTCATTGAAAAAAATCTCACCTGAAGAAAAGGAAAACTTCCTTATGCAAAAAAGCCTTCAGTCACTCATCTCTAAAACAAGCCTCTGTTCCACATATATCACCTCTGTCTCTGCATACTCTTTGCAGGTTCTCATCCAAAATGCCACCCTGGCAGGAGGAGTGGCAGTGGGTACCTGTGCTGACCTGTCAATCAACCCTTTTGCTGCCATGTGCATTGGGAGCATTGCTGGAATCATCTCTGTCCTTGGGTTCCACTTCCTGACTGTAAGTACTGAGGATCCAGCTCTGCTCTCATGTACTTATTGTTTATTTGGCTTTACTGGAGCTCCTTTTGCTAGAAAAGGAGTTTAGAACCTGACTGGCATCACCAGTATAGAGAGCAAACTCTAGATAACAGCAATTTTTAAAGCAGTGGGATTTAAATATATGCTTTAGGTAACTTCAGTCTATCACCTAGAAGCAGAGAAGGATCACAAAGACATTAGAGTTCATTAAAATTGGTATCTCTGTTCAAGGAGCGGCCAGAAATCTTCCTCCAAGTCCATGCATCAGTGAAATAGGACTATTCAGTCTTTTAAATTTTCTAAATAGATCTGTAATCATAAGTGCTTAAGAACTGCAAAATGGAATAATTTCATGTGCAAAGTGTAGAAAAAAATATTCTGACTAGAATGGATTAAACTAGAATTTCCTAAAGGAGAAACATTCTGGAAGAAATTACCCGGTAAGCAGACTTAGAACAAGTGTGTATGGGCTACTTAGCCACCTCTTTCAACTTTTGCTGCAGTGGCTGAAAAGGCTAAGGTTAAGTAGACTGTTTTGTGTTTTGTACCATTATTTTTATGGTGATAGCTTGGAAATTGGTACCCTTGTACCTACAGACTTGGGTTTGTCTGCATATAAACAATTTTACAGTGAAGGGAAAGAAAACATGGCTTATATCTGTACTTTGTGTACCTAAATTAATTTTTTCATATATTTCTGCACTACTTTCTTTTACATATCATTCTAGAGATAATGGATGACTATAAACTCACTATAAACTTCATCTTTCTCCTCATTTCAGCCTTTGTTGGCATGCAAGTTGAACATTCATGACACTTGTGGAGTTCATAATTTACATGGGTTACCTGGAATACTGGGAGGTATTGCTGGCATCGTAGTAACTGCAATAAATGAGGAAACTAGGTGAGTAACAGAGAGAACAGAGTCTATTGATTTTTAAAGGCTAAACCTAATTTTCCACTGTCCTTGAATCTAACTATGATATATCTTGCAGAAATTGCATCTTTGATTTGATGTCAGACATTGTGTTCCAGTTTAAATTGGACTGTTCTTGATATCCTGCCTTCAGCACACTGTTTATATGCCAAGCTTCTTCCAAATTAAAAGTTCAAGGAAAAATAAATAAATCTGAAACATCATAAAATCCAGCATACAGAACCATTCAAACATAGGTGAATCTTTATTATGATTCTACAATAACACTGCTGACAACTGAAAGATTTCTAAGAAATTAGCAAAATGGGCTATTTCAACTATCATAAAAAACTCCAGAAAGATAGAATACTCACCTTTTGACAGAAGAGAACGTTCTCTAAAGGCATTGAAGGTACTAATAACCTTTCCAAAAACCTTCATCTGTAGTCTTAAAACAAAACCAAAATAAAATCACGATTTCTGTCTTGTACACAGCAATGGCTGATATTTTCCTGTGACCCACCTTGCCAGCAGACAGCAAGTAAAATGTTGTAAGAAAGACCAACTACCGGTCTCAAAGTGCAATAGCTTTTTGATTATCAATGGTTTGGTTTTCTGCCCTTTTCAGGCAAAATATCCGCTTAACTCCTGGCATGCAGGCTGCTGCCCTGGGCAGCACAATTGGACTTGCACTGGCGGGTGGAGCATTGACAGGTCAGTATGACACATATAGCAACTGAAATATGTGTGAATTTACAGCTTTGTCCATGGAGAATTCAACGTATCAACAATTTCATGTAAATAATACAAAATAGAAAAATGGAAATAACACAGGATGGCAAACTGGCAGAAACTTCAATATGGAAAAACAGTTTTTCCAATAATTTTGTCTTCAAATGATGCCTAGATATCTTGCTGAATACATACTCCAAAGAAACTGCATTCTATACATAGGAATAGTAAGACTTTTTCATGGATTAAATTCTTCTCTTAAAATTCTGAACAAAAACTAGTTTGAGATGAAGGCATGTTCATTTAAGTGTCACGTATTCCCATGTGACTGGATATTTTACAAACCAAAATCCAGGCTGAAACAGAAAATTCCAGTCTGAAATCTGGGTAAGGTCTGAGAAATTAAAAACAAGCTCTTATTCATATTGACTTGAAGAAAACTGCATCACTTCTCCTAACAAGTGACCAGGTGGTTGGGAATTTCTGTAGACTAGGAAATGGGTCAGAAAACATAGAAGACTCCCCATGGCACATCTGAGGAACATTTATTTGGGCATTTTGTCCCTTTTTTTTTTTAACCTCTGATGCTGTTTTTCCTGCAGGTGGGATTCTAAAGCTGCCTTTCTTGGGACAAGTGTCTGACCAGAACTGCTTTGATGACTCTGTTTTCTGGGAGGTAAGATACAACCTTTCTTTATTTTCATTATGTTGAAATACACACGACACACTGCAGTCCTACTTTCCTAGAGTTTGTTGTTTGCACATATAAGTTAACATTCAAAAATTCTTCTCTAGCTGAGGCTGTGAAATTATCAAGACTACCTTCAGGGTCTTTTCTGGACTTGCTAGCTTATCATACCATCACGTTGGACTAACCTTCAATACGAAGCACAAATAGATCCAAAAATTTGAGGCCTCAGTGGAGCTCTTTATCGTTTTTAAGCTCTTGCTGTGACAGGCATCCTCTTCTATACTGTAGTTTAGATGCGCTCTTTGCATTTTTGGGTAAATGGTGCTGCTTTTCTAGCATGATCTAGAATGAAACATGCTCTAGGTGGCCCTACTGTGGCAAGGGGTTGAGCTAGATGATTTCCAGAGGTCTCGTCCAACTCTAATGATTCTGTGATTCTGTGAAATTTAGAGCTCTTCTTCAGTATCTGTAGGATGAGTCTCTCTTAAGCTAAGGAGAAGCTCTTATGCTTCCTGGTTGAACAATCTTACCACTGAGGTTATCAGAAGAAGACAGCCCCCAGGCACTATTTTTTTATGCATGAACACACAAGCAATGGGCTGAGAAACAAGTACATCTGAAATAGTCCTGTTAGGCTCCCTTTATGCTCTATGAAGTGATGGCTCTAGACTGCAGTTCATCTGAATCCTTCCAAATCTGTGTTAGGCTACATGAATTAAAACCCTGAAAATATCTTTAACCCCACTGATAATGAAAGACCTTTCATTGGCTACCTCAAATGTAGAGCTCTATACTGTACAGACCTAGATTTGATCAGTTGAGTCCCACATACATCTCTGACTTTGATGACAATCAAGTTCAGAGCAGAAACTCAGACATATATTTCCTCTTGGCTAACTTAAGAAATTCCCTGTACTATTTGTAGGCTTTCTGCATCTCCCTTCATTACAGACCGATGACAGGTTCTTAATTTGGGAAATCTGAATTTTATCCTTTATGCCAGGACAAACTCAGGAAGAAATACATGATAAATATTTCCTTTAAGTTATATATTGCAAACCAGAGGGATACTTTGTGAGTTTTTTCATTAATTAAACTCCACTATGAACCAACTACTCAACCTGGCTTTTGGTCAGAGAGAGTTTGCAGTCTAAGGGAAAGTTGTGAACCAAAAGATCAGCTGTAGCAATGACAATCAGAAAAAAACAATTATTAATTACAGCTCTGCAAGTTATTCTCCATTTGACCTTAGGAAAGTCAAAGCACTTTTTTTTTTGGCAAAACCTGAAATAGGCTGTCATATGTAATTAATAAAAATATCAGGAATATTAAAGTTCTTAAATGTGCTCAGAAATATTCTAAGTGAGAATTATCAGGTAAGGGGAAGAGACATTGATAGTTAGCATACAACTTTGTTTTACATTTCATTAGAGATGGTCACCTTATTCCTCTAGAGCTCTTTGAAAATTGCAGATATTAATTTTGAGCTCTCATAGCTAACATCAGTGTTAAGGAATTCTTCTATTAATAAAACCCTTACTTCATCCCTCAGAATTCAGAACTGGTGGATCTTGTCAGGCTGCATCAACGGTAATAAACAGAAACATATACAAATACAGTGATATTCTTAGTGCACTTTGGTCTCCTTATATGGCAAAAGTCTATATCTCAACTGAACTCTTCTCTGATTTTCATGGCAGGTTCCAGAAGAGAAGAAACCACATGAATTTCACTCCAACAACTATGACGAGCACAGCAGATTTGAAGCCACCATGTAGAAAAAGTATTAATCTATAATATTTGCCTTAATGATGCTCTTTCAAGTTTCTAATGCTAAAAAACAACCTACGAGTATTGTCGTAACCACAGTAGGTTTTCAACAAGGAGCTTTAGGTAGCTATAATTTTTAAATATAAAACAAGCTTGATTGTACAAAATAGTTACTATACCAAACTCAGGTGAATTAATGAGATCCTTCCAATATATTTGTTCATCAGAAAAACCCACCACAAACTGCTCCACAAAATTACCTATGCTTTACCTTTTGTCACCACTGAATCAATATAGCTATTGAAACAACTTTTGTGTTTCAAGCCTACCACAGGATACCATACATAACTGCAATATTTCTGAGTTACAGTCACATTTGTGACTCCATAGGGACTACATAGGGGTAATCAAGAAGAAACAGATTGATATTGCTTATTTAGAATCTAACAAGCTTTTCACCAGAGCATCCCAGATTAATTTTTCAGAAAGTGTGCTGTCCTGGTTTTGAATGGGGTAGAAAATGCTCTGTATTTCAAAGACTGGTTATGACAAGAAAGAAAATGTTGAACTAATTTCTATGTCAAAGCACAGAAGGTAGTGATTACTAAGGTATAATAAGTAGCAATATTATTATCAAGATCCTTTGTTACTATGTTTATTGAAAGAGAGAAGAAAGTGAAATGGTGAAAAAAAATGAATCTTGGCATAGATTTATTTAGATTGTTTCAAGACACAATAGGGGAATTGAGTAGGGCTATGAAAAAAAAAGGTAACAACATAATACTTCTTATTCTGTCCAACATTAATAAGTGGAGAGTAATACTGTTCATGTCAAAAGATACAAGCTGAACTAAATGCTAGCTCCAAGAAAAAACATGAGTTCTTAGGAACTGATCAAGAAGCAACTGTATTCAACCTACAGAAGACTCCGTGGAGAACTTCTGTGTGGTGAGTCACTACTTTTGAAGTCACTGCCTCCTAAAACATGAAAAAGCAGAAAGAAGAAAAGTGAAGCTAAATTAAGGTAAATTAACTCTACCCGAGGAGTGATGATAATGGCTGCTCAATTAAGAGGACAAAAACTGAGATATCTGAAGGAGCTCAGAGTTGCCAGTAGCTGGGAGCAGAGCTACACATCTACGCCTACCTACCTGTGGCAACCCATTGAGAGGCAATGGATGGGAGATGAAAATCTAACGGAAAGATCACAGTGCCTCTAGGCATTAATCAGACTTGGAAACAGACACTGTTGATTCATAAGGACAAGCTGCAGTGGATGAACTTTCAAGACTGCTTTATATTACCAACTTATTTAAAGTCTTACTTAACAGATTTAAGAGGGAAAGCTGCTCCTCTCATAACAGATCCATGTGTGTTTGCTTTCCTCCTGTGGTCTCTGTCTGCTATGATGGAGAAATGCTGATCATGCACAAAACAAAATTCATCCATTTTCTAGAAGCCTTAGAAAAGTGCCTCAGCTAAGGACAGATGAATCCAGGACTTACAGTTTGACCACCCTTCATGAAAAGTTTGGACATCTTGTTTCAGACTGTTCTTCACCCTGAACAGACTCTCTCTACGCAACAGACAGTGTACAAAGATGTGTCATCAGGAAATTAAACACAGAATTGTTGGCTTTAAACATTACTTTTTTTTTTACATGACTGTGTCCTTGAATTGCATGGCTTGTTTCTTCTAAGGTTCTTTACCCTAATTTCTCACCTCCATACTTCAGATGGCAATGACATTTGGTTCTCTGTCTAAGGGTATTTTCTTTGGTTGGTTATTTCTAAATTAATCAAACCTTTGAATATGCCCTGAGTCCATAAAGCTTCTTTTGTACATAGCTTCTGTGTAATAAGCTACTGGACACTATGGCGAGGTGTTCAGCCTTATGGCTTAAAATGTTTTGCTAAGAACTATTTTGTTCATCAATGAGGGAGCCACACACTGGCAGAAAAGGAAAGTAAGGAGTTAAACTAGACATAAGGTGCAGGATAAGCTTCGAGGATGGGGCTGAAACCAGAATGGGGCTGAAACCAGAGGTTAAAACACAACTACTCTAAATTTGAGGTTCACAATGACTAGCATTTCTTTCTGTTCTCATAAACATTGCCAATGTTTTACTCTCTCCCTCTAACACTTTTTTTGAGTTATCTTTGATCTCACTGTGACTTCTTTTTACATAAAAAGCTTACATAGAATCATACAATCATAGAATAGTTAGGGTTGGAAAGGACTTTTACATCATCTAATTCCAGCTCCCTGATATAAATCGTTGGGTTATTTTAAAGTGAGTAAAACTTCATTCATTTATTAAGCTGTGCACAGAAATATCTGAAAAAAAAATAGTTAAATGGCAGCAATTGTGTGAAACTTTCAACTTGAAATTAAATTCTACCATCAGGATTCTGAAAGCTCTTTCTTAGATTTCTGCCATTCTCAGAAAAAAAAACTTAGAAGATTGTTCATACTTATCAAATTAGTAGCATTTTGGAGGTTAGGTCAGCCAAACTTTAAAACATATTTTCTGTTTCCAGTCCTAACCAGGAAAGAGATACCTTTCTTTGTTAGTCAAACTGAAGCCACTGTGATTGGTGGTTTTCTAAGTGAAAACTTCAAATTTAATGTTTCTAATGCAGTGGATTTTTATTTTATGAGATATTAAGTACGGATGAATTAAATTTTAATTAAATAAACCAAATAAGTTGGACTTAAATAAATAAAAAGTTTTATCTCATTATCTCAGCTTCTCAGCAATTACTTCTTATTTAAACTAACCAAATGTCAAGCTTATTGACACTTAGCCCTTTTAGAAAACACCAGTGGGTGATCAAAACTTTGAAGACTGTCTTACAGATATGCAGTACTACCTCTTTCAGAATAATGTTTTTTGTACTTCATTCCTGAAAGGCAAATTTATTTTAAAGCCATTTACTGAACATTTGTCTACAAAAATTCGTTTAACATTTGTATTCAAATCTGTTGCTGATTAGATGCATGAATTAAATGATCAGTTAATCAATTGTATTTGTCTGTTATTCCTTGGGGACATACTGTCTTCTTTCACTCTCACTGGGATCAAGCTGTTAACAAAGTATGTATGGTGAGGCTCTTGCATAGTTCACTTTGCCCTCCCTTAGAAGTTTCCATCTCAGACCTGGACCTCTTCTCCATTGCTTTTTCCATCCAACCAAAGCCCTACAAGGTTACACTATACTACCTTCCCAGAGCTTTTATCAGATTCATTTCTGATTCAGAAACAAAAAATGCATATGTTTAGTACAAAATACAGTAACAGCCCACTGACTGTTACTGATGAGAATGTGTCCCTACATTCTCATCAAACAAGCCAGGAATTGGTCTCTTATACTGCACAGGTCATATACCCACACAACTATACTTTCTCTTCCCTTACCTCCAAGACAGACCTTGATTCTTTACACGTTCATCCAAATACAGACACACACACAGAGATACATACAAATACTAGTACAACCTACTGCAAAAAAAAAAATATATAGATGTTGTACTGATGCAGAACTACCATACAAACATGTAAAAGAGTACCAGAGGAAATCCTATATTTGGAACTAAGAACTAATTTAGTTCGGAATTGTATGCATATTAGTGAGATCCATTAAACTCAGGACCTGGCATCTCTAACATCTTCCATAAAGAGAAAAGCGAAAGCCTGAGCAACTATCATCCTTCTCCCACTTCCTCCCAGTCTCAAAGTTCAAGGCAGTGTTTGAGTTGCTCTATTTAACTGGACTTATGCCCATAGACACCTCTGGCAATACACAGGACTAATTTAGACATAACCCATTAAACAGTAACCAGCAAAGAGTAAAGTAAGTGCACAGAGTGGTGAAAATGTCTAGCAGAAATTCTTCAAGGGTAAAGCTCCAGACCAGAATTTCTAATATTTCTTAAAGGTGAAGCTTGTATCACTGTATGTGTAGAATCTCAGAATCATAGAATGGTTTGGGTTGGAAGGGACCTTAAAGATCATCTAGTTCCAATGCTCCTTCCACCTTCCACTAGACAAGGTTGCTCAAAGCCCCATCCAACCTGGCATTGAACACTGCCAGGGATGGGGCAGCCACAGCTTCTCCGGGCAATCTGTGCCAGGGCCTCTCCACCCTCATAGTAAAGAATTAATTCCCAAAACCTAATCTAAATCTATCCTTTTCCTGTTTAAAGCCATTATCCCCTGTCCTATCACTCCATGACCTTGTAAAAAGCCCCTCTTCAGCTTTCTTGTGCCTTTTGGCACTGAAAGCTGCTCTAATGTCTTCCTGGAGCTTTCTCTTCTCTAGACTGAACAAGCCCAGCTCTCTCAGCCTGTCTCCATAGCAAATATGCTGCAGCCCACAGAGAACCTTCATGGCCTCTGGACTTGCTCAAACAGCTCCATGTTCTTCTTATGTTGGAGGCATACTTAAGCTATAGTTTGAAAATTGCTAATCTGGACTGAAAAAATCAGACTGCCTAGTGCATAAACAGCAAGCTCAGCATTCCCCCAAAATATGGCTTACAGGCAATAAAGTATTCTCAGAACACAGGGCAGGAAGAAGCTATAGAGCATGCGGTATACAAGGAGCCTTGATAAAAAATCAATTTTACAATGCTTTTGCTACACTGAAATGTCTCAATGTGTAATAAATACTTTCTGATACTTGCATGTAAATGCTGCCGCACACCAGACTAATTTCTGTTCCTTTAGGGTTTGAAACAGAAAAACAAGAAGAAGAGCTGGCTAAAACAATAAAGAAAGTTGCTAGAAAACATTTCCATCTCCTTAGTGGCAAGTTGCAAGTGTTTGAGTCTGACTTCTACTCAATATCTGCAAAACAGTAATTTGGGGCTGAGAGTTTTCCATGTATTCAGTGGTCTTTGATCGATTCTCTACTGTGAATTCATCCAGTCACTTTTTCATGTTCTAAAGAACAAAATATTAATGTTAAGTCTTTATATTTGCAAAACAGGCTCAAAATTATTATTAATTTGTTTCTGTAGTATTTTCAGACCTCTGGCCAGTAAATTCCACCTAATATCCTTGACGTTTGTAGATGTACATCTTCCCACACCTTGGATTCCTCCTAAGGGCTAACAAGACTCTTCTCCAAAACAGAGATGAATTCCATGATTATATACAAGTCACTTTTGTAGAACATCTCAAAACCCTGGACAAAAACTATCAAAGAAGTTTTCCTAGTTAAATGGCAAGAGGTAACTGAATATTTTCTCATTTATTCCAACTTTTATAGCTATATGAAAACATTTAAGATTTCCTTTCAGTCCTTATAATTATGGCCATATTTATTTAGGGAACTTATCTTTGACAAAACATACATAACAAACCAGTAGAGCTGAGTATCAGATATCTCTGTTGCAGTTCCAATCCCTTTTACTCAGCAAATATTTATCCTTACTTATGCTTGTCCTGGTTTTAGCTGAGATAAGAGTTTATTTTCTTCTTAGTAGTGGGTGCACTGCTGTGTTTTTGCTTTAGTCTGAGAATAATGCTGATGACACACCAGTGTTTTAGTTGTTGTTAAGCAGTGTTTGCCCTGGTCGTGGTCTTCTCAGTCTTTCATTCTCTGGCAGTGAGGAGGGGCACAAGAAGCCAGGAGGAAGCAGAGACAGGACACCTGACCCAAACTAGCCAAATTGGTATTCCATACCACAGCACTTCCTGCCCAGTATGTGACTGTAGGGGGAGTCACCCAGAAAGGACCAGTCACTGCTCGGGCTGGGCTGGGAATCGGTCAGCAGGTGGTGAGGTATTGTATTGTGCATCACTGCTTGTTTTGGTTTTGTTTTTTTTTTCCTTTTCCCCTTTAAGCTTTATGTCTCTGTCCTTGTTTTTTTCCTCTAATAATATTGTATTGTACTTTACTATAGTTATTGAACTGTTTTTATCTCAATCCCCAGGTTTTACATTCTTTTCATTCTCCTCCCTGTGGAGGGAGGAGTGGGGGGTTGAGTTAGCAGCTGAATGGTACTTACTTGACAGCTGGGTTTAAACCATGACAATGTTTTTATTCAGACTGTATCAACATATCAAGGCTGCACCTTTTTAATCAGCTCTCTTTCTTGTCCTAGACCTTCTGGCTCTTTCAAAAATGGAATACATTACAGAACTAACATGTTATCTGAGCATTCCTAGGATTCTTATTTGAGGTCTCTGATATACCTGGGTTACCTTTTTCATAGAGAAGACAGCTGTCTTTGCAGCTGGCCCCAGTAAATGCAGACATCATGCAAACATAAAACCTATGTAAAAACTCTTCTCTAGTGCAAAGCTCTGTCTTTCGCACGTTTTAAAATAAAGGATTTATTTCTTAGCAGATGTTTAAATGTATAAATAGCATTTTCATATGGAAAGCCTTAAGTTTTCATCCTTTTATCTCAAACACTTCTTTCAGGAGAAATCTACTACCAATGGGTATTTCCATAATGACTTATGGACATAACTTGTTAAGCTTGGTGAGCATTTTATTTACTGCTGGTGTTGTGACAATTTCTACCACACTAAAGTGGAGCTTTATGCTGATGCTAAAGTACCCTGAAATTCAGAGTAAGTGTTTTTATAACAGATGCTGTTACACTCTGTGAATATGGAACTGAGCAGAAAGCTTGAGAATCAACATATCTTATAATACAGTAAGTTACAAAAGGCCAAGATTTCCAGCTAATTATTGTCTACTATTGCTAGATACCTCTTGGTCAGAACAAGAGATATCTAGCAAAATTTGCCTTCTTTTGCGGGCAAAAGGAGGCAGAAAAATAAAAATATTTAGGTTTCTTACCAGTAAAGAAATAACCAAACCCTAGTTCTGTCAACCTCCCATTATTTCTGAAAGGAAAAAAAGATTTGGGGAGAATTTATGGTTTTCACTCAAAGTCTTTTATACTGTACATCAGTAAAGCACATTATATCTCAGGAATGAATGAGTCCTTGTATCTTTCTTATAGTTAATTCTTTGCTCAAGAAAGGTCCAAGAAGAGATAGAGGAAGTGATAGGATCAAACCCACCATGGATTGAGCATAGAACTCAGATGCCTTATACAGATGCTGTCATCCATGAAATTCAGATATTCGCTAATGTCCTGGCATTGGATTTACCTCATGAGATGGTTGCAGATGTCACACTCAGAAGCTATTTCATTCCCAAGGTGAGATGCCTACAGGATTGTTTCTTTTAGCATTTTTTCTTTCTCAAACCTGGCTGATGTGATAAACATTAACTCTCTAATGAAGTCACGTAACAGCAGTCACTTTCTCTGGGCTCACAATCTTGAGGTTGTCAACTACAATATTTGTCCATGGATTAATTCTACTGTCTTATTTTGCAAGGAACCTACATCATCCACTTACTGGCCTCTGTCCTGCAAGACAAACCAGAGTGGGAAAAACCAGACATGTTCTATCTTGAGCACTTTATTGACACCAATGGAAAATTTATGAAGATGCTTTCATGCCTTTTTCAGCAGGTGCCTTCTTTTTCCCATTTATTGCTGTGGCAAGTACAGATCTTAAACACAAACTACTTGTACCAGTGGGTTTATTTGTTATTAAAGCCTGATCTCCACACTGTCTTTTTCATGGGACCATTTCACAACACGTTTCATAGATTTCTCAGGACATGGCTTCTCGGTTAGCATTCAATGGTTATAAATGAGAATATGTAGTACCTTCTTAAATATGAAGGAAGTTTTCAGCAAATTCCATGATGATTAAGATAACATAGAATCATAGAATAGTTAGGATTGGAAAAGACCTCAAGATCATCTAGTTCCAACCCCCCTGCCATGGGCAGCAACACCTCACACTAAACCATGCCACCCAAGGCTTCATCCAACCTGGTCTTGAACGCTGCCAGGGATGGAGCATTCACAACCTCCCGGGGCAACCCATTC
This sequence comes from Melopsittacus undulatus, assembly GCF_012275295.1. Lineage (NCBI taxonomy): Eukaryota > Metazoa > Chordata > Aves > Psittaciformes > Psittaculidae > Melopsittacus > Melopsittacus undulatus. The sequence goes on from NC_047529.1 coordinate 17,886,271, forward strand.
CAGTACCTCACCACCCTCACAGTAAAGAATTTCTTCCTTATATCCAGTCTAGACCTCTGCTGTTTAAGTTTCAACCCATTACCCCTTGTCCTGTCACTACAGTCCCTAATGAATAGTCCCTCACCAGCATCCCTGTAGGCCCCCTTCAGATACTGGAAGGCTGCTATGAGGTCTCCACGCAGCCTTCTCTTCTCCAGGCTGAACAGCCCAAACTTTCTCCGCCTGTCTTCATATGGGAGGTGCTCCAGTCCCCTGATCATCCTCGTGGCCCTCCTCTGGACTTGTTCCAACAGTTCCATGTCCTTTTTATGTTGAGGACACCAGAACTGAACACAATATTCCAACTGAGGTCTCACGAGAGCAGAGTAGAGGGGCAGGATCACCTCCTTTGACCTGCTGGTCATGCTCCTCTTGATGCAGCCCAGGATACGGTTGGCTTTCTGGGCTGTGAGTGCACACTGAAGCTGGCTCATGTTCATTTTCTCATTGACTAACACCCCCAAGTCCTTCTCTGCAGGACTACCATGAATTTCCTTTTTGCCCAACCTGTAGCTGTGCCTGGGATTGCTCCCACCCAGCTGTAGGACGTTGCACTTGGCATGGTTAAACTTCATGAGGTTGGCATCAGCCCACATCACAAGTGTGTCAAGGTCCCTCTGAATGGCATTCCTTCCCCCTAGTGTACCAACCGAACCACACAGCTTGGTGTCATCGGCAAACTTGCTGAGGGCACACTCAATTCCATTGTCCATGTCAGCGACAAAAATATTAAACAAGACCGGTCCCAACACCGATCCCTGAGGGACACCACTCGTTACTGGTCTCCAGCCAGACATTGAACCGTTGACCACAACTCTTTGAGTGCGACCATCCAGCCAGTTCTTTATCCACCGAGTGGTCCACCTATCAAATTGATGACACTCCAATTTAGAGACAAGGATGTCGTGTGGGACAGTGTCGAACGCTTTGCACAAGTCCAGGTAGATGACGTCAACTGCTCCACCCCTGTCCATCACTTTTGTAGCCCCGTCATAGAAGGCCACCAAATTGGTCAGGCAGGATTCCCCCTTAGTAAAGCCATGCTGGCTGTCACCAAGCACCTTGTTGTTTTTCATGTGCCCTAGCATGCCTTCCAGGAGAATCTGCTCCCAGATTTTGCCAGGAACAGAGGTGAGACTGACTGGTCTGTAATTCCCTGGGTCATCCATTTTCCCCTTCTTGAAAATGGGGGTTATATATCTCTTTTTCCAGTTATTGGGAACATCACTTGACTGCCATGATTTTTCAAATATGATGGCCAGTGGCTTTGCAACTTCATTTGCCAGCTCCTTCAGGACCCGCAGATGGATTTCATCAGGTCCCATGGACTTGTGTACATTCAGGTTCTTAAGATGGTCTCGAACCAGATCCTCTCCTACAGTGGGCCCAAGGTCTAGGTTTTCACAGTCCCTGCGTCCGCCTTCCAAGACTCGGGTGCTGCAGTCAGAGCCTTTGCCAGTGAAGACTGAGGCAAAGAAGCCATTCAGAACCTCAGCCTTCTCCAAGTCCTGTGTAGCCAGTTCTCCTGAAAGTTTCCGGAGAGGGCCTACATTGTCCTTAGTCTGTTTTTTAGCTGCTACATACCTATAAAATCCCTTCCTATTATCTTTAACATCCCTTGCCAAGTTTAGCTCCAATTGGGCCTTAGCTTTCCTAACTTGGTCCCTAACTACCCTGACAACATCCCTGTATTCATCCCAGGCCACCTGTCCTTGCTTCCACCTTTTATAAGCCTCTTTTTTCTTGTGAATTTTTCTCAGCAGCTCCTTATCCATCCAAGGAGGTCTCCTGGCCCTCCTGCTGCACTTCCTTCTAGTTGGGATGCAACACTCCTGAGCCTGTAGCAGGTGATCCTTGAATATTAACCAAGAGTCTTGGGCCCCCTTACACTCAAGGGCTATATCCCATGGAACCTTGCTAAGCAGGTTCCTGAAGAGGCCAAAGTCTGCTCTCTTGAAGTCCAGGGCAGTGAGCTTGCTGCACGCTCTTCTCATTGTCTTGAGGACCTCAAATTCGACCATCTCATGATCACTACATCCAAGACTTCCCTGGAGAGTCACATTTCCAACGAGCCCTTCCCTGTTGGTGAGCACGAGGTCAAGCAGGGCACCTCTCCTCATCAGCTCCTTTATTGCTTGCAGAAGGAAGTTGTCTTCCACACAATCGAGAAACCTCCTGGATTGCTTGTGCCGGGCCGTACTGTCGCCCCAACAGATGTCAGGGTGGTTGAAGTCCCCCATGAGAACAAGGGCCTGTGAGCGTGAGGCTTTTCCTATTTGTCTGTAGAGTTCTTCATCCACAGGTTCCTCTTGATCAGGCGGTCTGTAACATATCCCCACAGTAATGTGTCCTGTCACCGATTTCCCCTTAACCCTGACCGACAAACTTTCTGTTAACTGATCACCTGTCCCCAGACAGAGTTCCATACTCTCTAGCCTATCCCTAACATAGTTTTGCATTATAACCTGTAGCCTACAGGTGCTCTATGGCTTGAGTTTCTTTGCCTCTCTCTTACCATTAGCAGCTGCATTGTCTGTGACCACACACAAAGCACACAGGAAAGGTGTCTTTCCGGGGAAACATGTTTCCTTTTTGCACATCCCTTTTAAAAAGTCACAAATAATGTCAGCTTGGATCAAGACTTCACATACTGTGCCAACAAAAAGAGATGCCTTATAAAAAGGTCCGTGTTCTGCATAAAATCAAAGAACAGAAAGGAGTTGCCTTTTGAGGTTTCCAAGGAGTCTGACATTTAAGCTTGCACACCTGCACAATTTGCCAAAGCATGGGAGATTCCAGCCCCATGATGAATGCATTTTCTCCTGCTTTGCAGGCTCTGTCATTGCTCGGTGAAGTTCCTATACATCAGTCTCTAGCTTAATTGTCTGTCATATCTACCACTGCATTTTTTATAGACCTTATCTGTATATTTTTAATTCTGCATGATATTTGAATCAGGTTTTTTCTTGTCATACTCATCATCCAACATACAGTAATTTTTGAGGTTTTGGTGTTTTTTTTTTTTTTTCATGGAAGGTCTTATGATACCTTCCATTCACAGAATTTAATTCAGATTGAAGTCTAGATGCCCTAGCTGACATCCAGGGATGTGTCAGGTTTGGCCATTCCCTTGAGGGCTTATTTCATGGCACAGCCACGCAACAGCTTTTCATTTTCCACTTTCTGTCATACAAGGGGGCAAATAACAAATCTTAGTTCAGGTTTTTGTTAGTTCTGTCCTTGAGTCATCACACTCTGATTACGGCCATTTACGAGTTGCTGAATTTTACCAGGACTGAGAAAAATTAAGTCACAGCATTCATAGAATATCCTTCCTCCGCAGTCCCACTCTAGCCACCATTTGTGAGTCTCAGAGGTCTTTTCTGATTAATTTTAATGTAAAAAGTTACCTGTGACTAGATAAATAGAGCCAAATTCTAGACTAAACCAGCCAAAGTTGAGCTGTGATCCAAAAATTGAACCAAGTATGAAAATTAAAAAAAAAAAAAAATTTGCTGAAAACTGGAATCCAGGATTTCAGATTGGATTTCCATACATTTTTCCCCAGATTTAGCATTTAGACAAAGGAAAAGAAACAAATCACAAGGTGATTTTGTTATCATACCTCTGAAGACCAAGTGTCTTCTCCCTGATTCCTGTAGAATTTTAAGAGCTAATGTGTTCTTTATTCATAGCTAGGATATGACATTTCAAATGTTCTGGATTCCTCCTGATCTTCCTGACAATAAGAGCTGCTGAGAGGTTTTTATTTCATCCAACTATTGCAGAAGTAGCTTCCGCTGAATCTCTTATGTCCATTCTGCATTTCATTCCAGGGCAGAGATTGTGTGCTGGTGAGACTCTTGCCAAAATAGAGCTCTTCCTTTTCTCTAAGTCTCCTGCAGATGTTCACCTTCCACCCTCCCCCTGGAGTCTCTGTCTCAGACCTGGATCTTAGCCCTGCTGTTTCATTTAATGTCATCCCCAAGCACTATAAAATGCATGCTCTAACAATTTCCTAGAGCTCTAAGCAGCATTAACTTGCTTCAAAAACATTTAAGTTACTTTTTCATTACATTTGCCTTCTTAATTTTTTTGCCAAAATAATTTCCAACTTTACATTCTTATGAGAATTTCCAGTAGTACTAAAACAAATGTTTTATTTTTTATTTATTAGGGGAGGACAGAAATGGACAAGAAATGTGGCCTGACACATGACTCATTAGATAGATAATTTACTAATCACCTTATCTGGCTAAATACAGCCCCTCAGCTTCCATATTCTTAATTCAGTTTTCACTTTGTAATGTACGTTTATTGACAGTAATCAGTGCTAACCTCCCGTGGTATGCCTTAAACCTCAGCTTGTCTTAGGTTGGGTATTTTTCTTCAGTGCCCTTTTTCTGCTGAGAGTTGGTGCTGCAGCGAGATACTCATTCCTTCTACTTGAATCAGACACTCTGAAACATTCCTTTTCATTTGCCCAGATTCCCTTAGTTTAGGGGGCTGCGGTGGTGGTGTCTGTTCATGTCAACACTTTTCACATGCCTTCTTCTCCTTACCCAAACAAGATTCTGGCCATTCAGCTGTAAATAATTAATTATTAAGAAATTCAATCCACTTTAAAGTTGATATGCAGAACACAATTCACCTGCTTTAAGCCCAAGCCTCTAACACCAATTTAGATACCCTTAGATCTTTTGTGTCACTTCCAGCTGCCAGGCTTGGTGGGACAGGTCTTGTGCCATATAAGCCACATGTTCATGTCTCAGATAACACAGATACTTCAGACATCTATGGGTGTTCAAATGCAGACTGCTAGATAGAGACAAATGATTAAAGCCTCAAAAGTGAAGATATCATGAGAATGCAAAAATTACATCAGTGGTTGCAACTTTTTATTTTCAGGGCCAAATTTGCCCTCCTTTTGAATTCATCTACTCTAATTTTTAGAATGAGTAGTAAACTTCTCATCTAGATCTATTTATTTTAGTTTCTAGATTCACAAAGCTGTTGCGATGGAAAGGAAAATACCCTGATTTTTTTTTAATTAGCTTTACCAGGAATAAAAACATTCTTTATCCTCTTTCCCTGAATTTTAAATGTCAAAAACATTTATGAAAATAGATGGAGTTTCAGTGAAGGCAAGGTCTGAAAGAGGGAATCACTGCAGAAAAGTTATTAGAAGTTGATGCTCATATGTAATTTCCTAAAGTTTTTCTTTCTCGTATCATCAAAGTACTCAAAGCAAATCAGATGTTTGCATTTCTTGCTCCTATTAACCTCAAACAAAACACATTTATCTCAATAAATAAAGCATGCACACATGGCATATAGATGGCACATTTGTAATGAACAGACTTGCTATTAAGCATTGTGTAAACACTATCTGCAAATTCCAGCTGTCAGAAGGCTGCCACTGCCTGACTACAGTAAAAGTAAGTTAGAACTGCCTGAGGACCAAAATAGCCCTAGGCTGATGCTGCTTCAAGCCTCTGGCTCTGTTTTCTCCCCATAGGCAGCAGGGGTGTTGAGTGGCACTCTTGGTTCAGTCCCAGCATTCTCAGGACGGCATCCAGAGACATCAGGCCTCATCAGCAGAGTACTGGTGCAATGAACACCATTGTCTACTATGGGATGCACAAGGGTCCCCTCCTTCACTGAGCATGATGATGGTCGCCTCACTTGTAGTTATTGCTTGTCCTAATTCTTCTATTGACTGTGAAAAATAGGAAGTGTCTGGAACAGACATTGCAGAAAGAACTTTCCCCAAGCCAAAGCTTTACACATCACCAGGTATCTGCTGAGCACAGACAGGAAGCGTCCCCCAGTGACATGTAAAACCTTATTTTCCTTCCTACTCTCCCACCATGCAGTCAATGAGCATTTGTGATGGTGCTCTCTGTCAAAACTTCAATCCAGGTCAAAATGACATGTATGAAACCAAACTCCACCTAAAAGTGCAGTAGGTGGAGAACTTACATTACTTTGTAAATAAATTCATTCTTTTTACTACAGTTGCCCTTTTATCAAATTTCTTGAATCTTGTACTCCATTTGCTCACCATTATCAAGAGGAAAACTGCCTCTGTGTCACAGCACATCAACATATATGCAACTATACCTAAAGGCAACTTTGATATGTGTTTGAATACACAACTTAGTTTTACTTAAGGACAGTTCTTACAACCTAAAGTACTTTCAGATTGAGAACAAATACTCCATATCTTTTTTTTTTAAGAAAAAAGGTACCTATGTGGTTCATGAAGTTCAGAACCCACATAGTAAATTGTTTGCAAGCAAATCACCCTTACTGAAAGCAAAGGAGTATATCTTTGCTTAACAAAAATTAAGATAGCTGGCATGCAGTAAAATCCTGAACTCATACTCTGTGTTAAGTTACAGTGAGCAGTGGTTATGTCAGTAAATATTCCCCTTGTCCTTGATCAAAATTCTATTATTTCTAAATATTTATACATTTTTTCGTGCGATACAAAGTAAGTACAAACCAAACAAGTACTTAGTCTGGCTTTCCTGACCTTACATGTAGCAACTACAGAAAGGCTTTTAATGTCTCATAGGAGAACAGAGATATTTATCTTAAGTCTCATTAGGAGTATCAGCAGCTTGTAAACAAAAGACCAAGTATTTGAGGGGTAAGTAGACATAAAGAGCACTGCCATCTTCCAGTAGATAATTTGACTGGAGAAGGCACTTAATCTTCTAAGGGAGAAGCTTCATCATGAAAAAAATAGGGGAGAGATTAAAGTGCACAGGAAAAGAGACTTTCAACTTTTATTTTCTTCCTCTGAAGCAAAGATGACCTGACAGTTAATAAAATATAAGGTAAGTACACAACTCTAAGATTGGAGCTTTGCTCTATAATGTTCTTATGTGCATTCTCAGCCATCCGCATTAAAACATATATATACACATATAAAGAAAAAAAAACCCACCAAAAAAAAACCATAAAAAACCCCGAACAACAAAACCCAATTAAAAAAATACCACTAACCTGGTTTAAGTGATGAATATGAAATTGTAAAAAATCCTGTATATGTGATACTCAATTATTCAATTCCCTACCATAGAGGTTTTTTTAGTTAAAAGTGGTAAGAAAGCTGAACTGGAGATTTGCAACTGAGCATCAGCTAATCATATTTTAAATCCGGGTTTCAAATTTAAAGCGGATTTAACTCCAAAACAAACATTAGTATGGTAATAGATACTACCTGCACTGATCTATAAATATTATAATAAGTGTTCAAATATAATGGAGTATGTTACTCGTCCTACAAAAATACCCAAACCAAGAATTCATATCCCTCCCTTTCCCTAAAAGAGTACATAGTATCATTAGAAGTCATTCCAGGTACAAAAAAAGAAACCCAGCCCCAAAACCTTGTTCAATCACTTAAGTCACTACAGTCGCAGAATGCCTCTACATATTTGTATATCAATATTCACAGAAACAGAAATTCAGCAGTTACAGCTGTAAAGCCACTAGGACAAAAATACCGTTTCCATGATCAGCATCCTGCTGCTCTACAGTAACACAGAGAGCTGGCCCAGATTATCTTCCTCAAAGGAGGCTCAATATAGAAACCAGATAATTCTATTTTTCTTTCCATTTGATATATATATATATATGTATGTACATTTTGGTCTTTCAGAGGAAGTCCACCTTCTCGTAGGTCTTTTCAATAAGGGTTAACAAGTCCTTCAAGTCAGCTGATTGCTGAATAGTATTCATATCCTTTAAAAGACCTTCCTGATTTTTCATCTTCAAAATTTCTTCCTAAAAGAAAGCCAAAATAAATGACAACAAAAAACAGCAATCATAAAGTCCAAAAGAAATTTCACTTTTATGCAGCCTACCTGTACCTGAATATAGCTAAAATAAAAACGATCCAAAGACATAGAATGAGACAGTCTTCCTTCCATCAGTTACAGAGAGATATTTCATAAATCATTACAGGTTCCCTAAGACCACAGGTTTCCTAGGAAAAAACATGTGATCCTTTAAATGGCAGGGGGTTTAGGGTTTTGTTCTGTTTTTTTAAACTTAATCATATACATCTAAATTAAAAAAGAAAGAAGAAAAAGAAAACCTGTATTTCAGAATTTTCAGAATTGCCCCCTGGCAGAGGCTAAGTGATAAAAGTATACTGTTGCCTTCCTTCCTAGCCAAGGTGTCTCTGAAAATATATTCCATGCTCACCTGCAAAGTGGGTGCCTGTAAACTGCGCTTGGGGAGTTCTGGAAGGTGGAGTGCTCCACTGACATTTTCCTGGAATACCTAAAAAGTGAAAAAGAATTAAAAAACAAAATTAAACCAAAACCAAACTTCAGGCACATAAGTAGAAAAATAAACTGGCTATCATTATCCAATTTCTGAAAATTAAAACTTTCAACAGCATTATCCTAGTTTCAGCTTAAGCCGCAGCATCTATTGTGAATACCTTCTTGGCCTTTTTTTCATCTTCCTCTAACTGGTTCTTGAGCACCTGGATTTTGTTCTGCAGTTGCAGTATATTTTCTTCCCTGCGGCCTGCTGATTGCTTAGCTTCATTTATTTCTTCCTAAGACAAAACAGACATAAAACCAGAATAAAATTTACCTTGGAGATGGTAAGTCTTTTGTGTATGAGACACTGATAATCAGCATCAGCCAAATCACTGAAAAATCACCCAGAAAGAAACACTTTGTAGTGAAAGTGAGTGATAATGATGAACAGCAGACGACAATTCACAACAGCACAGGCACAGATAGCAGTCCAACTACTAAAAAGCTACAACACAATGATCAACAGCAGACAGGCAAGGTATTTTTTTCCCTTCCTTGCTTTTCATACCTGCAATCGTACCAAACTCTCTTCATTTGCCTTTAGCGTTTCTTTCTCCACCATCTGAAGGTTTGAGAGATTCTTCAGGTTGCCCAGCTTCTGTGGAGGCACCTTTATAGTCCTGAAACATCTCAGCACTCTTTATTATAGAGAAAGAAGAACATAGTTTGTTTGGAATTCTTTGCAAAGCAAGAAGAAAATTACTAATGACTTCTCTGAGAAAAACTAAATTCAGTTTAGCCCAATTACTGCCAGTGAAGTGAAAGTATCCAAACAGGAAAAAAAAATCTGTCTTAAATTGTTTTCCAAAATCATGTAGAATAGATGTCTAAGGGAGAAACTACGAACAAGAAATCTGACCACTCTAACCTTTGCTATTACACTGACATTGTGTGGTTTCTATCCCAACAGCCTGTACACTCCCTGACTGCAAACTGACATTAACTAATATTTTGCTAGTTCTAACCTTTCTGCTTGCAAAGTAAAACTAAGTTTTAAAGCAGCATTTTTAACTGCTTCCAAAAAAGATCATTTTAGTAGAACCTGTAAGTGCTTTTGTGAAACATTATATAGTTTTACACCAGAGGAAGAGTTTCAGCTTGGTCTCAAAGGTCCTTCCAATTTCGAGGAAGACTTGCAGTCTGCTAGGTACACCAAACAGCCATGTCAGACACGACTGCAGAAGTTTGGCAACTCAGAAATTAAATATTACAAATTAAACATTTAAACAAAACAATTTATGAAAAACTAGCTCCTCATGTTTGAATCTTGAAGCACTGTAAGAATAAAGAAAGCAACATATAGAATTAGGCCCTATGCTGATAAGAGCCTAGAATACATACACACAGACAAAAATTCTCAGAGTGTAAAAGACATAAAAAGGCTACAAGTTATGCTCCAACACAAAATTTCAATTTGCTTTGAAGTAACTTCGACAGCCAGAAAATTAATTAGCATTTAAGAAAGTTTAGCTATAACTACTCCAGCCACTTTCATGAAATGATAACAAAAAGCTGCCTGCAAAGTTAAACCCTGTATAAAGAGTACAAAGCTGATTCAAGGAGCATTTAAGAATACCTCCTCGGTTCTGTTACTCATATAGAAGTTGTTAAAGTGGGTCTTTCATCTACATTTGCTTGTCCACTTCAATCAACATACTGTTGAGATATTTCCCCAATTGATTTTGCACCAAGTCCCCCTTCCAAGATTTCCTAAATGGAAATTTCTTAAATGCTCCCAGAAGCAATTTTGTAAACATGGTACAAAACAACTGGATAAACTAAATCCCTTCTCTCTCTCTTCTCTTTTTAATTATAATTTCTTACCTTTCTTTCAGTAAATTGAGGCGGTCCTGAACAACACTTTTTCTCTCCCTTTGTTGGCACAAAATAGATCTGGAAAGAAAATAAATGCATAATTTTCATTGCAAAGCCTGGAAGTACAGGGAGTACATCAGATTAGCTGAATGTAGAACTTCTCTAGCTAACAGTTTCTAAATTCAGATATAAAGTGTTATACCAGACAAAATATACATAGCCAGCCACAAAAACGCAAAGCTTTTCCCGTTCAACCAACATTATGATTTTTACTTTATTCCAACCACCAGGACATCTGGCACTTACAGTATTATTGAATCCATTACAGTTTCCAGAAACTGCCTACTGCTCTCTGAGAGAGTCTTCCAAGATGCTATTTTAGCACTGGTTAGCTTCACTTTTTTCGAAAAACCTTTTTCTCCTGTTAACACAAAGGCAAAAAATGAAAAAATATGATTTGTCAAACCTAGATAGACAACTCTGTGACTCCATTTAGATCATAGTCAAAGGTGTAACAGTTTTTTCCATGTCACAAATCTATCAGATCAGATCTATCCACATTAGGTGGTATTTCTTATTTTCAAGTTACAAGCTGTTTAAAAAGCACAAACTAGAAAAGTATCTTTATTACAGTAGTTTCATTCTAAACAGGTATCTCCCAAAGTCATTGGCAATACAAGCAAGAAAACCCAGAGTGAATTAAAACAGAGTGGGAATATACATAGGAGATAAACTCAGTGCAGCAGGGGCCTCATCACATTTGTACATCCAGCACAGCACACCAGTGAAGAGGGTTAACAGAGAAGACAATGACCTCTGAAGAGTTGTTCTGGGTGCATGTTGTGGAATTTCACAAGAGAAGAACACTACTTGCTAACAAAAGTATATGATTAATTCACGCATATACAACACATATATAGTATAAGGCACTGGAATGGGCTGCCCAACAAAGTTGTGAATGCTCCATCCCCGGCAATGTTCAAAGCCAGGTTGGACAGAGCCTTGGGTGACATGGTTTAATGTGAGGTGTTCTCACCTATAGCGGGGTGGTTGGAACTAGATGATCTTAAGGTACTTTCCAACCCTAACTATTCTATGATTCTGTGAATACACACCAGCTAAGACTGCACTGCAAATACTATTACCATTCAGAAAGAAAAGTTTGAAGCTTATTTCAGTGACACTTCCTGTGTCTAGGATTTCAACACAGTAACTTTGTTTTTTTAAAAACACTGAATTTGCATTAAACAAACATAAGGAAACATAAAGAAATAATACAATCCTACCTACAGGGGAACAGTCACTGTCTTCCTTAGCTTTTCTTTTGACTGTCTGGGTGACCTGCTGAAGAAAAGCACAGCAAATGTGGTAATTTCAAAACATCATCTACTACTAGCAATCCTCTGTAAAGAGGCTGTGAAAGCATGTCAATGCTTGAGAGAGGTCTATTGATGCTCACCACAAAAAAAGGCTTTTTGAACTGCAAAAACAGTAATTCATCTCAAGCAGGCTGAGGAAAGCAAGTCACTCATCCTCATTCCTCCCATTCAAAGAATGAGGTCATAACATAAGAAATGCACAAGGTATTTGGCTATCTAGCCACATCTTGAGTTCATGTCATTCGTAAGTTCAGGGGTTAAGCAAGCTCACTCCAACAAAAAGCTGCCTATGCCAATCCTGAGACATGCAGGGAATATATTCCAGAACTGAACAAATAGAGCTAAATGATATCAGAGTTTATCACTCTGTTCAAACAGATGCTATGCAGCTCTTCAGAACTGCACAGCCACCCTGCCCTTTTATTAACGACTGGGCAATGCTTCCCTCTACTTGTCACAGGTATAGTAGCACACAACTAGAAATTCTAGAAAACAGGAAGCAGCTGAGGCACTGGATGTCAAAAGACTTGTTCACACTGGACATTTCCTCAAGAGGACTGTGTTTAGTTAATGAAATATTCTCTAAAAATTCCAGTTCAAAAATAGGCAAAAATGCCTCTTCCCTCCCTACTCCACAACTTTGGTTACTTTTCTAATTTGATACAAAATAACCATTACCTTTCCTTTACCACCTGGTTTTCTTCCTTCTGTATCTGTTCCCTTTTTCTTGATGGAATGCCCTGGTTTAACTGGTTTCTTTGCTGATCTCCCACCAGCGGTTTTCCCCATTTTACTGCAAGATACATGACGTTTCATTATCGGTAAACCAAATGAAGCAGGAGGAAACAAAACCCAAGTTAAAACCCAGCAATTACAGTCCATATAGTACAATCACACATTAACAAGCAAAATGAGATGGAAACACCCAGTGATAAATGAGTCCAAACATTTGCATGTTTGCTAATGCTAAGCCTTTTAAATCTTGCATACTTATTGAAGCACAGGACCACTAAAAAAGCATCTCCATTTGCCTTTTAGACGAGTCTTTGTCTTTCACACCTCTTTCTAAACCAAACAGTTTAATTTGTTCCTAAAGGTCTCCAGCAACAGAATTTCTTTATCTCTGTAATGCAGTTCAGTACAGTCATCTCATTACCAGAACTTTTTGCCCTAGCACTTAACTATAATGTTTCTTGCTGCAGTTTCTTTTCTTACTCACTATAGAGACGGACAAAAAAAAGAGCCACACAGGAGAGAATAACTGTTAGACCCCATTAGCTTTTTCTTTTCTAAGTACAACAACTCAAATGTAGCCCGTTTTTCTTGCATTCCCTCAGGCCACTTCTCCCTTCAGGCAGAGGACTGCAACTCCACAGACGACAGCCACAATGAACACCGGGTAAATCACAGAGTCACAGAATGGTTTTGGTTGGAAGGAACCTTAAAGCACATCCAGTTCCAATCCCTTGCCACAGGCAGGGACATCTTTCATTAGACCAGGTTGCTCACTGGCCTTGAACGTTGCCAGGGCTGGAGCAGCCACAGCTTCCTTAGGCAACCTGAGCCAGTGTCTCACTACTCTCACAGGTGTTATAAATTGAGACCACAACGGATCATAATCCAATTAAAATTTTATTAATTATAGCAAGTAGAATATGAGCAAAAACAGCGCTGGACGACAGGGGAGTCTGCACTCCTCCAACTGCCGTACTGAGCAGTTCAAACAGCCCCTTTTTATACATCTTTACTTCCTGTTTCTGTCGGTTCCTGGGCCTCTGGCGGTTATCTTATCTTGCACAAGCAGTGTCTGGTGGCTGTTTGCATAAGCGATTTCCTATCTTTTGTTGCCTAATCTTTACATTGGGCTTAACATAAATCTTAATAAACAATACCCTAGTCCATAGTTTCTTACAATCCCCCCTTTTCTTTTTATCCTATTATTGTTTATTTTTATACTACTTTTTATTTAAACATTGATTACATGGTTTCCAACACTCACAAGATGTTTTCTTACAGATACATTCATGATTAATACAATTACAATCCTCTTCTTCATTACAGTTCTCATTTTCATTGGTAGATACCTTTTCATATTTTGTTTCAGCTTCCATGGTTAAAATGAGCAGTTTCGCTATGTCAAATCGTTCTCTAATAAAGCGTAAAATATAGTTTAATATACAAGGCCCAAATACAAGTCCTAAAATCAAAATAATAAGTGGTCCTGCTAAAGTAGATAGCAAAGTGGTCAACCAAGGTGAAACATTAAACCAATTTTCATACCATGATCTGTTTGCTTCACGATCTTTCTTACGTTGGTCTAACCTTTTTCGGAGTTCGGACATAGTGTCTTGGACTACTCCCGTATGGTCAGCAAAAGAGCAACATTCTTCATTGAGAGCTACACATAACCCTCCTTCTTTTAAGAATAATAGATCTAATCCTCTTCTATTTTGCAGTACTACTTCTGATAAAGACTTTACTGAAGTGGCTAAATTTTGGATAGATTGTTCTATTTTTGCTAAATCCTCATCTACAGCCATCTGCAAACTTTGTAATTCCTGACCTTTTACTAGGGAGGCTATGCCTGTACCTGCTCCAACTCCGCCCGCTATCAGCAGTGTAGCTAGGGTTACTACTGTAATTGGCTCTCGTTTTTGTCTATTCAGGTCTCCTTCAAAATGGCGTAACACCTCCTCAGAGGTGTGATAGATCAGACGAGGAACAATAATCACCTGTATGCAAAATTGAGATTGATTAAACACTTTTAGGGATAGACAAGGCGTTACTCCGATGTCTAAACAAACCCATTTAGCCCCTGGTGTCGGGATGGCCCATTTGTCATTTCTATTTTTGTGTCTCTTTATAGTTTCTGTAGTAATTGCTACTGTTTGGTTGCACAATAAATGATAATTTTTGGGCACTGGCCCTATACATTTTCCTTGACCTGCTACTGATTGAATAGTAATTCCTTGTGTATGGTTTCTCTGGTCATCCCATGGGCATTCTTGTGGGTTTGAACCATTGGACCATTGAATTTTCCCTACTTTTCCAATTGCCTCAAAATATGGTGGTCTAAGATTATAACATAACCAGCATTCCTCAGTTAAATTTGGTTTGCTTTCATTAAGGGCACGATAAGAGGCTTGCATTAGATTCCATAAGGGGTCTTTAGATTCTGATAACTCTAGATTCCTAGATAAGGAGAATTCAGTCACAGTGTTATTAATTGTTTCCGAAAGGGAATCTAGAGAGGTGGGGGTAACACTTGCGGGGATAACCTTCTCCACGGGACAACCTTCTTTTCGGGAAAAGTGGGTGGATTTAGGACTGGGTTTGGTCCGATTGGTAAAAGATCATGAGGAAGCTTTTCTTTCTTTATTAGAATAAGGCCTCCTTGGTCTCTTCCAGGTTCTCTGAATCTAACTCCCCACATTTTTCCTACTAGCCAGCCATCCTCTGTTGGATTTAATATTTGTATTAGTAAATGATTACAGCTTCCTGTTCCTGAAGGGGTTCCTCCTCCTAATGCATACCCCGTCGCTGAAGAGGTCCATGGTCCGAATATCTCACCATCACGAGTGTATATCGGAGGTTTACAATTTGAAGGTCCCCATTTAACCTTTAAATATTTGTCTGTTTTGACTTCCCATTCTAGGGCTATTGTTTCACAACCCCAATATGAACAATAGTAATGTCCGGGACTATTACAATAACTTTTTCCTGGATTAGAGGCAGGACAAAAGTAAGTTGAACTTTTGTTACATATCCATTGATCCTTTGGTCGAGAGGCAGGAGTCCACCTCCATTGTCCTACCAATTGACAAGGGGTTGCTTTAAAAGTTGGGCCACCTACTCCTTTGAATTCGCCTATAACTTTGCTTGTCTCCATCTGAATTAGTTTCCAATTCATAGGTTCATGAGGGTTTCCATTTGCCTGTGTTATTATTAATAACAAAATTAACGATATACCAGGAGAAAGGATGTCTGTCCATTTTACTAATTTGAACATATTTTTACCAGTCCTGGGGAAGTTCAGCCATTGTTGCTTTTGCGTCCCATTGTTTCGATTCCTTTCCCCACAGTTTGTTCCTCCTCTGCCTCGCCCATCGGCTCGGTTGCTTCGAGTCACGGGGTGTACCATCTTCTCGGCAGCAAGGGAATTCTTCAGGAGAACAGCTGTTTCGGGCTTGCCTATTTATATAGGCTTCCCACTTTGCAGTCTTAACTAATGGGGCAGAGCAAGACACGGTTAGTACTTCCCTTCTGCACTTTATAGCCAAGATCTCAGCCACAAAGGGGACTGGTTCGTTGGAATGATAACAATAATATTGAGTGTTTATCCCTTTAGCAAAAATTTCCCACCACTCATAGGATTCTCAAATAATTTCTTGCCTAAATTCCAATTGTTTTAATGTCCACTTAGTAAAAGTCCTTTGTATTTTCCAACACCATGTACAAACTCCTGTTGGAGGGTATCCAAATTTACAGTGTGTCCACCATTTTTCCTGGCATACTTTACATCTAAAACAAGCAAATGGATAACAATTGCAGTTCAAATAGTTACACCTAATTCGTATATCTAACGTATATATCCTGTTTTCATCAACATATCGTCTATATTCAATATTATATGTTTGCATGAACTTAGCAATTTCCTTTAGCACACTTTGTATGCTTCCATATATAATAGGAAAAGAAAGAATTACAGCTAATATAAACAGCAATAGACACTTTATACCAACAGGTAATGCAGCAAAAAAATCATATATCTATCATTGCGTTATCTCTTCAGAGTTATCTTGGTATCCCCCGGAGTACTGACTATTTTCCACTGGGGTTTTGTCACTGGGCCTTTAATGCGACTGGCATGAGTCCATCCACGCTCAGCAGTTCGGACAGCTGTCTCTGTTGTAAGTAAAACGAGATAAGGTCCCTCCCAATTAGGTTTTAGAGTTTCTTCCTTCCACACTTTAATTAATATCCAATCCCCAGGTTTAACATTGTGAATTTTTAAATCCAACGGGGGTCGTTGCACAACCAGTCCTTGTTCCCAACGCTTGTTACGATGTTCTGCTAATTGTGAAATATATTCATTAATCACACGGTCTCGAATTAAAACATGTGTTTGTGGATTTTCAATTCTATAAGACATTCCATATACCATTTCAAACGCTGATATTCCTACGTCTGCTCGGGGTCTGGTTCTGAGAATTAATAGTGCCATGGGTAGGCACTTAATCCATGATAATTTAGTTTCTATCATTAATTTAGTCAAAATAGTTTTAATTTCCCCATTCATTCTTTCAACTTTTCCTGAACTTTGTGGATGCCATGGCGTATGGTATTCCCACTTAATACCCAAGTTTTCTGTTAGATCCCTAACAATTTTTGACACAAAATGTGTTCCTCTGTCTGAATCGATTACTTCAGGTACTCCATATCGGGGTATAACGTGTTCAAGTAACACTTTAGTGACTTGGTTAGCAGTTGCCCTGGAGGTAGGAAAAGCCTCAACATAATGTGTTAAATGATCCACCATTACTAATAAATATTTGTAACGTCCCACCCTAGGTAGTTCAGTAAAATCTACTTGTATGTGTGAGAAAGGTCTGTATGCTGGAGAACGTCCTCCCAGAGATTTTTGTCTTATGTTAGTTCGATTAACCTTTTGACAGGTCTCACAGGCTGTCATGACTGTCTTGGCTATATTATATACGCCTATACAGGCAAACTGTTGATTAAAATGGTCAACTAACACCTGAGTTCCCCAGTGTGTTTTATTATGTATTTTTGAAAATATTTCGAGTGCTATACCTTTTGGCAAGACCTCTCTTCCATCTGGCAATATATATTTCCCATCTTGTTCCTTAGCTCCCATTTGTTCTAGTTTTTCCTTTTCTGCAGGCTCAAAACTTAAATTCTTATTAACAGGCACTTGTTGCATAGTCAAAATCATACTATAATTGCCTGCCACTCGTTTTGCTTCTGTATCGGCTGCATTATTTCCTCTAACTTGACAACTCGTACCTCGCTGGCGTCCCTTTATATGTACGACCGCTATTCTATTCGGCATTTTCAATGCCCCCAGAACTCGCCGAATTAATTCTTGGTGTATTAGTTCTTTTCCCTGTGAGTTAACGAATCCCCTTTCCTCCCATATTTTCCCAAAAGTGTGTAGTACTCCAAACGCATAGCGTGAGTCTGTATATATAGTTCCATCCTTTCCCTTCAGTGTCACTAATGCTTTCCACAATGCATACAGCTCACAGGCTTGAGCCGACCAACAGGCACTCAGGGGGCCAGATTCTATTGTCTTAAATTCTCCTTTTTCCATCTTAACAATGGCATATCCTGACAATCGTTTACCTTCCACTATTCATGATGACCCATCTATAAATAATACTTCTCCATATTGTAGTTCTTCTAAATCTGGCCTAATGCGTGTCTGTTGTTCAATTGTTTGAAAACAATTGTGCAATAATTCATTACCTTCTCCTGAATACAAAAATTCAGCAGGATTAACTGCTCCAGTAGTTTTCAAAGATAGTTTAGGGGATTCTATAAGTATTCCCTCATACTTTAATAATCGGCTATCTGTAAGCTATTTTTCTGCTTTTTGTTGTAACACTCCCCTGATGTTATGAGGCGCATATAAGACAACTTCTCCATTAAAGGTAATGCGATTCGTTTCCTCAAGTAATAAGGCAGCAGCAACAATGATTTGTAAACAGCTCGGCCAACCCCTGCTCACAGGGTCCAACAACTTTGATAGGTATGCCACCGGTTTCTTTTGTCCGGCCCATTCCTGAGTTAATACTCCAAATGCTGTCCCTTCATGTATGTTAACAAATAAATGGAATGGTCGCTTTAGATCTGGTAGACTTAAAACTGGTGCTTGGCTTAATTCCCTTTTGAGACGAGCAAACTGCTCTTGATCCTGAGGGGTCCATTTGGGTACTTTGTCTTTTGACAGTTGTTCATATAAGAATTTAACTTTAAAGCTGTAGTTCTCTATCCATTGTCTACAATACCCAAATAGCCCTAATGCCTGCCGAATTTGCCTCTTAGTGACAGGCATGGGTAACTCCAGAATTCCTTTAATGAGTTCTGGATCTAGTATTTTCTGGCCGTTAAACAAATAATGTCCCAAATATTTCACTTTCTCCTTTACAAATTGTAACTTTTCTTGTGATACTCGTAGGCCCTTTTGTGCAAGAAAGTTTAGAAGTCGAATGCTTTCTTTTCTTACATCCTCCTTATTACTCCCTGCTATGAGCAAATAATCTACATACTGTAACAGCACGTTTTCTGTTTGCACCTGGTATTCTTTCAAGAGTTCTTCCAGGGCCTGTCCAAACAGATTAGGGGACTCAGTGAATCCTTGGGGAAGTACGGTCCATCTCAATTGCTGTCTACGGCCGGTCTCTATATCTTCCCATTCAAAGGCAAAATAATGACGGCATTCTTCTGCCAGTGGACAGGCCCAAAAGGCATCTTTTAAGTCTATCACACTATACCAGGAGTTATGAGGTCCTAATTTGCTTAACAATGTATATGGATTTGCTACTACAGGGAACCGAGTAATAGTCTCTTAGATCATGTACTAGTCGATATTTTCCATTTGGTTTCTTTACAGGCAGAATGGGGGTGTTAAATGGTGACATACAAGGTTCTAATATTCCTTGTGCTAACAATCGATCAATTTCTGGTTTTAATCCCCTCCGTCCTTCTAGGGATATGGGATATTGTCTTACCCTCACAGGTATGTGGGGTTCGGAAATTCGGATTTTAATCGGTGGAATTTCCAATCTACTAATTGTGTCCGGAGAGTACCAGACATCGGGGTTAATTTGTTTTTGATCATCCATAGTCAAAGGATAAGCAGACACGGTCAGCTTTTGATTTTTTACTTTAAGTTCTAATTGTAGTTCGATAATTAAATCTCGTCCTAACAAATTAAATTCTGCTTCAGGGACGAGCAAGAGTTCACCCATTCCAAATTTATTTTCTGTTTCAAATACCACATTTTTAATTTTATTTACTTTAAAGGGTTCTCCTTTTGCCCCGATTACTTGTACTTTTTCAGAAGAAACCCTACATCCTTCAGGTATTTGTTTAATAGTTGATTTCTCAGCTCCAGTGTCCACTAAAAAGGTGAATTCTTGTTTATGGGGACCTATTTTTAATTTTATCAAGGGCTCATGATGACTCCGGTCCCCTAAGATATAGAGCCCCTGACTTTCCTATTCCATTTTCAACATTTCCTCGTCTCTGATCCTTTCTCTGCAATTCTTCTTTATATGCCCCTTCTTTCCACAGTAAAAACAATTTCTCTGTTCTTTCTTGACTACTACATTTCCTTGTTTTGTTTCAGCAGATTTGTATTCACCAGTTCGCCCTTTGCGATCCTCTCTGACTGCTGCTACCATCATTCTTACATGTCGCTTGCTGCTTTCTTCTTCCCGCCTTACATAAACTTTCTGAGCTTCCCTCAGTAGCTCATCCAACCCTCTATTCTGCCAGTCTTCTATCTTTTCAATCTTCTTTCTGATATCTTCCCATGATTTTGCCACAAACTGAGTTTTGAGGAGCGCTTGCCCTAAAGGATCGTCCCGGTTTACCCCAGAGTACAGCTGAAGGGCTTTCCTTAATCGTTCCAACCACTCAGTAGGGCTTTCATCTTTCTTTTGCATTTCATTAAATGCTTTATTGATATTCTGGCCACGGGGTACTGCTTCTCTAATTCCCTGAATTACTATAGTTCTCAGGTCCTGCATATGGGTTCTATGCACCGGATCCTGATTATCCCAATTCGGTCTTTGGAGTGGCCATTTAATATCTGCTTGGGGTCCCTGGACATGTTGAGCATCCCACAGTCTCATTCCTGCTCGTCTAATCATATCTCTTTCCTCGGTAGTAAATAATTGACCAAGGATAGATTGCATCTCATCCCAAGTATAAAGGCTTGGTCCCAGAAATTGATCTAATCTCTCTGCCACTCCAAGTGGGTCCTCAATTAAGTTCCCCATCTCGGTTCTTTTAAAATCTCGTAAGTCAGCCGAATTTAAGGGTACAGAAACATATCCAATCACAGGTTGAGGTCCCCCCATGGGTATTTCCCTTAGGGGATACATCTGAGCTGCCCCTCTTTGACTTCTGGTTTTGCATCTAGGAGGAGGGGGAGACTCTTGTTCCAACTCTGGTGGGGGAGTGGGTGCTCTGGGGACCTCTGGAGGGGCTGTGGGAGCAGGAGGAGGAATGTAAGGAGGGGGGTCTGTTAGAAGGGTTTCGTCTAACTCTTCCTTCTTTTTCTTTTGTTTAGTTTCTATTCCATTCAACGGATAGAGCCTGGCTGCTGGTCTTTCTAGCCATATCTCCGCATATTGACTTTCCTCTGGATTAAAGGGTTTTTTGCTATTAACCCAAAGATTTAACTGCTGCCTTACCCAATCTTCTGCCGACCCATAGATTGGCCAAAAGATGGTTCTTGAAATTTTCTTCCCTCCCCATATCTTAGTACAATAGTTTATCATTTTTTGTTTATTTTTCTGTCAAGTTCCAGAAAAGTGTTCCCAATTATCTAGAATATATGCCAAAGGGGTATTTTTAGGTACAGGGGGTACCCTTTCCATGGGAGTCGAAGGCTTGCTCCCCTTCGCCCCCATCTTCTGGAATATCTCCAAACACACACTCGCTTACTTCCCCTTGTTCCTGGCTCAGTCCCTCACGGGAGATGGAAAACACAGTACTTAAGGGTCCACACTCGCTTGGTTCAGTATATCAAACCTCTCATTCGTTATATTCCAGGAAATCCAATCCCGCCCGAACGGCAAACCCGCGAGCAATTTCACCGCAAACAATTCCGCTCTGCTAATTTCACAATATACTTACGTGTCCTGCGTCTTCGTCCGGACTCCCGTGCACAGAATTTTTATGGGATTTTACCGGTTTTTCCTTTGCTCACTATTCTAGAATTTAGGTTTGTCGGTAAGGTTGAGGTAGGCTGTTGGTCGCGGGGCCGCGAAATGTCGCGGGGCGTCTCCCCGGTGGACCAAAGCCCACAGTTCCTTATCCGAGTCACGGCACCAGAAATTGTTATAAATTGAGACCACAACGGATCATAATCCAATTAAAATTTTATTAATTATAGCAAGTAGAATATGAGCAAAAACAGCGCTGGACGACAGGGGAGTCTGTGCTCCGCCAACTGCCGTACTGAGCAGTTCAAACAGCCCCTTTTTATACATCTTTACTTCCTGTTTCTGTCGGTTCCTGGGCCTCTGGCGGTTATCTTATCTTGCACAAGCAGTGTCTGGTGGCTGTTTGCATAAGCGATTTCCTATCTTTTGTTGCCTAATCTTTACATTGGGCTTAACATAAATCTTAATAAACAATACCCTAGTCCAGTTTCTTACACAGGGAAGAGTTTCTTCCCTCTATCTACTCTACATATGTCAGTTTGAAGCCATTCCCCCCTAGTCCTATAAAGAAGCCCTGCCTCTCCCCCGTCCTTCAGTCACTACAGGTTTCGTGGGACAGCGTTAGCAGAATCCACAAGCTCTCACCGCGAACTATAACGGAACGCAATACTGCCCGCCACAGCTAGCGAGCTCCCGAGCGAAAAGCATGCTGGGAGTTGTAGTCTTCACCCGCCCCACATCTGGCCCCGTCCCCAAATTCCTGCCCCCCGTTGCTGCAGGACGACACCGCGGGAGTCTCCGCAAAACCACCCACCAGCTCCTACCGCCCCGACACCCACCACGGCTCCGGCACTCACTCCGCTCCTCACTGCACCCACAGAGTCCGCACTCCACCGCCGAGCCGTCAGCAAACCGTCCTGCCCGCCAAACGGGGCGCATGCGCACTGCTCGTTCCCGTCTCCCGCATGGAGGGTGGTGCACGAGTGGTGCTCTGTGCGCGTGCGCCTTGCCGCCCAACGCGCAAGCGCCGTGCTGGGCGGGTGTCGGGTGGCGGCTGAGGGGCAGTCAGCAGGTAGCGGAGGGTGGCCGTGTCTGGGGTCTGTTGTGATTCTGCAGCTCGTCCTCTGCCTCCGTCCCGCTGGTGGGCAGGGCTGCGACCCTCAGGGGCAGCGCCCGTACGGGACCTCCGGTCCCACTGGCCGCCATGGGGGTGTGTTGGGGGCGGGCTGTAGCGGCAGGGGGCGATGCACACGCACAGACCCTGGGCCTGTCAGGGCGGTTACGGGCCGGCCGGGCGTGGCGCGGTGCTGAGAGGCGGATGAACGGTGCTTTCTATTCTGTGTCCTCCCTCCGGGTGTGGATGCAGTGGTATGGGGGGTGGAGGAGAGTGTTTGTAGAAAGGTGACAGGGAAGCTTAGTGGTTCCTTCGGGGTGCGTGGCCGGGGGAAGCGCGCTGGGACCCGTGCAGCAGTGGAGGCAGAGATTGTCTTCCATTCTTGCTGCAGGATCTCGTCTCTGCGGGGAGCTCAGTACTGCTCTGGTGCATCTTCGTGCTTATCAAATTATGTGTAAAGCACACGTAGCATATCTGTTACTAAACTTGCATGGAGCATGTAGCTGCAGGAGCATGTAGCTGCAGCACCATGACTGTGATAAAGGTGCTTTCCAGTTTTGTGCATACTTTCTCATAAAGGTGTCAGGGAAGCGTGTTCCCAGGGAGTTCTGAAGGATATGAGGTGGAGAGGAGTTGACAGGACCTTGGAGCCAAACTGTAAAGGTTTTGGCTTGTGAAGGAAGTGTAGTGATAGGATACACAGAGCAGAAGCTGAAGAGCTTACAGCATTCCAGAGTTACTTAACTTATCCCCACATCAGTCTCATGCATGGTGGGATGAGCTCTGCAGCTTGCATCATCCCTGTGTTCTTTCGTACCACCTCTCTTTTTCTCAGTGTATCTCTGACTTTCATCCAGCCCAAGCCCCCTTTCCCAAAGTGTATGATTGTCAGCAATTTTCTGACAGTCCACTTCCTTCAGAATGACTCTTTGAGAGTCCCTCTTTACCATTAAGGAATTCATAGATGAGAGAGATGGGAAGGTAAGCAGGTAGCTGAGCATGCTACCTTCATGCCTGACACTGATTTTTTCAGTGACTGATTAATGATGGTGTTGCTTGGGGACTAAAATAAGTATATGTGTTTGTAGCAAGAAAAAAATATAGGATTTTTTCCTGAATTCCGTTTATACATTGTCTGGTTGAAAGGCAAGGGGGGAGGATATCTATCACGTGCATAATTAAATAATTAGTTTTTTGAGTAGTTGTTTTGGCTTTAGCAAACTTTGTGGACCTCTCCATACTTACCTCTCCCATGTTGGGTTTATACGATAATGCAAAATACGTGTTTTTATTTTCTTCAGCTTGCCCTCTACTAACCAGCCAGTGGGACAGCCATGCTAAGAGCTAAAGATGCCCTATTGCGCCTGTGGCCCCACCACTGCACACACCTGACACAACTTCCAGCCTGCCGGCTCGCATGGCGTTCGCTGCACAGGCAGCCGCTGCACCCCGAGTGGGCTGCCCTTGCTGAAAAGCAGTTGAAAGGCAAGAATCCAAAGGATTTAATTTGGCGCACCCCAGAGGGGATTGACATCAAGCCTTTATACTCCAAAAGGGACACGGAAGACCTCCCTGAGGAGCTGCCAGGGATGAAACCTTACACTAGAGGACCCTACCCAACCATGTACACATACAGGCCATGGACTATCCGCCAATATGCTGGCTTCAGTACAGTGGAGGAGAGCAATAAGTTCTACAAAGACAATATTAAAGGTAAGATGGCTACTTTGGGAAACCACATTGCCTTGCAGAGCAGTGGGGATCATTCATGTGGTGAGTTACATGGTGAATGTCATTATTCTGCCTTGTGAGTTTTGATTTCTGATAGGATCCTCCAATGGCACTGTATTTCTTTATTACTGGTAAACTGGATCATTTCTGAAACTGCTTTTGCTGGGGAGTGGTGATGTTTGTGGGTATTTACCTCCTGTGGTTAGCTAATATAAAACAGTATTAGCTGCTTTAGTATCCTTGCAAGTATTATTGATTCTTTCAGCTTATAAAACTCTCAGTAGATTAAGAAGTTACAAATACAGGGTATTAGAGGTTTACAAATGAACATTTAAAGAGAAAGATTGCTCTGGATGTACTGGGTTTTCTTTGTGAATGCTGCTCCTGAAGCAGAAGTGCTAATGCTTGGGTTAGCTGTTGGCACAGCTCAAGTTACTCAAGTATGTTTGCTGCCATCTTTATCTGAGTTTTGAAATTGTGATATTGTAATTTTATCTTATTGTGTTAACGGTTGTATTAATATTGAATTATTTAGCATAGATTCTGAATCTAACCTTGTTATTTGTAAAACATTTCTAATATTTTAATTAAAATAGCTCTCTAATTGGAGAAATGCTGAAAAAGAATTGTTAGTTCTCATAATTGCTGAAACTTTTGTTGCTTGTAACTAGGCAGACATTTACATATATGTCATTGTGCTTCAGAACTAACATTTAGCTTTTCAGACCAGGGATGATGGCTGGTATCTGACCAGAGCTCCCACGGTGTTGAAAAGGGAATTTGCAAATGCAGTAGATAGAGTTACTTGAGGAACAACAGTGCTGGGCAGAGGGTGAATGCTTGGGAGTAGCAGAGTTTGGGGTACTGTTTCCAGGTTGCAGCAACAAGTCTGCCAAGAGCTCAAAGTATCCTGTTCCCTGCTTTATGAGTAATTTTCTCCTACTGCAGATTTAGTAATGTATCACTTTGCTTTACAAATAAACATTTGTCACTGGAGGCAAGATAGCAATTTGTGTGTGTGTGTTTAATTTGTGATAAAAAAAAGGTCATGTGAAGTCGTTTATCATGCTTTTGTTTCCAGGTAAATGGAATTGCTGTATATAAGCCTTGATACTGTCTGTCTATGCACATTTGCAAATTGTGGCTAAACTAATCAGTTGTAACTGAACTAACTGGTTTGCTAAGCATGGTAAACTGATTGTGTGACTGAGTCAGAAGGGCTACAGGTTTGGTTTCTTTTTTTCTCAATTAAAAGCTTTTTCAGTTGAAGTTTAAGATTAGAAGACCTTGGACATTTCTGGGGAGGAAACAGTATTTGATGTCAAAAATTGGTTTCTCATCCAAGCCTGGATCATGTAAAATAAAATTAACAAATGTAGGTCCAGTTCTAATACAAGTCTGTTCAACACTTCTGAATCATTCTCTGTCGGCTTTTTTTTCTTTTTTCACTCAGCTGGCCAGCAGGGATTATCTGTTGCTTTTGATCTAGCCACCCACCGTGGTTATGATTCAGACAATCCACGAGTTCGAGGAGACGTTGGAATGGCTGGAGTTGCCATTGATACAGTGGAAGATACCAAAATCCTTTTTGATGGAATTCCTTTAGAGAAAATGTCAGTTTCTATGACAATGAATGGGGCAGTCATTCCCATATTGGCAACATTCATTGTAACTGGAGAAGAACAGGGAGTGCCTCAGGCCAAGCTGACAGGGACTATCCAAAATGACATCTTGAAGGAGTTCATGGTCCGAAATACCTACATTTTCCCCCCAGAACCATCAATGAGGATTATTGCAGACATCTTCCAGTACACCTCAAAGGTATTCCTTGTTTAAATGTATTTACTTCTGTTATTACATCTAGTTTACTATTTATGAGGCACTTTGGAGGACAAAGCAGAAGACGGAAAGACCTGTCATATGATGAATAATGTGGTTGTAGAAAGGGCCAGGAGGAGAAGTTAAGATCCCAAATCACTTACAGCATAAACTTTTTTTAAATCAGTCCATATAAAAGATTAAGATGAACCTAAGCCTGAAAGGATGTCAGGAAGCTTATAGACAAGGAACAAACAGTGTTCTTTGCCCCATGCTTAAGAATGCAGCTGTAATCAGGAGCAAAGAGGAAAGAAGTCTTGAAGGACTCCTGCTGCAAAATTAAACATGAGAAGGAGCTAATGAAAGGGATTAAGTTCTGAACTGATGACTGGAAGTTCAGTGCTACCAGTTGTTGTCTTAGTGGCATTTTCGTTGAAGAGGTGGCCCACAGCTTGTAATTGAGAAAGATACCATGGCAGGTAATAGTTTAAGTATGCGAAGTAAATAGAGATGGGTTGTATTAAGTCTACAAAAAATGTATTATTCATGAATGTTGATAGAACAGTTATCTGATCCCCCCTTTGCTGTTGTACCTGATTTTTTTTAATTTTTGCAGCATATGCCAAAATTTAATTCAATTTCAATCAGTGGGTACCACATGCAAGAGGCAGGAGCTGACGCTATTCTGGAATTAGCTTATACTATAGCAGATGGCTTGGAGTATTGCAGAACTGGACTTAAAGCTGGCCTTACCATTGATGAATTTGCACCAAGGTGAGATAAAGAAATTTCTAAGTATAAAACTCGTAAAAGAGTTAAATATCAAGTTTTTTACACATTAAAACAGTATTGACAGTGCTCACATTGCAGATAGGTTTTGGTTTGGTTTTGTTATACAGTTTCAGTGGTAGGAAAATATGTCTGGTCCAAAAGACACTTAGATTATGCCTACACTAATAAACTGAATAAAGCATGCTCACAAGCCCAAGCATTGTCAAGGTCTGTTGCAATAACTGGTCTCTGATCAGAAAAGGATCTCTAAGCCGGTGTATTGAATACAGTTGTAACTTTAGGACTGCAGAATGGAGCAAGAGCTCTTGAAATTCTTTCAGGCAGTAGGGTTATTTATTTTTTTTTTTAGTAGCAGGATTTTGAAACATTTGGGGAAAATGCTTAACAAGGGGAAGTTCGGGTAGTTCAATTTACAGTTGCAAATTTCTAAAAATAAAATTTTTAAGCAGGATATTGTATTTTTATATAGCTACTACCAAACTAAGCAGAAGCAGTTTCAGTGATCTGGTTGATTTACAGATTCCCTAACTATACAGTGAGTCTAAAAAACAAAAGATATTATTCACATAGCCTCTTACACATTCAAACTAAAGGAGTCAGCTGAATTAACCTATTTCCAGCATCTGTGGTAAAATCCAAGTGAATCATTCAGAAAAAAGGTACAACCTTATGGAGAATCTGTAAGAGCCTTTGACAAATTGTTTCAATAGCTAATTCACTGTTAAAAAGGCATCTTTAGTATAATGGGGTTTACTAGCTTTAACTATCATGTTTACATCATAGAAGCTATAAGTAGAAAAGAGAATTCAATCAGTCTGTTCCTTGATATGCTTGCCAATATTGAACTGCTTGTATTTTGATTAGAATCGTCAGTAAAAGGATGAAAACATGCTTATAATATTTGATGTATTCTCATTATAAGTAGTTTGTGAACATAACTAGTAGATTGTGACCACGAGGCACACCTGGCACTGGGGTGTCACTGTCTCTATCCGTGACATGCTGGAACACCACTTGACCTAGGGCTTCCCTAAAACAGTCCTTAGGGACAGTTTGGCAGTTCCAGGGACCATTGTCACTGGCAGTGTGCTTGCAGTCACTTTGTTTGGAAGATAAGTCCAATTATAATTCTGTATATCATATCATTCTGTATCAGCTGCCATCATATCATTCTGTATCAGCTGGTATCAATGTCCAGGAACATCATCATAAGTCTGGGTTATTACTGTAAAAGTAAATTAATCAATGACCTTGCTGTAGGGCTTGTCCTTTACTGAAACAGAGTTAGTATAATGGTTTAATATTTTATCCTGTTCATATACTGTTATTACAGGCTTTCCTTCTTTTGGGGAATTGGCATGAACTTCTACATGGAAATAGCTAAGATGAGAGCTGGGAGGCGGCTGTGGGCTTACTTGGTAGAGAAAATGTTTAAGCCGAAGGATCCCAAATCTCTTCTGCTGAGAGCTCACTGTCAAACTTCGGGCTGGTCACTCACTGAGCAGGTTAGAAACTGGATTGTTACCAACTTCCTCATTTAAGTATGTTTTTATGGTATGTATCTGATTCTAGGGGGCTGCTGAGTTTACTCGTAAAGGTGCAGGTTTCTGTAGGAGACAGCCTGTCTTACCCTGACAAATGCACACACTAGCACTGGATACATCTTTTTGCATATGTAAAACAAAAGTCTTGTTGAGTTCCAGCAGCACTGCTTCCCAAAATGCTGCTTCCCAAAATACTTCAGTATTCTGGACTGCCTTGAGTGCTCAAATGAAAGGCAGAAACTGTAGTCTTGAAACTATTCACAAAAAGATTCCAGTATGTTCACAAGCATGTTAAGAATGAGTTGTGCAGTCTGAGCTACTGTTAAGTTCCCTTAATCACATTAAATTAGGCAGCTGCAGTGTGTGATTCTTCACTCTATCTCAGAATGTAAGTCACCCCCTGGAGATCATAGAATCATAGAATGGTTTGGGTTGGAAGAAACCTTAAAGCTCATCTAGTTCTAACTCCCCTACCATGGACAGGGTCACCTTCTGCTAGACCAGGTTGCTCAAGGCCCTGTCCAGCTTGGCCTTGGACACTGCCAGAGATGGGGCAGCCACAGCTTCTCTGGGCAACCTGTGCCAGTGCCTCATAACCCTCACAGTAATGAATTTCTTCCTTATATTGAATCTAAATCATGATAACTCCTCTTTGACTTTAAAGGCACATATATCCAACTCAACTCTCTAAATGTTTGAATAAAACAGATAAAAATTTTCACCTAAAGGCTGAGATTATATTCTGTAATACTGACTGTTCCTATATCTTGTGCTCCAGATTATCCTTTTGTTTTGGTTAATATCCCAGTTCCCCTGCAGATATCTTTCAGGTTTATAGCACCAGCAAATTTCAGGTGTAATTCCTGTCTTTATGTAGTGCTGCCATTATTGCAAATACTAAGTACATTTAGTTCCAGAAGGGATCTTGACTAGTAACCTGTCTGGCACATGTGCTATTCACTACTCCAAGAATTCTGGTATCTGAGGATGGAGGACATTAGGATTTCCTGTTCCATCCTCTCCAACCTGGATTCATGAAGTTCTTTGAAATACCACTAAATATAAGTTAGGCCTTGCTGTGTTATCACTACCAGTTTGCTTATACACTGATAATTTTGGCTTTCTTTCTGGATTAATCTCCTTGTCTGAGATACTGATAAGTAATAGGTCAGTTTCAATGCTAATTATTGACTGTTCTTTTTCAGCTTTTGTTATGATTGCAGTGTTTCAATGGGGAATCTTGCATTCATTTCATTGCAGTGTAGTACATGTGTGACTAATCTTCTTCACCCCTCTGGCAGAACAGTTGAGCGTCAGAGTTCTCCTTTTCATTCCAGGATCCGTTTAACAATGTCATCCGTACTACAATTGAAGCAATGGCTGCAGTGTTTGGAGGTACACAGTCTCTGCATACAAATTCCTATGATGAAGCCTTAGGTTTGCCTACGGTGAAGAGCGCTCGCATTGCTCGGAACACACAGATCATAATTCAAGAGGAGTCAGGTATTCCTAAAGTGGCAGACCCCTGGGGGGGATCTTACCTTATGGAGTGCCTCACCAACGATGTCTATGAAGCTGCTTTAAAGGTCAGTTTTCATAGCCTTTTATGTGTTGTAGGAAAATTGGTATAGAAGTTTTGAGAAATGTCTCTTAAGGGACTGTCTGATAATGTTGGTAACTTCTAACAAGGGAATTATTTTACACTTAATGCATCAGTGATTTTGTAAATGAACTTTACAAAAATACACTGTATATTTTGAGAGGGGGACATTTCTATTAGAAGTTAACAAATTTTGGTATTTATATTGGAGTTCTGGTAGTAGGAATGTTCTTTTGCTTGAGATGTCTCTTAATTTATATCAAAATCTGTAGTCAGAGACACGGAGATAGGAAGCACACTTTTAGAGCACAAGGCTGTATATATAGGTATAACATAAATTTGAATAATAACACCAGTGCCAAAGCTTGTTTTCTGAAGAACCTTGCTACTACTCACTTTCTCAATCTTCTTAATTTCTCAGCTTGTTGAGGAGATAGAAGAAATGGGTGGAATGGCTAAAGCTGTTGCTGAGGGAATTCCCAAACTTCGTATTGAAGAGTGTGCAGCCCGAAAACAAGCCAGGATTGACTCTGGTAGGAAGCAGAGAGATGAAAGAAAGGAAAACTACCAATAGAATACCTTTGTATAAAAGGCTTTTATGCACATTTTCACTGGGTTTTTTCTCTTCTTAGTTTAGGAGTAGCAGATTTTGAGAGATAAAATGATAATAGTTTTATGTCAGTGAAAGCCTTGGAAAAGAGGATAGCAGTATGTATGAAATACAGTACCAGTATGAAAATAGTCCTGCTTGATGTGTTTAAGACTAGATTAGACAAAGCTCTAGAAAGACCGTTTTAAAGAAGTATTTTGGGACTTCAGTACCTAATCTTTTTATTTTTGATAGTATCTTTAAACTGTGATTCCTGAATTTAAAACCATGAGTGCCAGCAGATGGCAATATTGAATGTATTTGGCCAAATTCCTGTTTTTGCTTGAGAACTGCCCATTTTCCCTGAAGACTGGAAAAAAAACCCAAACAAACCAGTCATCTCAGATGAGTATGATTATAGCTCTTTCTTTGTGATTATAGAATCATAGAATAGGGTTGGAAAAGACCTTAAGGTCATCTAGTTCCAACCCCCTGCCATGGGCAGGGACACCTCACACTAAAAACCATGTCACCCAAGGCCCTGTCCAGCCTGGCCTTCAACACTTCCAGGGATGGAGAATTCGCAACTTCCTTGGGCAACCCATTCCAGTGCCTCACCACCCTTACAGTAAAGAACTTCCTCCTTATATCCAATCTAAACTTCCCCATTTTCTCATCAACCAACACCCCCAAGTCCTTCTCTGCAGGGCTGCTCTGAATCTTTTCTCTGCCCAACCTGTAGCTGTGCCTGGGATTGCTCCAACCCAGGTGTAGGACCTTGCACTTGTCATGGTTAAACTTGATAAGGTTGGCATCAGCCCACCTCACAAGCACGTCAAGAGTGCCTCTGGATGGCATTCCTTCCCTCCAGCATATCAACCGAACAACATATATGTAATGTAATGTTATCAGGCACTGCTAATAAAAATGTTTTAAGTCCATAAAAGCTGAAAGCTGAAATACGGATTTCCAACGTGACCAATTAATTTTTATTTACATGCAGTAGTTTTAGGTAGGAATTTTACTTTCTTATTTCTCTGGTAAATCAGAAAAATAAATGCAGAAAAGTATTGGAGATGAGCACTTCTGCTTAATTCGGTAAGATTCAGTCATATAAACTGAAAAAGAGAACAATAGCTAATGTATATTGGTAACTCATTACAAAATCAGTTTGTAAGATAAATATTGGTTTAGTTCAAATATTTTTTTCGGGCCCAGTATTCGCCAAGTTCATGCATCTCATCCTCTCATAAAATATAGAAAATACAGACTTAAGTCTTTCCTGTAGAACAAATTTTGTATATTTGAAGTGTATGTAGTTATAAAACAAAGGACTGCATTATAATGCTTAAAATTTTCTTATTAATATTGTGTCTTTTCATAGTAGTTTGCAAATCTGTTCTGAGTTTCTGGTGTTTCCACTGGAAATAGGGTCTGAAGTAATTGTTGGAGTAAACAAGCATCAGCTAGAAAAAGAGGAGGCAGTCGAAGTTCTGGCTATTGATAATACTTCAGTTCGTAGCAAGCAGATCGAGAAGATTAATAAGGTGGGAACAACTTTCTTAAAAATGAAAGTTCTTGTAATTGCAGATAGAACTTGAATAAAGGTGGCTTGCCAGAAACTTGTCCCTCAGATTCCTGGGAATATGCTCTAGTCTTCAGCAGAAAAGCTGCATTTCTGTTCAGCTTCACTGGAGGCTGATGGAAAATCCCAAGAAACACAGAATTATCATTCCAAACAAAATAGTTTTGTTGCGTTCATTTCATTTTAATAATTGTATTTCAGATAGTCTTGTGAATTTGTCTAACCTTTCAAAATAAGGAACTTTATGTTTTCTGAAAATAAGATAGAAAATAGCTATGCAATGTTTTGCTTTAAAAAATTGACCATTGCTTAATCACTCAGACTGTTTATTGCATCTTGTCAAGTGCTATTAAGGGGCAGGGTTATGGAAGCAGAAATCAACTTCTGCTTTCCTAATTAGTAAGAACATGGATAAAATTGTTATTTTATGGACTTGTACACATTTTAAAGTCTGAGACACCCTTTTACTTTGAATCTTACTGCATATAGGACAATTGACAATTGCATATATCTGGAATTAACATTTGAAGTCAGCTCACTTTGTAGTTTAAGTTAATATTTTTCTCTTCCATAGGTGAAGGCTAGTAGAGATGAAGCAGCAGCCCAGCAGTGTCTCGCTGCTCTAACACAATGTGCTGCAACTGGAGAAGGCAACTTACTTGCCCATGCAGTAGAAGCAGCACGTTTGAGGTATTGAGACTGGGGATGAATATCCAACTGATGTTTAAAAATTGGTGGTTCATTTTCACCTTTTAGTTGCTCTTCGGTATGGTGTCAGTGCATTTGATGTCTTGAGATGTTTTGGGTTTTTCTTCAGAGGTGGAAGTAAAAGATAACTGCAGTTTGACATTGTAAGATAGACTATTACATTTTACAGTCTCATAAGGCTGTGCTTTAATTTCTTACAAAGAACAATGTAGATACAAAGAATCTTAACAATGTTCATACACATTCCTTGTTCATACATATTGTGTTGTTTGCAACTCAGATTCTTACCAGTTTCAGGACATAACTAGATTTCTCTATCACCCTGCTATTTCACAGGTCAGGGAGCTTAAGAAGTGTCTGGGATGTGAAAATGGATATTCACAATCTTCTCATGGTCTGTTGCTTTATCCTTCATTGCACCATGAATTTGTGTGAAAACATTTTCTGAGTGAAGGAGAAATAAGTTTTGTTAGTCAGGCAAACACATAAAAGATACTCTTGAGTAGAGCAGTGAGGCATCCTTTGGAGTCCAGTGGAACATTTACTTTTTTCACCTAAGGTGCTTTTAAGACTTTTCTCTCCTACCTCAGTGTTGGTCTCTAGAATAGATCCTGTCTGTCCATTCTTCAGTTAACTAAGTTTGAGGAAGAACAGGGAATCTCTGAGCATTTGCGGGCTCTGATATAGCATGGTTGGTCAGCAGTAATTATGAGCAGTGCAGAAGTTCACGAAGTGCAGATTACTATTTACATACAAATACACTGCCCTTGCCACATTTTATTGGGGTTAGACTGATAAAACACAAAACAGAGAATATAGCTGTCTTTTGGTCTTCACTTCAAAATTTTAATTTTACTTAAAACTCCAGATTAGGCTGCAGATTACCTGTTACCAGGCAGACAAAAGGTGGTACAGAAACATAACTGAGAGCAACCAGCAGAAAAGGGTGTGGGGGTGCTGGTCAGCAGCAGGTTCAGTGTGAGTCAACAGTGTGCCAGGGCAGGCAAGAGGGCAAATGTCATCCTGGGATGTATTACCAGCCAGTCAAAAGAGGTGATTATCCCGCTGCATTCAGCGTTGCTGCAGCCTCTCCTTTAGCACTGTGTATAGTTGTGGGCCCCACAATTTAAGAAAGATGTGAAAGTCCTTGAATGCTTCTAGAGAAGGGCAGCAAAGCTGGTGAAAGGGCTGGAAGGAATGTCCTATGAGGAGCAGTTAAGGAATTTGCACTTGTCTGGCCAGGAGAAGAGGAACCTGAGGGATGACCATATTGCTCTCTACAGCTTCCTGAGGAGGGAACTTACAGAGGAAGGTGATGAGCTCTCCTCTCTGGTATCCAGTGGTAGGATATGTGGGAATGGCTTAAAGCTGTTCAGAGGAGAATTAGATGCATTTCTTTACTAAAAGGGTGGTCGAACACTGGAACAGGCTTCTTAGAGAGGTGCCCTGTTTAACACAGTTTTTGCTTATGCCACTTAAGTTTTATAATAGTGAGATGAAAACAGTTATCTCCAGAACAGTTTTGCTGTAAAGATAAAGGGAAGTGGGAGGAGGTTTATTGTAACAAACTGGTCTAATGTTGTGGCTAGCTTATTAAAGAAGACTGTAACTGTCATTAGAAGAATGCTTTTGTTCTCCTGTTAAGAAAAGAGGCTGTATTCCAAAATACAGGGATTTCAGAAGCAGTATTTATAGAAGAAATAAATATATTTTATTTTTCTGTGCAGTACACAGAAAAAACTTTATCCCAGCCACCAGATTATACTTCAATGAAATTGATAGTCCAAACCGTTTTTTTTTCGCTTTTTACATGAAACTTTAATTCACATTTTCACATAGGAAGAACAGAAAAGCACACCACATCTACACGTGCTGCACTTTAATTTAGCACTGAAGTTATACTTAGATGCTGCTTCCACAAAAGGGGAGAAGAAAGATTTATCTAAGATTATAGTTTTCTCTAGAAGAAAAGACATGGGTTATGCCACTGTAAGGCCTTCAGCAAGCTGCCAGCATTTACACAGAGTAAGTTGTTGTTTATGCATGGGCTGGATCTATATGAGGCTGCAGTCTGTGATGTCTAGCACTCTGAGAGGGAGTCAGTATTTACAGATACTATTTCAAAGTCTGCTGCAAACTTGCTTTTGAATTGGGGAAGTCAGTTATTCTAACACGCAGTTTTACTTTTCATTTTCTTATTAGTAATATCAGAGAACAGTAATATTAATAAGAGTATTTAGATGTCCTGGCGAACAAAAACTGGTGATCAATAAAGTCTGAGAACTGCTTTAATGCAGGTAACACTGGCTAAGCTGTCTGAGATCATACAGGTCCTGTAAAAATAAAGTGTACTGCTTAGCGATGTCAGTAGGTTCTGATGCAGTCATGAACAGGTTGCCTTATAACTAATGCTTTTAAAATCATTGTTAACAGATAACTTAAAAGAGAGTATCAGACTAAGTCACATTCAGACATAGCCGTACAGGTACTATAAATTTGGTATTACCTTGCCTTAGCTGCTTTTCTAGACTGTGATCCTCATAAATCCAGATATGAACTCTGTGCTCTGAGGAAGAAAATGGGTAAAAGCAGAGAGTGTTAAAAATGTAATTCTAGAAACCCTGGGGGAGGGGAAATGACAAAAAGTGGCCAAGACAGTGTAAGTAGTGTGAGTTAAAAATGTGTGTTCCGGGATGACACAAAGCAGGCCAACTGTGAAGAGTGGCACTTAGAGATAGGAGATTGGCTTCAGGCATATGCATTACACAGATCTTGCATATATATTCATGGTAGAATTTCTGCCATTTTACATTAGCGTAATTACAGTTTATAACTATGATTAAGGTTGCTGAGTGTAAAAACACATGAGCTAGCAAAAGAGCAAATTAGCTGGAGTGGGTCACATGAAGTAGAATAACTCTGAATTTTACTGAAAGATTCAGTTAATACAGTAGAAATGCATCTTCTGTTACAATGGATGTATGCCAGATTGTATGAGGTAGGAATTAGATAATAGCTACTGAAACTGCAAACGACAGGAGACCCATGTACAAATCTTTCACCATTCCTTTCTAAAAGTATGGAAAAAGTTGCATCTTCTCCAAACATCCCTTGAGCATTTCATTTAAAAGCTTCAGAGGATGCTTAACCTAATTTTGCCTCATAGTACGTTATATTTAAATGCAGTATGACAGGAGAGAATGTGAATTCCAGGGGTTTGAAACATGCTTAGCTATAGCTGAATGGAGTTAATTTTCTGTATTTGTAAGCATACTTTTAAAGTGCTTTGTAAGAGTAGTATTTTTCCTTTCCTTTAACAAAGTTTGCAGCAAGTTGCGATCATTTCTTTTATATATACAAATTCTTTAGTCTTTTTCTGTTCAAGTATGAACTGAAATATTTTTATGACAGGTTTCAGCAGAAGCTCACTAACATACCTTCAAAGTTGTTACTCAGTACCGAATCCCAGTTAATTTCATACCAGAATAACCTTGCTGTGTTTGAGCTACTGATTGAACTGCTCTTTCTCCACCCAAGTTGTTTTTCCCTTCTGAGAAGGCTCCCTTCATCAAGTATTTGGTTGCGGGGTCAACCGTAAATAGAGTGCAGCATTGTTTACTTTGGCAAAATCTGGACTATTGATTTTACACAGGTGGAATCTATTCAGATAGATCACAGCCTGATTTGCTTCTAACACTTGTGCTACAGCAGCAAAATGCGTATGATTTTGAACATGCAGTGTTTCCAGCTTGTAACTTGCATGTAAATGGATTTCCCAGATTCTTCTACAGCTCAGTGGATAAAGGAGCTATGTCAAGAGTAGAGGAGAAGAAAAATAAATACTAAAATTTAAACATCAAGGGAAAAGAAAACAAATTCCAGTTAAAAAGTTACTTTTCAGGCTTTTCTGTGTGTTCATGTTTTGATTTATATTTTGAATTTATAGTATGAGTCCAAATGCAAGCTCTTGTAGTCTGAGCCCCCAAAAAAATGTCATTTGAGAAAATTTAATTTAATTTCTTCACATATTCTGCCATGCAGTGGTCCCTGTTGCTTGGTCACTTCTCACCTCAGCAAAACAGTATTTCCTTAAAAATTCTCTTGCATGGTATATTAATGGATGACAGTGGGGTGAGTCAGATGTTCAGAGTTGTAGCACTAAAGGGGAAACAAGTGCAAATGAATTTGTTCTGCAGCACGGCCAGTTGTTGGGCCACTGCCAGTGTGTATCTGTATTCTGTTTTCATATAAGCCTCCTGGTAGCATTAATACTTTGTTCCTCTCTCTTAGGTGCACTGTTGGAGAAATAACAGATGCAATGAAGAAGGTGTTTGGGGAGCATAAAGCCACTGACCGAATGGTGAGTGGAGCTTATCGCCAGGAGTTTGGAGAGAGTGATGAAATTCTTCATGCCATCAAGAGGTGAGAATGGTTTCCTAGCTAAACACAGCCTCACATTTAATCCTTGAGATACATGTGCTACTCGTGACCTAAAAAAACATTTCCCAAACCTGAATGACACTGACCTCAGTAGGCACTCCCATGACTCTCGGCAGAATAAGAACTATGTGCAATAAGAACATAGTCAAAACTTAATTGAACTTGTATTTGCTGGAAAACAAAATCCACTGGGTG
Source organism: Melopsittacus undulatus (assembly GCF_012275295.1). Lineage (NCBI taxonomy): Eukaryota > Metazoa > Chordata > Aves > Psittaciformes > Psittaculidae > Melopsittacus > Melopsittacus undulatus. The sequence continues at coordinate 17,923,885 of NC_047529.1, forward strand.
ATGTTATAATTTGAGAATTTTGTTCAAATAAACTATGCAGCCACAGGATTAACAAGCTGAAGAACATTGCCTGAAATCCCCATACACAATTTACAGACTGTATAATAGTAATCTCTAAAATATTTCTAGCACCTCATAGTTACAAAACCTGGTTTTGTTCTGCCTATAAGTTGTCCCTGTAACCTCACTCTTACTGTTCCTAAAATTTTAAGGCTAAAATCTGTCTGGATGTCCACATACAGCTTCCAGTCTTTGCATGTTGCTTACTCATACCCCAAGGGAGAAAAATGTCAGAAGATGGTAGCATGTGTGAAAACAGTTGCCTTTTGTGCCTTTTGTTAGCTTCTGCCTTTGCTGCTGTCCTCTTGGGTAAAGAAACTTAATTGCTGTAGTGGGTGGTGGTGTAATATGAATCAGTGCTCCTAAGTCCCTGCTGTGTTGTGGCTTACACATTAAAGACTTACTTGTCTTGACTTAAAGACAAAATAGTGATGTTTAACCTGACTTGACTTTTCAAGTCAAGTTGTGCTGGGGAATATCACCATCGTTTTTATTTTAAATATTTATTTTAAGTATTTTTACTTATACATTTACAGATTACAGGTTGGTTGCGGATTTGAGCAACCTGGTCTAGTGAAAGGTGTCCCTGACTGTGGCACGGGGGGTGGATTTTTCACTGGGTGATCACTAAGGCCATTTCTAACCCAAACCATTCTGGGATTCTATGATTCAGATATCTACTTCATCGATCTTCTCAGCAGTCTTTAGGAATAGAGAAGGCAAGCCCAACTCCTGTACATCCTCAAGCAGAAGCTTCTTCAGGCTCTGCTGACATAATTGCTTTTTAAGGTGTGCAGGTTGTTACTTTTTTGACTCTTAAATGCTGCATATTTCTGTCCTGGAATCACCTCCTGAGGCTTTTCACATCTGTGTTAATAAATGCTTTATCTAGAGTCATTCTTTTCCCCTGAGTAATCTACTGGATTCAAAGGGTGATCATCCTGGCCAGGTCAGCATATGATTTCAAATCCATCTAACTCCAAACAAAATGCTCAGAACAGGTTGGGCAGACCCTTTGGTGATGTGGTCTAGTGGAAGGTGTCCCTGCCTGTGGCAGGGAACTGTATGATCTTATGGTCCTTTCCAACCCAAACCATTCTGTGATTCTACAATTCTATGAATATTAAGAAAAGAACCAAACCCAATAAAAACTCATTTCTGAGATATGGTAGTTTTAGTGTCCCAGTCAAAGTAGTGGTACATGGATAATGAGCAGCAAGATGAAAGAATAATATGTGCTGTGGTTATGGAGTCACCTTAATACAACAGAAATACGAACTGCTACTAACCAGAAGAAGGGAGGTGCTGGACTGAGTGCACAGAACGAGGGATACAGTTATCCTTTTTTGGGCAGACTTGTGACTAGTTGAATGATGACGCACAGTATGATGTCTAGGACACATCTTTATGTGCCTGTGTGCCATACAAGTTCTTTTGAAATAAGTGGTTGTAATTATCCTTAAAACCTAAGCATTGTGTTTTAGTTAATTGTCATTCAGCTCATTAAATCTGAAATAAGACCATAAAACCATTACATTTTGTCTATTGGAAACCAGAAAAGTAGTGAAGTGCTTTTCTTTAAAAAAGATTTTATTGTTGAGGTTAGTAAATACAAGAAATCATGTTAGTAATCATATAACATAAAAATTAACATAATGTGCAGACTATGTAGACGAAGCATGACTTAGAAGATCTTTTTGTCTGATACATATAAGTGATGCTACAGTTGAAGCCAGTATTTTTTTTATTTGTGGAAATACTTCTAATGATTTTCAGTGACTTACTAAGATACAATATTTATTTTCAATCAGAGTTAACAAGTTCATGGATCGTGAGGGGCGCAGGCCTCGTATACTTGTTGCAAAGATGGGTCAAGATGGCCATGACAGAGGAGCTAAAGTCATTGCTACAGGATTTGCAGACATTGGCTTTGACGTGGATATCGGTCCCCTCTTCCAGGTATGACTGAGCAGTGTCCAGTGTTTTTCAAATGCAGCATTTTTCCCTTAAATGCTTGTTCAGCAGCAAGGCTCAAGCTATTACTTCTCATGTCATCCCCTTTCCATACAGACACCTCGAGAAGTAGCCCAGCAGGCAGTTGATGCAGATGTGCACTGTGTTGGTGTGAGCACACTTGCAGCAGGTCATAAAACTCTTGTGCCTGAACTCATCAAAGAACTCAATGCCCTTGACCGGCCAGACATTCTTGTCATATGTGGAGGTGTCATCCCACCTCAGGTACGAGTCAACTTCATTTCCATCAGGACTGAGAGTCTACTTTATTTCTGTCTGCACTGCTTTTAGCTATTTCCTATATTCTGTTAATGTCAGATAGGATTTACAGAACTGAAGGCTACACCAGTACACTAATACAATCACCAGGGTCTGCACAGATCTGCAAGGTGGTTGCAGAGTGCTGTCAGGTCTTGCTGATCAGGTTTTCTGTACGTGTTCTGGTTTATCTTACAGCATTTGTTGGATGGTATATTGTGTCCTGAAATCAGTAGCCTGAGAGGTGTTCTCTATGCTTTGTTGTTTCTGATTACCAGTACCTTGCATATTACTGTTAGACGCTAGCTCCTAAGAGACTTTATGACTTCTGGTAACAGTTTGGAAGAGTCATAGCTAGTGACTAAGACACCAGACAGGTCCCATAACCTATAGGCTACATATCACATTCACCATTTAGCCTCTCCTCACGTTCCCCATCATCAGGCCTCAGTGTTGCCTCTTTCTCATTCCCTCTGCTTTCTCCTAAACTGTTGAGCTGTTTTCTGGATTCCCTTACAGTCAGATCCATGCTTTTGCCTTAAAATTTTCCTTAGCTCATCCAGAATTTCCCTGCCTGAATCACATTTAGGGTGATCTTCTGTCTAGAGAGATACAGTCTGATTTTGCATATAAATCTCCTGTTACACCTCTTTCCCAGACTTCTTCCTTTTCTAGCCACTTAGGTAAGTGTTCAGGAATGACAGATTTTTAAGTTGAACAAACAGAACTCAGTATTTTTCTAGGAGAAAAACTGTGTTTTGTTCAGTATCTCTCAATGGGATGCTGCTGACCTATTGTTTAAAAATAATGTATCCTAGAGAGAGAGAATACATAACTGCTTCCCAGGTCTTTTTGAAATTTCAGGACATTCATAAAATCAAGCTAACTCAAATTACAAGAAATGACTGGCAGTCATCTGGCCCAAGCCTTTGTCTAAAGCAGTATTTTCAAAATTAGCATTATATTTAGATTAGGACATTCAGGGTCATATCCAGTTGACTTTTGAATGTTTTCCAGGGATCTGACATTAGTCTGATTCTGAATAAAATCTTTCCCAGGGGTGTTTTTGTACCTCTGAACTACCAATTTTTTCCCATTTCCCTTTCTGCTGTGCTGCCCCTTTCTGGGACTTGTCACATACACTTTCTCAGCCCACTGTACATGATAGAACATATACCACTTTTAAATCAATTACCAATTTTTTGTTGCACTCTTAACTATAGCACTTTAATTTCTTTCTGAACAGGATTATGATTTCCTGTATGAAGCTGGTGTTACCAATGTGTTTGGTCCAGGGACTCGTATTCCGAAAGCTGCTGTCCAAGTGTTGGATGATATTGAGAAGTGCCTGGAGAAGAAGCAGCAATCTATGTAATGCTGAAATGTCACACAACGCAGCCAGCCTTGTACTAATCGCTTACAGAATGTAATCATCAGCAAGGGATGGCCAGCACATACCTTTGGTTCCACTGCCCTGTGCCCTGGTGTTTTGTGCTTTCTAAGAAAGTTCTAAATTAATTCTCTGCTTGTTCTATTTGAGGATTATTTATATAGGTATCCACAAGAAAATTTTATCTCTACAATTATGACTTCTGTGAATGAAGGGAACTCATTATTTGGGTTTGTTGGGGTTTTTTTCCATATATACTGATAAATAAAATACCTGTTCCAGTTCTTTGCTTGATCTCATTTGCATGCAGGGGACTTCTTTCAAATTTTTTGGCAGGTATTGTAGACCTGGGAGTCTTCAGATAAGTCATTGAAGTTCAGTAGAGATGTGATTGAATCCAGCAGCACTTTGATATTAAGGCTAATCTGACTTAAATCTCTTTAGAAACATACAAGCAGATCAACCATAATTTATGAAAGTTCATGATTTGTTTAATGAGATACAAATCCTCTATCTAGCAGTAACCCATGTAGGAGTATGCAGCTCTGCTCTGTCTACATCACTGCCCGTCCCTAGTACATCACCGTTTTTCAAATGAAGTTCACTTCAGTGCTCATTCTCCCTTCCATAGTTCTGTATTTTTGTTCTTCTGTCCCTGTCTAGTTAGCACTTGGACTTTCTTCAGATAAATTGATCCTAAATTCTCACCATTTTTGTCTTCCCTCCAGAAGGAATTTGATTTATACATGTGAAAAGTCCTGTGTGGAACCATATGAGACAAACGGCCTGTGCAGACCTTTGGAGGGGCAGTCTCTGGCATGATGGCCCTGTCCCACTTCACTTTGTTTTGGCTTCTTGCTCATTGCATCCTGTCATAAAATGAGAGTATGACTGCCCTGGGATAGTGCTTTTTTCTGTGGTGAAAGAGGCTGTAGCTTACTTCTGAGATGTTCAGCACCATAACACTTCTTTCAAACTGAGATTTGCTGCAGTTGGTTGGAAATTCAGATCCAACTAAGAGCATTGTATCTTCATTTCAAAGATTGCAGTTGATACAGATCTTTACTTAAAATAAGTTTGTTCACAGGGGCACATGCACGTAGTCTCACACTGCTCAAAAACAAGGAGGTCTAGTGACTTCCTTTTTCTTCATAGAATTATAGCATAGTTTGAGTTTGAAGGGACCTTAAAGATCATACAGTCCCAACCCCCTGCCACAGGCAGGGACACCTGCCACTAGACCAGGTTGCTCAAAGCCCCGTCTGTCCTGGCCTTGAATACTTCCAGGGACTGGGCATCCACAATCTCTCTGGGCAACCTGTGCCAGTGTCTCACCACCCTCACAGAGAAGATTTTCTTTCCACTATCTAGTCTAGATCTGCCCTCTTTCAGTTCAAAATCAATCCCTCTGGTCCTATAAAACATGCCTGTATAAAAGTTCCCATAATAGAAGAGCTGTTATACCTGTTATACCTCAGCCACCAACAGCACAAGTGCACAGTTCCTTTTGCTGAGGGATTCCTTCACTTCTCATTTTGCTATTTGTGACATGCAGAAGTCTTCCTTCACTGACTGCCACATTCCCACCTAACTTCTGAAGGCTGAGGCTGCTCAACTCCTTTTTGACTGTGTTTTGAGAAGTGAAACTGTACCTCTTGACTGAGCAAGGGACTGTAAATCCCTATCAGACATTTTGATATCAGCCACTTTTATCTCCTGACAGTATTTCTTGCTACCTATATGGTTTTCTGCCTGTATTGCTGGAAAACTGCATACTCAGCTGTATTTGTTTGGCAGCACACTGTGTTCAATCTACAGTTTTCTCTGATGGCTGTTTTACTGAAAGAACCAAGATTTTACAGATAGGTTGCATTATAAAGTCTAAAGTATAAGAAATAAACCCCACAATAATAATTTCTCTTTTAATTACACTGTCTTCCTGTAAATAAGTTTAGCTTATATCTTTTTTATGTTTAGTACATAAATCTATTTCCTCTGAATTGGAAATTCTTGAAAAAAATAGTAGGTTCTTTTGTTGTGTAGCATAAAGATAATATTTAAGAGTTGCTTAAAAATATATAAGTAAACCTCTGAATTTGACATAAGATATGCAGTGCTGCATTCCTACTCATTTGGACCTCTGAGGAAGCCCAAGTTTTGACCCCTGTTATGCTACCACCGCTGCATCTCAGCGAGCTGCAGCTCCCTGGTTCTCCACCTTTGCAGTTGCAGAGAGACGCACATTGTCTCTCCCGCTCCACATTGACATGGGATTTTCGGCAGAGTTGTCAGAGCTGAAGAAATGAGCTCGCCAGCCACAGCAGCACTGCAGCTGTTTGAGTTCACAACGGAAAGTTTTGCTGAAGATGTAGTAAATAAAAGGGTTATACGCTGTTGAAGATTTGGCAAACAGACAAGGCAGCAGTGTAACAACAGGCTGCAGGGATTCGCTGGGGTTAAATATGGACCAGAAGCTGGCTGCTGCATACGGTGTCCACGAGCTCAGGAACCCAACCGAGATGAGCACAGCCATCTGAAAGGAAAACAGGCATTCAGTTCCCAGTTGCACTGATACTCAGGCATGTGGTGCGTGGATGTAACCATGCCTGAAACAGCTGAAATATCTGACACTGTATGCTTGTTATGTTGTGACATGAGCACAGCTACATTGGACCGTACGTATATGCTTTTATTCCCATCTAGCAGATCTGCACTGTGGGTTTCTTACAAGGCACTTGTTTTCATCTTCTTCCCTGACTCTGGCTGCAACGTCACAGGAGACCCAGCCTAACTGGTTAGTGTAGCCTATCAACAGACTGGTCTCTAGAGAGCTTGGATCAATTCTGCTTTTCCACAAGAAATTAGCAACTGAAGTGCTTATTTGCAATAATGATATATTAAAAAGTTCTCTTTCTGTACAGAATTTCTGTGTAACGCTCACTCAGTATAGCCACTCAGTTAATTAAAAATACCTAGGATGCAGGACAAGACCTTCAGTCCAGCTACATCATGAAAGAATCCAGCAGGTCTTCCAGCATGATTGGATACCTGGTTGTCCATGAAAATCTTGGATGTAACTGCCTAAAGATTTAATGAGCTGCACTGTAGCTATGATATATTACCATGACCAAGCTATTGGAATGACAATGTGGATGACACTGGAACCATGTCTCCATCTTTGGTCAATACTAGACAAAAAAAATTAAGGGTTATTATCATGAGCTATGTGTGAGCAGAGCCAGTTCTCTGCGAGCTCCTGATTACTGTAGGCTCTTCTCATCACTGGGACAACTCACCAATGTCAGCTTCTTCTCCAGTTTAGCTGCATTAGGAATCCTGTCAATATTCTGGATCTCTTGGTATGCTTTATGAACCTTCCAGGCAATTCCCAAGTAACAGGTAATGATGGTCAGTGCAGGCAAGACTGTGCACAGGAGGAACATGCTCAGAATGAAGGAAAAGCCATTGGAGGAGTTGTGGAACTTGCTCCAGGCTATTGTACAAGAGATGCCAAATGGCTCGGGGCCGTAGTAGCCCCAGCCTACCAAGGGCAGAATGGCCCAGAGCAAGGAGTAGAGCCAGATGAAAGTAATCAAGATGCGAACAGTGTTCTTGGTGATTTTGTTACCTGCAAGAAAGAGGAAGAGCAAGCATGTATGGAACTCTTCTCAGCTACATGTTTTTTGCTGTAGCTTCTCCTCAAAGAGAAGGGTGGTAGCTACAAACATGCTTTGGCTGCTGCTGCAGTTCCGGAACCTTTGGTCTTCTTGAGGAACTTAACAGAGACTTTTCATGGATTGGGTGAGACCTGAGTGCAGACCTCACTGATGATCTGAGCTTTTATAAGTCAGGGAGCTTTATAAGATCAAGTTGACCCCAAATGTACCAGTCACCCAGCCCAGGAATGCCAGAGAACACTCCTTCCTCTCAAATTCCAGTATGTCAGTGTGTCTGCTTGCACACAAATAGGAAGCCAAGAGTCTGGGCCAGCAAAGCATTTGGGCTCTCCAAACTCTCAGGTAGTTTTACTTGGTATTACTGAGAAGTGGAAAGTCCTCATTGTTTCATAAGGAATTTAATCAGATCCTTACAGGAACATTAGGGTTTGATACTGGACTAAAAGTTGAGGCTTATTCCTACAGTTACTGAACTGATATGCCATGCCATATTCCACAAACTACCTCTCTGACCATAACAGCCCAAATGCTCCACTACAAGATTACCAGAAGCTTAATTACTTACTGTTAGATTTGGATGAATTGGTAACAAGGAATCGAATCACAGCCATGGCACAGAGGGTCATCATACTGCAGACACCAAAAAGGAAACCCATCAGGGCATAATATATGCAGGATGCATCTCCTCCCAGCCAAGCATGGTTCCAGGCAGATGCAATGGCCAATGGATACATGCTGATGGCCATTCCAATATCTGCTACTGCCAAGTTGACTGTAAGCAGCTCTGGTGACTTCAGTAGGGAAGAGCGTTTCACGGCTGTAGCAAGGACGGCTGAATTTCCAAGGATTGTCAAGATGGCTGAAAGAGAATCATCAGCACAGGCAATAATATCACATAGTTAACACAGCTGTGAAGTGTTAGCCTAACATCCAGAAGAGAGCAGACTAGGAGATTAGCCGGAGTTCAGAGTGTCCCAAGTCAGCACAGTACTACTGGTGTGTATCTGCTATTCCCTGCCATGATACCTTGTTCTTCAGCTCATGATGAGGAAACTCATTCTCTTAGCTAGCAGATAGGAAATGCTGCTTGGATGGCATTTCTGAGAGCTGCTACACAGCTCAGCGTCTTCATCACAACATCCACTGGACTGAGGGAAATTTTGTCATATGAATAGTAGACCATATCTTGCCCCTTCATATCTTCACACTGTAAATCTTCACTTCCATGTCACACCCTCTCTCCATGCACTATATCCCACCTATTCCCCTGTGGCTCCCCTCTCGTGTATAGCTCACACCTGCAAACTCCACTCTCTCTCAGCATCTTGCACAACACACTAGGAAGTAAAACAGGTGTACCCATCTTCATATTTCCCCTATCATATCCTCATTTACTTCTCCTTCCTACTGAAGAACTCCAGCTGCCCTCCACTTCCCAAAGCCCTCCTTCTCCCTTTACAATGTATCTTCCACTGGAGCCCCAGCACAAGCTCTCAGGCTCTGAGCTGTCTCAACAGTCAACATATGCTGGCTTGGCAGCTCCTTGCTTGTCACTACATGCTGCAGCTTAGACACCCACACTATTCGTATGGTCTGAGTGCAGTGAAGCAGACCATGAAAATGGTTTAGCCAGAGGCATGCAACAGACCAGAGATTGCTTTGTAAAAGGACCTGTTGGATATACATTATTCAGACAAACCATAGGGCTTCAGAGCATTCAGGACAACCATGTGAAAAATACAAGTAGCAAACTACTAATTTTTTCTTCTATTTCAGGTGAACATTGTGCTGGAGCTACATTTTGATCAAAGGTTTTCTTGAGAAGCCATAAGTGCAATTGGAAAACAGAAAAAGATTCTATCATTCCCTTGTCCCTGTGAACACAGGGAGGCTGCATTTGCTCACAGACACCACATAATAAAGTGCTCACAGAGGAATTAATAAAGGCCCATGCAACAAAATGGAATAAACATATTGGCATAAATCCAAGAATAAGCAGAGATGTCAAGAGAAAGCCTTAAAAAAAACAGAGGTACAAACCTGAGACCCCACATCCCTCATTCACTTTCTAACCACAGACATTCACTTGGCATGCCTGGATATCTTGAAGTGTTCCCCGAGCTCTCAACAGCTGTATGTCTGCACACACAAGATGCCCACAGTGGCTTGGCATGAGACTGCTTGATGACAGCCAGCAACTTGTAGCTTGGTGCTAAGAGTCTTCTCTTGCCAAATGGGACATCCATGGGCTTCAGGAGGAAAATTAATTCACTTCACTTATCTTCTGAGAGAGCCCTAACAACCACCATGCATAAAGTAGGAAGTAGCTCTTAGTCTTACCATCAGAGATAGACATCTGGGCACACATTGACTTTGACAGATGCTATTTCTTTCCATCCCACTGCCTGTGAGGCTGCTGGCTGGCATGGGACAGAACAGTTCAAGATTGGGCTAGTAATCAAATAGCAGAGATGCCAGTGGTGAGTGCTGAAGCCGCTGCCCTAGCCTGGGTTTGTAATGAAAACATCATTTCAGGGGACATATAGGCCCTGCTGCAGGCTCCAGTGAGGTGGCAAAACTACAGATAAATGCAGCATGGTTTCCAGTTAAGCTCACTGCTTCATATATGGGATGTTCCTGAGATTCCCTATGCAATGTAGTGATCCTGGGTGCCACACAGGGCTCTTGATCCAATGTTGCAAGCTGTATCTGAAGTCTGGGTGCCTAAAAGCCCTTTAGGACAGCCGTGATACTGTAGCATGGTGGGACAACAGCAGTATCAACAAGGGGAGCTCCAGCCCCCTGTCCTTTATTGCTGCCCATTACCTTGTCTGTACCTACATATTTACATTTCTTTGAGAAAGGAGCTGGCTTCCTAACTTGAATTTAAATAAAAACTCTTCCTTGTTTTGCAGATAGTGATTTTTCTCACTCTCAGTTGTGCTCTCTGCTGCAGCTCAACTGAGGGGACAGCATAGTGCAGTGCAATGAAAAGTGTGCAGGAACAGGGGTGAGATGTGAAACCTAAAGCCCAGCATTGCTGCCCAAAGTCTCTCTATTAAAGCACATAAAAATACATGTTTATCTTTCTTCGACGCACCTCAACCAGAGTTTTCAAATGAGCTGAAGGGATGCAGGTACTTGCATCGGGGTTGGAACTAGATGATCTTAAGGTCCTTTCCAACCCTAACTATTCTATGATTCTATCTTAGCAAAATTCAGTTGAACTGCATGCCTAAACCAATCCTGCTCCTCTCCAAATCTACAACATCAGTAACCAAATCACCTGGGTATATGCAACAAACAGACAAGGAAGTAAACACTTAGCTAGAGCCGTGCTGGAGCACACTGGTAGAAAACCCCGCTTGCATTTAATTTTTAATATGCCTTCAGCAGAGTAAACAGACCATTATAAAAACTAGAACTGCTATTTGGAAACCTTTTGCTATTTTATACCAGTTTGTTCTCCCAAGACACAGCTGCTCTTCAAGCATAATGGCAGTTCACCCCATGCCAAGGGTCAGACCAAAGTTATTCTCCCCTAATCAGCCTCATGAAATGAGCTGCTTCATCTCTCAGTTAATGGGGCTGAGATACTAGGATAAGCAGTAGACAACTTAAATACTTGTGATGCCCCAGAGACAAACTTGTGCGGGCAAGTCTTCAGCGTGAAAAAAAAAGATTGCAAATCTGAGAGCAGAGATTAATCCTGACATCCAACCAACCTGAGGGCACTAAACAGGGGAACCTGTGTGGGAACATATTTGCTATCATTTCCCTCCAGCTTCCTCTGACTGACTGCAGCACAACCAGGACAGCTCCGGTGTGTCTGCTCCTAGGCTTCAAGCAAGCAAGCAGGCTGTGAAGGCAGAACTCACCTATGATCAGAAGGAAGACCCCAGCTCCATAATCCACTACCGGGTGCAGTTTGGAAATGTACTGCTCCTCCATTGCCCCTTGTGGAAGTGGGTGAAGGCTTTAAATCAAAGGTGAAGTGACTGTAGGGGCAAAGAAACTCTTCCTCATGGTTTGCCTGCTGCAGATGTGAGCTGGGCAGTTGGATGTTGTCAGTGTGAAGGGACCCTTCTGCTTTCTCCTCTCTCCCTCCCTCTTATGTGGCAGGGGATAAGCTTGGAATGAGAGAAAGGCTCCCTCCCTGGAGAGACAGAGTGAAAGCCCGCCTGCCTGGCTGGCAAAGCATCTCTCCACCCACCCCTCTTCTCACACTGCTCTGCTCCTGGGCTAGTCAATAAACTTCACAATTCAAACCCCCCAGACTGCCACTGCTGAGCAAAATCTATTGTCGTTCACCCAGCGGCAGCCTTGGGGAATTAATTCAGACTGGTGGATGAGGCAGGGGGTGAGATGTTTTGTTTTCCAGCTTTATAGCTGGGAAGTACGAGGTTGGGGTGGGGGATCTCTATGCTGAAGTGTTTAGAAGAAAGCTGTTCGCTGTGGGGGTTCAGAAGGGTCAGTCACACCACAGACTTTCAGAGCTGCTCCAGGGCAGAACCAGAGGATGTTCAGTCCAGTCTGCAAAGCACCACAGGAAAACCAAGCTCTGATTTCACTTCAGTGACATATCAGTGTTTTTACTTGGCAAGCAACCAGAGCAATGCTTCACATCCAAGCTTACCTTCTCCTTGCAATATTTGAGCCTACAATTGTCATAATGCTCTCCCAGTCTTTATAAACAACACTAAGTTTTGCTCCAGTCTCCAAATGTGTTACAGACTCATCTATCAATTTACATACACAGGTCTTGATTTCAGTGCACATAATTCACATCTCTGTAGTTGCAATGCCATTAACTTGACTTTTAACCTGGGCAGCACCCAGCCAGCACATTGAAGAGCTGATCTTTCTAAATTATTTAATTCCAGTACCTAGATATGCTAAACTGCATTAGCATCATTCTCTGCTTGGCCTATTTTACTCTGTTCAGACTTAGGGAATTTTAAGATCTGCAAGAGCACATAGGGATCTCATGTGTAATTTTAAGTGGAATTTAGGTGCTTAAGCATAGCAGTAACAACCTGAATTCTGGAATCCTTAAGAATCTGAGAGTCTTTAAAAGCTTTGAGTTTCACCAGAAAGTAAAACTGGCCATACACAGTTACGCTGCCACTTCATCTTTGCTGCATGTATCTGTGCTCCTGTGCTGAAGCTGTCTGGATTTACACACCAGGGATCTTGCACTGGAGACTTTGAGGAGTTTAATTCATCAGCACACTACATGCAACACAACACATATAGCACAGGGCTCAGTAGCACTCACAGCCTTCTCAGGCCTCCTTTGCCCTAAAAGCTTATCCATCCTCCATGAAATGGAGAAATTAGTTCCCTCCTCTGCTTTCAGAGACTTGTGTACATGTTTTTCCTGTAAGAGCATTTTATTCTGCAGGTTACAGATAGTTTGGGGGTGAGAAAAATGGCATAACAGAGAGATGCTTTACTCTCCACTTGAAGCTGTGGAAGCTCCACACCTAGGTCACATGACTGGAGGGAGAAAAACCAAGTGGTACCTGACTGTCTAGTATGGTTCTGAAGGGAGCTCTTGCTCCAAAAGCTATTAATGTATTTTGCAACAGCTATAGTATAAAAAAACAAACCAAAACTGCAGGGGCAGTGGTGGTTCAGTACTGCTCACTAGCTACATCTATAAAGAGAATTGATCTCACAGAGGTGCTGCTCAGGGTATAGTTATCACTTCAGAGAAACAAAATCCCTGTACCTGTGACCATGACTCCACTGCCAGCATCTTAGGTGTGATGAGTTTTGTTCTTAGTAAATCTGTCTCTACTTCTGAACAGAGATCTCATATATCAAATTCACCACTAATTCTGCTGCCACAGACACAACCTTTGTTTTTAAAGAAGACTGAGCACTACAAATTACTCCTGGGGAGATTCCAACTGGACACAAGAAAATGTTTCACAGTGAGAACAATCAGCCATTGGAATAATCTCCCCAGGGAAGTGGTGGAAGCCCCAGCATTGGAAACTATTAAGATTCTGCTGGACAGGGTGCTGGGACATCTAGTCGAAGTCAGTGCTTTGCCTAGAAATATTGGACCAGATGATCCTTGATGTCTCTTCCAGCCTTCTATGGTTCTATGATTTTATCCTCAGAAACCACTTCCCTGTGGTAAGCTACTTCTTGACAGAGGATGACTTATGTTTAGTTGGCTCAAGTGCTTCTGAAAATTCCCCCAAGCATCACATCACTCCAAAGTCAGCAGAAGCACAATGGAGTAGGTACTCATGGCATAGGTAAGCAATAGGAGATGGAACAGTCCACTGGTTCTTCTCCAGAATTTATAAAATTCTAGTTCAATGGCAGAAATTGCTGGTCTGAAAAATCTGAACAGGTGAGACAAGAAGGTTATGAGGCTGTATAGACTGGACAGCTAGGAAGGCATGAGCTATGGGTAGAGGAAAGAAAACACAGGTAGGAGGGACTTTGATCTTACCTGGATGAAGAGAAACACTGATATTCCAAACCCCAATTCAATGAAAAGAGCACACAGAATCACTGAGGAGGGAAGGCACCTCTGAAGGTCATACAGTTCAAGACTGCTGCTCAGGATCAGGTACAGCCGATTGCTCAAGGCTGTGTCCAGTTGTATTTTGTATATCTCCAAGGATGGAGACTCCAAAATAGGTGGAGGTCTGTGGTGGACAACTTGTTCCAGTGCCCCTTTGTGGTCTCCTTCAAAGTCTCATATAGTCTATGACTAAAGATATCACCTAACTCAAGAAATCAAGCACCTACTGGTGAGATGTTCAGTCCAGTTGTCCTTCACCATGCTCTCTGGCAGCAGATATTCAGCTGAATGTGGTTGGTTGTTGCAAAGCTTCTCAAGCCTTAAGTGTATAACTGAATATCAGTTTCTTATTAGTCTAGGAAGGTAGGATAGGCACAATATTAATTATAAAAGGAACTTCTATCAGCAAAGGCTAAAAAATTACAGCTATGATGTCTCAAAAACTTGCTTATAAGGGAGAGTCTTAAATAGCTTGATCAAATCAGTGTAATCTGTTCAAGAATGAGAAGTCAGCATTTGATCCCAATTTGGGGAAGAAATGTCTGCTAGTATCAGCAAAGCACAGTAAATCCTGTGACAGAAAGTAGAAGACTGCTGCAATCTGACAATTAATCCTGTATAGTGCACACAAAACTATAATACTGGTAAATTAAACAATGTCAGATCAACACAAAGATGCTGGAATTCAACTGTTCACCTTGATAAATTCACAGAACAGCTGCTGGCACTGTTTTGGGCTGACCCAGCTAGCACTGCCCTAAGTCATTCCCAGGCACAGGCCAGCTGAATGAGCCCAGGACCATTCCCAGGAGGCAGTAAAGTCATCAGTTTCAAAGGCAAAGTGATCCTGTTTAGTTCCCTGGTACAGATGTTGCCCAGTGGTTTTGCTCTTATCCTGGGTGCAACCATTTAGCTGAGAAATAGATTCTCAAGGTGGGCAGTCACTGGATGAGAAGTGACTTTTAAAGGACTGTTAATGCTCAAACAGAGCTTATCATTCTGATAAGGAAAATTCTTTTTAAAGTTTACTGGCCTGTGCTACATAGTTAGCTCACCTAATGGGTTTTTTTTTTTTTTTGGCTTTTCTTGGTGAAAACATAACCGAGGACTCAGTTCAAGGAGCCTGATGTCATCGAATCCAAGACAGGTCTCCTGCTTTCCCACTTGCTGAATGGTCCATCCTCTCTCTACTGAAATAAGACACTAAATTTCTTCAGGCAAGCAAAAGGAAACCAGAGTCAAGTTTAAAACATTTTGCTGAGAATTTAATTACTCCCTGAGTACTGCATTTGTGGGCACCTTAGATTAAACTGTGTGGATATTTCATGCTGGTTCTGATGGCATTTCATTTATTGTGAAACCATGAAATTAGCATTAACATGGGTAGGATTACATCAACAGCTCAGTTATAAAATGGAAAAAAAAAAGAAAATAAATGATTAAAATCAGAAGAGCTGACTGATCCCAAATCCAGTGCATTATTCTTGTGTCATTTAACAATAGCAAGTTGTACCCAGCATTATCTTTCTACATAGCAGATCAATCTAGATTATCTATTTACAACCAAAGCACAAAGTTTATGCATCCTGACAGATCCAATTTGAGAGGATCATATTTTAGAAGTGTTTTGTGAAATTGCCCTTCAATTTAAGAAAGTACTCTTTGAATTAGATGGATAGAAGAATAAAGTTGCTACCTGCTCACTTTTTAAAATTTATATGAGACTTTGAACAAAAAAAGTGAACTCACTATAAAAACATAAGTGTGTATGATTTAAATATATACATGTTGATGTAAACATATATATATATATATAAAGTTCCTATTGTTGATGTAAAACAGGGTGTGGGTTGAGTAATTACTTGATGCTACTAAGTTAGGATGTCCTACAACTCTATTGTTATTTTCCACAGGGAAAAAAACCTGGTATCCTGAATTCTGAATATGGGAGCTGTTCTGAATTATCATTTTGCCAGTATATGGTAATTCATTTTGCAGAGATGAAGTGTCTCAATGTTTGGAGCTGTTTGGAGTAAGAATATTAGGTTTAGTTTGGTACTATATATCAATAGCTTTGATATCTCCTGATATCTGTCCCTACCTGCACAGAATTCATGTCTACCAAAAATAGTCATTTATCAATTAGAAGATGTGCATAGCTTTGCTATTCCTGTTTATCAGTGGCTGCTCTGTCCAAATCTACTCTCTGTGAAGACTGAGATTTCAAGCTGAACAGAATACTGCAAACAGTCTGCTTGGAGAGTCCCTTTTGGGTGCCTTCTCCTCAAAACAAGTTTGCCATGATACACACTCAAGCTTTTTCATTAACAGATGCGACCTTTTTCTCCTCCTTGGATGAGACAGCCTCATCATACTCTCCAGGAATTCCTATGAATTCCATTCATTTAATTATTAGTCTATTTCTGCAGTCTTACTTTTTGAGGCTCACCTTTGAGACCTCTAGCTGAGCTTCTAGCTTTCATCTCCACTTCTGCAAACCAGAATGAGCATTTAAGTTGAATTCTCAGTCTGCTCATGAAGTTGTATGTTTTCAACAACCAAATCTTGTTTAAGCTGGTATTTGCAACCTCAAGCATAGTAATTTGTTAATTGTTTTCTTCTGGATATCTGCACAGACTTGCATGTTATTGCCTGAGGGGTTATTTACAAAGTCTAAATTTGGTCTAGGGACACTGACCTCCCTAGCTTCCCTCCACAGTAATTGAAGGTAGCTGCCCCGTTGAAGAATACAGTTTGGATCAGTAAATTCTGCTCTTTTACTAAAACCATTTTAACATATAATACTTGGCTGTTGGTTAACGCAGTCAAAGTGAGTACTGCTCTCCATCACAGCAGTCAGAGACTCCCCCAGAAGAACTGTGTTGGAACTGTTATTCTGGTGTTTGACCCCAGAGCAGGCTCCAAACCCAAGACCATCTTGTACACATAGGACTGAAAGATTACCTCAAGATTTCTTGTATCACTTCTGTTCCTCACTTTTAAGTCGTTTAATGCTACTGGGAGTTTGAGGTGAGGAGTTAAAATAGCACTTTTAACACTAAATCAATGACCAGTGATTGAGTTATGAAGAAACAAAAAAACTTGTACAACTTCCACACTAGGACTAGTAAGTATATAATGGAATTAAAGCCAGAAACTCATATTTATTAAACAACAATGTCACCATTTGTTTGTATCTGGTAAACACTGATACTCATAACACATTGGTGAAAAGGAGAGGTCAAGATGTACAGCTGTGAGGAAAGTCACATGCAGAGTAAAGATGTGTTGTGTCTTTGATGTGACAAGCCAGCTCTTTTCAGCTGGGCAATAAGATGCCCTCTCAGGGACAGGGGGGATTAATTTTGTTTTTTTGTTTGTTTGTTTTCATATTTTCCAAATACAAAATGAAAAGGACTAATTTGAAAAGCAATCTAAAAAGAAGACAAAGTACAAACATAGCATGAGGTGGGAAGGGAAAGGTGCTAATGAGATATGAAAAAGTTAATTCAACATGCAAATATGAAGCATATTATATCTCTTTCAAAGGTGTGAGAAGACACTATGAGTGCAAAGGAAATGGCACCAAAGATGCTAACATAAAATGAAAAATACTATAATGTCAGGAAAGGCTTGCTCAGCCTGGAGAAGTGAAAGCTCAAGGGAGATCTTAGAGCAGATTCTGGTACCTGAAGGGAGCCTACAAAAAATCAGGAGATGGATTTTTTTTTACAACAGCATGTAGGGATAGAATAAGGGAGAATGGTTTTAAACTGAAAGAGGGGAGATTTAGATTAGATATTAGAAAGGTGTTCTTCATTATAAGGGTGGTGAGACACTGGCACAGGGTGCGCAGAGAAGCTGTGGCTGCCCCATGCCTGGCAGTGTTCAAAGCCAGGTTGGACAGGGCTTGGAGCAACCTGCTCTAGTGGAAGGTGTCCCTGCCCATGGCAGGGGATTGGAACTGGATGAGCTTTAAAGTCCTTTCCAACCTAAACCATTCTGTGATTCTATGAAAAGACAAGAATAAAATATATTGCCCATGGTGTGGAATTGAAGAATGCAAACCTGCTTATATTTAATACTGTGACAGTATTTGAGACCTCAATTTAATAGTAGTATGAACAGAACTGATCCCCTCATTTTCAAGGCTTCAAAGACAAATTTCTGTCCTGTTATGCTGGGTATTACAGAAATAATCATGAGGGTACACTTGCAATTTAAGTAATTTTTCAATTATTAACAGTAGTTTTCAGTAGCAAGCTGTACTGAGTTTTCCTTTGCATTTTGGTCCTGGACTCTATTTATTCATGGTTCTCTGTCATTCAGACCATGGAAAGAAGTCATATAATTCATAGAATGGACCACCCATAACTCTACCACCACAAGAACATTCCTGTGCAGTAGCTCTGTGTCATTATCCTCTGCACACCTCTAGGCAGACTGCATGCAGAAGCATAGCTAAAGAGAAGGGTGAACTGGGAATCAATGCATTGCAGCCACTCTACACCCCCAAAAAAACAGTGAACAGATTCAATAATTTAAGACTCTCTGATTCTGTGTAACTGTAGCATGGTTGCAACAAAGACTTGACTGTGATCCTAAGCTCAGAAGTGTCCTGGAAGTAGCAAAATAGCAATCATGCCATTGGGAGTCAGACCTTAGAAAGGGATCACAGTGTATAGGGCTTTGACTATACCTGCTCAGATCTCTCCAGCAGCACTGGGAGCAGGAAGACCATCTCTTCAGCTTCAAGGCTAGTCCCATCTCTGACCTTTGTCTCTTTTTTAGATGACCTAGTGCTGATTTGTGCTCACTCCTACCTCTTCTGAGTGACAAAATTCAAATCTCTCCTCTTTGTAGGGAAATCCAGAACCATAATGGCACGTAGCATCACTCCAGCAGCACAGGTGGTCCTGGAACTTTGTTCCTTAACTTTGGTAGCAGGACTAGGATCTGGCAGAATTGACAGGACAAAGCAGGCTGTGCCAGTGATGGCCACAAATGAGGATGTTCAATGTGCAGGGCCATATGGAAAGGCAAATACTCGAGGGACCTTTTGAACATAGTCATAAGAAAAATAAAGCCCACCCAGTGCCACCTCTGGTAGATTCTCTTGGTTGCATTCTTGCTTGTGTTGGTGATGCTTGATTCACTGAAGGAGGGAAAGGGGGAATTGTTTTGAAGGGAGCTTGTTAGATCTAGTTAAAGGTAGTCATAAGACAAAGTTACAAGAACGGGAGAGAAGAGATTAAGGTATTTTTCTTATGTTTGGGGACAGAGCTGAAGAATATACTGGTATTCCTTATCCAAATGGTGTAACACAGCTGTGCTGACACCATGGGGTCTCTGGGCACTCTTTAGGTTTTTAGTGTGAAGGACCAAAGGTCCAAGGTGCATTTGCCTCTATTCCCTTTTCCAGTTTCTCCAGAAAGGCAGGAATACAGAAGCCCAGGCGTGTGACACCAAGGCAAGCATGGCTGTGTATCCAGTGCAGACAACACAGTGGAATTCAAGGGTGCAAGGATACATATGCACTACAGAAGAACTCAATGGTAGTGCTCTGGTCTCGCTATTGCCTACTGTATAACATTCATCAACTCACTTCCTTCTTCTTTTGGCCTCTGATTTATCCACAGAGATCCTACATTTCTCAACGTCTGACTGATCTCCTATTTCTGCTCAGTGTCTGGTAACAGTGCTGCACATTACTGGCTTGTGCCTCTCAGCACCATTGTGATGCAACAATAGTTTTAAGAAGGAGGCCAATTTTCTTTCATGTTAGGATTTGGCTAATTTTACTTTTACTAATTTCTAAATGGAACCACACTGGGAATTCAGAAATGCCAAGATTACAACTTATTATTTAAACTTGGGAAAGAAAAATAGACAGGAGCCTAAATCCTACAAAAATATAGTGCAAAATATGAAAGGAAATTCATGGGGATGCTCTCTTTAAAGGAAAAGAACTGGTTTCTTTGTTCAATAAAGAAAGAAGAGGTAGGTAGGCACAACAGAGACATGATGGTAACAAATCTCTTCTGCCCTACAATAAGCTGTAGTGGCACCAACAGTACTCTAATAATGACCCTCTTAAGGAGAACATTGAGCATAGCTGCCTGCCCAGCAGCCCCTAATGCAACAACCCAAAGCTAAGGCAACTTCCCTGGTTCTTAACCTTCATGTGAAACTTCTTGCTTGGCTGAGTGAGTTTGACAGTCACAAGCAACAGGAATGGCACCAGAAGCCTCTTGTCAAAACCCTCTGTCACTTTTCAGGTCTTTATCAAATTTTCAAAATCATGTTCAGGCCTGTTTTTCAGCCTTCAGATTATATTTATGTGAGTGAGAGAAGTCAGAGCTATTCTGTTTTGCCTTCCTTTCCATGGTCTTCTGGCCCTTTAAGCCACGTAGTGTTTAATCTGTGCTATACAAAACTGCCAAGCTTCAAGCTGGCACAGAGCAGGATTGTGAGCCAAAGAAGAGAAACTACTATACTACTCTTGTGTTACTAGTAGATATTGGGCACTAGCATATCAATTGCTTGAGTTTTCCAGGTTAACTGAGCTGCAGCTATGTGTTGCTTCCAGGGAGCATATCCCATATTTCTGCATTGGAAGGTGCTTTAGGGTTTACTTCTTGGCACTCCCTTACCTCTTTGTAGTGATGTAAAATGCCCTTTGCAGGGATATAAGAGATCATCTAAGTTGCAAAAAATAATTCCCACAAGTGTTATTAAATTGCAGTCAGGTGCTCTTCTCATTGCTCTTGATACTTAACAGGAAACAAAAGTGGGATCAGGGGGAAAGTTAAACATTTAGTGGGTATTCCCTGTATTTGCACAGAGAAACTTAGAGCTATTTCCTCCATGTTTAAATAGTGTTTGGCTATGCTTTTGTAATATTGTGCTATCCTTCTGATTACCTTCCAAGGGCCACTTTACATTGAAAAACTAGTAAGAAGACAACAGGTCTCAGAAAAGCTATGAATCACTACAGCCTTCTGCAGCTCTAGGTAGGTACAACACAAATTTCTCTGCTACTTAAGTAATCTGCTGTACATTGGAAAAAATGTCTCACTTTTAAGACCATGGTTCAGATTATTCTGTAATAGACCGTGCTCAAAACCAGCAACTATGAATGTTTTCTGCACTCAATTACACTGAAAAAACAGAGATGAACCTAGGGTCAGAAAAAACAGCAGTCTTGTGGTGATGGCCCTGGGGAGTGCTGGGTTCAGTCCCTTGTCTTGCCACAGTCTTCCTGTCTGTTTTTAGCAAGTGATTAAATCTTTCTGTGCCTTAATACCCCCAAATTAAACTATGGATATCAATAAAGCTTTTTACTTCTTTGTCTCTTTTAAATCACTAACACACTTTGCAGCAGAGTTCTGGCCTGTGCAAAACAGCATTCCCTCAGGCAATGTATGGACACGATTCAAAGGACACCAGTGTGCCAAGAAGCATTCATGGTGGGCAGTTTCCTTCCTGTGCTTGCAAGGAAGAATGTTCAGGCATGTAGATCTGAACAGTGCTACACCTGCCCTGCTGCTCACAGCAGAGTTGATGGTTTGGTTTACTTATAAGTATAGAGCTTGGGGGTATAAGGAGCTTGTTTCTGGGGGCTTGTTGAATTCACATCAGCACATTCAGTCAAAGGCCCCCATGGCACGCTTCAGCGTGTCTGGAAGTAGAGATGCTTGTCACTTGGAAAATCCCTCCCCAAGAGCATTTTATATTTAGTCTATGTTGCAAACATGTTTGATTGCTTCTTTGTTTGTAGACTCCATTTCCTTATTAGGAGAGAATCTCTTTATTCATTCAGAAGGGAAAATTCGAGGCCGTCTTTATCCATTACAGTTATTTAGACAAAACTCTGACAGCCTAAATACAACAGGCACAAAAACCATGAGGTAAATAAAGATCCATAATTATGATGCTTTTTTCAGTCACCATTTCTTTGTTACTGACTTGTGATCAGTTTAATGTGTGGAACTGATAGGATAATGTTAATCTATTTTTGCCTATAACTGAATATATTAAACTATTTCTCTGTCACATGTACTTAGATGGATTTTATAAACTTAACATTGGAACAGAATTTATTTCAGCTAAATAAAATAATTTAAAAGCTTCAGATATATGTTAAACTGGTCCTCCAGACTTCCTCTAGAGTCAGTGGTGAAAGACATGAACTTCTGGTGGAGAAATATCGTTTGAATGAAATCAGTTGTCATTGGAAATGGCTACTGACATTACAGGAAGCCAGAGAGGTGTGTTAAACAAACCACCCGTTTTGAGGTGGCTAGATTTGATTGAGCTGAACCCCATCTTGACAGACTTATTTAAGGCAACACAAGAAACATATAGGAAAGGATAAACTGGAACTTAGGTGTCTCTAATCTTGAGTTATGACTTCAAACTTTTTTATATTCTCCTTGTATCCATAACTAAGAAACCTGAAATTCCTCAGACTATTCAAAAGTCATGAATCCCAAAAATTAAAAAATATTTTAGCTGTCCAACTTTTATTGTTTTCCCAAAGGTTTTGAATTGTTATTTTTTTTTCCTTAAGAAACACAATTAGGACAATGATGTTATTAGTATCTGAATGATCTCAGTTTGACTGTGAAACTCGTATCACACAGGCCTGGGCAACAGAGGGAACACAAAATTGACCCTTTGTTGTTGCAGAAAATTGTTGGTACCTGTAAGGCTCTTCTAGTAAGGCAACAGCATATTCTCTGCGGCATTCTCCAGTGGGGTCAGTCAAAGTATAAGTATTGCAAAAACACCCAAAAAGCCATGAAAATAAGACAAATCCTTGAACCTCCATCTTTTCTTTCCAAAGTCTTCACTTGCCCCCAAAAGCTGCAATATCATTTCATGTTACTTGTTAATTAATGAAGTTTCAAGCTTTGTTAATCCAGTTCAATAATATATTTCCTCTTATCTGTTCTCCATCATATAAATTACAGCTTTGCCAATCTGACAGAAAGAAAGAACATGTGGTTTTATCCCAAAAGTTTTATATACTGGTCTAATGGAATGTGTCCCTGCCCATGGCAGGTAGGTTGGAACTAGATGATCTTTAATGTCCCTTCCAACCCAAACCATTCTGTGGTTCTGCAATTCTACAATTCTATACCTTGAATTCTTTTCAAAGGTATTTTCAGTCCCCTCATCAGTACAGACAGTTTGCTTAATCCATCAGACTTGCTACTGATATGTAGGCTTCAAGATGTCCAAATGGTGAAAGGATAGAGATCATATGCCAGGGAAACAGTTATTGAAGGATTCACACTCTGGTTACAGTCCTATAAATGTTAGTTGCCCACAGGCACCCCTTACATCAGAGAGACAGGAACCCTCCATGTGAAATATCCTACCTATCTTCAGCTGGAGGTCACCTGCCCTTCACAGATCATAATAAGAACCTACATAATCAGTTTAAAATAGACTCCCTAACTTATTCATGTCCCTGGTGACCCAGCTGACTAGACTGCTGGGGCTCCTTGAAGAAGGCAGCTGACCCTCAGAGTGGCTGGGGAAACTGTTATTTGTAAAACACAGATGAGCAGCAGCCGTAGATTGGATGGACAAAGGGATTAAGTATTGATTGTTGTGATGGTGAAGACTCTGGTCTAGATCCACCAAACCAGAGGAGACTTAGGTAACGAAGGGAAGGAATTGTTGTGCTAATGCATGCTAACAGGATAGTACAGACACAGCCTTTTAAGACTAAGCCCCCATATTAGTCTATGACTCACTTTGTTCTGCCTGCTCTGCCATAAAAGTGCTGACTTTTAGCAAATCATTAATAATAAAAACCAGAAGAATGATGTTATCTTGAACTGTGGCACCCATCTGCTAAATTAATGTATGCTGAAAACCCAGGGTTTGCAAAGCCCACTGAAGCCAGTGGAAAGATTCCCATTGACCACAGTGGGCTATGAATCATTCTTGAATGGAAACGGAGCTCCAGTTCCAGTGGCTGTTCTCATCTCCATAAAGATCATTGGGACAGAACCCTTATCAGTCATGGTGTTTGTTGAGTGATAAAACTATTGCTGCTGTTAAGGCGAAGCATACCCTCGTTGTACTCCGAAGTGGGAATGGAATGTGTTCATCCCATCACATTAGACATCTACATCTAAGATAATCACCCTCTGCTTCTCTGGTACTCAATGAAGAGAAATCAGCATTTCATCTGAAACTCATCACTCTGAAATGGACATCTAAAATAGGTCAGATGACTCACATTTTAAATGCCTGTTTCTTCCCATTGACAATAAAGGGAGCTTGAGGTAATTTTCTCAGATTCAGACACTGACATGCGGTTAGAAAGAATTTCACTCCAAGCATCTTCATTAGACAAGCTTCAAAAATGTGTTTTTGTATCTGATTGCTAAATCAAACAGCTAAGCCAACACAAGATCCTAGCAGAAACAGGTTCAGGTAAATCCAGTTGGCTTTGAGCTGGCTTGCATGAACTACAAAGATTTACCTCAGTAAGATTTTATATTAACAGCTTAAAAATATATCAAGTTTTTTCAGTGACAAGATAGCCTTTGAAGTACCCTGCTCTGGTTATATGTTCTGGATGACAGGTCCAAAATAGCCTCAAGTATATTCCAAAGATCATAATATTAAATGGACAAGCAGCTTCAAATTATTGCCATTACTCTGTTCTCAGAAAGCTCCGATCCCACTGGTGAACGCTGTAGGGTTAAATTCATCATCCATTTCAAAACTAAATGGATATGTCTACAAAAGCCTGTAAGGTCCTGTAATACACACTGGAGGACTAGTCAATACAGGCAATAAAGAGTGGACCACATCCTGACAAGATACAGTGTGATGAGATATGCCATATTTTGGACTATTAGAGCTATTATGTCAGATAATGAACTAATACAGAGATAAAAAGAAACCCAAAATAAGTTTTGAAGTAACAATTGATTTTGAAGTGAAGTCTCCTGTGTACATACATACATATAAATTTGGTTTTTTAAAGGAATGTTTTTCTAAACAGGCAGGAAATTTTTATACTTGTGGCTTTGTTCATACTGAGAATAAAAATACACTGTAAAACATTGACATCTGCCATGAAATGGAAATGTTGAGTTTCAGACAGCTCAAGTAAATTTGATAAAGCCCTGCAAAGATGAAGTGCAGAACATGTTTAGCACAACCAAAACCATAAACGGGCTCCACAAGGGGACATGTAAGAAAGACTGCCAGTCTTTGTTGTGTCAATCGGATCCCTTTCCACCAGATGATAGTCCAAACACACCAGCATAAAGGTTCTCACAAAATTACCCAAAACATAATAGAGTCCTTGCATATTTGAAAAGCTCTATTCATAAACACAGCTTCTAACTTGGCACTAATCCTTAAAATATTCATGATTGTCAGCAGCTATTAAAAGCAAGAATAACAATGGCTAAATCCATAATAGCTGCATTTTGAAATCTCAGAACTTAATTTGTGAACTTTGTGAACTTCACAGACTTATCTGAGATGCACAGACTCATATCATCTATTAGGGAATGCAGCTCCCTTTAGGGCAAGAATTGGACCTCTGTTCCCAAAAATTCTATAAAGAAATACAGGTTAAAGCATGAACACAGGTTTCTGAAGATTGAACCCAATTTGGATATTCAGGTAGTCTGAGTATGAGTTTTGCTCTCAGACTGTGCTTAGACACTATACTTAACCTCTGAAAGAATGGACTGATTTCTTTTTAATGAGCCCCAGTAAGCAGCATTTCTCTGTTTTGCACTAGAGAGATGGAATAATGTTTCAAAGAACTTCAATATCAGGCAAGGGGACCAGTGCAAGGCAGTAGCACAGCCTACAGAATTGTCAGTGCAATAAGCAACATGCCTTTTGCATTCCCAGTGATACAGTGCTAAGCTGGCACCTGGGACATCAGGACTGTGTTCCAGTTTTCTGTTTAGGCAAAAGAGTACTCTGTGGGGTTTTTTTCTCAATCTCTAAAATGAGATTTTCCTTCGTAATATCTTCAGTGAGAAGCCTGTCTAATGGAAATATGATTTGGTTTGTTTCTGAGTGAACTACTCCAGGTAACTAACTAGGGAGAAGTTTGTCAGAGTGAACTTGGCCACGTATGGAATATATGCTAAATGCAGGCACAGCAAATGACTCTCTGGAAAAAAAAAACCCGAAACAAGGTACTGTTTCTGTCTGCTAGGAAAAGAATAAAGTGTCTTCCTACAACATGTCACAGGTTGGTCTCTGGGAAGGCACTGCAAGCTAGTGGCTTGGGACAGCTCGGAGAAATCATGTGTACTAAGGTAAGTTTCTTCCTAGCTCCTTTCTTCAGAAAGCTCCTTCTATTCAGTGTCATGTGAACCTTATTTCCCAGAGCAATGCTTGCTTGTGGGTCTCATCTGTGCTTAATTACACCATAGCCATGGTGAATATAATGCCTTTTGACTGATAAGTCACCCTAGTAATCATTCTACTCTAATGAGAAGTCCATACCACTTGGTGAATGCCTCCATCACTTCTGACATGTTGTGTAACTGTCACTTATGCAAGGCAAAATTATGGAAAAAAGAGTATTTTGTACTTGCATTAATAGAATTTTCTTGAAGCCAGACATGGTACTCTGCAATGTACAGGGGAAAATAAATTCTGGAGAGGATTTTCATATCACATAAAATGTGCCTCATATGTTTTTCCATTATTAGAAGTATAACCTAAACTATTTTAAGATGGAATAATCTAAGCTGGAAGGAAAATACAAAAACAGGTTAGGAGAGACCTGACCTGTTCAGCTGGGGAAAAAGTTGTTGCAAACATGAAAAGCTTTGTTTTTTTCTTTTTCCATAATTTTCTGACATTTTCAATCTTGTCAGCATGAAGAATATAGTTGATTTATTCTATGATTATGAAGCAGCTCCAGAATGCATAACTAAGTTGAAAAACAACTGAGAATCCATTTATCTGTTTTGTTCAATTGAGACACTCCTCCCAACTGCAGAAAAGTAACCAAGCTGACTATAAGCCATAAGCCACAAGTCACAAGCCATATCTGATCAGCATATAGTTATAGTTTCGAAGAGACTTTTTTAAGAAATCTTTCAGAAAAGAAAAAAAGTTAAATATATGGTATAGACAAACAAAGCACTTTTTTATGTAGTCAAACGAAATATCCTTTTTGCAGCAGCCCTAACTTTAGATGGGAGCATCTAAACTAGTCTAGATTCTCCTTTGCACACTACAAAGGGTATTTCCAGGCAAAAGACTAATCTTCTTTTAATGTAGACATCTAAAGGTCACATGGACAACACACTAAAGGTGCTTGTTTCTCTTTTGTCCATAGAAAAAGGCCTTAGGTGTCTAGTTTAAAGGAAGCCTTAGAGAAGGGTAGGTAGGTGAGGTAATAATACTTTATGCTAACAATTGGCAAAAAATGAAATCACAGAATCACAGAATAGTTTGGGTTGAAAAGCACCCTAAAGCTCATTTAATTCCAAACCCCTGCAATGGGTCAACATTCCACTAGACCAGGTTGCACAAAGACCTGTACAACCTGGCCTTTCCAGGCCATCCATATAGATGGATTGAGTTCTACTGCTTTGTGCAGGTGTCTGTCACTGTCTACTTTGTTGGTGCGGTCTGGCAGAGACAGAGATATGGATGGATAATTTCCAAATGGCAATTGGGATCTAACCACCCAGTTTTGGAGCTTAAAAGAAATTCACAACAGGACATGAGCACATCACATTAAGAAGGCCTTCAACCAGAAAAAAAGAAAATCCTATGCAAGAAAACATGTCAAGAATCACCTAAACAATCAAATAATATCCACTCAAAGCAAACAGAACATTATCCATTATGAGTGAGGTGCCTTAGCCATCAAATGTTGTTTATCATGTTTTCAGGTTGGTCTTCAACCTTTGTGCCTGTGAAGAATAAAACATGTAGTTTATTTAATTGGTGGGAATGTTTTATTTTAAGTTATTTCAAGTCCATTAAGATACATAAAAGCTAAATAAAGGAACTTTTGTTATTTGTGTTCAGCTAATTGAATAGAGCTTGCAGCCAATATTATCAAAGGAGTCTAGAAAGAGATCAGCTGACCAAATAGACAGGTACATTGTATTGCCTAAGTAAGTGTAGAGCCATTTGAGAAGCCCTGATTTATCTTGCCTGGTCACAGATGCTCTTCCAGAAGTTCTCACTTTTCTATCATATCCGTCATATCTGCCAACCCACACAGATGTCTCACATGCCCTATGGCACCTTAAATGGCTGTAGACACCCATGTTTAGATGACTAAACCATGTAGTGGCTGATAAGCTTAATTACTTCCTAAGGTCTACCATCTATAGTGGGAGCTTAGACATCTGCTGCACCTGTACATACATGTGGTGTAGGTCTCTTAAGTTATAGCTCAATCTCATTTTAAGGTCTTAAATCAGCTCATAGCTGGACTTGTAGCACTCTTTTAAATGCTGTGCTGATAGGAAATAACCTCACAGGGCTGGCCAATAGGACACAGTTAGGATACCTTCTCCTTCCAGACCAGCAGTAGAAACAGCTATAGCGTAGCCAAGGGTTTCTCAATCAACCCAAGGCACCTACCTATGTGCAAATAACTGGACTAAGCCCTATGTCTTAATCATAACCTGAATTCCACCAACAAAGCTAGTTGCTTCTTGTCTGTACAACATGTATTTTGGTCTTACACACTCCATTGAAGAAAACTTCACACAGATGGTAAATCATTAAATTCTGTCTGTTAGGCACATATACTTTTCTTCAGCTGTGGGTCACCCAGCAACTGACAATTTGGCAGTGATACACGTATTTTTATTATTAACCTTGTCAATCCATAGGCACTTGCTTTTCCAAACAGCTGACCTCTTCCTACAATACTGTTTTTGACAAGTGATGGCTCATTACTCACTGTTAAACTGTCAGTAATTTAATGTTCAGTTTTCAAATTGTTATTGAAGGCAGAGGCATTAATATTCCATATTAAAATTTCCTCACACTTTCCATAATAAAGTCTTGCTGGAACTTTCAAGCTGAAATTTCCTTGACCATGTTTGTTTCACATTGATACTTTTTTCAGAAAGATTCAATTAAACCCCCCCAAACCCAGTAATTTCCAAGACCAGTGTTAAGCAATATTTTGTGTACATAAAATAATAATTAAAAAATACAGTAAGTAGTACACTAATCTGAAAAGCTCTAGTATTTCTGTGCTTTGAAGCTTGAAATCGAGCCATATGTGTAACTCTGGGGACAATGTTGTGTCTAGTTGTTTTCATTACGTTCTTCCAAATAAAACAAGCTCTGAACCCCTAAAAAAACCAGTTTATACATGTTCACATAGGCTTAGTTTGACAGCTATATTGTCCATTGTGCTGGCACTGAGCTTCTCCTAGAACAGCTCCTTTTCCCACCATTCCTGGGAACATTAGGCACATCCACCCTGGGGTCACTGGGGCTGAGCAAGGCTTTCCCTGTAAAGATTTCCAAGAAGCTGCAGGTCACCAAAGTGCAAGTCAGTGATACAGAGAGCAGAAGGGATTGCTGGAGACCCTTCTGTGCACAGCAAGGTGTGAACTGAGTCAAATGAAGATTTCTGAAAAATGAGGGTAAGACTGGGAGTGGAAAGTTTTAGGAGAAAAAGAACAGGGACAGAGAGCAGAAAGAAAGGCAATAATGTGGGGAATGCAGAAGGAAAACTGGCAGGTGGAAAAAACAGAAGAGAACTGTAAAAGAACAGAAATAAGAGTGGAAGGAAGAGTAGAGTCTTCAGTGTTTCTTGCAGAACATGGGGAAGAGACAAAAGGGAAGTGGGTGGCTTATGCATTTTAGCATGTATTTAAGACACGGAATCCCCCGGACTCCCTCCCTTCTAGGGAAACAGCTGCAATGAGGACTGCATGGTAGAAATATCTGGTGTCATCTCTTGTTCCTCTCTCAATCTGCAACCCCACAACCCAGAATTTTCAGGTAATTGTTCAGATCAAAACAGGAAACATCATTTAGCTTTCAGTGTTACTAGTTCTTTCTGCACACCTTCAAGAATAGCTACTTTGGCATCAGACTCTCAAATGTGGCTTTATAAGAAACACTGTTTTGATTCAGAAGCTCTCAGACTGGTGTCCTTGCTGGCAGAGATCGCTTGTCTTTTCCATCAGAAAGGTGCAAGAGAACTGCAGGGAGAGAGAAAGAGCCCATTCAGTAGAATGGATTGTTCTCAGTTTACCAGAGAAAGGCCTTTGTATTTCCATGTTTTCCTGTGTTCTACCTTAGATATATTTGTCTCCTGATTCAGGGAAATGCTGTGTATGGCAATAAATTAAAGTCTGTTTCCAATTACCAAGATCTACAAACACATAATAGCACTGCACTGTTCTCTTAAAGAAATGTGAAGAATGTGAAACACTTTGCTAACATTGATTTACACAAGCCTGCAGAACAATCAGGAGTCGAAATCAAACATCCTGGCTCCTCTGCCCTAAACATAAGACTGAATTTCTCCTCCAGCCTTGCAGTTTGAATGAGTTCAAGGTGAACTTAATGACAAAGAGATCAGCTTGGGGCAGAAAGTATTGAAAAGAAGAGTGCACTGGGGACTTAGTGTGACTCAATCCTGAGCTGCATCTCTCTGTGGGCATTTGGTGTTAGAAGACTGTCCCTAAGTGTTGCTCAGCTTTTTCTCAATGACTAGCTCCTTACTGATGTGTTTTCTTCTCTTCCCTCTGGAACAGAATTCAGTCAAGCTGTTTGAAAAAAAAATAATAGAGTCAGTGTGAAAAAGAATAAAAAAACAACCCAGCAGGTTTTACAATAAAGAAAGACAATTAGTTCCTAAGTCTTGGTTTGCTATTGCAACATCCTGGCTTTTTAAAAGCTCTCAGTCATTGTACGTCACAGTCCTAATACAACTGATACTGTGCTCACCAACCCTTCTAGGGATATCTTCCCTTTTTACGTTAGCTGATAAATTAATGATTTAATTTGCAATTCATACAGCCTGTTTCTGTGCTTTTCCAGCTGGATGTGTATTTGGCTACCACTTTGCCTGCGCTAACTGCTAGACCATAACTGCTCTTACATTATCTTCCTAAGAAAAATTCTCTGATTCTCCCTGGTCTAAAAGTGACATTATCTTTTATCCCTGGGGTTTCAGGCTTTTTGCTCAACTAGGCTATTTCCAGCCTGATTTTCGTTAGGTGCCAAACCTGCAAAGGTTTAACTGAAATTACTAGGAGCAGTGGATGTTTTTGTCCAGCTGACAATCTGGAAGCATCTACAGCT
Organism: Melopsittacus undulatus; assembly: GCF_012275295.1. Classification (NCBI taxonomy): domain Eukaryota; kingdom Metazoa; phylum Chordata; class Aves; order Psittaciformes; family Psittaculidae; genus Melopsittacus; species Melopsittacus undulatus. Next base: position 17,955,140 of record NC_047529.1, read on the forward strand.
AACGGTATTTGTCTAATTTGAATTTGTCTAATTTAAATTTTTCTAATTTAAAACATCATATTCTAATGCCTAGGAAAGGACATCTATTGCTATCTGCAGCAGTTATGAATGACAGGTTCTGATGGCATCAATATGACAGATGGTGACAAACAGTCATGCAGAGAAACAGAATCAGGAGCATGAAATACAAAGTGTGCAACTGCTGCAATAGTAGCATTTATACAGCAGAAGCTCTTAGAGGCTGTAATTACACTGCTCCACTAAGCAAATTACTATGCAGACAGATATCACATGTACTACTCACTTTAGTGTTGTAGCCAAAGCTTGCATATCAGGAGTGTAATTTCCAAAGTTTTTCCATAATCAAGAGAGGTGGCTCAGCCTAACACCTCACTCACCTCTGTTCTCACTGTACAGTAATGGTTTTCAGTCTTCTTCAGCTTTCAGAAGACTTAAGGCTACCTTTGGGAGCTACAAGGCCTTAGATAGAAAACTGAAGCATTCTATGTAAGACCTTATGAAATTATTGTTACGGGTCCTTTCAATGCACATCATTAGATGCATGAGGATCAAAAAAAAGTCTGCTCTAGGAGCAGCCTAGGGTGACTGCACTCTCATGTCACACATTTCAGGTCAATGCCTTATGTTGACGTAAATCTGGGCCACATTTCTGGCCCCAGAGATGTCAAAAATCCACACTTCAAATAATTACATTTCACTGGGGATACTTCAATTTTCTGCAGTGTTAGTTCCAATACTTTCCAAATTGTTTTACAAACTTATTATCTTCGAAAAATACAAGGTACATATTTGACTGTTAATCAGCATATACAAAATCTCAGTACAAATCAGTGTCTGATTTTTATCTTGCACACAAAAATATTGGTTTTGTTTATTGTTAAAGTATACTTAAAAAATATAATATATGCATGTTTCTTTTGCTGCTGTCTGGCAAATCAAAGGAAAATAGGAATATTCACTGGCCAAGACACATGCATGCATGGATAATCACAATTGAATCTCATAAATAATGACCTTTGGCTACTAATTAGTGTCAACTCCTTCTCCATTTAAGAGTGGATCTGAAGATGTTCTCCCAGTTTTGTCACAGAATTAGAAGGCATAGATGCAGGAATTACAGAGATCCTTTACATGATACTTCCCACAACTTATTTCTTTTTTTGTCATTCTGGATTGTGGGCACAAGTGTTATTCCAGGCAGATTTCTATCACTCCACTGCAAGCTGAATTTGCAGAACACAGTTTTGTGTAATGGTCTTGTAAAGGCAGATCCACTGTGCCCCAGACTCACTGTCTATAGGCCACACTTCAGCTATTGCATGATTAGTTGGTGGAGGATGGCACTAAGGAGTACTAGGCTGAGAGTTATAGTTTGTTACTATAAGGAAAAGAGTGTAAATACTTTCAAGGAAGAAGGTTTGTCATTTATAGCTTTGTAAAGTTTGCACAGAGTTTTGCAGTTTTTCTTGTGAGGAAGATATTTTTCAAACAAGATTGTTTAAAAGTTTATGTTAAAAAAAAAAAAGAAAAAAGGGAAACAGATATTATTCTTCCATTGAGAATATATGAATAACTTAACCAGACCCAATTAACTTCTTTTTCTCATTTTCTGCATTTCCTCAGGTGCAAACTCAAGTTAAAAGGAACACCAGCTCTCTGAGCAGTGACATCTTTTTCAGCTGTTAACCCCTGCACTTTTAAAGTGCAAATTCTGAACTAGCTGAGGGGAAAAGAAAAAAAAAAAAAAAAAAAGATTCAGCAAATGGTTGAGACAGATATCACTACAAGATATCAGTGTCTACATCCCTGACAACTCAGGTATGACTCACAGCCAAGAAAAAGAAGTCCTATTCACAATTGGTTTCTTGTAGTTTAGTCTCTTTAAAACAGCTGGGGTGTATGTATCTTTGGGGACACCAACATAAGAAGGACATGGAACTGTTGGAGAGGGTCCAGAGGAGGACACAAAGATGATCCCCTGTGCAGAGATGCTGATAGAGCTGGGCTTGTTCAGCCTGGAGAAAGCACCAGGGAGACCTTAAAACAACTTTCAGTGCCTAAAGGGGCTGACAAGAAAGCTTTTCACAGGACAGACAGGGCAGGTTCTTCAAGATGAAGAACAAATCAGAACGAACCTAAAACACAGACACAATTTTTAAGTAATTCACAAGAGTCTTTTCACATGTGCCAGCAGAGATGAGTCAGCAGAAGACTATCCAGGAACATCAGAGACCCCTTGAGACCACCACTCAGCAAGAAAAGCACACGTGTAATTAAAATGCAACTAGTACAATTAGTTTCAAGAAATCTAATGTAAAATATTTCCTAGAAAGGCTGCAAATGTGCATTTTTTTTTATATATATGGATGCTGCTTGCAGACTTTAGTTGCACTAACCTTTGCAAAACGATTTGTGTGTGTGCCCAGTGCTGCAATAAAGAATGCCTGCCTTTTAAAACTCTGAATCAAGTCTTAGAGAGTTTCTTAGACTGTCTTTTGTGGTAACAATATAATTCATTTCGAAAGTCACCTATGAAATGGGAACAACAAATGTGCGGGAAATTACCTTTTCATTAGTTTTGATAATTACAACTGAGGTGATGTTCTTTTCCCCCTTAAGTTTTTACTTGAAAATCAGATCTATCACCTCTTTCCACAAGAGATGTTTTGAACCAGATGAACCGGAATGATGATCTCTCATGTATTCTGAGGTTCCCCCATTTCAGAGCCTTTCCCAGCACGGCCACGGCGCAAACCCGCGGCCGCAGAGCCCTCTTGTGGAAGAGTCGGGCGGTTCTGGCAGGAGGAGATGTTTCTGCTTATTTTTTTTTTTTTTTTTCCTTTTCGCACAAGGAACAAGAAGGACGTCCTATGGATTGCTGCGGCAGGAAACAGTCTAGGCAAGACATCCCGCTCACTCTAGAGTCAAGATATTGTTCCATTCTTATTTGTGAAAAGATGGGTGCTAGGTGGTAGTTTCACGGACCTAGCACATCCTCAGTCTGCCAGATATTCACTTTCATGCATTTCAAATACTGAAAATCAGTGTTTTCCGTACATGTAACAATCTATATCTACAATCATTGGCTCTTTCATTCTCTCATCTCCATTTAAGGACACAGTATGCATTTACTTCACTATGCATGTTCCATGAGTAAGGGTCTCTGTGGGCAAGGGTCTCATCTCAGGGGGTGTGATTTTTGCTATTACAATGAAACAAGTTCACAGAGGACACAGTTACCTTCTGCTTTGCTGTGCTTTTCAAAGTTAGTTCTGGATTTTTGACCCCGGGTTCCTCCCTAATCTTTACAAAGTTAGTTGTTACTCTTCTGATAGAGATGTATCAGTCTTTTACCTCTTGTCAAGGCCTGTGACTTTAGTAAGGAAACACTGTTTTTCTAAACTCAAGATTTTCAAGCTTTCACACGCAGTCGGTTACAAATCTTACTTCTTCATTGCCAGCTAACAGAAACTGCGTGCTTTACATTCTAATTGCTCTATTATTGTTGAGATTTCTTCTCCACAGAAGTATTCTAAATGCAATCTTATTTTTTTTAAATAATAATTAGATCTAGACTAATAATAATTCTTGAACTAGACTGTTATCAGTTGTGCTAACAACAAATTCTTGGCTTGATATATATGTATAAGGTGTGCCGCTTCTTTCCTGATAAATGAGACTTTGAGCATCCCACCGGCTATTGCAATGATCCTTACTATGGGTATATATATACACATATATATAGTATGCATATTTATAGATGTATGCATACCTATTCCATTAGCAGAATCCAGCATGTTCAGACAGTGAGGAGGAACAGGATCAGGGCACCAATACCTCTCATATTTGTCTGAGTGCTTTGTATTTTCTGTCTGAGTTAATCTGTGTGACTGATTATTATTACACACACAAATGCATATGTATGTATATTTAAATCTATGTATATATATATAAATATTTGTATGCTGGGTGCATGAACACGAGTGCCGTTTGGCAGTACATGCTCAGCCCTACTGCTGGCTGGATCTGGCAGTGAGGAGCTGCAGCAGCTTCCCATTTAGTGGACTCATAGATTCAACAAACCCCAACACTTTTCCCTCAGGCCTTGCATGAGGGATTCACTGCATCCTTACCTCACTATAAAGGACTGCAAATTCTGGCAGCACTTGTGAGTTTATCAGACCAGTTGAGAACAGTCCTTTCAAGGCAAATATAACCAGTTTTACTCTCATTACTGATTTACTTTTTATTTCAGTTTACATTCCTGTGCTGTTTTTTTTTCTATCAACAGCCCCAGAACATGGACAGCTGGGCAGTAAATTAAAAAGGAACAAAATCTCCTACTCCTCTGTTAGATGGCCATCAGTCCCTGCACTGGCTCCAGCTGGGATGGCGTTAACTTTCCTCATAGCTGCTTGCAAGGCTCTCTGTTTTAGATTTGTAACTAAACTGTGTTAATAACACATCAAATAGTCATACAGTCTAGAATGACCCTGTGGGTCACATGGATCAAACTCCTGTGGGAGGCTGTGGTCAGCTGTCCTGGCTGGGTCCCATCCCATCCTCTTGCCTACCTCAGCCTTCTTCACAGCAGGGAAAAGTGGGAAACAAAGAAGGCCTTGATGTTGTGCAAAGAGCAGCCAAAATACTGATGCATTATCAACGCTGCTTTGGTCACAAATACAAAACACAAGAGTATACCGGCTGCAAGGAAGAAAATTAACTCTGTCATAACCAGACCCACTACTGTAATTTATGTTCTGTGAAATCCTTTGGGCCTAGTGACACAATCACTTTGTTTTTAATTTGGTTTATAAGCTGAGTTAGCAAGGAGCTGGCACAGAGGAGTAAGTAAGAGTGAGGCAAAGCAGTCTTTAAGCCCGGAGACACTGATCACTAATCATGAAACTCCTCCTTCTGTGTGTCCTTAGTACACTTATCTCTGAGCCCAAACCCTCACCAACACACTGAAGCTCATTCCTGAATGAAAACCTCTGAAGGTATGTCCATAACATCCTGGAAACAGCTTCTGCGTAAGCTGCTCAGGACACCTTGCAGCTTACCCACTCTCACCAGCAAATATGTACTCTGACCTGCTGTGCAAGTCTCTCCCTTGCCCTACCCTGCCTGTTCTCTTCCACCTCCCCTCCTCAGCAGCAGGACCAAAGCGTCATGATGAGATCACTGCGAGAACCTGGCGTATTTCTGCTGAGGAGGGAAGGAACGCTCGGGGCGCGGAGGTCTGAGCCTTCCACCGCCCGGTTGATGGGCTATCTTCTTTTTTTTTTTTACTTAAAACGCGAAAAGATTTTGCAGAGCTTTCAAAAACCCCTCTCTGCTCACGGCTGGGGTATTCTAGTCCAGGCACTGGCTGATTAAACCAAGTTTTAAACTACCCTAAAAAAAACACCACCGAGACCCTAACCTCTACTACCTAGCTCCCTAGGAGAAACAGACTCCCCACCCCTCCTCAGGCCACGCCCCTTGGCCGCTTCCTCTAATCAGGAAGCAGCTGCGCACGTCCTCCCATTTCCTCCCGCTGGCCCCTGGGAAATAGAGATTTGGGCTGCATTGTTCCCCGCCTTCTTGCGTGTGCGTAGGTGCACGTAGGGTGCCGTTGGTTGGGCGTGTGCGTAAGCGTGTGTGGTTGACAGAGGGAGGGGAGTGGAGAGGGCAGCAGAATGGCGGTGACACAGGGGAGCTCGGAGCCGGCGGAGGACAGCGGTAGGTGCCCGCTTCCCCGGTAGAGATGCAGCGGGGGGCTGGGAAACGCTTCTCCCGATCACATCCGTGCGTGGGGCCCGTACGGCGGTGGCGGCTTGGTCTTGGGCCTGGGCATGGGCCTGCACCTGGGTCTGCACCTGTACAGTGGGCGGCGCGCTGCACAGTGGCGGCCGTAGAATTAGAGAATGGTTTGTGTTGGAAGGCACCTTAAAGCTCATCCAGTTCCAACCCCCTGCCACAGGCAGGGACACCTTCCACTAGAGCAGGTTGCTCCAACCCCCGTTCAACCTGGTCTTGAACACTGCCAGGGATGGGGCAGCCACAGCTTCTCTGGGCAGCTTGTGTCAGCGCCTCACCACCCTCACAGGGAAGAACTTCTTCCTTTTATGTAATCTAAACTTCCCCTGTTTAAGTTTTAACCTGTTACCCCTTGTCCTATCACTACAGTCCCTAATGAAGAGGCCCTCCCCAGCATCCTTGTAAGCCTCCTTCAGATACTGGAAGGCTGCTATGAAGTTTCTGCACAGCTCTCTCTTCTACAGAGGCTGAACAGTCCCAACTTTCTCAGCCTGTCTACATATGGGATGTGCCCCAGCCCCCTGATCATCCTTGTGGCTCTTCTCTGGACTTGCTTCAACAGTTCTGTGTCCTTTTTGTGTTGGGGATACCAGAAATGTATGCAGTGTTTTGGAAATAGTATTAATACTTTTTTTTTCTTTGTCCTCAGAGTCAGATGTTTTTGAAATTGTTCTCCCTATCACTGTGCTTGTGCTGAGTGACGATGTTTTTCTCCCAGATGACTCTGAGGAGCAAGCAGAGTCAGTTCCCAAGTTAAAGGAGGAGGATGAGCTGGAAGTGAACTTGAACAGTAGCATTCTCTTACAAAGTAATGGAACAGCTTCAAATGACAGTAACTGTGTGAGCATCTGGGAAGAAAACAAGACTGCTTCAAATGAGGATAATAGTATAACATACACTGAAGAAAAACAGGTTGCCAAGAGTGTGTGTAATGAATACGAATTATATTTAACTGATGGGGGTGGTGCAGGCATGGATGAGTGTCAGAATTACATTTTGCCTACATCTTGCAAAACACAGCTTAAAGAGAGAAATGAAGCCAGTTGCAGAGAAGAATGTGATGGTGATGACAGCTCTCAGAAGATTCCTCCTCTCTTCTCTGCTGGTATCGAGGGTATATATGATACCATTAAAAAAACCAGTCAGGGGACATTGACAGCGATACCCAGACATGAAGAGGAGCTTGCAAATGGTAGCAGTCAAGAGGAACAACCAGAAATCCCCAAAGAGATTGAGACTGTTAAAATGGAAAGTAAGTTCGTAGTAAACCTAGTGCAAGAGCTGAAGAAATCTCAAGTTTTTGAAATAGGTAGGAAAGTGTATAGGAAGAATGCCAGACCCATTTATTTTAGAGTAAGCATTTCAACATGGGTGAATATCAAATGCAGCAGAAAGAGAATATTGGCTGGAGTATGCTTGGTTCTTTCACAGACTCATGGGAAAAGTAACAAAACTAAAATAAGTTGGTACTGTTGCATTTTGCTGCAGTTTGCAAGGTGTCCTTTCATTAGGAAAAAGTATCTGAAAATGAACTTAAAAAGCAAAAGGGGCGTCATATTTGTGAGAATGGAGTCCTAGCAAAGTTTGGTGATGGTACTTTTATAGGGATTTTGGCATAAAGCTGTTCCCTAAAAAGTATAGGGGATGCAGTGTTGTCCAGTGGAATTCAGAGCTTTAAGTGGAAAGAAGGTGTCTATCTAGTATTTTTTATCTTAAAACACTGTTTAATGTTGGAGGAGATGGGGGGTGGGTATGGGATGTGGACGCATACACAGAACACAGTTACTGAGTGGTTTGATTTGGAAGGGACCTTAAAGACGATCTTGTTCCAATCCCCTGCCATGAGCAGGGACACCTACAAGATCAGGTTGTTCCAAGCCCTGTCCAACCTGGCCTTGAACACTGCCATGGATGGGGAGCCACAGCTTCTCTGGGCAACCTGTGCCATGGCCTCACCACCCTCAGAGGGAAGAACTTCTTCCTAATATTTGACCTAAATCTCCCCTCTGTCAGTTTAAAGCCATTCCCCCATGTTGCATTGCTGCAGGCCCTTGTAAAATGTCTCTCTCCAAATTTCTTGTCAGCGCCTTTAGGTATTGGAGGAGAGACATTAAAAGTGGAGATAGGAAAGTATTAAGGAAGCAAAAGGAGTGAAGAGTAACCAAGTCATTAGACAATTCAGGATTATTACTACCAATTAATTACGAACATTGGTGATTGTATGACCTGTCATGCATGTGACTTTTTATTCCCCTGTAGATCCTGACTCTTCAGAGAATGGAGATAATGAAGCCAGTAACATTAAGAGAAGCAAATTTGAAGATGAAACTCTGGGTTCTCTTTTGGAGTGTAGCTTGAAAGAACCAAAATTTACCTATAATTGTTCTGCTCCATTTGTTAGTGGATGTTCTTCTACTTCAGAAGAATTGCTACAAGAGGTGGGGAAACCGGAGATGAGTGCCTTCACTTCTGCTGAATCAAATACTACTGGAGAGCATCTTTATGAGTCATTATCACCATTTCCTAAAAAAAGACGTCGGCGGCTAAAAGTAATTTCTCTTCAAGCAAGCCCAAAAGAATCCCAAAACCATCAAGAAGATTTAGGATGCCTAAGTGATATTATCACTATCAAACCCCTTCCTAAAGCATCTTCTTCTACGAATAAGCATGAAAGATTGAATTTCAAGTGCAGGTTTTGTAGTTCTGTATATAAAAGCAGTGCACATCTAAAGAAACATCTTTATTCAGCTCATAAAGGTAAGAAAATGTATAAATGCTGCTTTTGTAAAAGAACCTTTTTCTTTTCTGTCAACCTTAAGAACCACCTTAAGCTTCATAAGAAAATAACTAGGTTGAAAAATGCAAGAAAAAATAGAATGAATGTGAGAAAAGTTAGACAGAGAAGATCTGAAAAAAGACAATCTGAGACCAAGAAAAAAGAAAGTAAATACAGTAAACTTTTCTGCAAAATAGAAAGGGACTGTACACCTCTGAGTGGACCAGTTAGTTTTTCCTGCAGAATTTGTTTCTTTGCTTCATCAAATCCTAGGGTTTTTATTAATCACATGAAGGGACATAAGGAGAGACCACCCTACCAGTGTCCTCAATGTGATTATTCCTGCATTAGCTTATCCTATTTGTTGAATCACATCTACTGGCATGCTGGATACAAGCTGTACCAGTGCAGGTTTTGCACCTTTTTTTCACTGTATTTTACAAGCATGGTAAGGCATAGCTACATACATACAGGGGCTAGACCGTATTCCTGTGAGTTCTGCCAGTCAAATTTCACAAGCCCTTCAACATTAAAGAGACACAGAAGATTACATGAAGAGAAAGAAACTTGCCAAGGGCAGCAAGTTAACTGGGCAACTAGAAGAAAGAGAACTCGAAGACCTGTAAAGAGTTACACATGTGATGAGTGTAACATTGTGTTTTACACTAAAGGTCATCACAGCTTTCATCAGAAGTTTCATGAACAGTTTAAGGCTAATGGTTATACGAATCAGAACAATGAATATCATAAAAGAAAAATACGCAAAGCTGACACTGATTCCCAGGAGACTGTTTCTCTGTCTCTTTCTGGTGGTGAAGTAAATGATTGTCTTGGTGGGAGAACGCTGGCTTCAGCAGTAGGCTCCAAGCAGGAAGACAGTGTGCGGAACAATAAGAAAATGCACTCTAGAAAGAAATTCTCTGAAAACAGCCATGGAAGCAGCAGCTTACCTACTGGGAATAGAACTGAGGTTCCTCTGAATTCGCACCATATGGAAGCTGTCATTTGTAAAAGGGAGCCTCTCGTCAACTCCAGGGCCTCTCATTCACAAGTTCAAGATGATGATGCATATCGTAAATATGTGGAAAACCTAAAGGTGACATGGCCTTGCAGTTTATCTGCATTCAAAACATACAGGTGCCAACACTGCAGTTATGCTACCAGTGTTCATAGCAACTTCAGGCTGCACCTGAAATTACATACAAATGAAAGACAGTTTGTGTGTGAAGAGTGCAATAAGGCTTTCAAAACAGCAGATGATCTGCAGAAACACAGCCTAATTCATGTAAAGAATGGATATAAGTTTGGCCGTTGCTTCTATGTAGGTAGCTGTTTAGAGGATCTTGAATGGCATCATGGCATGCCTGTAGGTATGCGTCCAGAAAGAGATTTTGGTTCCTTGGAAGGTTCAAAAAGTGTCCGCTCCTTGCTTAGCTCAGAAGTCTGTGAACTACAGCCAGATGTCCAGGGAGCCAAAGGGAATGATTTGCTAGGACAAAGTCAGCTGCAATACTATCAGTGTGCAGAGTGTGAGTATGCTACTTACATTTTAAGTAATCTTAAACTACATGTAAGAATTCACAGAGGTGAGAGACCTTACAGCTGCAGTATTTGTCAGAAGAAGTTTCGTACTTCTAGTCACCTTAAAAGACACAGAGTCATGCATTATAGTTCAGATTATCTCAAGTGCAGGAAGTGTGACTATTCCACAAACAAATGGCTGTCCTTGAAACAGCATCTGGCTTCACACTCTTGTGGGGAAAGCTCATCTACTGGCTATCTCTATGAACAAAAGCAGCTACCTGTCAAAACATACACTTGCAAGGAGTGTGGCTATTGCACACTCCGCAGTGGAAACCTGAAGCTACACATGAGGATTCACACAGGGGAGAAGCCATACAAATGCAGTCGGTGTGCTATTGCTTTCCGCACATCAAGCCACCTGAAGCGCCACTTGATGACTCATTTAAAGTTGCACTGCAGCAGGTGTAAATTTTCAACGCTTGACAGATGTGCTTTCCAAAAGCATGTGAAAACACACAAAAGAAAGCACAAGTATGGGAAGTGTAATGTGATGCTGCCTACCAAAAAACTTCTGGAACAGCATAAATGGTAACATGAGCTTGAAATATAATCTTGGGAATTGCAAGATGGCACCTGGTTCTAAACAGATTTGCATGTCCTGAGTTTGTTCTTTGCTTTACATTCCTCTGCTGTCCCCAGAACAATGACTGGTAATGGATGTGTCTGGTGTTTTGGTCCAGAGGGTGAAACTTGGTGTACTGCCTTGCTCCAGGTTCTTGGAACAGCTCTGTTTCTAGCACAGGCTGTGCTAAAGAAGATCTTGGAGGTGCTTTTTTGTGCCTGGGTAACTTAAGGTTATAAGGTCAATTACGATTTTGTATCTTCATCAGTTTAAAACAGTTATTCTGTGCCAATTTTTTTTTTCTTAAAAGACCCCCAAAACTTTACTATCTGAAAGAGCGTTTAAAGGGGGAAAGGAAATGCACATTATATTTTGTAGTAAAAGCTTTGCGTTTAGAAATTATCATTGTGTTTCAAGGCTTAGTGCTGCCTCTGATCTGCTGAAAGCTTCATTTACTACTTGCAGGTTCTCTTGCAAGTGTTGCAAAAAAAATAAAAGTATCTCACAAAATTACAGAGAAAAGATTTGTGTCATCACTGGATTACAGGGTTATGTTTGCTGTATGTGTGTATACATGAAAGGTTGATTAAACCATTATCTTGACTGTAATTCTGATAATTCCTTTGAGTAGTCTGACAAAGGATGATATTGTCCTTAATCAGATATTTTATGATACTGGGAATCCTTAAACTGATCTTCAAATTTTTTGTGTATATGTAATGTTAATCTAGTCTGAAATCTAGTCATGTTAATCTAGTCTGAAATGCCTCATCTTTTCTCAGGGTGATAGTTATTGCACTCTGTTTCTTTAAATAGACAATACCATACTTTTCAAAGAACTTCAGTTAATTTAAGCACTTGCTGATATATTGAGAATTAGCAGTATCTTGAACTATAAAATTTATTTTGTTAAAGAGCCTTCCTATGCATCTATAGCACCATGCATAAGGATCACTTGTGCTGAAGAGGAGTTGCTACCATGGTAAAGATAGGTGGACGCTTCTTCCACTTTATATTCAAATATAGATAAATCTTTAATTGCTTTATAGAGTTGCGTGTTCTGAGAAGCTCTGTGAGGACATCACTGGCTGTAACATGTTCAGTGGCATTGATAACAGGGGTGTTATCCAAGGAAAGGCAGTAGCAGAGGACTGGTTCAAATCACGCCTCATGTTATAGTTCAGTCCATGAAGCAGCAGAGTAAATGTACACCTTAATTTAGAGAATGGAAACATGAAGCTACCACTATGTTTTTAGTGCTCTCAAATGTATATTTTTCTTTATATAGATAGTATTTTGCAGAGGTATTCTGGTAATGTAGAAGACAGGTTGGAAGCAGTTGCTGAGAGAGGTAGTAGAGTCCCCCCTCTTCAGATATCCTTGGAAGCCCCCTGGAAGAGGGGCCTGGGCAGCCAGTACTGTGTGTCCCTGCTGGACCTGGCCTTGAACCAGGTTAACTCCAGAGGTCTCCCAGCTATTTTGTAATTTGGAATGCAATTTTCCAAATTCCTGGATAGAAGCATGTAGTTAAGGCCAGATCAGCAATGCTATTTAAATGATCTAATTCTTTGTAGTAAATCAGACAAATAATTATCAATGACTCTGAGCCCTGGTGGTTACAGATGTTTTTACTACAAGCCAGGAATGAGATCTTGGAACGACTGAGCTGACCACCTAATACAGTTGTAAGAAAGAACAATGTTATCCTGACATGAATAAAGAAAAGCATTTCTGAAAAATACTAACAGTTATACAAGTGTGGATGAATTTTTACCTTATTGTACAATACCAGGTATTTATTTGAAGAAAAATTCAAAAGAACAGGTACAAAGAGGAATACAGTGGTGAAGGGAGCCCAATTTAAGGCAATTAAATATATTGAAGAAATTATTTTAAAGACTTTGTAAATAGCATAAGTTTCTTTTAGTTGCAATAAAGAACAAGAAGGGATACTTTCACATGGAGCTTGTTAAGTTTGTGAAAATTATTATTCCAGGTGGTTGCCTTTTATGAAAATAAAATGTTTGACTTCTGAGGTTCCTCTGTGTTTCTTGTGCAATGCACTGCACTTTTGGGGATGAAAAGTGATTCTTAGTCTGCCAAGGTGGAGAAATTTAAATGTAAGGGCATAATCCTTTTTAAATAAGGACATAGGCTGTTCTTGACATTTTTATTATTATTATTGCTAATTTAAAGCATAATCTTTTATTCTTGCAGAGTTTTAACAAAACACAAAGCCTTTCCTAAATCATGTTTTCTGTTTCAGCAGAAAAAGAAATTGCTTTATTTTCTTTCTGGACACACCTTGAATTTAGGTAAAACAATGACATATACCAGGAGATCACAATAAGAACTTGAGCAAATGTGTATTATTTTATCTGCTCTACATCTAGATAAGTGGATAACAGTTAAGCACAGTAAGTAAATGAGCACAGGTGAATCAGATCATGCTGCTGTTGTTCACCACTACACAGATGTATCTACAGTGGAAGGAAAGGAATAGTAGCATGTTTTTTTACATTGCTGGATGCTGCCCTCAGTTTCCGTTTGGGCTGCAGAAAATGCATATGGGTTTGTTTTTACTTTTTTCAAATTAAGAAAACGCACCTTAAGTGCAGCTTCTACTGTTCCTCTTCCCCATTTATGACTACTTCCCCCTCGCGCTGTGCGCACCTCCGGCCCGCAGGGGGGCGCTAGCAGCAAAGCGCCTCGAGACCGCACCAGCAGAGAAAGCACAGGTCCACGCTGCCTACGCATGCGCAGAGCAGCCAGCTCCCCCCGCTTCCTTCGCCTGTGTGCGCTTGCGCAGTTAACGGCGCTTCCCCGCTGAGGGCTCTTCGGCGGAGTGTGGGCCGGCTCTCTGTGAGGCGAGCGGTATTTCCCTCGCTATTTTGTCTGTGCAGCACTGCCAGCCCCTTCGCCGCCAAGATGCCGCGGATTATGATAAAAGGCGGTGTGTGGCGGAACACCGAGGTAGGTCTCTGCTCGCTTTGATCCTGGGGTGGGGGAGCCTCAGTGGCTTGGTGGGTGGGCGGCCTGTCCTGCAGTAGTGCGCAGGCGCTGATTTAGGGGTCGAAGCGCGCATGCGCGGGGCGTTCGTGTGTTGCAGTGTGCTATAGCAGCGTGGAGTTGTGGGGGATACTGGGTCTCCGGGATAGAGAGGGGGGATTTAGATGGTTAGACGTCTGCAGGCACATTGCTCTGATGTCTTGGCTCCTCGGCAGCCTGCCTTTCTGTTTAACCCCGCTCGTCAGGTCCGTGTTGTTTCTCCTGAAGGCTGTGCGTTGGGGAGGACGCGCAGCTCAGGCAGTTCCTCTCGCCACAACTCCCCCCTCCCCCCCGCCGGAGGAGCCGTCCCTTAGGCAGCTTTAGGGGGTGCATTGGTCGTGTTGTCCTGGGAGATGTCCCTTTTGCAGACTAGAGTGTCTCTTGTACTGCACAGTTAGGGTTCTTCGTCTCTATGGGTATGAGGCAGCTGAAATATTTTGTCCTTCAAGACCCTGCCAGATGCGAGAATGAGGATGGGAACAACCTCTTCATCTGCAGGCCGATGTGTGTTGAACACACAAATCTGTGTGCTGTTCAGAAAGAAAAAGAAAAACCCACACCTTTTTCTCACCTTTGCCACCACGTGCTTTCAAAACTGTAATTGGTCCTGAAAAGGAAAATAACAACATGAGAAGTCAAGAATGTCAGCTTTATTAGATGCGTGTTTAAAGTAAGAGGTTTTACCTGACCCTAAGGTGCAGAACTCCCGCTGTATACCCTGAACACTAGGTATGTACCTAGTTCCAAAAAGCAGTAAGAAAAATAATAGGTCACAGAATGTGTTGGGAGGGACCTTAAATCTTATACAGTTCCACCCCTCTGTCATAGCCAGGGACACCTTCCACTAGCCCATGTTGTTCAAAGCTCCGTCGAGTCTAGCCTTTAATAATGTACTGAGTGCTGTATGTGTTTTTAACCACTTGTGATGTTACCAGCTGTGTGCCAGGAGGCAGCTAAACTGGGGGTCAGCAGGGGACAGGAAGAACTGTTGTATGCTGGCACCATTCTTATTGTCTTCCAAAATTGACTTGTTTTGGTGACCATTAAGAGATATAGCAGTGTGTTAAACACATCATTGTTTCACTGCTTTTGTGTACCAGAGATAAAATTGCTCTCTTTCGGTACTATTTTATTTTTTTTTTAATTAATATTTTGATTATACATACAAGACTAAAAATATAGAAGGTGGAACCAGTTGACATCAGATCATTTGTAAAATGACTCATTTCTTGCAAAAACACCTGCTAATGTCATCAGTATGGCTACTGTATGCTACATAGTACCGAGTAAATAAAAAAACCCATCCCAAACCCAAGAGGATTTATTATTATTTTTTAATAGAAATTACATTAATTGCTTCCTGTAGCAGTTCAAGCCAGAGCTCATCATCATCTTACAGATAAAGCTGCTGTATGCTCCGAGAGATGTCTGTGCTGGGCCACAGTATTTGCCTGTGATGACTAACATCTGCATGGTACAGCTGAGCAGATTCTGAGCACAGCTACAAGTACTTAGTGGATACAGAAAAGGAACATCTGAGCTTGACAAGGCTGCAGAATAGCTTTGATGCATTTAAAATACCACTTTCTGACCTGTGAGGAAACCAGAAATAATGAACCCATTTATCAGAGTGGCAGGAGGGGAGAGACTGGTAGATGAATTGACAGACAACTGATAGGGCTTCTAGCTTTTGATTGAATCTGCATGGGCTCTTTGATGTATATGAACCATCTGGCTCCCAAGCTTAATACATTACATTTTTACTTCCCCCCCCCCCCCAAGTTTATAGGCTTTGGGATCAGAACTTGTGAATGTTACATTCTGAACATTCAAGTGATTTATCTTAGGATGTTTACATGTAAAAGAGAAATTTAGTATCAAGTATTATTATTTTTTTAACAGAATATTTCATTAGTAGGTAAATATGCCATTTGCATTAAACTATGCAAAAAGGTTATGATTTTATGGTATTGTTTGAAAAAAGCCACACAGAGGTAACTGTTAGTTCTGTATTTTTCTTTCCAAATGTTGTGTCATTGCCAGAGAAGCACTTCCCTACTTCTTTATTGCTGTCCTTCAGGGAAGACATACAGAACCTTTAAAAACTGAGCATTAGAGAGCATTTGGAAGATCTGTTGGGTCTGTAAAGCTGGCCACAATCATTATCATGTGTCTTTTTAATTTAATCTTTATTAATTTAATTGGCCTGTGAAATACAAATCCTCATTCATATTGAAAATAAAATGTGGATAAGAACTGGGTCAGCCTGTTGGATGACAGCCATGGCGATCTTCTCTGCTTGGGCTCAGACTTTCTGTTTTGCAACTTCTTGTGATCTGTAACTATTTTTTTTAATTATGTTTTTTAAGGATGAAATTTTGAAAGCAGCTGTGATGAAATATGGCAAAAACCAGTGGTCTCGTATTGCATCTTTATTGCATAGAAAATCAGCAAAGCAGTGCAAAGCCAGATGGTAAGTGAGAAGTGCCATGACTGGGAATGAGAGATTTATAATTAGTGGGAATTGAGAAATTTCCACAGATAAATTTATGTCCATGAAGCAACAATAGTTTTAAGTTTGTTTGATTTCTGTTCTTGTGGATATTTCAAATTCATGTTGCTTGAAAGTAATTGAACAAAAGTAGCCAAACGTTCTCTTTGGCAGTGACTGCTATGTTAGCAAATGTAGGATCACTTAAAATTGTGCACATGCTTTTTTCCCCCCTCTATTTGCGCATTTTTAATCAGAATCACCAATGAAATAAAACTGTAGGATATTAATGTCTCTTAAAGATAATTTTGTAATTTTTCATAACAATAGTTTGGCTTGAGGATAAATGTTTAGATATTGCACTACGGAATTTAACTTCATATTAAAAAAACAGAAGTGTAAAACTAATTCAGACTGTTTGAGAATTAGACTTAGTTTCTCGACTATTAAACTGAGCATAGAATCACAGAATGTTTTGGGTTGGAAGAGACCTTAAAGGTCACCTCATTCCAACCCCCTGCCGTGGGCAGGGACACCTTCTACTAAACCAGGTTGCTCCAAGTCCTGTCCGTCCTGGCCTTGAACACTTCCAGGGATGGGGCAGATGCAGCTTCTGTGGGCAACGTGCCAGTGTTTCACATATTTATTACAGTACTTGTATATGAAGGTAACAGTACTTGTACAGTTTGAGATCGGTAAGATGACTGTTAAAGGATCCAGACCAAACAAATCTACCACTTATGGAACCTTTAGTTGCTGCAGTTTTTGCTTTTGTTTTTCTGGATTCTGTTATTCCTTACTTTGCTAGACTAGAGCTGTAGGAAGAAAGAAGAGGCAATATGTGTATAAAAACTGATGGACAATACACTTTAAAGCTCGAATACATTTGTCATAAAAATACTCTGGAGTAACATCCTCTTGCACAGACAAAGCTTCTATGAAGTTTGTATAACAAGATTTTGAGATTTCATTGTAGTTTTTTGGGTGGACACTGTTCTGAATTAATTCAAGACAAATCAATGGATGGCTTAGATCTGTCATCCTGATTTTTTTTTTTTCTCTTTTTAACAGGTATGAATGGCTAGACCCAAGCATCAAAAAGACAGAGTGGTCACGGGAAGAGGAGGAGAAACTCTTGCACCTGGCCAAGCTAATGCCAACCCAGTGGAGAACCATTGCCCCAATTATTGGGAGAACCGCTGCACAGTGTTTGGAGCACTATGAATTTCTGCTGTGAGTTACTGTTTTTACTAGAGGTGCATACCAAGAAAATCTGTCGAGTTTGTGGTAGCAGTGTGTTGTTCCCTTCTACCATGGTGCTGGTGGTTTCAAGCTGACAGTCTGTGATTAAATCCTTAAGGACCATTTCTTTTCAGTCAGCATGTCTGGCTTGAAAGAAGAAGCTTTTGGAACCTAGGGAACAGGCTTGAATAGAGATAGGTATATATTTTCTTACTTCTGGTCCTTCTGGCTAGAGGATTGTCAAGACTGATGTTTTTTATGGGCTTACATTTGAGGTTTATTTAGGTATTTTTGACTGGTTAATCAGCATGTGTGAGTGTGTGACAGAAGAAAAAAATGACATAAACCACATGTTGAAATGGCTGAATGTGCATCTCTCATCTCTATATGCTACAGAGGTTTTCTTTAGGCTGTGAGAAGAGAAGTGCTCTTTTCCCTCATGATCTTGCTTAATTCTGGTGTGATTGGTTTAGTGTAATATATAATGGGAAACTCAATTTTTGTCACACTGCTTGAGGAGAGTTCTTTACTATTAGCTTTATCAATATTGTGTTTTGTACAATATTTTATGGTAATGTAATACTATGTTGTTTTCTTTCTGATTAAAGATTATGTAACTGTTCATTATGTAAATGTTCATGATTTTTTTCTGCAGTAGTTGTATAACAAGCTTAACATCTGGTAAGTAGTACAAGGTTACCCGTTTTTGATCAGTCTTTCGGGACCTAATCATTATTATTAGTGTGGGGGAAACAACGAGCTGGTTATCACATTGATAAAATGCATTTTTAGGGACAAAGCTGCTCAAAGAGACAATGAGGAAGAAACTGCTGATGATCCTCGGAAACTTAAACCTGGAGAAATCGATCCAAATCCAGAAACTAAACCAGCCAGGCCAGATCCTATTGACATGGATGAGGGTAAGATAGGAGTTTGTTTGCCATTTCTGACAGAAATGTGATCTCTTTTTTTGTTGTTTCTTCTTACACATCCTCTGTACCGTGGTTTCTCTTATATTTTTTTCCTCCACCCCCAGAACACTTTTTCTTACAGGGCTAGTCTTATTTCTGTATCTGGCCAGTCAGCCATACTTTTCCAGTTTCCTTTTCCTTGGTGTGTTTTTTGCTGTTGAATTTGTGTTCATCATCTCTTAACCATGACTGACTGTTCTTTGCTTTGATAAATGCTCTGCTTGTTTACTATTCTTATTTCTGTATCTTCATCTTTTCCCATCAGCCAATACCTTCCAGATGAATCCATGCAGAAGCACAGAAGGACTTCATGACTATGTTTTTTCTTTTACATAGCAATGTTATAAACTAAAAAATGAACATGGCTAAAATTCCGTTAATGGACTGACAGTGATTTTCAAGAGTCACAGGGTCACATACATAGCAGTCTTGGATTTGGATATAAATAAAATTAACAAGGTCTCTAATAACAGTCCTCTCAGATGAAGATGTAATTGAAATATAATTTCATTGGTATGGTCAGTTTGCCTCCTTATGTAGACATCTTGATTTGCTGTAGATGTTGAATAATTTTCAATATAAGGCATTCTTTTTCTTGAGGTCTTTATTTCATTTGGCCTATGATTCAGAAAATATATTGAGGCAACTTGGAGAAAACTAATTTTTCAGTCATAGAATCATAGAATAGTTGGGGTTGGAAAGGACCTTAAGATCATCTAATTCCAACCCCCCTGCCATGGGCAGGGACACCTCACACTAAACCGTGTCACCCAAGGCTTTGTCCAGCCTGGCTTTGAACACCACCAGGGATGGAGCATTCACAGCTTCCTTGGGCAACCCAGTTATTCAGAGTGCCTGTAAAAGCACTGATTCAGTTTTTAAAGGTTGCTTTCTGATCTTAATGTCATTTTTTTCCCTTACTCCCTGTATTTGTCTGTACTATTTTAGATGAACTTGAAATGCTGTCTGAAGCTAGAGCTCGGCTGGCTAATACACAGGGAAAGAAGGCCAAAAGGAAAGCAAGAGAGAAGCAGCTGGAGGAAGCTAGGTAATCTTACTCTTAGTTTTATATATTGGGACTGCTTTTGCTGTCTCTGGAGCATTTACGATGCATAAAGTCAGTCACAGCCTTAAGCCATTGCAGAATCGGGCATTTCTTGTTATTTGTGACAATAGCTTCATTCTTGTGGAAGTACGTGTAGCCCTATCACAGCATCAATCAGTTAAATTAGTACCTGATCTTAGGATACAGGAGCCACCTATGGTATGCACTTTACATCACATGGTGTTACTATTTCTATAGACGGCTTGCTGCTCTCCAGAAAAGACGAGAACTTCGGGCTGCTGGAATTGAAATTCAGAAGAAAAGAAAAAAAAAGAGAGGTGTGGATTATAATGCAGAAATTCCATTTGAAAAGAAGCCTGCCCCTGGTTTTTATGACACATCAGAGGAAAACTACCAGTCTCTGGATGCGGATTTCAGAAAGCTACGTCAGCAAGACCTGGATGGAGAATTAAGATCGTAAGTGTGCATTATACTAAGGAGAAAATAGTATATTTGAAAAAAAAAAAACAACTTCATACATATATGTGTGTGTGTGTGTGTACATATACAGATATGTTAAATCCTGAAAATGCCTGAAGTATAATATGGGCAGGAGTTGTATTTTCTATAGGACAGAAAGGTTGCTTTTACCTTTTCAGTCTTCTTTACTTTTTACATTTCTAAAAGGCCTAGTTACCCTTTTTTATCCATGAGAATAAAGTTCCTCGTGCACATTCTTGATCTTTAAATGGAAATCTTAGGATTTTTTCAAGGTTCATTTTCTGTAAGCAGTAGCTTTGCAGTCCTTTCTTCAAGTAATAAGATTAATAAGATTGCTTAAAGGAGTAGATGTTGCTTGTTTAGTATTACTTCTGATGGAATCGTTCTTAAGTAGAATCTCCTGAAATGCTTAATTTCTCCACTTCCACAAAAAATGCAGTTGAGAAATAAGATGCCCATCTTCATCATAAACAGCATGTTACATGTTTAATTATACAATTGCATTTCCCACTACTTCTGACAGCTTCTTTTTACTGAGAGAGTAGGTCCAGTACTACATATGATTTGGTTCATTAGCTTGTGACAAGATCGATTCTTTCTGTGTGGCTCTTGGTTCTGAGGATCTGGCAGGACCTTCAGACTGAAGCTTATGATTCCACAGGCTGACTTCACTGCTGTTTGAAGAAAATACCATTTTTATTAAGTACTGAAGAGAAACTGGTTTCCATATCCCACAGAAGATGTTTGTCTTCCCTTAGCTGCTGCTGAAGAAAAGGGACTGTTCACATCCTCTGATTCTTGCTGTTTGCATTCTTGGATTGGCATTTTTTTCTTGTTCCAGTGCTGCTGTTGATTGTAGCTGAAGCAACCACCTGTTGCCTAATTCCAGAATTTAGAAGCATTACTCTGCCTTGTAGGTTCTGCTGCAAGATCTGTAGACCATATTTAATCACTTAACTTCTGCTCCACAAGGTGGTTCACTCTTCCTGTGACATGTTTTATTCAGCATATCCAACTTTTGATAGTTAACATACAGCATTTTAGATAACATACAGCATTTTTGCTCATTGCTCTTTTATTTTGTAGCTGTTCTGAATGTTCTAAAATAATTCTGTTGTCTATCATGACAGTGAAAGGGAGGGAAGAGAGCGCAAAAAAGACAAACAACATATGAAACGGAAAAAAGAGTCAGACTTGCCTTCAGCTATTCTACAGACCAGTGGAGTGTCAGAATTTACCAAAAAAAGAAGTAAGCTGGTACTTCCAGCTCCTCAGGTAAGCTGTTCTTTGATCAATAAATGACTTAAAAGACCAATGCCAGTCAGTGACTTCTGTTTTATCAAGTGGATCTTGTGTGGTTGTATTTTATTTTACTATGGCTTGGGATTTTCTCTTTTAAAGATATCTGATACAGAACTTGAAGAAGTCGTGAAAGTAGGCCAGGCAAGTGAGATTGCACGCCAGACTGCTGAGGAATCTGGAATCACAAATTCAGCTTCCAGCACTCTTCTGTCTGAATATAGCGTGACCAACAACAACACAGCACTAAGGACTCCCAGAACTCCTGCAGCGCAAGACAGGATCCTACAGGTAGAGTATAAATGTATATAATCAGAATCATAGAACTACAGAATGGTTTGGGTTGGAAGAGACCTTAAAGACCATCTAATTCAACCCCCCTGCCACGGGCAGGAACACAGTCCACCAGACTGTGTTGCTCAAAGCCCCATCCAACCTGCTCTTCAACATTGCCATGGATGGGGCAGCCTGTTCCAGCACCTCACAGTAAAGAGCTTCTTCCTACTGTCTAACTTAAGTTTACTCTATGGTCTTTTATTTTTCGTGAAGTGGTAGCTGAAGTAACTGAAGGTGTAAGTATCATAGAAATATTCCTTAGGTTATGTGTGGTACTCAGGTTTGAACAGGCATATGATCTCCAAGGCACACTAAAAAGCATAGAAGCAGATCCACTTCTATCTGTTAAATACTGTGATTGTTTTTTTTTTTATTACATACTGTGGGCAACTTCTAGCATTAACTATTCTCCTGGTGTTTTTGGTAATTTCTTCTAGTACTGGCTTCCTCTCAGCACAGAAGATGTATATAATGTTGATGTCCTTAAAGCAGTCTTCTATGTTGTTCCTAATTATGTTTTGCTGTTCAGTTTTTAGTTCAGTTAACAAGAAGTAATTAACTGCAACAATACAGGAATAGTTTCCTAGCACTTTATTGGCTTAAAACCACTGAAGGCAAAGTTTGTCAAAACCCTGTGAGTTATATTTGTGTTATACTGATTGTGTGAGTGTCTGAGTTCTTTCAAAACCCGGTAGCGTTAGGTAATGCTTTGCTGAGTGTGGGGAAATGGCTAAATAAAATCAGTGTTGCTAGTGGGCAAAACGAACAAAACTCCACCCCAGAAAACCCACCCTGAAACAAAAATCTCCAACCCATATTGATAATTAGCTGTATTTTAACAGTTTCATGACAGTAGAAAAGAGAAAGTTCCTGACTCTACAGATCATGACCTACGTCTCCATGCAGCGTTTGCAGAAGGGGTCACATTCACCTTCAGATGGAGTAATCTGACATCATGTATGTTGCAGTATTATGTATACACACAGGTCAGCAGTTGCAGTGGTAGTCTTCTGTGAAGATAATGGCTATATGTAGTAGTTTCATTATGTCAGCTCATTTTCAGTGGCCTTATTCTTTGCTGTAGAAAGAAAAACTAAAAATAAGGGGGTATTCCTAAAAAGCCCATCTGAGTCATGGACCAAAACTCTGGATAGTGACCCTCTCTGTTGGAACATTCCATTTGAAGTGCAGCTTGGATGAACTTCATTGATGTTGCATTTCAGAGTGCAAGTGTGCTGCTCTCTCTGAAAATTGAGATCCTTACAATGACTTGAGTATTCACTCATTAATAAATTTTGCAAATGTATGGAGTCTGGCAAACTGAAGGAAGCTGAAACATTAAGTAACCCACTCATTTTTGCATCTCCAATTGATAACATATTCTGCTGGAAATAAAGTTTAAAATCCCTTTCAGTGGAACAGTTGGGTTTGTAAATACCTATGTATGGGTGTTCCCACAAACTCACTGGTATTTAAATAGTTCTTCAGCTGTTGTTACTGCTAGTGAATATGTTATACAGAGTAGAGTGTGACAATGAGAAGTGTTAGTGATGTACTGCATATATTGTCTGTTTTACAGGAAGCCCAGAATCTGATGGCTCTCACAAATGTGGATACTCCCCTGAAAGGAGGACTTAACACTCCCTTGCATGAAAGTGACTTTTCAGGGGTAACACCACAGAAACAGGTTATCCAGACTCCAAATACTGTGCTTTCCACACCCTTCAGGTAAAGCAGCCTCCTTTTCTAATGGGTGCTGGGATGGGCACGTATCTATTGGAGATGGATGAGCAGAGTGGATTTCAGCGTGTGAAATAAGTAAAGATCAGTGCTTTGAAACAAGTTTTAACTCACTTTTTTATTTCACACCCTTGTTGTACACCTTTCTCCTTCTCTGTGTCTTTCTCAAGTT
This sequence comes from Melopsittacus undulatus, assembly GCF_012275295.1. Classification (NCBI taxonomy): domain Eukaryota; kingdom Metazoa; phylum Chordata; class Aves; order Psittaciformes; family Psittaculidae; genus Melopsittacus; species Melopsittacus undulatus. The sequence goes on from NC_047529.1 coordinate 17,978,730, forward strand.
CTGCCACATTATTGTCTAGATTTGTACAGTGTATAGCTCACTGGAGTTTTTGTCCAAAAATGAGGCCTTCTGCGCTCTGTAGCGATATAAATTATACTGGAGTAATACAGGGATATAAATAGTAAGATAGACTGTCAGTCTGTATGTGAATCCTAACCTTTCCAAAGTATTACCCCTGAGTCAAAAGTGTAGGAGGTCTCTTAGCCAAACCCACATTGAATTTTTTTAAAGCTGGAGTAAATATTTTATAAGCCATATATATCCAAAATATTTCTTATATTGCCAATCTAAATAGCATGGAATTGCTGGTTTAACTATTGCAGTGGGTCCTGAATAAGTATATATCCAACAAATGCCAAATACTGTACAACTACTACCAAATATTACACTTGGTACATTTTGTCTGTCAGTTTTTTTCAACTTAAGTTCTAATTTTACCTGTATCATGCTAGTAGGAAAAGTGGAGAAAGAAATAAAAAAGCCCTTTATGGCAGCTTTTCAAAAGAAGCTTTATTTTGGTGTTTTAAAGCTGTGTGCAAAAGCCCTGCTCTTTAACTGGATCTGCATAAACAAATACCTTTCTGGAGATCTGCTAACATTAGTTCAGTGCAGAATGAATGTAGAGTTTGGAGTGATGGAGTGATCTGGCTGTTCACTTGAGTGATTTTTTTATATTAAAAAAAATGTAAAGACATTCTAATTTTGTTTGGGTGTTGGGGTGTTTAGTTTGTGGTGGGTTTTTTAGCTTCTGAAGTTCAGATTTGCACATGTAAATATGGTACCTATATATCAACTTAGCTTGCTTGCAGAAATGTTTTAGCAGTGTGAATATCCCAGACTGAGCAGAAAGAACAAAATAAATTCATAAAGTGGTAAAAAAATAAATAAAGGGAAACTATAACTTTTTAAGGAGGCAGAGTAGTGAAGCAGAGCTATTTGAAGTATTTAATCTAAGTACACCTTTTTCTCCTCTGGTCATGAAATTTGTAATGTTTTGATGCAAGGTTTTTATGGAAGATGTTGCCTTGCATAAGGTGTTTTGTTTTGGTTGTTGTGGGTTGTTTTTTTTTTTCCACATCCTAGTTATAAGAATTTTCTTAAAAGCTGTGAAGTTGAAAATTGTAATAGGGCTTTAATTAAACACTATATGGAACTGAGACAACTAGAAAAAATAACCCACTTACTTGGAAATTGTTTCTTCTGGAAAGTCAGTGTAAAACCTTTTCTGCTAGTATAATCAACAAAATAAATATATCATAGAATCATAGAATGGTTTTGGTTGGAAGAGACCTTGAGGATCATCTAGTTCCAGCCCTCCTGCCATGGGCAGGAACACCTTCCACTAGACCAGGTTGCTCCAAGCCCCATCCAACCTGGCCTTGAACACTTTCAGGGATGGGGCGCCCATAGCTTCTCAGGGCAGCTTGGGCCACTGTCCCACCCCCTTGCAGTAAATCTCAGTATATGCTACAAAACTTTCATTTTGCTGGGTTTTTGTGGGTGTCATCCTGCAAACACTATTGCTTGTATTTGTTATCCTAAATGAGAGTTCATTAAAAAATCTGTGAACAATGTCAAGCAAAAGGATGGTGTCACTTGCCTCTCAAACACATACCTAGTAAATAAGGTGCTGTTGTATCCTTTAGAAGAGGACTAGTAGCGTGTGTCAGGCCAGTTGTGTTTGTCCACCATTATGGTATCTTCCTTGCACTACAGAATTACAATATCTAGTGGTGAAAATTATGTATTAAATCATCTGGTCCAGCTGTCTTTGTCAGCCTGATTCTCTGCAATACACAAACTTGTTATTACTGTCTGAAAATAATCACATAAGCACAGGTGAGTACCACAGTGTAGGTTTTTTTTCTAAAAGTTTTCCACATCCTGAGCTTATTTGGTTTGAGACAGTTAACAATATCTTCTCAGTTCATTGTTGCTACCATCATCACCACTATGTGAAACCTCATTATTAGCTGGCAACAGAAAACTTTTTATTATATCCAAGACCATGTCTGCAAGATTTTCATATAGTAGGTTATTGGGATAGAGAACAAATTTTCTTCCCAGTCTAGAAGAAAAGCAACTGAGGCACACAAAATCTAAGGCTTAATCTAACTTGCTTAACCTTAGGTTGTTAAAAGTAATTATTGTAATGTAATTACTCCTTGAATAATGAGTGAAAGCAGAGAGGCATCTTCAGAGTGATTAATTGAATTGTAAGTTGGAACAGCTGCTAGGTCACATGAGTTCAGAGTGAACAACTTGGCAGGTGGTAAGGAAATCAGAGCTTGCAATCAAATCCTGGTTACTGTATCTCAAAATAGTGCCTGGTGGCTGGATAATTTCTTCTTTCAAATGTAGCAGTGGGAGTTTGTGTTGGTGTAGTTCCTGAAATGTTTCTTCAAATAATGGTGTGTCTAGATTTCAGATTGACAAGTTCTTGGTCACACCTTGACGGGTCTAAACAATTTATTTTTTTGGATTCTTCTAATTGCATGTTATGGTTTTACTACCTCCCAAGGAAAAAAAATCTAGACTGAATTTATTAATGGCATTTACGTAACTTTATTCAGCATTCAGATTTTGGTAAATAGAGCTCTTTACAGAAAAAATAAATACCTGTATCTGCATTTCTTCTAGGACACCTCATGGACAAGAAGGCTTAACTCCTCGCGGAGGACTAACTCCTAAACCTGTGCTTGGTACAACTCCTGGTAGAACTCCACTACGTGATAAATTGAACATCAATCCAGAAGAGGGAATGGCAGATTACAGTGACCCATCTTATGCAAAACAAATGGTAAGAAGCACTTAAGAAGGGAAAAAGCAAGTGTTATTTCTACCACTTGTCTGCAGGTCTGTACTCATCACCTGATAAAATCAAATCTTTATTTGAAAGAACAGAAATCTTGCCATTTAGAATGGATTTCAGTGTGCTCAGTGAAAGGACACTGAAGCTGTTTCTCAAGGAAGACATGCTTAAGTTTCAGTCCTACTTGTATCTTTGAAGCTGAGCAGGAAATATATCAAGCAAAGATTCATTTTTCTTGCTGTTCCACACAGCCCTCAAATCCCTCATCATCTTGGCTTCCCAGTTTACCTAGAGGACCTTTTCATCAGTCTGTCATGTTGACAACATTGAGCTAAAGGAGTTTAATTTTTGCCGTTAGGAGCACTTGGTTTTTAGATGTCCAGTAATCCGAGTCCCATCCAGATTCTTTCATCGCCTTTTCAACAGATGTTTCTGTTCTTGGAGAGTCAGCCAGATGTACCCTGCCAATTAGCCATGGTATAAAATGGCATATACCTAATAGGTAGCACCTTGGGAACTCCTTTTATGTGGCTGATTCTGCAGCCTTAACTGTGGCTTTGGATACCTCCCACCAGAGCTATTGACATTTTTCTTTTTGGGCTAGCTAAAGATACCCACTTCAAGTGTCTGGCACATTCTGCTCATGAAAACAGCTCTTCAAATTCATAGAATCATAGAATAGTTAGGGTTGGAAAGGACCTTAAGATCATCTAGCTCCAACCCCCCTGCCGTGGTCAGGGACACCTCACACTAAAGCATGCCATGCAAGGCTTCGTCCAACCTGGCCTTGAAAATTCAGAATTTCATATTTCCTCCTAGCTTGCAGGACAAGGATTATTTGTTGTCTGTGTACTTACTTTGGTTCTGTCTTAGCCTTTTTATAGTAAAACGGCTTTTTGCTGCTAGAAGGAAAACTGGGGCTTCAGTTTTCCTGATGGACTCCACTGGTTCCCAGATCTGGTATTGTGGCAGAGTACGAAAATGAGGCAAACATTCCCCAGATTTGTGAGCAACTGCAAGGAGGAAAGTTCCCGTTAGGTTTGCAGATACCTGTGTGCATCATCACATTTCCACATATTTTCAGTTTCTTGTAAAGTGTTTATGTGAGTTTCTGCTGTTGTACTGAAGCTACTGTGAGGCAAAGGTGCTGTGCTGTTGTTTTACTCGAGTCTATTTCAGCCTGTTTGGAGATTTTGTTAGCTATCTTTAAGAAATCTCTCTAATGTTTTTTTAGTATCAAAAGAGTTTCTGTGATGAAAAGTGCATGAACTCTGGTATGGTGATCTGTAGCTAGGCTGGATTAGTAACATGCCTCTTGTCAGACTTCAAAGATCTTGTTTCTGTTGACTTTGTAGGAGTCAAAGATAGCTGGATTATATCAGCTGTGTGTTGTTCATGTCTACTACTAATGGAGATGAATAGAATGTTACTGAATTGCACCTTAATGCATGAATCCAGAAGCATTATATCTTACCGTTTATTTCAATAGGAGAGAGAGTCTCGTGAACACCTGCGCCTTGGACTCATGGCCCTTCCTGCTCCAAAGAATGACTTTGAGATTGTTTTACCTGAAAATGCAGAAAAAGAACTTGAGGAACATGAAATAGATGAAACCTTTGTAGAAGACACAGCTGATATAGATGCCCGCAAGCAGGTGGGTGTATGTGAGGCAGGTAGTGCCTTTGGTTTATAATAAAATGTTTCTTGTATGGTTTCCATAGTTTCATACCTGTCCAGTGAAAGTGGTGCAGCTTCTACAAAGTAAAATGTACCTGTTTTCTCTGCTGACATCAGTGTAAACACACACATAGGCTAGATCAGTTTTCTCTTTGAATCGTTTTCTTAATTTCTTAATGTTATGTATCACATTTCATTTGTCGTTTTCTACAATGATGTCCTGAATGTTTATGCCCCAAGTCCTGCATTTGTCCCCCAAAAGATAAAAATATAATTAAAAGCATTTCTCTGCAGAGGCACACACTTTACTGTAAGCCCATGAGAATTGTACTATTGTACCTTTTTCCTTCTTTTTCAGTTTTGTGTTATTCTCTCAAGTGAGTTACTTGTTCTGAAGTGTAAGATAGGTACATACAAATTCAGCAGGCCGGTAGCACACAGATACGAATCTTCCAGGCAGTGAATTGGTTCCTTTTGTATGACTTGCACCAAAGGATTACTAGGCAGCTGAGCTGTGAATGGGTCTCTTTTGGTTTGGTTTGGTTTTTTTTTTTTGCAGAATCAAGGAAGGCTTGATAAAGTGCTGCCTTAAGTTCTGCAGGTTAAATAGCTGCACTGGCACGTAATTAGAGACACCTTAAATTTTTATGTTTATAAGAACAGTGTCTTTTCCATTTATTGCTTATCCTGATTTTTGTGATACAAATCTAATTTTGTTATATACCTTCAAATAAATTCAAATAAATGGCTATTTTTGAGTTCAGAGGGGTTTTTGCCAATCAATGTACTGGACAAGTAAACAAAAAATTAAAAAAAAATCCTATGCTTTGATATCTGCTAAGCATTTCCCAGAGTTTGATTTCCAGCTTGTCCTAATTGGGGAAGATCACATTATGTGCATATATATGCATGTCTTGTGCATACATACCTTAATAAAAAGTTTGAATAAATATGGATAATTTATGTATGTAGAACAGAGAAAAGAATTTGAATTGTAATATCATGCAAGAGAACAGCATCCTGCCCTTGAAATGAAGGTGTGACATGTCTGGAATTAGAACATGGAGGATCTTGGTTATTTTTCCTGAGATTTTAGATGGCACTGCCTTTTCATGTTAATTATTTACTGAAAATTGAATCTAAGGAGAAATCTTATGTTTTACACTTTCACAAGTATTGATTTAGTGAATAGTCACTCCAAGTCATCGAAGAGAACAAACACAATCCTGACTGCAGATTTAACAGTCTGTCTTTTCCTGGCGGATTTTGTGTCTGGAGAGTTCAAGCACCTGTCAAACCTGATGGTGGAGAAATTTGTAATGAATGAAGTCTGCTGGGCTTGACAATGAAAGAGAATATGATGGCTGGAAGTTATTTTTTAGGATATCTCTCCTCTTAGTCTGTTACACTCTTCCTATTTAGAGGCACTAAATTGTGGTGTCACATTATTTGGCTCTGGCTTTGTACCATGAAGTCTTTAAGGAATCTTTGCTGTGGTAATTGATTAGTTTTTGTATCACATACATTTCTAGGAAGCATTTGATTCTATTCCAGTAGCTGGATTAACATTTAGCTTGTTTGTCTAGGCTCTCCGAGAGGCAGAACGTGCAAAAGAACTAAAAAGAATGCACAAGGCTGTTCAGAAGAATCTACCACGGCCTTCTGAAGTAAGTGGAAACAAAATTTACTTTCAAGGAAAAAAAAATACAGAGGTTTTAACCATTATATGAGGAAGTACAGTCTGAGTAGATCATGAGAAAATGAAATTTCTATTTGATTATGCTGATTTCAGCATTACGGGAAACTTTTGCAGCAGAATTGTCTGAGGTATTTCACATGCACAAATGAAACCACCATTAGGTGTTTCGGTTGCTGTATGTGTGTAACACTGCAAGGGATTTGGCACCTCTTCTGCATGGATTAACTCATATATAAAATTCATATTCAGGTGGAGGCGTATGAATTTAATGTGATATTTGTTGTATATGATATTTCTGAACTTTTATTCCTGGACAGGTTAATGAAACAATACTGAGACCCTTAAATGTGGAACCACCTCTAACAGACTTGCAGAAAAGTGAAGAGCTAATAAAGAAAGAGATGATTACTATGCTTCATTTTGATCTTTTACACCACCCATTTGGAGAACAGCCTAGTGGTAAGAAGGGGAAAGGCCCAGGATTTGGAAGCAACAATGCAGAGCATATGGCTTACTTGGAACAAAATCCTTATGAGAAGTTCTCCAAAGAGGACCTCAAGAAGGTGAGAATTGCATGGCCTAATTACCAGTGACCTAATATCTCCTTACGTCATGGTCCTGTAATCTTGGAAAAACAAAAAGGTGAGCCTGCACAGAATTTAAGTTGGAGATCTCCAGAGTATTGTATGAAGAGATGTAAGGATAATTTAAGTGCACATTCTCTTTTCTGTGATCTTCTGTTAATCTAGGCACTTAACAGAATGATGAGGATGTTGTATTTGTCCAGAGACATCATCTTTTTAACACAATTTTGGATGTATTGTGTGATTGCTTGTAATTTTAAGTAAGGGTAGGAGCTATAATACCCCAACAGTCACCCAATTTACTTTACTATTCCTGGAAATTATTAAAACCATTATGAATAATTACTAAATCATTGAGACTTTAACTAAGTGTGATGCCCACCTTCTACTGCCTGCGTAGTTTGTTAATCCAGAATTCCTAAGCATTTTTTTTTCAGTGCAAACTAAATACGGCAGTGATAGCCAGTTTATAACTTGAAGCAGCAAAACCAGTTGTTTAATTGAGCTTGTCGAGCTTGATCCAACAGATCTGTGCTAGTGCAGAGCCTGCTGGGCTATGGCAACTGATCTTAGAGCATACCTGGTTAAAAAGTGCTGAAGAGGTGGAATAGGTTTTTGCTGAATGAAATGAGTAGGCTGTCTGGGCACTCAGTCTGTTAAACATAGTAATGCTGAGTTAAATAGCAGTCCTGTACCAAGGGTTCTGGTTTGGGCTGTTCATTTATTTAAGCAGCTACAGATGTTGCCTTTTGCTGCCAAGTGACAGATGAACAGTTCAGACGCACGGTGCTGTGCTTAGCTCTTTCAAAGAGTTTCACCTGTGAAGTTGTGCCAGTAACCTTTGTCCATACGGTTACAGGAATAAAAATGAAGAGGACAAAATCATGTGCCACCAAGTCATCTATTTCATGCAGACTCCTGCTATCCGAGACCTGGGTTCTGACAATAGCTGTAGTACCTCTACACCTAAATCCCGTAATACTGTAAAGATATACAAGCAGATTTTAAGTCTGACCATATCAGACCAAGGAATCAAGAACATAAAATGAGAAACACTGAATAGTATTGTACTTTCAGTTTGCTGTTAAATGGAAAATTATACTTGAAGATTTCTGAGCAAGAGAAGTTAAAGATGGAAAACACAGTTAGATCATGAATTTCACTGTCCTGCCAGTGTCAACTTGTTCCCTTAGGAACATTCTCTGAGTGTTTTCTCTGCTTGTTTTGAAGTGCAGTGAGAGTTGGGTTTTCTGTCACTTCCCTTGAAGACTATTACACAGTCCAGTAGTTTTTGTATGGAAACTTTCTTCAGAATCTCTGCCTGATGGGCAGAAGTTTTTTGCATCCTTGCTCCTCCTTGCTCTCTAACTTTCGGCGTAATATTTCCTCTTTGTCTAAAATCAGATTCAAACCAGAAAGTTTTCTTGTCTTCAAGCTCTCATCTGGGGCTTGCTTATTTTGCTTTACTTCTTCATTTGTTTTTAGAACATCTTCCCACTAAAATCCTTTAATAAAATGCTCCTTTCTTTTCTGATATATACTGCTTGTTTTAAAAGGATTAGCAGTGTTGCTGAGCACAGTGTACTGAGCTGTTATAGCTATAGAACAGTTGTGGTGCCACAAATAAATAGCCTTAAGTAGTTCCTCAAGGTGTACAAATAGAAGCTGATTGAAAGTGAGCCTTTCCAAGATTCAGCTATATCAAGTGTGGTTAGAGAGCTCCTTTTTTACTTGTCTCCCCCATCAGGGACAACTAATTTATTTTCCTTTCTTCCATATCTCTGGAATCATCTTATCTGGTGATACCTGAATTGCTTGATATGAAAATTTGTGATGCACATGTAAATGCTGTTGAAAGAGAGGACTTGAATTTATAATCAATGAAATCCAGATTGGTGAAGGTAGTTTAGGTTTTTAGTTACAAATAAAATGTGAAGGAACTGGGTGTCTCTGTAGTTTCATGTGCCAGACTTTCTCAGAAATATTAAAGGTTATGAGAACAACATGAATCTTTTCATTTGACTGTTACTTTTGTAAACTAAACTGGAAACTGCAGAATGCTCATCTCACTAATAGTTCTTCAGACACAAAATCTGTGTTAAAGTCAGATATTTCCTGCAATGGAGCTTATACAGCTCCATTATGTTTGAAGTTGATTTTCCAGTTTCTGTGGAAAAGGGCAAGGAAAAGAAAATGAGAAGTAATTTTTTGTTTCATAGAACAGCTGCTTCTGTCTGTACAGTTCTCCCTCCCCTAAAGATCTTTGCTTTTATCTCTTTTCTTCTGCCGCAGGATGAAGGATCTAGCTGTGCCACAGGGTTCATTAGCTACAGCAGTGTGATGTCAGGTTTGGCCAAATTATATAAAATGAGGGATAGTTGCGCTGTGAGTAGCCTTCTAGCCTGAGTTTCATTTATAATCCACAGCATCTGTGTTAGATTTCATAGTTAGCTTAACCTGATGGTGAGCTTTTAGTATGAAAAATGAAACTGCCCCCATGAATTGCACACTGAAGAGGAATTTTCCTGTATCTTTTGTGTTGTAACTGGTTTATTTCTCATAATTTCCAACAGGCACAGGATCTACTGGCGCAAGAGATGGAAGTGGTAAAGCAAGGAATGGGGCACGGAGAGCTCTCAAGTGAAGCTTATAACCAGGTGTGGGAAGAATGTTACAGTCAAGTATTATACCTGCCTGGACAGAGCCGCTACACAAGAGCTAACTTGGCCAGCAAAAAAGACAGGATAGAGTCTCTTGAAAAGAGGCTTGAGGTCAGTGTCACTTTTTTTTGCTTTCTGTACACCCCCCATTTTTTTTTAAGTTTCTCCCCATGTGTTTTCATTCTTTTTTTCTATGTGAGAGTTACAGATTACTTTATAAATCATTCAGGTCCTTTGTTGAGGAATTCTCTGAGGGAGTTCATAGATGCCCTTGAGGTGTTCAAATTGCCTTTTCTCACCCTCCTTCTTTTCTTAAAATATCCCCAGAGTATTCCCACACAGTTTCTCTTTGCTCTATTAGCTGTAATACAGCTCATCTCACCCACTTGATTCTCAGCTGGAGAGCAGGTCAGGTTCTGCTCTCTCATAATTCCATGTGGATTTTTTTCTGTTTTTTTAATCTCCACTATTAGCAGATCAAATACCTGGTCTGTCTAGTTCCATGCTTTGTCCCTGTTAGTGACCAAACTGAGATACTTCAGAGAAAGATGCTTAAACTCAGCATCTCTGTCCCCAGACTCCTTTCAAGTTCTCTTTCAAACTTCAGATTTGGTTTCTGATTGACTCTTCTGTATCGGTCCAGACAGTCCTGAATTCTTGCCAGACTGGCATCCTCTGCCAATTCCAGTGATTCCCTCCAGCAACAGTGAACAATGGATGTTTGTGATCCAATTTCACTTAATCGGGAAATAATAATAGGCTTCCTTTTGAGTGCATCTTAAACTCAAATTTTGAGTTTGTTGTTGTCTATTTTTGTAACTAATTTATTCTGCAAGTACTAAATGCCAGACTTCAGGTAGCAACATCTTGCCAGTGTGTCACCTTAACAGTCTGAGTCCTGTAGCAGGGCACTGGTACTAAGGGACCAAGAACTGGCACTACATCTTCTTCTGCTGAGTTATGGAATACAGTGTTCTCCAGTGTAAACATGCTTGCAGCTGTCACAGGTCTTAACAAGACGTTAAGATTTGGTGTCCTGGTATTGAGGGAGTTGGATGTGGAGGGGAAATAATTTGAAGTATGGTGCACTTAAGTAGAAGGTAAAAGTTCAAACCCTTCGACACTGATTTGCCTTGCCCTGTGTGCCCTCTTTAGAGTTCCACCCAAAGCACACAAATATAGTGCTTTCATGATAAAAAGTAAAGTGTTTTTGAATGGTTTCTTCCCACAGAATGTGTTTGTTCAGACTTGCAGGAAGTCATATTAACTGTTTTCCAAAATAACCGTTTTAGCCCCAAAGCCTCTCTAAATTGTGCAGCATCAGATTATTATATATATAAAATATAAACATATTATTATTTTCATGGTAAAAGGAAACAAAAAAAAAGTTACTGTGCATTTGACATCAAAATAGCTACTGTGCTAGAAGAAAAACTGCTCAAACAGCTGCTACCACAGAAATAATATGAGAGGCCAGAAATACTGAATTTTCACTTGATTCATACACGTGAAATAAAGCGTGAATGTGTGTTTTGTAAAGTTTATCTGTCAAAAATGTCGTCCTGGTACAGACTCCGCCATTGTTAGTCACCCACTCGGGACAGGAGAGGTTCACCTGCAGGTAGCCCGGTAGCCGGGGAGCGTCAGCGTTGATTCCGGAGCGCTTGCGTTGTTTCTGTTCTCCAGCAGAGAGCACCATTGCCCTGCCCAACGCTGCCTGCTGCTTGAACGCTCTGCTATGCTATACTCTCATCTCACCAAAACAGTGTCTGAGCGCAGCAGCCGCCAGCCTGTACGGCAGCAGGGGCTGTGCTGGCGTCACGCCAGCGATCGGAGGGCTGTACCTCATTTGTGTACAAATGCTTTTTGACATTTAAATATCTCACGCCCAAAACTGCGTTAGAAGTGCATTATTAAAGTTGCAAAGTCAAATAGTCAAAGTCAGGGAATGCACAAGCAGCCTTAATTTGCCTATGCACATGCATTATGAGACAGTCTTTAATTTCATTATTACAGCCTAGTTTTTCCACAGACTCATTTACTGCAGAGGGTGGATGGTATTGCTTAGTGAGTAGCTATTGAATATTTTGTTTTCTCTTTATTGTTCAGTGTGTGGCCCTGTGCTTTTACACTGCACACTGTTCCTTGCAGTGGTTACTTCTGTGTGGGCTTTCTTGTGCTGTTGATTTTGGTTCAACTCCTCCCAATATTTGAATGAGTAGTTGGTAGTAGTGTGTTTATTAAGGATATTGAAGAGAAGAACGTTCAAGTCATTCATTCATCTAACTCCTGTTGTATTTGTTTGCACTGTAAGTGCTCGGTGCTCTGTAGTCAGAAGACTGTTACCCAGAAAGCAAAATACAAATTCAGGGTCTTGCCAAGAAAAAAAATAGGGTTTCATTTGCTACCAGTGTTGCATGGGACTCCATGGGAGACAGTTAAAAAAAATCCAGCTAGCTGTTCAGTTGCTGTGGTCAGGCGACTCCATGTGTCACTAATGCAGCTACATCTCTTCAGGTTAGCAGAGAGCTTGGCATGCCTCTAGACCAGGCTAATTCTGTGTTGTGCATACAGTAAAGTGAGAGAATAAACTTGTGTATGTGTTTGAAATACCACATACCTTAATTCAGTCAGGCACCCAGGGTGAGCAGAGCTGGCTGCGCCCTGCAGGTGCACTGGAAGCACTGCGCTGCCTTTCACAGCTCACTGTTGAGTGCAGGTGGACTCTGCTAAGCTAATTTGAGCTGAAAATCTCTCCCAAGTGTGTGCAAAATGGAGTTTAGTGCAGCTCTGTTGCTTGACCTGTTTAGAAGGCCCTTCCTAAAAGCAAGATGCACAGTTTTGTAAGTATAGGTCACCAGCTGGATAATTTTTTTAATGAAAAGCATAGCACTTTAATGAACAAATGAATATACAATGAAACAAGCACAGCAATTTTTTTTTCCTAACCCATTCTCAGCAATGGTAAAATCCACCTTCATTTTAATGCTTTTCCAAAGAAAATTGAAAGCACTATCAGTTGAAATAGATATTTTAATGGGAAGTATCAAACAACCTTAATGAAAACCAGGAATATTAGCTCAGCTTTCAATACCCCAAGATACTTGCTTGTACTCTTTAACTTCCTTTGAGAGAAGAGTAGAAACTATAAAGTAGAGTTTGCCAGCAACAGGAGCTGATGTTGGTCAGCTTTTGGGGCTGCTTTTTCCCTTTCATATTGTACTAAGATCATTAGGAAAAAAAACATGACAGTTTAGTGACATTTTCTGGAGACAGCTGCACATTGGGTAGTCACTGTTTAATACTTCCATATGGGACTGCTAGCACCCTGCAGATCCTGTGCTAAAAAGCCAGCTATTTCTAGTGCTGTCTTCATTGCTCAGAGATTTCTGTGTGGATTGATGGTGTGGACAAACAGACGTTTTTCTCTAATTGGCCGGTTTTCACTGCGTGAATGATTTAGTGATGGCAGCCTTGTATATGTTGACATGACATTTATCTTTCTGAGATTGATGGTGATATCACAAACAGATTTGTGCTGTTACTGATGAACTTGAGGCAAAGTGGAGCAGTTGTGGAGAGCTTCTGTTTGGCTAGATATCCTGTCCAGGATTCAGCAGCAGTAATGTACAACTCAGCAATAGTTTTAATACTGGAATGTACTCCTCTGTATTAGTAATATTTTTCACTACCTCTTTACTTGGAGAGTTTTGGACTCTGAATGTGTTACTTAATGTGGCTTAAGAGTGTTACCAAATTAGTATGTGAACTTTTTTGCATTACAGATGGGGAGTTTCAGGTCTATCCAAGTGAATCCCTGTGACCTCACTGTGTGTCAGTGGTGCAGTGTAGATTTGCTTGAATCCTAGTGGAATTTTCTGATCTGCCCAGTAGCATCTTAAAGTCTAGTATACTTGTTCAAGGCTAGGTTACACTACAGAGCTAGTAATTTCAGAAATGGGAGTTTTCTAATGCTCAAAGTAATTTGCAATACTTGTACTCCCCTCTTTTCCAAGCAATATATTTATAAAGAAAAACATTCCTACCTAAGGTGTACATTAAACTAGGCCCCTTATCAGATGAAATGAGGTAGTAGAGGCATCTATTTAACAAGCTAGTTACTTCCATTTCTAGTTCATAACATAGAAGCTTCCTTCCAGCATTACGTTTCCTTTGAAGACGGTTCATAAAGTTGGCTTGCAGCATAAAAATATTTTTATTAAAACTGTGGTAGTTACCATCATCATCTCAGTTGCTTCTTGAATTATAAACACTATTGAAAGTTTACTGGGAAAGAAGCTTTAGTTACACTGTATACACAGAGCATAGTAAATTATCTTTTCTTTGCAGTATCCAAGATACACCAAGATGATAATCTACCTGACCAAAGTGTCCATTTTTGCTTTTAGTTGTAGCCCAAGTCCTCTGAATTAAATTACATGAAACCAGTTGCTTAGCTAGAGTTTTAGGGATTACCTGGTATGCTCCACTACAACATATATCACTTACTAGTTTATTGGAGACTGTTTTAATTTCTTTCGAGTTTACATGCTTCTAAAGCTTCAGTTTCTTTTGAGTTTTTGGGTGTGCTGTTACTGAGAAAACACCAGGAGAAACTAAGAGAATGTGTATGATTAGGAATAGAGAAATTACCCTCTAAAATGCAGTGAAATCTCTCAGCAGTCTGCTTTTACGGTCACAAGTATTCATTTGTTGCCTGTGTTGCCTTTGCAGAATATGCTTTTATTTATAAGGTCTGTTGTGAACGTAAGTTGGCACCAGAGGATCACCTATGAGGGATGTTAGTTGTCCTCACTGTCAAGTTGTTCAGAATCTGGTAGAGCTGACTGTTTATACAAGACGACTGTTGCAGTGTCTGGTCTCTGCTTGATGTACAGTTGATCATCAAAGTAGGTGTATTTAGCAGTTCTGGAGGGTATATACTTCTCCTGCGTAATACAGATATATGGCATATCCCTTAGGAATTTACTAGTGCGTGAAAACACTTTTACTGTATACAAGAATGGTTATCATACAGTTTGCTCTATAGCTAGGATGTTTTAACATTTGACACATTTGAAATTGGCAAATGTGATGACCGTATATAAGAAGGGCTGGAATTAGGATCTGAGGAACAACAGGGCTCAGTCTGACCAGTGAAAAAGACCTGGGGGTTCAGTCAGCAGTCTGCTCAACATGAACCAGCTTGTGTCTATGTGGCAGAGAAGGGCAGCAGCATCCTGGCCTGTATTGGATAGTGTGACCAGCAGTGTGACCAGCAGGACTGAAAAAGTGATTGTCCCCTTGTATTCGGCAATGGTGAGGCTGCATCTCAAATCCTGTGTTTAGTTCTGGGCTGGTCATTGCAGGAATGATACTGAGTTGCTGAAGTGTGTCCAGAGAAGGGCAACCAAACTGGTGAAGGTTCTGGAGCACAGGTTATGAGGAGCAGCTGAGGGAATTTGGGATGTTTAGCCTGGAGAAAATGAAGCTCAGGAGAGACCTTATCACCTGCTACAAGTATCTGAAAGGAGGTTGTAGTGAGGTGGGGTAGTCAGTTTCTTCTCTCAAGTAGCAAGCAATGAGAGGAAGTGGCCTCATGTTGTGCCAGGGAAAGTTTAGTTTGGATATTAGGAAATTGTCTTCACTGAAAGGGTTGTCACCTGGTGAAACAGACTTGCCCTGGAACAAACTGCTACTTATTTTTGTCTGACTGCCACCTACAATTCACTGTAACTTTGTACACATGCTCTTGTAACTCTGTGGTAATCTGGATCAGTTCACTGAATTGCCAGCAAACGAAGTAATTTTAGACTAACCAGCAGACCCCTTTCCAGAGGAGTTGGATATTGGATCAGCTTAGCTATAATATACATCACGTCTTTGCTTTCTGCATTTCAGAGTATTTATGAGACCTACAGTGGAGTTAATGCATAACCTATAATGAGGAAAGTAATAAAAGTTTTTGTATTGCCAAGGATAACTCATGTCTACAATAAGAAAAAAATGACAGGGAAGATAAATGGATTTAGCCAGAAAGCTTGTGTTTTCTTTCTAGTACAGGTGAATGTGCTTTGCCTGTTTTTGAGCAAGTCCCGTGAGTTCAGATTTGATACACCTTATTTTAGCCTCCTACCTAAACAGAGTTGCAATTGCCTTAGGTTCTCTTCAGTAAAGATGAAGCACCTCCTGAGAGCAGCTTGGTCCATTTTAGGGTTGAATTTCCCTCTGAGTTTTCTTTCTTATTTTTGTTGTTATTGTTGGGGTTTGTTTGTTTGTTTTTTATTATTAGGCATCTACAGCACCTCAGAGGAGCAAAACAAAGCTAAGTCTGAGGAAAATGCTGCTAGTTGATTTCATAGCAGTTCTCTTATTATTGACTTTGGGACCTTTGAAAGGAAGCAGATAACTCAGTAAGAGGGTTCTTCATATTCTTTTTTCTGTGATCTTGCCTATGAGTCTGAAATCTGTCTTCAAATTGGATTGTTGTGCTAGCCTTCCAAGTCATCATTTTTGCGGTGCTGCATAACTTTGTATAGAAAAAAAATAAGTCTTTTTCTACATGTTCTCAGTCTAGGGTATTCCCAAACATTAGAAATGAGCAATAAAATAGTTCTTTAAAAATAAGCTTAGACTGCATATTAGTTACTTTTTTCTTTGGCCAGTTTTCATAGTATGGTTGGAGGTTTTTTCCTTCCATGTCTTGATGGAAACCATAGATTCCTCTGTAGTGGTTGGTGAAATCAGGATTTCCTAATTCCAGCCTGTCCTAATGTGAGCAGTGTCAGAACGTGTGAATGTCAGGCCCACATGAGTTGCTGCTCACTAAGTAACTTGCTTCATTTATACCTACTGTTAGCTGCAGTACCAGTAACTCATCATGCAGGCTTGTCATGGCACTTCTGGTATGTATTGAGGGGGAGCAAGGCAGTTTGTTATCTTATTGCATGACCTTCCACAAGACTGTTAGCCTTTTCTGTGGAAGAGACCAGTCCAAGAACTCTGAGCTTGCAGTGATAGGTTTTGTAGGCAACTGCACTGGGCTTACTGTCATATTATCTTATCAGACACAGTAGTAACTTGTGTTGCTTACAGTTAATCAAAGCTGTTCACCCGAGGTAGTTGTTGGTGTCTGTGATCATACTGGGGGTTTTTGGTTTGACTTGTTCATCGGTTTTGGGTTTGTTTGTAAAGAGTTTTCAGAAAAGCTTAGTGACAATAAATTGTTTGATGTTCTTAAACGGTGCTTTTCTAGACATGTATCTACTGTGATTGTTATATATGATATCACTGATAATATTGCTAGTCTTAGAAACATTTCTGAAATAAAAATATTCAAAGTGGGCTTTAATGTCATCATTGTAGATCAGCAGTGACTGCTAACTTATGTGGTAACTTTCTGGATTATTCTAGTTCTAGATAGTTGGATGCTGTGAACTTCTGTGGGAGCATTTCCTTTTATGTACCCTGTGCTGTGTTTACTGAGCAGTCCTACCAGTTCATGTTATGACATTTGAAAGCTAATTGCCATAATTTCTGAAACATAGTTCACATGGCGATTGCTCTTGGGTTTTGTTTTGACTATGAGAATAGCTTTTTGCAGATATCAGTAGGTTGTAATACATAATCTATGTAGCAAAGTGCAATATAAGAATTTATGTTGAAGCTTCCCTATTAAACTGGGGAAAGGTAACTTTATATTCCCATGCAAGCTTTGAACATTTGGTCTAATTTCAATTTCTAAGTTGCAGTTGCTCACCAGCAGTGCCTTAATTTAAGGATCACCTGTGACCAAATCTTTCCATGAAAAAATTTTTTGTCACATGAAAGTTACATGCTCTGTCCCCTTTTGACTGCTCTGCTAGTAATTAGCATCTTTTCTTGATGATCTTCATACTCCTTTGTGTGTTAAGTAAGCATCATCTTCAGTGTCGCAGCAGCGTACTGAAGTTGTGTCAAGCCGTGGAGTGGTTTCAGTTGATGAGTTGAGCTGATGTGAGTGTTGATGTCAGTTTGATAGATTGAGACCATGTTGTTCTACTCTGGAAATGCAATTTTTTGTTTGATAGTAACCCCAAGCCTCAGTTTCCAGCAGAGTTGACTATTTTTTTTTTTTTTTTTACTAACTCAGAGGTAAGAGGCAGGCTCTACAGAGAGTTTTGCCTGGTCAAATGTAGACAGATGGAGCAGTGTTTCAAGCCAAAAACTGGAAAATTCTGTCCAAGATCATGGAAGTGGAAAAATATTTTTAAGTAGAGCAATTTTTGTTTAAAAACATGCTATTGTAGAGTGCGCACTCAAGCTTATAAAGGCAGATTGTACACAGAGGATGCCCCAGTGTTACAATCATCATTGTCCCTAGGGTGGTTTGAAGTGCTGATGTAATCTGGTGTTGGGCAGATGACAAGGTTGTCATCTGAGTGTGCATTGTCTCATTCCAGCTACTCTGCCTGACTGAGCCAATATGAGGCAAGTTCACAAACCCTGCTACTTAAACAAAGTTAATCCAGCTCCTGCCAGCAGAACTGAGTATGGGAGGGCCTCTTGTGGGTCTGAGGTAAGGAAGGAAGTTATAGTAACATTTGGAGTAGTCCTATATAGATTCTAAAAGTAGCATATTCAGCCAGTGTAGCAGAAGCTGGCAGAGGATTTCTCTGCACAAGCTAAGCAGCTTTATAATATGTTGGTTCTCCAAGGTCAAGGAACAAGTTGTTTTACTTTTAACTATGGCCCTGGTAAGAACATGCAGCAGTTTTCTGTCATGTTTTCTATCCATCAGGCATGATTAAGAAAATCAATGAGAAGACAAGAGAGTATACTCCTGTTTAAGGATTACCAGAAGTTCCAGATTTAATGGACACAGTCAGTAAAGGGAAAAACAGTGCTTTTGAACTGAACTGAGGAGGGTGTCCTCAGTGAAATGAGGAATGTGAAAATTCAGTTTTGAGGGCACTTGAGCCATTCCTTCCTCAGAGTCAGTTATTCTTAAATCTTTCCCGGTGGGTGTTTGTTCTCATAGCAGTCTTCACTGTTCTTTGTTGTCCTTAGTAAAACCTTCCAAATAACCAATAATTCCATGCCAAATTGAAATCCCTCTTCCTTTCTCAGTGGACATAAGAACAGACTAATTTTTCACAATGATCTCTGGGATATTTAAAATACGTTGTTGTGTCTCATCTTAATTTTCTCTATTTTTTGTAAGGTGGAGGAAAAAAACCCAAACAAAAAACCAACAAAAGATCTACCCTGTTTTTTCAGCCAGTCTCCCTTTTCTAAGTCATGTTTTATAAACCTCTGATTATGTCTTTTGCGCTGTTCTGTTTTCTCTTGTTTGGATCTCTAGTGTAGTACTGAAAATTGAACACAACTCTACTAAGCCTGAGGAAAGGCTTTTTTGTGGGGATTTGGGATGGGATGAGGATCTCATGCTTGCCCTAACATCATATATCATCCTACCACATGTCTGTACATTCTGTTCTCATTTTGCTATAGCTGGTACAGAAGTCAGCAGAACTAAAGTTGGCCAAGGAGCAGCACAAAATAAATAACAAAGTGTAGAAATCTTTCAAAAGTCTTTACATTTTCTGCTAGGTTCAAATGGTTGTCAGCTTTTAGTGAAATCTATTTCTTAGCTTTAAGCAAATAATGTAGACTACTGTTTAAACACACCTCTTCATAACTGCTTGGAATTTTTAGCTTGGTATCTGATCCTTAAAATTTTATGAAGCTTGAACTAAAATTATATGCAGTTGTTGGCATTAATGCAGCAGTCAGCAATTTTGAATAAATAGTATTTGTTACAAAAGCTAAGACCTCTTTTTGACCTTTTCATAGTAGGTCCTAAAGTCTTGTAGTTAGGACGGAGGAGGAAAGGTGGTGAGTGTTCACATTTCTCTCTATAAGCAGAGAAGGATGAAAGGGCTGTTATTTCTTGTGTAGGTACTTGGGAGCTTTTTTCTACCCCAGTAGAAAAGCGAGGTCTGAATAGCAGTATGAAACCTAAGGAGCTCTGGTAGTTGGAAGTAAGAATCTATATCCAGATCAATTTAGAGATACCAACTCCAGTTCTCATTGTCTGAAAATTTCAAGAGTATTTAAGTAATCAGGGTCTGATACTATAAGAAGTATTAGAACTGAACTCGCTTTTTTTTTTCTTGGAGAAAAAAAAGCTTTATTATATCTCATACATTAAAACAGCACACACTTAGAGTGGGATTGATCCACCTGACCTTAGGTAATGCTGTCTGAGCAAGCCATCTGTCCTCCCATATTAGCCAGTGAAGAGCATTTCAGTAGCATGCTTCTTCTCATTCTGAGGCCCTGGATCAGATGATACATGCTTTAGAGTTGCCAGTTTCTCTTCTGATTATGATCTTGGGCAGCAAACTCAGATGTTGATGTCTAAAGCTGAGAAAAGTGAATCCTAGCTCAGGTGTGTAAGTGTGAGACCATCCCAGAGAGTGAGACAGTACTGCCACTGCTACTGGTGATACTTAGAGAATGCAGGTAATTCAAGACTTATAACTGCAATGCCTCAATCCAGTCACTTTTCTGTATGGTGGAGATAGTGCTTATAACTGTATTTCAGGTACTCGGTATTTAACATTTTATTAGAAAATCTGGTTATTTGACAGATCATCCGTCAGGACAACAGAATAGTTGAACTTTTCTAAATGGTCTTTTTTAACCTGTTCTAGGAGACTGAGATTCTGATTGCAGCTTCATTTCACACCAGGCATACTTTATGTTTGTAATGCTGTGAAACAACATGGAGCAATTGATCTTTGTTACATTAGACCTCTGTTATAAATAAAATTCTGTTTGCCTGTGCATCCATCTGTTCCACGATCTCTAAATGTCAGTGGCTCTCAACACATTTTTCATCCAAGAATCAGTAATTGGAAAATAGTCAATTTACTGCACAGCTGTATTTGTTGTTGCAGTAATAGCATATTATTTACCACTGGAAACATTTAAAGCTTTCATACTTTTCCATCAGAGAGTATCCTCACAAATCCCTAATCTATTTATTTAATTTTCTCTAGATTTATATAAATATTGAAAAAGAGACGCCTTTCTGTATGCTTAAAGCACCTTGGGCATAGCTTAAGTCTACATTGCAAACAGAAACTGAAAGGCATAGCAGTCTGCGTCTCTCTCCCCAGGAGCAAACTAGACAGCTCAGAAAGTCACATTTCTCTTTCACTCACCCATTAACAGTTTGCTCCCTTGACCATTCACTTTGTTTATCTCTGCACCACCTACTAAAACTGTTTCAAATGAGTGAATAAATTGTTAAGAAGTAGGGCATTTCACAGAAACATACAGCTGTACGATAGAGTGTGTGTTATTAAAATTGGGATGATCGAAAGGTTCATGAAATGTATTTTGCAATAGCTTGGAGTGTAAGACTGTGATGGCTGCACTGGTCCTAGTGGCTGAGGTTGTCTGGCTGACTAGTTACAACTGTAAAGGGCAGATTGGAAAGTAGTTCCTTCCCAATGCAGTTTAGTTTAATCGGTAAAAGATGATACCTTGGGTAATTGTAGAGTTCAAAGCAGTGAAACCTTCTTGGTTTTGGTTATTCACTGTGAGTCCTTTGCATATGAGAATGATCACCAGCAAAGCTTTGACATTTTAAGAAATGAGGCAGGGTAGGTGATTCAGCCACTGTGGTTCTCAGTTTTAACATAGAATCACAGAATGCCTTTTTACTCTATGGAATATGATTTAAATGAATGTTGTTAGAATAGACAGAGGGATTGAAAGACATGGCTGCTTTTGCAGACTAAGAATATAATTTGGAAAAGGACGAATGTAATACCTTGATTTAGTTTTACTTAGGCATAGAACATCTCCTGTTTAAGTGGGATGTGGCCTAGCAAGTTGTCGTGTGACTTGGCTGCTTAACTCAGCGACTGCAACGACTCCTGTCTGTAAAGCGGTACTCAGATCGTGTGTCATCACTCCTGTTTTGACTGTTCACCCCCCAGAATAATCTACATTGTAAGGATTTTAATTCAGAAATTTAGGTTTTTGTAAAATCTGCAGTATGATTTGTTAATAGAAATCGAAGAACTCAGTCAACTTGATAGAGTTCCACAGATATATTTTTGCTACTTTTTTCTTTTGTTTGGTGTTTGAGTTCTGGATAGATAAAACAATTCTTGAGTTCTTTCTGACAGATAAACAGAGGTCACATGACAACTGAAGCAAAGAGGGCTGCCAAGATGGAAAAGAAGCTGAAGATCTTGCTTGGTGGTTATCAGTCTCGGGCTATGGGCCTCATCAAGCAATTGAATGATTTGTGGGACCAAATTGAACAGGCACATCTGGAGTTACGTACGTTTGAGGAACTGAAGAAACATGAAGATGCTGCAATCCCTCGGAGACTGGAGGTGGGATTCCTAAATGTAACATGTTAGGTCAAATACAGGCACTTTGTGGAAAAGATGTTTTTTGAAGGCTCTGAGTTTCACAGCCTGAGTTTGTATCAAGTTTTTAATGGTCTTTTATAATTATACTTTTGGCTATGACCCGACTCCTCTGCTGTTCATTTCAATATCAAAGATTCTGTGATACATATATTAGAAGCTGGGACTAATCTACTAGTGTGTTCTTTAAATTTGTTTTTATTCTATTTCCTTGTGTGGTTTATTTTCTTAATCTTCTACAATGCGAATCAGAAGAAGTTCCATATCTATCTTAATTTAGCTTGTCTTGTTTTTAATTACTGTCAGAACTTAAGGTAGATCTGAAACTTGTCTAAAGCCTTCTACTTCCTTAAAAGTCAATGGACCAAATGCCAACATATGCTACAGGAGATTCTCCTTTCTTTTCGCATGTTAATTATATTACTCCCTGAACCTAACATTGTCATTGGACTTGCAGATGGGTGCACTTTTGGTAAGCCAGTACTGAAATTGAGTTATTGTACTGATTTAAACATGGGTCTCTGTTTCAGAAGCTGAGCAGTTGTTCTGTAGTTATTGTTTTGAGCCATCCTCAGTGTTCAGGCCATTTGCTTGTGGTCCTGTTGCTAACTAACAACATTTACATGTGGAGCTCCTGATAATGCCACCTGCCTTACTGGCCTCTAACTTGTTGGCATGGCTTTTAAGAAGCAAGAGAGCTCTTTCTCTTAAGCAGCCTTAACTTCAGCCAGGAACTAGCAGAAATAGAGTCTGAGATACATGAAAACAGTGCCTCAGACCCACTTCTCTTAGTTAAGGATCTCCAGGATATTATATGCTTTATTTGACTAACGAGTCAGCCCTCAACCAAGATGTAGTCTTAGGCTTGTTGCTTTCCAAGAAACAAGTACTCATCTGAATGCAATTTTTCCTTGAGTCTCAGATCTTCCCAATCTCTTGCTAAAAAAAAGATAAAATATATCCATTCTTAAAACTGGTCTCATGAAGACTGTTTGTAAATGCTCATAGATGTGTTTGCAAATTCAGAAGTGATTGTTTTAGTGAAAGTTAACAGTAAAAATGTATTAAATAGCTTGATAGCTACTAATAGCACCTGGTATTAGTAAATGGGACTTTACGTGGGGATAATCCTCAGAATACATTTACTGCCTCTCCCGAAACAAAAGTGAAGGGAGATGAAATGAACTAGCAACTGGCAGTTTTAGAAGAAGCAGTAGTTCTTCATGCCTTGTGTACTTAGTAGAAGAAGGCCTGTAGAAGGCTGTGTTGCAGGAAGCAGGGTTGATTACGAAGGTTACCCAAAAAATGTTTTGAACAAACTCATGGAAGAAGAATCCATGGATAACTATTAAATTCAATACTTGTGTCAAGTTTCCTATTTGGAATCTCTCCTTTTGAGGCATTTAATATTAACTGTTGTCAAAACCAGGGTAGAATACCTGACATCTGAAATAAAATAACTGTGATTCTTGATAGTCTCCATCAACTGCTCTGTTTTACATTTATATTAAAAATAAGTAATCTTAGTGATGTCTTGTCTCAGTTCTGACCCCTTCTCTGAAGGAACTAAAATATAACCCTTTGTAAAGATCTTCATCATGTGACCGTTGGAAAAACTGACTGGTTTCTTAATTATGTTTTCCTTGCAGTGTCTGAAGGAAGATGTGCAGCGACAACAGGAGAGAGAAAAGGAGCTCCAGCAGAGATTTGCTGACTTCATGTTGGATAAAGAGACATTTCAAGCAAAGTATTAAAGCACAAAATTCCATTAATCGCTGATGTAACATTTTTAAGGTGTACAGATACTTCTCCAGCAACTCTTACCTACCGTATTGCAGAAATCAAATGTAGTCTGCTCTTTGCATCGTGTCAAGTTTTGTCCATTTAATGGACTATTCAAAATGCTCTATATATGAATGGCTTTGGCCAAAATTAAAAATAGAATTGAAATGGCCAAAATTTTATTAAAAAAAAAAGAAATCACTTTGCTATGATTTTAGCCATGTCTTCATTTGCTAGGGTTATCCCATTATTCCTAGTGTTTTATCAGTCTTGAAACTTGTAAGATACATGCCTGCAGAATAATGTCTTTTGAATAAACTTGGAATGTTAAAAAATAATTAAGATATAAAATGCCTGTCTTTCAACTAAAATCGAATCCTTCCCTATCCCAGGCCTCTTGTGTTTCTGGTAGATTGTCTTTCTTCCCTTTCTTTGCTGCTGCTTTTTATTTCCCAAGGCTGTAATTTGTAGTAGGAAAGACCTGTGTGGGATAATTTCGGTCCATGTAATAATCTTTTCATGATGCCTGTTCCTTCCATCTGGTTGATGAACCTTTTTCTGCTTTTATACAGTGGGCAGAAGAGCTTGGGTAACATCACAGATCTCCTTTGGCCCAGACCTTGTAGATGATGGTTGTGGGGGCTACATCCATACTCTTACACATCACAAGCACTGGTCCTCAGCTGCTTGTTCCTTTCAATTTTTAGAATTGTCCTTTGCTCTGTTCTGGTTCTGATCAGCTCATGTCTTCAGAGCACCTCCAGGTCACAGTTTGTGAATTAGTGTAGGCCAGGGACACTGGGAATGCTCAATCACCAGTGGGGATGTGGCCAGCCCTGGTAGCTTAACAGCTGTGTCTGTGCTGTGCCAATTAGCCTGGGAGCATCCTGGGAACATAGTTTGTTTTACTACTGCAGACATGAATATTCACAAGGTTATCACTGTGTGCTGTCATTTAGGGGTTTGTGGAGTACATCCTGAACACATAGTGCTTTCGATCCTTGGTAGTGTTTTCTGTTGCTCCTTGAGAGTTGGTTACTCATACTTCATTGCCCAGAACAGCTGTGGAATGAGTTGGAGCAAAATTCCCTGATTACTACTCTCTACATTTCAACAGGTTTTAATTTTCTTGCTGCTTTGACTATTCTGAAGGGTAAGGATGGGATCGAAAGGGATGAATGAATTATTTGCTATTCTTTAAGTACTTTTCTTCTAAATCTCATCCAAAATCTTTCTCCAAGTACTGTCTAGTCAGACCACACTTAAGTTTGATGTTACTGTTGAAAATTTTGCCAGCCACTCCAAATGCTATTAATACAAGCATTTACCAGAGTCAAGCATCTCATTAGAGGATTGCTTTCGTATTTTTATCTTTGTGGAGATGTCCTTCACTTCTTCAAGTATCCATGTTCTTTCCAGCTCTTAGACTTTGGGTCTTTTGAGTAGTTGTTTGTGGAACTGCATAGGGAAAAAGGCAAAACTGTGTTCTTAACAGCACAAAATTCAGCAATTAGATACACCTAGTTGTATGCATCAACAAATTTTGCTTGTAGGTAATTGAATTTAAATGAAGACTTTGCTGTCTGCAATTTTGCCGTGTTACAGAATGTCTTTGTTTAGGCTTTGTCCTGGGGGACACTGTCAGGTTTGTGGTCCTGTGTCTGTTTATGTGCCATCCATGTTGATCAGTGGTAATGAGATTATTTTAATTTCTACTGGTCACTGGTAGGAGCAGCTACACAGCCAGCCTTGAATATCTTTCCCTTTACTCACCTAGACATCATTCTTCTGAAGTATTAATGCAATTATAGACTACATTCTTCTAGAAATGTGTTAAATATTTAAACCAGAGCACATCTGGAAAGAAGTATTAAGCATCAATCTTTTAGTAGATGGGGTATTTTAGTCTGGATGGTGATACCCAAAAGGAAAAATCACATAAATGCACATCATGACAGTTCTTGTGGTTATGTGGTAGCTAGAGATATTAAGAGAAAAGCCTGGTAGGCTTACCAATACCACAACTACAATTATTTCCTTTCTTTTTAGGGCTGCAGCAAAACCTCTTTGAAGTTTCCTGTATTTTTGACAGCTTTGGAGCAAGACAGGTATTCAAACACTCTGCCTTAGCAAATAGTTTTTAATGGCAAATTTAGAAGGACTGATAGATTACAAGAGACTTTTCATTCTTAAAACCCGTACAATTAAGCAGTTTATAGTAGCAGATAAGAATTTTTTTGCATGCAAAGCAGCAGATACAACGTGGTTATATTTGAAAGGTGTCTACAGGAGGTTTATTCAGTGTTTTCTCCAGCTCAGCTTGTTTACACAGTGCTTACACTGTTTTCCCTGTCTGTAATCAGAATTTTGATCAGAAGTTTCTGCCTATCTCAATAATGAAAGAAAACTAGTGAAAGAAAACAATGTCTCTTGCCTCACCTAAAGCTCAGTTGTACCTTGGTTTGACTTCTTCCCTGCTCTTGGCTCGCAGCCAATTCTGCTGTGAGCCAGAGACAGACGGTTTTGGTTCAGAAAGTGCAGTAAGGCCCTGTGGTGCTTCTGGAGCTCAAAGAGCTCAAGTTACTGTGCGGGTGGTGGGGCACTGGAATGGGTTGCCCAGGGAAGTTGTGAATGCTCCATCCCTGGCGGTGTTTAAGGCCAGGTTGGACAAAGCCTTGGGTGACATGGTTTAGTGCAATGTGTCCCTGCCCATGGCAGGGGGGTTAGAACTGGATGATCTTAAGATCCCTTCCAACCCTTACTACTCTATGATTCTGTCACTACTACTGGAGTCTTGGACCATTAATTTGCAGACAGAAAATATTGACAGAGGTGTGACTGTGGCACCACTCCTGCCTCCTTTTCCAGAAGTATTTCAGTGCCACAGGGCAGTAGCTTGTCACTGTCAGATGCTTGAGGTGTTTTCTGACGTCGGTTAGTCCTGGGTATCATTCACAGCCTCATTGCCCACTCTTGAGTCTTGGCACTCTTCAAACTTCACACTGGATAGCCAGTGCATGTGTCCGTTGGATACAGAGAGATGTGAATGGAGCAATAGAGCCTGGCTAGGACATCCCCAGATTATGGAATTCAGGTGTGGTAGCTTAAACAGGAGCGCTTAGGAAATTCGTTTGAATCTGAATGGTGGTAGATATCAATGCTTCCAACAGCAGGTGGTGACAGAGCTTGGGCTTTCTAGATCTCTTTCTAAGACCTAGGTCCAGTTTATGTCCAAAACAATGCTCCCTGTATCTTTGTATAATAAAGACACTGAAACACTTTGTAAATCTGATGCAGATGTTTGGTGGACACTAGAGTGTCCAGCACACCTTGACACCAAATCTTTATTTTAAGCTTCTGCTTTGGTCTTTGTTTCCAAGAACAATAACAAATATAACCATAAACACCACAAACTAGTTAACAGTTTACTGCAGTGGGTAAACCATAACCTGACAGAGTGACAGAGGTGGGATGGGGGTTGTGCTGTGTGTGTTAACAATTATTTTTAGAATTATTTAACATTCTCTTTGAGAAATTTCTTCATTTCCATTTAGCATGCCAAGATATATCTGCAAGTCTTTAAATAATTTCAGCTGATGATTTTCCTCTCTTCCTGCCATTTACATATTGGATCAATCCTGTAGCTGGATCCTGCTTCAAAGTCTGTGGAGTTGATAAGACTGTCATTGCTTCAATTTAGTTGGATACGGGTCCCTGAGAAAGCTAATAGTACAGTAGCATTAAATTATAACAGCTGAGTGTTTTATCCATATACACAGGCAACAAAAATCAAGTGTGAGCTGGAGGTAAGGGGGAGACTTTTCTAAGGCACAGGAGGTTCCCTATGAGAAATCCAACAGAGCTGGAGTCAGCTCTTCAAAACGTGGCAAATCTACACTGAAACGTGCACTCTTTTGATGTTGTAATTAGTCACTCCAGCTGGCAATGGCCAAGATACACTCTAGTTCTCTGGCTTCCTTAAGTAGAGACTTAAGCAGTGCCAACAGAAGTAGCATCTTGTCTTTGGCTGTTGCTGCTTGTTCTGCTTTTGCATCCTTGTTTGCTGGTGCAAATGCTGGAGCAGCCACATTTGGTTTTAGCTATGTTGATCCACCTTAGTTGTGCAATTCGCTGTACAGATGAGTTGGGCCAGTTTTCGAGGTAGGAAGTGCAACAGAAGGTCATAGTGAGGCAGAACTGCCTCTGTCGGAGGCTATCCCACTTCATTGTCTGCTTAAAGTGACTGTGAAACATGGCCTGCAGTGCTTCAAGGCAAGTAGCTAACACGAGGCAACCACCCACAATTAGGCACTGTAACTGATGCAGCTGGATCTGAGCCCCTGATGATAAATGCTGGAGATTCATGGGTTTTTGCAAACATGGCTTGAACATAGATTTCTAAATAAAATGCATCCAAACCCATGTCTGAACTTTTTGTTTTGGCTGCAAACTAGCTAGCAGTATCTTTAACTAGTGTGTGAACTTTGGCTTGCCTTCGATATCCCAGGACACTGATGTTGCTGGAGAAGATGACATTATTGTGGTCTGGACTTAATCTGCCTCACATTCATCTTGGGAATCCAGCTTGCAGTTATCTTCCATACTGTGGGTTCAAAGCAGCACCTGTCTTCCAAGCCAGATTTAAAAGTGAAGTATCAAATAGCATTTCCTCTGTTTTCTTAGTTGAGTGAAATGCATGTTGAAAAATAGCCAGATACTCATCTAAAAGCAAAGTATCCTTATAACTGTTTCCAGACCTGTACTTTCTGCCTTTCTAGGACCCCAGCTCATACCTTTGCTTATGAACAACAGAACACCTGGTTCTGCTGGTCTTGAAGACTTAAACTCATGTTAACTCACATGGGAGTGAGATCGGACCCTGATTCAGAAAAGGACTCAAAAGATGTACTTAAAATGTATGTAAACCAAACCAATCCATCCCTCTATCTCGCTGAGTACATACAATTGTCCCACTGCTTTAGAAGTTCAACCTGTTCTCTAAGCACTTTGTCGAATCAGGGTGTTAATAACTGCAGCAAAGGGGAGTAGCAGGGAATAAAAAGGAACTTCACTTTTTGGTTGCATACCGGCACTGTGAGTCTCTCCTCTTCTCTCCAACTAGCCTATGGCTCATTAATTTTTTGATGTATTTAAATGAGGTGGCTTTAACCAATTCCTGCTGCCTCAGGCATAACTGTTATCCTCACAGTAGGTGAAAAGGTAAAGAAGTGGGTGCAAGCAGTGTTTTACAGCATCAATTCTGCTGCTGGTATGATTACTCATAGTAGGTTTGATTGTTTGCCAGTTGTTAGGGGGTGTTTTCTGGTTTGGGATTTTTGTATATAATTTATTAAGGGATGCCTTAGTGTCAGTGTTAGAAAAATCTTGCTTTCAAGTTAAAGGTTTTTCACATATCAGATTAGACAAGGTCTGCCTCATTAGATCACTTTCAGATTTCCAAGTTACAACCGTGGTTCTGATGTATTTGGATTCCTCAAAGATTCCTCAGAGGAAATGAAAGTACCTCTTTTAAGATCATTTATGTACATTGAAAGCATTTACGAATTGTGACGTGAGGAAACACAGACTATTTTATTACTTATTCAAGTCATATATCAGATCTTTTGCCAAGTACATGCTACTGGTAAATGCCTCATAGGATCAGACAAACGTGTGTGTTAGGTTCCCCTCTTCTCCTCCTACTCCCTCTCGTTCCCAGAAGAGAAACTTGGGGTCTATTTTGTATAATTATCATGCCAGTAGCATTTTAAAGCATGTTATGCAGCATAGGTGAGACTGTGGACCCAGTGAAGCCAATGGGAGATTTGGCTTCAACTTCAATGAAGCTGAGATTTCCTTCCCTCTCCTCTCCTGTCTGCATTTGATGAGCATTTCTGTCGGGAGAAGAAAGAGATCCTCTTTTGAAAAATAGTCAGAGATGCTTAATAAAACTGAATGAGCCAGCCAGGATTATGTTTTTAGCTCTATGGCCAGCAAAATCTATTCCAGAGCTAATTCTGATTAAAACGACTGTATTCACTGGTTGAACCTCAGACACAAAGGCACCCCTGGAGTAATTCAGCTGTATGATTTTTATTTTAATTAATTATTGCACTGATCTTCATTATATCTGGCCCTTGTATAAAGCATTGATTTCAAAGCTGTCTCCCTCTTATCTATTAATGTTCATTAATTATCTTAGGTCTTGGGCAAGACCATCGCTGCAGCTGGATCCTAAAAAAAGACTGAGTTTGCTGGCCACATTAATTAATCTGCATGGCAGACCATAAAATGATATAAATAAAAGTTAAATTATTTCATAGATTGTGTCCCCCCCACACTTTTCTTTCTTAATTCAAGCTCAACTAAATCAATCTTTAGAACAGAACAGGCTAGCCCCTCCTTGGTCCGTGCTCCTACCAAAGCACTTTCAAGGGTTTGGGAAAAGGAAGGGTCTTTCGTTAAACCATATAGGTGAACACATATACATGAAGTCTTGAACTCTCGAACTAGAATCTCATCTCCCTTTTTCAGCTGGTTTACTGAATGATGTTCTCCCTTCAAACCATGCTGCTTCTATGTCCTTAGCTCATCCTGGTTACAACAGTGACCTCAGATACTTTCATTAACTTTTGTCCTGGCGTTTTACTTAAAAAGAAACAATGCTGGTCTTCTTGTTTTAAATTTAGAGCATACAGCTCTATAGCACCCAACATACGAAGGACGTGGAGCTCTTGGAGCAAATCCAGAGGGGGGAAAAAAGGTGTTCTGAGGGCTGGAGCATCTCTGCTCTGGAGACAGGCTGAGAGAGCTGGCTTATTCAGCCTGGAGAAAAGAAAGCTCCAGGGAGACCTGAGAGCAGCTTCCAGTGCCTAAAGGGGCTGACAAGAAAGCTGGAGAGGGACTTTTGACAAGGGTTTGGAAGGACAGGACAAAGGGGAAGAAGTTATTCCCTGTGAGGGTGCTGTGGTGCCGGCACAGGGTGCCCAGAGAAGCCGTGGCTGCCCCATTCCTGGCAGTGCTCAAGGCCAGGTTGGACAGGGCTTGGAGCAACCTGGTCTAGTGGAAGGTGCCCCTGCCCATGGCAGGGAGTTAGAGCTGCATGAGCTTTAAAGTTTCTTCAAACCCAAACCCAGAAGCAGTGGTGAAAGAGGAGATCCTTTAATACTTATGTGCCCAGCTCTCAGAGATCGATGGATCCTGTGTGCCTTCAAAATCGCTCTGAGGTCTCAGTTCTGTGGGCTAAATCCCAAAGGTATTGCTTTGTGGTGCATCTTCACATCTAAACCCAGCCTTGGGCTTTCTGATGTTATAGAAACATTGCTTTAGAGGGTCCTAGCCAGTTTCTGTACCTGTAGCAGATGTTTAGTCACACAAGTGTGTCATTTCTGTGTGATAAAGTGCCTTTCCAGAGGACATGCCAAACCTCCAGCACTGTTAGGAGTATGAAGGTCCAGACTTTTGGTAACAGAGATCAACCATCCAACATCACCATATTGAATGGAAAACATCCAAATTCCAGTAAAGGCAGATTTTTTTGGCTCTGGGCTCTTGCCTGGTTTCTAGATAGGAAGGTGGGAGTAGGTGGCCATCCTGTACCTCATGAATGTATTGTACAGAGAGAAAATGAGGCTCAAGGATGGTATTTTATGTATTTCATGCTTGCTGTAGCACATTGTGTGGATTTTATTCTGTCATTCTTAACAATGTCAGTGCTATCAATATCCAGGCAAAAAGTCCTTCAACTTAGTGTTAGCACAAAAAATCCCTCCTAACTCTAAATCACATTAAACTGGGGGTGAACATAATCATGGGGGCAAGGATAGAACAGTGAATCCAGTTTCCCAGTAGGTCCTGTAAAGTATTGTTGACAGCAAACCAACCCCTCCAGCACTATATTTAACTTCCTTTTATTGCAAATACCTCTTGGTTAACAGCAAGGCTCTGTTTTAATTTTACAGTTACCCAGTGACCACAGGACGCAGATTGTGCATCACCAGAGAATGCACAAGCGTCTGCCTGCCTTCCCCTGTTCCGGCAGCAATGAGTGATCCCAGGAGCACAGCCAAGCCAATGCAGCCACGCAAGGGGCGGTTGTGACAGTGATTGAGGAAACTGCTGACTCAGCCAGAAGAGCAAGGGTTTGCAGCAGAAGCTTGAGCCAGGCACACACATGTCCTGTGAACACCAAGCAAAAGATAATCACAAATAATGATGAAGACTTGTCCAGGAGAGGTCAAGAGATGCCGGTTGGTTGGGAGGCACCTACTTACCTACTAGGAAGTCCTTTCCAGCAGGACAGCAGGTTACCAATCCTCTGGTATTGTAAGGGACAGAATTCTCTAAATGACTTCTTTGCCTTTGGAATGCAGATACTGAGTGATACCTCCAAATTCTTGAAGCATAAGGATGAATGTAGTCACATCCACTTACACTGCAAACTGGGGTTGGGTTATGCTGTACCTGGCACTTCTGGGGACACTTTGGCTTGTGCAAGCCATGGTGGCTTTTAGACTAGAAAGGAGCCTCCAGCCTGGGCCAGTTCTGTGACATGTTTGTGACAAAGAAATGAGGGGGCCTAATGACTGTAGATAGCTTTGCGGGCCAAACTAGCGAAATTATTTGCAAGTTACATTTGCAAGCACTTAAGTTTTCCTCTTGGAGTAATCAGTGTACTTGGGCTATTTCTGCTGTCTTCAGGAACACAAATCCAGCACCTCTGTCCCACTGGTTTCAAGGAGAAACCTGTCTGGACACTACTGAAGAGAGCTTTTGGCGCAAAAGGAAAGTTGCCTTAGGAAACTAGCTGAAATGCTTTACAGGAATTTTAACCTTTCATAAATCTGATCTTTGGTGGCCCAAGTAACCAAGGTCAAAGCCAGAGGGAGTGTTTTAAGGAGGCTTGAACATCTTCCTTCAGAATTTGATATTTGACATCCAACCAGACTGAATCAGTAACAGGTTGATAGGTAACCACATGGGAAAAAAACACATGCCACAGACTGAGCTGCCTGACACAGCACATACAAGATCTTATTTTGCCAAATTTGCTTCAAGAAGGGTAGATTCCCCAAGAATCCATTAGACCCTTCCTGCATTAGTGGTGTGGATGACACCAGATTACTATGACCCACCTTGCTGAGATCTTTGTTTAGCTCTTATAGCCCTGCTCATTGGTTTAGCTTGTTGGAAGGGTCCTGTGCCTATTGCTGGCAATGTCCAAAGGCGATCTTCAAACGCAGGCTCATGTAACTGCTCGTGAAGACAGTCAGCAGCAAGGATCAGTCTTTCCCCACCAGTTCTGTTGGTTTAGGGAGCAGAAGCCTGAGAACAGCTGCACAGCGGCTGAGAGCCTGTCACAGCCCACAGCTGGAAGCAGTTTTCTTGCAGAGGCTCAACGCAGCTTCCAAGCCCCAGGGTGGAAGGAGGATACAGCAGGGAAGTGGGGCAAAATGAAGGAAAGAAGGGAGACGAGCTGTAATGAAGCACACACATGTGTATGTGTGAAGGGATGACCTGACACATGAGATGTGTGCCAGCAAAATTCAGAAAAAAAGCAAAAAAAGTGTGTCCTGATGGTTTTCTGCTCCTGTCACACGTGCAGGGCTGACCTCAAATGCCTTCTCTCTGGCATCACTGCACTCCAGAGATGATGGGACTCGGATGACGTATTTGGTCCTTGGCCATTGCTGGCTCAAGCTCCTCAGCAGAGTACTTGGCCCAGTGAAAACCAAGAGCAGGGGCAGCTGCAGCTGGAAGAGACTCAACCCCATAGCTCTCCGCTGGAAAGCAATGCCTGGACCAGGAGCTGCCCAGTTTTGCACTACAGCAACAAGGCACTCGGCTCCTCTCCTCCCCACACCAGGCAGGCAGGAGCACTTCAAGGAGGAGGTTAGAAGACTCTAGTTGGTTTTGTCTATGTTTATTATATCCACTCACTGATAAACTAAAATTATCTGAGCAGTCCTTGGACCTGGGTGTAGAGTCCAGAGCTGCTTGCTTCGTGCTGCCTGCCCCAATGGGGTTACAGTCTTCCTTTGCAGTGCATGGCCACATGTGCCAGAAAACTAATCTACTCCTGTCCCTGTCCCAAAGGTAGTGTATGGCTATGCCCTTATTAAATTCCTTCTTCCAGGATGATAACTATGTTAGTAATTAGTCCTGATTCCTGCTGACATCTGAGGAAAGCTTGAGAATTGATGGATTAAAGGGAGCATCCTACCAGATGGAAAATACAGATTGCTGGGTCCAGCACTTGTGGCCCTGTGCTGCAACTGCTTATTGGAAAGTAGGCAAGAAAGAGCTGCTCTCTCACCCCAAAAGTGACAAGGTGATGGAACACTCTTTTGTGGCTGAACTTCCTACCCTGTGGGATGCAGAACCACATTACACATCTCACTGCCATCGCTTTCAGAATGTACAGACCCAAACCCATCCTCCCTGGGCTGGCTTGCGCTTCCCTGATGAAGAAACAGCCATCAGCAGTCCCTGACCACCTCATCAGATACTGTCATGGCCACAGCCTAATGCCACCAGATAGGATAGCATGACTAATTCACGGTAGACTCATCTCTTTTAAAAGATATTTTTTTACCATAGTGAAACAGCTGCAACTGTTGAAGCAAAGGAGTGCAGTGACATTTTTCTGACACTGCTTAAAGGTTTCAGATGGTTTCGAGCGTGTCTAACTCACATTTTAAAATGTTCCTTTTTTTCTCTCAATACTATCAACCTGTTTGCTTAAGGCTCTCACTCTGAGAGCTGACTAATTTACTTCCCTCTGCACCAGTCTTCATTAATAGAATATTCCAAGATTTTGAGCCAGCAGATTCCCTCTCTCCTGCAGGAGAGGAGATGGGACTCACTTAAACTACCAGTGCTGGTTTTTGTAAGCCCACCATTTGCCAAGAACCCCCCTGGGGCTAAGCTTCTGGATTCTCCTTCCTTCTGTATCATTATTTGAGGCCTGTGGCAGGAGGACACAGACCCGTCAGCTGGTATTTCTGTGGTATTCCAGTGGGCAGCACCACTGCTGCATTTGAAGCTCTCAAACTGCATGAAGATGGTGACAACACTCCCTGTGAGACTACAGTGGCCTCTTTGCCATGAAAAGTTGTTCTTACAATCATAGAATCATAGAATAGTTAGGGTTGGAAAGGACCTTAAGATCATCTAATTCCAACCCCCTGCCATGGACAAGGACACTTCACACTAAACCATATCACACAAGGCTCTGTCCAACACCACTAGGGATGGAGCATTCACAACCTCGCTGGGCAAGCCATTCCAGTATCTCACCACCCTAACAGTAAGGAATTTCTTCCTTATATCCAATCTAAACCTCCGCTGTTTAAGTTTGAAACCACTACCCATTTTCCTATCACTACAGCCCCTAATGAATAGTCCCTCTCCAGCATCCTTGTAGGCCCCCTTCAGATACTGGAAGGCTGTTATGAGGTCTCCATGCAGCCTTCTCTTCTCCAGGCTGCACAGCCCCAACTTTCTCAGCCTGTCTTCATATGGGAGGTGCTCCAGTCCCCTGATCATCGTCGTGGCCCTCCTCTGGACTTGTTCCAACAGTTCCATGTCCTTTTTATGTTGAGGACACCAGAACTGCACACAATACTCCAAGTGAGGTCTCACAAGAGCAGAGCACAGGGACAGGATCATCTCCTTTGACCTGCTGGTCACGCTCCTTTGATGCAGCCCAGAATATGGTTGGCTTTATGGGCTGTGAGTGCACACTGAAGCCGGCTCATGTTCATTTTCTCATCGACCAACACCCCAAGTCCTTCTCTGCAGGGCTGCTCTGAATCTCTTCTCTGCCCAACCTGTAGCTGTGCCTGGGATTGCTCCAACCCAGGTGTAGGACCTTGCACTTGGCATGGTTAAACTTCATGAGGTTGGCATCAGCCCACCTCACAAGTGTGTCAAGGTCCCTCTGGATGGTATTCCTTCCCTCCAGTGTATCAACTGAACCACACAGTTTGGTGTCATTGGCAAACTTGCTGAAGGTGCACTCAATCCCACTGTCCATGGCACCAACAGAGATGTTGAACAAGACTGGTCTCAACAACAATCCCTGAAGGACACCACTGGTCTCCATTTGGACTTTGAGCCATTGAGCACGACTCTTTGCATACAGCCATCCAGCCAGTTCTTTATCCACCAAGTGCTCCACCTATTAAATTAATGTCTCTCCAATTTAGAGACAAGGATGTTGTGTGGGACAGTGTCAAATGCGTTGCACAAGTCCAGGTAGATGGCATCAACTGCTCTACCCCGTCCATTAGTTCCATAGCCCCATCGTAGAAGGCCACCAAATTGGCCAGGCAGGATTTCCCCTTAGTGAAGCCATGCTGTCTGTCACCAAGCACCTTGTTGTTTTTCATGTGCCTTAGCATGCCTTCCAGGAGAATCTGCTCCAAGATTTTGCCAGGCACAGAGGTGAGATTGTCTGGTCATCTAAAGCCATGAAAATGCTGCAGAGGTGAAGTTCATCTCCTTGTCCAAGCTAATAATCCAAGGGCTGGAAACCTCAGAATGCTAAGGGTATCAAGGAAATGGGCAATAATACTCATGTGCATGCCCCCTACATGGGGAACATGTCCCACATGGTAGGGTGAAATTCAACCTTCCGAACCTCACTCTAAGATTGAGGGTCCCCTCCACACAGAGCCTAGGCACATGGTCTATGCCCAATGAACACATGCTAATAAATGCCATGCACATGCTGAAGGACACCTTGAGCAAAACAATGGGTTTTCCCTGATTTCTGAGTCCTGGTGTGTTGTAAGATTATGTCTGCCCTGCAGCCATACCTAGAATATACACAAGCCGTTTTCAGCCCCATCAGCAATACTCCATATCCACAGCCTCCTGAACTACATCTGTGTGTCCTTTAAGACAATGCCAGACACCTACTTCCCTAGCTGCGTAAATACTGCAGAGGTACTAAATATAGCATCAGATCATTTCTCAAAATCACATTTTTGCTTCAACGCTGAGGCTAGAAAATGGCAAATAGGATGCAGGGTTTGGCTCCACAATATTCATTGTTGTCATGAGTCATGAGTTATTTTTATCTTTCTTGTAACAGAAAATAATGGCTGCAGCAATTAATCTCTGTCTGTTTTGACAATGCCTGGCCGAAACACATTATATTCTTTCATAGAGACAAAGAAGAGAAGCACAACAACATCATGCATGCAGTTTGGTATTCAAGTCTTTTCTTTATGTTTGTATTTCCACATGTCTTTAAAATATGCTTATGTACTGTACTGAATGTATTAAAGAAAGTCAAAAGAAGCAACAAGCGATATTACACAGGTTAGCTGCACAGACAGAAATCTTTGTTTTGAAGTTCAGCCACTTGTGAAACAAGAACTAATCAAATTATAACAAAGGCAAAATTAATTTGAGTCTTTTCAAGAGGATCCAAAGAGGAAGCACCCAATCCCAGTGGAGGATTTAACTCTGCCAAGATCCTTCCAACTTTATTAGCTAATAGTTATTTCTACAGAAAAATATGTTGCAAGCAAGCACTCCCCCAACTGTACTTTTGTTTTTCTACAGAACTGGTTGAGCAATTTAAAGATTTATTAGTGGAAAATATATTAATGAGGCATTTGAGGAGAAACAACCAAAACGTCAGTGAGTGGGATTTCCATGAAATATCTTCAGGGTGTATGTTTGCCTTGTACACAGCTTGCAGAAGCCCAGGGCTCCTATGGGGTAATGACTGTACCAAAAACTCTGGAAACAAGTATTTTTGCCACCCAGCATGCCTAAAGGGAAATAACAATTTACACTAGCAGTCCAGAGCTACTGATAGCAACTCATCTGTAAGCTGAAAGGACCAAGTTCAGGTTACCCATAACTGTTGGGGTAGCAAAATACTTCTGCACAAAACTGCTCATCCCATAAGCATAAATTATGGTTTCTTGTCCCTTCATATGAAACATCATGTTCTTGTGGTCTAACGGATATGAGCTAGACAAGCCTGTCTAGTAAACTTGCCATTTTATGACAGTCTCTCATGGGACTTCTACAAACATATACTAAAATAAGAAACATCCATTTTCAATGCCCTCTACTTACAACTAATATACTATCTGAACTATCCTGTCACCTTTATTCTTATTATTAAGCTTTTCTTGCAAGGACCTATAAATCAATAAGTAGACTTGTCCTTAACTGCTCAAAATCTGTTGCACAAAAGGACATTAGTATAACTCCATGATTTTTAAGATCTCAGAAAAAATCCTCCAAGTCTGTTACAGCAGTAAATGTGATGCTTTTGCTTCTGTCAAACTTTGTAAAAGTGAGAGGAAAAAATAGTTTATAGCATTGTCCAGGCCTTTCATTTTTGTCTATCAAAACAAAAAATCTATTTTTGAGCTGCCTTTTTTTTTCTACCTATGGGAAAAGCTTTCATGCCACATATTCAAAGTTCTTCCAGTGCTGGGATATCTGTATTTGTGTTGAAGATAAACAGTGACAAATTTATCTTATTTCCAATTTACAGAGATTTTGGACTGATGTGTTTCCTGGAGTTTCATGGAACTGATGTGTTTGATAGAGTTCAGAAGATATTTTTGAACTGTTGCAGGAAAATATACAAGTATTTCCTGAATTTGTTTCTTCTTACCCCATAGTTTACATGAACTGTTCAGCAAAGGGAAGCAAAAGCTGAGTTTCAACCAAACCCAAACCAATACAGAGCTTCTGGTGGAAACCATGTTGGGATTAAATGATTTCCTTTGGTTTCCATCCAAAACCAAGCTGAACGTGGATTTCTGGGTTGAGTTTCACTTTGAATTTTTGGGTTTATTCAGTTATGAAGAATTAAGTGAAACTTGGGAGGTTCAAGCCCTCATTGAATGATCCTGAAAAACGATCTGCAAAACCCCTTGCTATGGAGTCCTATTTCATACCTTTGATCTCTGTGGATGCTGGGAGCAGCATTAGCGTCTCTTCCAACCTATAAAAAACAGGCAAGTGAAGCCACTGAATTTTTATGCAGAGACTTAGATATCCAAGAGACAATATCTAATCCCAGTCACCACCCTGGAGCCAACTGGAAAATAGGAAATCCTGGAGTTCACCATTCTCCCAGATAGGATCCATCAAAGCCAGTGGGTACCACCCTGAGCGTGCCATGGACCTACTGAGAAATATAGAGAAAGGCAGACAACTAGAGATCCTGCTAACTTCTTCCTCTAGCAATATGAAAGTGTTACCTTCCTCAGCTTCCAGGTTGTGCTGAAATCACAAACATTGGTCTCTGTGCTTCCCATCATAATCAGGATGATCTATGAGATCCCAGCTATGTGCCATAGCTGTCACTGAGCAGCCCACTCCAGCTGATGGGAGCACTATGGCAATCACTGAGCTGCCTGACCATCTAAGCACTAGGTATTTTGCTTTTGATTATCTACCCATCTACACCCTGGGGTGTAATCCAATGTGTGCCAGCTCTTGCAGGAGAGATGGTGCAAGAACTTCCTGTCCCACCATTTTGGATCTTCATAGCTTGCTTTTTAATTGGTGTAATTTCAGTGATCTGACTTTAAGCCTGACCCATACAAGCTTGTGTGATGAAACTGGGGAGCAGTCAAATGAATCATAAGTTGAGTGGCTTCTGGGGGAGAAGAAGCCCTTGGAGCTACTGCCTTTCCCAAAATACCCACAGGTACTACTGTTGGACCCTCTTGTAGATCATAGAAACATGGAATAGTTAAGGTGGAAAGGACCTTAAGATCATCCAGTTCCAATATGTGACACGTCTCCCAGTTAAGTCATCTTTATGGGGCACGTATTTCCTGCTCGTGTTTTTGTTTTCTTCTCCCTCTTTAAATACTTCCTGGCTTCGGTTGTTTGTGATTGAATTCCCTGGAGCCTTTACAATCTTGGAATCCCTCCACTTCTATAACTTGATTTTACTGTTTAGAAGAAAGTTTGATTATCTACTCCCCCCCCAAAAAGAGAGAGAACAAAGGAGGGGGAAAAGTCCTATTCACCCACCAACAGAGAAGCAAGATATAAGAAGATGAGATTATTCTTATTCAACTATTCATAGCATTGGACTGCATTTCATTTCAGTGTCTGCACAGGCCTTTGTAGCAGCCATCTGATTGAACATTACTTATACTGCGTATTATATGCACTAATGAGAAAATGATTCTAAATTGCCCCTAGGGATGGTTATGATTAAACTATTTGCCTTCACTTCCTCTACTAAATTAAAGCAACCAAAAGAAAGAGAAAAAAAAGAAAGATTCAATCTGGAAAGCAGTCAGAATAATGGTTTGGTAGCGTTTCTGAATTCCTAGGAACATTTTTACTCCTAAACCTGGTGATTGGCTGTATGTTTCATCCCGCAATTTGAAGCTAAAGCTGTGGCAAATATGTGACATGAAGAAACATTTTGGAGAGCTGAACTGGGCATGATTTTCTGTGTTTTCAACCAGTCTGAAGCCCTGATCAACTTAATTGCTCACAACTGAAGCTGCTAAAACCCTCTCTGCCACTGAGGAGCTCCTCTGAGGCGTCAGATCTCTGTCTCAGAAGAGCATTTCAGAAGCTCACATACATGGAGCCTCATTCAGACATTTTATTTAAACTCTTAAATCTTTTGAGCTTTGTATGAATAAACAAGCCCCTGAAATGCAGTCCATTCTTGCTGATCAGAGTTTGCAAGTGTTTTTTACAGGAAAGAAAAAAAACCCAAAAGTCATTTGTGTTTCCTTTGGCCTTTTTAAACACAGCAGGATTTGGGGAGAGGAGAGCAATGTTACATTGTGCATGTGCCTGTGTGTGCTCAAGCACTGGGACTTTAATGGGACTTATACATGGTTATCCGTACATGCCTGTTGAATTACCTAATGAATTAATTAAATGTGTGCAAACTCCATGGGGCAAATTGCCAGGTCACACAGCCTCTGAAGTGCTAGTTAAAATATCTGAACTGACAGCTCCCAAATTGGAGTCCATGTCCCTCCCTGGTGGTCCCTCTAAAGATAACTAAGCATGGAGTTTAGAGACCTAAGAGAACAACCAGAAGTCTTGCTATAGAGGTACTAATAATGTCACATCACAGCTTTCAACAATGTTTCCCTTGTTTTATTCTTTATATATCAGAGGCACATGAAAAAAAATATTGTAAGCTTATCTATATGATACCAGAGATGAAGACATGGTTCTTCAATAACACAGGATAAGAACTTGCTTTTGCTTTCCTTTGGTCATGAGGAAAGTCATGAAGGGACATTTTACAAGGGCATGCAATGATAGGACAAGGGGGAGTGGCTTAAAATGAAAGAAGGTAGATTTAGATTAGATATTACGAAGAAGTTCTTTACTGTGAGGGTGCTGAGGCCCTGGCACAGGTTGCCCAGAGAAGCTGTGGCTGCCCCATCCCTGGCGGTTTTCAGGGCCAAGTCAGATGGGGCTTTGAGCTACCTGGCCTAGTGGAAGGTGTTTCTGCCCATAGCAGGGGGCTGGAACTAGATGATCTTTAAGGTTCCTCCCAACCCAAATCATTTTATGATTCTATGAAAGTATAAATGAGTAATTCAGATGCAGATATCTGTACCAGTGACATCTGAAGCTGGGGGAGTTTTCTGGATAACAGTCCATTTTTCTGGGCAGCTCCAGGCTCAAAGCTCTCTTGGGTGCCAGTCAAGAACTTGGCCCAGTGCTTGCATTAACACAGACGGTTACTGGGATTTATTCACACTGCTTAATCTGAGGTGGACTACGTTAGGGACCTGAGGTCCACATCACTGAGGTCCCAGTCTTTGCCAAGATCATAGGTATTTAATTAATCTGTTCCCTTGAAGGAAGACATTTCTGTCCACATAGTCAGTGGTGCAAGAAAAATACCTTTGAAAGTCTTATGGGGAACACAAGTACCCACAAACAGCCCAAACCACAAGCACTCAACCTTCCTACACAAGGTAGACAGGCTTTTCCCTTTAGAG
Source organism: Melopsittacus undulatus (assembly GCF_012275295.1). NCBI lineage: Eukaryota > Metazoa > Chordata > Aves > Psittaciformes > Psittaculidae > Melopsittacus > Melopsittacus undulatus. The sequence continues at coordinate 18,020,362 of NC_047529.1, forward strand.
GTGCGCATTGATGCTCACCATTAACTACCCAAAGAAATGTGCATCTTGGTGACAGAAACATCTGCAATTATGCTTTTAAATGACTGAATAAGACAGGATTCAGGCTACCTGTAAAGAAATGAAACAAGGTCTACTATCATGTATTCAACTGATATGCAGGTCTGTGAACCACAGGTCACAGAGTCCTGCCATGTGCAATTCTATGCATGTGTGGAGTGGGGTATTTCAGTAGAAAGAGAGAGAGGGAGGAGGCAGGCTCTTCTGGACATATGCATTAAATCCGAGAAGCTGTCCCTTAAAACTCCTGGCCTTTTGTGCAGGAAGAATGTGGCTTTGGTGGCAGGAATACATTTTCAACTGACCCCATGCTCAAACCCAAAGGCAAAGTCTTCTTTGTTTCCTCCCCACACTGCTCCCCCCCTATAACTGGAAGGTTATGTGTTTCTTAGCTACTGGTCAGACTGGAAGTGCCTGCCAAGAAGCTTTCAGGGAATTTCCTCACTATGTAACAAATTTATGAGTCATATGAAAATCTGGGAAATGATTCAACCAGCTGTCTTTAGTTGACTCAAAGATTTTTACAACACCTCGGTGCCTCATCTTTGATTTGAGCCAGCAGAATGGTTTATGGTAACATCAAATGGTCTTATGTTCACTTGAAGGATGCTTCCTACTACCCAAAAAAAGAAAGAAAAAAAAGCTGAAATGAGCCCACCACTAGGTGAATGGTGCACAGAGCTGCTATAGTTACTCACTATGAACTGACGAATGTGGCCGGGCTGCTGCTTCCTTCCAGGATGGCTGCAGAGGTGGCTGTGTCATGGTTTAAAACCAGTTGTCACCGAGCTATGCAGCTCAGGTGCTGCAGGTACAGCCTTTGTTCATGGCAGAGACCAGGCTTGCAAAAGCTTTTGTTCAGTTTCTGGGCATATTCATGGTCAACCAGCTATTTCATAGAATCATAGAATAGTTAGGGTTGGAAAGGACCTTAAGATCATCTAATTCCAACCCCCTGCCATGGGCAGGGACACCTCACACTAAACAATGTCTCCCCAGGCTCTGTCTAACCTGGCCTTGAACACTGCTGGGGATGGAGCATTTACCACTTTTAAAGGATTCTGAGCAGATTTTGACTGAGCAGCACCTCAGTTAAAGCTGGGGAATGTTGTTAGTTTTTATCTTTTCATCCCGCAGTCTCAGGCATTGCCTTCAAAACCTTGTATTCTGCTGAACAGATAGGGATCCCAGCCAAACAATCACTGAGCAGCCTTTGGAGCATACTTCACAGGGGAATCACACAGCTATGACTCAGGGCTGGGCAGAAGGGGAATATGCCCTCCCAGCCACACTTCTGAGGTACTCTTTGTCTTCTCTCCAAAGAGTGGAACTTGCAGCACATTATTTGCCCAGGAAGCAGAGCCTTAGGTTGCCTCTGTCCCAACTGAGGGCACAAAAATTCCCCTTTTTCTTACCTGTTTTCCTCATGTACACAAATATCTTGCAGTCTTGCCTGTAGAGAGGCCAAGGGTGATCCCAAGCATGTGGAACACTTGGAGAACAGAGCTTCAGCTAGAAGAGAGATAGACTGAGGAGCAGGCAGATAGCTACAGATGTGGGCACTAGGCTGAGGAGATTAAGTGGATTAACCCCTTAACTGGGTGAATGCCTCCCTCTTGGGTGACACAATAGCTTTGTATTCCCCTCTTCTTCTCAAAGGGACTTAAAAGTACAAAAAAATCCATCTGTAAGTTATCACAGGTGGGGAATGATCCCTCAAAGCCTTACCTGGCACATGGACATTGTACCAGCCAGAGGTGATCCTCTAGCCAGTGGCTAATGTGTGCCATTTCAGTCCTGGTGGCACCATATAGGAAAACATTCCCTTGAAAGGTTTTCAATCTCCCCCTCCTTCAATTTCCATCATTTTCCTTCTGGCTGAGGAAAAGTTGAATAAAGGTCACTGGATTCAGGCCCAGAGTAATATGAAATTGCTTCCTCAGCATGGAAAAGCAGGTCTGTTAAGAGCCTGCAAGCCTTGCCAGCAGGAGACTTCTTAAATCTCCATCAGGAGCCCATGGGCAAGGCCCTTATGCCACAAGTGTCACAAGCATAACCAGTGCTCACACCCAGCAAACACTGTAATTTTATAGGTCTTGGTGAAAAAATACCGGGGTCCTGCATGGAGCTTGTGGTAGCATCACACACAGGAAAGGGACATCAGTGCTTATTGAGGATACTATCACTAGCAACCAATCTTTGCTGGAGGCAAAGCAGACCATGGCTCTTCTGCTGTTCACCCAGGCACTACAGGCAACCTCCTGCAGCCAGGGCTGTCCTCAGCAGACATCAGTTCTTTACTACCACTGCTGTTGCCAATTACTATCATTAATGGGAACTGTGCTTTTTGCTCAAGAGAACCAGGATAAGAGCAATGAGATCTTGGCAGAGTTACGTGAGACCTGAAAGGGCAGCCCACTTAAAGAGCCAGAGCACAACAACAGTGTCATTAAGCAACTTTAGCTACAGTTTGATCACTTAGGATTCAGAGATTTGTCTTTGATAATTTGATATAGAGAAATCACTTGGATGCTGTTCTTTTTAAAAAATATAAAGTTGGACAAATCCATTTAATAGATGGCACTAGAGCTAACCAGAGAATGGAAAGCAGAAGTAGAGCAGAAATTATTCTTCCAGTAAGAACTATATTGCTACAAACAGAAAAGAAGAAAAACTGGAATTCATTATGACAGAACTAAACCAGCACTCTACACTAGATATCCAAATGAATTTAATTATTAGAACCATCTTTCCAGCATGAATTTCCATGTCTATGAAAACAATCAGCCACACAAAGAATTGCCCACAGTAGCCCAAAAGCTTTTGTTTTAGCCACTCGATTTCACTGCCAAAATGTCTGTGGCAAGCAGCTCTCAGTACAGCTGAAATTAACACACCTCTTGCAGCAGACACACAGCACATTGCAGGTGTAATGTGGCCTACAAATAGGCCACATTTGTAATGCTTTGTGTCAGCACTTGGAGAATCACTGTACAACATGGTAAAGGCAAATACAATACACTTTAAACAGCCGGAACAAGTAAAGGTTTGGTGAAGAGCAATATTAATATGATTTATTGGGGGTCACAACCTATATTCAGTGAACTGAGCTACCCTTCTCTGTCCAGGCACTTAGAGCAACTGTACTCTCAATTCAAGTATTCAGAAGCCTTATAAATCCTTGTCAAAGTTTTTATCCATGTCACAAATACACATATATAAGCTTGCATTAAATTTTTGTTTCTGTCCATTTTCAAAGGATACAAAGCTGGAAACAGTGGAGGATGAGGGAATTAGAAACTTGGGGAAAATTAAATGGTGATATTGTTTCGTGACTATTTTCTGGTCAAGAATTCCCCTTTCATCCTTCCACCCCATTCCTATTAAGCAGCGTCCTATTAAGCAGCATTCGTAACAAGTAGAGAGCGCAAAGATATCTGACTTTAGGGGATTTGGCAAATATTCTGGGCTTGAACCTAGCAGCAGAGACAGAGCACTTGTAACATTCATAACAGGCTCTATCTTCCATGACCTCTGTGATTTTTATTGCTTATCTGGGTATATATAATCATTTTGAGATGTCTCCCCTTACTATAAAATAAATATGAATTATTTTTTAAAAGGGAGATAATAAACTTCAGAATAACTCTTAAATTTACTCAAGCAGACAAGGGGGAAAGTGAGGTTACTGTTATGAAGGATAGCTTCTGGCAGTTGATCACAGATTGCTGCTAATGATTTTAATTAGCTTTTGGAAGCACAACATACCCATTCTGAAGCCAGTGTCCTGCTGCCAGTGATGATGCTTTGGAAGATCGACAGCATAAAACATTTTCTGTAGTGAGATTTTGTACAAATCCGTGTGTCACGCAAGCAGAGATTTGTTTCCTGCAGAACTGCAATAAGAAATGTGTAGCCAGTAGGCTTTCCATCTGCAGACCTCCAGCAGGTAAACACACGTGCTCCCTGGAAATTGGGGATTAATGACCAGGCACTGAGACCTGGTGCCATCAGGTGCAAATCTGAAAATCAGCTTTTCCACCTGGCAAATCATTTCACCTCCTTATATTTTTTATTCATCTATTTAGTTTATAGACTTTTTCAGAGTGATGTTAATCCCTGCCTACATGTTTGTACAGTGCCTAGTATGTAGTAAGGACTGAATCACATTTGGGTCTATCAACCTGCAGGAATAGGAACAGTGAAGTAGCAATAAATTAGGCAAAGCAACAGTAGTTACTGGTGCTTTGGAGGTGGTTGGGATAAGGTCCTCCACTGGTGGACCAAAGCTGGATTACAGTTCAGCAGTGAACAGCAAATCCAGTTAAGCGTGTAAAGTGCATTAGGAAGAGATATTTAAACTATTAAAAACCCCACAACTACATGAAGGGCCTTTCCCCACATTCTCCTTTGGAGTATGACGAACATGTCAATGTTTTGTCCAGCCATACGCATGCTGGCCAGAGCTGGGAGCAGTCCTGCTGCTACTCAGGGTCTGATTAACCTCAGGGTTAGGGCAGAAAGTAATCTCTCCTTGCATTTTCCACAATCTGTTGCATTGAGAAGCCATCCCTAAGATCCTGAGAGCTAAAAGGGGTGAGAAATACATGCATGCAAGAGTGACAGGCAGCTGCCCAGCCAGGGAGCTGGTTTGCAAAGGCAGGAATGTACAGCTTCCTGAAAATCATTTTCCTGCTGAGGTGCCTCAAGTTGGGTGATGAAAAGCAGAGGGACCCAAAGGCAATAATATCTTTGGAGGCTTTCAACACATCCCAGCAGGACAGTTAGCAGAGCTTGATGGCCCTCAGTACACGTTAACAACAGAGCTTTGCCATCCTATAGCACCTTCAACATCTCCATCACAGTTCAATTGGAAAGAGCCAGGAAAAACTCAACAAACTCAGGGAAAGACACTTGTAAAGGACATCAAAAACTGCCTGATGTCAGAGTATACTGCATAACGTGGAGAACTTCAAAATTACCTAATCCAGCACTCCTCCAGCTCTGCAGCTACCCTCTAATGCAAGCATTTTCGAAGGCAAGTCCTTCAGTTGGTCCTTCAACATGGGACAGAATTTTTACAGCAGGCCAATGCAGGATTAAAAAAATGCCAGGAATACAAATTACTGGTAGGGAAAGAGACATTTAGGAGAGAGTGTGACCAAGCGTTAATTAGGTCAAATGTTTGTGCTGAATTTTTGACCAGGTAAGACAGACACCAGACAGAGACAGAGATGTCCTTGTGCTCAACAGGTAGTAGCTGGTGCCGTCACAGGGGAATTTGAAGTGTTCCAGAAGAGACCAGGAGGAACCACTGGATGCAGAGATGCGGTCACCAAAAATTTTGAGCTGGGTATGATGTTATGCTGACTGATAGAATCATAGACAGTTAGCTATTGAACATATTATTTAAAACAAATCAGATCAAAGATGAGAGGAACTGACCACAATTTTCACTAAAAATGCAAGTGAAAGGGGAGCCTAGTATTTTCTACAACTTAGAAAAAGTTTGGGTAGCTTTTATACCTTTTATCATAAATCACTGGGTCCAGAGCACATTTTTAAGTACTTTGCTGAATCAGGGCCATTACGAATAAGAGCCTGGCAATGCTCCCCCGTTAATGAGCTTCCAGGAAATGTACAATTGTTTTTAGAAGTCTAATGAAGACAGATTTGTATGAGATCTCATTTGATGCAGCCAGAAAACCCAAACTCATTGACCAAACAAAAGCTTGGAAGTAATTTTTTTGGGGTGTCTGATTATACTTCCAGGAGTGGTGGTGTGTAATGCTTTCAAACTTTCATTGAACTTTACTCTCTCACTCTAGGCGATTATTTTTCCTTGATGTCTGATGTTGAATGATATACGTGCACCTGTGTGATAATGGCTGGTTAGATATATCTTTACTGAGCTGGGAAAACCCAGAACGTCACATCTACACTTAACCGTTTTATTTCTTTTACGGCTCTGGTATGAATCCTTTCTCTAAAAGCTACTGGTGGAACTTACATTTGTCAGGGGAAATGTGGGTGTTTTCTCATACCAGCTGTTTAAAGTCTCCTACAACTTTGCAAACTGCTTTAAGAGTCCTTGCTTTTATCACTGCTTAAACTTCCAAGCAGCCACCAGAACAAAGGAAGGAACAGCTGGGAAGTTTTAAAAGCAGCAATGTTTGCCATTTCACTCAGGTTTAAGCAATAATTAATAAAACTTCCCCTCCTCTTCCATCCCATCTCAGTGCAAGATCACTTTGGAACAGGACTGTCCCTTCTGCTATGTTTCAAAAGTTATATTCCCCTATTCCAAAATAACTTTTATTATTATCATGTCACATCCATATTGTTCTAGTTTTCCTTATCAACCTGCTAACAGGCATTGTGCTCAGGGCAATTTTCATTCAGCATAAGCAAAAAATCTGGTATTTCATTCATCTGAAAAAGAAATCTTGCAGAGGAGCAGGAATACATCAGGCATGGCCAAAGGAGGTGAGAAACACCTCACTTCACTTCAGCCATCTACAAGTTAAGTATCTCAAATTGGTGAATCATATGGGCTCCACCTACAGCCAACAAAGAGTCAGGGCCTCTGAAAGGTGATTTATCTTGGCTGCTTCAGACACCTCTCTTAGCATGGGATGAATCATGCTCTGACCTTCTCCTGCTCCCTCCACAAACCAGAAAAGGATATCTGGTGTTAGCCAAACTTGCAGGCGGTTGCATTAGGTCAGGCAAATCCCACCTGGGCACTGTGGTGGTCTGTCCAGCCTGGTTTTCCATCAGGCTTTCCATCAGCAGACAATGACGGATGCTCCTCAAAGATGCAAAACAAAGAGCAGCACTGAGATCTGTAATATTTGGGGCTGTGCAGTAATAAAGTGTGAAGAAAATTGCTTCCTTCCCCTTTGCGGTGATTAATGTATGCTCTGAAGTGTGAGGGCTGGATTGATGGCTGTTGTAATTTTATCCCAACTGAAGCTGCTGGAGTGAATTTCATGGGTGGAAAAAGTGCTCAGGATCCCTAAAAGATGAGGCTGGGTCCTCTGAAAGGACCCAGAGGGTTGAAACGGTGCTTATAGGGAAACAAAATTATGGGATTTAATAGGAAATAACAGTGATCATGTTTTCACACAGTACATGGCTGGAGAAATAGCAGCAGCAGGTACAATTCTGGGTATTTCCCAAAAGCACTTAGGGGTCTTAACTCCCACTACATATAAATATAGACATTGAAATAACTGATTTATTTTTTTAACTTTCTCTGAACATTAATGCCATGAATGATGGCTTTGGTCTTTTTGCTCTGCTCAGGACATCCCCACGACTACTGTTTGACATCCCAGCAGGACACTCCATGCCCTGAAGAGTCCTCCCTCTGACAAGTAAGGTTGACTTTATTGACAGGACAACACACTCAGCTGTGCTTGCAGCACAGATCTTCCAGGGATGAGTTGCCCTTGCTCAGAAATGACCCAGTGAGCTCCCCAAGATGTTCAGCTCCCTAAATCTCATGCTAATGCCATCTGCTACACAGGGTGACCTCCCAAATGCTGCTGAATGAACGGATGGATGAATCTAGCCAGAGGACTGGGCTGCTCAGCAGAGCATCTTTTCACTGTGGCCACACAGACTTGTGGCATTAACAGGCACTACTGCAAGGAAAACCACTTGAAGCACGTTAACTAACACAAGGTACCTGTGTTTCTCAGCCAAGGCTTTTCAAAGACAGTGGCAGCGACACTTCCACACTTCCCACAGACAACATTTACGAATCATTATCAACAAAACAAAGCACTTTAAAAAGAGTCACCCCAGGGCACTCTGGCCTCTGTTAAAACAGACTTCTCAAAAACATTTATGGACTTAAACAAAACTCATTTCAGAATGCTGGCGAAATTGCCTCCAGGTTGCACTCTGGCTTTGCTACCAGTCTAGTCCTTAAATTTACTCACCAGGAAAGGGAAAGGGTTTTTTTCCTCTCTAAAGGGTTCCCGTGTGTGCTGCTCAGCTGTGAAAGTCCTGCCAGAATGCAGTTGGCCTAATGCGGGTGGCTGAGATTTGATGCAGTGTATAAACAAGATTGTCATTATGGTTGTTACTATTATTCTTATTATGATTACTATTACTATTATGTGAATTACAGCCTAATCTGAAAGTTTGCATAGACAAAGGATAGGAGTTAGAAATGCCGTAGCAAAGAGACAGGCAGATCAAATGATTTGCCCTGGGATATATAGGAGGTTGGTGGCAGAAATGGGAAATGAGTTCAGCTTTCCTGAGGCCCAAACTAGCTTCTTTAAAACAGGTCTAACTACAGCACTTTTGAGGTGTCCATCTCACTGGCATCCAGGCTCCTGTCCCAGGATCCCAACCTACACATAAACTGCTATGCTCTGGAAGCTGTTCTTTATCCTTCTGCCAGTAAATGCAAAAACCTCATGAATAAGAGAGAAACTGTTGCAGAAATGCATTTGCTGGTAACTTTCACTCTCTAGCTCATATTGTTAACACACCCGGCTCCAAATACTGGATGGCAGATGGAAATACTCATTGGCCTGATGGATTTATGGATGTCTGAATCCTTGTGGCAATACATATTGCCTTCAGAACAACATTTTCTTCACAGTGAGCCAAGTCCTGTTGCAGCTGAAGTTATTGGAAGTTTTGCCACTAACTTTAATGGGATCAGGATTTGGATTTGTGTTTGCAGATGCAAAATACCCGCTATTGCAAATCTGGAAAGCAAGAATTGAATTAAATGGGGTGATATTGAGAAAAAAAGAGAGAGTAAATTGAAGATCTGGTGAGATTAAGGATTGAGTTTTGCCCCATCTCTGTGTCTCCTCACAAGACACCTCACTGTTCTGAGGTGATTTCTATCATATTTGGTATAAAGGCATGGTTATAAAACTCTCAACAATCTAAGTTGGCATCCTGGTGGCAGACAGGGAGAGGAGGATGCTGCTTTGATGTGTGCTCACACTACCATAGAATTGCAGCACTAACGCAACAAGCAGAGGTTGGAAATGTTCAACAGATCCCAGAAATCTACACTCAGCTGCGCTGAGCAACACCATTTCCAGGCTGAAAAGTGACAGGATACATGTGGCAAATGGGTCTCTTTTGACACTTATTACTTCTTTTAACTCTTTTGCCAGTCTTTATGTGTTTTGTGACATGAAGTTCAATGTCACAAGATACTGCAGCATGTGAAGGTGCCTTTTGCAATCAAAGCAGACAATCAGGAACTCGTAACATTTGGACTCAGCTCCTGACATTGCCTTGATTATTTTGAGGCTTCTCTGAAACCACCTGGAAAGTTACAGATACATTTGATGGGGGAAGGGTTGTGCGTCACCTCCTGCAAGACACCTCCATCCCCAATCAGGGAAGAAGAATACTTTACCTAAAGACTATTTCAGAAGCTGAAGCAAAGACCATCCAACAAGTTTGCTGAGCATCTTCAACCTAGCTAGAGAGGAAAAACCCGTCGAGTGCAAGTCTTTTCACAGCTCTGCCTTGAAAGGGAAGACGAAATTCTTCCTCCTGAGCTGCTCGGCTTGGCCAGCTCCAGCTGTGAGCTTGCAGCCTCTCTCCTCCCTGGGCAGAGTGAGATATCAATGTGGAAATCACCGCCCGCGGCTGATTACACAAGGCAGGTGTGATGCCAAGAATATCGTCACCCACTTCCCTTGCCAAGTACCTGGATGCAGCATGAACAATTGCATCCTGCAGATAGCTCTGTCGGCCAATGAGCACATTCTCCTTGGAGATAGGATGACTGAACATGCTAACTAATGTGCTTGTAAGCCTTTCATGTGCAGAGCTGTAACAGATGTTTAAAGATCATCATCCTCTGGCACTGGGAAAGAGTCTAGGAGGCCCTGGATAAGAGTTTTCTTGGCATAGGTTGTTCTTTGGTTTTTTGGGTTTTTTCTTCAGATGAGCTGAAGGGAGAAAGTTCCTGTTAGTGATTATTTTCTGTCTGTGAGGAAGGAGATTACAGTGAGTGTCTTAGCACATGTATACAGGAATGTCAACCAGATAAATGCAGCTTTCCTCTTCCCTGTGGGTCCCTATATCTCAGTGAGCTTTAGAAAGTTGCATCAGATATCCTTTCTGGTGACACCAACAATTAAAACCCTACAGGTAGAAGCACCTCGAATGTGAATCGCAGGTGATGCCTACAAGAATCTCAGATGACAATAATAAGTATTTTTTGAGAAATTTTATTTAAGCTGAGTTAAAAATGGCATTGTGTGTTCTCCAGGGCTAGCCCCAGTTGCTATACACTTTAATTCAGTGTTATGAGCCCTGTTGCACATGGTGGTCAGCCTTTTCAGTAAGACTTCTCTAGCTTGGCTGCTCCCTTCTCCTCAATAGCTAAGGAAGTTATTGAGGAACAGACACATCTTCTCATGTCTTAATGCAAAGTAAGATGGCCCTAGTGATAATGGGGCTCTTGAAAACACCATGTGAGTGTGAAGCTTTGCATCTCCCTGCAGTTACCCTGCCAGTATAGTCCTGGGTTTCTTTTGGGATGCACTGATTGTAGGCATGGGCACAGGCAGCTCATCACATGGATTGTCTTTGGGACATGACTGGAGGATGCAACTGTTGTCTCAGTGCTCCATTCTGTAGGACCTGTCCTCAGAGCTCACCAGGAGATCATGATTCTGACCTGATGTGTGAGGGCAGAGTGTCTGAGGACCACCATTATGTGCTGTTGGGCACAGATGGAAACAGTAAGTCACTCAAGGTTTAGAAAGCATGGCCACTTATTTGAGCACATAAAGGGTGAACCCTATGGGTGCTGGGTGAGGAGCTTATTGGAAATCTGACCTGATGTTCTCTGACTCTGCTCTCCATGTGTAGAGGGGGCATGCCCATTTCTCCCTTCCTTAATATTGCCCATCTCCTTTCATGCTCTCCAGTGTACAGGCTCTCTGCAGCTGCAGGTATATTTGATTTGCAGGTTGCTAATGCTTTGAAGTTTGTACTTTCCATTTATACCCAATAGTCAAAAGCCTGGTACAAGCAATCAGGTTCACATCTAACTGAAGTCTATATTCCTGCTATGAAATCTTAGAGCAACAATTTAAGCTGTCTCATCGAGGACTGTCCCATCCCACCATGAAATAATGCCTCCAGGGCAATACCACATGCTGCAAAACCTACTGGGGTAAGTCCTGTTTAATCAACAAGAGCTGTTATGTAGGGCAGCTAAAATGCCTTCAACTCTCTTGGTGGGTTTGGCTGGCTTACTGTGGAGCTACCTATCTTTAAACAAGAAGGAGCATTTATCCTCAGGGTCTGACCTGGAGCCACCGCAAAGCACTAGGACCCTTTAACTGATTGCGCAGAGCTGGGAATAGACCTCTCCTGACTGCTGCAAAAATTTAGACCTTCTTTTTCTTGCTGTTGTTGAGTAGAGACAGAGAAGACACAGTCATAGATAAATAGGGCATAAAAGACATTTTGCTAACGTAGATTGGAACACCATGGGAAAAGCTCACACCCTCCTTCTTCTTCATTTATGAGTGGTATGTTTCAAACACTGGCTTTTGGTAAAGGAGTATTTCACTATCAAATTGTAAGGTGAAACCTAGCATTGAATATCCATCAAGGTTAAAGAGAGTGTATCAAAAAAGGGTATAGCACCAAAATAGGCTTGTTACAACTTCAAATAAAAACTGGAGGCAATTGCTCTCAGTTTGTGTCAGTAAGACAATGACTTCTCTCCCACTCTCTTGGATTTTGTTTTTAGCAATGAGGCTACAACACTGTAAGGTTGTTTGCAGCTTCATTGAAGATGGAGTTTAATTCATTAATGTTTGTAAAGTGCTTTAAGATCTGCAGCTGGATAAGTGCTAAGTAGTCTTATTGCTGTAATACAGATTAATTTGCTTATCTCTCATGTAAATCAGTTTAAAACATCACCCTGAAATTAACAGCTCTGGGGTTAACAATAGGCTCAACCACACACTAAACTGCAGCACTTATCATATCACAACATTACCCTTATTAATTACATACCCTGCTGTGGTTTTTGGATCAAAATCAGCTACACTTCAGATATGGGCAGCCGGACAGCGCCGGGAGGAAAGTGTTTGTAACTGCACGACACATATGTCAATTGTGAAATTAAACAGATGGCCCAGTCACTCATCAGTGAAAGTCCACCAGGGGCTGTAAGAAAGAAGGAGATTTCCTATGTAACATAACAATTTGGACATCAGAAGGTTTCGAGTTACAAGATTTTTCTTTATCCTCCACCTGAAACTTTTAAAGGGTAACGTCAGGGAATTTCATCCGGACTTCAGATACTAATCTAGTTTTATGCTGGTTTGATCTGCCTGTTGAGAGCTGGCAGCCAGCTCCGCCGACTCCACGTAAGTGTACACCGTGCAGCAGATGGACCGGCCCCTTGGAGCCACCAAGATGTGTCTGGAGCTTGCAAATCCCCCTGGTCTCCAGAAATCCTTGCACATCATGAACTCATAAAAGAGCTAGACCCAGCACTCACTGCATCATGTGCTGGCAGGACAGGTTTAGGGGCTGAGATGCAGAGAAGCAGGAGCAAGTATTCACTTGTTGCTCATCTGTGCATTGCCACTGAAGCCACAAGTGTCAGATCTAACACTAAAACTGGTTTCAGACCATGTAAACACTAAGCTCACTGCAAACCTGCTCTGCGAGTTTTTCTTACTCTGAGTAGGGCGCACAAGTAATACCTACTGCAGGTCTGCCTGGTGTAAAACCATAAGAATGGGAAAATGGGCCCAATTAAGATTAAAAGTCACCTTATGTCTGAATTCTTCATCCTTCTTCACTTACAGACATGAAAGGGATGATTATCAACATTTCTAAATGTATTTCTGGCAATGGTTAGCAGTTCTAACCAAAGTCAGGGCTCTGATGCGCACATGCATACAGGTAAAGACAGATTATACACAGGATGATTTACAATCTAAGAGGACACCAAAGAAAGACTAGATGAAGGGAAGAAAGGGTTATTATCCTCAGAGCACTTAGAGTCAAACTTTTGGTAGTGTTTAAATGCCTATTGGTGTTTTGAAAACTTGACATCTAATTCCCTTTGAAAACCTATTCCAGATTTACAGAAGTGGTCAGCTCTCCCAACTGGAGATACGTTTTCAAAAGAACTCAGATCCTAATTGGAAAATGGGAAGGCTTTCAGAAGTGCTCAGTGAGGGGCTTTGAGATATTTTGCAAGAAATGAGAATACAAATCAAGATATGCTCTGAGGGTGTGAAAAGCCACTTTTACACAGCCTTTATAAGCTGCAGCCTGAGAATATATGTTTGGACTTGTTTGGACTTAATCAAAAGCCTTTCAATGAAGAAATTATTAATCTTAACTTGAATTAATCAAGACCGTACCATCTTCCTGTTCTGCAACGCAACAAAACATGGATAGCCTTTTCTTCCCATCACATTGAGTTTCCTACATAGAACAGTTTGGGGAAAATGAGAGAATTTTTCTCTATTTAATAATTACAGAAAAGGGATTTATTTTATTTTATTCCCACTTCATCTTAGTTTTTAAGATTCCTTCTGAATCCTGAACCTTTTCAGTTATTTATGTATGTTTTCATGCTGACTGGCATTTAGTAGAAGCCTTAGAGTTTCTATTTCAAAAATATCAATGAGTATGAAAAAATGCTTATTTTACATATATTTTCAATGTATGATAAAATGATTTCACAATGAGCCCAAATTTTGAAAATGGAGCTGTAAAATGCAGAAAAAGACACCTGTGCGCACATTTTTCACGCAACCACTAAAGTTACAATATTGGTTTGAATTTTTGCCACTTTTATTTCAAGCTGAATAAAACATTCTCAGACTGCTATTGAACTGTAACTAAGCTATTCTTCTGCCAAGAAAAGACCATGTAGTGGATTTGCCCAGGAATAATATCAGCTTAAAATATAACTGCCAGATCATCTTCTTGCATTGGACTTTTTTGATCCTATGTAGGCACAACAGTAAGTGGCCCAAGGTTTAAGACTGGAGTTCAATGGCATGTGAAATCCCAAAGGAGAACATATCACTTTTCTTACAGATTGATCTGTGTGGAGCCTTGAGCTTCGTTGGGCATTGCTGTGCTCTGCTAGGTAGAACTAGAGCTCACAACCTCAGTAGGAAGAAGTAGATGGTGCGTCTGTGGCCAGCCATGTCTATCTGGGCTTCTGGCAAGTGCAAGGCACTGGGGCCATGGCAGTGCTCAACATCTGGCACCAGGAGCACTCAATGTGGTGAAACCCCATGTAGAACAAAGAAATATGAGCAAAGGCTCAGTGAAGTGATCATGGGTGATGCTCCTCTCACCTGGGCCCTGCAGGTACCTGGGAAACCCCAAAAGCCACATAGAGATTCTCTATGACCTGGACAAAACTGTGTGTCCACATCTAAACATCTGTGTGAGGTACACTGAAATCAGATAGTCTGATCAGTCAACTAACTGGATTAATTAGAATGTGTTAGAGTGAACTGCACTTACCTTTCACACTGCTTTTGAAGGTGGAGATGTCAGGGATTTTTCCTTATGTGTGGAGTCACACCAGTTTATTGGGTCCAGCTTAACCTGTCAGGGAATGAGGTATCTCTCTGTTATTTCACCATGGCAGTGGTACACAGGGCAGGACTGCAGAAGCATCATCATACAATGCCCAATTGTGATTGCTAGGAGAAAAGCCAACCAATCAATCAACCATTGTAACCTTGTAGGTGTGGGAACACACAGCAGTGACCAGGGCAGGTATCCTGCATATGCACAGCTGGCACTGCCTCATAGCCTGAGAATCCAGACCCTGTGGGCAAGCTTTGCTTTGAGAGCCCATTACCTTTAGGCAGTAAGATACTACAGGTGGAGAGAAGAAAGACCTTCCTAATGCACAAACAGCAGTCAGATGCCCAGCCCAAATTTTTACTGAGATGATTTGTGCCACAAGAAATTTCTCCTCCTTGGTTATATCAACAACTGTCAGCAGAGAGGGAATAACAGCGGGGCACACGTTGACTGAATAACACTGCAGTTCTTGTTAAACACTCAATTTTATGTTTTAATCCTTTCCATCTCCTTCTCAGGTTTTTAGCTTGTAACACCAAAAGGTATTGGAATTGTGGCTCTCTGATGTTGTCACATGGCAGAAGGTCAGATAAGATGATCTCACAAAGTCCTCTCAACCTGTTTATCCTCCAGTTCTGTAATATGATTCAATTTCCTGGGGATTAATGACCAGGTGGGGTTAATGGTGCTCAGCTGCAAAGTAAGCCATCAGCTCCTTCCAGATGGTCAGTGTTCATCTCTGCATGTCAGTCACAACTGCTGCCCTTTGGGTCTAAAAACCCTCAAAAAAGCATCATGTTTTTCCATAGTTATCTCAGCATAAATCCTCCCTCAGAAAAGGGCTAGAAGCAGAGTCCAGAAGTCTTCACCCAGTGTTGCAGGATAAGCACTCCTGATATGGTACCTTTACATTTCATCCTGCTAAACAAGCTGATAATTAAAAGCCAAAGTGCTCAAGTCATGGGCACCTTGCAAGTAATTTCTTGTTGATTAGAGAAGTTTTCAAACACTGCTCATTCCTGGGACATGCTGAGGCAGCGGGTATCAAGTATCCTTTGTCAGCACAGGGAACTCTACCTGGCATCTCAGAATCTGCTGAAGGCAGGGCTTGGCTTTCTCTGCCCTCACAACATGCTGTGACCTTGGCATCAGCAGAGCCTGGTGCCAGAGGTGGAGTTTTGTAATGCTTATGCATGCAACTCAGTCACTGGATGGGGACACAGGGGGTTGTTCTGGTAGAGCTGGGATGCTGGAATGGGGCATGCAGACAAAATGCCCATGAAGCAGCAAAGATCTCAGGAGACAGGGGAAGACAACACACCCCAGCAGTCCTCGTCAGTGCAAAATGGGGGAAACTTCATTAGATCCATAATTAGCCTGACCTAGAACAAACTGATGATTTACTGTGCCCAGCCTCATCATTTATCAGGGTCCAGGGCTCTGCCCACAGCCTGGGCAGCTGTGTGTCTACATTGTCCATGCCCAGCTCCAGCCCTGCATCTGCAAAGTGCACCCACCAGTGCTGAAATGTTTTCCAGCATTCCACCCACCTCCTGCTCTGGGAGCTGCTCCCAGCAGGAGAGAGC
Organism: Melopsittacus undulatus; assembly: GCF_012275295.1. NCBI lineage: Eukaryota > Metazoa > Chordata > Aves > Psittaciformes > Psittaculidae > Melopsittacus > Melopsittacus undulatus. Next base: position 18,036,597 of record NC_047529.1, read on the forward strand.
TGCTAAGTTGGGAAGGGGTTTTCTTGCAGTAATAGCAGGGCAGGGAGACCAAAGAGAAGTCCGTGCCAGCCCCCAGCTAGCCACAGGCACAATTGCTGATCTCCATGAAATCATCAAACCTCTGTGCTAGGAATATGGACTCAGACAGACGGCCCAGAGGACCTGTTGTTCAAACAGCCAGGAGGGGGGAATTTCTTTCCCTTAGCAGGCAAATTATGTATTGAATAAGAAAGATTATTTACTTAAAGGTCTTTAGCCAGTTCAGACCTTGAGATCTCGAGTGTCTGGGCCACAGAGCCCCATCACCCTGCATCCAGGCAGGGGGCACGAGCAGAGACACCCCCACCAGCTACCACGGATTCGTCAAGGCAGAACAGCTGCAAATAAATGTGCAGCTCATAAAAACTGAAGGAGCTCTGCAAGCTATTAGGTAATTAAGCAAAGTGAGGGCTCAGAGCGCCCGGCTGCTGCTTCCAGCCCATAGCTGTGCTCTTTTTAGAGTCTGATTGGATAAAGGATTTTTATTAACTTCATATTTTTTGCTTCTAATTTTCCTCCCTTTGCCTTTCATATTGCAGGCCCTGAGCTCCTCTGGTCTTGTGGTGATGTTTATTGGCACTGGCAGGTTGCAACACCCCTGCAGGCTTCCCACAGACAAACCCCAGAGTGCAGACCACGAACCGACACAACTTCATACACTGCCTTTGCTGTGAAATTGCTCAGGCAGCTCCCTCATGGTTTTTCTCTCGCCCTCCCCACCTTCCCAGCTGGAGTCTCCCCCCCTCCCCCGCTGCGCCTTTCCTTTTCCTGCAGCAGAGGCAGCGGGCCCAGAAAAGCAGCTGGTTTGCAGGGCATCGCCAAATTCACTGCTCCTTGAGGCTGTGGTTCGAGGTAGGAAATAAGCCCCAGCCATCACTTCAGGGCAGACTTCAGACAAGGGGAAGAATGGAGGGAGGGTGGCTTTGAAGCAGCAGCAAAAGGCTTGGTCTTCTGCTTTTAACACCACTGCAGACCTTCTTCATATTCAAGGTGATGTAAAACAACCCCATCCAACCTGGATAACTGAGAAACCCTTAAATGCACTTCTCCCTCCTATTACCTTCAAAGGCAGATTAAAAATGCAGATATTTTTGATGCCATAGTGCTGGTGTTTGGGCACCTACTATCTGCTCCAAAAGAACTCCACAAACTTGTCACAGATGAGTCCCAAGCACCTTTCTGGAAGCTTTCCACAGCTTGCAGAAGTTGTGCCCTGGGTTTTATTTAACCTCCTGCAGTTTCATGTTGTGCCCAATTGAACAATGGACTCTGCTTTGCAAGCAGTCTGCATTGGCTAAATTGGCTTATTCTTCGTGATGCTCACAGGCACATCTGTTTGCAACAGCTGGCTGCGAGCCCAGCTTCCCCTTTTTAATATCACTTTGGGGTTTTACTGGTAGTGTCTCTGGACAGTAGGAGGCAAAGAAAGAAGTGGCAAACCCCCAGAGTGCCACCAGTGAATCCAAATAAAAGGCAAATGGGAAAGTGCCTGTTTGACTAGCAGCAGTGCCCGGTTTTGGTGGCCCTCCAGCTGCTTGTTATAATAGCCGGGGAGTGGCTGGGTCACTTGATGATTTATTTCAGCCCTTTGTCCTTGTTGGAAAGAAACATAAAAGATGCTTTGTTTCTATGAACATTAGACAGGGAGTGCTTCAGCCTCCAAATCTCCCGTTTGCCAGTGGAGCCTGATGAGCTCCTCCATGTGGGATCCATTTGGGTCTGAAAACTTGACAAGAAATGTCATAGCAACACCAGGATGTTCCCTTATCCAGCACAGCAGCGGCAGCTTATTTGTTCAGTGCTCAGCTGCTGGGCACAATCAATGCAACATGTAGCATTCAACGGGCATTAAAGACATATGGGTAATCTCTGGCTGTGTTGAAAAGACGGTCTGTCCACAGGGAGTGCTTTCTGAGCCGCACTCAGCATTGTTTAAGCTTCTAGGCGTCTCGCCTGACTCTTACAAGCCATCGTCCCTCCCAAGCACTTGTAAAACTTTAAAGCCAAGCCATTTCCACACTTTTGAGGGTGCTGTTGTATTTGGTGTGAATACCCCAACCCGGACTCAGCAGCCTTTTTAGGTTCCTACCTTCTTAACAAACTGGATTTTGGACCCAAAAGTTGATGTTGGATCTGGAGTGGCACATTTATGATTACCTGCTGAATTTTAATTTTTTAAGACCCTACTCTTTATAGCAGCAAATAAAACTGTGGAGCACGGAGAGACATAAGAGATCCCTTTGATGGTTTGTAAGCAGCCTGGAGTAGTAGCTCAGAGGAGCAGCATCTGCTGGCTTCACCAAAATTTACTATTACCCTGAGGGGTAGCAGACAGATTTGCCTTTGGAGAAGGACTAATACATGGCTCCTTTTCTGATATGTGTTGGTACCAGTGCTATGGCACTGATACTTAGAGCAGTCATGTGGTGGATAAGCCTATGTAGTTATCATAAACAGTTAAAAGGAGTTTGTCCCTGTGTAGCGTATCTGCCAGTAGGAATCCAAAGTGTTCAGGGGTCTGTTAGAGGACCTGCATGGATGGCAGTCACTTTTATTTTAAATGCTTGAGTCTAAATAGCTTACATAATTTTAAAGGCACTATCTTCAATAGACATGACACAGCTCTGTGTATCAGGATCCATCTGGCTTGGGTCCTGCTTCCAGTGTCACTGTTACAGTCTGAAGAGACATGGGTATGGTATGAGATGACTCTGAGAACTGAGATTACCCCCAGGAAGCAATACGTCTTGTTTAAAAACATTTTTACACGGTGCTTTGTGAGCTCTCAACAATTATACTGTTCTGTCTGAGCTGCAAATTACTTCATGGGGACATTTTCAGCAGCTACTGAGGCTACCTGTCACTGTTACCCATGCTTTACAAATGGAAAGGCCCAGACAGTCCCAAGTCATATAGATGAAGATTTCAGAGCTGAATTTCAGTTTCTGGACTTGGTTGGAAAACAGATAATAATAAATCTGAAAGACTCAGTGATGTGATTAGCTGCATTTTTTTCTCCTTGGCCTTTCATCCACTTGTCTGTGCTATACAATGGGATGTTTCTCTTATCTGCTGGAAGAAGATTTTGTCCTGGAAAAAAAAACACCTTTTTGTGTCAGGTGGGAGCCCCTAAGGCAATAGTCAAAAGGACAGTTTGGTGAGCAAAAAAACACTCAGAAATTACTCCATGCTAGTTAAGCTGACACCGAGCTTTGGTGACATATCTTTGACGTGTAATGTTCATTTGTCTTGTTGCATTGTCATTTATCAGCCTGGTCTGAGCACAAAGCCATCAAAGTCCTTTCTCCAGCCTCAGTTGCAAGAGGGCACAAAACATTGATAGGAAGGACCACCCAAAAGGATCTCAGTCTTTTAGGATTTTGCTTTTATTGAGAAGGGAGCAGTTGTATTTCCATAGTTTCAGGGTTCACCAGCTATCACAGCTGGTTCCAGTAGCATGGGCGTATCAAAGAGGCAACACTCCTTAATGTGACTCCCTGAGTTGCTATTGTTTATTCTCTGCTGACCTCTTTCTTAGTGACAATCTCTGCCACTGTCACCAGGGCAAGAAAAAGCAGTGATTTTTCTTGCCCAGACTATAGTCAAATACTTGTTGGTTTTGGCACTCACTACACCAGGATCTTCAATTGGCCTCACCATGTTCATCTAGGTCTACCTGCAGCTCCCTTCCCCATGGATATTTCCATCTGTGAGAAACTGTCTAGTGCCATCTGACCAGCAGTGACCCAACTGAGCTTTAATGACAAAGAAAAAAACCCAACAAACCAACTTTAAAAAACCCTTTTTCTTTTTGCTGTTCCATTTAGTGTTTGTGTGTTCTTAAACTACCAGCTTTTGCAGGCCAAGGATGCTGTGTGGCTGCCCAGAATGTGCTTTGCTCTCTGGAAGCACTGCCATTAACAACTAATAAATGTCAAGATAAACTCCATAATCACTGATTGTTGCATCTAGACCTGAAAGCTCCCTGGATTGTTTTACCTTTAAACAAAACCACCAACTTGCTGGATTGACACTTTTTTTTTTTTAGGGCCAAAAGGCACTTTTATTATTAACCTCAAGGGACAGTTTTCAGGCAGAGAACATTGAATATCCACAACAGACTTGCTGGAAAGCAGCTGAGTGCCAGGCTTGAGCATGGGTACAACAGTCCCAATGTGTTACTGTGAGCTGCTCATGCTCAGTCATGAGCTGATCACTGTCATAAGGTGACCTTGTAATCCTGGTCACCTGCTGGTCCAGTTAAATTATGGACATCTGCAATATATAAGCCCAGAGACTCCCTGTGTCCTTGTGGCATGCGAGTTGTATTTTATAATGATTCCAAAACAGTTTTAAGTGAAAATAAGCCGCCCTGCACAAGAGCTAACACAGGCAGGGTGCAGATCTGAAAAAGAACTGGAAAAAATTAACTTCTGGTATATATTTCCTATGGTTCCTTTCAGTTAACTCGCTGCAATGCTTAAAATACTTCCTTGCCATATGAATCTGCTGCGGTATATTTAACACATTACCGGTATAAAATGATTCAAGCTCAAGCTTCTTTTATCAGTGAAGTCCAAACTACTTTCCTCCCTTCAAGAGAGTGATGGAGCTAAACCAAAACCACAGATCTGATCATTCCTTGAACATTTCAGCAAGTTTGGATCTTCAACCTAGCATCATGTACAGCCCTAATTTGTTAATAGGCCCACACCTAAATCCCAAATACAAATGTTGTTGGATTTGGAGGTTGTTCCTTATAATGAAAGTGATCCAAAACTCTTTTTCTAGGAGATTTAGGCTTTGAGGAAGTTTGGTTCTGACAAAAAGCAACCACTCATGACCTTTCTCTAAACAAAACAGAAAGGAGAAGCTGAAATTTTACCCCTCCTGTATTTGAACAGAAGATTTAATTTTGTTCCAAAATTCTCCTGGCAGACACCAGTTCAAGGCAAAACCCTGAAATTTTACAAGGTGAGGAAATTATATAGGTCTTTGAGGATTTGTCCTAAAGGGATTTTAGACTTTTTTGATTAAGGAAATTGTACCAAGTCTTTTATTCAAGCAGGTACAACCATTCTCTATTAGTTTTGACATCAGTACAGTGAGAACCAATAGACAGAGATGAGTAGTCACAGGGCAGTTTGCTCTTTGCCTCAGTATCATTAAGAACAACTAGTTCCTTGGACAGACCTTACTGATGGCCTCTGCTGTCCTGTTGCCAGGGTGGTCCTTGGCAGGCTGCCATGTCTCTTCCAGGCTCCTCCCAGGGATGGTGCAAGAGCAGGCACCCTCCTGGGACCATTTCCAATAGATAGCTGATGCGATCGTCCTGTTTCAGAAGCTAACAGAGTTTCATAGCATAACCAGACTGTTAGTCTCTAAGCCAAAGAATGACTCCTGTCAATGTTTGTTTTGTTAATACACATGTAGCCATTGAAGTCAATGAGAAACTGGAGAGACTGATACATTTAAATACTCTGAGAGATGAAGGCTGAAAGAAGAGTCTGGGCTATAAACCCTGTTTTTCTCCTAGATGGGAATAGCACAGGCAGCAGTACTTACTGCTATTTCACTAACCCAAAGTCACAATTCTGAGCAAGAAGCTGAGCTTTCCCTCTGAGACCATCTTCAGGATCCCAGACCCAGTCATTAGCTCTTTTTGCTAATGTTGCTGACAAGACTCATCTGATACTCTGGAAACCCCTGAACATTAAAGCTGAACAATTCAAATACATGCCAGATTCTCCCCAAAAAACACAGATCCTGTCTGTGTTTGCCATGCTCTGTCAAGGTAATCATCAGCAATAATTTTAAGATCTTATCATTTGTCTTCTTGTGCCCTGTCGTGAATGCATTCCCATCAGAAAAGATCAAAAAAGAAACCCTAAGGACACTTAACTGTGTCCTTTAAGTGCTTGTCAGAGGAAGATGGCATGATCTGAATGACCCATGACACAAATGCCCTTGGTCTTCCTGCATGTGTAGCATAAGGCAGGACCATGGAGGTGGCATCTCTGCACACTGAAATCACATTTCTGATCCTTTTCACTGCTTTTTGGTCTGACCTGCTATACCACAGATGAATGCTGTGCCAGACTTGACACTCCCACTTACAGGACCACTGTCAATGTCAGTTTGCTTCACTACAAAAACAATGTCTGGAAAGCCCATGTATGTCAGTCATGGACTTTCCTCCTTATCCATTTTCAACCCTATTACTTCATCTATTCCCACACAGCCCACAAGGTAGACTTTTTTGAGGACATCACCCTGATTCTCCCATATCACAGCAGGGAAGCTGGGGAGGTGTGGGAGAAGAAGATGATGGAGAGATATTTACTTACTCATATTAGCTTAAATTATTAATGAAAATCAGTTTGCTCTAACTCACCAAACTGAGTTGCCAGAGAAAGGGTACAAGCAGATAAACCTCCTTGCACAGCTCTCCAGAATAACTATGTAAGAATCACAAGTTTTGAGTTTAAGCCCAGAGAAACTTCTTCACATCAGAAGACCTTCAGCATATGGTTGCAGTGCTCTAAACAACTGTGGGTTTCCAATAGGTTTCACAGAAGCTCTAAAGAGCAGCTTTCTTTTCCATGACAGTTTATTTTTGTGTATCTGTTTAGCAGAAAGGACAGACTCCTACAAGTAATCTAACTTGTGCTTGGAAATCATGATTTTGTAGACCTTCTGGTTTCAAGACTATGATAGCTATATGCACCTACAGCCCATTGGGAGAAACTGCTCAGCTCCTTGTTCTTATGGATCAGGCTGCCTTTGGATGCTCTGGGATGAAGCCAAACCTCAGATGGGTACCCTGACCCAGTTGCAGAGCTCCTGTCATCTGCTCCATCTCAGATCTGCATGACTGAGATATAAATTGGGATGAGACTTCAAAACAAATCCTGAGTAAGATAGCATTTCTGAATTTCAAGTTCCTCAGTGTGCTCCTTGCTGTTAAATTCCTGTTTGGTAAAATGCTACAAGCATCCCCAGAACCATCTCATCACATGAAGGTCAACAAGACATTGCTACCAATATTTTTGTTTGGCTTATTTTGTTCCTTTTTTTTGCTCCAAGTTTCCCTCTTGTTTTAAGCTGCTTTCATCTCCCTCTGTCTCTTGAGCACTGTCTCACTGTGCATCTGTTTTCCCTTTGCATGTTCTCCCTTCCCCCCATGTTTACTTTTGTAAGCAGACTGTTGTTTTTATTCAACTCCCCTTGGTTTTCTTTGGGGTTTTAAGTTCTTCTAATATTCTCAGCAGCTTTCCCATTCCCTCCACTTACCTTCCATCTTGGAGTGCCACTGGAGCCCTGTTTCCAATTATGTTTGTTTTGTCTTGTTTACCAGATTTCTCCTCTCCCCTGTGTTGCACAGCAGCCACATTTTTTTTTTGTAATTTTTAGATTATTATTATTTTTATTTTTTCCCTTGCTGATCAGGAGCCAGGCAGTTAATTCTTCTTCACTGCTGTTGGTTTTATTCATTTATATATTTTTTCCCCCAAGAAATAGAGTAGTTGGTTGTTTAAAAATGTTTGCATTCTAATTGTAGCAACTGCTGTAGAAATTACTTTCATGAATATTAAATTGCAGTTATAAAGTCCCTCTTAGTGTTCTCTCTTCTTCTTTTTTACCTCAAAGCACCTCATCAAATATACACCCATTCCTACTTCCTACTAAATTGCCTTACTGGAAGCCCCACAGACCCGGTTGCTGAGCACCCAGGTCCTTATCAAGACTTCTTAAAAAGGGCTGCTAGAAAGTCAGTAGCATCCTTCTGAATTGACATAAAATAACAGATTTCCAGCACAACGTCTTTTATAGGTCTCGTACAAGATTTGCCAAAGCCAAACCACCTCCAAGAACTGTTCAGATAGCAGCAAACCTGACTTTCCTGGCAGGGAAATGATGTGAGGAGAGAATTTCTCGCTGGATCTGGTTCATATTCAGTGCTACCTTGTCCTGGGTAGTACAGCAGGGAAAAGTTAGCATCATAAGGGAAGGCAAATTTCATTAACAAGAAAAAATCTTAGAGGGTAACATGGGTTTCATCTGCTCATTTCCTTTTTTTCTTTCTTTTTTTTTTTTTAAACAAAAAGGAAACAAAGTAAAAGTTAGCTTCTCCACTTGGCAGTCTTCTGTCCCCTCAAAGCTTAAAGGCTTTTTTCAGTCTCTGGGGAAAAAAGTGGGACTGACCAAGATACAGAAGGGTAGCAGAATCAAATTCTACAGTAACAAAATTTGTGGGGAAAATTATCCATCAGCTTTGAGAATTCCAGCAGTGCTCAAAGATGTAAATGTTTGGCAACACAAGGCATTCAAGAAATCTGAACGGCTGATGTTGGGTTTAGTTCTTTGAAATCTCTCCTTCTTACTCCCCTTTGTTATGTTTTTCCATACTTGATTCTTATGAGCAGAAGTAGTTAACTCAGGAGTTTATGAAACAAGAAACTTGGCATCTGTTCCTGGCTCTTGCATTTACTTTCTGCCTAGTTTTGGAAAAGTCACTCAAAACTAGATCTATAAGCAGACTTGGGTTGTTCCAGGCATCAAATACTCAGGATCTCTGTAAGCAAATTAGATGAGTAAATAGGATTACACAAAGACAGAAAGCAGAGCTTAAAAATATGTGGGGCAACCTGTAGAAAATAGGAAGATGGGCAAAACTGAGGGCTTCTAGATACTTGGTCCTGGATAAAGGAAGACATGACTATTTGTGAGTCTCTAGCTGGAATTATCAGCTCTGAATCTTTTTGTAGATTAGGTACCTAAGCTGCATTAGCCCAATTTTATGGAAACCTGTGAAGAGATGCCTTGTTCTTGCCAGCAAAAGGGGAAAGTAGGGTGCTTGTTAATTGAGTCAGGAGCTTCAACCCACATCTTGAATTCTGCAGGTAGTTTTTTGAGCATCTCCCTAGCAGGATAGGCAAACTAGGAAGAAACCAGTTCAGTTCTGTTACTGGTCTGTGGGATGCAATGGGACACACATGGCACCATCAGAAAGTTTCATTGCTACCTCTGATTGGTGAAAAGCCAAGTATAATAGCTGTGCTCAAAGAACAACATGCTCTGAAGTAGGTTCTAGAGGAAGGACCATGAAGGAGTCAGTCAGTCTGAGAACTCTGCTTTGTCTCTGATGTGACACAGGGGTCTCAGCAAAGTGACAGCTTGAAGGCTGTTATAATTTCTCTGATGGAGACTTAAGGCCCATGGGGCTTTGCTGACAGTCAAGTGAATGTGCATAGCCCTCAGCCACAGGAATTTGAAGGATCCCTGCAAAACACCATGTTGGAAGTAATACTTGGGTCTATTTGTAGCTTTAGCTCAGAAGTCTCATTCTATGATCTGTCTGCACCCACAAATGCTGGATTTCTTTCTGAAATATGTGAATATTCATACAATCCAGTTGTGTTGAGGAAGTGAACTGGAGTCAGCCAATTGTGTAGCATGTGTGTGTTTACACATTTTATTGTAAGTGTGTGTTGGAAAGTCAAGAAAGAACAGCACCATTTTAATAAATATTCCTATCAAACGTTTATGATACCAAAGCCATAATATAAATCAATATGTTTAGATTTCAGTATGATAAAGATATATTGAAACAAATTATTTGAAAATAATTTCCTTATTTGCTTACCTGCCAATTTTTCTGTACAAAAGCCTTTATTTCTCTAGCTACTCCTGATAACATCACAGCCACCTAAACATCTCTTGGAGCAAACCTCAGAAGCAATCCAAAGCTCATGAATCATGTACACATGCATGCACAATGAGAATGGGACCTCCTAAAAATGCTGACTGTTAAGAGTCATTATTGTTTATAACAAGTTAACGAGTAGGGTCATGCATGTAGTCTACAGGTTTGGCGACAAGCCCAAAATCTTGGCAACAAGCAGTGCACAGATTTGTTTATTCTGCTTGAACCCCTTGCAATGTGACAAGGATAGACAGGATGGAAGAAGCAAATATTTTTCAGTGATGAGTAAAATAATTAAAGTCTTCAATCAAGATAAAATGTTGTTTTACCTCAACAGTAAGGGGTAGGCATGGGGCTTGGTGTTTGCTTTACCACTTGGACACTCAGCTTTAGGTTCTGGGCACAGACCTATGGCTACTTGGCACCCACATCTAAAACTGCCCCCAAGGTCAAACCTGGCTCTGCTGGCACCTATTTGGGGCCCTCTGGGTGGCAGTGGGGATGCAGGAGAAGACACCAACTTCAGACCTCTGTTTTGAAGGAAATCTTCTATAATTGTGTTTTTTAGTCGCCACACAAAGCTTGTCACGTAGCGTCAATAACAGGGTTTCTTCCAGTCATTCTTGTCATATGGTCTTTGACAGTTTGAACCAGAGAGCTGTTCCTTCTTGTATGAGTACAGCCATCTCATTGTTAGACTATAATGGCTCTTGCTTTTCCAGGATGAGAAGATCAGGTCTATGTCCTAAAGCTATGATTTGGTCTGTTTGTTTGTTTAAAAAACATCCAAAAGACAGATATTTTGCTCAATGTATATTTTAGCTACTGGCAAATGTTTCTAGCCATGCTAGAGAGCTGATTATATCCCTTCCAAGCTTCCACTTTGGATGAAAAAGTCTTAGTAACAGTTGCTAGCAAAAACATTCTGGAATAGATTTGTTGATAGAAGATGACTGCTGTGCTTTCAGAAGGAAAATTAAACTGAAGAACAAGACTATTTAAGCATAATTGCTTTAAAAACAGAACACATGCTATATTATATCTGTAGTATACTGGAAAATGGAATAATGCAGAAGGCTGAATTCAGTACAGTGCACTAGAAGAGTTATGTTAATTTGCAATGTTATGTTAATTTGCAATGAGTCCAGCTTGCAACTTTCTGTCTGGCTATGTATAAAATGCATCAGTGCCACTGGAGAGCAGCTCAGTTTGGATTCTGGTAGGACAGTGTAGTAAGCTTCAGATGTAATTTTGAGGAAGGGAATTTTGCAGATCAAGATAATATTAATGAAAAATGGTTTTGAAAGAGGATTCAATTCTCTCTGGTGGTTGGGTAGCCTCAATACAACTGAACCATGGGATCCATCTGTGCTTCAGATTCGTTGTGCAATGACCTTATCTTTGGTGTTACATAGCATCTTCTCATTGGGTTCTGTTAACCATGACACTATTAGCATGTTGTAGTAAATGCAAACAGTAATTATCTGCTAGTGAAGTTTTTAGTTTCTATTTGAATCAAGATCATCTTTGAGTCACTACCAATTTTCGTAAATTCTGATACTCAAAAGGAGATGATACCAGTATCTGTTTTTCATTTCAGAAATCTGGGGCTTCCCCAGCTTGTACATGAATAGAGGCAGACTCAGACAACTCCATTTGTCCAGCAGGCCTGAATCTTGAAGATCTGAGTAATGTCTCAAACATCCATTAGCTTAAATGTTATTTCAAGCCACCAAGTAATCATTGAGCATTGATTGCATAAGTCAGAAATTAATTACTTTGTCAAAGAAATAAACCATGTCAAACAACCTAACAATTTTTACTTGCCTTTTTTCTACTTCCTTTTTTGCCCTTTCTTCTTTGTATTCTGTGCCTTATGCTTCTTGTGTGGAGAATGGGGCCACCTCACAGGAATGGATGTTATAGAAACTTTTCTAATCAGTGCTGTTGTGGGTCAAAATGAGCACTTTCTAAGCAGCAAGACCAGATGTAAGGCATGACAGCAACAGCAAATCCCATTATAGATTAGAGTGCTGGAGACGCCAGCAGGTCAACGGGCCTGTGTTGGTGAGACTTTACCACACTGCAGTCTTACTGTGTTAGAAAGTAAGCTTTTCAATGAAACGTCAAAAGATACCAAATCATGAGCAACACCAGCCTCCTTGTCACGCTGAAGGAAGGAAATCATCCATCTCAAGATGCGTTGAGCCTGTTCATGCTATAATAATCTATGTCAAGGTTCTTTGGAGCTTGTAAACCAGGCAAGAATAATAAACAAGTGAAAGCTGAAAGAGGTTGGAAGGAGTCTGGTGTATATAACAGGAATTCAGCTTTGCTGCCACCAGGATTTCAGCAGACCTGCTCCTGACAGCCTGACACTACTCTGTTCTCAGTTCAGCAAGGTTTAGTCCATTTTTCAAATTTTCAAAATTTCTAAAACAAATTTCAGCCCAGTTTAGCACACGTCATGCTATTTGCTCCCACAAAAAAAAAAAACCTGCAAAACTGCATCATATTTTATCATTATTTATTTATTTATTAATTTTCCCCATCCATGAAAGCATCCTGGGCTAATCAGGAAGCTCCATCAAATCAGTGCACCAATTCTCTCAGGACCATAGTGGCCAGGTAGCACTGCTGAGCCATATCCTGTGGATATATTTGCTTTTCCCAGTATTAGATTCAGAGGTGAGCCATGTATTCATATTGGCTGCAACTCCACCAGCATTTCATAAACACTCAGAAATTATTAATCCAAGATCTTAAGATGCTCGTTATGATTAGTAGCTATGTTCTGATTATCTGCTAAATGGTGCTCAAGATAATGAGGAAATATAGGAGCTGAAATAATTAGACATGCAGCAACACATTAATTAAACCCTTTCAATACAAACCTAGGAAGCTGTATTGGCTGTATGTCTCAGAGTTATGGGTAAACTGAGGCACAGAACAGTAACTTGGCTTGCTGGTGTCACTCAAGAGGTTGGACCTGTGCCACAGTCTCTTTTGCAGTTGATAGTTTCTGCCTGGCCCTACAAATTATAGCAAGTAAGCTTCATATTTCCAGAAGTAAATATCCCCGAAGTGATGAGGTAAGATTATTAGTGCTAGACACTTCTCCTATTCCCTGTGTATAGAGCTACTGTCCAGTAAGACCAAGGATTATTTTGATAAGCAGTTGGCCTCAGGCAATATTAGTCTGTGGGAAAGTTTCTTGGATGTATAAAGTCTTCTCTACAAGGCTCATTAAATTGCATTTTGCTACATTTACTGCACGTGGCCTGTTTCCCTCATATGGATTGACTGTTTATGCTCATTTCTTAGCTGTGTTTATTAGTAAAGTTTCATAGCCTTAATCACAAATGCATAACAGCCCTAACCAGTATAGAGCATCCACCATTTCTAATAACATATGGTCTGACCACTCAATAGTTTAGATGCCATGGTTCATTAATTCTCCACAGGAGTAATAAGCATTTGGTATTGTCTTATATTTTAAACCAATTTATTATTCCAAAGGGATAAAAAATAAAGAAAAAGGACCTGCTATGATCTGAGCTGAAACAGTCCCTTGCTTAGTTTTTCCAGAGCTGTTTTGCTGTGTGACAACAAAATCAAAGCCACAGGACTTTTGTCTTGGTTAAATAAATGTCACTCCTAATTGACTGGAAGCCTTCAGAGGCAAAACTCTAGCTCATCTCAGAGGTCATTCTGATGTGCTTCTTTCCCTCACCCTGTTTTGGACAACACCCATCCTTAGCATGAGAACATGAGAAAGAAAGAGTGGTAAATTTAAGTAAATTTAGAACTAATTAGTTGCTGTAGCACAACAAAAGCATGGGAAACTCACTGTTGGAAATCAGAAACTCTGAAGTGCTGAGTCTGAAATTGTGAGCCTCACTATTCCTAGGGATAATGAAGGAAGTTTTCTAATAGAGAGGAGTACAACATTTTTGCCTCAGTTCTTTTCGGTGTTAAGGCCTGGATAATTTTGTGGATAATACCATAATATGTTTGTGTTCTAACTAGGCTTCATCAGGGAATCAGGTGATTTTGGCAAGTTTGAGGAGGCATTACATGACACAGCAATTATTGCATAGCCAACAAGGTGTAAGAGGGAGGATTATATCTTTCTTTGAAATTTGAACTACCACCTGAGAGACTCAATAGACAACCTGATCAGCTAGCAGTGGGATTTGTGCAGTCATCAGCCGGGTTTTTGGGTACTTTGGGACATTTGACTGGTTTGTTACTGACTCTGCAGTTGCTTCTTACCCTCCCAGGACATCTCCCACCATAAACCCAGCAGCACAGTCTCTTTTGCAAATGCTTCCATGTGGGTGAAGTTGATTTAGTCTCAGATCAAGAAGATGAGATGTTCTATGGGCTGTAGGCCATGCTTTCAGGTCAGCACACAAGCTATGCACGACTGCAGCCAACTTACCCTTAAAGAGAGAATACTCTTGCTTCGATTTTCTAAATTAATTCCTGAAATGTAAGGTACTAATAGAAGTGTGGTAATGGAGAATGACATCTGGTTGCTCCAGTCCACTAGAGTCTTTAATTGGCTCCAGTTTGTAGAGTTTCTGTGCTAGGTTTTGTTTGTTAAAATATACACACATGCTACAACTGGTGGAAGCAGCCATGAGAGTTCTAGTATTTGAACAAATTATTCATAACCACAAGAGTTATTAGACCCAATGAAGGTAAGGTTAGCCAGGAAGGGAGCTAAAGGGTGGTAGCGGGATCATAGCAACGCTCGGACTTTAGATGTCCCCAGTGTAATGTGAATATTTCTTTCAGGTAGCATTCATAATATTTTTTAGGGACTGGCAATGGTCAGGGCTGTTGACTGTATGGAATTATGTGATCATTCCCATTGACAGTTTTCCTTTTTTTTTTTTTCCTTAACTTGTGAGAATAGAGCTAGTAAAATTGAAGCCTATTTGCTCTTCAGCTTTCTACTGGCATTGATGACCAGAATGAAAACTACCCAAATGACAGCATATCAGAACAGAAAACAATAAAACATGATGAGAGTAAATTTTTACTTCAAAACCTGTTGTCCAAGCCTAATTGATACTTCTGAATAAGTCATTTCTCTGTCTTGACAACTGTTAACAGCTTCTGGCTGAAAGTCAACTTTGTTCACTTAATTTCTCCTAAGTTCTGCTCCATCTGGCCAGAAAAAAAATATTTTCTTCCTTTGAGAGGTGTGGATCAGATGAGATGCTTGCGGCTATGTCTTTGCTGCAGGATTTGAGCTAGTATCCTTACCCTATCTGAACCCTTTATCTGCAGAAGATCCCTTATCAGAGCAAGATCTAATCTTCTCATTTCCCCTCTCATGTCAGGGTTGCTCTAGATAGGAAGCCTGGGCACACAGCCAAAGGGCATGAGGCACTGCATCCAAGCCCTGAGCCCAGTGTGCCCCATTTCTCCTACCAAATGAGGTAGATAGGTATAACCCTGAGACATGAAGGCCAGCAGGCATAGCATGACCTGTGTGTAGCATGATGTCTCAATCTTCAGAACAGGATGGCTAGGTGTAACCTGCCAGCTAGGCATGGTGCCTGCAAGGTCCTAGTTCCCAAGCCATACAAAGACGTTATTTGTACACTGTCAGCTGGCCCCAGTCAAAAGCATGGCAAGGTGAGTTTCATCAGTGCCATGGCAGAGATGATTGAACTCCCAGGTGTAATTTAGCTGGCTGGTGCAAACATACCCTTGGGGTACCAGGCCGTGCTGTCTGTGGTGATATACACCCACCCTACCTTCTCCATATTGCCCTGAGAGTGAATAAGTCAAAGCAAAACATTTCTGTGGAAAATCCTACTTGAGAGAAAGGAATTTTCCAAAACTGATGAGTTCCTTTTTATTACGTTATTATAGAAGCTCTGCTGGAAATAAAGCAGAGGAGGCAATTTTCAGGATATGTATGCTCAGTGTTTGAAGGTTGGATGCCTGTGAAATGGATTGTTTTTGGCTTTCATAAACTGAAACACTCAAAATCACTCTTGGAAGATAGTAGATAACTGGGCATGCCTCCAAACTTTCTGCAGTTTTCACATGCAAAATGAGTGGCTAGGCTAGTGATAACAAAATCACACAGTAATCTGTAACAGCCTAAGAAGGTATTCCACGCAGAAAGAGAGAGAAAAAGGGGAAAGCTGTTATTTTGTGGAAAAAAATATAGTAAGGCAAGTAAGGAAAGTTAAGATTAAAGCTCTGAGTAAATAGTTTGATACTACAAATTCTTACACACATTGGTGTAACTGTATGGTAGTATCATTGTATCACCCCAGAACTTTTTGATGAAATGTGTGTTTCCAGATATTGGCATACTTTTGTTTGGATTATGGTTCTTTTTTTACTTGGTGCATGGTGAACCATAATGTGGAAATGGCTGTCTTTCTGCCCTAAATCACTGATTCATGTCTACAGTTTTTACAGGGTGGGCATATATTTTGAATCCCTGTAATACCTGACCCATCTGCTTAACCAGTGAGAAAAAGTATGTAATGTGTGTTGCTTGTTCACATAAACATTCAAGACTTTAAAAAATATCTCTCTGACCTTCTTCAACTCTGCCTCAATGATTTCCTGTGGCAGGGAATTCCTTAGGGTGATTATATGCTTTAAACAGAAGTATTTCCTTGCATCCATTTTAATTTTGTTGCCTGTGAGATCCACCCAGCAACACCTTTTGGTTCTTGCTTTATTGTGTTGGATACAGAGAAACTTATGGATGGCTTTTCTACAAACCAGTCATTATTTTATATTCCAGCATTAGTTGTATATAAATGCACACACAAAAAGAAGCACAACAATCCATTTATAAGTAAACAGGAAAAATCTAAAAGTTTTTCCAGAAGCTTTAGTCACTTACATGCAAGAAAGAAAGAAAACTCAAGAAAATTATCTTGAAAAGGCAGCTGCACACAGAATACACAGTAAATGGGAAAAAACCAAGATGGCTTTTCCCTCTTTTTCTTTCACTCAAACAAAAAATATATTTTCTTAGACACGCACCTCTTACACTAAGTGAACTGCCTCTCAAGTCCATCTCAGCCACTGTGGGTCTCTCCCAGACTATTGCTACCATCAATAGTAAGGTTGTTGTTGGAGTAACAGGCTTAAAGTACAGCCACCCAACTCTGCGTGGTGCCCTCCATCCCTGGAGGGACCAACACCAAGACCCATATCTTCTTGATTCTGGGTAGGTTTTCCACTCCAGCTGTATTCCTGTTGCCATTTTCTCTCACTACACTTACTGATGGCTGAAACAGATGGACAGATGGAGCATGTAATTTTCATGTCAAGATGGCCAAAAAGGTTAATATATACAGAATCATAGAATTATAGAATGGTTTGGGTTGGAAAGGATCTTAGGATCACCTTGTTCCAACCCCCCTTCCATGGGCAGGGACACCTTCCACTAGACCAGGTTGCTCAAGGCCCTGTCCAGACTGGCCAAAAGCACTTCCAGGGATGGAGTGCTCACAGCGTTCTTGGGAAACCTATTCCAGTGCTCAGGATTATTGCAATCTCAGCAGTGGAGTCACAGAGCTGAATACCTCCATCTCTCAGTCTTCTTTTTACTCCACATTACTAATTGCCTGTGTGATGAATTTTACTTCTGCAGGTACTGTAGAAGTTAGTAGATAAGTGAGAGATGGGTCAGGAGACGAGTAGGAGAGGACAAAACAATTCCTACTTTAGCTTTAATAAAGCTGTTAGCTTTAGTCCAGACCATAGTGTCTCCTTAAAGAAATACTAGAGTCTACTGATGAAACAGAAATTGTGGAGCAGAAACATCTGACTTTGTTTTCAAGAAACATAGAATCACATCCCTCCATGGGGCCACACTGGAAGATCCATGAAGTTACACTGGAGAGGAACGACCTGTTATGCCAAGCAGAAACAGTAAATGCACTTTTATATAAATAGAATGGGCTTTTATGTTGCCTGTTTTTTTTAGTAAAGAACTTCCATCTCCCCATTCACCTTTCTTGAAGAAAAATGTCTATCATCCCAAATCAGGGATCTCAAAAGGCTTAGCAACTGTGAAGTCTTTCTTTGCCATCTCTTTCAAGCAAGCCCCAAAGGCTTGTGTTTGAAAAACAGAACCCTTATGGAGAAAAATAGTATTTTTAGCCTCATTCAGTAGCTCAGCCAAACAAGAACTCATCGGTTCTCTGAAGACCTCAGAGCTTCAAGATCAGCCTCATGTCAACCTTTGGGATGAGGAAGCTTCCCAAAGGCCACCATACTGTACTTGCCATCAGTGTATATGTGTTTAATCAGGTTCTTGACAGGTAAAGACTGTGAAAAGAGGACAGTTTGTTCTCCCAAGCTGTTCACTCTCTAAGCCCCCTGTTTATTTTGGAAGTGAATGAATAACATTGTGCTGGGAAAGGAAATTAAAAAAGCAGGGTTGTAATTTACAGTAGAGAAAAGAACAGATTTAGGGACCATTTTTTTTTACCCTCCTTCTCCCTCCTCCTTTCCCCCTCTTTTCACTGCTCTGGTTCCAAACATCCAAACGTGCTACAGCTGAAAAAGAGGACCTCAAGCCTTCCGTATTGCTGGCAACAAGAAGTGAGCTACAATTGCCAGTCTCTGCATTCTTGCCAAGAGAACAAACTGCTTCAAGGCAAAAGAAGAAAAAAAAAGGGGGGTTTATCAAAACCAAATGCCACTGGAAATCCTAACGCAGTGGAGCCCAATTCAAGATGTACATTGAAACCTATCCCCAACCATTTAAGGAAAAAGAAGAAAATGGATTCTTTAATAGAATATTTAAAATATAACAATTGCTTTGGAGTGAGGAATTCTACTCTCTCTGGTTCTTATAAAAGCTTTAATTTTTTTTCTTCATCTCTAAGTAAACTCCCAGCAGTTTTCTTTGAAAGTGGATCCTAGGCAGGCACCTCTTTTCCAAAGCGCTCAACATTGTTCTAATGAGATGTGATAGGTGGTTTGGAGTAGGAGCTGGTCCAAGCAGCGGAGGTATCGCTTTATTGTGTGTTTGTTTTTCTTTTAAAAGTCAGTGATCTGGCTACTCTTCATTTTCACTTTAATGCTTATTATTTTGTTTCTAACCTGCCCCTGGATCCAAATCAGATCCAGCCTTCTTCCCCTTCCAAGCATTCATTGCAGAATGGAAAAGAGGGAAATTCAAGGCTTTTATTTTTAGAGTAGTCGCAGTTTTGAAGGCCAGAGGGAATGAACTATTTGGGTCATCTAGTTTGATCGTTGGACACCACAGAGCATAGAATTTCATACAATGATTTGTGATTTTGTGCAGGAGCTGGACAACAGGAGCCACCACAATCCTGGGCATATAGACCTAATGGGCAAGTCTCAATTCTACAAGCTACGCCAAGTGTTTGCCTAGAACACTTGCAAATCTCAGTTCAAGACATTCAAGCTTTTAATAACTTTAGAGGATACTGTACTGTGTGCTGTCCTTGTCCTGAGCTGTACCTGCAGGCCATGGTTAGGGCTATGGCTCCTAAGTTCCACCTGAGCAAACATCTAAGCTGACCTACTATCTTAAGCATCCATGGTCAAATGTCATCTGAGAGGCAAGTCCCACTGCCTTCAGTGGTGTAACAACCAGCAAAATGCTACCTTTGAACTGAGACCAGAGTCTGCAGCCAAACCAAATGACAGAAATATCCCAGAATAGTGGGTAGACAAAGAAACTTCACAGTAAGGCTCTAGTTTCAGCTGAGAGATGGGGAAGTTCCTGGCGCCTGTCTACATGAAAGCTTTTCCTACTTTTCCTACTATAGGGAGGAGTATGTAATCACAGTCCAGCTTCAGCCAACAGACAAAGCCTAGACCTGACATTGCTCAGCATCGCAGCCAAGAAGAGGCAACTAAAAGAGGCAAAGCAGCTGAGAGGAAGTTCCTAAGCTGATTTTGAACTGGGATGCCATCACTTATGTTGCACATTGGATAAGTGTCCAACTCCAGGGCAGCAGGCTGAACCTGCTGGTGAATCTCAGTAGGCTTCCCAAATTCAGCTCAGGCATAGAGATTTAACAAAGCAAACTGCAAGCAATATATGGCTAAAGATCTGGGTAAGGTCAGGCCAGCTCCACAATGCAGACCCAGTTTAAATCACTCCCTAGTTGTCCCATGGACAAACTAGGCAGCTTCAACATCAGGTGCATTTCTCAGATTCTGAATGACTCTTTAAATCCTTTCTGAATAATTTCCATTTACCCCATGTCTTCTTTGAAGTTCACCAGATTGCCAATGCAGCAGCAGTCCCACTAGTGCAAACACAGATGCGAGGCCATCTCCTACACATTATTTTCCTGCTTATCTATGGGAAAAGTCTGTGATGGATGCAATTACATTGTTTTGCTGGGGTATTTCAATTGACGTTCTCTTTAATGTGTGAATGTACTGGTTCTTCCATTATCTTGTTGAAGTTAATTGATATCAAATAATCTGTTTCAAAACATCTTTGATTGGTACTTAAATCTTACACCAATCCTTCAACATAAAAGTGTGCCTCTCCAGAGATACCTCTGCATATGTTTGCCTCTCCAAACTACACCACAACAAAGATATCACCGTATTTTCCTCCACCACCCAACCACATGACTGAGATGAAGAGAATGCAGTTTAGACCCAGAGTGTTGTACGTTGATGAAAGTTCCAAGTTTTGTTTCCTCCAGTAAAATGCCTCTGTAATTGTTACCCTGATACTTATATTTTAACTTATTAAATCTGTGTCACATAATAAAATCTGCTATAAATTAAAGGCAAAGTATGAGCTTTCTCATCTATTCCCTGCTCCATGTCAGCCTCAGGATTTTGCATTATGGATCCTTTCCTGGTTCACAAAGCTTTCTGCTCCATTATGTCAAAAGAGAAATCGGTGAAATATCCTGTTGTTATTAACTGCTAATGTCTGAATTTTATTTTTTTTTTTTAACACAAAATCCTCTGAAATTGAAATCAGAGCTGCAGCACATTAGCAGTTGTTAACATGTCTCTGTTAGCTTGTCCACCAGCCACGGAGCGCACATCTCTTTTGCTCCACATCTGAGCTGCCAGGCTCTGTTTCAAATGGAAGCACAGTTCAGCTTCAAAGTGTGCACCCAGAGCAAAGCTTCCTTAGCATCAAAGGTGTGGACAGGCCCTTACCAACATGTACATCAGTCTCAACATCCAGATCCCAGTGAGATTTTTCCAGGAGCTAATCAGGATTTGCATGAAAGCAAAAAATCAAGCAAAAGGCCTACCAGGATTTAGATAATGGATTTGAACTCCACATTACCTGTCCACTAAGCACAGATTTCCACTCCCAGATCCTGACTGGTTTTCCCCAGATTTGTGGAGATAAATGACAAGCACAAACATTGCCCATGTCTGTGGGTGCCCCTCTCTGCTTTTTTTTCTTACATCTGAAGAACAAGGCATGGCTCACATGGAAGTGGTGTAGAAGAGTGCCTGGCTTGGGTGGCATCTTGACATGGTGGCTGTCTCCTCAGCTTTTGACAATTGCAGAGGCAGCATGTACTTTCCGGAAGGGAATTGTTGGTATTTGAGTGTTCCTGTATTACCACAAAAATCTGTATGTATTTAAACAGAATGGGCAGAAATTTATCTGAAAGTTGAATAAATTTGCCAGCTACCTGTAGGGAACTTAGGGACTATGGAAGTAAATATTAGGATATTCTTGGTTATATGTCAATGAGAATTTTTTACATGCCCAAACCACATATGTAGTCTGGATCCAAAGTTATATCCTAGCTCTAATCAGACTGTGAAATTCCTAAATCTATGCTGCAATAGCTCCCTTCCCAGGTTGTGAAACCCTTGAGCCCCTGGGACAGAGCTCAGAAGGATAAGTTGACTTGTTTCTTATTTTCAGTTTAAAGAGGAAGTGCAAATACATCTTACAGGGGCTTAGGAAGCTGCTGTTAATAATTTTCTTGCTTCTGGCCCTCAGCTGATATCAAGGTGCAGGAATGATGAGGACAGAAAAGAAGAGAGTCTGTTCTCCACTTTGACCTGTTCTCAGCATCCAGCTTTAAGTGATAGTGACACCAAGATCTAGAAATACAGAGAAGGAGGATGAGGACTTCTTCCTTGCTTTTCCTCATCTGTTGTGTCTCTGAGCTCCTTTCCAGCAGTATGGCTGATACCAGAAGCAAAGGCCGGGGGGAGGTACCCACTATAAAGTGTGGATCTGATCAGGATAGCTGGGACCTGTGCCTCAATGAAGAGGAAGGATCAACAAATTCATCAATAGCTTAATAGCTTTGTAGCAATGTTTAATGTGTGAAAAAGCGATGTCCATTCTGCATTGCTTCTGAAGTGATCCATACCGGAGAAGTGGCAGCTTTTTTCACTGTTGTAATTGCTTAGCCAGGGAGTATCTGAATCAATCCTCAGATTGAGTAAAGCTGTCTGAAGGACAGTGTGGTTCTCCTTCAGCTGTCATTTGGCGGTTTGTATAAGGGGCCCATGATTCTCTTCTCTTCTTTTCATATTTTCACAGACCTAACTGGACAATTAAGACTGAAATTGTATAGAAAAGTGTCCAAGCTGGGAATTCAAGTGAGTAAACTGGATCTGTGTATTTAAACAGGAATCAAGCACCTAAAATGTGCAATGCAAACCAGCTGCATTTTCAAAAACATACTCCTGAGCTCTATGTATATCATCTTTCATCTTTACTTTGAGAACAACACCTATATATCTCAGAAAGGGCAAAACCACACCATCTGAGATATAATGGTTGCTTTCACAAGACTGGGAGTTGTTAAGCAATGACATAAGAGTGAATGGGGAAAAAAGCATCAGTATCAGCAGGTGTTGTGCACAACCTAAGTCCAGGACAGCTGCTAGTCTTGCAGCCCTGCATTCTCATGTGCAGAGGTCAGAAAGAACACTAAACTGAGCAAAGGAGTCACTAAAGTAGCAGTGAGCAGTCTCAGGTTCGTTTCAGCAGTATGACTTAATAGGACCTAGCAGAGACACGAACTTTGCTGGTGGTTCTGGTTACCTAGGAGAAAAAAAGGTTTTTCTGTGGCAATGACAATAAATATGTGAAAGCAAGGTTCAAATAAAGAATGGTTTGCAGTGATGAAATCACATTGACAGATTAGCTGTGATAAGACTACAGCATTATCCACTGCTGATGTTAGAAGTGAGACATGGGTGAAAATCAGTGTTTCAGTGATGCCACTAGTTAGAACATTTGATTCTTATATGAAAAGCCACATAGCACCAATGGGATCTCAGGACCATATGTTCATTCAGTTGCAATCTCCTGTCAAATATATACACACTATGCAGGATGACTTTTTCTTTTCCATTTCTCCAAATTTAGTTTCAGATGCAAGGGGTTGTTTCCATTCCTGTAACACTGATTTCAATGAGGATCCTATAGAATAAGTGATACACATAGTTTTTATGTAACTTATGGTAACTGAATGAGATATTCTGAGATAAGTGTCCAACTCACTAAACTCTAGTGGGTTTGATTAGAAACAACTGAAGGGAAAACAATTTTTTTTGTTGAGTTCATAGGGAGTGAGAGGCAGCTGACTTGGTCTTAAATGCGCGTGTTCTGCAAGCTTAGGAAGACTGAAAGCCAGTGGCTCTGAATGCATACAGGATTAGGCATACAGGTTAAGCTAATGTTGTTTTCTGTTAGTTTTCAGTGTAAGGATCACAGCATAGAACAAAATAGCTGCCTCTAAATCAGCAGAAATAATGCAATTGTATCTTCAAATGAATCTGAGCAAGGGTGTGCTGTGAATCCAGAATGCAGGGTATGGAGGAAGAACAGATTACACAGAAATTTACATTAAAGTAAATTCAACAGACTTTCCCCCAGCATCAGAGCTCTGCACCTTTCAGCATCCTGATTCAAGATGGTAATCAGGAATGTGTGGTTTTAAATTTGGAAAATTCAGCAGATACTTCTGTAATCAGTGTCTGATTTTAAACATCCATATATTTATGCACAGCAGCAGTGTGGTGTTTCCAGGTAAAGTTTAATAGCAACTACAAGAACAGGAGACAAAGCTAAGCAAAGTGAGGCAATTATAAACACTAGCAAAGAAGCAAGAAAGTGAAAGGCCTTTTTTTTTTTCTCTTTCTTTTGGTGCATTATTGTTAAACCATAAAAAATAATAGGGAAATTCCTGCTCTCAGGGAATCTTTATGGAGAAATTTGAATGTGGTCTTGAAAGAAACTCCAAGTTTCCAAAAAAAAAAAGGAAAAAAAGGGAGAAACCTGAGAAGTTCAAGTGCAGTAAATCAACAGGAGTTGATGATCTTCACCCAAGGGTATGGAAGGAAATGAAGTGTGAAATAGCAGAGATCTGAATTTATGCAATAAAGGACCATTCCAAGAGTCCCTGAAATCAATGGAAATACTCTCTATACTTCTCTGAAAACTGGATCAGACCTTCCCAAATTAATTCTGAAAAACAAGGAGTACTCACAGGAAGGTGTCCATCACCCTTTCAGGTCAGCTGTGGAAAGCACAGCGGGGTGGGGAAGGCTGTATCAAGTAGGATTAGCCAAATTAGGAGCAACCCAGACAGTATGGAAAGCTCTCTGTAATTACAGAGCTACATCTCAGCCAGTGCAATGCAGCTCTGTGGGAGCTGGCCCTATAATATTGGGAATGACATGTGACACTATGAGCACCAAGCCAAATCCTGCCACCCACAAGGCACAGTAAATGCTCTCAGGACCTGGCCCATCTCAGTGGCACCATTATGCTTGCATGACTACAGTCTCCTGCAGCTCGACTTAGCTCCCTGGCTTGCTAGATGTAGTACATCTGAAAGCTGCTCTTTCTTCCCCGAAATCACTGCTGGCAATCATTTGTCACAGCTAAGGACAACATCTCCTGCTGCTTGGTGATAGGGCTTCTGCACAGACGATGCCTTATGGACAACATCAAGTTTCCAAAACAGCATGAGTGCGGAGCACAGGCCAGGGTTCCCTTTTCAGACACCAAGAAGCAAACACTCTAAGCTGCCAAGGATTTTACTTTATTGTCATTTAAGTTGGCTCCTTCTGCACAACTTGCTGGCGGTCTTACAGTAGCAGGAGTTGAGTAATAATAGTATTTCCATATATGCTCACCTCTAAGCAATGCTTTAGAGGAGAGACTGCTGGGAGAACAGGATGAGGATGGTTTGTATTGGCTGTTCCTTCTCTTTCTCATCAGTCTGTGATTCAAACTAGCATCAAACTACAAACTCCATCATTCACATCTCCCCTGCAGATTTTCCATGTTGGCTCCTCAGTAAGCGGGACTAGACTATCATTCATCAGGACTTGGAGGTGCTGAGAGGGTCCTCTCATCTTGGAAATTCTGAAACAAAGTCATCCACCAGCTTTTCAACAGTCCCATGGCTTTACTACACAGAAGCTGGGGATTGATATATTTTTCCCGGAGAAGATTTCACCAGGAAGCTTGCAAAGCCAACACACCAGGCTTCACCCAGCTAAATACAGGACACTCCCCCTTCCTGAAACTTTCCTCATACTCAGAGAAATGCAAAACAAATAAAGGAAAGTATCTGGAAGAAGGGTAGTATGACAGAGCTGAAAATGACGCCCAAAGTCATCAATGTGCCATCCAAAACAACCTCCAAATGCAATGTTTATATAGTCCCTGACTGCTGAGACCCAGTGCTCTTCCTCATTTGCTTCTTTGAGAATGTAAGGACACCCTCCTCCACACCATCCTCTTCCTTAACATTGGTTTCCACATATCCAAAGTAATCCTTTTTATAACTTAGAGGCAGAGTCACACTGTTGCAGAGCAGGAGTTCCTCTGATTTGTTGGTCATCTCAGATGATAGGAGAGGCTGGAAAATGTCATGTTTAACAGAGTCCTTTGAAAGTAGATCCCGGCTTGTGGTGCTTACCTAGCCTTGTTTAATTAGGTTCAAAGGAGCTCCATGGTTTCTTGCCTGCTCTAATCAATCCTGACAAAAAGATGCAGCAACCAGCTCAGTCTTCAATGCAATACAATGCAACAGAACAAGAAAAGACCAGCGAAGTAATTGCATGCAAGAAATAAAGCCACAGGAAAAAGAGCAGGAGGTGATTGCACTAATATATTGCTCACTAAGGATATCATCCCACCTGGAAATAACAGGTGTTGTGCAAATTATCAGGTGATGTAGAGAGAGACCATGATTTATGAAGGGCTGATCTCAGCTATTCAAAGCTGTAATACTGCATTCAGGGCTGCAATCTGAGAGGGAATAGTGATTTAATGTTTCCATTTTCTGACTTTCCTGGGAGCTGGGAGACTCTCCTTGGAATTAATGTAAGTTGTCTTGCATTTAATTTCCTAGACTGTTTTGAAAAGTAAAAAGAAATTGTGGTATTTCTTATGGCAAATAATACTCCTGTCAATATCTAGGGAGCCCTGAATAGGCTTTAATGGTCACAGCTTGTTGAAGAGAACTGGGAGAGAAGAAAGGACTTCTCATTACTGCCCCAACTTTTCTTTTGTGGCTGAAAATAGTTTTATGAGACAATGGAATGAAATATCAGCTATTGCCTTCCCAGTGTGGTGATTGTTTTCTACTTCATACCAAGCAAGGGTAGTGAAGATTTACACACTCGACACAATCTTATATTTTCCAGGAGTTTTCAGACAAAATAGGTGGGCCTGTGTGATGAGCAAGAATCAGACACTTTATGAAGTCCATTGGGAATTATGATGACCTACCTGTTTTACACACAAAACCCTGATCCATTCCCAGCAGTGCCACAGCCACGCTTCTTAGGAACCTGGCCTTGGGACAGGACTTTGTAAAACACTTAGGTGTTTGCACACCTTTATGAGAAGTAGATGATCAACCAGGCAAGAATAGGAGTGTAGTTGAGTTGTGGAGGGGAGCTTACCAGTCAGTATAAGATGACGAAATATGGCATGGTGTGAAATAACATCTCTGATGACTGGGCTCCAGCAGACTCCAGAGTTAATTACCTCTCTGAAGCTGAAATTCACAGGCTAAATCTTTCAGTTGCCTCCCTGCCTGTGCCTGGGTTTAGGAGACCTTATCTCAGATATGTCTTGTTTTTCTTCTGGGAAGCTTTGTCTGAGAGGACAAAGGATTGTCTTTGCAGTATATTTCTGAATCTGCAGAAATATGGCACCTGCCTTATTCCCTGGATCATAATGGAAAGTGGGGTGCAGTATGCAGTTGGTAGCTCAATGCTTCCCACTTGTCAAGTGGGAAACCTGTATTCATCTACCATGTCAGCCTTTCCATCTTTAAACCTACCCATCTCACCTCCCAGAACAAAGCCCTGATCTAGGCTATCATCTACACCATGCAACAGAAATGGGCCAGAGACAGAGCAAGAGGGAGAGACTTTCTGTCCGCGCTCCCCTACAAGAAAGAGTCCAAGATTTCACTCACTAGCTCTTCTTGCACTAAAAAGCTATTCAAATTCATACTGAAAACTTTCCAGGTGGGACAGCCCCAGATAGACCCACCAAGAAGATTTCCCCAAAGCCAAGGTCTTCAGGATTGCAGGGTCTGTAGCTGTAGGGCAGGGAGTGATGCCAAAACTTCCAGACAGTCTCTCCTGGAGCCAAGAACCTGGAAGAGTAGATATAATCTGGGCTCAGCTCCCAGGTCCACAGCAGGGATCCTGGAAGCTTAGAAAAGCCCAACTAGAGCCAGAACTCTCCAACTACACTGGTTCCCTGCTGCAAGGCTGTGACTCAGCCTGGGAAAGGGGGACAGTCTCTAGAGGGTGGGTTAACCAAGCCCAAATGCAAGCTGTCTTCTTCTGGACTTAGTTAGATGCAAGCAGTATGCAAGCAGGAAGCTGGGCTTCAAATTGTATCTTCTACTACTTGCTGTAACAAGGAAAATCTCTGTGTCAAAAGAGCCCATATCTTTTCAGAGCCATCATGTTTGGGAGTCCTGCAAGCAGAAATTTATTAGAAATTCAAAATACTTTTTGGTTTATATCCAGCATAGACAGAAGTCAAATTAAAAAGATAAACAACAGATCGAATTGGAAAAGTGGAAAAAAAAATCTTTAAAATTCTGAAATATAACCTTTTGTGAGAACATGCAGAGATGGAAGGAACTAATTTGAACAAAACTCTTTTTTCCCTGTATGCTTTTAAATGAACTGATATAGCACTCTAAAGGCAGAAATGTGGGTAGATCCCTTATCGGTGGGTGTGAGTGCAGCTCCACTGACTTCTGGCAGGATTTCCTCAAAGCAAGTTATTCAAGAATGAGTGCAAAACCCAACAGTTAAATCATTTGCTACTACAGTCACTGTTTTATTAGGCTATTTTAAGAAAAATAAATAATAATTTATTTTAACTAATCACAACTTCAAATCACTTTGCTAGAAAATGATATGCAAACCGCTCTAGTCAGCTGTAATAAGGTTTGGGAGGGAAGCCAGGCATTGATTTGCTTCATGGAGCTCTGATATCATGCTGGCCGTTGTGCAATGGTTGTAGGAGTCAGAGATGAAGTGTGCTGGTTTTATCAGAAATCTCTGCCAGTGGAGGAGACAGATGCCACTGGAGTCTAACACCCACACAAAGAGGAGTGTTTATTCACTTGTCTGTGGCTCTGTTGCTAAGTGAATGTGTTCACACTCTGCCTGTTTTGTTAAGTTTGACATATTGTTGTGTAGACACAGCACTTGGCATGCTGCAGAAAGTGACTTTCAGATAAGGTGAGTCCTTTCCACTGAGCTCTGTGTGAGTTTGGTAACTCTCCTATTCACTCAGCAAGGAAGGATTAATAATAGTGACTAAACCAAGGTGCAGCCAGGCAGGCAGCTCAGACTTCCCTTTGTGTTTTTGTTTGGAAGATTTTCCTTCCTGTTCTTTGACAGGTCTTGACTGCAATGAAAAATTACATCTTTAATTGAAACACAGGGTCCACTAGCAGAATAGAAAGGAGATCTTGTGGGACAAACACAATACTAAGAAGAATGAGATGTTAGTTCGGGTCTTAGATCTCCTACAGCCTCCTACAGACCCCTAACAATTCATCTGATACCTCTGTGCTTCTATTCTGGTAAATAAGAAATATGAATTGCAGGTTTTCTTCTCTTCAGTTAATTTAGCCTACAAGACTTCTTGGAGCAGCCAATGTCTCCTTTTACCTGTAGATACAGTGCCTTCCCCAACAAGTTGCAAGCTCAGAGAAGATTCCTAAGTGCTACAGTAATAATGCGTCATTTATTCCCTAGATCCCTTAAAGGTTATTGTAGATAATAAATAAGGCCAAGACTGACCTTTACTGAAATCTGTAAACTTTTTAAAGATTTAAATACCAGAGCTCAGCTCCCTATAGAAAGAAAGACAATTATCTCCACTTTAGAGTTTGAAAACTGAACAGGAAGAATAAGTGATAGTTTTCCCATTCCCAATTCCCTATGGAGTTTCTGGGAATTAAACATAAATCTCTTTTACCAGGCACTTACTAACTGTTTTCTTCTTTGTGTTTCGAAACAAAAAAAGCCAAACATTTCCCCCAGGTTTCAGCAAAGTCAGCATGAGATTGTGAAGTGTTTTTGTTGTTTTTTCTTTCAGTTCTTCAATCAGTTTTTGTTAAGAAACATTTATAAATTCTAAATTCAGTCATAACCATTTTCTTTTTTGGTTAAGAAAATGCTTTTGTATCAACCAAATGGCTACTTTTCTCCCATTACTAAATGAAATTACAGTTGAAAGAAATGCAGTTTAAAATCTCTTACCTTGTAACAGAGTATGTGTATATTTCAATGCATATGTACACATGTATTGATATATATTCTCTAACTGTGAACTGCAAATATTTCTCAAGCACAGTAAATGTTGCAAATGAGTCCAGCTCTAGCACTCTCTCCAAATGCATGAATAACCCTTACAGAATAATATACATGAATCTTGACCATATGCTTAGACTTGTCCTGTATATTAATTTCCTGAATAGGGCATCATCTCTGTCAGAGTCACAAAGCATCTTTTACACTGCTAGGTTCCACCGCACGCATTACTATAATGTGGTTAGGAACTATGAATTTTTTAGGTACCATTCAGGGGGTATTTTATATGCATATTTCATGAGAGGATGGGGTGGGAATAATATTTTTGGCAGACACTTTCCAGGATATGGATGGGATTCAGGAGAAGATGGCTTTTGATATAAGTAGTCAACCCCACTCAATTTAAACCATGGCTCTTGGGAAGCATTTAAAACACAGAGCTTAAATGGAGCTGCACTGTAAGCAGTACAGAGCAAGTTGTCCAGAGTACGTGTGTGTGTGTGTAGATATATATTTATATATAGCCAGATGCTCAAGGTCAAATGCACAGAGCCAGCTATTTGGGAACTGAAACTATGAAACATTTTGCTGAGACAACTCACTGTTCAGAGCTGCTTACCCCTGAGAGGTTGCTTGGTACCAGAAATTCTTCTTGGGGTGAACCATGGGATCTAAGTCACTGCAATAGCACCAGTGACAAGGCACTTCTGAGTAGCTCAGGCAGCAGATGAAGAGAAAAAGTGCAAGTTGCTGGTGTATTGAAGTGTAAAGTCACTTATCCTGTACAGCTGCTTGGGACCTAATCACATCCAGACATCTTCCTTCCCAGTGAGCTACAAGGCTTTGAACCTTAGAAATGGTGCACACACAGGTATGGGCTTGGGCATAAGTGGAATAATCCATCTGTGCCTAGAGTCAACAACTTGTGAGCAAGACTGTGTGGAAAAAAATCTTTGTGAAATAAGCTCAGTGCTTAGTAATAGGAGTACCTTGTGCATGGCATCAGGCAGTCAGAACTTGGTAATGGCCCTGTGTGCACCAAACCAGAAAGCAGACTTGTTTTCTTAAGGTACTCAGTGGAAAACAGAGAGATGGAGAGGCACACATATTACATCACAGAAATGAAGGAAATGACTCCTCAGGACACTGCAAAGGCACAGGATCCTTGTAATCAGGTCCACCTGAGCTCCATCATGGTCCTGTCCAGACAGCTTCCTATCCAGCCCTAGCACTTGGATTTTGGCCTGGCCCTGAGTAGACTTATCCTTGCTTTTTAGACCATTTACTATTCAGTCAAAAGATAGAAAGAAATGAAAAAGCTTAGCTGTCTGAATACATTACTAACAGATTTTGGAAATAAGTAATCTGTATACGTTTCAAAAGTCTTTATTATTCTTCCTAACTTTAGGCACACAGTGGAGCCAAAAAATTAGTAGCATAATTGCCTTCAGTTCCTCTATAATCAGAGTAAAGAGACAAGTACTAAGAGAGGCAGTACTGCTCTTAACTGAACTGGAGGTTTTCTTTCTTTTAAGAAATTATAGTCTGTCTTTCTGTGATCGTTGCTTGTTTCAGCCATTTTGAACTTCTCCAGTCCTATCAGAAAGTACATCTTGGATACTCTGGGATATTTCTTTTGTAATTTTCTCTCTCAAACCCTTGGATTTCTTTTCAACTTTTCTCCAGTCATCACCATTACTTCATTTATGGTCTGGACCAAACACAACCCTTTCCTAACTCCATTTGACCAAATCCAGTTTAACCTCTGTTATCAGATTCAGCTGTAATTTCTGTGGGGGACAGTAATGGTTTAGCAAACATACTTTGTCTGGTTGATTTCCCAGAAAGAACTGGGTATTTAAAGCTCTCTAATAATATAAGGTCAAATAAACTGTAGGTTAGCCACATATTCTTACTTTGAGGGGCAGTTTTTAACACATTCACTCTCTAAAGATGGTGAAAGGAAGTTCATGAGCAGAAAACAGCTAAGCATACCATTAAAATGGGCTGCTAAGATTAGTCCTGTACCACTTCAGCTTGCTGGCAAGCACCTCCATCAGCCCCCTCCAGCAGCAGTCAGAAATCAGAAAGCATCTGCCTTGGGACCAGTCAGTCATGCTTGCATCTGATCCTGGCGCCTGTCCTGCTGAGAAAGGGGGCTTGTCTTCACTAATTTCATGATGTCACCATTAGAAGAGTGGGAAGTAATATTTCCATGAATAATAATGTACCATGAAGGGCAATCAGTGTTCAAGAACAGCATCCTTGATCGTTGGCCAGCCAAGCAACTTAAAGAGCTCTCCTCCTCATTGCATAGGAAAATGAGTTATTGATTTGTACATTGTTACAGGGGGCAGTTCTTAATCATAATTAGACCACTGTGAAAAGTCAAAGCATTCGAATAATGTGAGGGCTTTCACCATTGCAATCTGGCATCCATATGTTCAATGACAACTCAAACAGACTGCTTTCATTTTTCCGTAGCTTTTTTTTTCTCTGAAGACTCAATATCGTTTACCCTTTTAAATATGTCAGTTCTGTGTTTTTGGATATGCAGCCCCATATTGTCTTTCAGAAGGCTAAGTTAAAACACAGTACTCTATTTTGATGCACTATGCAGTAAGAAATCCTCTCTTTGAGAAAAATAAGACATGACAATCACCATTGTATTGTGAGATATTCCCACAAACTTGCATATTTCAATCTGAACATAGGTTACTTCAGAACCTGCCTAGGTTTTTTTAAGTAAATTCTGAATAAAAGTAAGAGTAACTAAAAACTCTTTAAGCTGATTGCTAATCTCAGGCACTGAATACATCGTTCAGATATTTCCAGACATTACTCAAATATTTCTAGCTGAAAGGTTTAGTGTTTATGTTCATCTTGGGCTTGGTTAAGAAAAATTGGAAAGAACCCCCTGTCTAACTAAAGTCTCTTCCTCAAAGGTGTCTAAAAGCAGTTGGCTTTCAGCAGTAGAGATCGATGCTTATTCCCTCTCACCATGGAAAAGGAGCTATATGAGTGAAAGAGAGATGGGGGCTCATGTGCAAATAAGCTTCTGTTGACCTGGAGTATATTTACTCTAAAAATCAGATAAAGTTTTCACATTTTCAGATGGCAGAGGTCTGAAACCATCTTACAGTGAGAAAAACAGCAAAATACCTTGGTGCTTTAAGGGGAAGGATAATCGTATTATGAAAGGGCTGAGACTCTTTCTGACAGAAAGAATGAGATTCTTTAAACCCTGCAACACAGGTGGTGCTCCTTCTGTATATTGTGGGAATGGAGGGACTCCTGGGCAGCGGTCCTCTCAGCCTAAGGTAATATCTGAAAAAGGCTTTGGACATCACTTCTTAAACATAGCAGTTTTTATCTACTGTCTATAAAGTGAGCCTAGTGTTACTCAGTTAGATGAACAGAGGTACACTGTAGGAGTTAGATGATACGAATCACATCAATGGGGCAACGCTCAATTTCTTTTTATCAGACATATCAAGTTTTTATCCAAATATAAAGTTTGAAGAAAACACACATTTTTTTTCTGAGAACCTGAGTACAAAGTAGAACTGAAGATGACATCAAGTATTACAGAAGAAAAATGTATCTTAGCTTGTCTGAAAATCACTGGAATACATCAAATTCATCCGTTCTGCTTTGGATCGTTCTGCCCTGAGTTTCTTTGGCTTCCAAATACCTTCTTAATCATCCCACAGTGTACATACTCCAGGTCCCTTGCTTGCAATACTATCCAGCTTTCTTCAGCACCGAATCCAGTCAGAACTAGGAAAACAAACATTTATTTTCATACACTTTTGAAAAACACCCCAATGAGGATCTTCTTTTGCCTCTATGAGGTATATAAACAAGGCTGAGATAAGGTAATAGAAGGGATAAGAAAACAGAGATGATTAATTTATGCCAGCCTAAAGCTACAGCAATTTTATTATGTAAAAGTGATAAAATGGGATGAGCAGAGATACACTTTCAATACAAGAGACTATTTTAGTACTCCAAAGCCTTAATTAACAATAAAGGATTTTAAAATAGAGCCTATAAATAAATAAATAAAATAAAACCTAAAAGCATCTCAGACTCCTTTTGAATGGGCAGAATATTGCAAAATTGTCATGTTCACCTTCTGTTCCTTAGAAACTAAGAGTGGGAAGTTTCAGAAAGGTGAGAGTTTAAAGCCACTGAAGGATTGAGGAACCTTGAACTGGTCTTAAACTCAGTTCCTCCAGTAGGCATCCTGGCAGAATCTGTTCAGAGTTATGCTACATGACATCTCACTAGTACATCTCCAGCTCTTCATGTTGATGAACCTCATTACATCGACCCTTTCCCTGATCCTGAGAGAAAAAATTATTCTTAACATAACCTGCAAATTTTTGTATTTATGGTGATACCAGCTTGGCTTAAACGATGTCTTCATGGCTCTTCAGCAGCCGACAGATCATGTGTGTTACCACAAGAGGCCCTTTACAGCAGTGTATTGGGATGATAGAGGGGGTTTTAATACAAATTGGAAGAACCGCTTCTTTCATGTGGCCTCAGTCTTGCAAATACCTAAAAGACGAAGCTGAAAATGCCTTGTTCTTCTGAAATCCTTAAGCATATAACATTATGCTCTACACGGATAACCAAATTGCATTCTTCATTTCCTCATGTGAAGCCCAAGCAACCCATGGAAACAGCAGAGTCTGCACTTACGTTATTCTAATGAATTGCATTTGTGAAGCCTGCTGTAGCAAATTAATTGATTTGATATGATTTAGAAGGACAAAATTTTCCACTGTCTCTTGGCATTTTACCTCAAATCTGCCACATCCGAAAGACCTACAGAGAGCAGAGGAGTTAAATGAAGGACAGCAGAACTTACTTCTCCTCTGGCTTCCCATCCCCTGCAAAACCAAGAACGATTCTACATGGCAGCGTCCCCTCTCCTACCCCCAGTCCAAAATACTATGAATAAGGACCACAGTTCTCTGTTCACTCAGGAATGCCAGATATGAAACCACAATCAAGCTACGATCTCTTCAGCACAGCATGCTCCACATGCCAATCTACATGTTTGTTGAAAAAAAAATGATTCTGCTGGAATAAGTTTCTATTATAAGCTCTCACTGTATACATTTTTTGGAGTTAGTGTATAATTCCTGCACCAGAACCCAATGTCTTTTCTGTTTTACAACTGCACATAAATACAACTGCCTTCCATCTAAAAAAAATAAATATTCACAATGTCTGTTCAGTTTGCCTTCTCGCAGCATCTCTCTCCCTCTGCCCAAATATAATTGCACTTTCTAACCCCAGTCACTTGCGGGGGGGAGAGCTAAACA
Source organism: Melopsittacus undulatus (assembly GCF_012275295.1). NCBI lineage: Eukaryota > Metazoa > Chordata > Aves > Psittaciformes > Psittaculidae > Melopsittacus > Melopsittacus undulatus. Next base: position 18,071,493 of record NC_047529.1, read on the forward strand.
AATCTCACATTCATAAACTCAGATGACAGCCACCCTGTGCCATAGGGATAACATTAAATTTATTGGAGCCGTTAGCACAGCACAAAGCAACTGGAGTAAACAGTGACTTCCAAAAGAGGCAAAGTTATTTGGAGCTGCTCCAGCATGCAAATGGCAGAGGAACTGATAGCTGTAGCAATTATTATTTCATTTCCTCACACCCTTTTCCTTTTTGAAGTTTGGCCAAACAAGTTTCTCTGCAGATGAGGAGGCATTGGAATCTGCTGAAAATGAGGGTGATTTCTACGGCTTCCCTCAGGTTTTCAATACAAGAATGAAAACATTTCTAGTTTATCCATCACCATGAATTCTGGGTGGAAATAGTATTTGGCCCAGGAATACATTCTCTGGATCTTGTTTTCTTCTTGGAACTAGTGAAGCAGGTTGCCTGACCAAGTGATTTGTGGGCTAACCCTTGTCTGTGAGAAGCAAATAGAAGAAAGACCAATTTGTCTAGAATTAATTTTTTGGGTTTTGTTTTAAATAACTGAGCTCCCACAAATATGAGCTGAAGCCAGAAAGATGTTTTCAAGGTTAAAGCACAAAATTGGAAAATAGGATAATTATTACTATTGGTAGCATTGTTCCTGCTCTTAGCAGCCTCACTCACAAACCAGAATGCTGCTACAAGAAGAATTGTGCAAACACAGCAGAAAAATAATCCTTGCCCCAAATTGCACACAGTCTCATGCAAGAGACAGAAGCACTAACAGGAAAGGTACAGGGACATGGTGAGCAGTTGGTAACCTTAATGAGACAAAATGAAAGCAACTCCAGAGTCACCTTATTCCATCTGCCTGGTTTCTTTACACTACACTACACAGCAGACCTTTGGGTCAGGGTGTCTCTCTTTCTATGCATTTATACAGCTTCAAGCATCATTTCTGTTCTGAGGAAAAATTTGGGGAAGCTTTCAGCAAGTTTCTAAGTGAAAGGTATTCAAATGGATAAGACAGTTAGTCTGGCCTCGTTTGTGATCTTTATTCTTGTGTTAAATTCATATGTACATGGGATTGTGCCATGTGTTTTCAGTCAGCCCTCGGATGTGGGATTTTATACAGGCAGGGAAGACATGCTGGGAGGAGCAGGAGGTTTCAACAGCAAAGGGTGCTGCAGCTGATCCTCTTGGCTTAACTGCTGAAATTGTTAGGTTGTCTTTGTGTTAGGAAGAGGAGGAAATCTGGGCTAGTGTGAAAAGCTGAAAAATTTGTATTTTGGAAACAGACCTGAGCATGAGCCAGTGGTCTGAGCACTGAATCAAGACCTGCTTGAAACCATTTAAGTTTCCATCTCTTGTTGATATCTTTGAGGAAATTTGGCAGTACACGTGCATATTCTCATGGTGTGTTGCCCTACGTGGTACTTCTGCTTATCACTGCACTCCACGGTCTTGCTTCAGTTAAGACAGCCCTAACCCAAGACCTGTTGCACAGTTAAATCCTTTCAAAGATTTCTGGGCCAGAAAAAATTGCTTCACGAATCAAAGAACTAACATGCATTTAGTATCCCCTTTCTTATGCGTTATTAATTGGCATCCTAAAAATTATCCATAGCACCTCAGAATATTTGCAAACAACAGCAACATAAACATCTCATTTCTAAAACTGCCATGGAAAGTGTGTGACACCACACAATCCTATAACACAGTAGCTTAATGCAACATCAACTCACAGAGCACGTTAATGGAACACATTGTGGACATAATTAGCAACACCACAGCATGCTTCAGTACCAGCTGTGGTCTTGCTTCAAAGACTTATAAAGACACGTCTGTTAACTCATTCCAGAATAAAGGCCAATGTTGCATAATCCAGTACCTAAAGCGGTGATGCAGCTGATGGAGGCAGAACAGAAGATTTCTACATCAAAAGGGTTGTCAGCACCTAAGGAGTGTCATGCACTCAGCTTGTTTTATACTTTTTCCAGATTAAAATTTTATATGGGTTATATGCCAGCAGGAGGCATTTCAACAGCAAAATGAAACTGATCTCTCCTGAAGACAGGTTGGCTCAGAATTCAGTTAGGCTCACCATCACCCATTGGTTTTATTCTCTTTTTAAGACTGGTTTTGAACACATTGTGGCATGATTTGATACTTCAAGGGTTTTCTTTTGACATAGGCATCTGCTGTTTGTAATTCTGTAAATATCTGTAATTCTGAAAGCTATTTATTAGCTGAGTAAAAGACAGAAATTTGACCATGTGTTGTCATCTGGAAATGTTGTCATCAGCATGTTGGCAGTCTTCTGGCACCATCCTCATGGGGTGTTGCAACAGCTGATAACAAGTCCCACAGAAGATCACCACCTAACATGGAGAAAGACTTATGGAGGCTGATGACTATCTTCAGAGGAGATATGCCTTTCAAGCACTTATTTTTTTCTCCAAGGACTATAATGGGAACTTGGCTCAGATACCAATATTTACATTGTAGAGCTGTAAGGTCAGATGAAATTAACTCCATACTTGGGGTCAGATTGCCTCACTGTTTGCTGTGCGTAACTCTGAGGAGTGTTCAAAGGCTGAGAGTTATCAGTATGACAACATGGGCTCATATGTGCAACCATGACATCTTCAGATAGATGCATGAACTTCAGCATCCTAAACTCACTCAGCAGACCCGTATCATCCAAGGCACAGCCAAGCCTGAGCTTTTTACATTCCCAATTTCATAGAATCATAGAATCATAGAATAGTTAGGGTTAGAAAGGACCATAAGATCATCTAGTTCCAACCCCACTGCCATGGGCAGGTACACCTCACGCTAAACCATATCACTCAAGGCTCTGTCCAACCTGGTCTTGAGCACTGCCAGGGATGGAGCATTCACAACTTCCCTGGGCAACCCATTCCAGTACCTCACTACCCTAACAGTAAAGAATTTCTTCCTTATATCCAATCTAAACTTCCCCTGTTTAAGTTTTAACTCATTGCCCCTTGTCCTATCACTACAGTCCCTAATGAAGAGTCCCTCCCCAGCATCCCTGTAGACCCCTTCAAATACTGGAAGGGTGCTATGAGGTCTCCACGCAGCCTTCTCTTCTCCAGGCTGAACAGCCCCAACTTTCTCAGCCTGCCTTCATATAGGAGGTGCTCCAGTCCCCTGATCATCCTCGTGGCCTTCCTCAGGACTTGTTCCAACAGTTCCATGTCCTTTTTATGTTGAGGACACCAGAACTGTACACAATACTCTAAGTGAGGTCTCATGAGAGCAGATTAGAGGGGCAATTGTCCCATTGTCTCCTCTAGTTAGTCCCAGTCTCCACTCTCAATAGTTTTTGTCAGTCTCAAGCTAATCTTATTTTCCCTTCAGAACTCTTGGCCCCAGTCTCCTGGAAGTTCTCACAGTTGTGTTCCTAGATGTACTGTTTCCCATGATCCCTAGATCTTCTCAACTCCTGAGGCTCAAAATTTCCCCTCTTAGCTCCTTTATCTATATGTCTTTTATGTCCATTTCTCCCTTGTTTTCACATCAGCTTCTCACTGGGCCTCACACTCCATGTTTTTCCATATCTAAGATTACTGTACTAATCTGTTCTTTACCCTTAACTCAGTCCCAGATTATGCTCTTTTTTCAGATTGTTATGGTAGCCTCTTTGCCAATCCTGAATTTCACACAAACAAAACAGAAATTCCCCTCTCTTCTTCCACTCTCTCTTCTTCCACCCCCAGCTTTGTTCAGAGAAATATTAGAACTATTTTTGCTCAAGCTTAAAAAAGAGATTCCAGAATTTCATTTCTAAGAGGTGAAGTATGACAGCATTATAAGCACCAGAAAGCAAGGACACAAAGGTCAGTCAACTTAGAAATAGTGGTATGTAGCTTGACCAATGTATCCAACAAGCATTGCAAGTACACACACATAAACAGAGCCTGGCTTTGCTAAACAGGCTTCGAAAATGTGGCTGAAAACCACCTGACTGACTCTAGACCTGCAGGTGTTCAAGAACTGCTTTAAAGCCACCTTTTACATACTTGTAAGAGGAACTGTTTAATCAAACCAATACTGCAAGAAATAAACACGTCCTTTAACCACTAAAATGTGCCTGTACAGTTTGTAAAAGTCACCAGCACCTTGAAACCATTTGAAATTCTGCCTTCATTGTGTTTCCCCTTCAGTAAAATAGTTGCTGAGTTAATGGGCAAGGTTGCTGCCAGTCTGGGCTAGCGTGGTGGGAAATAGGAAAAGCTACTTGTTCAAGAGTAAGCAGGTCTTCAGGCTGTATCTCAGGCAAGATTTACACTGAAAATCCACACTGCATATTCATAATCCCCATGTGCTGTCACTCCATTCACAAGTATTAAATTCTTCACTCAAAAAAAAAACAACAAAACAAAAGATTGCCTTCACAGGCAGCAACATTTTTAAACTAAGTATGTTCTGTTTGTAATGCCTAGTTGCTGTCACTAACATCTCTATACCTTACAAACCATTAAAATCTGCAAAATATTTCCATTTATCCTCACTTCAAGGGAAAAATACTACAATTAGGAGTAGAAAGGATGAGCCATACTTGTTTTCAGGTTTATCTTTACACTGGGTTGTTGTTAAACTTTGCTGTGTGACCAGCAGCAGACATTCCCCCTTTCTCATTTCCAAAAGCCTATGACTCCCAATGATAAACGATTCCCAACCACAAATGTTTGGTATTAGTGCAGGAATAACCAAGCAAAATCTGGAAGACCCATTTATACTAAAAGCTATTCTTCACGATTTTCATAGGGAAGAGACAATGTGGAACAAGTATGTTTCTGTGCCTCAACTTCAATTTATAGTGAGAGCCAAACATGAAACAAGAAATTCTTTAACCAAACGTTCTCTTATGCTGACTCCATGAAAAAAAAAAAACAACAAAACAAAACAAATCAAAAGAAATCAAACCAAAACAAAACCTTTACAAGATTTCGGACTGCAGCAGCTTACTGTGCTGACCCTTGTCACAGAGTAGTGTAGGTTGGAAGGGACCCTTGTTGGAAGGGTACATCAAATGCAACTTGTTGTCCAGCCTGTCAAGTTCCTACTGAATGGCCTCCCTACCTTCCACTTAGTCACTTTTCTTAGTTTAAAATTATCCACGATTTTATTGAGGTGCTCTCTGTCCCACCTTTAGTGTCATTAATGATGATGTTCAACAGTATCACAGAATCACAGAATCCCGAGGGTTGGAAGGGACCTCAAAAGATCATCTAGTCCAACCCCCCTGCAAGAGCAGGGTAACCAGTCCCAGTATTGATCCCTGAAGAAAACTGCTAGCAAATGATCACCAATTGCACCAATTGCACTTCCCACTGATGACCATTGTTCCATGATCCCACTGGTCCTTTCCGTTTCCCACCTACCTTGCAGTCCATCCATACAGTTTACTTGTCTCTGAATTCAGTCATCTCATCATAGTGCCACTGCTTCCTTTGGTTCCCCATCTCTCTGTCCGTCTATCATCTCTTCTGTATTTAGATAAGCTTTCTGCAGAAGGCTTTGTCTTTATGTTCCATGCTTTTCCAGTGATATACTAGCATGTAAGTACAGCTCCTGAGGAGCAGAACAACAACAACAAAATCATAACAAAACTACTGAGTTTGGACTTTTTTCATGTTACTTAAGGAGAACTGGGGAATAGAGCTTTGAGGTAATACAAACCAGAGCAGCAACAGTTGGTTCAGCTCATATACAGACTTCTGAAGCATTAGCAGTTACCAGATACTCACCTTGCTGTTTGAAAGATGCCTGGCATCCTAGTAAGTCAGAAGCTGGCTTTAAATTGCTTGGGATGTCTTTACCTCTAGAGTTTTCTGTTATGATTCCATATGTGCATCTGATAAGTATTAGCACTTATCTTCATACCTGTCTGTCTCAAGGTCTGACACTGAGTTGTACCAGAAGAAAGTTTGTTTGTGCACTTTTTTTCAGTCCAGCAAGGGGAAATTCCTGAAAGCCTGAGTAGTTGTGTGCTCGGTTACTGTCACGCCCCAATAGGCAACTGAGAGCTCTGGATAGTATTGGAGGAAGAAGTCATTGCAGGATTCCTTTGGCTAGATCAGATGATGCTCATCTGATGTTCGAGGTCCAACATGCAATTTGTGACAACATCATCTGCTTAACCAAATCCAAAGTTCAAAGTCTTTGATATTCTATCATTCTTCGGTAGCGAAAGCTTGGATCCATTTTACTTCCTGTCAAACTATCAGCACTAAAGGTCCACCTATATAACCTAAATACTGAAAGGACCCACACTCCAACCCTGAGATTAACTGATACACTCTGGTCATGCCCATATTATTAAATTTCCTTACCTACAAACCAAGGTGGTTGCATCATCTTACCTATATCAAATGGATCACAAATACCAATATCATGAGTCAAGGGAAGTAAAAAGGCATAAATCCGACTGTTTTTACATAGTATATATGTATGTACATATCATATAGGTATAAACCCACCAAAATCAAGAGTCACAACTTTGAATGCACTCAGCATTGCTGATGATGCAGCTTACTTCAGCAGAGGCCATTAACTTAATGCCGAGCACTTTGCCTTAAATAAAACAGTTCAATACAACTATTTTGGGAGAAAATGCAGGTGTAGAACTTAGGCACTTTGAGAGCCTATTCTAGGCTTCATCTCTCTTCCTGTGAGAAGGAACAAACAAGATCACTTTTTGATAATACTACTTTTCTACTTAGCAAGCACTATCAGGATAATCTACTAAAATGCTAAAATATATCAAGAACATGAAAAGCAGAAAGCACGGGAAATGTTACCTGTTGTTGTTATTATTTCACTATATGGGTATTAATTTTGGATTTGGTCCACAGGAAATGAAATTTAGAAACACAGTTATAATAGGCAAGACAATTTGTCCAGTTGATTCTGGGAAGTTCAAGAATAACAAAGTGTGAGACAGCCGGTATTCTCTCCAATAGCTTCCGAAACATAGGTGAGTTCAGGCAACAGGATCGAATTTAGTGCCTATTTTTGTGTATCAGTGGCTCAACATCAATGTCCAGGATAACTCCTAGAACCTTAAGTATTTTTTTTCTTCATTAAAATGAAGCCTAAATATGTTTGTATCTCAATTTGTAAAATCACAGAGAATATAAAATGTGTCTAAGATAGATTTGCAAAAATAAATCAAGCCAAACCAATTAAATATCTAAAATCCTAAAATCTGGGCTAGAAATCCGTATCATGTCTAGACTTTAGTTAGGTTTTTGACATTGTCTTATATGAGCTTCCAAGAACCACCTGAAGAAACATGATTTAGATAGGATTACAGTAAACTGGGTATGCTCCTGTTCATACTTGCAAAGCAGTTGGTAACAGTCACAGTCAAAGTTGAAAAACATATCCAATAGTTTTCCTCAGGTATCCAGTCTGGCTCTGCACAATATACTCATTAATGACCTGAATCATGAAACAGGTTTGCGATTGCTAGAAAGTTGTAATTAATCCTGGTTTGAGTTTGGGGATCGATGGACAACCAGCTTGCTAATCATCATTATTCATCTCTTTCCTTTACTGTAATACAACCCAGATGATTATGGAAAGGGGAAAAAAGAAGTGTTTTAAATAGAATATGCAGTCCTACCCAAACAGATTTTTGGGTTTATTCTGCAAAGTATTTGCACTGTCCATTCATTATATCCTGAATAAACACAATTGGTTTTCTATGCTGCAATATTTTTCCTCTGAGATTTCTGAAGTGCTTTTCCGACAGTTAACCAATATTGCAAGCCCTTCATGGATTTTGAAAGCTGAAGGGAACTAGTTTGATCATGTAGCCTTATCTCCAGCCTAATACATGAAATATATGAATACATGAAAACAGGTTCAAGACATCCTAAATTTCTAAAAACGCACGGTAATTATTTGGAATGGATGTATTCAACTTCCTCCCAGGCCACTACCCCGGAATCTTCTTCTGCCATTTCCAATTTACTGAGCTGGGCATGGATTTAAGCCATTGCTGACCCTGGAAGAAAACCACAGCTACACTACAGACTGGTTTAGATTTAGGCCAGAGAGTGCTGGCTCCAACTTGAAATGCAGAGGTCAAACTTCAGTAACCAGAAATAATCTTCAGAGCTTTAAAATGGCAGGGATCCAAGGATCCAGCTTTCTTCTCAGTTTGATAAATGCTGCCCAGAAGTAAATCCTAGAGGATTTGTGTGTTTTTCACATATTTGGAGGCATGCAACATCTTTGTCAGCTCTGAGAGGTAGAATGTTTCTAGCAAAAGCAAACCCTCCCCAGCACTGAGCACTTAATCTGCCAAGCTGGGGCATCTTTGAAGATGTGGAGATGGGAACTAGTGCAATGTAACTGTGACGGACAGACTGAGAAGGTACCAGGGCCCACTACTGTGTTTGATTGCCACAGGAGATTGCAAGACAGCTATCATCCTTTGTATCTGCTGGGATGTGAGAGGTCTGATGGCTTTCACCTCTATTTTATGTTCAAGGCAGGTTTCGAGTATGAGGATGAGGAACAATATTTCCGGGACATCGGTAAAAAAAGAAAACTCTTTCCTGATGAATCCTGGTAAAGGGAAGCCTACAGTATGAAAAATCCCTATACCCCTCTGTTCCTTGTTATCCCTACTGCTTTCCTCACAAATTTCCTCCTGGTTAAAGTCCTCACTGCAAGCAGGAAGAACCTCAGATTTACATCTCATCTGAGATGCATCTCAATAATTCTCAGTTAACACAATACAGTAACACTAGATCAGGTATCATCTGAGGGGGAAAACATGCCACCTCTGGAGACACAAATATAACTTCCTCAGCACCTGGATGTTCTTGGAGAGCTCTTACTTACTAATTTGGTTTGTAGTGTATACAGCTATTCAACAATGGCAGAGGGGGGCCACTGGGTGTTAGAAGAAAAAAGAAGCCTTATCTGAGCAAAGGCATGACTTCAGAATGGGTATCAACAGTAGCATGCCACACAAGGCTCAGAAAGCTCAAAAGCCTGATGAGATTTGTTTTCCTCATTGAGTAAATGATGTGACATGGACAGAAGGTCCTGCTGGAAATCTGAGCAGGGAGCTTAAACCTCAAGTCAGGGTGACAGCATGGAAAAATAAACACAGGTGTGAGAAACTTCCTCTGTTTTCAGCTACAGGTTTGAAGATTACTTGGCTCTCCCCACCTATTACTACTGCCTCTGATATGAGCTGGCTTGGGTTCCTTGCTTCCTGCAAGGCTTGATATACAAAATCCATATGAGAGACAGTGCCTTTATCCAAAAGCAAGCTCTGCTCTATGTTATTCTTACCTCTCTCAAACCCCCATGCTATGTGTCCGTATACACTGCAGAACAGCAAACCCACTGCAGTAACCCCAGAGTACCTTCTAGGAAGATATACTATTTTTCCTCCTATCCATTTCCTTTGTAGACTGAAACAAGGAAGTAAAAAAGCCAAAGAAGTTATCATAGAATCATAGAATAGTTAGGGCTGGAAAGGACCTTAAGATCATCTAGTTTCCAACTGCCTGCCATGGCTGTAGTTTCACACTTGGGACTCCTATAGACTTAAGTGAGATTTGTATTTGTTCATATCTGAAGCCATGATAAGATCCTTCAGTTATTATGAGATGAAACTGTACTGCAAAGCTTTAATCCAGAGTAAAATTTGGATACAAATTCTCAAATCATGCAAATCCAAGTGGCTTATTACACAACTAAAAGGCTTTTAGAAGGTTTCCAAAGTCTGGAGGTGTTTGAGGCAAGGAGCTGCTTACTTCAATACCTGTAATATGGGAGAAGGAAGGGAGAGCCTTATCTTTTTTATCTTCTGTTCTTCTCATTTTGCCTATGACTGGAATCATAAACTCTGTGCTGTGCCACAAAAGCATTCTTCACAAACAGTTCTATCTCAAGATGGGATGCAACACCCTCCCAAAACAAAGAATAAAACTCAACCAAACATTTTGAACCCCCTAAAGACTCTCAGGTTTAGTTCAAGGCTTTGACAAAGGCTTTGGGTCACTTCAGATTTTATCCAACTCTATTTGCCCAGCCCTAATTGCAACAGCACATCTGGAAATGCTACAGCTAAGGCCCTGCCAGCACTTGTATTATAAACCCTCCTGTTTTCAGGGTTTTTTAACTTTTCCTGAAAAAAAAAAGAAAAAAAGAAAAATGCAACAGCAGAAGGTCTGAAACTTGATATAAAAAATTCTCAGCTGGGGAGTTATTTTTTGTGTGTGTCGCAACATTTCAAGGAAATTATATCAAACTCTTTTGAAAATGAAAAAAGAATATGTAGAAAAGGGTGGGAAGGTAAAAGATTAATTTCTTGAGTTTGCTTTTTACTTTATTTGAAGCACACAGGGAAAAAATATTGTAGCTATAAACCATTTCTGACCTATGGCTTGACTTACATTAAAGGTTTTGAATGACTGTTTCAAATGGTGGTAAGAATGGCAAAGAAAAATAACATTTGTTAACAACACCTTCTCGGAAATAGCTCTGAGGCGTAAGAAGCATCAGTATGTCCCTATCCTGAGAGAATGGCTAGAAACTCTCAGAGCATCCAAGACCTCTACTGCTTAATAAAGAGCATGGGCTTGCTCAGAAATACTACTTGACAGAGGAATCTCTAGAGTAAACTCCCTTCAGATCTGGAGAGAAGCAGAATTTTCTTCCCAGACAATGCTGCCTGGCTTATACTTCAAAGCTCCTGGCTGAGTGTAGCTCTCAATCACTGACACAAAAGCAGAGCAAGGCCTGCTTGTGATAAACACTGAGTATATCCACAGGGTGAGACTAATTCTGAAGTTAAGATAAATACAAACACCTCTGAGCAGATCTCTAAGTCAACATTAGAGGTAATGGAGATCTGTTTCACAGGGTGAAATGCCTTGGCTAGCCAAGAGAAACACACAAGGGCTGCTAAACAGGACATGGGTCTTGCCGGATCAACAGCTGAGATGCTTTAAGATGGCACTATTGAGATACTTTAGTATACCTCAGGTGGCACTAGGCATCTGAATCACATAATATGCATATATTTACCATGAGCTGAAGCGGTTACTGGACTCTTTTCATTGCACTGACCACATCAACTTTGTGTTCTCTAACTACAGTGGGAACTCAGACATCTACATGTAGATTCCTAGAAGTATCCAGAGTTTCCGTCCAGCACACTGCATCACTAACCACATAGTCAAAGAGGACTTTTCATCACTTGGTCTCAAAAGCAGTAGAAAGGAGCACAGTATTTTGCCTGTAGACACTACATATACCCAGCATGTGTTAAAAATACTTGAAAAAGTTATTACTGCAGCTGACCCCTGATCCATATATCAAGTTAAGCTCCACAAAAACAGCTTGGATTTTATCTGAATTACTGCATTGTACCAAGTTATGGGGCAGATTTTAACCCGGGTGTCTGAAGATAATTGATGTAAATTGTCTGCAAGTGATCATCTCTTTCTGTTGACTACCAACAGCCCACCTGACTAGTAGACAAGGATCCAGCTTTTGTCTACTCCATCTCTTCACAACTGACCAGACATACACTGACTTTAACATAAGCTTGGATACATACAAGCACTAAATTGGATGTCTTGGGTCTGAAGATGAGTTAAGTTATAGATTTTGTGGAGATGACCTCCAAACCTTGTCCACAGCATCCAGCAGCTTAGGAAGCATAGCTTTAACCTCTTTCACTGTGAGCCAGACTGGGTTGCATTATGTCACATTCGCAATAAGCACAGTTATCTGTGGCAGCTCAGCTGGCACATGGTAGCTTGCAAAAGTATGGTAACTTGTATGAGTCTCTAAGCCCTAATTCCGAAGCAGTTCAGATGCAAACATGCAGCTTACATTCTAGCCAAATTAAAGGCACTTAAATCCCAGTGTAGGTTGATGAGAACTTGATGGAAAAGGATAATTTTTATCACAGTTTTTTAAGCCTGTCTCTCATTTAGATAGACCTGAAAGCACTGTGGAAACATGCTGGGAATTGTTTTCATTACACAAACGAGTCTGGCTAAAATCAGAAACTTTTTGACATGTCTTCATTAGGTTGAACTGAATTGGAAACTGTAGATTTGGTAACTACAATTGCACAGGTGCAAAGCTATTCCCTTCTGGAATAGGAGTCACGATTCAGGTGACCTGTGATCAGAAAAGATGAACTGAAATTAAGAATGGTGCAGCAAAGAGCACTGGGATCATCTAAGGAATGTGGAACTTCATACATGATTAGAGAGGTTTGTTTTAAGTATCAGAAGCTGAAAGATGATATGACTATTTAAACTACGGGATGATTTTGGCATAATGACAAATGGGTATAAACTGTCCATGAATAAATGTCAGATGGACATTAGAAGATAGTTTCAAACTGTCAGAAGAGTGAAATTTTGAAGCAGTCTTCCCATAGGAGTATTTATGGCAAGAAACCTAGCCATTTTTATGAACAACACACAAAATTTATGGACAGATTATATTACGTGGGAGGCTGAAGTAGCATGTGGCTGGATTTGATGATCCACATGATTTATTTCATGCTACTTCATAGAAAATGTATAATTTAATTTTCAAATGCCCTTTATACTGTTTGTATGTATAATTCTGAGGGTAGAAATACTCTCACTTTGCAGCTATGTCTTCTTTTGTGTTATTTCCACTTTGAACAAAGAAAGGAAGTAATTGGAAAACCACAGGAAAAGCTATTTTGTGACATTACAGACACTAGAATGAACAGATAAGGTAAAAGAAATCAGTCCACGTGTCTCCATGGGCTGATTAACATCCTTTGTAGGATTTTAATCCCTCAAGAATACCTATTTTTTATTTTGTCTTACTAGAACCTGACCAACTGTGTCAGATTTGAGAATGAGCACAAGAATTAACACACAATTCAAAGCATACAAGTGGTATGCAAAACAGAACAGAGAAGAAATCTGGGAAAGAATCAAATGAAGTAGTTCCAGAAGTGCAAGTAGTATAGCTGTATTAGGCCAGGGCTGAGCCCAGGACAGTTGCCTAGCTGAGAGGCAGAGCTAGTCACCTTGGAATAAAATCCAGTCCAATTAAATCCCACTTTTGTCACAGACAGTAAATGAATAAGTTTATTTTCTGGACTGCTCATTATAGATGCCCATAAATTCATTAAATGCACCTTTATTTCATCAGAGATTTTTACGGACTCACATGTATCATTCAAAACCAGCTGTGATCAAAGTTCTAGTCTTTCTTAAAACTACATGACTTTGTCTCCACCTAAGTCTTGTGGAAAGGGCTTTAAAATCAGAGGTAGTGAAGAAAATGTGGCAGTATCCTCCTTTTTCAAAAAATCTAAAAGCTGTAGAAACTTGAAGGTGGTTTTTTTTTGTCTATCTTGGAGCAGGAGACAGACATAAAAAAAAATAAAAAGGAGAAAAAAGAGCAGAGATGTCAAACTGTCAGATTATGTTCCTTGTAAGATAAAGTGACTAGTATATTTCAGGACACACAGTAGTTTGGGTGCATGGAGGAAAGGGAGACCACAGTGTGCCTGGCCTTGACTGTGATTAGGGAACCCTTGTGGGCAATGGAAAGTCAAGCATCCTTCAAGCTGTGTTGACCACAGAACCAGGGTCTTGGGAGAACATTAGACATTATATCATCATTATATAAAACCTGGACCAGAGAATCATAGAATGGTTTGGGTTGGAAAAGACCTTAAGAACATCTAGCTCCAACCCCGTGCCACTGGCCTGGATGCCTCATACTAGACCATGTCTGTCCAGCCTGGCCTTGAACACCACCAGGCATGGACCCTTCACAGCTTCTATGAGCAACCTGTTCCAATGCCTCACCATCCTAACAGTAAAGAACTTCTTCCTTATATGTAACCTAAACTTCCCACATTTAAGTTTGAACCTGTTGCTCCTTGTCTTATCGTTACAGTCCCTAATGAAGAGTCTCTCCCTAACACCCCTATAAGCCCTCTTTAGATTTTGGAATGCTACTACTATGAGGTCTCCTGCAGCCTTCTCTTCTCCAGGCTGAATAGCCTCTACTTTCTCAGCCTGCTCAAGACCCCTTATCATCTTTGTGGCCTCCTCTGGAATTGTTCCAACAGCTCCACATCCCTCTTATGTTGAGGACACCAGAACTTGTACACAATACTCCCAGTGGTATCTTATGAGAGCAGAGTAGAGAGGCAGGATCACTTCCTTCTACCTGCTGGTCACTCTTCTCCTTTTCATTCTGCATATTCTTCAGGAGAATATGGTGGGTGGCCTGGATCCTACACAGTTGCCATCCCCAGTAGTTTCCTTCTTTGCACAACAGGGGGAAGAGATACACAGTTAAGCAAAACGAGTTGTCCTCTGCAGGTCTTTAGGAGCAGTTACCACTCTCTGGTAGTTATGCAGAAATTACAGATGGCTATTTTATGTACACCTCTGGGAAGCAGGTAACTGAATCTTTTAATCAAGCAATACATAGTCTGAGCTGACTGAATTTTCATCTCCATGCCACCAAGTTCCCACAGGATGCTGGATCTGAACTATTGTCTCTACATAACTAAGCAGCCCTTTCTCACAACTAAGCAGGTAGATGCTGCCTATGGTGTAAATATGTCCTATACATCACTGTGAAAAAATCAGCTTCAGGCTACTTAGAGATCTCAGCTCAAAGCAACAGACTGTCCCAGGCCTAAGCAACAAAAGCATTTATACCTGTTAGCAATATAAAGGGCAACTAGCTTATTCAAAATTATGAATCTACAGAATAGAATGTAAAATACTATTCAGTCAGTGATTTGGCCTCTGATTAATGCTCCCCAGTTTTAGGTAGCTTTGCTACCTGAGCATTATTTAGGAACAAGATCCAGGAAGCAGCTTAGTCAAACTAAGTTGTTCCATAAACAAGTCTCCTTTTTAATCTGTCCCTTTTGTCATTTTGGTCTACTCTTGATCACTGTGTAAGACTTCCATTAATTTAAAGAAGAAATTAATTACCATTCAACATAGATAGCTATATCTACTGGCTGGCAAAATGCTAAGAACCTTCAGGAAATGCAAGGCACTTAAAACTCACCATATGACTTCTCATCTGCCCTCTGTTTTGCCTCCAAAAATTCCACCAGGTTTGTCAGACAAGATTTTCTGTTCCAGAAACTCTCCCAATTGCTTTATGTCAGCTCGTATTTTTCCAGATGTTTTGTTTGTGATCTCATTCTCTACTAATGTCTCCAAGACCTTGCCTACTGTCAAAATCAAACTTTATTGCAAACCCATAACTCCCTGATTTCACCTTAGTCCTCTTTGTATGGAATGGGTTTACATTTGCATTGTTCTTGTCCCTTAGTACTCCTTTCTGCTACAATAAGCTAGCAAGCATTCTTAAGTTGACCAGTATCCTCTTCCATCATCTCTTTCATGAGATTCAGGTGTGACCAGCTGAGCCATACAGCTGTCTCCTCTATCCAGTGACTTCTTTTTGAAGACTGATGCTCAAATTGCTTAGGCTTTTAGAATCTTTTATTTTAATTTCTGGCACTGTATTTTGTTTCTTCCTGGAGACCTACTTATCACTGATGGCAGAGGACTAAGGCTCAAGTAATGATGATACATTAGCTAAGACAATCCACAGACTGACCATTGTTTATAGAGCTTTTTATGTCCAGACAAGACTGGTAGTGATAAAAGATAATGAACATCAGGTGCTTCCTTACTGCTTTACGTGCCAGTGAAAAACTGTTCAGTTTACTGAAATTTTTTATCTGCAGTATCAGATCTGTCAAATTGTTCATAAATTCAGTGGTCATGGTGTGATGGAGGAATGCATTCAAATAAATGAGATGACCACAACTAAGGGGTACAGTAGCTGCAAATCAGCTTATTTATCCGCCATTAGTCTGGATAAGGAAACAGCATAAGAGATTTGCATTGAAACATTCCTCCTTCTCATTGCAGAGATGAGAAACCTTAGGCCAATCCTGGACTAGAGGGGTGATTTGAGTCTAGTCATCTTGCAGCTCTCTAGGATCCCCAAAAGATGCCACATACTTTGGAAATGTCATGCAGACTTTAACTAAATCCATGGGAACTACACAGTTGCTTGAAAAAAACTTTAATGTTCAACAATGTAATTCATCCTGTGGACAATTCATCCTTTGTGGACAAGATATAATTCCATTTTAACATTATGTGCAGTATTAGGAGCATTAAGATACATACTTGCAGTTTCATAAAAATTGCATATGGGGTTGTTTGGGTTTTTTTTTCCACAGGGAAGAAATCTCATTTTAAGGCCAAAGGCTGACAATCTAGCTGTTGGGTGGGCTCATAATTCCTCAAAAAACAGGCAAGGACCCTTTTCATAAAGCCAGTCAGAGGAGTCATATGATGAAAATGGTTCAGCTGGATGCATGGGTACTTGCACAAGCAGGCATCAGCCAGACTGAGGTCCTGCTTTTTTTTGCACTGTCCCTTTTCTTCAACTGACTGTGGAGCTTAGTTCTTCATGGTTTGAGTTTATCACCTTTCATGTGGTTCCAAAGAGGATTAAGATAAATGTAGGCAGATTTTCTTAAAATGAATGAGCATGAATGTTTCTAATGTTCAGGTGCTCAGTTTACTTCAAAAACCCTGAATTCCTCCCTCAGGTTCCTTTGTGGCAAATGGGTGGTTATCACTGTCTGTCATTGTTTTGTTCTATCAGGAGAACAAGAGGTATCCAGGTCACATGGAGTCTGATACCAGAGATTCAAGTCTACTTGGCCAAAGACTTGAACAACTCACATGGACTGAGATTCTGCATCAAGGGATTTAAGGATCACAGCTTCTAAAGATGCAGGGCTATGCTTGACTCATTGTTGCTCTGTTTTGCAGGAAATTTCCACAAGGACTTGCACAAGGGTATTTTTTTATTGTTTGTTTGTTTATATTGCTCTTCTCTCCACCCAACCAGCATGAAGTCCCAGATATAGCTTTGAGGTTCCTAATATAACTTTTACTCTCTCAGGTTCATATTTCACCCTGAAAGTAGACATAATAACACTGTCCATCTTTATATGTGTGATTTAAAAAAAAATAAATGAACTGAGGGCTGTAAGCTACCACTTAAGATAATGGGGGATGATGGCAATTAGGTACCAACAGACATAAATAACCAGCAGAGGAGACCCCACAGACTTTAAGTTTTTAGTAAATTATTTTAACGGTTTATTCTACTACTCAAACCAATGACAAAGTTTTCTCGGTAGACAGTAGGATAAGAACTGTTAGAGATAAGTGTCCTTGAAAAAGAGCTCCATATATCTCCAGGCATTAGCCATTTTTAGCACGTAAGCTATACAGAGAGTTGAAGCTAGTGATAACTTCCCTTCTTGCTGAGTTTGTGCAAACATTTCCTGAAGCTTGCAATTTTACCACAATAGAAGCCTTTTAAAGCTTAAATAGGGATAACTTGAATTATTAGTGTCGGTCCCCTAGCCCAACCACAAGCATGTCTGAAGCAGCTCTTGCTGATAACACACTGCAACAACTACATTTCCTCACACATATCCACAAAATAACCTGATACTCATGGTTACCACCGAGTAGGAAACCACTGGGTTTCCAGAACTATTGCCCCCAAATAACCTTTTAGTTTCTTTCCTGTATTTTTGCCTGGCAATGCTAATGTACAGTTCAAACAATTTTTTAGTGAAAACACAGGTCAAACACTTTATTAACAGATACTGATGTCACATTACTGAAGTCAGTGGCTCTCTGCAAAGACTAGCAGGCACAGTCAATGACGATAAATGACTATAGTTACATCAGAAAAAAAAATGACTAATTAATTCCTGGCTCCATGACTAGTGTCAACACCAGAATTTAAGGTTTTTGACCATGGGTCAGACTACACTCCAAAAGGCCTGCTGGTGGCAAATGAGGTATTCCTGTTGCAAAAAGGGGAAAGGATCGTAGCTCAGGAATTAGTAGGGCTTATAGAGAGAGGTTTAAACTAGGTTTGAAGTGGGAACAGTATAACATGAGGCTTGCTAGAAATGAGTCACAGGGTAGCATGCTGCTGTTGGACTCCAGATCCACAGGGCAACTTAAATGCATTTATGCCAATACCCGCAACATGGGGAATAAACAGGAGGTGCTGGAAGTCATTGCGCAGACCACCTAGCCAGGATGAAGCTACAGATGTAGCTTCAAACAACTGGGAGAAGTGTCACAATTGCTTGCCCTTGTTCTCACAGAAGAATTCAACCTACCTGAGATCTGGAAGTACAACACAACAGAGAAGAAATAATACAGGAGGTTCTTTGAGGGTGTGTGTCCTGTTCAGCAGTAGCAGTCATTTTTCTCCTTAGTAGCTGGTGCAGTGCTGTGTTTTTGACTTTCAGCCTATTAACAACCCAGCCCTGGGTTGCAAGCTGGGCTTAAACAACAACAGTATGGAAGATAACTTCCTAACCCATCTGGTTAGTGAGCCAACTAGGGGAGATTCCTGCCTAGATTTGCTGATTGCAAACAGAGGACTGGTGGGCAATGTGATGGTTGGAGGACATCTCAGGCAAAGCGATCATGAAATGACTGAATTTTCATTCCCTGGAGAAGTAAGGTAGAAGATCAGTAAAACTTCCGTATAAAGGAAGGAGAAAGAAAAGAACATACTATGTTAGATTAAATATGAAACATTAATAAAGCAGGTCAAGAAATAGTTTGAGGAAACCCATGTCAAAACCGTTAAAAAACACCTTAATGAAAACATTTCAAGCACTGTTCTTTGAAAACCAACCTGTTAGAGAATCCGAAGAAGTAGCAGTTGATTTAAAGAAAAGACGGTTCTTGGGAAAGATGAGACCTTAGCAGAAAAGCTAAACACTTTTTTTACCTTTTTACAAGAAAAGGTGAGAGGTTCTTGCAATGAAACTCTCCTCTGTGGTGGATTAAGCTCCAGAATCATGTCAAGATGAAGTGTTAAGAGCAGAAATTTTAGAACAAACCAATAAAATTTAGCATTGAGAAATGGCCAAGATCAGATGTCATTCACTCATGAGTTCTGAAGAAATTAGCTCACAAATGAGCAAAACTACAAACTGTGATATGAGACCTATTACTTACATAGGACCGATGAGAAGATGAGTATATGAGAAGACAGAAACTATAAAGTCACCTTTTCCTTTAAAGATTCAAATGTCATTTTGAGAATGTCAGGTAATATTCTAACTTCTCTTTAATGAACATTGGAAGACATAGACATTATATTAAATAGCAGAATTAGAAGACAGAGATAGATCTGATCTAAGAAAGACAGTATTGCATTTCTTTAAAATCAAGAGTCATCAATTTATTAGAAACCTATGAAGGAGCAAAAAGGGGTGTAGAATACAGGAATTCAGTTGGAATGCTTGGACTTTCCAAAAGCTGTCAATAAAATCTCACAGTAAAGTATTTGGGGGGAATTAACCTTTCAAGGTGTAAGAGGAAATATCTTGACATGGATTAGTGGTTGAGAGGTTGGAAATAAGATAAGGACTGAAATAAAGGTTTGACTTTATAATGATACCCAACTAAGAGAAGAGTTAAGACTTGTGCTGTTGAACTTACTTGCAGATGATCTGGGAAAGGATTGAGGTGACCAAGTCATAAAACCTGAATGTACTCATGAAAGAGAATGGCGAGATGATAAAGTGACAAATGAAATAAAATGTCCTTAAAAGAAAGATTGGGTGCTTATGGAAAAATGTTATCTGATTTATATCAAATAATGGAGTATAAACTGACTTTTACCACCTAGGAATGATATCTAAGTCATCATGGTTGGTTTGCTGTAAGTCATGTCTGTGCTACATCGTATCAGATAAAAATCATGTTAGGAATTCTTAGGAAAAGAAATGACAAGAAAAGCAGGATGATTGCAAAATTGTATATATCTAAGTTTGGTAACAACTTGAATGAACTGATAGATTATAGATTTTGTTACTTCATTTGCATTTTCTATTTGAAGAAGATGAATGGTGGTGAAATTTGCTACATTTGAGATAGGAGACTGCTGTCTGACAGGCACAAAATGGCAATGCTGACTTTTTCTCTCTTTACCCCTCTTTCTTTGACAAACCAGGAAACACTGGGGCTGTACCAGCCTGGAGGTGTTCCACTGCCATCCTGCCTGGACTCCCAGGTATGAAGGCAGTTATTATTATTTTATGGAGAAGGAATTCAGTCATGCAGTCAAAGCAAGAAGCCATCTGAATCTCATTCCTTGTTTTGCCACTCCCTTTAACATCAGATTTTGCTTAAATTTCTCAGTGCTTTAGTTTCAGGGTACAAAATGGAAAGAACATTTCTTCCCTTTTCCATGAGGCTCCTGGGATGCTTATCTAATTGCTCTTTGGAAAGCTGTTGGAAGCCTGAATATTAAAAGTGAAAAAAATTAGAGGTCATTAATATTAGCTAATGTTGCCCTTGCCCCACATAACAATTTAACTTTGGAAAGTCAAGTCTCTATAAAAGAGAAACCCTTCTTTGTACTTGGTGGGAATGGATTATGATCATTCTAGGACTCTAGCTATGTTTGTTGGCATAAACTTAGAGGAGTTTCAAACAGCCAAAGTAAAAATAAATCTTATTATTGTACATTTATACTAAGCAGGGTTCACAGTTTCCTCTTTATTTTTTTTAGATTTCTATTTTGATTTTTTTCTCCTGAAAAACAAATACAGGAATATAATGTTATTTTAACTTTGAAATTTATGGTCATCCTGACAACAGGTAGTCACAGTTGCATTCTTGCAAAAGAAAACAAAATTAAAAATATAGACACAGGAAATAAAATTAATTTTAAAATATATGAAAACATTTATTCTGTGCATCAACCCAAGTGAACAGACAAGTCTCTGACTGATACCCACCACAGACTGCAGTTTCTTGAATTGATTGATTAATAGGACAGAAATGAGGAGGTGTGAATTTATTTTGGACTTCAACGAGGTTGAAAAAGGTTTGGCACAGTTCAGCTGGGCTTAATATGCATTTTAAAGTCTATGAACAGTGACCACCTACTGGCGCCCTTCGATGTGTTAGGTCCCATAGAAAGGAAACATTTTGCACTAGACTTCACTTCAGCTAATGTTCCTGGATTTATAAAGGTACTAAAAAGGCAACAGCAATCTGATTTCAAACTAACAAAACACCCCTTTTCCCCTAGCCGTCTCAAAACTCAACAGAAGAGTCAAGGAAGGAGGAGGAGAAGGGTAGGTGGGACTGGAGAAACAATTTCTCATTGTTTAGAGGTAGATTGTTCATGAGGGCAACGTTATCCTGGAAATAAAATTAAATTCCTTTGGGGTGTTTTCACCATTAAGTGTCGAGATTTTCATATAACTGCGTGAAAGGTAGTAAAGAAGTAATAAATAACAGTACAAATAGGAAAAAGCTGCAGAGAAAAAAATTGCTGAAATGCCGAGAATTTTATCTGCACTAACAAAAATGGAAGCAGAAAGATCCCACTGTATTCTGCAGCAAGGATAATTAAAAACAAAGCCATCTTTTAACGCAGAGCAAACCTTCCCCACCATCTCCTTTTACTGGCAAAGCCAGGAAACACCCTCTGAAGTAAAATAACCATAACAAGAAAAAGCATCTTCTTGAAGAAATTTTGACTCATAGTTTACTGTTTTATAAGCAGTTCAATAGAAAGATGTTCCAAGCCAAGGCAACAAGTCAAGAATCCACATTTTTAATGCTAGTTTAGTCTCCTATGTGATTATTTTTACAACATCTGCAATTAAAGACAGATTTTTCAGCTCCTTGATTGTGACTGGATAGAAAAGGGTTTGATGTGCACGCACACACATGCAGAGGGAAGGAAAACGCCACCTCTCCCTGTAATGGTCTTCATTAAAAACAGCTTTGCCCAGCTTCTGTTTAATTTCATTCTGATGATTGAAATTTTCCTTGTCTAGTGGTAGGTGGCATTTTTTCCTCCATACTCTTCACTGGTCCAAATTTAAACCCTGACAGTACAGACTCAGCATTTTCAGTCATTTGGTCAGAAAGGGGTTGTCATGTTTTAGAGGAAGGATGGGGCTGGAATGGAAAGGGAAAACTCAAAAACCTCAGAAATCATTGTCCAAGCCAGGTCATTTTCACTCACACAGTTTTTTGGGGAATTTAATGCAGCTTCCAGTAACACCATAGACTTGCAGTAATAAAACTGGTTACTCCTTTGCACCCTATTACACCTGCTAGACAGTAAATGCCTCAACACACAAGTTCTCTTCAGGCTTGCTTAGCTCCCTACAAGCTGGTTTTTTTTACAGTGATCTGCAAACTTTGTCCATGCATTTTTCTTATCTCTCCAGTATGATATTAAAATAAAAGTATGTCACTGACCGTGAAACTGCCTCCTGTGCCATTCGTGGCTTTGGCACTTAAACAATTAGGAGCTGCATCTGCCTTTGCAAACAAAAATTACCCTTGTACAAGAAAAACAGCATAAAAAGAAAAACAAACCAGGAATTGTTTTGTCAATTCATTCTAGCATTTTTTTAGGCATTGACTTGGTTCCAGGTAAAATATGACCTTCAAGAAATTATCATTACTATTAAACTATGCTCCAGGTCAAAGTTTCTGTGAATCCATCCCTTTCAAGGGAGACTCTGGGGATAAATTTGCTTCCTTATGATCTAAAAGAGAGGGACCCATAAAAATCAGATAGCATTGAAAGTAAATGTTCCTTCTTTCATTTCCCATTCTGGATAAATCTGACTTTATGCAAGCGATGTGTTTATCCCAGTGCTTAACTGGTGTGGATGGGAGCCTGGCTCTGATCCTGTTGGAAACATCCATGGCATTTCAAGGTAATTCAAAGTAGGCGAATATATGGGAGGCATTTGGGGGTGCCATCCTCTCTTCTTACTAGGATGGGAATAGCCCAGAATTTTAGCAGAACGTCAGGTGGGAATGAAGATTTTCAGGCTGTGCAGGGTTAGGTGAGGTGGGCACAAGCACAGATATTCCAGTTTCAGGCCCCAGCATCCTCTGATGCCACCAAAGAGGAGCTTAGCATGGCATTTTATCAGCTGGCTCGGGATCCCCCAGTGTCTTCAACTTGCTGGGGTGGCCCAAACTTCAGTGTTCAAGTTTAGGCTTGTTTTTTTTCTTAAATAAACCCAAAACACCAGTTTTCCCCTTCTTCTTCTTTTGATGCCAAAGCCTCAGAGCCATGGGCAGCATGAGGAAAGAATGCCACGCTGCCCAGACCTCCTTCCTTGGGATGGGTTTGGTTTTACAACTTGCTAAACCATGTCCCGGCAGGGATGTGGGAGTCTCTGTGCCGAAGCAGTCCGTGTTTGTGTGTGTGTGTGCATGCACGTATGCGGGAAGCACTGGAGCTCATAGGGCTCTCCAGGACTGTTCAGAGGGAAATACAGACATGGAGACAAAAAAGAAGGTAGCATTCATGCCCAAGCACATAGTAGGGTAAACATATTTTGTAAATGGAAGTGTGTTATTCACATTGTACGATGGGAGTTGCTGTTTACCCACCACTGGTCGGATGCTGAGGTTGCCAGAGGCTGAACTATTCAGTGGCAATTGCTTATAAATAGTGCTGACCAGAAACGGGAACAGTAAGGAGTTTTCATTAAAAAAAAAAGGGGCAAAAAAACCAAGTATTTTTTTTCTTTATATTTTAAGGGAAGAGCTAAAGCTTTACATGCTTTTAAAGATATTTCCTTTTTCACCCTCTCTCTTCTCTACGTTCTTGTACCCTTCTTAATTTTTTTTGTTTGTGGTTTAATTATTTTATTTATTTTTATTTTATGCCATTTTATGTTATTTTATGCAATTTTATATCTTTTTTTCCCCTTTTATTATATTTTACTATTTTCATTTGTGGTTTATTTTGCTTGGTTTCCTCACTGTAAAACAGAAGAAAAAAATAATGCAATCCTAGCAGTTGGGTATATATTGAAACCCCACACTCCCATTTTTTAAATTAAAACTTCAATTTTTTCAGAGACAAATTTTTGTTATTAAAAAAAATGCTTTAGATATCCCTGATAATAATAATTTATTGGTGTTTAGGGCCCACACATACATACAAAATCTAATGCCTCTTTGCCTTGGAATGGAGGAGATCAGAAAAGCTAAAACTTACCAGAAAAAGGGATAACTCTTCCATGCTATGAACCTTTTTCTGAGCCCCTCCCTCAAATTCCCCACTCTTCAGGTTAGCCCTGGAATACTCTTAAAAGAAAGAAAGAGGGCAAATTTATCAGGAGTTTGGATTTTGCTCTTCGGCCAGTGAGAGTATGTATGATACGGCAGCCGTGCCTGGTGACACTGGTTTGCATCCTTCTGCTAAACACAGTCAAACCTCTCTGTCACATAGTTCCAAGCTGAAATTAAATACTGCAAATTCCAGGTCAGGCACTCGCTCTTTTTTGAAAGCTAAAGTGATCGTTTCCCTGTGCCCAGCTTTGATTTCCTGAGCATAAAAGTGGTATGTGTTCTCCAAAACATTGGCCCACACAAGCTGGGCACGTACCCACAGGTTTTGAAGGTTCCTTTTATGAATCTCACAGAGAAGTGTGTCTTCAGAAACCAGACAAAAGTCTGCCCTAAGTCAACGGGAGCTTTGCTTGTGCAGGGACTGCAGGACTACAGTGCATAAAAGCTGGGTGATGTTTCTTTTTGCTTTTTACAGGATGATAATCCATATCCTTTTATGAAAATGAAGGGGTTTACTTGCAAGATAATGACCAGTCTCTGAGAAAGAAAGTAAAAAGAATACAAGGTGTGCAGGTGATGCGAAATACAAAGAAGGAAATCAAAGACTACAGATGTTTAAGTTTGAGAATAAACAGTGGAGGAATACACAGTCTGATAGGGCTCCTTCCACACATGTCCTCAGCCCATCAGCAACAGGGCACCTTCCCTCCCAATGCACCCGACTTTTCTTTCTAGTCTGACCCAACGAATAAGGTGAGAAGTAACAATGTTGGGGTCTTTTTTTAACTAAATGAACAGAGTTGATTCCTGTTCCACAAGGTGGCAACATCGCTTCAGAGCTCGGAGCACCCTGCAAGGCATAGACAGAAACTTCGTATCTTTTAAGCTATTTCAAACATCCTCTTTTGGATAATTTAAAATTAAGGTGAAAAAAAAAGCCATTGTTCTCATTTTCACTATTTCTATGTTTTAGAAACATGTGATTTAAAATCTTATCTACCATCTTGTGTACCTTTTACTGTGCCTGCTTCATGATCCCATTTGCTGCAGGTCTTTCTGTACAGTTTAGCACAGGGGAAGGTTAGTTTAACAGCCAACAGTTTTTCTCTGAGTGGATGCTCCCATCTAAAATCAGAGTGGCCAAATTAAGAAATAGCACCAAAGCCTTGATCTTCATGGCTGATCAGAAGCCAGACTTTATTTTTTTTACCCAGAGTTTAACTTTACTTTTAAGTAACGTATTAGAAGCCAAACTCTCTGCCTCATAGACTGTCCTTTCATATCTCTCTTCTCTAAGTTCCTAGCTCCTATATCTTTCCCTAAACAACTATGCAGTTGTTCTGCATTCTTAAACAACACCTCTGCTTTTCATTAATGGCTGCATGGCTGTTTCTACTGTGGAAGTTGAAAGGAAATGAAAGAACCCCACCTTCCTAAAAACCTTCACTCAGCCACTCTGCTTAGCTTGTATAGTAATAAGAGCATAAAAGTATGACAGATATTAAAAATAAACCACTTCAGAAAAGAATATGGATGTTGTGAAGTTAATGGTAAGTGCAAGGCCCTTCTTTTCCCATTCCAGATCATGCAGGCTCAGATATTTTAAAGGATGTGAGTAATTTGGCATCTCTACCTAACATCCTATTAGCCCTTCTAGATCAGAATGAAAACGCTTCATGGCCATGCTGGGCAACATCAGTGGGCAATGAAGAGGAGAATCAGCCCAAGGATCCTACCAGCATCTAAGTCTCACCAGGTTGTATTTACTTGAGCTGTGAATCAAAGTGATGCTACTATAACATAACTGCAATACACACCACCTACTTCATCCCCAGCCTTATTGTCTAGGAGCTCTTTGATCTTATCAGTTCAGATCTAATCAGCTGCATTAGAGCAGCTCAAGGGAAGTCCCAAGGACATGTTACCCTGCTTCAGATGCTTCATTCCTGCAGGGCATCTTCATGGCCAACACGGGGCATCTGTAGAGCGAAATTCATGTATTTCACAGTCTTTGTGCAAGCTCCATTTTTCCCAGCTGCCCTTGCAGTGATGGTATCAGGCAGACCTGTGAACAATTCTTTCCTCAGATGGCACAATGTCCTCTGCTACAAAGGCAAATGGGATCAATGTACAAACAAAACTCAAGCTGCCTTCAGGCTGCCTATGAGGACAATACGGTGCATGGTACTGGCTCTCCAGAGCGATGTGACAAATGTATGCACAATGAATTCAGGGAGGAAGTTTGTTATGGATACAGACACCATGTCTGGGAACAACCTTTCCAAAGTACACAGCCAGGCATGTTTCAAAGGTCTGTTGGCAATATCAAGCCTGGTGTTGGTGAAATGTTCAGTGCTGGCTGGAGCAGACTCACTGCCGATACACTCCGAAGATAAGAGCTGAGTGCAGACAGTGTCTTTCATTAAGCCCTCTGCAATCACCAAATCTCCTGCTGCTCAGAAATGAACCAGGAGTGGGGGCTTTCCGTTGGCTTTGAATAACTCTGTGAAAGCCAAGTTTCTCCACTGCTCCTTGAGTAACATCCATATGTTTGTTTTTAAATGGGCCGCAGGGCCCAGAGATGCCTTGATAATGGACACTCAATTGATTTGTGTATAAATAGAGGGGGCAACTCTACTATTGTTTTCTACAGCCCTGAGTTCTTCAAGGAAACCTTGGACATTGCTCTTGGTTAACAGAAGAGATTTGAGCTAGAAATGGCAAATACAAAGCTGCTCCCGTGTTAGCAGCTGAGCAAGCTTTAACTTTTCCTTTCTCTTCCCCCTCCTCCTTCCCCCTATTTCTTTTCCATTGTAACTCAGAGTGCATTTTTGCAAGATATCCCTGAAATTACTATTACTACATCACAATATTAGATCAATGCAGTGGTAACACACTCCAGATTGTTACGGCATTCTCATCTTGATGCCTTCCATACTGTCCTGTGGAATCTAACCTAATACCATGATTAAAATGCCTTTTCCATTTCTCTAAAGCACACTGCCTGCTGCCATTACATAAACGTCTGCCTATCTAGGGTTTTATACTGGCACCCATCACTGGGGTATTTGAGAGTCTAATGAAAAGGACCTCCACTCATTAAAGGAAGATGAAGGTTCCTGCCAAAGCCTGGGATTAAGTTAGAGTCCGTTAGGTTTCTCTTCTGACATCATTATGAAACAGGAAAAACACTCCATTCAAGCGAGTTGTGTTACAGCAGTGTAAAGCCAGTGTGAGTTCAGAATCAAGCCCTTTCATTTTAACACCAGTCTACCTCCGTTTTCTCTGGCAGCCTTTTCCCACTGCAACTCAAACTGCTGAAAATAGCAGCCCTGAGTGTAATATATATCCTTCTCATGGGCAAGCATTAAGCTTCAGAGGGAGGAACCTTTCAGAAGTCACCCTCAGGTAGGATAGGAGAGAGAAAAAAAACATTATCAGGAGGATGAAAAAAAGAAAAGGAGACAGCTGAGCTCCCTCAGACTCTGTGTCATTGTCTTTGAAAGTGGCAGAAAGTACCTTGGTTGTTGCCAAAAGGAAGAGTGGGGCTTCAGGTTTGTGCGACCTCAAGATGACTGCAGAGAGAAAAGCAGCAATCCATCTCCTGTTGAGGGGTGCAGCCTGAGTCCTGTCCTCCTTCACACCCCTCTGAGTACTCCAAAAAGCACAGGGAGAAGCACCATCCACACCATGGGATCTTCTAAGCCTCCTTTCCAAAGGGCTGTACTCACAGTCAGCTGGGAGTTGTCATGCATGCCCCATCATAAAGGCACTGACCAGCTAGCAGAAGATCCTTGATTTCCCAGTGTGCCAAGGGCTGAGAATAATCTTGCTATGAGTCCAGTGGGAGCTGTGCCTCAGTAGTCCAGGCATGCCATGGAAAGACTTGAAAGAGCAGTTTGACACTGCCTGTTTAAGAAGTTGCATGGTTGCCACCATATGGTGAGAAGCCAGGATGGGAGAAGAAGCCTTTGCTGACAGCCCAACAGATCTTAAATCCATTTCCCACAAATGTAAAGCTACTGGCTTCAGTGGGATC
Source organism: Melopsittacus undulatus (assembly GCF_012275295.1). NCBI lineage: Eukaryota > Metazoa > Chordata > Aves > Psittaciformes > Psittaculidae > Melopsittacus > Melopsittacus undulatus. The sequence goes on from NC_047529.1 coordinate 18,099,751, forward strand.
CCACAACACAGCATTTAACTGTGATGTCTATGTTGGAGGTATAATCCCAAGGTTTCCTGCACCATCAGTGAAGAAAAATAAATACTTTCAAGGGGCAATTTTGGTCTTAGGTGGGAAAACCAGGCTGTGCTAGAGGGATAAGATGAATCTGGGCCAAGGGGAGCAAGCCACTTGGGGAACCAAACTGAATTTAAAAGAACTATCCATTAAAATACATCTGTGTTATTCCACAGATGTTGAAAAAGTCTTTTTCAAGGTTCACACTATCATGCCACATACAGCACTACAGCAAGCCTATGCAATTTTCACTTTAAATATAAAAAAAACACCTGATTTTCAGCATTCTCTCTAGGATGTCTCTTGTCCTGACATGCTCTTCTGACATTAGTAACCCTGGTCAGATCTTTCCTTGACAAAGGGTAAATTTCTGGAAGAATTTTCAGATTGAGGCACATTGTACATCTACTACTTATGGCAGCAGTGCCAGCTTGTGAAACCATGAATTGCTGCAGCATGGTTTTCCAAATGGTGGTTTGTGCTAGGGTATTCAGTAGTATTCTCCAAGTGTAACAAGATGGAGTAGGACACTCCCCTGCTTTATATGTCTGTATATAACTATTGATGTTACTTCCAGGCTGGGCACTGACAATAAGCTCTGTTATGTGTGTTAGCATCCCTGTGATATGGATGTTAGTACCAACTGCTGCTGTAGAGCCACATGAAAAGCCATGAGATCCTGTGTAAAAAGCAGAGAATGTTAAAAAACCCATTGCAATGATTATAGCTGTTTATTACTATTAGCTATACAGGGAAATTAATATAACTGAATAAAATGAACTGATTTCATGAAGTCTGTAAGGTCCACATGCAAGCACTGTGATTCTCTCTTTTGTAATAAACTAAATGGTACTGTTAGGAGAGATAACAAAGTGCTCTCATAAACACAGTAATATTAATATAAATGTTAGTAATAACGATCTTGATGATATTAATAATACATTTACACTGGAAATTAAGAAAAAAACTGTAAAAAAACAATCAGGCAAATTGTTAGCAAATTCTTCTCAGTGACAACCTGTGAGGAAAGCTGTTGGCTAAAGTCATAGTGGAATTAAACCCTGGTGCTACCTTGAGTCACCATGGTATGTCAACATCTTGTCCTTAGTAATTAAGCATGTAGAAGAGGGAAACTATTCTTGGCATCACCCACAAGCTGCATGGAAGAACTTGGACATACTAGAAAGTCAAGGTCAGTGCAAGCTGTTGTAAATTCATTAGGCAGAGGAGGAAACTGAGGCAGAGGTGAGTTATGCATTGTAATTGCGCTGCAAATCCACAAAACTCAGACCTGCACATTCTCTAATACCAGCCCTAACAACACAAACATCACTCCTCATGCACAGCAGTATTTCCAAGTAAAAGCAAGAGATCAAAAGCAAAAGACAGCTTTTCAGATATTCCATTTCATCTGTAAAGACAAGCGTAGGAAGATTGAAATGATTACTTTTTTTTTTCTTCTTGCCCATTTGATTAACACATGTTTGTCTGTTTCAGTATTTTACCACATATTTATATGAAATCCCTCTGCCTGACTTTTTCTTGGCCTCTCACAGGCTTTCACTCATGGTAGAGAACTCCAAAAAACTTGCCTACTGTACGCCATCTTCATACACACAACCCTGAACCAGTTCCTGCACCTCAGGCAGGTAGCATCTGAGTGTGTCTTGGTTGTCTCCAAAAGGAGCAGATGCTCCTACTTTAAACAACTCCCATATAATCCCCATTCTAGTCAATGAGTTCAGGAGTGTTAGAAATCATGTACCACTCAGATCAAAAATGAACTCAACTACAACCATGCCACTGCCTTTTTCCCCTTTGGGAAGGTGGAGTGAGTCACAGCAGATGACACTCGGCTCTTTTGGTTAGATCTCAGGATTGTGGTTTCCAGTGATAAATTCAGCCCATGAGCAACTTACTGAGGAATTACATAGTGTGGTGTAGTCCTTCCACCAGTATTCAGGCCCTGGGATCTGATGAGGTTCAGTGCAGAGCATTTAGATTTGGTTTCTTTTTAATAACATTTACTGAACGTGAACAGCTTTAATAATCCCCAGCAGTCATTAGAAGCTTTTCATCTTCAAAGTGCTCTACAAATGCTAATTAATGCTCACAACCATCCTGTGATGGTATTATTATCCCCATGTGGCAGCAAGGGAAATGGAAGCAATGAGGTTAAGTAATTTGCCTGAGGTCAGAGGGAGCTGATGACGAAGCCACAAGCAGAATGCCTCATCCTCTGCTCCACCATGCATCTTCCTCCTACAACAGTGTCATCTGGTGCCCAAAGCCCTAACTCTATTTTGTCTTATGTGAGCATGGGACAAGTACCAAGAAAGGGATGAAAAATGACATTTTGCCTAGCATCCCCACAGACTCTTGCTATGCCAAGCCTACACATGTGCCAGCCTCCGTGCTGTGTCACCAATGCACAAAAAACAACAGAGGCAAATTTTCAGGATAAAGCTCCTGCTGTGGCTCCCTATGTGAGCACAGCCCCAAACCCTCCCTTCATGTCCTCCAGATCTAAGAGCCATAACCTTAGGCATCCAGCAGCTCAACCTACCAGCAAAGAACCCAAGACTTCCTCTTTCTAACGACTCTACTGACATTTTGGCTAGATCGGTTCCAATAACTGAACAGTGGCAGGGCCCATTCCTCAATCTTGAGATCAACTGGGACAAACTGGCTGCACCTTTGCTGTAAGTCTCAACTCCCTGAGTGTCCCAAACACTGTGATCATACCCACAATGCCTATGTGGAGCAGTCCCTGACTTGGCTAACTCGCTGACCATAGCTGTAAGTTGCTGACAGCACTTTTGGTCTGGGACAAAAGTTTGATGGAGACAATACCAACAATTTCATGGCACAAACAATCAAGTTGCAGTGCTCCGGCCAAGGCTTGATACCATTTGATTTTCTAGTCAAGATTTAGCCCTTGCGGCCAAACTACAGCTGGGGGCAGCAATGTGGATACTATGTCCTCAAGAATTCTCAAAGACAAGCATCACTGCCACTCCACTGCCACCATATAGAAGAAAACAAGGTTGAGGGTCATGTTTTACTCAGGATTGTGTACTGTCAATCTCACAAACATGAGCATCATTTTGGTCCTCTGACCCAAAAGTCAATACCTTATTATTTGATCAGCTTTGCTTTTCCAAACCATAGATACCTGACCATCAACCTAAGCACACTAGCTTGTTTCACAGCCAGGCCTTTTATGGTGTCTTCAGCTGCCAACGATTCACTTTTAGCTTGCATGATTAGGAGCTGATTAACTTCTTCTTCTATTCTCTACCCATTCAAATAAACATTGAGCTGTGTTTTATTTTTTAAATAAACAAAGGCAGGCTGGACTGAAATGGTAGAAATGTCCCTAATTCTGTTCTTGGCTGATCTGCCACTCATAGAAGATTGTAATACACTTATAGGGAGAAATGACTTATTACTATCAGAATAATAAACTCCTTCCTTTCATGCTTCAAATCAAACTGCAATCTGGTCTGTGCAGAACACATTTCCCACTCCTCCTCCTCATTCTCTTCTTCCTCTACCATGGGCTTCAAACACAGAATCCAGATGCAAGCTATTTTTCCCCCAGCCGAAGGATCTGACTTTTTGGCAAGCTGTGCAAGCTGTTGTGTGGGTGGTTTAAAACTTCCCTCTGGGCCTGTCATGTGGTTAGGGCTGTCTGGGTTGCTCTGAACTTCTGGACACCATTTTCCTTTGACTCACCTTTTATTCCAGCAGAAGCTTGGACAGAGTGTGCCTAACAAACGGGACTGCACAGAATTACACTTTGGAGCCAGAACTTTGATGCTTTTTTTCACTCATATTAAGTCCTTTGGCTGGATTCACTAGACAATGCTGTCAGAAGGCAATCCCTGCAAATAGCTGTCTCCCTGACTTTGCTTTGAGCCACTTCCTACTCATTTTCTGAGCAGCTATCCCATGAAAATTCATGCTCTGTCATGTGTTACTAGTTAAGTCAGCAGCAAAGCCTATTCTGAGTCTATCAGGAAGCCCTAATCCCTGCCGTCAGGGTTGCAGGGCTGTCTTTCCTCTGCTGCCAGGCTGCCTTTCTTTAGATGATGTGCAAGCAGTGTTTTGCTTCTGCATCTTGAAACATATGGAGATATATCCCCAGTGTCTCCAAAGCACTACAAGTCAGAATTTTCCCCTTTTCTGTTTTGGTTTTTTTTTTGTTTTTTTTTTTTTTTTTTTTTTTTTAATGAGAACAGTGTTTTGCATCTTCCTAGTTAAAGAAACATACAACTCTGGTAAAGCATTCATATCCGACCGGGTCTGCAGGCAGTGTGCTCCAAGTTGAGTAAACCACCACAGTCATCTCATCCAGACTCCATTTAGTGCTGGCAAGCCAGAACACTGTGTAGGTCCCCATCAATGTCATTGCATCAAAGACCTCTGAGTGTATACTGTGTGTATGGGTTCCTTAGCTGCTCTCTTCCCTATCACAGCTTTTCAAGGACAGGCTCTAAAACACAATCTCTACACTCAGGATCATCTCCTTTTTAAGCCTAACTGCTTCTGAAAGTGGAAAAGATTATTTCTGTGTGAGTAACCTCTGCTATTTCCCAAACAAAAGCATCTGGATAACCCAGGAGTGCAATAAGATGAATGGCACTGCAACAGGTATGGGAATTGTGATCCAGTGCAGGGTGCAAGTGTTGATACATATATATAATGGATCACTGTCTCAGCAGTAAGAGTGTTACAGGTAGATGGACATAGGCTTAATTATATTTCATGAAATACCTCTTCCCTACAATGTCCTGCCTCTAGACTGTTGCAATCCTCTTTAGAAATAAGCATAGGCTTTTTTGAAGGCACTTCAATCCCTCAATTGTTTTTAGTCCAAAATGATCAGAGCTGGTCCTTGTAGTGCTTCCTATGGGGAACAGACTTGGTTTAAAACCTCTAAAAAACAAAACCACAAGTGTAATATACCACCAAGGGAGCAACATCTACCTGAGCCTGCAAGCAGCATGTTTGGATAGGGTGTCCAATCCACACATTTAAAATTCATTAAGTACAGTCTTGCCTCGCAGCCTCACAAAAAAACTAAGAGAGTCACCATAAATACTACAATAGAGAAATGTTTAATTCCTCGAAATGGATTAGTCCTTTCATATGGAGGCAGTTCATTTTCTGAGAGAGGCTGACATGTACTACAGAAATGAAAGAATTAAATTTACTAGATCACACAATCATTATAACATTGTAAATACTGGCAAACAGGCCATGACAAGTTATTCCTGAAACATGCAAGGGCATGAAAAGTTGTTATGCTTTGGAGTATCTCAGAAATTATGGAGGTCAACTTGGGACACGTAATACAGAAGTGAGGAGCTTCAACTCAAGTCATGTTCAAGTGAAGTAGATAACTAACCTCAAATCTTTGCCAAGGGCTACTTAAGCAGTGCCAAACGCATTTTTTAGAGCTCGGAGAATGTTTTGATTAACTTCCCCTGGTCTTCAGAAAATATACTGATGTCTACTCTGCCTATCCATGATCTTTGGGCTTCCAGGAAGATGGTTCTTCTCAGGGTATTTTATGCAGTTTAGAAGCAAGGTGGGCTTCTAAGGGGATTTTTATTTAACTAAAGAAGTTTGCATGGTTTGGAGAACATTAAAACACACATATGTATACCAGTATTCAAGTGCTCGGTGTTCAGTACTTGTCTCCACTGATTGCATGGCTTTGGTGTAAAAGTCCAGGCCAAAGTCTTCATAAACAGGTTGCTCAGCAGGGACCCTGGGTTTGGCTAAACACACAGCCATTCCCTTCATATCAGCATGACTTGATAGATTGTGAACGCTTATTTCAGTGCCTTGGTTTGGATTTAGAAGCTTAACTGGAGGCATTCAGGTTTGAAATCTGGCCTCAGCTCCCTCAGTACTTCCATTTCATCACCTATAAAATGGAGGATACCATTTCCTTACAGGTGGTTTATAAGGCTTAACTCATTCATGCGTGCAAAGTGTTGAGATACTTGAATGAGCAGCACCGCACCAGAACAATGTCTTGTTTTGTGAACGTAACCTCCAAAACTTTTCACACCCTCTTAGGCCTTCCAATACTTCCTGCTTCCAGCCAGGCTGGGACAACTCCTTTCAGGACACTTTTGTGCCTTATCCTGGCTGTAGAAATAGCAGGTGGTGAAAGGAACAAAAATGAATAGAGGTGGGAGGAAAAGTTATGCAAATATAGTCGAACCTCAGAAAAAGTTTCAGCCAAGGGTGGAGCAAGATTGCAGGGGATTCTTTTTCCCCCTTAAAGCCATTTACCAGTACCCATTGACAGCAGTGGCACCTCATTCCCCCTTGATCATGCTGCTTTACAGAGTGCTTTGGAGTGAGGTGTGCTTCAGGGAGAGTCATCAGGGACTGTCACCACAACTGAGAGCATGAAGGGAAAAGGGCTACAGAGCTGCTGAGATGATTTCATGCCTCTGCTCCCTCCCTAGAGGCACTGGGGGGGAAGAGGACTTAGCAGCTGAGGACCTCCTGCCTCAAGTCTCTCTGGCTGTTTTAAAGCTATGTTAGCTAGTGGAGGACTAAACAGCCGAAGAACAGATGGGGAATTTGAAGTGCACAAATGTGATTTCACTCTGGTACATCCTTCCTGATTGTCTTGCACCAAATGCTTCTGGGGCACAAGAGCAGCATCCCTCTATTTCCTTCCCTCTCTCGGATAACTTCTGATCCTTCTCCCCACTCGAACAATGTACGAGCAAGCCCAGAGCAGAAGACAGTGAATGAGTATAAGTACTTTCCCTCACCCCCCTTCCCAGCCGTGACATAATAACAAACAGCTCTCCAAAAAGCACTTAAATTTACGAACAGTTTATAAATTCACAGACGTTGATTTATAGATGTTGGCTTGACGCAATATTAGACACTTCGGTTTCTTTTCTGTTTTCAAAGTGCTGCTGTTATGGCTTAGGTTCTGAGTGCTGTCACACACCAAAAACAGCCTCCAGGTCCTCCCTGCGGGCTTCACTTCACCCACAAGGATGGGCTGGAGCTGGGGCTGGGTTCCCACTCTTTGAGGGGTGGCTCTTCCCCTTACTTGGCAGGACAGCTTCCAGCTGGTTAGTGAGCCGTGATGACAGGCTTTCTAGGCAGCTTCATTTTGGCTTCCTTGTCTGCAGGAATAGTGGCTGTAACATGGGGCGTGAGGAGGAGCTTGTGCCTGTGTGTGTGGTATTCTCTGCCTAAAAGCCCCCAGTAGGAACACTAAATTAACCAGAAAAAAAGAACCCAAACAAAAAAAAAAGGAAAAAAAAAAAGGAAAAAAAAAGAACTAAAAAAGAGAACTAAACCCAACCCTGTCTGGAGTCAGTGTTAATTGGCTAAAGGAAATACAAATGAGCAAATCTGAACTCCAGGAATGTCAAAAATCCACCCTGAAAAATCATGGCACTGATGTGTCCAGATTTTTCATTCTACGGCCACCCAGTATGAACAGAAAACCCCACATACAGACCATACCACCAGGTGAGATAAGGGTTAGGGATAACTGCTTTCTACCCCATGGAATTTCACTGTCACATCTGGTTTGGAAACCCAAAATCTGTGGTAACATACGGAGCTGTGGTCTTTGATGGGAGCCATGAGGGCCTGGCTAGCTGATCACAACATGTTGAAAGGCAACTGCAACCAGTTCCTTTCCACACTCTCTGCATACACATGCACACACAAATAAAAGATAGGTTATCTGCCAATCAATTTTATTTGCTCTTTTTCTGCTTCTGGGCAAATCACCCAGGTTTCTCCAGCTGTGAAAAAAAGAAGTGATGATTTAGCTTACATCCTGATCTCAGAGCTACTGGAGTAGTAGAGAGAAGCACTGGGCTTGAAGGATATCCTAATGCTGGATAAACAGTCTGCTAGACTTAGAAAAAGCAACAGTGGTCCCCTCATATAAATAGACATTTGCTAAGACAATGTCCCAGTGATGACAGGGTATATGAGACATCAGCCTTTCACGCCTCACACCACTGTTGAGTCTCTTTTCTAAAGCTGCAGCAGCAGCCAGCAGAAGATGCACAGGATAAAGACACTAGTATTTTTGTGACCAGGCTTTGAAGGCTCTTGTTTGGTGTCTGCCATTTCACCTTGCTCCTTACAGTACCTTAGGCTGCTCACCCTGATAAGTATGCCCTCATTCACCCACCAACTTACACTTTCCCACTGAGAGGAAGATATGGTGGGGTCACTTTGAAAGGCAGTGCCGTGCAATTTCATACCTTTATCTTTGAATACAGGACATATGATTTTATTCTGATTTTTTCATACATGTCTTCTACAAAATTCTTTCACTAATAATAATTATTCTAAAGGTACAAAATACTAGGGTTTGTTATCAAATAAAATTTTACCATCAAAATAATATCAAAATGAAGAAACCAGTCAAAGTTCTTCCTTGAGAAATGCATACCGCTTCTAGAACTGGAAAGAGAGAACTCTTTTTTTGTTTTGCTTTTAATGGAACAAAAGACCGAGTTTTCTATGTCTTAGGGACTTCTTTTTCTTGAGAATAAAACCACTGGGGAAACCAAACATTTAAGAACACTTCTTAAGTTGGTCCTGCACAGGCAGGAGCTGTTTGCAGACAGTTCTGCCTCTGCATAGCCCTTCTCCATTGCTAAACCAGCCTTAGATGTGTTGTAAAAACAGTCTGCCATGCTGTGGTGTTGTAACTGTTCACAGGCTAGGGAATAGGCACTGGCCACCCAATGCATTTTAACTTGTGATTTAGTACAGGATCTGAACTCCAGGCCACAGTTTTCTCAAGAGTCAACAGACTTAAAACTCTCATGTTCATGGGCTTTGCCAACCAGAATTTAAATGAAATATCCAATCCACCTCAGGAAAAAGATGATGGATCTGTGGCCAAGACAATGGACTGGGACCACAGAGATCTGAAGATTAAATCCAAATGTGCCAGCTCCTTCAGACTAAGTTATAAACCTGCTTGAGCCCTGAGGAAACCAGCCACTGGGAAGCTCAGTCCTGCCTTAACTTTTATTCAGTGTGGGGAAGCTGGTGGATTCACTAATGGAGCAGAATCCAGTTCAGCACTCCCTGGAGATCCAGCGGACCCACAGCAAAGAGACGCAGACACCAGCAGGCAGGGGCAGAGGAGCTCACCCCAACGCTTGTTCAGGTGGTGTGCACCCATGTGCCTCCCAGAAGGTAAAAAAAAATCCTTGTGAAAAAGTGCACGTAAAATAAATTACAGCAGCCCCCTTCCTAATTGAAATAACTCAGCTCTTCTTTTCGTGTGTGCCTGTGTTTAAAGAGAAACCTGAAAGGCACAAGTTCACATTATAGACTAATAGCCTGGAAAATTTCAGTTTAAAAAACAAAGCTGGCTTTGAGTTACACAGGAGAGGTCTGAAAAAAGCATCTGAAACCACTAACTTCTATTTTTTCCTGCACTTTTTACAACATAATATGGCTGAACGGATTTTATTTTATTTTATTTTATTTTAAAAACTTGCTTTAAAAAAATAATCAGCACAAAAATCTTCTCTCTGGCCTTCATGTGCCAAGTTTCAGCCCAGGGCAAATTTTTTACAGCTGAATTATACACCCTGAAAAATAAGGGACTTATAATGACAACATTGAGAGTCCCCTAACTATAGTGGTATGAATGGGGAGGGAGGTATAATAAGAATGGTCCATAGTGTGTAGCAGAAGCAATAAGTGAAGGAGCCCTTACTCAGCATGAGGAATTCTATATATCTTGGAAGGCTTTCATGAACCTAAACATTATTGCTAAGAAAGGAATAAACAGTTTGAACTGCTGTTGCCATTCATCCAGCGCTCACACACTGAGGAATACATAGAGTTGTTCCCTCAAAGCCGGAGTGAAATATTCCAGACATAACTCTTTCTTACTTTGGGGCTGGAGAAGATTTTGGCTGGAGAAACACTCTTGCTCTGGGAGAATTATTTTCTTTATAGCAACAATGATAATTGATCGAGTGCTTACAGCTGTTGGAGCTGATCTCGAGCTTGCCAACGTGAGCGGCATCGGCACAGGACACAAAGGATCACTATAGGCTAGGGGTGGTATCTGTAAGTGAAGTGAAACCAAAATAGGGTTAACAAAATGATGGCTTGTTTGGGGTGATTCAATCTTGACCCAACTTGGACTTCACATGATGGTCCAGACAAGGCACGGAAAACAGTGCCATTTTTGTAACCATTGCTTCTAAAATCACATCAGCCAGCAAGTTGGAGGCAAAAGTGGGATTTAGGTAGGCAGGGGAATCAGGGTGATTATGCCATCAGAGCCTGGGCATCTCTACTGAGATCAAATGTCAGAATTCCCATAGGGACCAAATCCCTTCTCTGCATTGTCAATTTCTCTTCTCCCTCTAAATACATCAGGTCAATCAAAGCATTTGGCTTCTGTCATTCCATACATCTTTTTAATTTCAGCACATCTATGTATGAACAGGCACACATAATTACACATACAAAGAGCATATATTTCGCATCTCCCCTTTGTCTTCTTGTTTTCTATTGCTTCACACTTGCTAGATGAAGAATCATGTTAATATAAACAACAAAAAATTGCCATTTTCTGAAAGGAAAGTTCAGCTGAAAAATTTTCAACCATCTCAGAGACCCTCGTCCTCCTTGACCAAATGACGTGACTTTAGCATGTGCTTCTCATCTGAAACTGGGCATCTAAAACAGTCTGGAGGAATAATGTCTTAAAAATGCACTTCCATTGCTACTGATTTTCCCCATGCATTGTTAGCTCAGCTCTACATGTCTGCTTCACAGCCACCTATCATAAAATAAGAAAATTACCTCTTCAAAATGCCTTAGTATGGTTCTTATATTCCAACACTGCTGCTAGCTTTCCCTTCTCCCTGATTACATGCCACAATTATAGATACACAATTATCTATAGCATAGAAATAAAAATTACGTAAATTTTCAACCTCTCTACCATACTTCTTTTTATATTGGTTAATGAACAGTTTCTTTTTTTTTTTAATTACTTTTGCTGTAAATCAAGCCCATGAGCATAAACTGAACTTGCAAATAACAATTTTAACAGAGAAAGTAGTTCATAGTCTTAAAATCACTCCACTCAAGCAATCTCAGTCTTTAATCTCTGGAACCCATCTTGGACAAATGTTTCTAGAGTAAGTGTCAAGTTTCTGGCAGTAAATTTGGAATAACAAACAAAAACCTCAGGTGAAGAAACCTTCTAGTCCCAAAACTGCATGACTTACAAAGTTAATGTTATTAAGAAGAATTCCTGAGCATGATATTTTTTCCATACCTGTGAAAGGACTAAAGTTTAATGAGTTTGTAAAAAAATTTGGACATGGAAATTAGTAAAAATTACACTTGTGAATAATCCTAAAAGTAATTTCCTTGAAAGAGCAGTGAAAGAGTAGCCAAACATTTTATTCTTAATTTTGAGACTTAACAAGACACTGGAAACCTAAAAGACAACACATTTCCCTAGGAAGTTTTGGGGTTTACTTTGTATCTTGTGCCCCACCCTTCCTGCCCCCAGACTGTTAAAAAAAAACAAGACTGGAGGAGGAAAAATGACTACTTGTGCATTGTCAAAGTCTTTTCCTTTTTATTTCATACAAGCAAGAACCTTCTTTTTTTCATACAGCAACATGGAGATGTATGTATCTGATGTTATAGTCTACTGTAAAGCTATTTTGATGTAAATAATTTTGTATTTATATCTGTACACTAACCAGAAGTTATGAGGCTTTGAAATTATTCTATAAGCCCAAGAGCCTGATCTTGTAAAATTATGCTGTATCGCTGATCCCTAAAACACTGGAAACGTTTAATAGTATAAGTTTTCGTTTGAAATTTATATTTTTTTTTCAGAAATATGGGGATTCCTCTTCTAAATACCTACTTTGAAAAGATGTTCCAGGTTATACATAAACCAAAAACATTTTCAAAGTTTTTCATTGGGACCAAAATATTTTGCCTGAATATCTGAAAAAGCTTAGGAAGGTATTTTGGAGTGGAAGGAAACACTAGGAATGGAATCCTGAAAGATGCTTAGAAAGATGTGATGAACAGTACCCTGTCTATGTAAAATAAACTATCTTCATGGAAGCTCAAGTGGAGCCCTTCACTGGCCACAGGAACAGTTGGGATGCAAAGAGACTCCATACTTGCAGGGCAAGAGCTGTACAAAACCTCTCGCAGCTTTCTCTATATTACTTTCTGTTGCAGACTAACAAGAACCTACTGCAATAATTTCTTAAAGCTGGTGCCCAGGTCAAACTGACCATCTTTCCCAGGCCTCCCTAAGTGACAGGTACCCTTTAAACAGACTTCAGAAAGCATCAGAAGACCAAAGTCAGCTTTAATTCATCCACAGCAGTAGGATGGAAAATGGACGTTAAATGTACGTGTCGACAATGAAAAGTCATGTTGCTGTAAGTCATCTATCAGGCCTTTGTGTCACAAACACTTATTATTTTGATTGTCCAGCTTGTCCTGCTTTTCACATGGCACTGAATATCCAATCCCTAAAAATCAGTTCTTCAAGCTGCTGCAAGCAGAACATCCAAAAGCACTGATCCTTTTTCACAGTCTTGGCCTCATTTTGCAGCAGTGTATGTGCACAGTAGCTCACAGGAGCTATTCAATTCTGTTCAGCTCCTTTTCTTTACATAGGGACTTTGACTAGTCTCCTTCCTCTCTTTCACAAGAAAAGCGATTTTCCTAACAACACAGGCTAGACAGATGCCAGATTGTCAGGACACACAGTACATGTTTTCTTTAAGTGAGCCTTTTATTTGTTATTTTAAGGTTATTTCCAGATCCCTTACACTTATTCCAAAAAAACTCAGGTAACCAAGACAGAGCTCAGACGCCGAAGTTATTCTTAGACTAATCAGCCAGTGATCTAAATCCACAACACTAATCTCATAATTTGGCATTGCAAAGCTTAACCAGTCACATCTGGATAAGGTACTCCATGCTAACAGCAGTATTTAGCCCCACTGTTTTCAACCTGTTTACTCTGGGAAGTAAAACACTCAAACTGTTTTATTTTGAGCTCACATTAGTGAGATTTTCTTGGGTAGAGAGAAGGAGAATACTGACACACAACAAGATAGGGCTGAAGTCATAGGTGTCCTAACAGCACACAATTCTATAATATTTTGCAGGATTTTGTAGACTACACTGGTCTCTTACAACCTCTTATACCCTGCAATGAGGTGTTAAAAGACATCACTAATAGCCAACAGCCTCTGTTGGGTTTTCAGGTAGAGCAAAGCTGTGCATGACATTGCCACCAAAGGGCTCCTTCTTTTTGGTTGCACCCACCAAAGATGGTAAAATAAACCCCTTTATATGACCCGCTCTGTTCTTTCAACACATAATATTGAGTAAAAACATTATTACTATTATTGTTACCATTATAGTAAAGCAAGAAGGCTGTGCGGAGACCAGGTCCCAGTTGTGCTAAGTACTGTGCAAACAAACACGTGGTGCGTTCATGCTCTAGGCAGCACGAAAGACAAAGGCAATATTATTAGTATGCCCATGAACTGAGGCACACTGAGATTATCTGACTTGCCCAAGGTCACACAGGAAGTAAATGGCAGAGCTGGAAATTGAACCCAGATTTCATGAATTGCAGGCCAGGATTTTAACCACAAGGCCATCTTTCGTCTCTCTTTTTCTTTTTTCCTCTGATCTTTCTATTTTAGCACACTTTTGAAAAAAAATGACTCTTAAAATCCATTCGGCAATACTTTCGGTATGCTGTGGCCTCCACAACTGTATTTAGCACAATTATAGGCTAAAACTAACTCTTGCAAATTATGTGCAAATAGATACGTCTTTATGTAAATCCAAGTTCTTGGAACATAAATCTACAGCCAAAAACATACAAAGGTTTAAGCCAGGGAGGAATTAAGCTCCAAATTTTTTCCTTTTCGAATGCTGGTAACTGAGGTACAACAGGCCCCAGCTAAAGAAAGGAGAATACAGACTAGATGCCTGGGGAGTAGTTATGCCAGCTCTAATAAACTTATTTTTTCACCTATAGAAGTATGAAAGCAACAGACTTTTGGTCATTAAGCCATTATTTTGGTCATGACAGAGGATTCTGTCACACATATGACAGTTTTTATACACATGTGTATTTTCTAAACCAGTTACTGTACCATAAGTACAACAATACTGAAAGCCAGGCAACATTCTAATGTTGCAGAGCCACACAGCAGATATGGGAGCCTGAGCAGAGGAGTGATTTTTGGTGTTTGGCTAATGAAGTTGTACAGGTTTAAACATCTAGGAGATTGTTTCTCTACTGAAATGAATATGCAGGCATAGTAATGATCCTCCCTCTCAGGTGCACCAAAAACCTTGTCACTCCCAGACCAAAATATGGCAGGTTCTCAGGTGCAGACCAGGAGACAAACAACCATGCTGTTCTGCAGAAATGCAAGAAGCAGAGCTAGATGAAGTTTATTCACCAGGATACACAAATGTGATCCTTGATTCCCATAACAAGGGTAGGATAACCCATGTGAAACAAAAGAGTGCTCACTCTGAGTAATACTCTCAATACATGATTGTGCCTTGGCTGCAGTCCTGCCCTGGGTCTGCAGCTCTGGGTAATCCACTAGTTTTGTGCAGGCAGTTGCTGACAAAGTTCAATTTAGGAACAGCAGCCTAATTTTTCTCAAGGAAAGTCTTACATATTTTTTCACTTGACCAGATTAGATTTGGTTAAAATCATGCAACGCTTCTCCTTTCCTACACCAGAATTCAAAAGGGAATAAAATTCTTTATATGAACACATTGTGCTATTATAAGTAATATGATAAGGGGAATATGAAGTCATAGAATTTTTCTGGTAAACTGTTCTGGGGTGTACACTCTTTCATCTACTATATAGCTAGAGACCCAC
Source organism: Melopsittacus undulatus (assembly GCF_012275295.1). Classification (NCBI taxonomy): domain Eukaryota; kingdom Metazoa; phylum Chordata; class Aves; order Psittaciformes; family Psittaculidae; genus Melopsittacus; species Melopsittacus undulatus. The sequence continues at coordinate 18,114,776 of NC_047529.1, forward strand.
ACACTAAATGTATATGTTTGGTAGTGCTGAGTCTAAAGGGCCCTGTGTAGGCAAAACCATACTATTCAGCTTTTTTATCCTTCTAAACAGGACAGCCACATCCAAACTGCGCATCAGGAACAGTCTCTGGCTTGTGCAAACTTCAGGAGGTGTTAGGTATTGCCTACAGATAGAAGGGACTGTACTTCATTCCTTGTGCTAGAACCTCTGTCCCAGCAATGTTAGGTTTACTAGCTAGAAAGGAATCTTATCCAAGATTATTTAAGCTCAATATCTTCTACTCAAAATGCTCAGGCTTTGAGTGCAAAGGCTCTTAGTCCAAATGCTGATTACCCACAGCCTCTGAGAATTCATTCATTCATTTCATGAGGGTGCTGGGTATGATTAGGGCAGCACCAAGGGCAATGGGGGAAAGAGAGAAAGTATGTGGTTAATTGGGGCATCTAGTAGGTAGAAGCAAAGATGTAGGGGACAATAAAATTCTTTGGCAAGGATACTTCTAATGATAGATCTATACTTGAATATACATATGATTTTCTGGAGCATGTTGGAAACTAAATGAACAGAAGGTCAGTCTGGTAGGTAGACAGGGGGAAATTTTATCTCAGGACCACTTGTTGGGGCCAGCATCAGTGGGAGTGCAGGACCAGCGTCCACGTATACTGTGGATATATGTGGATATACACAGAATACACAATTACCAGCTTTCCCAGTTACATAGACAGTCCAACTGATCATCATGAACCAAGTTTCTGAAGGGAAAAGCACATGATATTGTGTGCACACTGCACATGGCACCTGCAAAAGGGACCAAGTAAGCAATATGCAGTTGTCTTCACAATTGGAATCAATCAGTAACATCACCAGTGGCTTTAGTAGAGCAGTCCAGCCTATAATATGGTAATCACTGGCAGTTCTTGGCCTCTATGTGAGCACAGGCAAAGGCTGTGGAGTTTAATTTCAGACTAATTCAGCAGCAGGCAGGAGAACCAGCAGTGCTGGATCAGCACTTCCACCAGAGTTGGCGCAACTCACTATAACTCATTCCTTCTGGGCTCTTTTTTAAAGTGCCATCTGGGACTGTGCTGCTAAGCTATCCTCCTAACAACAACACTGTTAATAATAATAACAATATTCAGGTCTTAGATAGCATTTTTCACCTTTAGATCTCAAAGTGATTTACTATGGAAGGCTTTGGAGGGCTTTAAGAATAGATTATATAGACATCTGTCAGGAATAAACCAGATTTCCTGGCCCTGCCACAAAGCAGGGGAATAGTTTGATGCTCGTTCTATCCCAGAATTTCTGTGATTACCCCCATTTTGTACAAAGAAGACTTTGGCTCATGCAGTAGCAAGAGGACCTCAGTGAATCACACAATTATTGCTTTGAAGTCTCTATGTCAGGCCAAGACCTTAGGAATTGTAAAAGAAAAGAATTGAAGCTCACCCCAGCCTAACACTGTAAAAAACAGTTATGGGTGGTCACTGTGGAAGTGCACCAGTATAACTCAGGCTAGTAATTAAAAGTGTTACACAGATAACATTTCCAGTGGTAGGAAACTATATGCTGTGTTGAAGCCTTGAAGAAGGCCATAAATCAAAGGTAAAGGTAGGATTAATTCTTCAAGATGGGAATGAATATCCCTCCATCCCCCTCCACTGACAAACAGGAGCTGGAGCAAGCAACTAGATTAGGCACTTCTTGATTGCTGCTGTTAGATGGGAGATGTTGCAGCCAGCCTGGAAGAGGGAGTGGGATATTCTCATGGTTTCTTTGCAGAAAGAGAGATCCCATGAGCACCCAAAGGTCTTCCAGATAAGGGACAGCGGGGCTGACTTTTAGGTGATGAGAAAGGGCCCCAGAGATTCCCTAAATACATAGCAGTGAAGAAGCCAGTGTCAGATTTTAAAGCTTATAATATTCTGTTGCAACTTTACTTTCTTTTTTTGTAGCTAAGAACTTAAATCTTTTGCTTAACCACTCAAAACCTGACTCTGATCTAAGTTTCTCTGGTGTGTAAAGTGGTCTCAAGTACATGATAGAGTTACTGGTCCTTAGGAGAAGGAGATCCAAGCATATTGGAGGTGCAAACCTGTCTGTGGAGACTCTGTAATGCAGTACATATTTAGTGGCCCTCAGGGACTGGAATTTTTTTGCAAACATCAGTCTAAGAAGCAAAATCAGCAAGTGCCAAGAAAAAGAGGAGCCGTCCTCAAGTCAAGCACGACCTCATGTTATTTAGTGAGGGACACAGAAAAAATTAAGAAAATTAGAACATTCTGAACCACACGAATAAACTCCTCATTGTCACAGTTCACAGTTGGAGTTTAGTCATCATAAATGCAGTCATACCTGTGTTCATAGAGCAGCACCTAAAAGGCCCCTAGAATAGGCAAACAGCAGCACAGACCTTATCTGAACAGATATCCATGCAGATCTACAATTTTAAGAAAAATGTTATAAATTGGAAATATTCTAAATTACTTTTTCCTTAAGAGTACTTTAATCAAGTCCTTAAGCTTCATTCTCGTTTGCTATGCTTTTTATTTCCTTGTTTTCTCATTAAAGGAAATATAAAACCAAGAAACATCAACCTACTCCATTTTGACCACCTGTGGAAATGAAATCTGTGAACAGCATGTAATTCAGGAGTTAGATAAGATAAATTCAGTGCACTAATTTTTAGTTTTTCATGTTTCACAGTGGGGCAGGAGTCCAGGTACCACCACACCAGCATGGCCACAGGGTTGGACACTTATCAAAGCGGTTGCCTTCAGGGGTCTCCCGAGATCAGGTTTTTCCTCAGGAAGAGCTCTACATCTTCACAGGAAGAAGCAAGGCCAGGGGAAAAACCTCATTTCAGCATAGACCCCAAGGAAAACCAGGAATATGGAGGGACTTAAGAATTTTAAGGAAAAGCAAACACAAAACTAGTCTCAGTTTTCCCCACAGATTAAAAAAAAAAAAAAAAAAAAGAAAAAAAGAAGAAAAAAAGAAAAATAAAAAAAGACATTCAGGAATAGTTTAAAGCTTATACCAGTTAAAAAAAAATTCCACACGAATTTGTTCACTCATCACCCTGAATAAAAAAGGGCAAACTCTCCCTATTCCATGAAGCTATTCTTGGCCACTGTGAGCTAAAAGCAGGGAGGGCAGTTTAAAGGGGGCAAATGCAATTAATGTTCCCGCTTTTGCCATATTTCTGGGCCCAGGGGACAAATCAGGAAACTTTATGTCAGCAGGAATGTGAACAATAAAGGCAAAGTGGGTTGCATGTTAAAAAACCGTTTCACTCCCTTTTTATTTTTTCTTTATTTTATTTTTTTGCCCAGCAGTATGATGTGTTAACAATTTTGTTGGTTTAACAGTTCACACTTCCAGCACATTTATCCATTGGCACATGGGGGTTTTATGCATTTAACAGTTTTCTTCATTAAAGTGGGTTCCACTGTGTCTTAAAAATTGTTTTCCTTAGACTGCGTGTTTGTTATTTTATATGGTGTGACTGAGAAGCAGGCCAAAATTTTGGCCTTGGAAAATGCACACTGTGGAGAGGAACCCAGTGCAAGCAGCAGGATTAGCCTCCCTCAAAGTCCAAGCACATGTTCTTCTAAGGTCTGCTGATTGCACTTTGAAGCTTTCTCCTCTAATTGCTGGAAGATTCTTAATTTGTCCTGAGCTTGGGTGAATGAGTCGCAGATGTGCGTGCTGCCATCAAAATCCTTTCTGTGCAGCTCTTTTGCACACTGTCGTTGAGATGGACTTCATCCCCCTCCGCAGTGCCCTCGAACCACCTGTTTTTCACAAAAACAGTGCCAACATTTTAATGTTTTTTAATTATTTATTTTGAAGGGAGAGCAGGGGTTGGGGGAAGGGAGAGGGTGGCTGTTATTTCTACAGAAGCAGGACTGGTTCTTATAGGCACAGGAGACATCCAGGTGTTTTCACAGCAAGCCCTGTGCAGGGCCCTTTTGGAGTTGAACTTGACTCCTGTTTGCCAAACTACACTTTCAAGAGGTGTCAGATATCGAGAACCTGCTTCAAACGCCAAGCCAAGCAACGGAGAGGAAAAAGAAAACAACAAGAGGGAGGAAGGGAAGAAGGGGGACGTGGGGGAAAAAGGAAAAGAGGAAAATGTTCCTCCTTGAAGAAAAAGGCAGTTGTTCCAACTTGGCCGTTTCTTTTTAAAATAATTAGTTAAGCAATGCATAAAAACAGGTAAGTCTGTTCTACATCGCCTTGGCAGGCCCTGTCCTTCCCCACGTTAAAGGAATTTCTGTGAACCACCGCTGCACAGGAGAAGGGAGGGGAATTGTATCACTGTGACCTAAGGCAACACAGCTTGTAAGGTTAACCATAATTTTTTAAACCAACATGACCTCTGTTAACCCCTCCACTCCAATCTTAAAAAAAAAGGAGAGAAACATATTTACGAAGCCACTAGAAGAAGAGAGGGGGTGGGCAAGAGGCTGAGAGTCTTGTTCCTTCTCTCTCCCTTCCATCCCCACATCCATCCCTCACCAGCTTCCTTGTCCCTGTATGTAGCTGGCATAAACACCAGTAGCTGGTGTTTACTGGGTCTCAATGCAGCACGCCTAGGGACTTTGCTTTTTCTAATGAGTCACGGAATCATAAAATTAAGCCATTCTGGGAAGCCAAAAAAAATTCGGTTCCATGTGTGCATTTGGGGCTTTGCAGGAATGTTCATGTCTGGATGTCTGAGTCACATGCTGTCATGGTAAACTTGATACATCCTCTTTTTAATGACACCATTGGTTTCCTTTATTTATTTTGTTTCCCTCTACTCATCCCTCTCTGCTTATTCTGCAGAAGAATGCAGTCCATTTCCTCCAGCTGGAATACCAGGTAAGCCCACCTCAGGCACCCTTTACCCTTCCCTCTCCTATAATTGTCTTAAATCAAGTAACCAAAGCCAATGCCAGCATGGCCATGGGCCAGCTGGAGGTGGCATGGGGCCATGGGGCCATGGTATATGGTGTAGTCAGCTTTTGTGTCAACATTTGGATGCTGAGTTCATCTTAACCAGAATGTGCCAAGCTCAGAGGAATGTGAGTCTGCATCAGAAAATATATGTGTGAAAGACAGCCCCCGCAAAGACACTGGTTCAGGGAAGGGTCTTACTTATTTCTGGGTCTCAGAATTTTCCTTATGGCTTACTCCTACCTATGTTCATTTCTGGTCACTCAGAAACAGATCTGACATGGGGAAAAAGGGTGTAGGTACAATATGTAGAGAGGTGATCTCTTTTACCACTGGTGCACAAGCTGCAAATACTGCCTAACTGCTCTTGAGTACCCCCCTCCTCCATGCTCCACCAATTCGTGTGACAGGCACAATCCTCTGATCTTATGTGGGACTGCAGTTAAGCCAGTCTTAAAATGTCTTCTCTTTGAAACAGTTTCTTCCCTGATCAAACAAGCATAAACAAAGATGTCTGCTTATATGTTTGTAATTAGTAAACATGGAAAATCTACCAATTACGTAAAGTTAACATACAATATAAGAAGCAAGAGGCCAGATTCTCAACTGGCATGAGCTGGCAGAGGTTCAAGACTTCACTGGAAAAATGGCCTGAACTACCATTCATCTAATATGTAGTCCAGTCCTCCAACCTAAAATGAGCTCAGGTACAATTAATTGTTTACATATGTATATTTGCAGTCCTGTTTGGGTTCAGTGAGCATGGGAAACACCAGATTTACCACAGACTGCTCACCAGCAGATGTGCTGAGCTCAGCTTTCTGCATACCCACTGTTTGGGCAGTATTAATACAACACAGTGTGAAATGGCTACTGTAGCTGTCTATTCTGGTGGCCACTAAATGGGCCCCTATAGGCCATGAGAAGACAGACACCTATTTCCAAGGACGAAGCTGAGCATCCAGTTCCAGCACCTGCCCCAGATGGAGCTTTCTACAATTAACTCCATCTACCCTAAGTAACAGCACTCAAGCAATTTGTATTCCACTCACCTAGTAACTAGAGTCAGTGATAGGAGAGGGAAGTGCAATCTGAGGGCCTGCTTTTTAGCCAGGTGGAAATAGCTTGTAAATCATGTTAGTAGTAGTAATCAACCCAGAGAAAGGACTGGGTTTAGGCATGATCACAGTATCTTGAACTATGAGGACCCATGGGCTTCAAGGAAGGAAGGTGTATTGCAAAAGTCCTGGAAATACCATCATTATGCTTCTTCTATATCTGCACAGATGGTCCCATACTGGATGGCTGAAAGCAGCCTGAAAGCAGCTGTGGCTAGATATACAGCAACCAGTTGGGAGAGCATTTTCACTTTTGCCAAGTCCTGGGCTGTATCTTGGAAATTGTTTGGGTGAATAATAGTTGGACTAAACCCTGCTGGGACTCTTCTAATAATTTAGCAGTACAACCAGTCAAGCTTTAGTGAAAAGAGACAGAAGTAGCATATCAGGTCACGGACAAAATTTCTCAGTAGGTCCCACTGGATGGAGGTCCAGCCTGCTCATCTGTGCTTGCATGTCAACAACTCTTTTCATTTACCACGTGCTTATGATTTAACTGTCTGATTTCTGGAAGAAAATAAAATAAAACATTGGGGACTTGTTTCCTAAGCATTTCTTAAAGGAAGAAGAGAAACTGTTGATGGAGAGGAGCAAACACATCTTACGCTGAGGATCCCAGCTCCTCTAAAAGGGCATCACTGGCACATGTATTTGTGCAAGTCTTTCTATTCCCACCCTTCCTCCAAACTGACTTTTTCTACGCTAAAGCTGTTTGGAAAATATGGTAATTCTGATTGGTCAAAAACAGTGTCTCAAAGTTTGAATCTTTGTTCCTTTTACAAATAACCAAATTAGTAACTTTTCTAATCATTCAACTAGGTGACACCTAAGATCTACTAACAATATTGATTTAAAGTGGTCTTCTGCAGTGGGGAGTTAACTTGAGCATCTGGATGATGAGCCACAAGGTATCGTCTGAGTCACCTATGTTAACAGACAAAAGAGGACTTGAGGCTATCTGATGCAGTTAATGGAATGAATACAACAGCATCTATCTGAATATGGCTCTCCAGTCCTTAAAAACAAAAGTTCTGGTAATGAAGTTTCATCCAGGTCTACCCAGATTTGAACAGGTTTTCAAACTGTTTCATTTTTAGCTATTCCAAAACACTATTCACATTCTTATCCTGTAGTTTGCAGGCTTTGTGAGAACTGGCAACTGAATGAAGGGATGTGCACCAAGCAAGGGGCCAGAAGAGCTGAGAACAGAACTTGGTGTCGGATTCCCATTCCTACCATGCCACCTTCTGCCTTCTAATTTTCTTCTAAAATTTCTACTTAATTCAGTCTTGCTTCTTGACATCATCTCTTGAGAAGGTTTTCTCAGCCAGAACTGAGAGCAGTTCATGTAAGATTAATTTGGTCTTAAAACTGTTGCTATAATGAAAAAAAATCTTCTTTTCCTCCCTGGCCTGGAACACCTTGAGACTACATCAGAGTCATAAGGGAAGTAAGGAAAAACCTGAGTCATCTTTGCTCATCCTCTCTTTTTTGGCTTCTCTGGATAATGAGTTGCAGGTCTGATGATTTAGGTGAAGTATCCAATATGAACAAGAATATTTTGGAATTCTCCTGCTTACTCCCCAGGCTTCAAATTGATGAGCAAAGAGTACCATCACTTGTTCCAGGTGTTGAATTGGATTGATACTGCATGTGCACATTTTGTAATTTCTTGTATTCACTAAAAGGACATAAAATAAGATTTGGTTAAATTTAAAAGTACCAAAAACATTATCTATTCGAAACTTTAAGGGATTTTCTAAAGTTGCTGAAATAATTTTTAATTCCTAATATGTTTTTAAGTGGCCTCCTGTAATCCCTGCAAAAGCAGACTACAGATACCAGTAACTGGACATCTGAAATTATGGTCTGCATTGAAGCAGATTTTAATTTTTCCCAGTTCTTTCCACCTCTTCACAGGAGCTTTGAACAGACCTTAAAGAACTTTGATTTAATGAAATATTTGGATACCAGTGTGATGGATATCACAGAAAGGACTAAAAGAGTGTGAAGTATTCGCTATTCGACCTTGAAATAAGTAGAACCTGGTGTTATATATCAAAGGAAACCAATCAGTAGTCACAGCCGAAGCACACTGAATAATTCAGGGACAATTATATCCATTACAGAACTTTGTTTTCCTCTATACTACTACACATAGAGCCTTCTATAGACACCATCAGACTTCTTCACCTCAGTCACCCCCACCTTTTCAGGTTGCCATTCTTATCTCAAAGCCTGCAGCTCCATCCCATTGTACTCCACACAGCTTTTCTACAAGTCTTGCACTCCTTCAAGTGTCTTCCTTCATTATCCTTGGCAGGATTCTTACCATCAAATTAAGGTGAATTACTGTGGGGCTGCTTCTTTCCTCTGTACTCCGTATGGTACTAGGATGGTGAGCATTTAAATCATAACAATTACAAACTTTCAGCTCTTTCACAAGTCACTGAAATGGACTCCAAGTGGGAGGTGCAACTGGTGAGAAATTTGTGGTCTTTCATAGTAGTTCTGGGCTGGATTATCATCAGTGCATAGGCACTGGAAAAAACAAGTGCCTCAATCCCAATAAACTTCTACTGAACAGCTGTGCAGCCCCCAGATGAGATTTTCAGTGACATTTACTAAACTTGGATGCGTTTTCACCAGAACTACCAAAGCCAGACTCTGACTTCAGGCCATCCCAGTCCTCCCAACCCAAATCTTTGCTGCTTACACCAAGTTGAGTAGAGGTTAGACAAATAAATGGTTATATATGTTTTTTTTTTCCAAGACAGTATAATCAGAGATGTTATACATACAACTGAGGGCAGCTTATTGTGTTAAAGCACTTCAATCAAAATAAACTTAATTGGCTGATATTTCTCTTTGAGTTTGGTTCAAATTATACTTCATACTGCTGGAACATGATTCTTAATTTTAAATATGAAATTTATCCACAGACACAAGAAAAGTTGAGGTCGGGTGCCATGCTGAGACTGGAAAGATGCCCAGTGGGAAGCTGTCCAGAAGACTTGCTGGATGGCACTGGGTATAAGAGGCAATCCAGATCTCTGTGTCTACCTGTATTAAGGAGAATATATTATTTTTCTCATATTTCTTATATGTCTTTTCTTTCAAAATTCTGATTTGTGAAGCAGAAATTGTCTCTTTCAGTGTGTTACCCTGTGAACACAGAGAGTTTCCAATATTGTTTGCTGTCCAATAAGCTGCTGTTAAAGAACTGGGAATAATAAAAATTCCCACTGAATTAAGTGGTAGCAGAAGGAAGCAACCCCTATGGAAAACTAATAAAAATCAGGCTCTGATTCATCAGAAAAAACCTCCAATTTATGAAAAATGCAAAGGAAGGACATTGAGCTCCCCCCTGCCCCAGAAAGACAAGTGGCAAAACCAAAGAATTTCAGTTCACATTTAACAGAAGCAAAGAAATAAATCTGCATACCAGCTAATGTGATTCCTCTGAATGAATTTGAGCCCAACAGTAGCATACAGGCAGAAGCCTACATCCAAAAATAGAAACCTCTTGGAATGCACAGCTCATCTGGACAGGATTAGAGAAATGCTCCCTGAATATTTAGTGACTGACATGTCAGAAAAGAATTGAATCAATTTACAGCAATCCTGGAACGTCCCAAACACAGTAGCTCTGAAAACAATGGGATAAGAAGGAATTCATTGTCCACTGTAACATAAAGCAACTATTTTGGGCAACAATATCTGTGACATTAATGACTGCAACACTATCTTTGGACATCTCTGGAGGCATTTTTAAAAAATGTGGCTAGCCCATGGTACAATAATAAAATTGTACCCAACTGAAGGTTTTTTTCACTGATTTCAGTTTCAGGGTTGATTAGCCAGATTTGCCTCAAACTTGTTTTTTAGTCACCCTGAAGCAGAACAATGTGTATCATGTTGACTGTTAGTGAGGTTTAGAGTTAAAGTTTTCTTTCAGTGGGATAGCTGGAGGGGAAAGGAGAGAGAATTTTCTATAGTTGAGTAGTTTAAGTAAAAAAGCTCCTGAAGTAGTCACTCAAATATGTTGGTACCAAGATTTAAATACTGGGATGGACCAAAGTAGCCAGTTCCTTTAAAGCATCATAGAATTTGCCTTCTTCCCAAGGCATAATGCAAGCTCACCACCCAGATCCTAGATGACATGCACCAGGGAAAATGCTTGAAGGACCAGGACTGCAAAACCTGGTAGAGAAATGTTGTTTTATCAGTATTATTGTTTCAGAAATTATCTTCTGTTTAAGTAGACTGTGCATAGAATCACAGAATCATTTAACGATTTAGGTTGTCAGGGACCTTAAAGAACATCTAGTTCCATCTAGGGACTTTTCTTATTATTTCAATAAGGTGTTATTTGGCGGCTGTGTATCAACATGAAATAATGAATTTCAAGACCTCTGTCCTCCAACCTGTGCCTCCAGCCTAAAGGCAAGCATCACTAACTTACTTATGAAAGGAACAAAGCATACAGAAGCCACATCAGTACTCAGGTCATGTGGGAATGAATGCAGGATAAATGCTTAGAAAGGACAGATGAATATATCTGGGATGTATTTGATCCCAAGAGGTAAAACGTTTCAGATCCAAGTGGCCAAGCTGGGGTTTTAAGCCTCCACCTCCACACTACTGGAGAGGTTACAACAACTCTACCCCAATCCCAATTAAAATCTGTTCAGATTGATCTTGATCCCTGGTATTTTAGATTGTATCTTCTTACAAACATGTCTTTGATGTTGAGCAGAGTTACTTCTGCCTTTTGTCAAAGCAGCAAAGATTCATCTCCTAAGAGATCCTCTTGCTCTTTTAGCTGGTTTTTCTTAGTCTGTGGATAAGGAGCCAAAGGCAGTGAGACCAAGACTGTAGCATGATACAAAGAATATCCAGAGTTTTCATAATGGGGATTAAGAACAACCAGTAATGAGCGGTGTCCCTCAGGGATCCGTGTTGGGGCCAGTCTTGTTTAACATCTTTGTTGGTGACATGGACAGTAGGATTGAGTGCACCCTCAGCAAGTTTGCCGATGACACCAAGCTGTGTGGTTCTGTTGCTGGAGGGAAGGAATGCCATCCAGAGGGACCTTGATATGCTTATGAGGTGGGCTGATGCCAACCTCATGAAGTTGAACCATGCCAAGTGCAAGGTCCTACACCTGGGTCGGAGGAATCCCAGGCACAGCTACAGGTTGGGCAGAGAAGAGATTCAGAGCAGTTCTGCAGAGAAGGACTTGGGGGTGTTGGTTGATGAGAAAATGAACATGAGTTGGCTTCAGTGTGCGCTTGCAGCCCAGAAAGCCAACCGTATCCGGGGCTGCATCAAAACGAACATGACCAGCAGGTCGAAGGAGGTGATCCTGCCCCTCTACTCTGCTCTTGTGAGACCTCACTTGGAGTATTGTGTGCAGTTCTGGTGTCCTCAACATAAAAAGGACATGGAAGTGTTAGAACAAGTCCAGAGGAGGGCCACGAGGATGATCAGGGCACTGGAGCACCTCCCATATGAAGACAGGCTGAGAAAGTTGGGGCTGTTCAGCCTGGAGAAGAGAAGGTTGTGTGGAGACCTCATAGCAGCCTTCCAGTACCTGAAGGGGGCCTACAGGGATGCTGGTGAGGGACTATTCATTAGGGACTGTAGTGATAGGACAAGGGGTAACAGGTTCAAACTTAAACAGGGGAGGTTTAGATTAGATATAAGGAAGAAATTCTTTACTGTGAGGGTGGTGAGGTACTGGAATGGGTTGCCCAGGGAGGCTGTGAATGCTCCATCCCTGGATGAAGCCTTGGGTGATACGGTTTAGTGTGAGGTGTCCCTGCCCATGGCAGGGGGGTTGGAACTAGATGATCTCATGGTCCTTTCCAACCCTAACTATTCTATGATTCTATGATTATACAGACTTTTAAAGGGGATAAAATTAATCTCATTAGTAAAAGGGGTGAGAGCTGCCACATTTCAGACACCGAAAAGAAAACTGAAATGCAAGGCAGCACTCTGTGTGAGCCTCCATCTCAAACCTGGGGCTTGGATCTAGGTACCTGCAGTGGTAGTAACAACCTTCCAGACTTGGACCTACTAGGCTACAAAATGCCATAAATAATGCCATGAGAGCTTTCCTCAGACAAAAACAATCCTTTCTTAGAAAAAATAGTTCACTCAGACATAGTGAGTCATTGTCTGTGTGACAATCTGCACATTGAGGTGTTTTTTTAACTATTTCAACCAAATTTTACAGCAAATTAGAGGTTTTAGATGTATTACATCCTTGTAATTTTTGAAAATAAAAATAGGTTGCTAAGTGGAGAAAGAAAGGCCTCTTAATTCTCCCAAAGAAGAAAAGACTGCATTGAGAGCCCAGCTTTTATTAGATACCTGCGACTCCATGTAAAGGTTGGTAGACATGGAAGTGCCAGCTGTGCAAAGGCTTCTGCCAGCACTCCTGGCTTAGAAGACATAAGAAAACTTGCATCCCACATCACTGTTCTGTTGTAGTATAGATTCTCTGATGTCTAATGCAGGGTTAGTTCACATGCATCCTCAGTCTAATTGAGTTTAAAAATCCGCTGACATGAAATACAAATCCTTTGAAAACCAGGCTTAACTGTTACAGGTGCTTTTGGAGTGACTAGTCTTAATGAATATAACAGGGTAAATACATGATGGTTATTCTTCCTTAAATGTTTTCAGAAATTCCAAAAAAGACCAAATATGCAGCAGATAGGAGTAATATCTTTAAAACGAGCAAGATGCTTTTCAAAACATGTATTTCAATTACTGAACTCAATTATGGCGGTAAATGCCACAGCTGGTCTTACACTATTGACCCAAATGCCCTCAAAGTATACAAATGTTAATATAATTCTACTGAATCGCTGTGAGGCTTTAAAGATACATATAAATCTCTGATGAACCAGATAAAGCAGCCACAGTAAACACAAGAGATCATTACAAACACATTACAGCTTTGAGTAATCTCTTCCTCCCTGCCATGAACAAGAGGTCACTAGACATCTGTACAGAAGGTTTAATACATCATTTCTCTTATGGAAGGAAGCCACCTCAGGCCTTAGTTATTTAATTATGCATAACATTATTTGACAAACAGTTGAGATATTTTAAATGCAAAATTTTCAAAAGAGATGTTTTTATCTTCTTATTTTTTGTAGTCAGCTTAGAACTCAGAGTGGGAAAATTATAACCTTCATCAGAGGCTGCAGGTTTGACATAAATAACTAGTGCAATGGATTATTTGTTAAAGTTTTGGTCAATGCTCAAAGATCTTCCAACATAGAATCATAGAATCATAGAATCATAGAATAGTTAGGGTTGGAGAGGACCTAAGGATCATCCAGTTCCAACCCCCCTGCCATGGGCAGGGACACCTCACACTAAACCGTATCACCCAAGGCTTCATCCAACCTGGCCTTGAACACTGCCAGGGATGGAGCATTCACAACCTCCCTGGGCAACCCATTCCAGTACCTCATCACCCTCACAGTAAAGAATTTCTTCCTTATATCCAATCTAAACCTCCCCTGTTTAACTTTTAACCCGTTACCCATTGTCCTATCACTACAGTCCCTAATGAATAGTCCCTCACCAGCATCCCTGTAGGTCCCCTTCAGATAGTGGAAAGCTGCTATGAGGTCTCCACGCAGCCTTCTCTTCTCCAGGCTGAACAGCCCCAACTTTCTCAGCCTGTCTTCATACAGGAGGTGCTCCAGTGCCCTGATCATCCTCGTGGCCCTCCTCTGGACTTGTTCCAACAGTTCCATGTCCTTTTTATGTTGATCATTAGTGGATAATCTCTCAGACGTACACTGTATAGGGAACATATTCATCTTGTCAAGAAACCCTATTCTGGTATTGGTTTTGAGCAGGAGATTTAGTTTCCCAATTATTAGTACAACCTCTACTATCCCAGTCCCAATAGGTCTCCAGCTGACCAGGCCCTACACTGCTTAGCTCACAATATATGCTTTTCTGCCCCAGAAATGGCTCTCCAGAGATGGTCTCATCTTGGGACTTTCCATGTAACCTTCACTCTAAGATTCACATGAGCAACTGTTTGTTTTAAGATGAATCATGCCATGTTTTTACGGTTTTTGACACTTAAAAATATTTTGTTTCCGCCTGGTGGTGAAGTCAGCCACTTACTATTATTAAACATCATGTTGGGTTATTCCCCTTCTTGGGTGATGATCTCAGTGGAGCCCTTCATGAACCCAACTTTACACTCTCAGATCTTACATAGATGCTACTGGTACGTCTCCTGTTTGTAATATCCCTGGTTACCAGCTGCAATTGAAAGTCTATGCTAATATGTTGGATTTGCTTGTCCTCTCTCGCTGATTCCAGCCTTGTGGTTTATGGGTTGCCTTTGTGGTTTGCTAAAGGTCAGACCCTGGATGGCTCTAAATTTTCTTAAGTGGAATTCAAACACCACAGATGAGTATGTGTTCAAACTAGTTGTCTTGGGTGGTATGGATTCACATTTGGTTACTTGCACTTAGGACTGATGTCTCTCAAATTCTTTGAGGTGATGATCAGATATAGGTGCCCCTGCCTCTTGGTACACTGTCCATCTACCATCTTTTGTGCAGATCTCAACTGTCTCTGAAATTTCAGGCTCGTGCTAGACCCCAAGTTTCATTTCAAATTGCACAGCCCCCACCCCCAGTGCTTCCCCAGGCTGATGCCAAGATGCTGATCCCTGCCTTTGGCTTGACTCAATAACTGTAATTCTCACTCTTTTTTGCTGGCTTGCAGGCAGAGACTGCATCAGCCATAATTCAAAATTGCGAACAGATGACTAGATTACTTACTTGAACGGTACTCAATCATTACATCACCCTTGTACTGAAAATCACAGCACTGGCTCCCCATATGATTTTGCATCCACTTTAGGGTTTGGCTCCAGAGCTACTGGACTTACTCACTTGCTCAGGCTTACCTAAAAGAGCTGCTTGTGCCTTGTAGACATCCTCAGACTCTGAGATCAGTCGCTGCCGATTTATTGATCATTCCAACAGTCTGACTAAAAACTGCTGGTGTTGAAGGCTTGGCTTCTCCAAATGTATTTTGTGGAAAACCCTGCAACCTTCATCCAAGGAGGAGAAGGGAAAAGATGGGGAAATAAATCTGCTAAACTGTCCAAACACAAAGAGAAAACATTTTCTTTAAGCTGACAACAGCTTGGCGTCAGCAAAGGCAGAGCTCAGATTTTGTTTTTTCTTTTTCTTTCATGAAACCCTGTAGGTGTAATCTTTGCATTCAGAAATTTTCCTGACTCAGGAATAGCTCTGGTTGCTAGACGGGGTGCAGATAAGAGCAGCAAGGAGCTGCAAGACCATGGCAGGCATGTCAGCATGCCCAGCCATGGGGGATAAAACACTGGGATGCCTGGCATGGCTCCTGCCTCCCCATGGCAGCCAGCCCTGGGCTGGGATGCTCAGGCCCTGTAAGCATCCCCAACACAGCCGATGCTTAGCACTGGGCAGTTTTTATAGTGATCAAAACTCTCTTGGAGGTGCTGATCTTTCCCACCACAGAGCCAGCACTGGCTGATTTACTTATTTTGTCCCTCTGTCCATCAGCAGCTCCTTCACTGCTATTCACCCTGTGGTTTTCAGTGCTGACCATGAATCCTCCCTGCCCTTCTCACCCTCATGATGATGTTTGGAAGTGAAGTCTGAGCTGTGTTGAGCAACATGTTTCCCCTCTCACTGCAAAAAAGCACATTAGGACAAGCTCAGTGTATGCAAGCCGTGAGTGAGGGTGCCAGTGAGGACTTTCCAGCACTGTCATCGATGTACAACCATCCCTGACACAACAAGAGAACACTACTGCCCACTCGATACTGAGTGAAATTACCCCATGAAATGCTGCAAGTTGGCAGCCTGAGCCTCATTTCACATAATGAAAGCCAGCATTTATGATTAATTGGCCGCTTGCTAAGAGGGCTCATTAGCTGTGTCAAAGTCTATGTTTGAGGCACAGAGAAAGACAATTTCTCTGTCCACGAGTCAGATCAGTTCAGGCCCATGGGTCAGTGTCTTATATGGTCATCTCTTACTGTCAGAGTCACATGCCATAAATCCTACAACTTAAAGGTCACTAAATTCAATAGAATAAAATGAACTAAAATATAATAAAATTAAACTAATAAAATAAAATAATATAAACCTAAACAAATAAACAAAAATCAAAAAACAACCAACCTACAAAATAACAGATGCGTAACAGATTGTTTTGATGGTCAGATCCAAAAACATGCCCTAAACTTTTCTTTCCAGCTTCCCAGCCCAAAAGAGATGCCTGTCAGTTTTGCAGTTGCAGTCAAGATTTTTTCTTTAGAAAAGATTGCAAAAAGTACTTCTGTAAACCATCAAATTCAGGAAGGGACACTGACATCCTGAAGAAAGACTTCACTGACTGTGTGTAGCAACTCAGGCCAAACCCAGACATTTCCTCCTGAAGCTGGTCAGTGTTATTCTTTTCCCTAGTATATTAGATGTAAAAGGAGGAACCAAGCATACCGCCTGAGATGGAAACAGCTTCAAAGGGAGAAACAGCACACAAAGGGAGAAGTGGCCATCTACCATCTTTCCTGATCCCTGTGAGCAACATACAGCTGACAGCCATGGGACATATACCCATACATCAGAGAGACGAGGGAGAGAGACCTTCGGCACCAGTTCACAGGCAGGGGATAGTGGTGGCTTCCTAGCTATCGTGTCATCATCCCCTGGGGACAGCTTGGCTTGCTCCTTGGTTGAGTCAGTGGCAGCTATTTCAGAAGCTCACCTTTTGCTTCTTCTCAGGTAGGGTTTTGGGTCTTACCAGCACCCTAAGCCAGCACATTGCAGCTTTGGCACAAGCTATGTGAGTCTCTGAACCTCTAGGTTGACCACACTGTTATTAGTTCTTCCCTCTTCTAAATGCTGCCACATGCATTTCTGTATTGTCCCTTGAAGCTTTTGTAATCACTGTGAGGCTACAGTGAAGCTTCAGGAATAGCTTCATATACTCAAGATGTCACACAATAAATGCCAAATGTTATTATCAAATACAACTCATAGACACATGCGGGATTGGCAGAGGTGCCTAGCTTTAGGGAGGGCCCCCAGACATGCTCTAGAAGTGTTTAGCTACAAGGCTCCAACTCTACTTCACATAACCTTGGCAAAAACTGTGATAGTATCTCAGCAGCTCATCCAGGGAAAGGCAGGTTTCATGTTAACTGCTTGGGGCTTGCTGTGAGCGTTCATGTGATCCCCAGCCCATCCAGATGTAGCTCTGTTCATTCCTACTCTACAGATGGCCAAAACAATCCACTCCCTGTCATGTGTAATGAAGGGCAGGAAAGACAGAGGATTTTTGACATGTTTAAATATTATCCTAAACAAAGGAACAGCTCAAAAGCCAGGGATGTATTTAAATAAATTAAAGCTGCCAGCAAAATCCTGTATTTGTTACAGTTCACTCCATTTCATCCTCAGAGCCATCCCTCTGCAAAACATGGCAACTCCAGTAGTTTGGTGTCCAGATGTTCCCCGTCATATGCTCTGCACGGCATCATGCTTTTTTTCCTGATGTGACTCCTTAAAAACAGTAAACTTGTATTCCAGGACAACCTGAGTACACTTTTCCATAATGAGGGGCGACTGAAAAAACACGGTTGTTGACTTGGCCAGTGAAACACAGGCGTTTTTGTTCTTCTCTTCATCACTCTCTCTCCCTCTCTTTTTTAATTCTCCAGTTGGCTGGTAATCCAGCATCATCAACATCTTTTTGCATTTTATTCCTTAAGCCATTCATATTATACACATTCCTGTTTTTAAAATACAGATTTTAGGAGTGATTTGATGTGGCTTGGAATAGTGACATGCTTACACATTTATAAAAAATTCATTAACTTGGGAGGAGGAAAAGAAAAAAGTTCATCTTTTTTTCCCCTTTCCTTTCCCTTGTCTTCATTTCCAGCATATGAAATTATTTTCTGGTCATGTAGGAACCACAATGTCAAAATGTGGTTGCCCCATAGGGAGGCAAAAAGACAGTTCATCCTCACAGTTTTCAAGTCAGTTGTTAAGAAGTAGCTCTGGCAAATGCCTAAGCCAAACTGATCTTGAGCTGAAATGTTTAAAGGCTATGTTAGCAGTTCTGCTTACTGTTATTGAGAACACCTCTTTTCACAGTCCTTAAATCTGCCAAATCATAACCAAAAGATGATGCTGTACAGTGCCTTTATTCCAACCCTGTGAAATCCCAGTTCCAAGTTCCAGCTGCCAATGGGTCTTGTCTCTAGGCTCAGTCATTCTTGGACCTCTGGTGAGATCAGCAAAAAAAGAAGTGTCAATTTGGAGCCTTTCTTAGGAACACTGAAATATCTAATTCATCTAAACTTTAAGGTGATAACTTGGTGTACAGTCCACAGAGGTATTGGCTAAAAGGCTAAACTCTCACTGAGCTCAGCTGGAGTTTAGGCACCAGAGGGGGAAATCTGTAAATAGAAGAGAGTTTCAACCTCCTGTGCTCTTATGTAAAACTTTTGCAAGACTTTCTTCCAAAACATCATACTACGTCCCTCTATCATCTCTCTCCATGTGCTAAATTGTACCTTATATGCAAATATGACAAAGGAGCATTTATGGAGTTTTTGTTTTTTTTTTTTTTTTTTTTGATGCAGGGACACTTTACAAATTGTCCGCTATCTAACTTGGGGGAAAAAAAGCCAAAAATGTAAGCCAAAAATGTAAGCCAAAAATATTAGGTCTGTTCAAATTATAATGTATGCAGACCTGTAGGAAAGACACCCCTCAAATGTGGGCCCATTTTCAGTAACTGTGGTGAAAAAACCATTCCAAGTTGTTGGTTTCTATGTAAATTCTTTTAGCGGCTTATCTTATTACCACTCTATTAAGCTCTATTCTCTCACTGCTACATACAAAGTAAGAATAAATTACTCCTCTCCCACAGGAGAGGAAATTGCTCTGATCTTGGAAGCAGTGAGTGATGGAATCTTCTGCCGGTTCCTTGATATGAAAAGAATTCTTTATTTCCAAGACAATTCCATCTTCAGACAAAGAAAGCCCTAAATTAAAGATTTTTCCTTCTAGATATATTTGAATCTGACCAATATTTTTAACTAAGAGTATTTTATTCATTATGACATAATTACAAATCCCACAAGAGATTAATTTTTCTATCCAGAGTTATACCAACAATCCATAGGACAAAAAAGAAATGCCATCTGATTTTTTGTGTTATTTAGTATCATTTGTTGGATTCCCTCTATTTTTAACTTGTCATTACACTGGATCTAAAGAACAGTGAGGTAGAAAGTCAACGTCACCTCATTTCGATACCATGCTGCCTACAAGTCATGTGTACAAGCTTATGAGGAAGGGAATTAAATCTGACTGCTCTGTCTCTCTGACATGAATTTCACATCAACATCAACTCAGAAAGCCAGGCAGACCATCACATTAATGAAATACTTGAGCAAATATTCCAGTTGAGACCTCAGGGTCTCTAGATCATCCTGGTTTTCCACAGACCTTATCACATGCTTCAATTCCTTAGCAAATAATACAGTACTGGTAAAATGTTCCTCCTGCATAGCTATCAAAATCAAAGGGTGAAATATTAGTCTATACTGCAAGAGCTGGAACTTTTCAGATCCAGGCCTGAATGAATGTTTTACGTAACGATCTGGTCTGCAACAGGCTAATTGCATGAAACAGGGATATTGCATGAAATACAACTTGCATTCAAGCAATATTAAAGCTAAAAAAAAAAGAACAGAAAACAGTCTTAAAGTTTTAATTTTCATTCACACACAAGACAGAATTTTCAGCAACCAGTTAACAATAAAATGTGTAATTTAATATTCAGTATGTGTAATGATTTGAAGGTAACCTGAAGTAGCAGAATCTGTCATTCACTAGCTTTGAGCCCCTCAAGCTAGTGGGGAGAATACATTGGTTTACTCCCAGCCAGGATCTGTGGCTGTCTCATGCTTGTCTTAGACTGTTCACAAGATGACAGTCTAGCACTATCAGATTTTAGTATTTTGAACATATCAAAAATATAGAGCTGTTGGGTTTTGTTTTAGCCTAAAATTGCCTTTGAGATTTTTGTTTTTCAGTCCATCCAAAGATGACTTTGAAGATCACATGATGGGGAAAAAGAAAGGGCCAACTTTGATGAGGATAATACAATCAAGCTATTAAGGACCACAGACTGGTTGAATGACTCACATGCCTTGTAGTAGCTGTAACTAATAAAAACAATTAATAATACTAAAAACAACGAGTCAGAGATCCGGTCAATGGCTTGGTGACCTCACATAAGATCAGTCATTTACTGGGTTGATATTTTGGACTGACTGGAGTATAAAGGCTTAAAGAAGATTATCACTAGATTCTTATAATTGTTTTATGAACCCCTTGGTGAATGCAAACAGGGAAGAAATGAGAGCCTTTCTTACATCAGTTGACAATTAAAGCCTTGGCAAGCCAAACAGTAGTTTCTAGTTTTTCAGCAATGAAGTTTAATGCTCAAAGCAGATCTCTTTCTTTTCACTATTTTGTCATGTTTTCTCCAGCTGGTAAACATGAGTCAGGAAACAAAGTCTGGGGGAGGGGAAAACTGGCTGCTAAGAAACCAGTTCACTCTAAAACAGGACCTCGCCATGCATATAAATGTTAAGGAAAGATCAGTTCATGTTATTTGATGTTACCTCTGACTCTGCAGTGCAGCTGCTCCTGAAATGCTGTCACCATCAGGACAGCAGTCGAGTAGCACCCCCAGCAGTGACTTTTTCCACCTGATTATCTCAGTTGTTTGCAGCTACTGGAGCCTGGACTCCACTGTGGATCACACACCTAAAGGAAGAACTTTCTCATCCCACCCCATCTCTTTATTTCCAATAGGAGCCCAGAATTACTGTGGGAACTGCATATGCTTCATTATTTTTCACCTTCCTCCAACTGATCAGCTAAACTACTTAGCTTTTCTGATATGAAACACTGAGTAACCTGGTCTTACCTCATCACTCACCCTTCTTTGAGGAGACCTCTTGAGGAGCCTTTCAGCTGGAATGATTCTACGCTCCTATGACATTAAGCCAATTTGGTTTGGATAGCCCATTTCTTTTACTGTGTTAGACTAGAGAATACAAACCCATCATGGCCTCCCAAATTACTCTCTTTTTCTTCCTTTAACTGTTATACACCTTTCTTACAACATAATAGGAGAAATGAGCACTTAGGCAGCACCTGAAATAGGACAAGGTGGTGTCTTTGTGATATAGCCATAGCACTTCAAGGGTCATCTGTTCTCCAGAGAACTTAACACACCTTCCTAGGTTCCCAAGGAACAGTCAGGTGCTTCTGAAAGGTTTCAGAGAAGTTGTTTGGTTTAAGGATGGTTCCTCAGCCGTTGGAGCAGTTTTCTCTCCTTGTTAACTGTAGAAGCAGTATGGAAAGAGTTGTTGGCTGACTTGGGAGACTGAAGTTGGATAGGGTAAATCCCCTACTTGATTAAGTATACTGAGATCTCTTTCCAAACATCATCTGCAGGAAGGAAGAAGCATTCAGAGGCAGGAGTGGGAGAACAAATTGAAAAAATGTCTGAATAGAGGGACAGATGTGAAAATGATGGAGAGACAGTGTGAAAAGCTGTGACAAGAAAAGATATGGGAGTATATAGATAAGAACCAGAGATAAAAGAGAGCAAGTGGTGAGGTTGCTTATCTTCTTGAATCAAGGGGAAAGTTTAGGAAGTTTTCAGACTTCTTTTTTTATTAGCTGCTCCAGACTCTTGAATGGTAGATGACATATTCTGAAGGAAATTTCAAATGAGAGCAGAAACATTGAGACAGCTTGCACTTGCTAGGATCTCCTAGATGAAGAGGAGATGTGGGGCTCTGCATCTTCTCCTGATCTGATAAAGCTTGTGTTTGTACCGCTGTGTTGAGCACAAACACAGAAAATGGTCAAGAGCGTCTCAAGACAAAGTTAACTTGTGGGCAGGAAGCATGAGAGGGAATGGGAAACCAAGAGAGAGAGCAAAAAGCAGACACAATGGGAGAAGAGGGCTGTAACAGGGCAGGTTTGACCTTCCACGAAAGAGAGAAGACCATCTAGCAGAGGAACAACTCCGGCTTCTCGTGCAGGTGCCAGACTTATAAAAACATCCAATCAAGGAAGAATGAAGTTTTAACTTCTTGTCACTCAGACAGCTCTGCCTCCAGAGGGACAGGTAGGGTTTGTGTCTGTTAATTGGCTGGAGTTGCTCTGCTCTTTTATGGGGTTGAAAATGAGATGGATTAAGAGGCTTTTACCCCAGCATGCCTGTGGCACTCTTTGTCCTTCTCAGCAGGGATGCAAACTGGCTTGCAGGGAATTGGCAGGGAATGAGTATCTTTCTTGTCATTATTTTTGTAAGCAGAACTGCAACTGATACAAACTCCCCAAGGGTGAGGCAACCCAGGGCAGAACTATAGGAGGAAAATGAAAGCAGAGACCTGTGAGGGAACTTTCCTGTTGTTTGTTAATTACAGGAGTTGAAGATAGAGAGTTTTTCTCTTTCACTGAATGTTGAGCTACCAAAGCAGACTGAAAAAACATTGCAAGGACTTCATCTGGAGCAAGTGTCAGGGCAGGACTAAAGGAAAGAAGCCCACTGCAGTACTAACAAAGAGTTTATGCAACCATCATTTCATCATGTACTGTGCAAGTATTAATCAAGTACCAAAACCACTGGTCACTAACAGCCTTTCCTCAGCTATGATCACTTCAAGAAGCATTCAGTTAGGCTGAGCCGAACAAAAGCCTTCATTCATTACAGCCCGGTAGGATGCAAACAACTTCACAACTTGATAATCCCTTTCAGCCCTTATTAAATCAGCAATGCACTGCAGGTGGGAAGTCAGCCTGGAAAGGCGAGACAGTCCTTTATGCACTTTGCAATAAAGTATGGTTTTAGTCACCAGAAGAGATTTCCAGGGCTTTCCCTGCTTGCCTCTTCTCCTGGGAGGTAGATTCCCAGTGTCCCACAGCAGATTACAAGAGCATCGTGTTGGTGTTATGTGGTGGTGATGATGTGTTTGTTCTTGGCACCGAGGGGCTCTGACTCCGCAGAGCTCTAGCAGTGACAGTGGAAATCTTTCAAGCCTTGAGCTGGATTTGCTGCTTCCCCCTCCCTGTTGCAAATCAGACTCACAGTGCAGAACACAAGACTCTTTTGTGGAAAAAAAAAAGGAGATATGAAGAAAGAAACCCACTGAGATTTGTTTTCCATCAAAAAGAATGGATTTACAGCCCTCAGGACATGGCCCTGCTTTTCAAACACAGGCCCCAAGCAGTGGTTGGATGCTCATATCAGAAGCTGGACATGTATAGGCTGACTTTATGTCCACATTTGTGGATTTGATGTTCCATTAATGAGACCAACATATGGCAAAGGAGGAAGTGAGCAGCCCATGGATGGTTTTTATCGACAGTGCAACTTTTCCCCAGCGTTGTGCAGCCCCTGGAGCCACCTACACTGTGTTGCCAGCCCCATCAGATGTGGCCAGATGTTCTACTGCTTGATCAAAATAAGGAAATTATTTTTAGTGTAAGAGATCATAATTTTAACATAATTATCCCCACAAAGGTTTTCTAAGTTGATCATACTTATCGCCTTTTAGTCTTCCTTAAAAATCCTAAGAAAAATAAACAGGTTCTTTTAAAAACTGAAGTTTTAAAGGGAAATATTTCATTTGAAAAAAAATCTCAAAAGGGTTTTTGACCTAAAGCCAGCATTTTTAGTGAGAATACTTCCAATGCTCGTTTTCACTTTTTTTTCCCCCTTTAAAATAAACAAAATTTCAGATTGAATTAAAAATTTCCATTCTGCTTCAAAAGCCAGTCCTTTTCTGTTGGGAAAATACTTTGATGCATTAAAATAAAAAGCCTTTTGAAAAACTCCTGACTTTCATTTAGATGAAAACTACCCAGCTGAAAATCTCAACCCCAAAAGCATAAGATACTAAACCTATATGCAGTGTGCATTCACACTGGCAGGCAGCAATGCCTTTTTCTTCCAAAATGCCTTCAACTTTCTGCCTGTTTGCAGACTTTTCTGCACATGGATTTAAGTTTCAGGATTCCTAATTTATATATACATACATACCTACATGTGTCTGTGTATAAATAGAAGTGACTGTGGCTTCATATCTTGTAACTGTCTCCTTTCTTGTTCCTGGCCTTGATACTTCGGCCTTATTTGTATGGGGACATTGAGAAAAGTAGCTGGAACGAATTTGCCATAAACTGTCTTGGGGCCTACAAACAACTGCATATGTTTAAACTTGAATTATTTGTCATCTTAGGTCCAAAGAGGTACCTCTGTCTGGAACAGAAGCAACCCTGTTTCTAAGCTGAAAAGGCACGTTTGCACACCTTGTCGTTAATGTACCGTGTTTAGTAAAGTTTATGTTTCATGAGGTAAATCAGGAAACAATGACATTTCAAAGTCTACAGAGATTTGAAGAAGTGCTCATGTACCCCAAAGCTCTTTTTCTCTGTCCTCACAACTTTATCAGCTGAAATCAGCTCATAGAGGATATTACCATTCCTGGCAAACTTTGTAGTCACTGAAATTTTAGGGGTGTTTTGAAAGGATTTGGCTACAAAGCAATTGCTTTAGCTTTCTATTAGAGTGGTATCCTGTTTTCTCCCTACCTTCAGATGTCATAAAAGAGAAGATAAAACAAAAATATTACTCTCTTTTTAACAGTGACAAGCCAAGGTGAAACAACTCTCATGGGACTCCCACATCAGGGACCTTTTCTTTCCTTTTTCACACCAACACAGGCAGGACACACATGTCTATATTCCCACTTTTGCCTTTGGCCTTTTAAAAAAGAACATTTTTGAAATCATCCTTTGCTTTTTGACCGTGACTCAGATGTAGACAAGGTCAGTGAGGCAGAGGGAGAAGGAACCAAGTTGGAGGCTGATGTGGCTGTTGGCAAGAGTAGCTTGACTTACATCTGATGAGAGAGAAAAGTAATATTGAAAATATCAAGAATACCAAATAGGAGATGGAAATTGTGTGAGAATAACTAAAAGTCTACCAGCAAGTAGATTAATCATGGGCAACTGTAGTTGCAAGACTGAGTGTCCTGCTCCAGTCTGAAAGCCTCTCAGTGGATTCCTGCCTCTAAGAACTAGAGGGCAATGCTCTTGCAGCTACCATCATGGCCCTGCTGAATAACAGCTCCAACACAGATTGAAATGAAGTGCAGCTTCACGGCAGCTCCAGTACCTGCTGGGAGGCTCTTTCCTGGATCAGACCATCCACATTTGTTGTTCATCTTAGAGGAAATAACTGTGTGAGGCTGTTGTGACATTGACTTCTAGTTTCATTTCCTCCATCTCTGATACTCATGACAAGCAGAAGGGAGCAAACTTTCCCCTACTGTGATACTGCTGACTGTTGGTGCTGCTGAACCTTGGAGAAATTCTGCTCAGAGTTTTTCAGGAGGAGCCTTGATATGTGATTTGCTTTCACATGTGCATAAACGAAGACATTGTCCCCAGCTGGTCTGAGCTGTAGTGGTCAAACTGCTCCTCAGTCCCCATGTACAGCTCTCAAGTTGGCATGGGAGCTGCTGCATAGTCCAGACCAGTGGTTGGGGAGAAAGCAAACAACGCATGTCCTCCTCCAGCATACAATAGTGGGATCAAATCTGTCAGTGGGCCCCTTCTCAAGCGACCTGTTACTTTCAGATGTCCAAAGTCATTGAATCACAGAATATTTTGGGTTGTACAGGACCTTTAAGGTTCATCTAGTCCAACCATTCCTGCAATGAGCAGGGCCATCTAGTCCAACCATTCCTGCAAAGAGCAGGGTGTTCTTCAAATAGATTGGGTTGCTCAAAGCCCCATCCAGCCAGGCCTTAAATGTTTCCAGATACTATGGCCATGGTTCTCCTTTGTGTCATTTTGGCATCTGAACCAGTTGGGATGCCACAGTGTGAGATGGTCCCCCACCAACAAGTGTTAGTCTTACTCCAGCCAGTGCAAGGGAAGACTCCATGAGTAGTTCAGATCTGATGTCCAGATTTTACTTGCTTACAATAGGGTGAGGTAAAAGTCCTTTACAAACACGGTAGAAATTCGCCTGGCATAGAAATAGAGTAATGCTGACTTCTTACAGATACTGCTCATGCAATTTTAGGCTGCTTAGCAGATGATCATAAAATTAATTAATTAATTTTGGTTATCAGTTTGCTTGGGTTTTTTTTTAATGGTATCTTGGAAACTGCACCTCCCCTGTTCTCAGCCAGCACCAGATTTGTGCATCTGTTGCCTCAGAAAGGTTAGAGCTATCTGAATAGATGCTGAAAGGAAGTTTTAGACCTTTCTGTTTGTCCTCAGTTAGAAGAGAAGCTACATTAATATTGACAAGGTCTTATAAAAACCACAGTGTGCGGAGATTTGAGGTAGGGATTTTCTCAGTGTTTTGTTGCCTCAACTGTCATTCTGAGGTTTTCCCCAGGGAGCTTTGGACATTTTGCCCAGTAAGGTTTAAACTCCTTTTGCTGCTGTTGGGAGTCTGTCATATGCCATTGCCTCTAGGCTCTTTGCTTAGAGCACTGAACCAGCTTGCTAGGAAAATGAAAGGCAGGTCCTGCACTTTTGCTATATTTTAAATAAAGATGGACTGATTTTGCATCTATGAAATTTATCTCTGTTCTTCAGAAAGAAATATTTCATTTTGTGTCAGATTTCATTTTTGTGTCAGATTGAAGGGGTACACCTATAAGTACATTCTGCAAAAAAGAAAAAACAATATTCAGCCATTCCTTTAATAGTTGGGGGATGACTTCTCTCATGCATAACTGGCTTAGCAAATCTGTCTACAAAAAATATGGTAGAATTACATTCAGTGTTCACAGCACTCCTGCACAGATCCTGTGCTGGGCAAAGCAGCAAAGAGCCTTCCTGAAATGTGTTGAGCAAGCAGATACATACCAGAGGAGGACCTGCCTTGACTTACTCTCTTTCCCCATACAGATTTCACTGATTTGAGTTAAAAAACAGTAATTTTAAAAGGCATTTACAGGGGGAAGAAGAATGGGAAAAATCAAACTGGGCCCAACCAAAGGAAGAAAAATTCACCTGCCAATAAAATTGGCACACAATGGGAATACTTGTAAGCTTGGGGAGAAAAATACTTTCTCACTCTGTTCTCCACAGCATGGTATCTTCTCTCAGAGCAAGATGAGTGAATTTACTGAGGTCATTCATCCCCTGGTAATTTGGCTACTGTAATATATTTCACAAGTGAGAGGCAAAGAGCCTGAGAAGACAGCATGCAAGAATCCAGAGCACTGGGGGAGGAGGTTTATCCAAATTTATGGCTGCCAGTAAGGATGTGGCTCTATAATTCACAGCCTCTCTCCCTCTCCCTTTAGCATCAAAAAATCTGTCCTGTTAATGGTCTGTGCTGAAAAACCTGGTGCAAATTCAAATCTCAGTGATGCTGGTGTAAAATCCTTTGAGATTGATGGACTCGCTCTGGATTAAAGCCATGGCCTTCTCTAAATTCAAAAGCTGTTCAGGTTGAGCTTCAGCTCCACAGGCTGTGATGCTTTCTTAGAAATATGAATGGGTATGGAGTAATCCAATGTGGACAAGGACTAGCTCATGTTTGGATGACTTTCTTCATGTAGAGAAGCAGGTATGGTAGCAATTCGCATTATTTGTTCTGTTTCTGACTCTCCCCTCAGCCCTGCCCCACACTGCACTGCCTACACCAAGATCTGTCTCTCTTGGTTTTCTTTGCCTTCTGCTTCTTCTGGGGCTCCTGAGGTTGGATTTCTCTTCTACACTTAAAAACTGGTATAGATGAGTCATTTTCTTCCTATTTCTAGCTCGATGTAAGCTGGCCTGCCATTCAGCTTCCACATGTGAGAGACAACCTTCTGCTAAAGCTGTTTTCTCTCAATTCCTGGGAGGAGAATCTGTTTTACTACCACACCAGACATCAAGATGCCAAGATATTATTGAAATTAAGAGGTGCCACCACTCCTAAGACCCAAGCTAAGGATAAAAGAAATAAAATGAGATGGGATATCTATAAAAATGCCAAAAAAACCCAAACCCAAAGCTGATATCAGAGACATTAATTTGTGCAGTATTTAATGTAGGTTGCAAGAGTTGCACAGTGTCAAAATGCAGCATTTACTTTCCCCCAAGCTGAGAATATTCTTCTTAAAGTTGGAGTAAGTAACAGAAGAAAAAAATGAAGAAAGTTGAAGTCTAATCCTACAGAGCATGCAGTCTTTGGAACTCACAAGGCCCTTTGAGTATGAAATGAAAATGGAAACCAATCAAGGGCAGATAAGTTGAATTTTCCAAAATAAACCACTCTGGTTTTCTAGTTAAAATTATTACAAAAAAATTAATAATTTGAACTCTGTTAAACCCACTTTCTTTTTTTCAGTTGAAAAAGTCTACCTTTGGTATCAATTATACAGGAAGTCAGACAGGATTACATGGTAGTGCTTTTTGGTCTTAAAATATCTATTACAGCTTTGATTTCCAGCCTGTACATCCCTCCTGCATGGCAATCTCTATTTGATAAGATTATAACTATTAATTAAGTCATGCTAATGAGGAGATCAAGAAAGGGTTCCCCTATCTCTCCCACCATATTTCAAGTCTGCCAGTGTCAGCTCTCTCTTGTATCTGCCTCCAGCTTTGCTATCTGCTGTATTTCTTCAGTAGGGGGAGGAGGGTTTAAAGCAGCAAGTCATAAATTGCCAGACATCCTCATTTTAACAAGATGATCTCCTGTTAGAAGAGGATTTCCCCTCGTCCTGTGAGTGGGAGTAATTGTTTTGCAACTCCTGGTTTCTCTTTGAAGCACGCGGGAGAGAATCATTGTCTTTTGAAGCCCAGCTGTGCTACAAGACCAGGCAGAGGAGGGAGATGCTCAGTGGTGATGCTGGCCTGTGCTGGCAAAGATGCATGGGAGAGCACTTGGCTGCCTGGTAGCTATTCCTTTCCTTGGAAATCACCAGTCAAAGGAAAAAAAGGCAAAAAGATGGCCTGCAGTCCTTCTGGAAAGGAGATTTAATGGGACAAAGGAAGTGAGAATGCAAAGTAAACAAGTAGTCATAAAACACATGCCTCAGTTTCCCCCAAATGTCTAGGGAAACAGCATGGTCTAATGAGCTACTAATTGAACCAAAAAACTGAGAGGTCTGGCTTCATATTATTTTCTCCTATTCCCATACTTTATCTCTGTGGTAGCTGCATAAGCATTACATTTTTATGTATTTCTGCTCTATATTGCTACCCCAAACCTGTCCATCCATTTTGCATTTAAAGCTCCTCTCTCTTCAGTAATGTGTGATGTAACTGCCAGCTCCAGCTCCATCAGGGCCTCTAGGTGCTGTCACACTACCAATACATATACACAAATTCCCTTTTTTTTCCCAGTTATTCTGGTGGTCTGAGGTTTAATTCATTAGTAAAAGAAAGATGGATCACAGCAATGGCAGTGCAGCAAACCTCATCCCTGTGGCAGGAAGCAACTCACACTTATCCTTTCAAAAACAAAGAAGCAAAACTGCAGAGAAAGCTCTCCTTGGTGGCGTCCCTGGGCAGCAGTGGAACATCTGAGCAAGGTCTATGGGGATTGCTGTCTCAAGGTCCTAGGGATGGAAATGTTCTGAGGGCTTTCTGCTCTATTTTGCCCTTCTCTGGCCAACTTCCTATGTATAGGATAAAAATAAGCCCTGAGTCCTCCTCCTTCTGTCCACTTCATTGGAGACATCCCTCTGTGCAATAACAAAACAGGCCCAGAGGAAGTGACACAGACCAAAATTCAGGAACGATAATTTTCCTAACACAAATAAGCAGGCAGAGGAACTCATCTAAGGAAAGTGAGTGAAGGCAAAGCCACATATGAGCAAACGATGAAGCCAAGAGCTATGCTTAGCATTTTTCCAGCATGTCTCCTGAGCCATCTCCACCTGGGAAAGGCTCAACAGTCACCTTGCATGCACCTCCTTGTAAGGGGTTGACTCCTCTGAGCCTCCACCCCATGAGCATGCAGAACAAGATCAAACCTCACCACACTTCTGGGCAATGGGAGAGTCTCCTTTTTCTCCATGGGGACCTGGACTGATTCTTAACCAGCCCTAACAATTTATTTGCTTTAGTGATAGAATTGGTAGTCTTGTGATAAAAGTTGGACTTAAGGATCTTAAAGGTCTCTTCCAACCTAGTAGATTCTATGATTCTAAATGTGTCTTTGACAGTGCTTCAGAAACAAAGAGCACAGCAACAAAACAGAGAAGGACAGGTTAACAGGAGGGATAGAAAAGTCTTCCAACTCCAGAAAAAAAATAAATGGCTGGGCTCAGTTCACTCTATTATTTGCCATTTGGAGGCACTGAGACTGCCATTCTTCCAAAATAACCTCAGCCCAAGTGTTTATTTATCTAGAAATTCATTGTGGATATTTGCCTTGTGTTGTAGTTCTGTTTGAAAAGCTTCAATCATCAAATCAAGGAAAGGGAAAACAAAAGCAGATCTCTCAGCTGGCTGGTCCCCCAGTGCAAAAAGGAAGCAAAGAAAACAAACCGGAGGCTGAATGTTTCTTGCTGTAAATGATCAGTGAATGTCTCTGAACACTAACCCAATCCAAGGAAGCCAAGATCAGTTTGTGAACGACTTGCTAAGTTAAAAAGAACCATATTCATAATAAATAGTCTTTGAAACCATTCTTTCATGCACACTCCATTTTCACAAAGTCGTTTTTATAGGTAAACAGCCAAGCCCTCACTACCCAGGAAGTCAATGGCAGAGATAAGAAGGAGACCCGAGGCTATGTCTGTTTTAGAAAATTAAACTCCACCAGGACCATTTTCTAGCCTGAAGGCCAACTGGCACAGAAATGCCTGCATCCATTCATTAAACTCTCACGCTTTCCAAAACAGAGCAGCTATATCTAAGCTGCCAACTGGGAATGGTCCCTTGGCCATGCAGGTTGCCGAACTGTGCCTGGAAACTGAAGAGATACTAGTGAGCCAAGGCCAAAAGTATGCAAGGGACCAGTCTGAGAATCAAAAGCAAGTTAAAGCACCTGGGATTGCTCCTTTGTACTGTGCAGTTCTGTAGTGCAGACATTGCCTAAGAGTTAAATGTCATGACTTGGAGCACTGTCACTAGACCCATGGCATTTAGCCAGAAAGTTTTGCTTCTTCATTCATAAGTTGATTCCATATATCCGCTCTGGGGAGATGTGGAGAAACTAATTAGAATTCAACATACCTGAAGGCTTCAGGGCCTCTTTCACACCTGTATTTTATTTTACCAGTGCTCCCACTACCAAAAAGGGACACTTGGGACATGGGGTTTGCAGATAGGGGTTCAAACCTCACCTGTGCTAGACAGCAATATTTATAATGGCTGAAAACCATGAAAACTGAGGCACCCCTTATGGGATCCTAAGTTTGACTTCTCATCCTTGTTAGCCAGCATGTCAACAGCAACAAAGCTCATACTTCACATTAACAATCCTCTTAAGGAATGTCTCAGTGGCACAACCACCGATTAACAGGGGAAGAAATGGGAGGGGAATCAAAATGCCTAACATCTACATGAGCATTTCCCACAATGATCATTAAATTAAACCATTTAAAAGCCCCTCTGGGCCTGCTGCAGCCTCAACACTCTTTGGGAGATTCCTCGTTTCTTCTGGCTTAATGAATTATGCAAGCCAAGAGGGGCTGGACAGAGAGGTGTGAATAAGAAGCCTACTAATTCCCCACAGTAATCACCTGCAAAAGTGGTTAGGAACAACATCTATCAGGCACTAAGATGTAAGAAAAAGGAGCTTGCGAGAGCAAAATATCTACAGTTCTTCAGCAGGAGACAAGGGGAGAGCTGAGCCAGAGAAGTGTCACCTTGACATGAATCTGCTCTGGGCACTGAGCACACAGCAGTCATCAAATTGCTTGCTTGTGGTCCCAAGGTTTCTTCTGCTCATATGGCATGCACCTGCTCTTTGCTGGAAACTCATTTCAATGCATGTGAGAGAGTCCCAGCTTCAAAGCAAGCCTTGTGATTTTTGGTTCCTGTGTGTGAGAAGGGTATTAATAAATGTTGTATTAATACATTATCTCCTTATATTCTTCCTGTCTTAAATAAAGAAGATACTGGATCAACTACTTTTTTCT
Source organism: Melopsittacus undulatus (assembly GCF_012275295.1). Taxonomy (NCBI): domain Eukaryota; kingdom Metazoa; phylum Chordata; class Aves; order Psittaciformes; family Psittaculidae; genus Melopsittacus; species Melopsittacus undulatus. The sequence goes on from NC_047529.1 coordinate 18,147,104, forward strand.
AGTACCTTCAGTCTGGGACGTTTGAAGCATGAGGCAAAGGCAAAACAGCAATAGCAAAAATGGACTTTGTAATCCAAATAAATAGAAATTCAGACCTTAATGCGAGGAGAGTTCAGAGATCAGTTTGTAACTGAATTATAGAAAGAACATGGATGGATAGCTGCTCTCTAAAGTGGCTAAATGAAATCTCAAAATCGAGTATTCATCCTTGCAGTTTATGGAAGCTAGGAACCAGACCCAAGATTAGTTACTCTTCTGGCTTGTGTTAACATGCCTCCTAAGCCATTTCAGAAGGATGGGAAACCTTCCACCCTTCCTATTTAGATAAACAGGCCTCTCACCTCATCACTCTTCTCTTGAAGACAGAAGGCAAGCACTGTCTGCAAAACTGGGTCCGGTTATGTCTCTGCAGATGATGTTCTCCTCTTTCTGCTATCTTCCGAAAAGTTGGTGATTGTGTTTTCCAGTATCCTCTTTTTTACAAAGCTTTGTATGAATTATTGTATAAGGATGCCAATGGACACTTCATTTCAACATCCAGCCCTTATCTGCAGTGATGAACTCCTGTTGATGCTGCCTTTGCTCTGTCTGACTCCACAGGATATTACTGTGAATCATTTTAGCGTAAATACTAGAGTCAGTCGGAAATCTTTAAATAATTTTTCACAGGAAAAACACAATTCCTAGTAACCAAAACACTAAGGAAAAACACTGGGTTTAGCTCATCTCCTGACTCAATGTATGTTGGAAAAAGAAAGTACTGAAATGCCACACTATGAAATTAAAGAAAAATCATGGTTATTATTTTGAGAAAATTAAACTAAAGTTAAAAAATTTTGAAAATTGCTAAAAAATTTCATAATTAGTTATATCAAATGCTTAATTTGGTGCAAATCAACCTTTAAAATATGATGTTTAATTTCTCAGTGTTTAGTTTTTGTAAAAAATGTTAGGTGTTTTTATTTGTGTGCTAAGGGCCTGTACTGCATGATGTCAAATATTGTAACAGAACAGCAAAATTATGCTGTGCCCAGGTGTAATATGGACCTACTCTAAGGCAATGCGACCAATTCTGCCTATAACTGCACCTCATGGGAAAGTGTAGAGAAGTCTTCAATGGCAAGAAAAAAAATGGTCTCAGAGAAAATAAATCTGTTTAGCTGGCATTTGGCAGAGCAATCAGTAGTGTCTTACATTGAGGGAAACTGCAGTCGTCATAACATGCTGACTTCAGGGGCTTATTTCTGTGCCTTGCCAGGAGGTCTAGCATCTTTTGAAGTCAGCCAGCTTTCTCTAATGTAGTAAAATTCATCACTAATCACAGATATGCATGTCCTGCTGGCATCTTTGATCTTTAATTTTTCTATCCGTTTTGCTTCCTCTATTTATTGGTCATAATGAGTTATGGCAGCTGTATGCTACATATTGTCCAAAACTCTTTAGCCATCCAGCACATCATGGAAAGTTCCCAGGAAAGCTCCCTAGCTGAAAAGTAACAACTCTGCAACATAACTCTCAGCGCCATGTGCAGTAATTCATCAATAACACTTCTTCTGTAGAAACCAATGGAGAGATCAGTTACAAGAGCAGAGCTGTAATGTGACCTGCTAGATAGATGGAGATCCCCACAGAGAATTCACTGACTGCACAAAAGAGAATAGAAACTCCTCTAGTGTTTCTGCAAAGAGGAAGAGCGCAGTGCTTGGATTAATCTGAGGTGAGTATACGAGGGTCCCTCTCCTCTCCGCACCAGTCTGTTGCACAGCCTGAGTTCCTAGAAATAAATGAGAAACAAAATGAAATAAAATTCTTAAAAAAAAATCAGCTTTCCTCTAGGAATTCCAGTGACATATTAAAAGAAATAATTTATGCATGGCTGCTCCATGCCTTAGGTTTCTCTGTGCAGTTACTCTTACTGCTGTGCTAGCAAGAGGCTACTTTAAAACAAGGGAGTCTAGCTAGCAGACAGCCGGACATATGCTTAAGGATCTCTGCAATAACACCCAAGACCTACCTTTTGTTTTATTTGGGTATTCTCTGCCAAGAGATTATTTTGATGAAAAATCAGTATATTAAGGTATTGCCTATTTTAATTACAAGTCTTCATGTTAGAGGACTATTCTACTTTCTTTTTTTCTTTTTTTTTTTTTTACTTTTTAACTACTTCACACTATCCCATCTTGAATTTTAACAGGTTTAGGCTGTGGCGTGGCTCTGATGCCTAAGCCTACTTGGTAAGGAGGTGCTTGCACTCATGAATAAGAGTGGTATGGAAATGTAGGATTTCTTTCTAGTACTTCTGTTCTTCTCATAATTTTCCAGTCATGAGGCTGAATTCAGATATGCAGAAAGAAGTCATAGTTCACATATCTTGATACAGAATCTTGAAGAAAATAATATGATGTTAATGTTTGAAAATGCAATGTACTTAGGTTAAAAAAAGACTAAAAGAAACTGAGATGTAATCTCTCTTACTTAATAACAGGCTAAAAAGATAGATACAGAATTAAGAGTCAATTGACATAATGCAGAGAAGTCACATGAAGCTCCACACAGATAAGTGTTGTTCAATGTATTCATGAAATCCGGGAAACAGTGACTCATGAAGTAATAAAGTTTACAGATGATAGGATCTTATTAGGATCTCATGATACTGAGTGATACTCATTGTTGATGAGATCTCATGGCACTGAAAGACATCCAGTGTTGATAGATGCAAAGTGATGAATATAGGGTAAAAATAATCCTAATTATACATATGTCGCAAGACTTAATTAGCTATGACTGTGCATACTGGGTTTTGTGGGTAGTTTTCTGAAAACATTAATGCAGTGCTTAGCAGTCATCAAAGTGACCGACAAAAAACAAGGGATTATTAGGAAAAAAACAGAGAACAAAGCAGAAAACCTAATTATCTCACATAGTATAAATCTGTGCTTATTCCTATTTGTCTTGACTAAGACATACCTTCTAACAGACTTCCTTGGAAGAGTATAGAACCGGAAATTGTGCATAAAAAAAAACTGAAGTGAATGCAGTTTCTCACTGGCCAGTTCTGTCTCTCTTCCGCTTTGGGTGAACAGGACAAGGGCTCCATGGACACAATTCTGGACAGAAATTGGGTAGAGATAGAAGGAACAAGCAGGAACTCTTAGGATGTTAACTCTGATGATCTCCTTCCCCAGCACCTCTTGTTACCAATACCCTTTGCAGGACATATTCCCATGCCATGCAATGAAGCCAGGTCCGCTCTAAGTGTATTCCTCCACTCTCAGTCACTGGGTCACATAAGGTTTAGGATTCCAGATGATAACTTCCATGACTTCTTTACTTACTACATGTGAGAATTTCTCCTGCACTGGGACCACAATATGTAACAGTCACTGCACAGGACACAGTAGAAAAAATGACAAATTCCTGTCTACTAGATGTTGTTATTTAGCACACAACCTGACTGGTGTAAGACAGCTAAGGAACCTTCTCTCTCTTCCCCAAAGCTGAATAATTTCTTGAGAAAGCAGAATAGTTTATAGAATAGTTAGGGTTGGAAAGGACCTTAAGATCTTCGAGTTCCAAACCCCCCTGCCATAGGCAGGGACACCTCAAACTAAACCGTATCACCCAAGGCTCTGTCCGACCTTGAACACTCCCAGGGATGGAGCATTCACAACTGCCTATTCCAGTGCCTCACCACCCTCACAGTAAAGAACTTCCTCCTATATCCAATCTAAACTTCCCTTATTTGACTTCGAACCCATTACCCCTTGTTCTACCACTACAGTCCCTAATGAATAGTCCCTCACCAGCATCCCTGCAGGCCCCCTTCAGATACTGGAAAGCTGCTATGAGGTCTCCACGCAGCCTTCTCTTCTCCAGGCTGAATAGACCCAACTTTCTCAGCCTGTCTTCATATGGGAGGTGCTCCAGTCCCCTGATCATCCTCGTGGCCGTCCTCTGGACTTGTTCTAACACTTCCATGTCCTTTTTATGTTGAGGACACCAGAACTGCACACAATACTCCAAGTGAGGTCTCACAAGAGCAGAGGGGCAGGATCACCTCCTTTGACCTGCTGGTCATGCTTCTTTTGATTGCAGCCCAGAATACGGTTGGCTTTCTGGGCTGCAAGCACACACTGAAGCCGACTCATGTTCATTTTCTCATCAACCAACACCCCCAAGTCCTTCTCTGCAGAACTGCTCTGAATCTCTTCTCTGCCCAACCTGTAGCTGTGCCCGGGATTGCTCTGACTCAGGTCTAGGAGACTGCACTTTTCATGGTTCAACTTCATGAGGTTGGCATCAGCCCACCTTACAAGTATAGAATGAAGAGCAGGTAAAGAGCAGAATAGGAATTCAGAGCCAGAGGGTAAAGCTATGTAAAGGGAAAATGTGAGATTTAAAAAGAAAACTGAATGGAGAAAGTTGATAGAAAATATTTGCCAGATGATGGAACTAGTGGAAAGCAGATAAAGACTTCCGTATAAACAAAACTGTTCACAAAGCTGTTCACTATTTTTTCAATAGCCTTCACAGAAATCTTTTTTCCCCAAAGATAAAAATCTCCAGATTTTTCAAATTAGCACATTTCTTCCATTCTGTGCATTGCCACGATTCTCCTTTATGTTGAATATGGTAGACACTGAGGCCCTGTGAGTGTAAAAATATCTTAAATAAAAAATTTTGCTGACTTTGGGTATAGAGAAGTTTTCTTTTCATCTAGTTGATCACGTAGCTCCTGGTCCCAGACAAGGAAGACTGTACGCATATATAAAACTTGCTTCCAATGAGTTCTTGCTTCCAACAAGTTTTGTGCTGGATTTGCCATATTTCCAGGGATTTATGGTAAATGCATCAGGACTGCATTAAAACCTAGAAGTAAAAGATGCTGCAGAAAATGTACATTCCTAAAAATCTTTAACATATGGTGTGAGAGAGTAAGAGAGGAAAAATATATCAGAATACTCTATGCAATAAGGAATGAGAGAAAAATGAAAGGGATGCTCTCTCAGGGATGTTTTAAACCCTTCAGGGACGAATGCCAAGACCAGAACTAACACTTGTGAGATAGTCTTTGGCACACTGCACTTGAAGAAGAAATCTGCAAGTCGACCTGGCATGAGTCTGGTAATGAGAAAGCTCTTCAGGCCAAAACATCAATGAGAGCTCCCAAAGTTCACAACTAGGCTGTTAGTCACATCCCACCAGCGAAACTGGTGCTAATGTAGGGTCCCACTAAATGTGACCTCACTGGCAGTGCCAGACTGACAACGTGATCTTGGGGACCATTTTTCACTCTCTAGTGCAACCTGTCCTACCGGTACAATCCTACAGACATAAGGACAGTGGGCTAGGCTATCCATCATCTCCAGCAGAGTCAGGCTTGCAGAGATCTCTCCAGAACAGATGGGACAGGTTTTTGCCTGCATCCCGCAGCTCAGAGCAAGACAGGAATACTCAGATTAACAGAAAAATTTGCAGTCAACATATTTCAACAATGATTTTCCTCCAGGGAAGCATGTGGTCCAGTTCAGGGAAATGAGAAAGAGAGAATTTTTTTTTTCTTTAATTTTGCATTTCAAGCAATAACAGCTTTCTGGCTTCTTGTGCAGGTCACTACCAATGCTCCCCAGTGAATAAAGTTAGCAGTTCCCACATCTATGACTCACTTGACCGTAATAAAACCTGAGGCAAAAAAGCTTTAAGACCTGATCTGCATTTACACTATAGCCTTTTTTGCTTTTCCAGTAGTAAGAACTACCCTTACTGCAGGCATCAGTGTCAAAGCTTGCACATTATAAAGGGGTGTAAGTGTAAATAAGATCCAGCTCCATCAATGTGTATGTCATCACTGTGGGAAAAGATAGGAGAATATTGACTTTGGGTAAAAACAGCAAGACCTTTAAGACAATAGAGGCAGAATGGAGAATTAGGAGTAGGCAGATATAAATCAATGCCAAAGCAGAGCTAGAACGTGTGTGTTCCTGAGGGCAGGGGACTGAAATTCTGATTTAAGATTAGCACAGTGCAATATCAGTAGAGCATAAAGAGTGTGACTTAGGGACTGGCTAACTGACAGTGCCAGAAAGGGGTCATTAACGGAGAGTCCTCAGTCTATGGGGGAATCCACTGAGGCTCTATAGGGAGGCCTCCAAGATATGGTACATTTCAGCATTTCTGTCAGTAAGCTCTGGAAATAAATTTTGCATCACTACTAAGAAAATGTGTTCAAGGATCAGTGGAGAGCTAAGAGGAGAACAGGAGTGTGATCAATAACTCACTTAGTAAATCAGGAAAAATGCTCAAAAATGAATTTAATGTGAAAGATAGGTTCAGAAACTAAGCATACAGACCACATTTGCAAATGGGGATTGTCTCCAGCCCCAGGTAAAGGATTAATTAAGATACCAGCTACAGGAATTGCAGGTGTTTTGCTCCTGGGCAGGGAGTGATGGTGGATGTCCTCATTGCCTTGATTTCAAATGTGGTTGGGATGGAAAGAGCTACATGCCACTGAGCACCTGTGAGGAGTTACCCAGTCTGATTGCCTTTTATGCTTTGGTTTACCAGTGACATCAGGAACTTAAGTGCCTTGTTCTGCTTAAACTAAGCCCCCTGCCAAGCTTTTCCACTTTCAGCATAGACACCTAGGCCAAAGTGTAAGGCACAACTGTTCGGTTCTGTTCTGGACAAGCAACAGCAGAAGATGAAAAACTCTAAGAGATAACTGGAGACCCTTCTCAGCCAAAGGCCTTTAGGAAAATGATCAGTTGAAGATCCTTGTATGGATAATGGTAGGAAGAATGGATAATGCCTATGATGATATGGTAGGAATTTTCACTGGGAAGGAGGATAACCAGTGAGTGCCGGGTTGCCATGTGATGGCAACAGATTCATAAAGGATCTTGAAAAGGAAATTAACAGTGAGGTGGTCACTTTCATTGATGACACAGTATTCCAGAACAGCCAAGCTAGTCTGTGAAGAACTGTGGAAGGAGTTTATTGCACTGAAAGACTTGTGTTAAACTAGTAGATGAAACAACACAGATAAAGGAAGTGATATACAATGAGGAAAAGCCACTCTAACTTCATATACAAAATGATGGGCTTGGAGTTGGCCGTTACCATGCAGAAATTAGATCAGAAATTAAACCCATTAGACAGCTCATATGGCTGCTGAGTTCTTAGTAACATAGGAAAAAGTAAATTGAATGTTAGGAGTTATTAGGAGTAGAGAAACTTTATTACCTGACTTTGTTATAACAGTATTACAAACCCATGACACATATGCATCTTGAATAGCATGTGCAATTCTCAGGCAGATTATAATGGATGAGAGTATGATGGCAAGAAGGATAAAAGAACATGAAGAATCTTCAAAACAGCAACTGAGGTGAGATTTATACAGATTTAAAAACTGAGTTACATGGAGAAAGCGAGTGGGTTTAATTGTCCCCTGTCTATTCCAATACAAAAGTGATGGAATACCAAGGTTAGCAGTTGGCAAACCCAAAAGAAAGAAGAGGAAATTTTTTTTTTTTCAGAAGACACACAGCTAAGCTGTAGGATGTGCCAAAAGGGTGTTGTGGATGCTAAAAGTTCACATCAAGGAGAGATTGGACAGTTTCATGGAAAAGAAATCCCATCTGCATTACTAAAAAAAAAAAAAAAAGGCAAAAAAACCCCAGCAACTTCTTGAGTCATAAATTGTTTGATTTTGGAAGAGTAACCTGGGAAAGTGTCAATATGTGCTTACACAGTCTGCTCTCTGCCAGACCATGCTCCCCTAGTTACTTTTTAAAGGCAGATACATTTAAACTTGAGCTCCTCCACACCTGATGCTTAGAGATATTCCCAGGACATGGTGGTTGAGGTTTTAGCCCCCTCAAGCTGAGCATTCAGATTTTCCATTTTCAAGGTATGCACCTTGCTCCTTAAACTGCTGTGCCAAAAGTGGGCACCAATCTCAGTTTTAATTGTTTTGGACTTCTCTTACAGGGTACAGAAATCCTACTGCTTAAACCTGACATGGTGCCACATGCCAGAACTGACACTTCTGAGTAAATGTGTCACTGAAGTTTTGAAGAAACTCCAAGACAAATGCAGAGATGCCTTGAACATGAGACACCAAAGAACCAATACACTTGGAGTGAATTCCACCCCAAGAGCCGAAGCTGTTGAGCTTAGTGACAAGGAGACTGAAAGAGATATGATTGTAGCATAGTAAGATCTCTGAGTGAAGAAATACCAGGCTTTGTAGTTGAAAAGGGGAAAGCACAGCAAGACCTGAAACCAGGGAAATTCCAATTAGAAATAAGGTACAAATTTCTAACAGTGTTAGTGGTTAACCACTGGAACAAAGTACCAAAGGGAAGTGGTGGATTCTCCATCTATTAATGTCTTCAAATCAAAGGAAGATGTCATCCTGAAAGACAAGATTTAGTGAAATAGAATATTGGGATCAATTCAGGAGATCTGGATGCAATTCAAGAGCTTAGATATCCAAAAATTGGGGTTAAATGATCTTATTGTCCTTTCAGGCCTTTGCTTTCACCAGCTTTAACTCCTGCAGGAGTCTTTTGTATGCAGAGGGACTACAGAGTGAAGCTGAAGCGGCTAAGGTCTGAACAGGGCTAGGTTTGGTAGCCCTTCTCTAGGAAACAACCCATAAGAACAGCTCAGTGAAAGTTAAGCTTTCAAAGCCTAAGCTATCAAAAAATAATCGTAATAAAACATTTTAGAATATTACACTGTCAAATAATTTTATAGACATAGAAAGAGAGTTAATACTCCTCTAATGTCCATAGCTCTAGGGCCATTTGTCCCCAACACTTTTACAGTGAAACAGAGAACTGCAATTTCATGTGCAGTATTAATTTCCACAGGATATGGGGGAAATACAGATGTCTTATACATGGCTAGAAACTGATTCCCACCTCTTGATTTCAGCCCATTAACCAACACAAGTACCCTCCCTCAAGAGCGTGGTGCCACAACTTGCTGCTTCACTCTCTCCTTATATATTTTACAGCAGTACTCTGTTGGGGTTTTCAATTGCAGATGTCATTACAAAACATGTAGCTACCACCTTTCAAACCACACCAGAGCAACACCACCTACAAGAACGTCTTGTAGTCATCTTAAAGAAGGCTTCATGCTATTCAGGCTAAAGGATTTACTGTAATTATATCTATGGTAAAGATCTGGGATGAATTATTCACTTCTTGTATCTACAGATGGATCACACAAATGGAACAGAAGGATATAGGGCCAAAGTCAAACTTGGAGGTGAAAAATGCATACTCCAGTGTTTTAAAACATTAAGGCTTATGCAGCCAAGGTTTCAGAATTTCAAATTTATTTTTTTTTAATCTTATTTTAAGCCTGGATTTGGGTCGGGGACTGGTTTTGGTATTTAGATTATTATTTTTGCTGTAACAGTATTATTCTTTTCAGTAACTGTTAAATCAGCTCAAGCTTGTTGCCTTTTCTGTATAGGAATCAGTTAAGCATCACAGATAAGGAAATATTATAACCAATTTGCAACCTATTTTGGCCAAGAATGGGACCAGGAATGCTGACTTTCAGTCACCTTCTTTCACAGCTAAGCTAATAAATGAGGTAGAAAGCTAACACAGGAAGGTACTGTGTACACTAACCCTCATATAATAGTACTTATCCCATGCTTGTGTTATATTCAGGAGGTCAGAGGAGATGATCAGAGCAGTCCCTTCTGGCCACAAAGGCAATGAACCTATATTTAAACATGAGGCAACATTCAATAACCTGCATCAGCTTTGATTAACTGTTCTGCAAGATTGAAAGCAACACAAGCAGAACTAACGTGCACTGTGGGCAAAAAAGACATCAAAGCACAGCTCGTGATGGCAAGGTTTTTCGTGCATAAATACTGGATGGGAATTTTGGCTGTATGGTTCATGATGACCCTGCTGGAACAGTTTATCTTGTTCCCAGACCATTTTGGTTAGGGCTCTTACAGAAGGCAGTGACAACTAGGCACTGTAGCTTCCTTCAAGTCTTCAGCTAACCCCAGTCTCTAACTCTTAAATATATAAATACACACATATATATAAGCAGATACTACATATGAGCTGCTATTAAGCAACCAACTTTTTTAAACATGCAAACAAACTTAGTATAAGCTCCATAAAACAGCTCTGCTTTTTCTGGTATTGATTTTGCTTATTTTGAAGTTAAGCGTATCCATAAATATGTTCTATGGTCCCTTGAGGTAAGTCTCATAAGGTACATTAAAAAAAATAAAACAGGAGGAGGAGGAATTTTTTGGCAGCAATTACCAGCTCAGATAACCTGCCTGGGGTTGGGAAAGTGTGCCAGCAATCTGCTCAGAAATAGCTTTCATTTGGGCTGTTTATTTTCATATGCTTTGTCTGACACTTTACTGCTGTGGCTGGGTACTTAACTGTCAGCTTCCATTAAACGCTTTGTCAGTTGTTCCCACTCCAGGCAGAAACCAAAATTATCGTTCATCTCCCATTATTCATTAAAGTCAACCCACTGGCAGGACGCAAGCAGGATGACAAAAGAAATCATCCTTGTGCCAAATGGTGAGATTTCTTCAGGCTCCTTTACTCCAGCACTCCCCCAGTTCCTTGTCTCTTCCTTCTCTTGTCTGCCCCAGATATCTGCCTTGCTTGTGTCTAATAAGTGGGGAATTGAGGACATTTGTTCCCTTTTAAAGCAAAGTTGAGGGGATGAACTCCTCTGCATTAGCTCTAGAAACTGGGATATTGGGATATTCTGAAAGAGAACATTGTGCTTCCTTCACATTAATTTGGACTATCACATCATAATCGTATGGGCAAGTGACCCTTCCTATAACAAGATACAGTATGAAATATATATGGGATGCTAATAAAATAGCTTAGGGAGTATCTATTATTCTCAAATGAGTATTTGATTAAATGATTATTTGTAAAAGATTTATTGTTTTGCTGGTTTAGGATGTGCAAATGGGTTAATTTTTAAAATTATTTAAACCAATTTTTCCAAGATTTGATATACAAAGAAAAAAAAAGGGGGGGGGGTTAGAAAGTCCTAGAAAAGACAAAACATGTTATTTCAGGTCAAGCAAAGCTTTTTAAGATGATCCAGACTTGATCCTCACTCTTCCAAATCTGGTCCTACCCAAAAATGCCCCTGTACCCACCACACTTTAGTTCACCCTTTGAACCAGAGAATCCATTACATGTATTGCTCTAATTATGGTATGGTTTCTTTTAATAAGCAGATGTGGAACAGTATAATCGTAGCCGTAGGCTATTGAAATGGTGGACTCCAGTCTGGATCTGGACCTCACATAAATTTACCCCAAGCCTTGCCAAGGTCCCAGACATATGACCTCTTGCACATTCCTGAAGGAGATCCATGGGTTTTACCACTCTTTTTGGTTTCACAGCAAGCAGCTGCAAGGCCCTTCCAGGACTTCCAGCTACAGCGGTGGTGTGCACCACCAAGCTGGCCCAGCACAGGTAAAGCTGGTGTACAGCTCCCTGCTGACTTCCCCCCTGGTAAGAATTAGCAGACCTCAATGAAATTACCCAGTGAGCCTGTATTAAAAATGGAGAACCTATTGCTCAAGACTGCAACGTGCTTCATTCCAGTGCAATTAAAAGTACCCCTCCCCAAACAAAAACAAATGTTCCTCCAAAAAGGATCTCTATTACTGCTCTTCTTCCCTAAGAAAAACATTCCATCTTAACATATTTGTTTCCACTCATGCTCCTGGGGTTTTCAATGAAAGTCTTGAAGCTGTCCAAGAAGCTCATAAACCGGAGCCCCTTTCTGATTCAAGTGTGCCCTCCTGTTCAGGTTTTGGGAAATGGGATGATTAATTGATTTCCATCATCAGTCTCCCCATAAGTCAGAAGCCAAGCTGCTATTTCAAGTTTCCATTGACAAAGATTTCATTATAAGAAGCCATAATTTTTAACCAGCGTTGTGCAAACTTTTTAGTCTTCAACCTGAATTAGGCCCATATGTTTCAGAAAAATGCGGTGAGAGCAAGTTTTGGGGGGAGTGAAGTGGTGAGGGGAGGGGAAGGGAGCAACTGGTCTATCTCAGTGTCTGAACAAACTTCCACCCACATCACAGCATAAAGGGGCTATGAATTGGTCGTCTTAACCCTTATCTAAACAAAATAAATCAAAAATACAATTTTCCGATTGACGCTGAAGGATTTGCTTTCTTAGCCAAAAAGCAATTTTAAACTCCCTTGCTGAGTAAGCTCTGCCCAGTTACTGAACTCCACTGAGAGCTCCTGGAGTCCAAGGTGGTATCACTTAATTCACCTTCTCATGTTCTGCTGCTGGGATAGAAATGCCCTCAAACAGCACCTGCCACAGGATGCAGTTGAAACCACAGCTAAGTGTTGTATATTTCCCTGATGACTAGGAGACCTTTCCTCCAGAGGGCTTGACAAATCAGCTGAAAAGAGAGGAAAAGTGGGAGGAAGGCAGTGTTGCATCTTTATTTCACAGAGTCAGACATGCAAGGTGTATTCCAGTAAATAAAGTAGTGCCAAGTTATGAGCTCAAGAACCTGCCAAGATCATCTATATTGTTCAAAATGACTGCACAGTCCATGATCATGAGCAAGGAACTATTAGGAATAACAACTGTTGAACTATCTCTAGCACGGAGCAGAATGGACATGAAACAGGAAAGCATGTTGACCTCACCTGTTTTATTTCACCTCATAGACAGAGCCTGCAGCAGAGCAGAGGCCTCATTTGTGTGGTAGCTGCAAATCAGAGATCTGGAACAGGGAGATCAGGAGACCCATCAGTACCCCAGCAATGACACAGAAGGTCCACTTGCACAACACTGTTTCTGCATGCCAAAATTACCTCTTCCTTACCATCACTTATGCCTGAGTTCTTTGGCAATGTCAGATCTGTTGCTTAATGGGATGGAAATACACTATGTGTCAGGACCAGGGAACAGCAGGATCACTGTGAGGATAAACCAGAAATACCAAGGTGGTAGCTTAAGAAGATATCACTAAGCTGTGTGACTGTGTGATATGGCTAAGCCAAAAACATAGAGGTAGGAACTTGTATGTTTGTTTTAGTCTCTCGTTCTCTTTGATTTACAATATGGCCTTACACAAATCACTTCAACTTAGTTTTGCCGCCAACAAATTGTGGATAAATAACATCAACCTACCTAAAACGTTCTTTGAGACATATAAACAGAACCCAGTGTGTTAGTTAGTAATGCTATTGCAGCTTGTCGTCTAGAATGTTAAGACAGGACCTTGACACAGTGCTGTCACACAGGAGGGCACAAAACTCAACAGCTTGGGGAATCCAAATATTACACTGATATGATGGCTGTTTCCGTCATGACTGAACTATGGCAACAGCACAAGTCATGTTAGGATCTGGAATGGCCAAAGGTTCATTTGAAATTTCCCCAGGCAAAGAAAAATAGCTAGCAGTTATTGAACAATTTAATTGTCTTCTCTGCCTCTTGAATGATAAACTTAATCAGAGCTCCATGTTTTTCCTTCTTTTATTTTCTTTCTTTCCTTTCAGCTGATCCCAGCCTGTCTGGAAACCCTGATTCTAGCAAGTTCCTGTGCTGTGGGGAATCTGTCTCGATAAAGATTGGATTTGTCAAACAGATGATGGTGCAGTGAGGTAGTAGTAGATGAAAAGTAATAACCTCCTACTTGTTTCCTCTCCTTGCTGATATTTTGCAGCCTGTGCATCCAGTTCTTGTCCTAGTAGCCCATCATTCATTGTTGAGTCTCTAGCTATTCTTATTTCAGTCCTATCAGGGTAGTGATATATTTGATGATGTCACAAAAATGTCATCAGCTTCAGTGACCTCAGAGTCTCTTGCATAAAGTCAGGCAAGCTGGACACAGAAGAACAGAAAGTTTTGGGTATCCTCAGTATTTTAGAGAAAGCGAAAGGTGGAGAAATTAAATCCTTCACACACACGTTTTGATAAGAAATGACTGGTTTATGTCTTTCGGGCTTCAGAAAGAGCAGTAAATCCATAGTCTAAGTCCAGAAAAAAACTATTTATTTAACCCAGACCTTGAAAGATGAACCTCCACTCATCTTGCTATGACTTCAATGAACTGTGCTAAGGTAGGCCAAATTTTTCAGAATGACGTAAAGTCCTGATTAAAGGTAACAAAGGATGAAAAATCCCCCACTTGCACTGATAGTTGTTCTTAATGATTAATTGTCCCAACAGTTAAAAATGTTGGCCTTGTTTTTCTTCAGGATATGAGTTCAGGTGCAGCTTTTGTTACCAGGTTTTGTTATATCTCTCTGTACTTGACTAGGTGATCTGCACCGCTGCTGTTTCATCTCCATGAAGACAATTCCTTTGGCATAAGTGAAGTACCTCATAACCTTGCTTTTCACAAACTTAATAGACTAATACCTTTTAAGTCTTCCATTGCAATGCATTTTCTCTGGCCCTGCAATTATTTTGTGCCATTTTTTGCATGTCTGTGCATCTTAAGATCAAAGTTGTGCCTTAAATGGGATCTCCTGTCTCATAGTAAGGCACAAGCTGCTGTGAAGATTCATGATCATGGGGACATTCAGCTCAAGGTGGCAATTTACATCTCATGGTTCAGAACACACTGACATAGGAACTGTGCTTAGAGCAGCTTCTCCAAACTGAGCTTTTCTCCAAATTTCCTTCAGGTTCCTCCTGAGTTTTGTTTAATGGATGGTTTCATCTAAAGGCACATCTGAGCCCAGGGTCCAGCAGCCTGACCTCAGCAGACTGCAGTGCTGTCTAAGTTTGGGAATTGCAGTCAGTCAGTAGCAAAAGGTGAATTCAGCCAACCCTTTCAATTCTGGAGGCTGGCCTTACAGGACAAATCTCCATGGAGCTGTTTTTGCATCCCCGGTGTTGGCACACAGACACGTAATGTAGTATATGCCCTTCCCTATGGGACATTTCTCTATGAGTTCATTCCTGGCTTAGTTGGAGGAGCTGGATTTTACATTATTAGGTATTGGGTTGCAACATGAAATTACCAAAATGTAAAACATGGGAAAACATACTGTAAATCACTTATTGGCAGGTCTCTCACCTCTTTACAAGTGCACAACTGGATACGTTTGAGTCTTTTGGAATTTCCAAATTAGAGCCCAGAAGACCTTCCTGAAGAAAGGTATTTTCTACTGGCACCAAAACAATTTTATTTGAGCTAAACAACAGAGTTAATGTTTCAGCATTCACACAGCTATTTGCAGGCTACAAATCCAAACTTAATGTCACCTCCTTGTTCTACTGTACCTCTATTATTGCTACTTTTAAAATTAATTTTATTTTTCTTGTAACTCTTCTGCTTTGTTTTTTTAAAAGAAAGGTACAGAGACACAAGGGACTGACAGGGAGAATACAGAACCTTTCACCTTCAAGTGAAAACACTGGTATCTTTAATGGACTTATCAGGATGCGAATGTACCCAAACAAAGTAAACTGTTCTCACATAAAATATGTTCTCATAAAATATGTTCTCACTACTGTGATCTCCAGCTCTTCTGTCCCCACTCCTTGCTGCCGTTAGCTTGTCTTGACAAAAGATGCTGTGATGTGAGGAAGAGGCGATTTTGTGGTTAAGGCACTAAACTGGCAATCACACTGCTGGGATTTATTGCTGGGCCTGCCATAGCCTGCCTGTCACTTAATCCTTCTGTGCCTCAGTTTCCTACCTGGTGTTTTTTTGGCTGGGTTTTTTTTTAGTGTCTTTTCATTCTTGTCTCCAGGGCAAGAAAGATCTGTCAGCCTAGCCACAGAACAGTTGAGTGTGGACTGTATTATATGGTTGCGTGAATTGACTCATGCCTTTACCTATCTCAAGCTTTCAAATGGGCAAGGAAAAGGCATTCTTGTTTCAGAATTTCTCCTAGATATGTTATTGTGCATTGCTTGTGAAGACTGGGTGACAAACTGAAAGTAGTTCCTAAGAAAAAGGAAGGTTTAGATTTAGGATCAGAAAACCCAGATGGAGGATTCAAAAAGCAGAGGTAAATAAATAACCTGCACCCATAATATCCTTCAGATGATTGATCTCAAAATGCATCTGACTTGGGGTCCAACCCTGACACCTGTTGCATGTAATAAGTTCAGGGAGATTCCACCAAGAGCCAGCAGCTCACATGAACAAAATGAGCAGTCTTGGGCCCTGCCACATTTTCATTCATCTGGGCACCAGTTTTATTTTTCCCTGCCTCTTTTACTCTTAGATTTGTGAAGTTAGTGGCACACAACCTGGGTGAAAGCTTTTCTTACATTCCTGTTTTCTGTTCTCCATGTGCCAAAGATTCTTCAAAAACACACTTTTCCTGTTGTGAGGAATTGGTTTACACTGCCTCTAGAGAGAGGCTGCAAAATAAAAATGAATGCAGCCTGCTGGAAAGCAGTGGCAAATATCCATTGTCACAAACTGCACCTTTCAATTGTGATCATCCCCAATAGCTACTAATTTTAAATTAGTATGGTTTTTAAATAAAAAATGTTATTTAAAATAAAGAGTCACAGTTATCTGTGCAGATCTGGTTGTTTGCTTGCTGTTCCTATGACCAGCTATTTTCTCCTTAGGTGAGAGAGACATACCTGCTGGCCTTACACAGAGCACATCGGATCCTCTGGATTAGCAGGTCTTTCCATGGATAACTTGACGTGAGGCTGGTGTCCCACATGAGGGTCCAGATCACACTACTCATTATGGGGAACACTGCACTTTAGTGCTCAACTTGGATGATGCTCAGGGAGATAAAATACAAAGTTGTCCATAAACCATTAAACATTTCAGACCTTTCATAATGCTATTCACTGATTCCCTCAGAAATTTATTAGCTCTACCAATATTTTCTTTCTTAGTTTTGTAAAGCCAGGTCCAAGTCAGCTCATACTGACTATGCAGAGCCCTGAAACCACATATTTATTTTCCTAAGTTATAAAAAGTTTATAAGGGTAGCTGGTATCCTTATGGGCCACTGTACAGTGATTTGCTACTGCATTCCATACTGATACAGAAGAGCTCTGTGTTTTATACCAGAGGGAAATCCTTGTGTCCAGCAGCCAGCAAGAGTACAGACACCTTCAAAAATAGAACCCTGATAAAAAATGAATAGCTGAAAAGGCAGAAAACATCTCTTCTGAGAAAAATCACTTTGAACAGTATGATGACCTTGGACATCACAAGATCTGTACTGCAAAACAACAGTGAATATTACCAACAAAGTCCTTTCATCCCAGACATAGTTCTTTCTTTTTGAACTAGATTACCACTTTTACCTGAAAACGATGTATGCTCACAATAAATTTTAGAAGTACTATGCAATGCCTGCTTTTTCTTTCTGCAGTTAACATTTAGCCTCAGGCTTTCAGTTTTCACAACTTCATGTGTTGCTTTGACATGAAGAGGCTTTGGTCAATTTACACCAGAGAATGGAGAGACTGTTAGTCATTTATCTCTTAAAATAGTGAGTACACAGCTGCACAACCTGAAGAATTAGGTCAGTATGTTGCTATGACTGTCCTGGAAGGAGAAATTCAGAGCAAACAAGGTAGATTTCAGAAGAGAGCCTGAATGCGTGAAGAGTTAGCAAAATTGACATACATACAATAGCAAAAATAAGTAATTTTGCAAATCCCTAAACCACAATGGTTGGATTAGGGCCCTTGTCATACAATTCTTGAGATGTGAACAATCTCTTTTTCACTTCAGTTCATTTCATTAGCTTCTCTCAGCTACATAAATACTCATACTCTCAATGGGACTACTCACATCAATAAAGTTCCTCAAGCGAGCAGGGACTGCAACCCAATTTTAGTGGAACAAACCCAACCTCTGACTTTGATTGCATCCCTCACTTAGAAAAACACAGCCTTTATTTCCAGCTAGAATGAGCCCACAATCCCTGCAGAGCTTGCTTTCGCCACTTAGAAGCACAACCCCAGTTGTCTTGTCAACCACGAAGGCAAACAGGACTCTTCTAATCACCCCAACTTCACCTCCCTTCATAAAAACATTTCTGGGCCTCAAGCAGGCCAACTTGGATGTCTTTTGGAACTCCTGGGTATTGTTCTGTTCTGACTGATAGATCCCCAATGGGGTTATCATGCTCACATCAAATCCTGAAATGCCTCAGCCAGCCAGCAGCCCTCTGAAGAAGTCAACGTACTGCTCAGTGTAATATCATGAGTAATGACAGTAATATCAAAGCAATAATTACCCTGCTTTATTACTCAGCTGCAAGTTGTTTTCTCATTAGGCTTTTAGCCAATGGTCTTTAACACTGCTGTACAGTGTTGACTGTGATTAATTCAATTATAGTTAATACCAATGTCATGGAAAATTGTCCCTTTACCAATCAGTTCCTATTATCATTCTCATAAAGTTCTTGTTTCAAGGTCTACTGCAAAGGGAGACAGGATGAGCAGTGATAGAGTGAGAAGTGATTGCACTGATAGCAGAAGGGCACTGATAGTAGAAAAACAGACAATTTTTGCTCCCAGTGGGCAACAACCACCACTGGGATCCCTAAGGACAGATATTGAGTTAGATGTTTCCTGAATATTTTGCAAGTAGGTATTTATTTAGTTCTATTCTGCAGAATGCATGGGAGGAATTTCTCTTTTCCCCCCAACTCTCCCTGTTCATCAAGAATACACATTAACAGCTGAACACAGAAACAGGCAGAATTGAAACCAATAAATCTAGCTAAGAAGAAAATAGCATTGGGGATAAAATTGGATTTCTCCAGCAACACATTTCTTAGAGTTTGATGCTGCTTTGAACTAGATGAAGCCATATAGGCTGTGGGTAAGACAGAGGACTGTATCCTGAGAGCAACTGAGCAACCTTTTGAGACTTAAAAACATTTTTACTAAAGGTACGCAACATCTGTTTTTAAGTTACATTTAAATGCATCAATTTTTCACTGTAAATTCAGCCATTTTTGTCCTGAGATACAGAAAGAAATGGATAGTAGCATTCTCTCTCTTTTTTCTTTCTTTTTTTTTGTAATTTACAAAAATGTACACATATAGAACCAAATACAAACCCTCTTTAAGCACTGAAACAGTTTAGCCAGATTTTTATTACACAACCACTGTGAATATGCTCACATCTCATGTGGTTCACCTTCTCCCAGCCCACATCCTACTACAGTGAGAAGAAAAGTGTGACTTACTGTTCTTGAGGAGAGGACACTAAAAGTTGAATTCAACACAAACCAGCCCTGGTCTGCTAAAACTTTATTTGCACTGCCATCTGCATTTCTACTATGTACTCTAAAACTTTTCTTAATCTGAAGAGTGGATAACAGTTTGGTTTGTAAAATTTCATCTGAAAGTTTTACATAGAAAAGTTGTGGAGAGAAGGGTTAAGGTAAATTGGCCTAGGAAGGATTAGATCAGAGGACACAATTATTTTAGCCCGATGCTTCAATTACTGGCTTCTCATGTCAGCATTTGTTATCTAAGAACACACAAGAAAATCACAACATCTAAACTCAGCCATTTCCTTTTAGGACTCTGGTCCTGAAAACTCTGCTGACTGTGCATGACTTCCACAAATACCCACCATATATGGCATGTAAAAGCTTCCTAGTGGGAGGCATGAACTCTTCTAGTGTCTTGTCTTCTCCTCAAGGTGGAAAAAAAGAAGTAGAAAGACAATGAGGACAAGGAAGAAGTTGAAGCACGATTAACTCTTTACCCTCACTGGCATTATGTTCAAGGACTATAAAATATCTCCGAAGAACTCTACAAAGACTGTTGTAGAAAATAAACACACAAAGCTATTTATGTTTAAGTGCTATTGGTACAAACCAGTAAATAAATTCTTAATCCTACAGGGAAACATATGGAAAGACCTGGTCTCCAATTTCAGTTGCATTGCAGCAAGTGCAGGTTGCTGCAAGTAATAGCAGGGTTTGCAAAGTGCAGGAAAATAAGACTTGGAAAAGTATAATAGGCAATGGATTTTTTTTCCCTGCTGTTTTTTAAGTACAGTGACAGAAAAATATAAAAATATTTTTATGGAACAAAAGGACAAGGATTCCTGGAGTACTAAGAGCCCTGATTTGCTGACTCCCTCAACAGGACTTGAGTTCAACATTAAAGCATTCATTTCAATGAAAAGGACGTATTTTACCCAGAGCAAGGAGTCACAGAAACCATCTGCAGGATAAGAAAACTCAATATCCAAATCGACTTGCTCTCCAAGATCCTGTGTATGTACAGGTTTCTTGTACACGAGTACATGAATGTTAAGATTGTGTTTTCTGGGGAAAGGGAGAAACCTTTTACATTGTAATATAAGTGTAATGAAATGTAATATAATATATGTCAATGTGAAACCAGTCTCTGCTGCAGCTTTCTTACACAGAACAGCATCTTACAGCTCAGACATTCAGATACATATGCAGTATATATATTTACTGACATTCATAAGCATGCTGTACTATTTAACTTAAAACATAAACATGTGCTTAAGAGAGACAAGTCTGACAGCCCAGAGACCTAATCTTTCCATTAGCAGCCTTCCATCTCTATTACCTTGTCTCACTGGATTTCCTTCTGTGTCCCAGTGAGAATGGGTTTTGCAGCAGAACAAGCAGAAGAACACTGAGATTTACATAAAGACTGTGCTTGATGTTTCAAGATGCAGCCGTGCCATCAGCCAAGGGATGGTTTTCTCATACAGAAGGAATCTCAGCTATAATCATCACCCTTTTCATAACAGATTGCTAAGAGTCTTTTATTTCTTTCACTTACAATTTGTCCAGCTCCGAGATTTACATGAAAGGGCTGAAATAAATACTGAACTTCGTGCGTGTTGCATTATCTGGAAATTTCAAGGGGTAGTACTGCAACAATTTTGCACATGGCAAAATGATGATGTCCTTTTCCCCAGCCAACATACCACCTATAAGAAGGCTGCATTAAGTGGTTTTCCACTACTATGTGTTGTTCTTCATCCCATATTTACTTCATAGAATCACAGAAGAGTTAGGGTTGAAAACAACCTTAAGATCATCTAGTTCCACAGCTTTCTCTTCTCCAGGCTGAACAGTGCCAATTTTCTCAGTTTCTTTATGAGAGGTACTTTAGCCCATTCTTACCATCAAATGCCTTCAAATATCTTCAGGACAATTAATGGTACTTTAAGCATTTTAGGAAGTGTTATGCTAACTAATACAGTTGTCCCATTAGTGGATTCTGCTCCCGTGAGTTTCACTGTCAGGACGAAAACTGAACTGCATTGTCAGAACTGAAATTAGATCATCAGCCTTGACTATTAGGAGTTACTAGCCTGCTTACAAGGAACAGAATGGAGGGCCAATAGCTGTAGATTAGTAGTCAAGTAATCATAGAATCATAGAATCATAGAATAGTTAGGGTTGGAAAGGACCTTAAGATCACCTAGTTCCAACCCCCTGCCATGGGCAGGGACACCTCACACTGGTGTTCCAGTCCCCTGATCATCCTCGCAGCCCTCCTCTGGACTTGTTCTAACAGTTCCATGTCCTTTTTATGTTGAGGGCACCAGAACTGCACACAATACTCCAAGTGAGGTGAGAAATGGAAGTGAGACACAGGTCATCTTGGATGATTCATAGTGCAAATAATAAAAATGCCTCTCTTTAGCCCCATGGATGAAAAAAGAGCAGTGATGTGTGAAGTAGAGCCAATATGAGGTACGTACAGGCTTGAGAATGAGTGAAAAATTTAGGATTCCTTGTTTGTTTGTTTTCAATGGTGATGATGAAGAATATTCTTGGACCCCGCAACAGCAGCATCAGCTCAGGCAAAACCACATCCATTGTGCATGAAATCAAAGTCTCACCTGAACCATGCACCTTGCAGCTTGGCAAAAGGTTGGAAACTTTAGCAATTTAGTGATTCTGAGAATTTTCATACATTTTCAGTTTTGACACAAAGGTCATTCTGTTTGCCAGATGCCAAGCCCTTCCTGCAAAGTACAGGGGGCAAAAGAGCAGTTCACATAAAGGTTGTTAGAATTTTTATGCATTTTTTTGATTTTGGCTGACATTTTATAAAATTAATTCAGCCTGAGGCAGACACTCAGCATGAAGAATGTAAATCCAAATGGTTAAAGCTTGGCAAAGCTCAGAACAACTGAAAACAGAGTCTTGTAATGGGAAGTGTCAGACAACCTCAATAATAGGCAACCAGCCCCGTCTGTAGTGTGCATTGTAAGAAACTGATGATTGATGATATCAGACTTGAAATTTCACAGTTAAGTAGCTGCAGTACTGTTAATCCTCCCTTGCAAATAATGGTATTATAGTCCATCTGGTATGTATGTACAATGTAAGATTATGCTCCACAAGAAATGTTAAGGTTATGCCCATCCCAACAAAATGAACTAAGAATGGACATCACCATACTTTTTGAAGTAAGGAGCAAAATATGTAGATCAGTGATTGAGCTGACAATACATACTTTGGTTCAATGACGAGTATGGTGTATGGCAGCTTCCACATGTACATAAGTTACTGAGGTTTGAATTTTTTTTACATTAAATGAACATTAGTTATAATTTACTTCTTAATTAATTGGGTTTATCTTCTATCTGGACAATCCTATGGCTGAACTTCATAGGCCTAAATAGGCCAGGACAGAACATTTTAGTTGAATGGAAGAGCATCAAGAGGAACAGAACCTTAATGTGTTGACCTGTGTACTGCAAGCAGTTGCAGCAATATTTCAATGAAGCGAGCAGGAACAGCAACATGTGACTGGCTTGACCAACATGTCTCAAGATTTGTTATTCATGAATAAGCCAGGGGCAAAAGAGTTCAAAATTATATTTGTCCAAGCAAGTCCTGTATACGAAACTACACTTAGCTCAGAGCTATTCCCTCAGCAGGAAAAAAGGTTCCATTTGAATAAATCATTTGTGATGAATTATTCCATTAGCTGTAGTCATCATAATCCTGTCCTGACTTTTATGTAGAATATATAAGAAATTTCTCCTTCCTATATTGTATCTTCACTTAATTTGCTGCAGTTGGAAAGAGCAATTAAACATTCCTTTTAATGAATATGATTAACTGACAAACACATATCTCACATTTGCTACATAGATGCTGCAAACAAAAGCAAAGCCACAGTGAACTTCAATAATGAAAAAGATTTTTCTCTTTTCTGTGGACAAAACCAGAAGTACTAGGAGTAGAACTACACTGACTGATGCTTATCATCGCTAAACGAGTTTTTATTTGTTATTTTGTGCAATATAAGGACATCTTAAATTAGCATCAATCTGCAGCAGTTTTAAGTGAGTTCTCTACAGAAGGCTTGTATGAATGTTTAGACACAAATGCCTTTCTCTTGTGCTGGCAGCAGCAGGGTTGAGAGAGTGTAAGAGTGTTTCTGCGGCTTATGGCTACAGGACTGTCTGAGACCAGAATTGAGCTCGCAAGTGCTACAAAGATCAGAGCAGCAATGTGAGGAGAAACAGAGAAATGGATAGAGAAAAACAGAACTCAGAAAGCTCCTTAATTTATGGAAAAGATGGGTGTATCCTTTTATCCTAGTCAATGGACCAGTGGAGTGGGAAAAACCCACAGGCACAATCAGGAAAAGAGCTGAGTGCTTCTGCAGCACCACCAGCCACCGCAGGACCCTGAACACCCAGGCTGCCAGGAGGTGAGGCATGGAGTAACACACCCGACTGTGCAGGTTCAGTTTGCGGGCACTCATGCAAATCGTTCCTTTTGCTTTGGTTTGTGTGGGCTTATCCCCTTCTGAGTTTTGATTTCCTACAGACTCCATAATTCAAAGCAAAGCCAGCCAAAGCCTATGTGTTTTGCCTGGTTTTGGGTTGAAATCACTCCATTTCGCAGTGTTCATTTGTAACCATAAACTGGCCCAGGTGCACTCAAATCTTGGCCTACGTTTGTATGAAAAAAGTTACTTTTTTTTTCATCGCAGCAGACCCGAATGCCTGGGATTGCTACAGCCACCTCCCCCCCCCCCCAACCAGATCATAATGAATTAATTACAAGGGGAATAATTGGAAACAGCATGTCTGTTACCTTGGCACTAAAAGTGGCTGGCATAGTCTACTAGGAGAGAGAGGTATAACAGCTTTGCCCTGTACACACACCTGGATGCAGTTGCAATCTGTACACACAAACCCAGGTTACAGAGTAGAATTACCCCCAGTTTCTTTTGCACAAACATGTATTTCTAGAAGGGAGGAATCAATCTAGTGACAAGAATTTGCTCTTCCTCTCATTCTTCATTTCCTCCATTATTTATTTTCCTTATGACTGATGATAATGCCCCTAGATGAAAAATGCTGTAAATTACAAACAGTTTGCAGATGTAATATACTTCTATTTGGTAACATACTGGCTTCACAACCTCCTTCATGAGTATTGGCTCTGTGAAAAAAGTCTCATGGGATTTTTCCTTTATCCCTTTCTTTTTTAATTTTAGCATTAGTAGCAAAAGCATATTAGACGAGGAAATAATCAAAATATGATTGAAAGCCCAGATTTTCTAGTGTGGTTGCCCAGGAAGATCCATCAATTAATCATGCAAGTGAGCAACATGGTTATCCAACATGCTGAGTACTCATTGGCCTCAGAGAGAGTTGCGGGATGTTCTGCACTATAAAAGAGTCAGGTGTCTTTCCTTGGGATGGATTTAGTCTCATGTGACTTTATGGGTGTATATCTCAATGGCAGAATAAAATTCTAGTCCTTCTGGGTCCCTCCTGCAGTCAACAGCTTAGTTCAATTAAGCTATTTTAGGTATTTGACATTATGTGGAATAGATTCCACAATGAGAAAAGTCTATTTATTTGCTCTGACAATGAAGAGATTCTAGACATCCACGTTACACATAGACATTCATCATCTGTCAGATGGATCCCATCATAAATAAGTTTAAATATGGCTTGAAGGGTAGCATTCATCTGATCAAGTGCAGACAGTGTCAATGTTGATAACTATATTTACTCTCCTTCTGTACTCAGTTCAAAGAAACAGGTGTCTTTAGGGTGCAATTCATGTAATATTAAAGCAGACAATTAAAACAGGTCAGACTGATCACTCCCGAAATGCATCTATTTCTCTCTACTGGCTGGAAGAGACAAGAAGTTGAGGTATGAATGCTAGGTGTCATGAACTCCACATGAAATGTTCACCTGTAGCTTCATTTTGGCTGGAGTAAGAAACCATGATTAGCCAAAAAATTAGAAAGATTATGATGGGACTGAACCTGAGCAATGTGGGACAACCAAACTTTCCAAGATCTCTTGGGAAAACACAGATGCATGTGAACATGCTCCCCACAAAACCCTCTACTTTTGCAGTAATATCATCTTGGGGATCAGTATACAGCCATTTGCTAAAGATAAGCAAATAAACTCCTCTGATATTTTCTTAGGTAGGTAAGAATGTGTAGCTATCATAGATGTAATGAGGAATAAACCAGTAATAGCTGATTCTGTATGATATAAATCTGAGGAAATTAATCCAGCTAAAAGTGATTAAAACCATTAAAGCTCCAAACTCCCATGGGATTATAGTATTAGGCAAGTCCTTAGCAGAGTGCAAATTACCCAAACTTATGAAAATATTTACAGAAAGAACCACAGGAAATATTATGTCATTGAAGACACAATAGCACAGAATGCAATAAGTTAGGCTTCATGCCCATCTCAACCTGATACCTATGTCCTCCCTACCTGAAACCAGTCAATTTATCTCCTGTTCCTCTTCCACTCTTCACTTGCCTTGTGTTGGATGTGAATTCCCTCGTGTTTACCTAAAGCTGTGCCCCGTGACAGTACCTCTCATAAAAAAGGTGGGACTGCAAACAACACAGACTGACTGACTGTCCTCTTCCAACAGAACAACCTCAGCATGTTATTATTATCTTAGTTGGCCAAAATATATACTGTGGACAGACTGAAGGTGGTTAATTCTTGTACCTAAGAGATTAAGATTATGGCAGGCAAATTGTTAAGGAAGTATAAATAACCATATTGTAGCTGCCAAACCCTTGCTGATTTCTGCAGACACATTTTCTGCAATGCACTGCTAATTGTTTTGCCAAATTCTTTTTTTATTTATTTTTTCTGAACTTAAATTTTCTCCTGTGCTGTGTTTGAATATAGGGATTGTTGCAAGAAAAGCAGTAGCATCTCCTTGTTGCAGCTTCATAGCGTGCTGCAGGGAGGAGGAAGCTAAATTTCCAGATCAGATTTCCAGATTAGTTTCCCAAATCTGAGTATCACCTCCAGTGAAGATTCACAAGCTTGAATTTGTCTCTTTCAGTGGTATAAACACAACCACAGGCTCAGTTTTGAAGGTAGCCAACATCTATTATAGTCAGTGCTTCACCTTCACAGTGCAGTTGTTTTCTGTCTCATCCACAGCTTAAAAAGCATCTAGAAAGGCACAAATGTGCCTCAGAGGCTTGTCCAGAAACAAGGGAAGAGCTAGCATCAAAACTACTCTTTTAGCTTAAATAGTGGTAACGATTCCTTTTAGCACTGAGGATTGCAAATTCAAACCCTACAAGTAGTGTGAGTGGAATAGATTAGGCACAAATTTGCACTCATTAGGTCACTTGCTCTCCTTAGATTTATAGCCGCAGCACAAGCATTTTATATCCCCCAATGTACATTTATAGTCTGTTACCAATACCAACCCATTATACATCATTATTTTTAACTTCAATTTTGACTTTTCCAAGATTTTTCAATATTTTAAATTGATTTATTTATTTTTAATAAATATCCCTGGATAAGCCCATGTATGCCATGCCTTCATGTGTGGACTTGGCAGAGGAATAAAAAACTCCCTTGCAATTTTAGCTATAAAGCTCCTGGAGCATATTCCTGGCAAGCAGATGTTCTGATAAATTTGCCACTGGCATTGTGAAAGGCACATATGAATGCATATATGAATGAAAATGTAAAGGAAAGACAGAGGCTTCCAATTTAACATTGGAAGTTAAACCAAAGAGTCAATATGTAAGATGAAATTCTAACCTTTTGGTTTTGCTCTCTCTGATTGCAGGTAGTGCCTTGACAGCTTGGTACCAATGGCTATTTCAAGTGATACAATGTGCTTTAGCCTCAGACTGTGTGACAAAGAGAAAACACTCTTTCAGATGCACATTCATGGTTCCCAACTAAAGAAATGAAAAAGGCTTGAAAACAAAGCACTTACTTTTTTTCTACTATGGTGTGAAGGATCTCATGACCATCAGACTCAATCTTTAAGGAATTTTAAATAACTTGTGCTTTTAGTCTGTAGCCTTTATAAAGTTTCCTACAACTTAAAAATTGAGATATTAAATGTTGCACAAAGAATATCCTTCCTTACACCTCTATTAATGCATTGCTACTCCTCACAGCAATACAAACACACTGATCTGAAATCAGTAAAAGGGTTTCATTGCAGGGCCTTCCATGAAATACACTGGGTACCAAAATCCACCTATTTTTCCTTAGTTGGGGAAAAAAAAGAAATGAAGCATGATGTTGCCTTTCTTTGGTTCAAAATCTTCACATCTTTCTCACTGCCAATCCATTTCAGAGCAAAGGAATTGCTCTTAGTGTCCAGATACATCAGAAGGGAAGGGAATAAATTATCTGAAGGCATCTCTCTTCCAGATATTATCCAGTCCTTTGGAAAAATCATACTACTCTAAATTTCAGCTCTATTGTGAAGCAAAGGTTAAGAGAAAACTCATCTTCTGCAGAACACAGGATTGCCTACACCTGAGCTGAAGAAGATATGCTGACATGTTGCTGCATAGTCTCTTTGCTGACCTTTTGCACCAAAATAGTTTCAGTCAGTGAAGCATCTATGAGCAAGTAGTCACATGAAGCCTCGGCTTAGCAATAGTTTGGTTTAAGGCTGGTTTTGTTAGGTTTTATTTAAGAGGGAGTAATCAGGACTTCATAGGAAGGGACTTAAATGCTTGGTATACTAGATTTGCTTCTAGTCAACCCAGCTAGGACTTAAATCTGCTGGGTTTTTTTATAAGATACAGTTAGTCTAACTTGCTATTAAAAAGCAGCATGCTGGTGTGTGCACATGTGTTGCATATATATATTCATACCTATGTGCATGTACATATGTGCATACCTACATTTTCATCTTGTACCTGTGCATGTAGCATACACCTAGTGATGAAGTACATACATAGAAACATATGTGTGGTGTACATTGCAAATAATAGTGTGGGAACTGGTCTGGTCTGGAGCCCTTTTCTAACAGGCAAGTATGTCCATGCTGTTTGGCAGACTAAGCTAAGGGCCTTCATGTGGCTGTACTGCATCTGGTGGCCTCCAGAGATGACTCCCATCATTGCTTACCACTACCCACAAAGCCAAAGAAACTCCCAAGGCCAAGTGATGATCAAGGTGTAAGCAAACACACTCATGACTACACAAACAGTAAGTACCAGTAAGGAAGGGGTTTTACCGTTGTTCATGGTGAGAGTGCTTTTCAAAAGCTGGTGAAATTAGAAGAGTTCAAAGATTTCTGACAATTCACTTAAGTCTGGAAAGTTTGCCTTTGCCAAGAGAAATCTAGTCTTTATTTAAGACATGGTTAAGAAGGAACTTAATTACAGGTTATATGTGCAGAATATTTATGATTCTGAGGTAGGGGGAGATAACTCATCACTCAAGTCTGATATAAGTCAATGGTGAAGAAATGAGGATAAAACACAGTCAACTAAAAATAAGGTGTAAATTTTGTTTTGTTGCTTAGCACTAAGATGATTTATTCAGGGCTGAAGTAGGACTCTTTGAAGACCTTATGCCAAGATTAAGGTCTGTATAATACCATGAGAAGTCATGGACAGAGGAAGAATTATAGGCTTAGATTCAACGTAAAAATCAAACACAGAGTTACATGTTTGATCAGAAGAAATTTCCATAATAGTGTCCACCAATCTGAAACCTAACCCACAATAAAATTCTTATCCACAGGTATGTCATCTTTTTATTCATCTTCCTCACCTTATTCCTTATCTTTTAACTGAAAACAGCATTCTCTCGCTCTCCTTCCTCCTATTTGGAATATTTCCTTTTCATAATTTTTCATTTCCTTTCAAACCAAGTTTGACACTTATTGCTCTAATGTTAATGTTGCTTTTGGCCTGCTCTCCTCCACTGTCTAGCCCTGTTATAAGAAGGGCTGAAGCCCTTTTTACTGGATGCAGGCAATAACTCTGCCAGAAAGATCTCGTGTTTTCCTCTTTCCTGCAGAGCTTACAGCCAAAAATTGGTGATAAAAATTATGCTTCCAGGCCTTTAGTCTGCTACAACCCATGAAGAAGCAGTATTAAGTACTCAGTTCTACAAAGCCTTAGACCACATGCTGTTTGCATACCCTATTAGATGGCAGTTTGTCTAGTAAAGAACAAGGATGGAATAAATTCTTGAGAGGTTACAGCTCTGCAGAAAACACATGTAAAACCTGCACACTGCTGACATGCTCCAGCACCCCTCTGAAATGATTTTGTTATTTCCATACACTGACCATTCAGCCACTTCCAAAGGAAAAATTTAGCCCTGTACATCACTTGCTCCTGTTGCTTATTTATCACATAATTCCTACCACAAGACTCTGGTGTCTCCTGTCTTTCAAACAGCACCAGCAACATTGCGAATCTCAGAAAACACTAACCATATTTAAAGAATCACTGGTTTTTCTCATTAGAATCCTATAGGACTCTGTTTTCCACAACTACAGCCTCTCCATAGCCATGTTAAAAATAGGGTTGGTAATACTTTTCACATTTGTACGCTGTCACAAATGGTTAGCAGGGAAGAAGTCATTCAAATGCACATGACTTTATAATTAAGGCACCTAACTCTTATAAGACCCATTTTTTACAGAAGCAGTGACTTTTAATAAAGTGCAGTGGAGCTGTGGGGGGATTCTGTGGTTTCTGTGTGCAGGTCTTGTGCGAACATTTTGACCCTCAGTCCTGACCACAGAGACCACAGTCATCAGGAGGAACATTTATTTCCACTCCAGCACTTGTCTAGTCTGGTGGACAAGCCCCTGAGCACAGAGCTGAGAGGCCAAGGGCATGGTGGCTCGTGGGAAGCTGATGGTAGTCTTATCCTTTTGCTGAGCCTCAGTTTCTCCATCTATAAAACTGGTATGATGATTTCCTTCTTCTTTTGAAAGCTAACTTGAGAGCTATGGATGAGCTGAGCAAGATGTTTTTACTTTTTCAGGTGGGGTCACTGAGGCATGTGGAGGTGATGGTAACACTGATCAAGCTGGAAATGAAGTCAAGGGGTCACAAGTCCCAGTCCTATGCACCCTTGAAGGGAAGCATGGGGTTTCATGGCCTTATGAGGAGGAGGATGAAGGAAATGAAAACCTGAAAATTTAACTTTTCTGCAGATCAATAGGAGGATCACTCGGATGAGAGCACTCTGGCTCTCCTCATGCATGTGGTAAGAATACACTCAAACCTGGAAAACCCAAATAACATTAAAAGAGCTGTTAGGTAATTACTAGAAATGAACTGAACTTCACTGTGAAGAATATTCATATCAGTTCACCTGCTGAGCAAAGTCAGGGGAAATACCTATCAGTGCAATGACACCAGTTCATTCACACTGCACATTGGAAGAGCAGACACTACAACTGCTGTCAGCATTCACTGACATATCACAGGGCCACCAGTATCAGTGTGATGACCCTACACCACAAGAGCACAGCACTTTGGAGACACAGTCCACCTCTCACTTGTAATGCCTGTCTGGCTGCAGGTCAGGATTCCCCTCACTGGAACCTTAATTCTTCTGTCAACCCATTCACAAATGGGTCGAATAATCTCCGCTTTTAACTAATCCTTTTTCTGCTCTTGAGCATGCAAAGTGTGAATTTTGGTGGCCATTTGAACGCTTGTTGTGGGATCTCTGTGACAGCTAACAAGCCTTAAGGCAAAGGAAAAAGCAATAGATTCATCACTAGCGCTTGCAGGCTTCTGACACTGTCTCATATACACTTTCCTAATCAGGTGTGGGAAACATGGGTCTAGATAAAACTGCTACAGAGTGAGGACAAGGCTGTAGATATATGCACCCCGAGAACAGTTATCAATGGCTCATTGTCAAAACAGAAAGCAGTGCTGGAAATCCAGAAAACACTACCCGGGAGGACAGATTGATCAAGTTACATTTATTAGCCAAAAGAGAAAGCCTTGGAGGGATATAACTGCCTTTAAGTACAGAAAAGACCGTTAAAAAGTGCACTGGTACAATCTATCCTTATTGGTGGGATAAGAAATGCCTCTACCTTGCTGTAAAGAAAAATTCAAACCACATAGAAAAAAAATTTATGAGGATCAAGAACATCCGTAGATTCAAGACTGTGAAATCTCCATCCTTGGGGGGTCTTTAAACACAGGGTGGATAAAACTTTGCCAGGAAAAACAGGTATAAGGAACCCTGCTTAAGATAGGTTTTCTGTGTGCATTTGAATGATGTCCTGAAGCTTGATGTGCTTCTAGCCAGGCTTTGTGTCATCAGCATCTCTTGGGTATGGGCTGCTGGTAGCTCAGTGCAGCATAAAGAGTTAATCCACTCTCAAGATGCCTAAAAATATGAGCTAATTCTACATCAGGCAGACTGGGGATTTTCCAGGAGATATGATGCTTGTGCAATGCTACTGAAAGGACAGATGCTAAAAAATAGCAGTTAAGCCAAGTGCACAAGGCTGGGACATATGCAGACACTTTGACACTGTCCCACATGGCATCTTTGCCTCTAAACTGGAGAAACATAAATCTGATGGATGGAACACTTGGTGGATAAAGAACTGGCTGGATGGCCGCATGCAAAGAGTTGTGGTCAATGGCTCAAAGTCCAAAAGGAGATGGGAAACAAGTGGTGTCCCTCAGGGATGCGTGTTGGGACCGGTCTTGTTCAACATCTTTGTCAGCAACACGGACAGTGGGATTGAGTGTGCCCTCAGCAAGTCTGACGATGACACCAAGCTGTGTGGTTCGGTTCATACACTGGAGGGAAGGAATGCCATTCAGAGGGACCTTGACACACTTGTGAGGTGGGCTGATGCCAACCTCATGAAGTTTAACCATGCCAAGTGCAAGGTCCTACACCTGGGTCAGAGCAATCCCAGGCACAGCTACAGGTTGGGCAGAGAAGAGATTCAGAGCAGCCCTGCGGAGAATGACTTGGGGGTGTTGGTCGATGAGAAAATGAACATGAGCCAGCTTCAGTGTGTGCTTGCAGCCCAGAAAGCCAACTGTATCCTGGGCCTTGAACAACCTGGTCTAGTGGAAGGTGTTCCTGCCCATCACAGGGGATTTGGAACTAGATGATCTTAAGGTCCTTGCCAACCCAAACCATTGACTCTATGACCAGTCTTTTCTTCGTGCTTAGCCAGGGGTCATCTCAAATCAGCTCTGGATCAAGGACTCATATCTAAGCTGTGTGGATACAAGGCATGAAGAACTGGAAAATCAAGTGTAAAGCCCCGCAACATGAACAGCATCCAAGAGTGGGAAAGTAGAATGATAAAGTCCCCGAAAGAAACATGTGGAGGGGAGGCAGCACAAAGATGGTTTAGTGCTTCTTAGAGAGGGCATTACATGAGTGATCTTGAAGCTACAGGAATCATCTGAGATGCACTGAAGTCACTCCACTGCCTTCACAGACACATAGAACTGATCAAGACACAGAAACTGACTCTCCAACTGCTCAGTTTAATGTGTAACTAGGACTCCCAATTCTTGCACTGGCAGAGGGGAGCCCAAATGGAGGGTATATGAGGCCATGCCTGCTCATCCCAGTGGTGCTCAGGTTTGGTGCTTGCAGAAATATGTTATGCTTTGGGATAAGTCCAGGGGAACATAAGGAAACATTGTGGGGTTTTATATAACTCTAAAGAGTTGTGCAGTCCACTAAGCAGTGAATTCACTAGAAATACAGCCCTATCAGTTACTGGGTTCATGCATCACATAACAGGTACAATTCACTTTAAACTAAAAATGAAGTGCGAATAGAGTTAAATATAAAATACAAACAAAAATGTAATTCTTTGGTCTCTGCTTCAGTCACTATATGGTAGTAGCAGACATCTTTGGGAGAAAGTTCTTTGCAGGGATTAACAGGCAGGTGGGGGTTAATAGGCCACAGCAGTACTATGATCCCCAACTCCACCCCAAATTAATGATCTTCTGAGGACATATCCTTAAATTAGAGGAAATGACAAGTTTAAATTGGCATATGCCACACACAGTGTAGTGGCAAGACCAACAGTTAGTATAATTTTTAATATGGCCATAGAAAACACCTTTTTATGCTAATAGAATAAATCATGTTCTCAACACCTGGAGTTTACACTAGCCAATCTGTAATAACGCATTAATGCATAGCAGTTGCACATCCTGTTACAGAGCAGCAATAAAATGGTGAGGGACCCAAGGGTAAGGGTATTCGCTCTAGCTAGCAAGACTCACTGGTAGTTGTAGACCACGATGATTACCTTCAGTATAATACAACAGATCATGAATTTACTTTCCTTACTAGATGTCCTGAGGCTTTTCTTCTTTTCCTCCTTCCTGATCATATAGAGTTCAATTCAGGAAAACATTCCTATCTACAATCTTCCTTTAACAGTGTGCGCTAATTACACTGTCGAGCCAGGTGGGTGACAGATGCTGCCCCTGGTCCTTGCAAATGCAGTGATGGCGATAACAAAACATATACTTAGCAATGTGAGGATACTTCTGAGAAGAGTTCAATGAGATGTAGGAGTTTGCTAATACCTTGCTGAGAAAGATGGATTACTTTATTCCTCTCAGAGGTTATTCTAAGCTGCCGATGACGTCAGGCAGTAAACTGGTTATGCACAGGCCCAAGCGCTGCTCTGAAAGCAGCAGCTTGCTTTCTTAAATGAAAACCTGAAATTCTGATTTCAGCCATGAAGCTGGTGCTTTCATGAGGAGGTTGTTGTAGATCTACATATTTCACCAGTCAAGAAACCTCATATACTACCTTACATGTAAAGGTACATGTGGTACCTTTACTGTTCAGGAACAAAGCACAGATTTTGAGAGATTAAACCAGAGTCTGTTTTGTTAACTATGAAGGGTTTACATGAGATCACATCTCATTTTTTTTTGCTTCAAGTTGTGTAGAATGTAAGAATTGTGTCCAAACCGCAGAGGGATCTCTGAGCCAGTAACTGCCTTTATTGGGACTAAGTGTCTACTTGAGGCACTAAAATATTTAGTGTTTCCAAATCAGAAGAAACAAACAGAGCACTTGATGATGCAGCTGCTCTGCTACATTTACCTCTGTCTGTGCAAGAAGAAAACAGGTTTTGCAAAGCCATGGTGATCAGTTTTTCAGTCACAGCTATTCCAGCTTCCATACCATCACCTTTTCATTTGAATTTTGGAGCCTACAGGCTTCTCATTATCATTATTATAATTAGTATTTCAAAAAGACTGGGCCCACAAATTGAACCCTATACTACAGATATAATTGAGACACTGAGAGGTTTGGATGGGAGCCCAGGTCTCCATAAAGCCATTTCAATGCCTTCACCTTCAGCATATCTTAATAAAGGAGTGGGGGGGAAGTATCTGCTTAAAAAACATTAACAAACAAATCAGTAGATATGCCAAACCTGCTGTGATACAAAATCAATATAGCACCAAATGGAGCAGCAGAAAGCTAGGAAAAGCAGCAAACCCCTTATTTCTAGACTTGGAGTGATATCACCAATGATGCCTTTGACAGGGAAGTAAACAGGAAAAGCTGAGTTGGCTGAAAGTCTGTAAGAAACAGGGAGGGAAAAGTCCTTGTTTACCTTACGGAAAAGGACAGACAAAGGCAGCACAGAACTGAATGTTATTTTCAATATTCCCAAAAGAAGATGAGACAGGAGAGAGGGTAAAGACAAAACACTTAAAAAAGACTTTAAACAAGTAGTTACTAGTGTTTCTTTTTGAATAGATTTAGACTCCGGTTCCTTTAGTCTGCACAAGGCAAGCAGAGAAAGAACAACCTGCTCACAGGCATTGCTGCAGTTGAAAAACGTTGACAGGTTTTGTCTTTTTTATTATCCCCATACCAAACCTTTATCCAGCCTGAGAGTGGCCTGATGCATCACTGAAGATAAACTTCCAAAGACCTATTTTTTTTTTATTGTCTCCACAACTTGACAGCTTGCCTCCTCCTGAAACATGTTAGGATTACTCTCTTTATAATTATGTAGACATTTACTGAATTTTCATGAAATGCTCAATCAGGAACCGACAGAAAGAGAGAGACATATTGGTCATCCTGGATCCAGTTTTGCAATCAAGATCAATCATCAATCTGAAGTCACTGACAACATGATGGTTGATGGATCACGAGCAGCAGGTCCTGCATAGTATCCATGACAAACATAAATATAAAACTATTAGACGATCTAGTGCTTCTGAGCAGAACCTGTGTTTCTTATATTCTTATAAACTTAGCTACTTGACCAGAGATTTCTCACATTGCTTTATTGGCTGGTTGTGAAATCAAACCTGGGACTGTAAGGTAAGACTTTGTCGCCAGAGCTCGTACTGCAGAACTGGTGCTCCATACGTACAGCAAGTAGCCAGCTGCCTTCTCCCAAACAGAAGGTATTAAAAACTGCAGCCTCAGTTTGTATTTTACAGTTCCCACTGGACCAGGAATCATTTCTACTATGAGAGCAACAAGATACTGACCTGGGTTAGCAGAAAACCTACGCTTTTGAACTATGAAAAGGTATAACCCATCCCACCAACTTCAAGTAAACTCCTAAGGCTACCAGTTGCTGATGTGGGAAACATTTAGTAGGGGTTCACTGCTCTTCCCACCTAAGCCTCAATTCAGTGGAAACAAGGTTTGAGCTACAACATGAGCATTTCTTTGAGAGAAAAAAAAAAAAGACACCTTATTTTCTGATGTAAATTTGTATCCCTGCAGGATTCAAAACATATGAGATTAGTTGAACCTTTTTTTTTTTCCCTATATATTGCATGCAAATTGAGGGACTCTCTGACCTCCCCAGCAAAGTTGAACAGTAATGGTTTGAGTATCCATAAATTTTTGGGTGTCATTCGCTAGTAAAATGCAGGATAAAAAAAAAGGGGGAAATAGCCTATCCATATGAAAACAATAATCATGTAATATTTATTGTCTGGGATTGAAATGTTTCAAATATTCAAAGCAATAAAACCTCAGGAAAAGCTAGACTTCCTGATGTAAAAGGCACATAAATTTCTTCCTACATAAGACACAAGGAGGATGGAAATCAATGTGACATTTTACACTAAAGAAAGAGAGAAAGAAGGAGATAGAGAGAAAAGAAAGAGAAAAGACAGAAAGAAAGAAAGACAGGAGAACAAAAAAGGAAAGTTAAGAGAAAAAAAAAATAAAACAAAACAAAAAAACCCACGACCTTAAATTTAAGTTAAAGCAGTAAAGAGCCCCCAGAGGGCACAATCCACTCACCTTTGGGAGTATGAAGGAAGGAAGTAGTTGCCAAGAGCACAACTCTTGTATTATAGAATATAAGTATTTTTCAGACACAGTTTAATGGAGCAATGAAGTCACTCTGCAGTGTCCACCTCTGACAACTCCCTTCAACATTCAAGTGCTACAAAAAAACCTGCCGTGTGCCCACTGCATAAACTGGGGTACTCCCAGACCTTGGAGATCTCTTTCCCTCTCAAATAGTACTCTGTTGGACTTAAAAAAAACCTCAACAACAACAAACGAACAACAACCCCACATGCTTACAGATTTGAAAATGCCTTTTTCATAGAAGAGGTCAGAGATGATTTTTATAAAACTTCATGGGGCTTTAAAATCTCTTAAAGATTAAACTTTGTGCAAGAGAAAAATGAGTAATACAAGAGAAAAGAAATCAATGGTACAATCAAATTACTTCGATAAACTAAGAATCTTTACCAGGTAAAACTACTTTCATTGCAGAGAGGAAAGTACCAAAACAGAGTCAAGCTTGCTTTTGGATTTGTAAAAGCAGAGCTGCTGTTTTGGAATTCAAACTTTCTGAAAAAATATGAATATGTATATTCATATTTATTTAATATATATGCATATACATAAATCTTCTATGCTTCTCTGGCTCACCTATGAATAAAGTTTTAATAACAGGATTCTTAAGTGCTGCATTAATTTTGCACTGCTTTTAGGACCACCAAAGAAACCAACTATAATGCAAAATCCCTTCAGACTGTGCACCACAAATACATACCAAAGCGCAAATAAAACAAGCCTCGACAAAATAAAAATGAGTCCAGCATCATCTACAAGCCCAACTTCAACACTATAAAAACACATACGAAAACTAACCATGGCAAACACTAGGAAGGTTTGGACTTCGGCCAAAATTTCAAAAATTTGGATGCTTATATCAAATTTTATATTTACTATCATAAAACTAGTTAGATTTTAACCTGCAAGTATGCCCATACCTCCCCTTGCAGTCCATAGAAAAGCCTTTGCTTTTTCTCATTTAGCTTGACAGTAGCATACATTTGGTCCCAAGGCAACATTAATTTCCTACCTAAACCCCATTCACAGACATGCGGACATAGTACTCTGCTTCACAGACACCTGTATAAAGGGGTTTAACTGCGTTTTGAGCATAGGGACTAGCAGATACTTAAACTCCAAAGTCCTGGTGGAATAATCTTCATGCTGCTCCTCTTAACCCATGTGTGGATGGAGCTTTGGCCATTTCTCAGATGATTTCATTGCAGGGACAATATTAATACACTCTCTCTGTTCTGGACACACCAACAGAGCAATGTGGACTAGCTTTGATGGCTACACCTACTTGGGTACCATGAATAAAAGCAACTGACTCAGACTCTGTTCCAAAATACATTTGCCCTTAAAATGGGACAGATTCTTAACCCACTATTTAAAAACAGCACCTGCAGAAAAAGAGACTTGTTTACTACAGTATTGACTGTGAAACTTGATCATATATGAGAAATAACTATTCTTAACTATTTCATATCCAAACATATGAACACAAAGTTCTGATCACCAAAGTGTGGAAAAAATCATGAAGTAACTGTCAAATAGGAAAAAAACACTCGTTTTTATTTTCAAGTGATATCTCGGACTAAGGTTCTCTTACCTTGGAATATTCAGTGGTCCTTGATCTTCCAGTGGAAGAATGTATCATGTTTTTCCTCTTGGGCTCATATCTAATTTGCACAGTGAGGAAACAAATGGGCTGCATATGAGTTTGAGAGAGACCTCAAGGTTGACCTCAACTGTTTGTTGTACAAATTCAAGCCCTACAGAAACCATATATCAACTTTGCCACCAACCCAGAGAAGATGAATCAGAGCAGCACCTTCCATGGGGAAACTGACTTTCAAAGATACTCTTTCCCACGTGCTAAAAGCACCCCTTTATAATTGCTTCAATACATTTGCGTTCTGCCTACACTAAAATCTGCTGAACAGGGAAAATTTAGGACTAGAAAAATGTTGATAATATTCCAAAACAGAGGAATATAAATTATTTAAATACTGAAGTAAGGGCAAAGTGACTTGGAGAAAGATAGACACATCACATCTAATTTACTGAAATTATTTACTTAAAGCTACAACAAAATTTATTCACGTGCAGCAGATTTCAGCACTGGTCTTCTGAGCAAGGGAGCTCAGAGAGAGGAGCTCAGCTGGAGCCTTGCTCCTACAAAAACCTTCATTCTCCTTCGTTAAGAGAGGTTTCATATTTGTTTTCACCTAGTCTTGACACACAGTTGCTGCCATTTCATTTCCAGATCTGAAGAAGTCATGTCAGTACAAGAAATGCAATAGTTTCTTTGTTGTTTTTCTATTTTGCAGATTAATTAAATACTTATGGAAATGAGAGCTAAACAGAACTGGTTTGAGCCAACTTGCTTTATTGACTCTTGACTTTCTGAATCCTGCTATGGCTTCTGATATTTACACCACCTCTTCTTCCTGGACTAGTTACAGGCTGAAGATCAGCCACCACAATTCAGCTGCACTTTATTAGATTCAGATTCAGTTCATTTATTAAAAGTTAATATTTTACTTTACCTTTGTGAACACCCATCACAGCTGCTGCCCATTTAAAAGAGGGCATCTACATTTCTTAATTGTATGTCTCCTATTGCTTCCTGCAGCTGTGATGCTCCATGCAAAGGAAGGTTGAGAGGAGATGAAGGTAAGAACACTATGGCACTGACAGAATACATCCCTCATGGTGATTTCTGATGCAGAAATCCGGCAGGGTGTGGAGAGGAAGAAAAGTATCCCACAGTCCATGTTTTGGTGGAAATGTAACATTTATGTTTCTGCACCAGGTCATTAAGTGGCTGTGGCATATTTCAGCCTGAAGGTTTTAAAGCATTGAGTCCTGGATTGGATCCAAATTGAGTGACTGCATTCTTCCTCACAAAATTCCTCTTGCAGATCCAGTTGGATACTGCTTTTGCCGCTTTCTTACGCTGTGGGGCTGGGTTATGTGCTTTCTGATACACCTATCATTTTCACTGCAGAGTGAAGATGACTTAAAACTGAGAGCATCAGTATGGATTTGGGAAATCCAGGTTTTCTGAACCATCCCAAGTTTCCCAGTGTGGGGCCAGTCATTTATCCTTTCCGTGCTTCAGAAGAAACTGAGATAACAACACATTATTACTTCAAAGCAGTGCTGCAGGCATAAATACAGGGAAGACTGTGAGGCACTAAGATATTACAGTAATCAAAGTCATACAAGTACTAAAGATTGACAGATCACATCTTCACAAAATCAGTAAGAAAATCTGCAAAGCATCTGGACAAAGACTAGTCCAAAAATGCACAGATATTGGTACAGGACTCTTGTGCCAATATTTCTGCGTGATAGGAATTAAGATAAATGATCAATCACAAATAAAGAAGAGAGCTATAAAATGTAAAATGAAACTGTATTATTATAATTTTAGTTCTTGATTTTCTTTATTAATCCTTCCAGCTCTCTTCCACTACTAATTTATCTTGTTTAAGAAAAATAGTAAATAAGTATAGTGGAGCCTGATTACTGAGAATGGCTATTAATGTAGTGTCTTAGAGTGCTCTCTAGCCAGTTAAAAAGCTCTTAACAGTAAAATACGAAGGTTTCCTTCAAATTTTCAGACATCTGCCTTCTAGAAGTTTGTTTCAGTTGCCAACATTTCCGTGACTTATAGAAGTCAAAGCATCTGATTTTTGTCTCCCCACAATAGATGAGAGCTATTTTTTCTTATTACTTTGTAAAAGGCAACATCATTATCTGAAGCAGAAAAAACAAGTTAAGAGCTACATTAAAGATACAGCTTTCAAAATAATTTTTAAGGCATCTGGCCTTATTTAAACCATCAAATTTACATTCAATTCCTTCAGGGATGGCTCTGTTGCTTTGCGCTGGCTCTCTGCCCTCTGAATAAAGCCCTGGATTTAATGCATGCCACCACTGTGTTTCCCTAGCTGCACCACCACTCGATGTAGATATATAGTAGAGGTATAAAAAGTCTAACCTTGGACAAGATGATTCATTTAGGCAAGGAAAAAAACACACCCTATAACTGTGTAAGTTTCAGCTAGAGGTTAGACTTGTGACTAATGTCACTATCTATTTATTCTTGAATTATTAGAGAAGTGTTTATGTACTATGAAACATTCTGTATGAGCTAGACGGGAAGCTATAAAACATTTTATGAGATGTAGGCACGGCTGATGGCAGAATGTTAATACAACGCTAAGGTTCATCTGAATTCAAGAAGTGCCAGAAAACACCTCGCCCCCACCAGTGATATCTTCACTTGACAAAGAGAAGTGTACTGTGGAAACCCAGGGGGGCAAATTCTGCAAGGTCCTCAGTGTCTCTGGAGAAATATGGAGCACTGTCAGCTTCTCCTGATTTCCAGATGAAGGCAGGAGTGTTTTAAAGGGCTTTATTTTCTTGGAAAAAAGCCTGAGGAAGGACAGGTCAGGAAATGAGACGAAGCCCCATTAGAAATCTGTGCTGTGGCTCTGTCACCTCTGACAACTTTCAAGCCGAATTATCATCCCTGTTTTGTGGATGGCTGGACTAAGAATCTGAAAAGCTAGGTAGTATAACCATACAGCAAGGAAGACATGGAGCAGAACCTCCACATCCTTAAGTGTTACACAGTCTTATTCCTACTGAAATTGGTTCTGTTTCTCTTCTTTGGGTAACTGAAGTTAAATAATCAGCATCAACTGACTCAGTTACTACAAATCCTTGCTAAGGTTCTTCAAGTTGAAATTATACAAGCACAAGGTTATTTGTACACAGTCATTAATTGAATCTCAAACTGCTTTTTATACTTACAGTATGGAAAAATGTTTAAGATAAAATGTGTAGTACCAGCTTAAACATACATTTCTGCTTCTGCTGCACATAAGGTGGTGCTAGGACACACTCTGTATGCAGCACAAGTCCTAGTGGTCACTTTTGTGTTTCAAACTGAACAACCCTGAAGATGAATGAAAAAAGCGATTACTTCCCAAAATAAGAATGAACTCGGTTAGTGCAAGATAGGGACACATAACCCACCTTGTTTTACTCTAAATTCAGCTCTCTGACTTGTGTAGAGAAATGAAAGGTTATTATATGGGTTTACTGGGCAAACCCAGATTTTATAAATAATTGCCTGTCAGACTGTTCAAGATAGACAAACACACTGCAGACCAACAAAAACATGATCTGTCATATTTCTGAGAGAAATATATGTCGAGTCTTCATTCTCTGGGACTTTAAGTAGAGCAGTAAAAAGTAAGTGCCAGTATTTTTCCTGCTTATGCATATTTTAAAATGTAAAATCTGGGAGAGATACAGCTACAGAAACTATTTTGATTCCAGTACTCAGTGCCTGAAACGGTTTCTTCTGTCTATATCCCTGCACATCGAAACCAAATACAGTAAGTGCTGGTGTCCTTTTAAAAAGTCTGGATGTTTGCAGCAAGCATATAATTTTCTATGATTAAGGATGCCAAAAAAAATAAGAGTGATGATAGAAAGAAAAGTTTAATCATATATTTCAAGAAGCACAGATGAAACATCAGAAAACTTCCCTCCCTCATTTAATACACTGCATTGTACACATTACTTTTAGTCTTTTACACACAGATTAATTCCAGAAAATAGAAGCGTAAGCAGGTAAAACAAAAAAGCAATTTATGAATGGCAGTAATATTTGATGCGTGAAGTTCACTTTTACAATATTTTGGTTGTAAAGAGAGGACCCATTTTTCAGTTTATTAAAGCATATATGTATTTTTAAAGTTTTTGTAAGCAGGTCCAGAAAAGCAGAGAAACAAAACCACTTACAAAGGACAAGAGCATACAGTGTGAATAAAAATTAAGACCTCACATACTAAGCATATAGGAGGAGGATGGCTGAACTATATACAAGTGATATTTTGCTATCTCCTCGTGATATCTTGAGCACTCTGTATTAATTTGGGGTTTAAGTTAGATTTCAAGGCTGGGCTTAGAGTGGCTGGAGCAGACTCCTTGGGCCCAAGGGGTACCACAGGGATACAAGCAGTCCATGCTTGTATATCCTGATGATGGCCTGAAGCATGAGCCCTTTTCTCTGGTCAAGCATCATTGTGGTTAGCTCTATATTTGTACAGTTTTTATGGGAAGAAATGAATGTGCTTTTGAGGCCAGCGAAGGCTGGAGGAGCAGCAGATGGGGAAGAAACAGAGAAGGAGGGACTGAGATTTAAAAAATAAATCTGAAAACAAACAACGTGAACTAAAATATAAAAAAGGCAAAAAGCCCATTTCTTCTTTAACCAGATCCAACAGTAATGCTGTCTTTGTCAACAACAGAGACAACATCTGCTTCCTGCTGCAAATGCTGAGCAAGTACATAGCGTTAAGCCTTTGCCTACAACCACTGAGACAGACACAGCTATTTAAGTATTTTAGGATGCATTTTTATGAATAGGGGTCCAATCCAGTGTCAAATCACTGCAAAGGCTCTCCTTGATTTCAGACACTGATGGCTCGAGCCTTAGGAGACTTGAATACTTAGAATTTGGGGCTGATTTAGCCTATCCTTGGATCTAAAAAAAGAGAAGTCTCTAACTGGTAAAGTACAGTTAATCTGAACTTTTTTTTTCTGAGTATCTTTGGATCTGAACTAGCTATTACTCTCATAAAAGAACTCCTCTTTGGATTAAACTGGATTACCCTATCTGAACAGTTAAAATTAGTTGGGAGGAATCAGTGAAAATAGTGGAAAATTGTGGAAAACAGTTTTTCTTTCAGTAAAGATCCGAAGGAAAACATATATAACCTTTTAATAACCTTGAAAAACCCATATAAACCAGTCTATCTCTGGCCTCTTTCTGCTTTAAAAAAAAAAAAAAATCTCTAGGAGAACATACAGACTTCCAAAGACTTAAATAAAAATGACATTGCATTTCAGAAAGAGGCTGACAGCAGTTAGTCCCCTGCAAACTTCAGCATTGTCTGATCTGCATTCTTGTCCACCTACACCCTATCCCAAACATCCTGCCATTAATTAGCTAAATGTTCCAGCTAGTAAACAAGAATAACGATTGAGGGGGCTGGAAAAAGAGACAGTCAGCCAGCAGATAGTC
Source organism: Melopsittacus undulatus (assembly GCF_012275295.1). Lineage (NCBI taxonomy): Eukaryota > Metazoa > Chordata > Aves > Psittaciformes > Psittaculidae > Melopsittacus > Melopsittacus undulatus. The sequence goes on from NC_047529.1 coordinate 18,190,830, forward strand.
ACAACAAACCAGCCCACTCGCTAGTACACAGAGACATCGGAGCTTGTATTTTTTTTCCTTCCATGGAGGGGAAAAGAAAATCACCTTAATATAACACTGCCTTTCCTGTTGCTGCAGCCACATCCATATTAGCAGGCGAGAAAAGTCATCCCATTTCTGCGGTAGGCACTCTGTCAAAGAAAGAGAAAATCTGTAATGAATTATCACATCAACTTAAATGAGGGAAGAAGGCAGAGAGAAAGGCAAGGCTTTCTTCCTGTTTTGTAGACTATTCTGTCTGCAATCTAATAGTGTGCTTAATCTGAACATTTCTGGTGGGGAAGCTATGAGCAACCACTTTGTCTATAAAAAAATCAGTGTGGTTAACAAGTGGTTAGTGACTATTTCAGGAGAGCAAGAGATATGCAAAAATGCAATATCCTATTTTGTTAATTGCCTGCAAAATAGATGATGCCAAAAATACATTATTATGCTGAATCTGTTCCTTCTAAGCATGTGTTCTCTATTCACTATGTTCAATAATCATGTCTAACCTATCTTAATAGTCTATAAATTACTGAATAATTATAGTTTTCCAATCTTAATTTATAGTCTGAGTCTAAAGTTATGTAAACAGACACTGGTATAATCCCCACCTCCCAAAACCAAATTAAAGACCCTCTGGTCAGCACAAAATAATTTGATATCCCACATATTGTAACCTGGCTTCAAGTGTTTCCAATGCTAAAGAAACACAAGAGTTAAACAGCATATGAGAAAATAATTTAAAAAAGATCCTGTGACAATGTTTCACTAAAATACCTTTCATACATTTTTAACATCTCTTTCTGAATCAGTACAGGAAAGTATCCCTTTTTACGCCTGGCATGCTGGAAACCCTATATTTTAAGGGGATATTCTCAGTTTAAAAATGTTTTTTTTGTTTGTTTGTTTGTTTTTTTATATTAATGATAGCTTCAAAAAGGGAAGGAGTGCAAATACTTTTGCTTTATTTGGTTCACCTTCAGCTGTCATTCTGTTTCAAAAATGAAAATATAGCCATCTATTTTATTACATTTAGTGCTTCGTCAGATTATTTTTTACCTCTTAAGTTCAAGCACTTAGGAAGTGCCATATATAACTACCATTTTTAGTGGCTCTACCAATTTCCTAATTAATTTCAGAAAGATCAATTTCTCCTCTCTTAAAATAGCATTAGAAAAGTATCATTAAGAGCAAACAATAACCTCAAACAACTTTGTGTATAAACAGTATTTATACTGAACTGTAGGGAAATAATTTCAAAACCAGCAAGCATGTATTCCGAAACACATTTACAGACACTGAATATGCAAAAGGAAATATGTGCAAGATGTTTATTACGGCATTCTTGACACTAACACCATACTTCAACGTAGCGACCTAGCAGTATATCACCTTAAAGCCAAAGAGCAGAGTATTAGCTCTGGGATATATAGCCAGTCATCAGACATGGCAGTATCACCACAAACAAAACAAAAAAGAAATCCAAAGACTCTATACCCAAACACAAAATGCACAAAACCAGACTAGCCAATAATTTTTAAAGGATCCAATATATTCCCATAACCACAAGCAGCAAGTCCAAGGGTGTTTGGATCTGCAGCTTGCCCAAACCATTATGGTTGGCATTTTGAAGTCAATGCAAAAGTAATGTTCTTAGCAAACTGACCCCGATATTTATACAGTTTTATAACCGAAGTGACAACCTTTAACACATAAACAAAATATTCAAGGCTATTGTGCAGTTTGCTTGAAGAGAAATGAACCCAAGTATAAAGCTGGATACACATGAAAGATAAAACATTGAATTTTTCAACAGGAATTTTGGTTGCAAAGCAAAGTTGGGCTTGGCTGGGCTCACCTGGGAAATAATGAAGTTTAACATTTTCCAACATGGGCAATATTATACAGCTAGTTATACTCCTGAAAAGGTCATTTTAGAAGCAAGTTTCATAGGAGAGAGGATAACACCTTCAGAAAGTTAGACACACCCATGAGTCTATATTTAGCCATATATTATAACTAGTGTGGCTATAGTTAGGATTGAAAACTATTTCCTACTTAACTCGCTGTTTCGCATACTTTAAACTTTCTGAAACATTTGCCCTTGGGCTGAAATTTCCTCTGCTTTAATCTCTGCCTGAAGTTCAGTTTCTTTGGAAAGGACCAACAAAATTCCTTAAGCCATTTTGAAGTTCAGCAATAATGAAAACAACACTTTTTTCCTTCCCAAGCAAGAGAAAGTGATTCTGATATATGCATATTTGTTATGGAATTTAGCCATAAATTGAAGCATTATACCCAGAAACAATCTTTACCTTCAAACTCGGCTTAAAGGTAATTGTTTTGAAAATCGGTATTTCAGAGAAGCTGAGTTTGATTCATCCCATTCCATAACAAGATAACAATTCTTATTTCGATACATTACTAGATAATAAAGGTTAACCTCCAAAATGTTTTTATGCATAGCAAAACTATTTTACAGTCATCCCATAGTTCTGAATTATATATCTTTAAGATCTATACAGCTGAATTTGTGATACTAAAAGACATATGTTTACATGCCAAGAACTGTGAAGAGGAAGAGCAAGATGTTTTTTTATGACATTTGCATGTGTATGTGCCCTTGCAAGAAAGAGTTTCTATGTATGTGGCAGTCATTTAACATGGTTTGATATAACATAAAGGTTTGAGATGATGCTTCTTGGTGCTTTATGCCACTCTGGTGGTATCCAACGTTTTTAAAAAATATGATTACTTGGCTCAAAATTACAGATAGAGGATGATGCAGATTCTTGATGTGGGATTAAAATGGTAAGCCATTGCTGTATGTATTTTGTTGGATTGCTATAAAGCCCAACATCAGGAGATAACAAAAGCACATGGTCAATCCTGGAGCTCGTTTTGGAAAAGCATCTACTGCATTTTATGTGTGCTCCTTCTCAAAATTTACTGTCTACCAGACTGTGCTTTGTTTTTTTTTTTCTTCTGTAGGCTATTTGCCATGGTTGAAGGTCTGTCAGCCTGTTACTGTACCCACTGTGTGTGCAGATGGCCAAAGGACCACCTTTTAGACATGGGAAATCACCCAGCTTGGCAGAAGTTACATAGTTCACTTTCCCAGAACAGATTCCATGATCTGAAAAGTTAGTATAATCTTATTTGGCAAATTTAGCTCTCACAGAAACATTTCTTGCCCCTTGCTATCATATGACGAGATTTTGCATCCCCCTTCTCTGACCTTGATAAAAGTGAAAGGACAACCAATTTAAGCACCCTGTGAAGTGTCTTGTCATGGCTTCTCAGGCATCCTCTACTTACCTATAATATAGGAACCCTGCTTTGAAAATATTGCTCCTTCAAATTATTAAAGCACATTAGATTTTGATATAAAGATTTTCTTTGGAATGCTATCATTATTTAGTAAATTAAGGTAGTTTTTTTTTCCAACAGTCTCAAAGGAGGTACAATGAAGCAGAAAAGATGAGCAGTGTTCACTGCTGTGAGTCACCTGACATGAAAGATCATGCTTTGCCCTTAGTTTGCTGAAATAAAGGAAAACTAACATTTTAAAAAAGCAACCTGGAACAACAGGCCTTAGTCAAGCAGCAACTCAAATTTCATGAAAAATCGCCCATTTTCCACTCTTATTTTTTGGTCCCATGTCTCATCTGTAGTGGTAGCCTGAGGTAGCATATTATGAAGGACCACAAAAAAAAACACTATACAAAGAGGGCAGCAAAAGTCCCATCCCCAAAGGTCACACAAAATGAAACAGTCTCCTGAAGAGTTCTTAGGACTAATTTAGGGTCAGATAATTCTATATAATAATATAGAATAATAATATATCTTGTGTTTATTAACACAAGATATACTGAAGCTGTGATCTACAGAAACAAGTCCCAGCCAAATGTGAAGATGTGAGTACTCCTCAGTTAGGTAACACATAAGGTTAGAAAACTAAGACTTCTGAAGAGGCACCCTGGCTAGAAATGGTTTCCAGTTAACAGTTCACACTAGTGCATAATTCCATAGCTGTAGCATGATGAGGAAGATTAATTTTGACAGGAGAAAGACAGCTGTGATTTCTGCGTGGGCTGATGTTTAAATCTTATTCAGAATAAAATTTGGAAAGTCTAGGATAAAACATCTCCAGCGGGCATTCTAGACACTAAAGTTTATTGGGCCAAATCCTCCATTGTTTTAAGCCAGGAGTTCTGATTACATTAAAACTAAGGCACAATGTCATACCACAGGTCTGTTGTATCACTTAAAAACTGTAAAGCCTGAACTATAGGTCCTGTATAAGCAAGCTACAGTATAGCATTTCTAAACTTGAAGTCTCCCTTTCTTGGTGTCCTCTTGTATGTGTGTGGGCAAGTGGTTTAATTACAATGCATAAAGTGGAATGGCAGACAGAGACATCAGAATCAAAGAGCAAGTCCTGGCTGAACTTCATTAGCAAACATAAACACAAATAGGCACATCTTGTTTGTGACATGCCACGGTCCTTTCCTCCTTTGGTAATTTTACTCTATTCTCTCACATTTGCATAAATGTAAATCAAACCATATGACTTGAACAGACTTATGATAGGGGAATCATATGCAAAACTTCTTTTCATTAAATAATTATCTTCATGCAGTCTTTGAATGTTACTGTGAATATCAGGGAGGATTGGATCTCAGACAGTGAAAGCCTTTATTTAAGAACAGTGGAGGGAGCCCTGCCCTTTAAATGAGAGACATTCTTGGATCAGACACTGGCTGGCAGGATGGAAAAAAGGATGTAGCATTAACTTTCATTCCATTCCAAATAACCTGGAACCCATAAACCACAAAGATTCTCTAATTTTAAATCTGCTCCTTTCTCCCTGTGTCTTCTTCCCATTTTATTTGGGGAATGTTAACTTTGAAATTTCATTAGCCTGCCATAATATCAAACAAGTCATCCTGGACAGATTCATAGCTCTTTGTACATCTACAAACACCTACATTAAAACCTCTGCGATTAAAAGTTTACTGCTCTAATTTTTCCCAGCCTGCATAGACAAACCATACGCAAAGAAGTGTCAGCTTATTTAGAGATTAAAATAACAATTAGTTTAGGAGGAAAAGTATGAGCATCCATATGTTGTTTAGAATTAGTTGCTTCTGTTTAATTATAAATAAATTTGTGTGGATAAAAATTCTCCTTATTAAAAGTGCATACACGTTACAAAAGAAATATAATGAATAATTCTCTCTCCAATTTTAAACAATAGTACTGAAGGCTCTAATTCTATAAAACCATCTTTAATCAGTAGCCAAAGCACAGATGCCTGATATTACTCAGAGGGTGAGGGAACATTTTATGTATATAATGTCTAGTACATGGTCAATAATGAATAGCAAAGCCCAAATATGTATCTGTGAACATCCAGGTTTAGTAGATTATGATGCTCTGGATGATCTGCCCTGCTGTATCCATGAAATCTCATATATTTCATTACGATGAGGCCAGACTGGTGTGCTGAAAGCTATAGCATCCATTTACCCATAGAGTGATGGTCCCTCTGGAAGTGCAACCACATCTGTACTTAAGCTAGCCCCAGGGACACTACAGTTAGGTGTGAGAAACACCAACAAACCACTCTGTTCCTCAGGTCTGTTCTCTGAGCCTTCATCCACCCAGTGAGACAATGGCAACAGCAGCGGTTTCCACATCATAAGCTGCTGTCCAGGAAGGTGACCAAGATCATCAGCACACTTTATGTAGGTAGCCGCTGACATCGCACACTGATAAAAGCACTGCTTCAACAAACAAGCCTTCAACAGCTTGTAGCAAAATGCTTTCCAGCAAAGTCAGTTCTGGGCTTTGATTTACCTTTTATATGCCAACGGTGTAAACTTTTTCAATAATCACATAAAACCATGCTGCTGTGCCCTGGAACAGGATATATCCACAATATATCATCCAAGTCTATTAAAGAACATAGTCTAGATCTCAGCTAACCAACTTTTCTTATACAGTTGCTCTGCCGCTGGCAATAACAACATTCCCAAGGCCAATGGAGACATAAGATCTCTGGAAAACAAGGACCAAATGTATTTCTCAGACACCTCATGCATTATTAGCAGTGGAAGGAGAACAAAATGTAGTGTTTGTACTGCTGTCCTTCAGCTCATTTGGCCAAATTTGTGATACAGCAGTTAACTAGCAAACACTGTTCTCAGGGCTGGGTTGGTATTAAAAAAAAAGAAAAAGAAGGCAAAAGGATCATGGCTTCTGTTGCAGCAAGAACCGGGGTGTGGGAGTGGGGTACCAATGTCTGCCAAAAGAAAAAAAAGAACAAAATTGGTAGGGAGAGAGAGATCATTTTAAGTTTCTCAGCGGGTACTGTAAACAGTGGAGAAAGGAGGAAAAAAATGAACTATAAAACAATACTTGGCAGCCAGCTTTGCAAAACAAACATATTTTCATAAAGTTCTTCCCATCACTGCCACCAACTTTAAGAGGCTTTATTTGTCTGAGAGCAAGAAACCCTTTTTAATTGTTTGAGAAAAGGCGACACTGCTTAGCACACTGATATAAATCCCTCTTCTGAGCCCTACTCAACCTCATGCTGCTCTCTGTTCAGTCAGAGACGGAAATTCCTTCCCCCAGGCTGCAAAACCTGTAGCTGAGTTCCATCACCTGCCTTCCCTGGTCCAAAGGAGCAGGCTGCTTCTCCTGCACAGCAAGACAAAACCCAGCAAGTTATTGCTGTGGGCCTAATGGCCCATAACTGTCTGCCTATGAAATGCCCTGGAGACAGCAGGTCTCCATGAGGCACCAAACCTTGATAGGTACAACCTGTTGGACCCCAGTGTAATTGGGAAAGGTCAATCCCTCCATCGCAATAGAAATGCAGTGGTTCCCGAGTATCCCCAATCTTCTCATGATCATCACAATTAGTTTGCTAATACTTTTAATGCCTTATGCCAGCAAACTGGTCAAAATACTTGGAGTTGTTTGGAGGCCAATGTCTCCTCTTATGATGTGTCTCAACTTGCTGCTTTAGCAATAATGTATGCAGGCAATTTTATTATGTCTGAGAATGATGTTAAAGCTAGAAGCTTTGAGACATACAAAGAAAAGACTTCAGGGATGATTAGATACCGAAACCTCTGGTTTATGACTCAAGGGCAGTGAGCGGTCACAGCACTCCCATGTGAAAATATACCACTAATAATAAAAACTCCTTCAACCTGAGACTAATTCAGCATGAAATAACCTGGATGGCTCCCTCTTGCCAAGGAAGGCTTTTCTTGGCTTTTCAAAGTTTCTTGCTACTACTGTAGAGGCTCAGGTTCTTCTTCTGTAGGAAGCGACAGAAGGGGTTAAATTCCTCCTCCATGTCACTACTCCTCATGAGCTCAGCATATGATTTTTAGCAAACTTATTTGGAAACAATATGGTGTGGTACAGTCGTCTGAGTACAAGGGCAGGAGCCAGGGCTGGGCTCTGCTCCCAGCTCTGACACTTACTCTCTGTGTGGCCCCAGACAAACCACTTAATGTCTCTGTGTTTCAATTTCCCCTGCCTTTGAAACAGAAATACTATCACTCGCTGAAAACCTTTTTTGAGGATTGCTTGATTACAGAGCTAATACAAGGCATTTTGAAAACACTGTATGCTAATCCATAATTATTATTTTCGTTACATTATAACTTCCATTGTAATGTTTGAAATACCAGATGTACAGAAATGGATGCTGAAATTGGCAGTTATTGGATAGAAGGAGGGGGCATTACTTTGAAATAAATTCAATTACCTGAGCAAAACAAGGCAGTTCACCTACATACTTTTCTTAAACTACTGAAACTCTAATGAGAGGGACATTTTGCAACACCCCCTGAAAAACATCCTGTGAGTGCTCTCTGCAGAGACCATAGCATCGCTGCTCTCCCTTTGATTCAAGGAAGCATTTCACTGGGGAAATGAAAACCCAACCAACAACACAGGGCAGAGAGTCAGTTTGTAAACAGAGGAATTTTCTCAGGCTCCAAGGCCCTTTGCTGGTGGCAGCATTCGGGTGCAGCCACTTCTGGCGGGGCTCCTTACTGACTGATGTGCTCTGTCTGCAGTAGGGCTCCTGCTCACCAGAGCGGTGGGAGGTAAGAGGAATTAAGGTAATGCATCAGTGGTTGCCAGTGGAGGATATGGGAAGGAAAAATAAAAAGGAAAAAGTGAAAAAAAGGGGGGGGGGGGCAAAAGAAATATACTATTTCAATCAAAGTCTTAAATTTGTAGAAGTGGTTTTGGTCTCAATATAGAAAAAATATTTATCCAAGAAACTCCTACTCGGGTGCGAACATCCTACTTCTAGTGGGATTTTGTTTGGCAAAGTGCTGTGAAAGAGTGGAAGCTAATACAGAGCATGTCTATAAACAAATATATTTATTTAGTACAGATTGACACATTCACTAGAGTATTCCAGTGATTACACGTGTAAAACTATTTCCTATAGTGGTTTCCTTTTGTGATTCTGCTAATTTATTCAATCCACCCCATTTTCATGCATTGAGTGTTACGAGCCATTTCAGCCACCCAGACTGAAACGCGCGTTTGGAGACTACATGCCTGTTTTTTCATTTCATCATCTACACGTAATTATTTGGTGATATTAGGAATCTGAGCTCAAATGGAAGCCAACCAACATTTTAATAGCTTAAAAATCACACAAAATGAAGTCTGCCCTGAGGTTAATGAATAAGAGCCAAATCTTGAAGCTTTCATTCGGTTTTTACTCACTCCTTGTTCAGGCAAAAGTTGAGTCAATTGTAGTTGGACTGATTAAAACCAGAAGAACATACATTTGGACCTTTCTCTCAGGTAAAACCGAATAAATTATGTAGGATTAGGCTGCAGAATGGCATCCAATCGATCTTTCACACGTATTTCTGCAACACACTGGAGAAAAAATCCAAGTGCTGAGGCAGTTTAACCAGTTAAAACAATACTTTAGCAGAAGAATGAATTATTACACACTATGAGGTTTTATGACATTTATATTAGAAATAGCCCTGAATCAAAATACATTTTCTGGTCCCTCCTGAAACTCTGAAGACCAGGATCGAATCCAAACAAAAAATGATCCATTAAGTATGAAAGCCAAATGTCCTTATATTTCAAAACAAAACTCCATCCCTAATTTGAACTTTAATCCAGACATATATTGGTGCAGTTGTTTGATGACAGGAAGCATATATAATTAAGACAATTAAAGGTTATTCTTTAATTATATGTAGGATGTCCTACTTCTTATTCAAAGAATGCAATATGCCTGTAAAATACATAAAGCAGAGCAGTTAATTCCTTTGAATAGTTAACACTTCTAATTCGTGATAATCACAATAAGATGCTCCTCCCTTAAGTAACACACATTTTAGCACTGGCCAGCCCCACCAAAGTAATGGCTCATTTATCCCATTCAAGCCAGATCTAAATATGAGGATGTGGACAAGAAAGTAGTGAGAAGAACACATTTTTTTTCATTATATGCAAAGTGAATAAGAGGAGTTAAAAAAATTGATAACAGGAATGATCTGGTCATCTGTGAACAATACCAGATCCCCTGATTTGGTCTAGTGTGGTAGTGTCCCTGCTCAGTATCTCCTGACAGCCTGCAATTAGGATCATAATGCTGAAACATGTCGAGCATATGAGGAGCTCAGCTGTGGGTGGCTTCATTTGTAAATCAGCAAGTGGGGACACGTAAAAAGCACAGCCTCCTCCTAATCACCATACACGCTGCAGGGACTGGTTCTGCTGCCCCAAGACTTGGGTCTCTTCCCGGTGGCCATCTGCAGGACAGAAAGACTCCTTCACGTATTTGGACCTTCAAAGAGCTTCTGGCAAGTTATGAGCTGCAAGGATGTACCAAGAAACTTTGGATCCCAAGGAAGCCCAGACTCTATTTTACATTATACTTTTAAAATAACATTATACCCACATTCATATGTTGGAAAAGCTGGTTCACAAGTCAAGGTAGACTTCTAGTCTCTCCAAAGTGTGGCTTAGGTTATCTATAATCTTTCCAAATGTTCTTCTGTCTGCCTGTTCCTTGTCTGCCTATCATCTTGGCAAAATGCACCATCCTAAGAGACACCGGATGGTTACTGAGAATAGTAGAATTCAAAAATGTCCTTCCTAGATTTGACTAAATATTCCTTTTGGTTGCTTCTGATTGATTAGTGTTTAGAAGTGGCAATCATATTTACTTTGTGAAGAAAATGAAATAACTAGGTGGACTCTGAACTTTCACACAACACTCCCTTCTCCATAGACTCACACACAATACCTGCCATGGCGCACTTAAATGAAACTTACTTTGCAATGCTCATACAGACCAATGCCACTAACACTGGTAGGTCCGCGGTCTGACCTATCACATCAAGCTCTCTCTTCTTCGGTACCACATCTCATATGTTTTCTTTTGTATTCAGTTTTACAGAAGACATACATTTATATGCACATTTATAAAACTGATACTTGTCTGAAAAAAAAACGGCCAGGCCATGAGATTCTTCTGGCTGATTGCCATTGTTCAGTCATTAAATAGAGGCTTACGAATAGAGAGATGGATTACCCGCTTGTAACTCCACCAAGGGCTTTTCATAATATTGCAGCCCATATTTTTTTAATAACATTGAGGAATATTTAAATCCTGTATGATTTTTTTTCATGAGTACTTCTTTGATGTTAGAACATTTTGATTTGTGTGCATGCTGACACCAGAACATCTCGATTACTGCATGTTCATTTATCAAAGAGTGTGGGGTAGATCCCGTTTGGATGTGCAATTATTGCAGTAAATACATAACATGTGCTAATCATGCTGATAGCAACACCCCCACTTCCGATGGGTGGAAATACAAGAACAGCAAATAACTGCTATAAATTAGGTCTCATACCTAACACTCTTCATTTACAGTAATTAAAAAGGTTATTGTTACTAAAGCAATGAAAGATTTTATGATAAAAAAAAGAGCAGAAAAGTGGTGGAGGAGTTACTGAGCTCCAAACCTAGAGAACACATTGGAGTTCCTTGTCTTAAAGCTAATGGGACCCAGTGGATCTGGACCTCAGCAAAAAGAAGCATGCTGTCTCAGTCACACTATTTATTATGATGGTGTAATTCTCTTTTTCTTTGTTTCAACTTCCCCCCCCACCCAGCAGAATGGCTGCTGGTAAAATGGGAATGTCATATCCAGGTTTTTGGCCATCCAGTAGCTCTGAATTCCTGGCTTTTTTGGCCTGAAATCAGACCCTTAACATCGCTTTTGTGCATTTTGTTTTGGGTAATTGACATTAATTTTTAGGTTGCATCACTGACATCAATCAGCACTGTTCTCAGAGGACTAGAGTTAAGGGGCCACAATAAAAGGGCATGATATTGTTTCTTTTGTTTTATTTTTGGAGCACTTTGACTACTCTATACTTTTCCAGTTGATGTTACATTCTTTTTGTGTGAGACAGTGAAAAACATTACTGCCTGTCTTGTGTAAAAGAATACTTTGGTATTACGGTAAATGGCTCTAGAGACTGGGACAGTCAGCCCTGGTTAAAATTCAAGTTGATACCTTTTGTCTATGTAACACTTTGAAGAAACAGCAACACATTTCTTTAGAGAGCTATGTTGCCTGTTACAGATGTTTTCCATATGGCAAATGGAAGGTCGGCCCCTTCCCCCTCCATTCATCAGTGTTCTCACATTGTGGAAGGCATCTACAAAGACAACACGGCTGTAAATGATACTGCAACAGAAGCCTCCATCAGCACGTACTGTAAATGAACAAGATGATTTTCATTGTACAGGGCAGGAATATGCACCATTGTAGCCCATTTATGGTGAGGATTTTGACTCTTCAGCTTCTTGTTTTACTAGTGCACTGTGTAATACTCTGAACAATGTGGTCAAAAGAAGCCATACTAGGCTTCAGATGCTAACATGGTGAAAAGGTAAAAAAATAGCTTAAATCAGTAGAGATTACAGCAGATTTTCATGCTGCATCAGATGGTGAGTTCAACACTTTCTCCCACTAATCCTTAAGGGTAGGAAGGAAAAACTTCTCTCACACAAAATCATAATTTTAAGAGCAGAAGTATCTGAAGCAGCTCAGTGGGGCTCAGACCTATTTTTTCAGAGATAGGTACATAGTCATATACACAGCACCACAAGTACACCTTTATAACAGATAGCCTTTGGGTGAATAATTGATCTGTTGCCCCATATTTTGTATTGCTCTTATCAACAGGTAATAACAGCTACAACTAAAATGGACTTAGAAACTGATAGAATTTTAAAAGGGCAGAGTTGTATTTCCAGATGTTTAGCACCTGTAATGGTAATTGTATTTTCAAAAGATCATAGAGCTCCAAAGCGCCCTTTTGTCATGCTTAGTCTGGTTCAAATGAGCCCATCACCCTAGGTGTACTCAGGATGCTTTGTCCTTTCATAAATCCTGCTAATTTTTTTGGATGCTGGTGCTATTTGAATGCCAGCATGAATGCAAGTGTACCTTTCTAAGAGTTCAATATTTAGTTGAGGCATTTCCTCACATCAACCATTCCTCTCTCAAAACACATAACAGTCCTATCTCAAAAGCAGTAAACTTCAAAATAAAAAAGAACCCAAACAAACATCAAATTTGTGTAAAAAACAAAACATTTTGCCTATTTCCTTACACTTTTGGTTTTAGACAAGGTATGGAACCCTCTGTGTTACTCTATACTTAGTTTATAACTGGACCATTATGCTTCTTCATGCTAGTCAATACTTGTAACATATATGGATACTAGCTTGTATATTTTGCATTTAGTTATTATATATTATTACATAGTAGTAATATAATCTCTAACATTTCTATAGTATAACCTCCACTGCTGAGATTTTAAAAGCCAACAAGTGGTCTTAGCTATTTCACTCCTGGTCATTTCACCGGGAGCTATGTGGCTAAAACTTTAAGCAGAACTTAAATATATATTTACTTAATTTTTTCTTCTTTCTTCTTTGGTTTTTCATTATAATTTCTTTCTCAGTTTTCTAAAATTGTTGCTCAATACTTAGAACCTACAAGATATTCTCCAATAACCTGAAAACTTTTCTTTCAACATATTTTCTTGTTCAACTTTTCCTGTTCCTCACAACAACATTTTTTCCCATACTTTATTACCTATTGTATTCTTTTTAACATTAATAAGATCTTTCCTTCTATTTATCTTTTTGCCTTCAGTTCAGTTTACCCACCCTGGCTTCCCAGCCCACTTTCCCTTCTTACGTAAGCCACTTCTCTCTCTGCTGCTTTCCTTTCCAACCTTATTTCTTAGGTCTTTGTCTTTTGCAGACATTATCTCCTCTGTAAAGATGTGAAGGTCTTCTCTGTCTTGACATAATTTCATCCAAAACCTATTCAATTGTCTCCCAAACTGCTTTTAGCTCTACAGCTATATTAGCAGTCAGTGTAGAAACTAGAGAAAACTGGATCTACTGCTTACAAGAGTTGTAGGACAGAGAGTTTTGGCAATACCAAAGGGGGCATTGGGCATGCAAGAGAAATTCAGTGTTTGTGTGTAGGAGTAGTAGGATCATAAACACCAACTTGGAGCAGCCAGCAACTGGCATTCGAGGCACAGAGCCCTTAAAAGCTTGAGGGAGTTTTCATATTTCCCACAAGCTTAAGTTCAGTCTTGGATATTAAATATAAATGTAAGTGAAGCATGCAATTTTCTTTTTAATTTTGGCTGTAATGACTCAGTTTGCTTAAGGAAAAGAAAGCAGGAGGAAGAGGGGAAAAAAAAGGCACACGCCACCTTCATGTCAAAGAGAAGCATATTTATGCCTAGTCCATTGAAGAAAATGCTCACCTCACCTTTGTGGAAATGTTCCCATTGTGAGGCTGAGATGCTGCCGCAGAAATGGTGGCCCATAGGTTTGCCCTGCCCTGGTGCCCTGCTTCTATGTTTTCTTGATAATGTGTTGTCACTTAATTGCTGTAATATTTCCTTCCTTTGTCTTTAGCTGGGCATGAGTCAACTCAAAAGTCATGATTAAATCTCACATATCTCTTAGCAAATGCAGAAATAGTGTGATACTTATTCCTTGAGAAGAGCTGTTGATGGAGTGAACCACTGATCCTGGCACTCTGTAGGGGGATTAAATTCATCCATCCCCAGGAAACAACCCCTTTTTGCTATGTAACATGTAGTAGTTATGACAAGCATTACAGAGCACAAAACTGGGGACAACAAAACATAAGCATTTCCACATTGCACAATAAAACATCTCAGTCCTGGTCTGGAAAAGAATATAGCAAAGACAGTTGCTGATTCAGTTTTGGCTTTTGAAGCAACCAGACAAGGTGCCAAATGGGGTGGCATTTCTGTCTTGTGGGCAAATTTTAATCAGGCACCAGGCAGAGTCAACCAACTAATTACTCACAGGCCACTTGCCCAGTATGAAAAGGGAACAATTTTCAATCTTTGACAGATTGGATTTGAACAGGCAACAGAAGTGAAAGCAGCTATTGTCCATTATCCAGTCCAGCCTCAAGACTTTCAATTTCTCAGTTGCCATGTAGCCTGCTCTGAAAAGGTTTGTCAAGCAACAGCCTCTCTAAACAAATTACATCAAAATTCCTTACACTATGCCACATATTCAACTTGCCATTCCAAAAGAGTCACATAGTAAGTTTCTAATAAGGTCACTGTTTATTAAGGCACTCTAGATTTTCTAGGTCAAAGAGGTGAAAGGCAAAGTAAAAAAAAAAATGGAATAAAATATTCTGTAAATCATGTGTGTTTACTTACAAATACCAAAAAGTGAGATATGAAGAGACCTGCTGCTATACTATCCAAAATTCCGCTATTTTCAATTGTTATCTTCTTGATGAAAGCAAGATTTAATGTGCCATAGTTGGTTTTTCAAAATACCCAGAGCTTAGAAGAAACTGGATCCTTTCTTTTCCCACTCCTATCTACCAAACATATAAGACAGACAGAGTAAAGAAAAACAAGAGCATGTTGCTCCTTTTTCTACAATCAAAGACCAAAAGTGGATACCTGTTATTCTTTCACATACACGCTTTCTAGGTAACCCAGGGATCTAAATTGAGAAGTGTAAAATTTCTTAATGCATCTACTAGGAAATTTTTTAAAATTGCCATCTGAATTTCCTCTTTCCTAAAAACACTGAGATCTGAGATTTCTGAAAAGAACATTACACCATTTCAGTATATATTGACACATGTTTCTTCACAGTGCTGCATCTTTATATTAGCAGATAGGAAGAGAAAAACGTTTTTTTTTCTGCAGATTTCTTCTGTAGGAGACACCCCTTATTTTTCTACTTCTCAAATGCATTCAAACCCATATTTACTGTAAAGACTAGAGCACTTTATTGATTTATCAAGGAATACACTTTGTCAAGAATGCAATTAAAAATATCTCCCATTTCCTAATTGTCCAAGTGTTTATCTGAAATTATGATTTTGCAGTGGTTGAGTGAAACTCATTGAGAATTGATGTGTACTCAGTTAATAAAATGTTGATTTAAAAAAAAAAAAACCCAAAACCCTAAAACACAGAGTCAGATTGAGGGTCTAAAATGGCTGCAAAGGAGCTGCAACCTGCTTTCTAATATGGGACACGGAACAGCCTGGTACAAGGAAGGAAGCAACTAAGAACAGCAGCGGATATACTTGTTCACTAACAACTCAGAGCAGTCTCTGTTGGTGGGCTTCATGGACCCCCAGATGTAATCCTGCCCCCACCCCACACTTCCTGGCAAAGAAACCCAAACCAGTTGGGGTGGGCTGTGGTACCACTTGCTTTCCTTCTGGGTGAATCCAGAGGAGGAAGGGATCAGGATAAATTATAGGTCCCTGCAAAAGCTCTGTGTGTTTATGATCACACCATCTGGAAACAGTGATAACTGCACTATTAATGGAGGCGTCACTACAGAAGATCTGCCATGTCTATTAAAACCAGCCATGCTGTGTGCTGGCTCATGATGCATGTTTGCTCTAATTTCCTCCCTGACATTTCATTCCTAAAGCTGTCAATAACCGTTAACCTTCCTGACATTGAAACTCTAAATCAAAGTCCTATTCTAGCTCTGATTTTGAATCTTGAATTGTGATAAGCAATACCAAAGGCTAAGTTTACAATACAGAGTTGCCCTAATCTAAATCATAGCGTAGGTGGTGGGGCTTTATTTCCTTGCTTACACAAAGCTCTTTGCATCATAAACCAGGACACAATGTGATATCCTAAAATTAAATTCTCAATTTGATGGCAGAATAGCAAATGCTCTCTATTGATAAGTGACAGCTTTATCCTGCAGTTTTCAATGGACAGAAGTGTCCTGTGACCAGGGGATTTGCTCACACTCATACAGTTTAAGGCCTGAAGGGAAAATTAGATCATCTAGTCTGACCTACTGACTACCACAGACCACAGAATTTCAGCCAGTTGCCCCTATTTTGGGCCAGTAACAAGTTTAACAAAAGCATGTTTTCCAGAAATTCATCTGACCTCCATTTGGAGACATCAGAACTTCACTTGGTAGACTGTCCCACTGTTAATCTCCTTGTGCTTTATTTCTAACTTGAATTTCTCTGGTATTACTTTTCTACATAAATACAAGTTACAAGAACAGCAATTATGACTGTCTCCACAATAATGGCAACATTAATGTGAAAATAACATGTCCAATTGGGATGTTAAGAAGCCTTTTGGCCACATGCACAGAAATATTTAAGCACCAGCTGATCCAGATGAGCTTTTTATTGGATTTACTGAGATGTCTGAGTCAGGTACAAAAGGATACATCTGTGGAAGCATTTTAGTTTGAATCAGGGGTGTGGTTTTGAAACAAATCTCCTATTCATCCCCACTTACTGCACATCAGTTTGCACTGTAGCATGATTTCAGAGCACACAACTGGGCTCTTTTTGTATAAAACCAAATCAAAAGATGCACTCCAACCACTAACAGGCATTCAGTCAACGGGGCCAGATTAGACCTAGTGCTAGAGTGAAAGTAAACCCCACTGAAATGCTCATCATGTGCATGTTGGGTCAGCACCAACCATTTGTCTTGTACACATCTGCTCCTATTTGTACTACTTGCAAAGTAGTCACAGCCTAATTTCCCCTGACTTTAAGGAAACTTGTGCCAGCAGCAGCAGAGAATAGAAAATCAGGATCAAATCACTTCAGGAGAACAGTAATTGTAGGAATTAATTTATTTGAACAATAGCTGGGTATTAATCCATAATCTAAAGAATAATGACAGTGATCAGAAGGCAATACAAAAAAACTGAGTTCCTTTTTTCAGTGGTATCCTTATGTTTAGGAAATAACAAATATTGTTATTCTGGCTCATCCTGAAAAGACCAAGTCAGAGACAAGGGGCTTCAAGAAGAACTGCCAGGAAAAGATAAAGAGAGACACTGACATGGAAAAAGGACAACAAAGTATAATAAGTATTAGAATTCAAAATGCAGAAATGGCTCTTCCACAAAACTTTAGAGACAGTCAGGATAGTTAATTTAATTCTTTGTTTCCAGTCAATGAACTTCAATATAGTGTCCAAAGGAAGAAGAATAGGAATACATCTTCAGAACCTGCATCCATTTATGCAGTCCAGAGATATGGGTCAATTAAGCATTTTATGCTAAATGAGACTTCAAATGAGACATGCAGTTCCACATGAGACCACTTAAGAAAGTTGAGGGGTTTTGTGGCTGCCAGACCATCAGCACCATTATCAGAAGTAAATGTTTCTGCATGGGACAAAAACTACCAAGAAATAAGCAAAGAGCAGCAAGAAGATGGCTAGGTCAGTGGTCACTTCAAAATATCTTTGTTTTTATTGAGGAAACTTCCTGGAGAATATAAAGGTCAATGCATGAGTGATCATGGCAAACCAAGATTTATTACAGAGATCTTTAGGGAAGTGACTGACAAAGCAGAAGAGCTATTTCAGTCTTAGTTCAACAGTTTCCTCTATCTTTCAAATCATATTTCCTGTAAGTATTCATTTCCAGCAGTCAAAAGGCAGAAGACTGGCCAGTATGACCTCTTCTATATCACAGTTCCTAATTATCCCATCTTTTCAGAACTCAATAGCAGCACATGCCTTTTATAAAGAGCAAAACAATCTGTAGAAATTTCAGCATTCGCTTTCAGAAGAGCACAAACCTCTCTTTACTATTTTAATAAAAAACTCCCACAACACTGTCCTCCTCTTTCTGCTTCTAATATTTTCACCTTTCCAAAGGATTTTTTTTTTCGATTTCTCATTTCTGAGATGAAGAACTAAAGCACTGAAATTTTACAAAAACAATAAAAATATTTGTTCCACCAAGGGCCAAGTACCAACACAAAACACACAAAAGCCTTGCTCTTAGCCTCTCAGCAATGATCTGTCAATCCAAAAGTCTGAAATACACTGCAGAACAGAGGAGACTGGGCTCACGCTGATCTAATCAATGACTTCCTGGGATGTCCAAGACTGGAAATGAGTGCTGATTTAAAATTAGATTTTAGGTGTTGGACTGTTCGAGAAGGTAACCAATATCTACAAGAATTTTTCAAAAGATAAACTTGGTCTCTGAATCCCAGATTTTGAAAACCTTGCAAGGTTCCAAGAAGTCTCTTTGGTCTTTGACTCTTTGGCTAGTGATGCTAGATATATGCAAACAGTAATCATTTCCAGGCCTGCAGAAGCAGTGCTCACTCATAATAGATTAAATTATAGCTTACATAGGAACTGAGAAGAATCTTGACTATTTGAGAAAATCTTTGACTATTTGGCAAAAGAAAGTACCAGGAAAGTACAGGGGTGGAAATGGAAAGGTTGTATGGAATAAGAAAAGAAAATTATACTGTTTGACAAATTACACAACATAAGGAGAGAAGAGGGGTAGGAGGACAGCAACAGCAAAAGAATCACAAAGCAAGCTCCAGAACAAACAGACATGGCAAAAATAAAAAGAATTTACAATGGGTACATTCAAAGAACCTAGTACATATATCATTATTGTCACTGCAGTTTTCACCAGCATATCAATACATTCTCTGATGGAGTGGCACATGTACATGACAGTCTTCAAAATGAAATGCATTCCCACTGGAAACCTCACCTTCTTACCCACTACCTGCTACTGTAACCAGCTGGGCCTGGAAAGATGCCATATGTGATCATCTCCTGTATTACAGCATTCATTGTTGATACTGGAAATGAAACTGCAGGCATGATAACTAAGATTTAACACACACCAACTCTGCTATGCCAGCTCAAACCAATGACACTATTTTGACTCTGTGGTGGTTTTGAGTTTCCCTTCTCTCCTTCCCCCTCCTCTGATAAAGGACACACATGGCTACCCAAAAGCAGCAAAGCCTTTCTACCAAAATTACTCTCCTTTAGTAACAAGACCACAAAAGACTGAAACACACAACACTGTCTGCCATTGCCCTATTCTGGTTGATTGTCTTTTAATAGCTACAGTAAAGCTGTGCAAAGGAATAATATTCCACATCCTTGACTTGCTGGTGAAGGGTCCAGAGCACAAGGCTTATGAGGAACAGCTGAGAGAACTGGGGTTGTTTAACCTGGAGAAAAAAAAAGGCTCAGGGGGACCTTATCACTCTACATTACCTGAAAGGAGGTTGTAGTGAGGTGGGAGACGATCTCCCAAGTAACAACTGACAGGACAAGAGGTTTAGACTGGATATTAGGCAAAATTTCTTTCCTGAAAGGGATGTCAAGCATTGGAAGAGGCTGCCCAGGAAGGTGGCAGAGTCACCATCCCTGGAGGTATTTAACATAAGTGCAGATGTGATGCTTAGGGACACAGTTCAGTGGTGGACTTGGCAGTGCTGGGTTAAAAGTTGGATTTGATGACCTTACAGATCTTTTCGATTCTATGATTCTGTGACTCTACCATGCTGTATATGGACAATCCCAAAGAAAAGCATGCCTTAGATGAATCTGCTACTTTGTGAGTAAACCAGGAAGTTTTGTCCCCTTTTATAGTACCTTTTTAGTTTTGAAAGACTGCGCAAACAGTTTGAAGTTGAGCTGAAGCAAAGTTATTGATGTCAAGAAGCCAAGATCTTTCGCCATGGCTTGCTGAATGAGGATGGAAGAAAACTGTACTCAGCTGTCCTTTGCTTCTCAAGGCTAGCTCTGAGCCAGAGAAGCAGGAAGAGAAGAAAGATGAATAAGTGAAAAGGGATAATGTTTATCTTTTGACGAAATCACAATGCTCTGCTCCTAGCTGTAGCAGCCAAGACTCACTGTTGCATCTTTAAGACAGATAGTCTCTTCTCTCAGAGACGACAGGCTAATTATAGTGCTCTTGCCAGAGGGAACTCACACATGCAAACCATTATGTAAAATATAATTTTTTTTCTTTAAGAATGCTCAAGACCATTAGGCATGGTTTTTTCAATGCTAGAAAATCAAGCCAAAAATGAAAATAAACAGTTTCAAGTATTTGCAACATAATTCCCTCATGCATTTATGGAAATATAGTAAAAAGTGCCTTAAAAATGTGGTTTGACATTTCATGCTGCTCTGTTTTTCTGTTTTTCCAGTTCTCAACATTTGCCCTGTTGTCCTGTATCATTTCAGTTCCACTGCAGTTTGGAAGAGATGATAGTGGTAGTGTTGGTCATTTCTACAGTGCTTTTCAGCCTTGTTTTAACTGGTGGCTGACAGCATCACAAGGACTTGGCGAAAGTTATGTAAGTGTTTTATAAATCCTGTCCTGCAGAAACCAAATGTAAACTCATTGTATGCAAACTCTATAGAAGTGTCCACCAAGATAATTACACATACAGCATTGCTTCCCTAGTGATATGCTTTGGTAAATTAAGGCTGAAGTGATATCTACTTCATTTAACATGGAAATACCATCCCTTTTTCCAAACTCCCCTTCCTCCAGAAGGAGTGATTTGCTTGATACACTGCTACTTTCAAGAGCAATTCTCACTTTAAGACAAATATGGAACAAATTCACAAAGTTTGACTATGATGATATGAAATTGCTTCATCTCTGTTTTGTGCAAACAGAACTGAACTACTGCGTATCTAAACCAGTTGGTATTTTAAAGGTTTTGTCTAGTCTATAAAGCACAGGACTACTGACAAATCAAACCATGCTTTCTTTAATGGACTAAGCAAGCAACTGCATGCCACAAATTCCTGAGTTTTAATCCAGATTTTCTTGGTGCTCACCTTCTTGTTCCATAAAACTGAGATAATATTTATCCTCTACTTCATGAGGGTGTTGTGAGAGTGAGTAAATGTTTGGACAGCTCTTCAAAAGGTCAGATCCTAACCAGGCACCTGTATTTTACTGAAGTAAACTGTTTCCTCAGAATCCCATGGCTCCCTTCTTCAGATCATGGCTTCCTTTTCCACCATCTATCAGATTGGTTCATAATAATCATCCACATGCATAGTTACACTGATTTGGAGCTTCAGAGAGATTTCACCTGTAAATTTATTATATATATAGATTATCCCTCTACCACAGGAATAATTCAAGAAAAGTAAGTGCCAAGAAACTTTTATTACTGATCTTAAACCATAAACACAACACTACAAAATGTGTTGGTAATGCCAGTTTTAAAATTGTCAATTAATGTATGACTTGCATAAAAATATAAAGTGGAAAAATAACTTATTTTACAGAAAATGTTTTAAGAACCACCTTCTTCTAGATACTTCAGCAATTGATGCTTTATAAAGGTTTAAAAGAAAATCTTTAAAATCCATGCTTTATTAGATGGGCAATTCCAGAGAGTCGACACACTATATAATCCCATCAGTGGTAAGTTCTCAACAAACAAGTCACACATATGGAAAAAAGATTCTAGACCAGCGCAGGAGGCAAAAAGAGCTTAAATTGGTTACAACCAGGTTTTTCCTCAGTTTTAACTCATAAGTGATGACATAAAACCCAGAAAAAAAACAGCTCCAACTTGAAAATGATTTAAATTTGCCAGCTCCAGCCATTTCTGGAAGTGAGCCAACCTTAATTTGGATTTAGGATTCTCAAAGTTTGCAAAGCTATAACTTTAACCTGCTGCAGCCTTAAAAGTGGACCTAGCTAAGAGACACAAAAAATATTCCATGTAATTTAGCACAAGTGACAGTCTGTTTTCGTCAGGTACCCAAGCACAGGATCAAAATGTTTTAGTTGCTTCGTTCCAGGAGAGGGTGGTGCTGTGTCTTTATGAGCAAAGTTGCCCATCTTAGACGTACCTTCTGTACAGATGTAATGCTGCATAAGGATAACGTTCACAAGGGGGAATACGACTTGTTTTCCAAGAGGGAACATTTTCAGAGTCGAGCTTGTAATTTATATTTGCAAATCTCCAAATTCAACAATTTCTCAGCCTCTATAAACTTGCAGATGGAAAGATCATGTATTTGGAATAAATAATGTCTAAGCTTCACCTTCATTACAGGGCATTTTCTGTCAGAAGAGTGCTATATCCTGACTCCTGGAATACACAGAAGCCCTTTGTAGTAAAGCTATCGCACTGGGCTGTTCCAAGTGTGCAGCTAAGGAGGTTAGCATTAATAGTACCACAGAAGGATTGGTGGGGAGGGTTAAAAAATCAAAAGAAAATATCTCAACAAGCATTGATTGGGAATGCCAATAGCTCTCTCAGGATCCTGCCTGAAATTCAAGAGTTTTTTTTATTTTAATAGGTAGAAATGAACTTTTTTTACTTATTGAAAAAAATCACATTGAAACATTTATCCTTTTACTATTTTTCCATCCCTTTCCTCAAAATCTGCTGGTTATTAAAACATTGCTGTGTAAATAAAAAAGGCCTTGCTTTATAACTTTCCTTCTCTTTTCCCTGCTTACACAGACAATGTGATCACTGTTTGCTAGATTACTCTTATTCTTATAGCAACAGGCTTTGATGTCATGCAGCAAGTGCTATGACTTCATTATATGTATACAGAACACAGAAGGATTGTGTAAAAGCATTACCAGTCTACACAACAGATACCCAGTGCCTGAATCAAAAAACAACAGAAGCTTTGGGGCAGGTCTTTGACCATGAGGAACATATAGCAAATATACAGACCACATCAGTGTACACAATGCCAGTTGCAGCTACACAGTGTTTGACCAGAGGATCTCAAAGCATGATTTGGCATCTATCATCTCAATGGTATTAAAGAAGATAAAATATATTCTTACAGGAAAGCAAAATGTGAGAGAAAAAAATAGTATTTGTTTGTACTCATCAACAGCAAGTTGACAACATCATCATCAACATCTATAGCTCACACAATCCTCAGCTGAGCTGTAAGTAGTGTTACCAGCACAGTGCAGTAAAACAGGGCAACTTAATTATAATGCTGAAGCCTATGAAATGAGAGGCTATGACATTCTTGTTATTACTATTACAGATAAGCATTATATAGAAGATGTATCAGGTACTGAATGCTGTTGAACGGGACCTAACATGAGTGTTGTGCAGTTCTTAAAAACGACTGTATTTTCTATACTTTAAGTAAAGAATTACTTATTTCTAAACCACAATTGACTACATAAAGTTACTGAGGGGAAGGCACCTTTTCCACAGATCAAACAGCATGCAGTTACACCATGAAGACTTTGCATATGGCTGCTCTGAGGGCCAGGGTTTAAGACTTCAGCTTTAGAGCAGTCAACAGCACTAGGACTTGACCTCAAGATAAAACAGTCTCAGGGAATATTCGCGGACTCTCTAAGAACCCCTTTACACTTAAATTGTTCAACTAACCCGAGGAATGCTTTTGGCACAGGGCAACTACCATTTCCCAGTGCTGGGACACAGCTCAGAGGTATGCGGGGACCCGAAACCATTCTCAGGAGGCAGTTTGGACACGACCACTCTATTTTGGAGGATAAGAAAATTGAATAATATAGATGTGGGCCACTCCATGCTTGTTAGCCTCAGTGTCAGAGAGCACAGACACAGTTAATCTCCTAGTACAGACATGGCTTTATGCAGTCAACTCCCTAGGCTCCTCTGAAAACCTCAGCCCAGATAGCTGGAAAAGTGTCCTAACTGAGTAGCTAATAATTGCAGTGCAAGCAAGCATACTTTCTAACTTAAAAGCTATTATTTTAATATCCACATGAGAAATATGCTTTGTTGAGGAAGTCTAATATGAGGCAAAACAGGTATCTTTGTGTTGCCATGCAGGCTGTGTTTATATGCTGATAAGGTCTTGTTCCACTAACGAGAGTAAAAAAATATGGCCTTCACTTTCAGAGAAGCTAACTGCTTTATCTGACATAGCT
Organism: Melopsittacus undulatus; assembly: GCF_012275295.1. Classification (NCBI taxonomy): domain Eukaryota; kingdom Metazoa; phylum Chordata; class Aves; order Psittaciformes; family Psittaculidae; genus Melopsittacus; species Melopsittacus undulatus. The sequence goes on from NC_047529.1 coordinate 18,215,206, forward strand.
TCCCAGAAAAGCAGTGTCCTTGCACATTGGAATGGGCAGCCTGCCAGCTTGAGCTAAATTGCCTACAAGGAAGAAGACATAATATTACAGTTAATATTAGAAAACATTGCATTTTGTTTTTTGCTTGCAATTTTATCTGACAAAAACACGACAGCTGGGAAAAAAGAAACAACAAAGTACGCCTGGCTGCTGGCAACTCCTTAACCCTATCTAGTGGGCAATGCTTTGCTTTATATAAACCCAACTATCATAGGGCCGATAAAGACAGGATCAATAAAACATTAGGGTGACAAATCTGTTCAACAGGATGAGAGAGAACAGCCCAGGATGCCAGAGTTTAGACTGGATACATAGCAACAAAAGGCAGAAAGAAGGTAAATGGGGATCTCCTATTTCATCTGTCATGTAAGAGAAGATAGGAAAATAAATAAATAATGACACTTAGTCCTGTCACTGAGTTTAATATTTATTTATATGAACACTTAGATCAGATATAGTTCTCTTATAGGAAAACCTCTTCCTGCAAAGTGTAACTTAAGAGAAACATCATAGTGACTGTGTTTTAGTCATGATTCTTCCTCCTGTTTTCTCTTTGGTCTTGAATGCTATTTGTGACACTCTTTATACTTTATTGCTATAATTACATCCCATATTTGAGTGTCTCAGAACACTGCAAGGATCAAATGCAAAGCCCAAATAACCAAAGCCAAAAAGAAGGGAAAAGAGAGAAAGATCAAAGATGATGATAATGAGATCATTAAATGCAGAAACAAATGACACTGAAAACTAGCAAGGACTTTCTGGAACTGTTCTGGATGGGTAAGTAAAATCTGTCTTCTTGCAGGAAGAGCATACTGAACATCACATTTATATTATTTTTTTTTTTTAACACATACATCACATTACCTGGTTAAAATGTATATTTTTGGGTACTGAGTAGTTTGGTTGAAACTGTAATTTGCAACAGGCAGTGCATTTCTGGACGATTATAACATGTCTCTGATAGCATTTTAAGTCAAAAGCCAAAAGACTGGGTGACTTAAACTACTCGAGATGTGCAATAATCCCCCAGAAATGCTCCAGATTGTCTTACAGCTATTATACAATGTGATATTTATATGATTCATATAAATCAGAACAGTTATGGCTGTGTGCTTAGTAAGCCTTATTCACATCAGTACAGACCATTAGCAGCAAAACTAAATGTGTCAGAAGTTTCAGTTTAACAGCTGCCACCTCTACAATTCTCAGTCAAGTTCCTGAAGATGCATACAGGGAGCTTCATGATAAAAACTAATGGGTACACTTATAGCCTACTTGTCTTGGCATATTTAGCTGCTTTGGATAAGGTCAGTTGTGTATCCTCAAAACCACAGCTTCTTTTAGCAGTAATGACTTTATCCTTTCCCCAGTCACCTTCTACTTCTCATCATCCTTTTAGGATCACACTTTAAGAGATGTGTTTCTTCAGTCCTATTCTCTGGGGCCTACGGTAATTCAGCCTTCTTCTATTTATCTTTGTTATTTTTAGGTAATCTCTGTGGCAGTTTGAGCTCATGACATGTGCAGCAGTAGTGCTTATATCTGCCCTGCTGTAAGAAGCAAAGAGGGGAGATTTAGATCTGATACTAGGAAGGAGTTTTTTCCTGTTAGTGAAACAGGATGCCAAGAGAAGCTGTGGCTGCCCCATCCCTGGCAGTGGTCAAGGCCAGGTGTGATCAGGCTTGGAGCAACCTCATCTAGTGGAAGGTGTCCCTTTCCGTGGCAGGGGTTTGGAGCTGAATGATGTTTAAGGTCCCTTCCAGCCCAAACCATTCTACGATTCTGTGATTAATCCTCTTTGCACGTCTAAAATGAGAGTTACATTCATACAATGCTTAGCTCAATGAGTTTTCAAGTTCCAATTAAGAGTCTTGTAGTGTGATTTTAAGAAATATGACAAAAAATTACACAAATATCCAACAGGATCATGAATTTTTAAATCCATCAATTACTTTAAACTGCTGGGTGTCACATTCTTCTGTAATTGGGTATTTGACTTGCAAGTAAATATCTGTGTATTCGTAATACTGAATCTGATTCCTATTAAGATGCATGTTAAATACAGTTATTTTCTTTTTCTAAACCTTGACACACAACTTGTTTAAAGGAATAGGATATTATAACACTGCACAGAATTTCAGCTACTGCTAAATAACACTTCTAAAAAACTTTCAATATCGATAAAATTTACTTAGAAACAAAATATTCTGTCTATGTTGAGTTTTCAAATACTATTAATATGAGATGGAAAAATCCAACAACAAAATAAACTATCTTAAATATTTTTAGTAATTGCTGTTATGAGAGCTCTCACCTGCAAATGATAAGAGAAAAAAATCTTATTATTTTACTTTTTTAATAAATCTGAGGGCTTCTTTTTGGATAGTAAGTTCCAGCTCTTCTGTTACCCTGTTTTTTAAACTGTATTTGTGTATTTTATTCACTGAGAACAGAAAGAAAATGTATTTACATAATTAATAAAATGTGATTATAAAACTGGTAAAGAAATTTGGAGGGAATGGATATGAAACCCACCTTTAATATGACTAACAAGTACCAAGATGTGCAACAAAACTTTGAAAACAGTATTCTGAATATAAAACAGCGTGATTAATATTTTAGGCTTAATAAAACAATTTATACTGTATCTAACAATCCTATAATTCAGCCCTTAAAGTGCTAACACCACCTTCTATATGAATTAAAAGAAAGATATTCCAAAACCTTTTGTGCATTCATCTGAACTTACTTTCTTTCATGTCAGACCATAGAAATCTCTCAGTCTGCGCTAGTCACCCCCATCTCCAGTTACAGTTTGTTCTGAGAAAAACACTGGTTAGAAGGATGTACATCTCTGAAAGTGCCTTCTCTTGTATGTTTCCATTTGGCAATATAAATTCCTACCTCATTGTTTTGGAAAATGTAAACTTTGTCGGTTTAACCATATAAAACTACACAATTTGTTTGATTATATATGTTATTTTAACCACGTTAGTCATATAAAGTTGAGCTTTCTGGAAAAAAAAAAAGGAAAAAAGTGGCTAATCATGAACATTTTCATCAAATAATAAATTATTACTGACTTCCTTTAAATAGCAAGCCAGTTGTCAACAAATCAGGCTGTTAACTGAAACTCCTGAAACTGTAGTTCCTTCTTGCAATGACTGCAAAGTTCAGTGAGCAATATTCTTAAAGAGCAACTTGCCCTACCAGTAATCCCCAGCAACTTACTGCATCTTAAAGACAGGAGTTCTCATTGTAAAAACAAGAGTATGCAGACCTCTTTTTACAAACAGGAGAAATTAAATTCCTAAAGTATAAGTGTTCTGCATTTACACACCTTACTAACTGGAAAGTGAGCAGCTCAGAAAAGCATCATACACCTTTCATTCAAGTGTAGGATGACAGAAACATTACATTTATAGGGACTCAGAGTATAATGAGAACGCAGAGAACCATCCCTGTGGTTTTCTTAGACCACACAATAGTATATCTGAGCTGAGGCACTGGAACTTATCCTCGACAAGTGCATTCTACAACAGTCAGCTACCCCGATATGTTGTTTTTTAGAAGGTATACAACACTGAAATTAGCCACAGCAGTACCCTCCTACAACACAACTGGTACAGCTGCAGCCAGCTGGGTCCCTGCTGAGCAGCCGCATGCGTGTGGCCCTGCAGCCTGGTCCAGTTTAGCACACTCAACCAAAACAATTTGAGGATGTGTTCCCAGATGAGTTATTGTGCCTTCTCATGATAAGCTACAAACCTTATAGTTCAGAAAATGGCATTTTCAACATTATCTGTGTATATAACCCTGAAAGCCCTCAGATTGGTATTAGTAGCATGCAAATACCCCAAATAATTCTGGATGCACACTAGAGAAAAATAACTTTCAGGTAAAATAATAATACCATTGTTATTAGTCCTACTTTTCTGGGGAAGGCAGATAGAGAAGATATGTTCTATTACTGAAGCTTGAGCCTAGAAAAGTGCACAACTAAGTGTTTATGCATTTTAGTTTGGCTTAGAAAGAAGCAACAAGCAGATAAGTAAATTGGGTCTGAGATATTTAATCCAGAAAATATATCTCAAAAATAACCTTGAAGCCATAAACCAGCTGCTTACCAAGTTGTGCTCCACTTTGTTATGAACACTTTGGCTGAGTGCTAAATTAAGAAATACAGCTCAACAAGGAACAGGACATAAGATACGTTATCAGGTTGTAATGAAGCAACAGGCATATTTAGCCACCAGGAACACCAACCTCCTACGGAACTCGCTCAGAGAAACACATCTCAAGTTTTTAGTTTTGTAAAGGCTCACCTCTGACTCATCTTTCAAGAAACATAACCTTGTGGCAGACTAAACTCTTTGCTGACCATGGATCCCTGATAATGAAACCAAGTATATTTTACACTGCCTTTACAGAATCTAATTCGTTAATGTGAATTACATCCAAAACACTATAGTAATCACCTATTTGCAAAGCCTAAAAAATAGAAAATGGCCGCAAATTCAGCATTTTGTACATTGGCTTGAACTTCAGACTTCATGAAAACCTACAGGTCTGAAAAGGGAGGAGCATCTTAACGACATTTTGAGACCAGATGATCAGATTAACTGAGCTTCAGGTGAAGTCCTGTTAGCACTTTGATAGCTGGCAGCACAGCTACTGTGATCAGTTAGGTTAATTAAAACCATATGGTATGCAGGCTTTATGTGTAGTTCCTAACATGGTTACAAGCAAAACAAATGTATTGCAAAATTTTTTTTAAACTGTAATGGGTACATCCATAAAGCCTTTTGAATGCAGGTATTGAATCCAGAGAGTGACGAGAAGACAGAAAACTTGAATTTACACAATCCCTAAACATGCTCTCAAGAACCCTGTAATTCTCAGACTCACTGAGGCTGAAAGGCACCTCTAGCAATTGCCTAGTCTGACACACCGCTCAAGGCAGAATCACCTAGGGCAGGTTGCTCTGAGATGTGTCCACTTGGGTGGATATCTCTGAGGATAGAGACTCTACAACCTCCCTGGGCAACCTGTTCCCACGTTTGAGCACAGAACCTCACAGATAAGAAAAAAGTTTTTTCTTTTCAAGTGCAATTCCTGTATTTCAGCCTGTGCCTGTTGCCTCTTGTCCTTTCACAAGGAAGCACTGAAAGAAGTCTATCTCTGTCTTCTTCCCACCCATAATCTAGTATTTATACATCTTGATAAAGTACCCCTGAGGCTTCTTTTCTTGTGGCTGTACTCTCAGCCATCTCTCGGTCTCTCCTCACATGAGAGGTGCCCTGGTCCACTAATCATCTTAGTGCTCCTTCACTGGCTTGTTCCAGTACATCCATGCCTGCCTTGTACTAGGAAGCCCAGCAGTGGACTCCAGATGGGTCTGACCAGTGCTGAGGAGAGGGGAAAGATTATCTCCCTCAATTTGCTATGCCCTGCCTAACCATAGAATCATAGAACCACAGAATGGTTTGGGTTGGAAAGGACCTTAAAGACCATATATTTCCAGCCCCCCTGCCACAGGCAGGGTCACCTTCCACTAGATCAATTTGCTCAAAGCCCCATCCAACCTGGCCTTGAACACTGCCAGTGAGAAGCACACCAGGGTACTGCTGTCCTTTGCAAGAAGGACACATTGCTGGCACATGGTCAGCGTGGTGTCCACCATGATCTCCAGGCCCTTTTCTGCAAAGCTCCTTTATCAGATGCTACCCTACAGAAAAACCACACATGACATAGACAACAGAGTCAAACACAGGTTGAAAACTTAACTGTAAGCCACCCTGAGGACAATACCTTGCCACACCAACCAGACATGAGTGAAAACAGACAAGTGAATGGGACATAGATAAGGAAGGGCACTATGCTGCAGATTGCTCTGACAAACTCTATCAACCAACATAAACACAGCCATAACACAAGAACAGTATTTGCTGGGCAATGAGAGAAGGTAGAAAAATTTCTAATCCTCACAGAAAATATATATATATGACAAAAGAAGATGGAAAATTACCAGCATAAGAATTAGGTTAAAAGCAAAACACGAGGCCAGATATCACTGAACTTGTGGAACCTTCAGACACAGGAGTGAAGCAGCATGACTTACATGGCACTCAAACTAAAACTTAAACCCTGCTGCTCGAAGACCTGAAGAAAGAATGATTTAATGGTCAGAGCTAAGCTTGCAGTGCACCAAATGGAAATCTCCTCCGATTATGGGGGAAATCAGGGTCCACAGTTCAACACATCTTGCAAACAGAAAGCTTAAAAGTGAGGCTAAAGGCAATTGTTTGTGTGGACAGAGGTCTGCAATGATTCCACATACTCAGTGTTATATGAAACCCTACACAATGAGACCAAAGGTAACATGAAGAAGAGTTTTCCTTGATGTCAGGATCAAGATTGTTGATATTTTATTTTGATCTTGATAAGATATACCAATGATGAAGCTACAAAAATCAGAGATTAACTTGGTTCTCCTGATTCAAGATTAAGTTTTCACACTGCTTGTATTAAAAGAATCTGTTACTTATATTAAAAATACCTATTACTAATCTATCTTCATTTAAATTGTTCCTTATGGCATTTATAATTATTTAATTCAACGCTAATTACTGACAAGGTTTTTGTAAGCTTTATGAAAAAAGGAGTGCTTTGAAGAGGGTACTTCAAGGATAGAAAGATAGTTTTGTATGTATTTACCAGTTCCTCACAAACGAGGCCCTGAACATGAAAAAGCGTAAGTATTATGTTTGGTCATATTTGGGTTTTTTTTTAATAAAGTATATGTGGTCAAAAAATGTTGCAGTAATTAGAATAAAATATAACAAAACTACACAATCTTATCTATAACAAAAGAATACTATACATAGATTTTCCTATATATATATTTTTTTTTAAGAGAGAGGATTTTTCTATGTGTGTGTGAAGCAAGCGCTTATTAATTTGGTGTATTCCCATCTTTGCCACAACATCTAGCATATACACACCTTTGTGACTACTAAGGGGTTATGTCAGGGGAAACATGAAGTGCAGCAAGTATGTATATGACAACTGCTCTATCCACATCAAATTATAGGGAAATCTGAAAATCCTTCTGGTTGCACCATTTCCTAAAGGAGTCATGGTCACTATGCTACCTGCAACAAGCAGGTGTTCGAATCACTTCTCCACCACCACAAATCTATTCGCTGGTTAGTACGGATGACAGAACAAAATTTAAATGAAGAGACTTGTTAATGCTCCTGGTATGGGAAGACCTACCATTTTTGCAGAAACACAGTGTGTAACTGGTGATTTTGGAACTGAATGTAGTTTATATATATTTCTCATTTTACATCTAATTGCTCAGTTCATGAGACCGCACATGCAGCACTCTGTTCAGCTCTGGGGCTCCCAACAAAAGAAGAATGTGGACCTGTTAGAGCAAGTCCACACAAGACCACAAAGATGATGAGAGGAATGGAGCACCTCTTCTATGAAGACAGTCTGAGAGAATTGAGCTTGTTCAGACTGGAGAAGAGAAGGCTTTGGGGACTCCTTACAGCAGCTTCCAGTGCCTAAAGGGGCTGACAAGAAATCTGGAGAGGGACATTTTACAAGGGCCTGTAGGGACAGAGAAAGTGGGAACAGCTTTAAACTGAAAGTGATTGAGATGAGATCTTAGGATGAAGTTCTTCCCTGTGAGGGTGGTGAGGCCCTGGCACAGGGTGCCCAGAGAAGCTGTGGCTGCCTCATCCCTGGCAGTGTTCAAGGCCAAGTTGGATAGGGCTTGGAGCAACCTGGTCTAGGGGAAGGTGTCCCTGCCCCTGGCAGGGGGGTTGGAACTGGATGAGACTTAAATGTCCCTTCCAACTCGAACCATTCTATAATTCTGTGATTCTATGAATATGTGTATCTGGCTGCGGTAAGAAGTATGGTAAATACAGACTAAAAATGCATGTATGTGCTCAGTAGGTTTAGCGTTTACATATATTAGTAAAAACAAATAATCTTTGATATTAGAAAGTAATACTGAGCCAAAACATGAATGTAGTCTCTTCCACATGCCAAAAACTTGAGTGGGTATATGCATAATGAATGTATGTACTCAGAGAGAGACACTAACATCTTGTAATGCAATATGTTTCTGTTATACACACTCCAGACTTCCTACCAGCTGCATATTTTAATATACATAAACCTATACCTGAAAAATAATAAAATGTATTAGTTTTCCACATTAAGCATTTATGACCTAATTTAGAAGAGTATTACATCTTTATAACTTTTAAAAGACCCATTTTGATAAAACATCCCCATAAACAGACTGAGAAAATCAGGGTAACAAGCATCTGTTGCTGCATTGTTTTCTTAATGGGGTAATAAAATAATAACACATTTTTATAACTTTTCACAACAATATAAAGTATTAAAATTTAAACTGATATTGAAAAATGTTCTCATGGTCCACTTTATTTTATTTTTCCACTATGTAAATTTACAGTACTTACTAGATTAATATTAATATATCTTAATTATGTTGACACAATGGAAATTTGCCAAAGACATTCAAAGAATGGAAATAACTAGTTATTTCCACTACTCTAATTAAAGTGGTGTATTTAGACCATTTTATTCACATTCTAAGAGTAATATGAATATTTATAAATGTATAGAGATATCACATATAGAAATAATGACCCAAATTTTCTGAAGGTTTGTAAAAAGGGTTATTCCATTGGCTTTTAAAATTAACACTGATTTTTTTTCCGATCTACCTGTTCGAATAACAAACTATCAGAATTTAATTTCTAAAACCAAATGCCACAACTACATAACCAATAGCTTCTTCCCAAAAATTTGTGTTACATAGTTTTGATATTTTTTTAGGAAAAAAAAAATCAGACTACCTTCTGTAACATAAAGCTAATGAAAAGGCACTGAAAACTGTAACTCTGAAGTGAAATTGTTATATTTAAAAAGGCATATTATTACAAAATTTCCATATTATTTCCTCCAAATAATTTGGAAAATTTGGGCCTGAACATCAGGAATTCAAATTGGGTAAGCTGCTGACTTGCATTCAAAGTGGACTTTCACAATTATAGTTTTTCAAATACGTAAATATGATTCACAGCTCTTAGGAACAGCAAGGACCATCTAATCTGAGTTTGCTGCATAACACAGACCACACAATTTTCTTGAATCAGCTCACCAGATCCAGCAGCTGTGGTTGAACTTGAATGTAGCTTTTCAAAAACATCTCATCGTGATTTTAAAATTTCCAGTCATAGACAATCAATCGCTACCATTGGTTCTCTCAGCACTTAGTTATGTTGTTAAAAATATATATATGTCTTATTTCTAGTTTGAATGCCAGCTTAGATGTCAAACTGCATGGGAAGAGAAGGACTCCTGTCACCCAACTTAAAGCTCTGCAATCTATACCTACACACACCATTCTGTTAAGAGAAAAAGGCACTGAACCCAGGACAACAGCATGGTTCATTTGACCCCTCTTAAACATCTACCTTAGGAAGAGATAAGTTACAGGCTAAAAGTGCTCATTGATCTTGATTGGCTATAAAGGAAATCTAATCATTGTGCCCAGATACAGATGTTTGTACCTATCCAGAGGATTTTCCACCCTGAATATCTTTTAATGTTGAATTCTAGGACTGAAAAACCCTAAACAATGAGATTTTCCTCTAGTGGGTCCTTAAAAACTAACTACACATCACTTTCTTCAGTTTGATGAACTCCACAGATAAAGCACTCTGTGTATCTCCATGTTGGGATTCTCTAGTCTTTAATAATTTCTCCTAGATCTTTGAGTGCTCTGCAAGTGTTGATGGATTTATGAAAATACAACCCCCAAACTGGAAAGATACTTTAGCCTTGCTTTCTGCAGTATAGCAGAAAACTCTTCTATTTCCTATTCCCCTGCCAGTCTGCTCAAGGACTGCATCAGCTCTTTCGGCTACAATGCTATACTGGCCCCATTCTATTCATCTGATTTCTCCAGACTCCAGGACACTCTCAAATTCACTAATTTGCAAGATACAGCCCAAGAACTTGTAAACATCACCCATTTTCTTAATTCACAGATGAAATACTTAATATCTGGCTCTTCTGGAATGAAAATAGGAATGAATACAGTTTGCTTACACTTAATTTATCAAATGGTAACCCAGTAACTCTGTCACTGACTTGTCCTCTTCATTACTCTACAATGCCCAATGAATTTGTTTTCCAAAAATATCTGACAAGCAAATGAGACCCTAAATGAACTACACTTGGAGAACTGGAAAGCTTGAGTTTGCAATGTAAATTTTCCAAACCTGCAACACTCACTATGAATGCAGCACTCCAGCCACACCACCTGTATCTATATTATAAAATACAGCAGCACTGGGGACTTCTCAGACTGAGCAGCAAAGCCTTATTGACTTTATGTTGCACTGCATTTGATTCCAGATTTCTTCTGCACTCTGACAAGGTGTCCAGAGGTCCTAAGACACAATATATTTCTGTGTGCCTGCTTCAGTTCAAAGTATCTATAAAGATGCTGGAGCTACCCTACCAGAATCATGAAATAGCATGTGTTGAATTCAGCTGATAAGTGGCTTGAAAAGATATGATGGTGTTTGCATGTGCAAGACTTCCTGGCATAGTGTTGAAGATAAGGATATCCAAAACTGGATAGCCTGTGTTTCCCCCCGGGTAAAAGTTTCTCTGACTTGATATTACAATATCAGTCCCTAGTTATAATGATGAAAGTCAGAAGTTCCCAATATCTATTGCTATTCTAGGGGTATATGGCAATAAGTACTAAAGCCAGAAGGTTGCTACTGGCAACAGGTAACTGATAATTTAAAGTGAAATATTACTTTTTTGGAAAAGATATTATTTGCTAGAAACTTTGAACCCACAATGTCTTAAAAACAAAGTTTATGAAGCTGGGAATGAATTCTTTTAATGAAAAAATCCGAAATATAAGGGGTTGCTTCAGTAACCTAAAGGAAATTGTGCTTTGATGAATTGGGAAGTGTGTAATAAATTAGGGGAAGCAAATAATACTATGCATTGTAGCCTGTGCTCACAGCCATGGTAGTAAGAGTTTCTGACCCTGTAATACACCCGATAAAGTTTCTTGGCCGAATAACTCAGGGCTAGTTAGCTTTTTAGGCTCCTCTGAGAGGTCTCCTGTCGAGCTGCCAGCTCAGGCTGAATGTGGATAAACTGGAATTCCTCATCTCCTTACTTTTCCAAATCTTCCATCTCTGTTCATCAAGAACCTCCTGCCCATCATCATCAAGGTGCATAACATGGGTGTCATCTCTGATACTGGATGCTCAATATGTTTACATATGGATTGGAGGCCAGTCATACAAAATATCTAGTCACATTGATAATTTGATAATAAGTAATAAATGATAACTATATTTTGATAATATGAAATGTCTCAAAAATAACATTAATTGATCACATGAATGGCTTTCAACATGTCCTAGAGAGCCGTGATTAATGGCTTTATACCAATTTGTTGAGCCATCCAGTTTCTCTCTTTTGTACCGTTATCTCTTTTTATCATCTAAGTATAACCGTAGTAAACTATGGACAAAGATGGACCCCATCTACCTAGTAAGCTATTAAATCCCCAAATTCCTAAAGTGGCAACAAGCATATACATTTCCTCTGTACCATATGCTTAATTTTTAAAAACCCTTCCATGCACAATGGTGAGATTGTTCAAACCTTCTTGTTAACAGCTGCAGAAAAGCTGCATGCCTTTTCTAAGAAGCACCTAACCTACTCTCGAAATCTACACAATAACTTCTGATGGTAATTTAAGTGTCATATCTAAATGCAATTAGAACCATAGTCTTCCTCATGGCAAATATTAATATTTTTTCTTTTCTTCCTTTATGTAAGAAAAAACCCCCAAAACCCAAACCCTTCACCACTGACAAAATTAACTTAGGGAAATTAATATGTCTCACTTCCAGCCTGTTTGTATTGCAGTAATTCTGCATGGAGACTGCTTGCTTCCAGCAGTTTTACCACCTTCTGCAGTAAAACTAACACATGTAGATCTCTAGAGGGTCTTATTTTTTTTCCTGGTGTCTCAATTCTTTACCATCAAAAATGACAATCCTGTCAGCACATCACCACATTTAAAGACTGATCTGTGCCAATACATGGCCTGAAATGATTATCATTAGTACAACCTCTCCAGGTTGGATACCAGCCTCTTCCCCACCAACCTAACCTGCCACTATTAGCAATCCTATGCAAACACTTACTGTGTGTTTTTTTCCTTATTTTTATTCTTATTCTTCCTTTGTCTTGTTGATTATCATTATCATAATCATCATTATAGCATTATTGGAAATTATATTATGTGAAATTAGAGGCCTATAATTCTTAGGCAGAGCTCAGAATTGAAATTAATATCAAACTGGTAGAAGAGAACAGAATATTTTTTAACCAGTCAAGTATATTCCAGGTTCCATACTCATTCAGCAACTGAAGCCCAAAGGAAATCAAATTTTGACATGTTCTCTTTGGGTTTTGCAGAATAGTTCAGGATCCCTATGAAAGACTGATACATTACATTTTTATCCATGTGCATATTATCTAACCTAAATACTGACAGAGACACAGAAGAGCATCTACCAAGTAAAAATCTCTCCTCATATTCTCTCTCCTGCAACTAAGTGACATGGAGGGAAAGGGTATAACTTCTACCAATAAATAAGTAAAAAACTTAAACACCTAGAAGGAAACTGAATTTTCTAGGGTGACAGAACTAAGGGTAAGAAGCTCTTGAGTTAAAAGCAAGAAAACCATACTGATTGTGAAATTTTGTTACTGTAGAGCAGTAGATATAACAGACACAATTGAAGGCCCTGGTTGGATCATAAACAGTACATAACAGTCACAACAGTCACAAACAGAAGTACAGTAGCACACAGCACCAAAATCATGACTGGTAGGTGCTTATCATTTTTCATTTTCTAGAGTCTGATATGCCTTTGAAGAATTTCCCTTCATTTAATGATTTTTCTCTGATAATGACACAATATCAACTGCATCCTATTTTAGTTTAAATCTTTTAAGTGTCTTCCAAAACTTTCCAGTGAGACAAATATTTCAATGCCAGAAAAAAGGATCCGATCTTAATTTCATCCCATTTTATGCTTATTGCTAGTACTTCTGAAGGACCCTGAACTATCTTCTCTTATTCTGGCACCTATCTTTACAGTACACTGACACATAATTTTCACTTAGTTGAGCAGCATGCATGCTTCTTTTCAGAAACAGAACATGTTAAAAATAAGTGAATCTCAATTTTCAGCCCATATCTTGCTTAAGCTATCCTCTTTCTTCACTAAATATATTTTTAAAATATTCTATCCCTCATCCCAGCAGGAGAAATGCCAGGATCTTGTCTTCTTCATAAAATCTGCTACTACTACCTTTAAGGTCACTATCACTGACAAAAGAACTACTGTAAATTAAATGTCTAAAGAAAACAAGATGCCAGGAAAAATCACTTTAAGTACAAACAAAAAATATTAAAGCTTTTCAGATGGCAAAGACTATTTTCTTTATTCTGTTTACTAATATATGCTTAGATTTACATCCCTGGTGGTGTTCAAGGCCAGGCTGGATTGAGCCTTGGACGACATGGTTTAGTGAGAGGTGTCCCTGCCCATGGCAGGGGGGTTGGAACTAGATGAACTTAAGGTCCTTTCCAACCTTAACTCTTCTATGATTCTATATTTATGAACTATAAATGTGCATTTCTCTGCATCTCTGCTTGTATCTCTGAATATCCTTTCTTCCTACAAGCATCCTCCTCTATCTTTTTCTCCTATGTGCAATAGATTTTAACAAAAGAATGTTGAAATAACAGATAAATCAAAACATACATTACTAATAATACCAAACCCCTCAATTTAGCACATGCTTTTGTCAGCCTGAAGGTCTAGTTTAAAAATTAAGCAGATGATTGCTTTGCTGAACTGAGGTTTACATGACCTTGAACTTAAAGTGAGAAAGCTGGAATAATGCAAAACCTCAAAGAAGGGAAGAAACACAGAACCCCCAAACTGAAATTTATAAAACGTGTTCAGTTGCCTCAAGCCTGGTGTTTTTGTTTGATTCTGCTAGAGAAAAATTTGCAGGCACTACCAAGTGTGCAGCCATGCTCCCTGAAATGGGTCTAGTTTGGAGAGAAGGAGAACTTATATGTTAAAGCGATTTTCTAGCAACTATATAGCAATGTTGCCTTCTGCTGCCTGGAGGCATATCAGAGGGATAAGGGGAGAATGAGTGTCATTGGCAGAGGGAATAGAGAGGACAGAGGGCACAAACCAGACAAAACCAATAACCATTTGTACTACCGCTCACTAAAAAACCTGGGTTTTGCTGTTAGTGGTATCAAAGATTTAAAGGAGAACTGACATCTCACTGTGTAGGGCATGATAAATAAACAGAAACAAACATGAAGTCCCTGTTTAAATTTCAGAAATCTTGTGTCTTCTGTGTGCAATGCCTAGCTCAACAGTCTGAGTATTATTATAGGACTTCATGAACAAGAAAGTAGGCAACTAGAATGGAAAATAACAGTCATAAAAAATATTTCCACTTGGTCTTGGTGTTCCCAGATTATTTGTTTATTTCCAGATTTACCCTGTTATTCTAGAGATTCTTCATTCTTTATTTGCACAGCATGAAGTTAGCGATGACAGAGATGTCCAGAGGTACAGTTTCTATCCAAGCGCAATACAGTAGGACAAGTCTGTCAAGTGCTAGCAGTAGAAATAACATCTAAAACGGAGATCCTGTTCATGAGAAATTAAGTTCCATGCTACTTTCTTCAACCAGAGATTAACTTCAACTCAAACAGCTATATTACATGATCCTAAAGTTCTCATAATGTTTCTTCTAGACAGCTCACATCCGGTGCTACAAAGCTGCGCAGCACTGCTGCAGGCTCACACAGCTGCCACATTTCACATCTGAGCTGGCTCAGTCAGGTCTACAGATGAACCAGTAACTGTGAGCAGTCTTAGTTTATAAAAGTACTTTTAAATCTTTCAAGGAGAAAAATATGAATGAGTGCTCATTTTTGGGGAAATCTGAAAGAATTATACAGAATACAACTACAACAGCTCATCCTGCTTTATATAATGGTAAGAGTACATCATAAGAAAAAAAGTACATCAAAATCTGTCAGACTCACAAAAACATGAAACCTGCATGGAGCTGCACTACTGTTCTGTGCAATGATGAGTAAGAAAAAACTCCACTTTGTTCTTTAGATTCTTCAATGCTCTTAAGATTCTTCATCTGTCAAGTTTTTATTTATTAACTACATTTGTACATGCTACATGGAAGCAATGTCACTACCTTTACAAAAGTTAATGTAAATTATTGAAGATGGGCATGTTTGTGTAATATCTTGGAACACTTAATTACTTTTTTCCCCTCATATGCTGTAGAATTATATCTCTCACCTTATCCTTAGAATACTTATTTATGTATTACATGTTAGATTGCCTTGAGCAAAGTACTGGAAGTCAGATTCTTTTATAGGTTTTTTAAGCCTCTCAGGAGGCATATAAAAACATACACTTCATTTAAAAAGTAATGTATTCTTACCCTCAGATCCTTTTACATTGGTAAAACTGTGTGTAAAATGTCTCTAGTATGTATTTGAATCTGGCCATACAGTTAGAAAAAAATAACTACATCAGGCTGACAAGATTAGGAGTTGTTGCCTTCTTTTATGAGAGCTTCAGTTGGTTGCAAACTTCAGAGCTTACTTGTTATCTTCTCACTAACAGTTAGCATATGTATTTGTTAAACCAATTTTTTTAAATTATTAGATATGAAAAGTAATAAAATCTTACACTGTGAGCTCCTACATTTAGCAAGATGCACAAGTTTTGTTCAGTACTTTCAGTGTAACATGCTTGAACAGGCAATGACACAATGGAGTAGCAGCCCTCCACGCGGTTGTGCAAACTACATCAGCAGAGTCATTTCATGCCAGTATCCCCTACCTCAACAGAACCACATCTATACTGCCTGAAAGCTTCGCACGCTGCTTGCAACAATTCATGTACTGTGTTGTGTAGTAAGACACTGATGTATGTGCAATCCAAGAATTTTAAATGTCCCCACAGGATATCAAATACTATCCAGACCATTTGTAAATACTTTCACAGTGCTCTGCAGAAAATGAGCCAGTTCTTTTCAAATGTACTTAAATGACATTTTTGTCTTATCTAAAAATCTATGTTCCTGTTTAATAAAATCATCTGGGCAACTTACTCTTTCATCAGTGCTGCAAGCTTATGCCTTCATTAATAAATTCTGTTTGAGCGTTAAGATTACCCCCAGTAGAGACAGCTGGGAAACTGCAATATAAAGTCAAGCAGCACATTTAATGACCAACGAACTTCTGGAAACTTAGTCCAAAATGATACATCATTGTGTCAGACACTCTTAAGCAATATGCAGCTTGGTCTCCCTCTTTAGAAACATGAAACCCCCTGAAACCGCTACCACAAATTGTGAACCTTTTAAATTATTGCCAAGCCACCTGCTTTTCTCCAGGAAACTTCATAAAACTCTCCAAATTAGTAATGTCATTAAGTAAAGCTTACAAAACTGTTGCTATTCCATAGGAGTATTAGCTGTTTAGTTTAAGGAAACCAATGGAGATTTTTATCATGGAAAGAACTGTCATATATATTGTGTAATCTATTCCAAATGAAATGCTTAAAAATATTTTTAAATATGCTATTCTCTCACATTTTAATATTTCTGGGGGAAAACCGTATAACCATATTCTCAGGTTATACTCCTATAATGAAGAAGTTCAATTCAGGAAAGGGTATGTGAAAGATTCTCAAACAGTTTATGTGTCTTCAGATGGTATTAAGAGCTATATAAATCAAATGTCTGATTTTGCATTTTTGAATAGCACTAAAAGAAATAGCTGATTTCCCCTGTTCATTCTCTTTTTTGAATGGTTCTACACAGAGTGGGTAAGGATGGATTATATGAATGCCTTCTGTCGAGGAGTCAGCCAAAACTGTACCATCTCATCTTGGAGTAATTTATCCAATAAAATGATTTAGAGGACAGTTCAGTGGCACCATTTTTGGAAGGCAAAAGCAGAAGGGAAGGAATATAAATCAAAGGTGACTGGCAGGTAAAGGATATATGCAGCAATCAGCCAAACCATGTGCACACTGGCACAAATTCAACAAGATCATTTATAAAAATTTTAAGCCAGGAGTACACAAAAGGGGGTCTGGTGCTAACTAAATCCACAGATAGATTACACGCCACTGAAATAAACACTTCCAGATGCTGGCACACAAAAACCTTTTACAGAAAGAAATGTTTTCTTTCATAAATCTGAAAGGAGGAACCTTGGGTTGGGGGTTGGGAGAGAAAGGAACAAGATTTCCAAACTAGGATTTGACTTCCTATTGGGTTTACAGAATAATAACTCATATTTTTTAAATGCACAGTGTTAACATCATAGAATAACAACTACACAAAATAGCTTGAAGTATAGACAAAGACGTCATAAATATATAGCTGTTTCATGAAATGTTTTTTCTTGCTTTCAGAATAAGAAGAAATAATAAAAATGTCAAATTGACTTTTTCTATATCAGAAACTGAATGTATAACTGAAGGAAAAGTTTTCAAATGCTTTTTGACATAAGTACATACATTTCATTTTTAAAAATCGATTAAAAATGAAATCTTGACTTCTTCAAAATCAGTACCAATTGATTCTGAGTATTAGAAGGGGTAGTATATAATACATAGGCCCCTAAGTATCAGAGAATTTTTTATTTGGTTTCTATGTACCTAATTTCTTTCGGAAACAGCATTCAAGATTTTTTATCGTTCAAGTGCTTTAGAAAAATTTAGATGTAATGTATCCACATCATGTTTATTGAAGCAATTACTGAAGATTGTACTCCCGAACTTCTTCTCACTACCATTTAGGTTGGAAATATGCAGTAAGACATTTCTTTCAGTTTAGGAGACTAAGTCGCAGAACAAATATGAAGCTGAATTTTTCTTGGTTTAATGCACCTAAACCAAACTTGCTTTTCAAAATGTTCTCTTTATCTCCACAAATACCATACTGCTACACCCCCTCATATTTTCAAAATTTCCCTTTCTTTCCATACCCAGGATCCACTGATTTCGTTTCTCTTACAAGCTCAGCTTTGCCAGGGCTTCATTCCACAATTTCTGTTTTGTAGCAGAAATCAGTTAATATCTTTACTAAATTGAAATTACTGGAAATCAGTGATGAACTTCAGTATTTTTTCACTACAGAAATGGATTTAAGCATTTGCACAAAAGCTGAGCCCAATCAGGATTGTAGAATCATAGAATAGTTAGGGTTGGAAAGGACCTTAAGATCATCCAGTTCCAACCCCCCTGCCATGGGCAGGGACACCTCATACTAAACCAATGACTATTTTTAAAACATCAGAAGAGAAAGGTCTTGACTAAATATATGATTGCAAAACTATTTTTACAGGTACATGTAACTTATTGAAACCTACATGGAATACTTGCATTTATTATTGGAGAACCTGAAAGAGTATAGGCAGGGCTGTATAAGGCTCAAGTAATGTCCCTGCCAAACAGCATTCTCTGACGTCACATGCTCTTGGTGAAGGGAATGTCACCAGCAGTATCACAAAAATGGTTTTGTAAATATTCCTTATTTCATGATGCTTAGGCAATTTTATGGGACTGAAATGTTTAACAAGAGAAGGTTTAGACTGGCCTGTCTTTTCATGCTGAAGTTACTTGGAGCCTGAAGAAGCATTCTCCCCAACAAGTAAATACCCAAACAAAAGCTGGTTATACCCTCTGTTCATTCAGTATGCTCCATTTACACACACATACACTTCTGGATAATGGCCACTGTCATCCGCAAGCCTGTGCAGGATTAAAATTTACATTTATAAACACAGTTTCTCTTTAGCTAAACATCTAAACCACTTCATTTCAGAACTGACATAAACTAGAGGGGACAAAGAATCTGCTTTGGAAACTTTTTCTTTTTGCCTGTGGTCTTCCACTGTTGTAGCTGACCACTTTGATTTTAATTTCAAAGTAGAGGAAGCTAGCTGTACGTTTTATTAGTGCTAGGTGACAAGCTCTACTTACAAACTGCTCATGTACAACTTACAACTGTTCATACCAAGATTTCAGGTAATCAATACATATTGATCACAGGATAAATATGTTAAAATAATTTTTTAATTGTTACTCCAACTGTTAGGAATCCAAACCAAATACCTTCAGATAATTTCTCCATAGACCTTATGCTTGTATTCCTGGTAAGAAATATTTTTATTTACTTCCTGGTAAGGAAATAAAATTTATTTCCTGGTAAGAAATATTTTTGAAAACACGTTGGCATAATAAATATTATTATTTAGAATGCTATTCAGATGACAGTTAGGATCATACCTACATGCCCAGTCAAGACTGCAGATTATTTTCACCATGCAATGTATAAAGATGAGCTTTTTAGATTAATCTGAATCTAACATTATTGTACTTCTACATTTTTGGACAGTCTGTAGAAAGACTGAGCTTGTTCTAATTTGGTTTGCCATTTTCAAGGCCAGGTTGGATGAAGCTTTGGACATTCTGGTCTAGTGGAAGGTGGCGCTGCAAGTGGCAGGGAGGTTGGAACTAGATGAACTTTAAGGTCCCTTACAACACAAAACATTCTATGATTCCATGATTTTTATCCCATTTAAATTCTGAATCTTACTGAAATCAGTTATGCTGCCATGTTATAAAGGAAGTAAGAGTGCAGAATCAAAGTTTTATGAAGAAGAATGTACCCAGGCTTACGCTACAAGATATGGCAATTTGCTCTTTCTCAAAATGACTTTCCACTGACTTCCCATTGAACTCCAACACATTCTGTACATGCAAGAGAAGTAATCCGCTTACTCTCTATTCTAGGTCACACTTGAATGAGTCTAATACATCATTTATCTGAATAAACCATGAAATGAGCCAATCATGTAATTGGTTATAGTGTCCATCTAAAGGGTTGTAATCCTAGCACCATTGTATTTAAGATCTTGGGACAGACTGAGATGGTGTTTAACAATATAACACTCAGGACTATTCCACTCCTTAATTATCTAAATTATCTGTCTAAAAGAGAACATGTGTAGAAGAGTACAATTACAAATAGATGCTATACAAAAACATTAGGATAATCATATATACTAATTTTATATCTAAATATAAATTCAACTTTAAATATAATAAATCTGTAATTTTTTAAAGACAAATTTCCTATTTTCCTTGACCAAGGAAGAAAGATTTAGCCTGCAATTAATTAATACACATAAAATGTCTCATTTCCTTAGCTTAAATGCACAGAGTACAGAGAAATAGATCCAGGTACAGCACATGGATGAAAAGAGAAATATTTCCCGTTCCTGTCTTGTAAAATTATATGGTGCTGTTTTTCAAATCAATGATTTATTTCTCTGCCCCTTGAAAGTCTGGACCAGGCAATACTGAATGCCACCCCATACTGTTAATAGAGAATATATATAGATAAAGTATATGTCTAGACTACCTTAGACATGAGCAGGAGGAGAATCTAGAGCACACTTGCTGCTTTCCGTTATGGCTGGCACTTGGATACAAACCTAAATGCACTAATTATGTTAGTCATTTTGACACAGTTATCAAGGTCAAAATAAATGCAAACAGATCATTTTCACTAGTTTAATGTTAGTTCTCATTTATCATATGATTATAAAACTTTCAAAGTTCTCTTTTGGTCCAAACCAACATCCATCAAATGCTGCTAAAGCATAAATCACATGGCTTAACTCTTCTTCCAGAACTGCCTTATTATGAACACTTATCACAAAATCAGATGGAAGAGAGGGACAATCATGATGAAACAGAAGAAAAAAGGAAAGACATCAGAAAATATCACTGTTCTTGTGTTACAAATACATATTAACCATCTTAAGAAAGCAGTCCCAAAAGAATACATTTTCGCTGTTGTTTTTTAAAAATAAAATATTCTCCTATATTATCTTCTGAAACAGAAATAAAATCTAAATTCTATGTATGTGACTGAGTTATTCACTAGCAAAAGATAAAGCTTGTAATTACACTCAGGTTTTTTACTTTAGAAGTAACACTAAGATTTTGAAGTATTCTACAAAATAGAAGTTCTTCACTTGATCTCCTTCAGAAATCTTTGTATTTTGGAAAAAAAGTATGTATACATCTGGTAATTAAAATTGATGAGATTCATCTCAGCTCCACCAAGGTTGAACCAGTCAAAACCAGCAAGATTCAGTGAAATCCCAACTAAAAAATGAATCACATCAGTACAATTTGACAATAGCAGGATTCTAGCGGAATGCAGGTCAACCCAGGTCAACTTTTCCACAAAGCTGAAAGAATTAAGCTGGCAGTAGTCCTATCAGGATAAAGGTAGTAAGACACTGGCACAGGTTGCCCAGAGAAGCTGTGGCTGCCCCATCCCTGGCAGTGTTCAAGGTCAGGTTGGATGGGGCTTGGAGCAATGTACTCTAGTGGAAGGTGTCCCTGTTTCTGTAAAAAAAAACCATTTTCTGTAAAAAACATCTACCTAATCTGAAGGATGTTGGAGAAAGAATCTTCATCAGGGACTGTAGCAATAGGACAAGGGGTAACGAGTTCAAACTAAATCAGGGGAAGTTCAAGTTGGATATAAGGAAGAAGTTCTTTACTATGAGAGCGGTGGGGTACTGGAACAGGTTGCTGAAAGAAGTGATAAATGTTCTATCCCTGGCAGTGTTCAAGTCCAGTTGGACAAAGCCTTGAGTGACACGGTTTACTGTGAGGTGTCCCAGCCTATGGAAGGCAAGTTGGACTGAGATGATCTTAAGGTCCTTTCCAACTATAACAATACGATGACCCTAAGAAAACTAATTTATTTACCTAACAGTCTTGAAATATTTATCTATTAACTTAGAACAATTTACATTAAGTCTCAGATAGTAACTAACTGGTTCTCGGCTAAACAACCACTGGCTAACTATGACTGCATGTAAGAAACACACCTCAATTCCTCTGGGAAAGCTATTCAGACAAGGAAGCAAAGCATACCAGGACACTAACATAGGAAGTGTAATCTTAGATTCATACCCAGTTAAACACTGGATGCTGAGTACAAAATGAATCTTGGTATATTCAGGAACAGCAACTTCCTGAAGTATTGAGATACCATTACAATTCCCAGTCAAGTGAATTCTTAGCAATAATTGGTTATTATTTTGCTTGAATGGACACAAGTCCATGGGACCTGATGAAATCCATCAGTGGGTCCTAAAGGAGCTGGTGAATGAAGTTGCAAAGCCACTGGCCATCATATTTGAAAAATCATGGCAGTCAGTTGAAGTTCCTGATGACTGGAAAAAGGGAAATATAACCCCCATTTTCAAGAAGCGGAAAATGGATGACCTGGGGAATTACAGACCAGTCAGTCTCACCTCTGTGCCTGGCAAAATCTGGGAGCAGATTCTCTTGGAAGGCATGCTAAGGCACATGAAAAACAACAAGGTGCTTGGTGACAGCCAGCATGGCTTCAGTAAAGGAAAATCCTGCCTGACCAATTTGGTGGCCTTCTATGACGGGGCTACAAAAGTGATGGACAGGGGTGGAGCAGCTGACTTCATCTACCTGGACTTGTGCAAAGCGTTCGACACTGTCCCACATGACATCCTTGTCTCTAAATTGGAGTGTCATCAATTTGATAGGAGGACCACTCGGTGGATAAAGAACTGGCTGGATGGTCGCACTCAAAGAGTTGTGGTCAACGGTTCAATGTCTGGCTGGAGACCAGTAATGAGTGTTGTCCCTCAGGGATCAGTGTTGGGACCGGTCTTGTTTAATATCTTTGTCACTGACACGGACAATGGAATTGAGTGTGCCCTCAGCAAGTTTGCCGATGACACCAAGCTGTGTGGTTCAGTCGATATGCTAGAGGGAAGGAATGCTATTCAGAGGGACCTTGACACACTTGTGAGGTGGGCTGATGCCAGCCTCATGAAGTTTAACCATGCCAAATGCAAGGTCCTACACCTGGGTCAGAGCAATCCCAGGCACAGCTACAGGTTAGGCAAAAAGGAAATTCATGGTAGTCCTGAGGAGAAGGACTTGGGGGTGTTAGTCACTGAGAAAATGAACATGAGCCAGCAGTGTGCACTCACAGCCCAAAAAGCCAACCGTATCCTGGGCTGCATCAAAAGGAGTGTGACCAGCAGGTCAAAGCAGGTAATCCTGTCCCTCTACTCTACTCTTGTGAGACCTCACTTGGAGTACTGTGTGCAGTTCTGGTGTCCTCAACATAAAAAGGACATGGAAGTGTTAGAACAAGTCCAGAGGAGGGCCACGAGGATGATCAGGGGACTGGAGCACCTCCCATATGAAGACAGGCTGAGAAAGTTGGGGCTGTTCAGCCTGGAGAAGAGAAAACTGCGTGGAGACCTCATAGCAGCCTTCCAGTATCTGAAGGGGGCCTACAGGGATGCTGGGGAGGGACTCTTCATTAGGGACTGTAGTGATAGGACAAGGGGTAATGGGTTGAAACTTAAACAGCAGGGGTTTAGACTGGATATAAGGAAGAAATTCTTTACTGTAAGGGCGGTGAGACACTGGAATGGGTTGCCCAGGGAGGTTGTGAATGCTCCATCCATGGTGGTGTTCAAGGCCAGGTTGGATGAAGCCTTGGGTGATATGGTTTAGTGTGAGGTGTCCCTGCCCATGGCAGGGGGGTTGTAACTAGATGATCTTGAGGTTCTTTCCAATCCTAACTATTCTATGATTCTATGATTGGCTAAACTGCCATGAAAGCCCTGTTTCTCTCCCCGTGGGACCCTTCAAAACTGAGAGAAGATAGGCAGATGGGATAAAAACAAAATATATACCAATCCATTACAGAAAATTAAGCTCTCCTACCTCAAGAGCTAAGTTCCATTCATAATCACACAGGGCATGACTTCAATGACACAGTTCCCTATACAGACATATAAGCACACCTTGGAGTCTTCATGCAGTAACAGTGACCACACTGTCTTAATCTCGTAAAAATGTAGATGGAGCAATGAGTAACCTCTTGTAATCTACATTATAAATGACTTGCACAACTGGTGCATGTGTCTAAACAAATACGGCAGGCCTAAACACATACTCTGTAACATCTCACAAAATGCTTTTCCTGAACTTTTGTATTAAAAGAGGAATAGTATCAGAGGTCTAAAACATCTGTACAACCTAGAAGATGACCCAAGATTGTTTGCCTCCTTCTTGGGTTGTTTAGAGGGAACAAGAACTGTTCATCTCATCAACCTTGTTGACAGCAGGTAATGTAAAAAAAAAATAAGTTATTCAGTTAGTTGTTGTGTTTGGGAAGTCTGCAAGATTTCAGGGCACAAAAAGCCCCAACCCAAACCAGAGTATTTTATTATATCTTGTGGTTGCAGAGAAATTTCAAACTTTGGTTAATACTTATCCAAATAACTTTTACTGAGATCAGGGAAGGAAGACTTACCTTTCTGTAACTGTTTATGCAAGCCCTTGACTTCTTTATAATAAAATTAAATACATTCTCTGGTTTCAGAAGGTATTGCCATGCTCTTGGCTACACCTCTCAGCAAGCTTCTGCTAAAGACACCTGCATTTTGGACTAGAAATGATATCATACCCTTTACATGATATTAATCTAGCATTTGTGAGTGGAAAAAGAGAGAGGTAAAATTATGTAAAGATAATTAATTCCAAATACATATCAACTACCACTAATAAACCAAATAATTAGTGCCCTATATAAAAGGTTTGAACGGTTTTGACACTGGAAATTCTGACACTAGGAATATTGTATCTTCACATATTCTTATTTTTGCCTGTTTCTCAGTTCTGACATCAGTTACCACTATTTCTTTGATATTTATGGTCCTCACGTACTACTGCAAAAATTTTATGTAGACAAATTTCCTCAAATTGAGAGTAATTTTGTTTTCATAAAAATCCCTCAAAAAATTGACAATTTCTCCTTGAGTTTTAGGAGCTCAGATCTAGTTTGGTGGGCATTGTTTGTTTTTTTCCCTATAAGGACTTCTTTCCTGATGTAGATATTCTGAGGTAAGCAACTATATGAGCCACATACAACATCAGATCAGAAGAAAATTACCCCAGTTTATGATACTGGAGACAGGCTGCTTTCCCATTTTTATCAGCTGAGAAAATTAAATAAAGAATTTGTTTGGCTGCTCTGAACAATGGATTTGCAATTTGCATAGAAAAAATGATGGCAAAACCTCATAACCCATCAGTGTTTTACCACAAGTTCAGTTCTATTACAATTTAGTGGAGGTTCAAAGTTGTGTAAAGAAACCATTCTCTTCTTCCTCCAACCATAAATGTGTCACTTGAGAGCTCAACTTCCAATAGGAGCAGTATCTGACACACAACTAATTTTAGAATATAAAGTGCTCCTCACCATACTGGAATACATATAATTTAAAATAACTGTAAACCTAAACGTTGCAAAAACAGAAAATTCAAGCGCTAACAAAAAAGCATAATTTGTAATTGAAAGAAAATAATATTTAAAAGAAAACAAAAACTTTTTTGCCTTTCCAAAAAGAGACAGAAATTACTAAGTTTTATTTCCCAAGAGAATTATGCCACTTTTATAAAGAAAATTACAGTTACCACAAATTGCACTCAACAATTCCAAAGCTTCTTCATTTGACCACTTGAAAATCAAAGTTCTTTAAGATTATAAATATAACTTTTTATAACTCTGTTATTACGTACTGTGAATGGGGAAAGGGGGCCAATCTTGTGGCCATAGCGTCGAATGGCCTCTCTGATGTGGCTGGGCTGGATGGCATCACTTTGAGCCTCTATACCACAGGCTGCAGTGCTCTGCAACAGAAAAACACATAAATTGTTACTAAATCAAAAACACACAACAGACCTACAGTGCATAAAGTATGAAAATAAACCCTTATAAAATAGACCAATTCTTTTTTCCTGAGGATACACATCATTGCTGCCACACACTAGAGAAAAAAAGCTATTAACAAATCAAAAAGGACTTTTACATGAACTTTGCTTAAGAGACCCAAAGAACACCGTATTTGTCCTCTTAAATCTTTCACCTACTGCTGCTCTAGGTTGCAATTGAAAAGAGCAGAAAATGTTCAAACAAAAATGAAAGGGTCAATTAAGTCATACTGCAATAACCACAGAAACTATTTTTAAAACATTTCAGACTCTCATTATGATGTCAAGGGGTGGGGAAAATATTGAACAAATACCCGAAGTGGAAAGCAATTTGACACCAAAATCATCATTGAGTAATATCAGATTGAAATTTGAAGCTGAAACATAGATGTGATACAATGGTATAAGTGGGATGAAAAAATATTCTAATTACCTCAAACTGGAATGTTTTAAAATTTGAAATTACTTTTTAGATTAAGGATACTAAATAGGAAAAATAATAATTCATTGTTACTGTCCATTGATTTTACAAAACATCCCCAGGATTTCAAAAGAAAAAGTTACTCTTGTCTCCTTGCTGGTCAAACTGAAATGTTGGGTTAGGCTCCATAGAGATATGGTTGCTTGCCCAAATTCAGATGACTTATCAGAATGATGGCTGCTTGGTAATAAATTCATGAAAATTATATTAGTGAATGCATTAAGAATGACAAAACCTTAAACTATACATTGAAGTTTAATGTATACACATACAGGGTCCCCTCATACATTTACACTACATGCTAATGCTTTCCAACTTGGGATATTTTTAGACTCAACTTTTTATTTTCAAGAGTGCTGAGTCCACTGGAGCCTGTGTGTGTACACACAGAATTATTCATAATATGATGGCAGATTCTTGCCTTGCTGATTGACATAAAGGGAATATGAAACTCAAATATTTTCTTGCTGGACTGGGTCTTCATGGATTAAGAATAACATTCTTCACCAACTCGTTTGTCTGAATGCTTCAGTTATATCTAGTATGTACACAACCAAATTGGAGAAGTCATGGGAATATTTCATTAAAACTGTGCACTTTTTAAAATATAACTATTTTAAAAGGCATTAAGTAAGACACTATGAACTTAAAATAAACTCACAACACTAGTGAAATTTAATGTAGCAAAAACTACATCTCCAGCTAAACTGTTGTTCCTAGGAATTATAATGGAAATCAGCCACAAACCAAAACATAACCAAAGATAGAAAAGGAAGAGAAAAAAGCAAAAGTCTTCAGAGTGGTTTTTAGGATTCACTAAAGGCTTTCTAAATGGATTAAAATAAGAGCAGAGAGAAAGCTGAACATATGAGGAGTATCTACAGCACTGATGACATCAGAAGGGGAAAATATGTATTTTTCTATTTGTCATTGTAAAAATCACTGGTTCAACTCCGTGAAAAATGACTATTTGTTTTAGGAGAATAATAACACACATGAGAAAATCACAAGTCACTCTACTGCTTTGCAGCAAAGTGCGTACTGCCACGACACATTATTCAGAGCAGCCCAGCATAGGACTTGGGGGTGTTGATCGATGAGAAACTTAACATGAGACGGCTTCAGTGTTTTGCAGCCCAGAAATCGACAGTATCCTGGGCAGCATCAAAAGAAGGAAGTTCAAAGGAGATGATCCTGCCCCTCTACTCTGCTCTCGTGAAACTTAACTTAGAGGACTGTGTGCAGTTCTGGTGTCTTCCTCAACAAAAGAAGGGCTGGAGCTGCTGGAGCAAGTCCAGAGGAGGGCCACCAGGATGATCAGGGGACTGGAGCACCTCCCATATGAAGACAGGCTGAGAAAGTTGGGGCTGTTCAGCCTGGAGAAAACTGTGTGGAGACCTCATAGCAGCCTTCCAATATCTGAAGAGGGCCTACAAGGATGCCAGAGAGACTCCTCATCAGGGACTGTAGTGATAGGACAAGGGGTAATGGGTTAAAACTTAAACAGGGAAGTTCAGATCAGATATAAGGAAGAAGTTCTTTACTGTAAGAGCTGTGAGGCACTGAAACAGGTTGCCTAAAGTAGTGGTAAATGCTCCATCCCTGGCAGTGTTCAAGGCCAGGTTGGATAGAGCCATGGCCAACATGGTCTGGGGTGAGGTGTCTCTGACCATGGCAGAGGGGTTGGAACAAGATGATCTTAAGGTCCTTTCCAACCCAAACCATTCTATGATTCTATTCTATGATACTTTTGCAAAAAACCACGAAGTGACTAACACAGTTCTTCCTACCCAGGTTATTTAATCAATTCTATTTCCCCTGTGGTTCTAAGGTACATATATCCCTCTCAGATAGACTACCGAGGCTCTACAACAGGAGACAGGAATTATAGTATTTGCATTTCACACTCTGAATATGTGTCATCCATATTTTATGCAAAGCAAACAAATATTTAGATTGAATGAAACCTACTGGCAGAAAAATAAAGCAGGTAAAGCAAAGAAGGCAGTCACCTAAGGCTGCTCATAGCAGGAAAATCACAACAATCTCTTTGCCTGCTTTGCTTATGCTTTGACCCTCAAAACCTACGCTAGCTGCTACTGTGAGAGAAGGGGTGATTATCTGGGGTTGCGTCTACCACTGCAGCTGTAAATGAGCAGCTCATCTCAGAAGCAGAAGTTGCTACCGCAACAAAATTTGTTTTGCCAGCATTATCAAGAAGCTTTAGCCTAGTTCTAATGGAAAAACCACCAAACCACACATCTGGCTTGAGAATAACATTGGCAATCAATATGTGATATAGGTTAAAATTAGTATTTAAAATGAGACATATTACTTGAAGACATGTTAATTTCTTTTTCTATTATTTTTTTCCCAGATTTGTGCACCAAATACCTTTTTTCTTTTCCTTTGTTTGGATTTGGTAGAGTCCTGTCCAATTCCACCATTTCCCAGGGCTCCTGATGGGGCTTTTCCAAGGTATTGCTGTCCTGCTGATGCTGGGGGTGTGGGTGTTGGAGGTGGTGTGTTTTCAGGAGAGTCCAGACTTGTCTTCACACTTGTAGACTGCCCTAAGAGATGTGGCTATAAAAGCAAGATGTCAAACGGTCATTATAAAATCAAATCACAAAAAAAACCAACCAACCAAGCAACCAAACCCAACTTATTGCCTACTTAGATTTACGCTTAGAAGAGATGTAATACAGAATTGCACTTGTTACTGTTGAAAACTTTAATCTCCAAAGCTACAACAGAGAGCACCATCAATACAGAGAAGGAATTTCCACCCAAGAAAAGAGGACTTAGATGTAAATATAAAGATGCTGCTAAGAATTTAATATTTGGAGCTACAATTTAATGTCTTTCCATAACTTCATAGAATCATGGAATGGTTCAGGTTGGAAGGGACCAGGTTGCTCAAAGTCACATCCAACCTGGCCTTGAACACTTCCAAGGTTGTTCATAAACTGCATAACAGAAGTCTTTATCAACACTAGATTCAAGAACAGCTACTTTGAAAGCAACAAACTACCAAATATATGTAAAAATAAAAATTAAAATGCATTAATATGTGAAAAAGCAAGACTTACCTCAGCAGAATTGTGATACTGTATGAAAGTGGCAGATATGGCATGACTAAATGGGTCACCAGCTTTGGGAGCCATGTCCTGCTTAACCAGAAGGGCCAAGTCCACCAACTGGAGGGGCAAGAACAGGTTTGCTGATATAGTACTTACTATAGATGCCACGGTAACAAAGAAGTGAGAGGGAGTTGTGAGTTTAAGCCAATTATTCTTAGTGTTTCTCAGTTGAAAACAAACTTTTCAGAGATATATCACCCTAAGAAACCTTTCTGTTCCACTTTTGTAAATATATGGAGTAATCTATCTACCCAAGAGGGCTTAGCTTGGCACTAAGGTAAAATTTGTTTTCCAGGAAATCCTTCTTTTTAATCCAATTGTGCAATGGGGTTGAATGAGCCTCAGCACACTGCCAAAGGTCACATAGCAAAATATGTGGTTTCAGTTTGGACTTGAATAAAGTTCGTGCTGGACTCCACTCTCCTCTGTAACCATTATAAAACACTTCTATTTGTATATCAGATGGATGAATTCAGTGTAGTATGCATCTGTCACACTATAAATTGAAAGACAGACAGGAATCCAGTTACCTTGGTTAACTGAAGTAGTGACTACATGCTTCTGAAGGGGCTTACAACACAATCACTTGAAGATGAAGTACACCCAAGAGTAACTAATTTTGTTTGCTCAATCACTATACTCTCTTACCTGTGCCACAGTCTCATATGCTAAATATGCCAAAATCTCCATTGCAACTGCATTTGGCTTTATTTCCATACTGCTACAGTCCAACCAGTCACGAAACTTGGATGCTTTCTTTGCTGTCATTTAAAATCATAAGGGGAGAAGAAAAAGTTAACAACAGGAAGGCCAAAAGAATGCATTCTTGTGGGTCACAGAAAATAACATAAATGTGAAACCAGGAGTGTTAATGTGAATTATCAAAATGGAACTAGTAGGGAAGAACATATTTAATACAAAACATTTTGGTGATCCATAAGCAGCATGGAGAAAAATACACTATTAATCAATCATACAGGAGATTTCAGAACAAGGGAGGATCTACCTCAAAAGACTGCAGACAGAAGAAACCTAAAACAATTGCATCACATCTTTGATGAATAAAAAAAAATCACTAGAATAAATCAACACAAATCTGAGTCTGGATAAAATGATACAATAGTGAAGACAAATAAAGAAGGACAGAAGAACTAGGAAGTCCTTGTGTTCACTGTACAGGGACAAGGTGTTGACAAGGCAGCCAATATGATTTGTAGTTGAGTGCTTTTAAAATCTGCCTTAGATATAAGAAATAAGGATAGATGTAGATCTGCAAATAAACAACATTCATATGAGAACTTCATACTGCTAATAGATGAGATAACTAAGGAGGAAGTACAGGGAAAAATATGAGACAAAGAACCATGGCATTTGCTAAGAGAGTTAAAGGAGGAAAAAAAGGATGGTCTTACTTAGGTCAGTGGTAGACAAGCTGATCACAGAAATCTGTAGAGATTTAGACAGAAAGGAGCTAGTAAGTCTTAATGAGGGTTGTTTGTGAAGGCAGGACACCCCAAATAGAGTAGATAAAACGTGGACGAATCATTTGAAACAGCTTTTTCAGATATAGTCTTCAACAAGGACTAAAAAGCTAAAAACTAGTCAGGTACTAAACTGAAAACAGGTGTAAAGAGTGGTTATTTTTGCAGGAGGAAATGGAAGGCTACATCAGATCACTAAAGACAGAAAAAAACCCTAAACAAAAAGGAAAGGAAGAGAAGCATGCAGGTGACAGCAGGATCACAAAATGTTTCCTACAATTTAGATTTGTAATTCTATAGTACTTGATCCTCTGATGGGCCATTTCTTTTGCTTGTCTTTAAAGGTGGACATAAATACAGGGAGCTGCAATTATTAATATATATTGTTAAAACAGGCTTCTTCAAGTTCCTTCCAGGTTTATTCTTTTGTGACACAGTTTTCATGGGTTTATATTACAGCAAAAAGGGTTTATTACTGTAAAACATAGCAATACATTCTTTTTACTAAAATCTAAGAAACTAAGTAAAACCAGTATTTGTACTAGTTTTGAATGTTCTGTATGGCCTTTAGTATGTTCTACCTAGTTGAGTTCATATTATGCAATTGAATTCGTGCATAAGTCTCTCTTGCTAGTATTTTCTAAGCCCTCTAAAGTCTCTTATTCTTTTATCACATTAAATATCAGTGAAAAAGAACTGTATAGAAATGGTCATTTAAAAACACTGTGAAAATACCATTAAGATATTTTTATAGATGACAGTCACCTGGTCTGCAACATTCAATTTTATTTCTCAGATTTAAGATTTCTATTTGTTCTGAACCCAGACGATAATTCTTTAGGTTTTAAAAATTATTTTATCACAAACCTCTCATTTCCCGTAGTCACCCTAATCTGAAGTATCATTTACCTAATGGCTCACAGATGTGTGATGCCAAATTATAACTGAGCTTACAAACCATACTGAGTTAGGAAAAGAAATGCTTACAAAACATGTTTTCCTATGTTTGCTGACATTTGCTGACACAGAACAATATCTCAAATGTGTCACTTATTTGCCATAAATTAGTCACTCTTTCTTTGAGTTCAAAAAGAACAAGATAAGGTCTCTCATTTAAAGACACCATTGTGTTGAAGTCTGTGTTGTAGAATCATGTGCTGTTTTGTCATGATTTTTATTGGCTCCTTCACCTCACTTTCTCTGACATTTGACCCAAAACCTTAGTCATCACTTAACCGCTTCTGTAATGATGTTTTGCTACATGATCAAGCCCATTAATTTACAGCTCATTATAGTTGTGGCCCACAAGTACTTCTAGTAAGTTGGTTTTCAGTGCTAGTAAAGCCCTAATTCTGTCATCATGTTATTAGTGTTGGAATGGCGTATACTGATGAATTTGGCTAATGTTGAGCAAATTCCACAGCAGGAGCTTACAGCTTAAAATAGAAAAGACTCTTTAGTACTAAAGTTCTTTGTGTCTCCGCGGACAGGGAAATAAAAGCAGAACTTGCTGCTCTTCTCTAATTTTAGATGCATTCCGGAAAACCTGCAACCATGAAACTTTGCTAATATGCTGACTATAACACCACTGTGACAGACTTCAGGCAAATATGGTTGTTTTAATCCATTAACTCTTTACCAGGTCGATCTTCACAGTCTTCCCCACCAGCACAGCATTTGAGCATTATAGAAAGCTTGGTAAATATTCAAATAAAACACTCTGCCTGGCAGACTGGAACTATGCTAAATTAACTGTTCCCAGGAGTTTTGCAGACAAAGAATTTAAAGTGCTATGATTTTGGATGAAACAAAAGTGCTTTCAAAAACATGAGGTTCTGCTGTGTTCTCTATTACATGAAATAATAATCAAACATCTTAATACAGGGCAGCCATTATAATACTTACAAAAACTCAATTGCCGACTCTCACAGAATTCTGCATACTGGACCGAGTCCATCATTCGTGTTTGTCTTTCTGCTCTCTGACAAAAGAGTAGAAGTACATCATGTACTTGTTCCAACAAGAACTGCATTCCACAAAAGAAATTACAGCACCAAAGTGCCCCTGCCATAACCTTGAAGTAACCCTCCAAAATTAAACGTGCATTGACCAAGTTAAGATGCAGAAATATAAACCACAGGTTGGTTAGTAGTCTTGTAAGTTAAATTTCTCAGAGGGACATGTCAATTCTTATTTTAAATATCTGCTTGTACACTTCTCACCTATGACAGACAGTGACAAGGGCTGAGATAGGAAACGTGCTGAGCATTTTTGCCCTGACCAAGGTGCGCATTTAAACTGAGGCACATGAGTAGTCTGCCTACAACTGATGAAATTGAAATTGTAGAGTTATTTAATCTACTAGAATATAAAAGAGCTATTGATAAGCATATTTGAAGAGAGGCTACAACCAGCTTTTGGCCTTAGCAGTTTCTCAAATCAGAGAAAAAAATAAAAATCAGTACTTCAAATACAGTTTCTTCCTCTTACTCTCTGTCTTTCAGGTCACTCTTCTATGATAGACGAATCCATCAGTTATGAGATCTTGTTGAGTCAACATGTCCAATTTAGCTGTAAATACTACCTGAGCAGGAACATAACTGGATATTCTTTCTTTCTTTTATTCTTTATCCAGTCAATCATCTCTACTGTACTTTTACTCATCAGGACAGAAACTGCTCTACTTGGGTATTTTTCAGTTCTCCTATACATACTTCTGGCATCTTGACTATATTTCGTGGAGCTGCCATTTCAGATCAGTAAAAATTTTCTGTTAATCTATTCCATCAAGACATTAAGTAAGTCTAGATTGATTTTGCATCCTTTAAAAATAATTTTAATGATATATGCCATAACCTCAACCCTCACCCAACATAAGAGAGATCTGTTTTGTCTCTGTATTAATTCAGCCATACTTCTGAAGACAAAAGGCATCATCAGAATCATCTAATCTGAACTTCTGCATAGCACAGGGCCATTCTCACATAATACATCCTAGAAATGGCAGTCCTAGAATTTCTTGTGGAATTTTAACATACATTATAGAAAGGAATCTAATTTGGCTTTAAATTTTTCACATGTTAAGAGATAACTCCTTCATATAATTTAAAATGCTAACTTTTTATGCAATATGGTTTACATTTCATAATCATTTATGCCTTTGTTTACCAGTGATAAATTAGTAGTTGGCTACTGCCAGGTAATACTGAAATAATTAACTCTAGGTGGGTAACCAAACACACTGAGCTTCTCTATGACAAAATTATCTTGAGATTTTACATGGAAATGTGCAGGCTTGCAGAAATGTTGCTTAATATCCCTCTCCAACAACCCTCTCTTTAGAGGTCTCTAGTCCAACCTCAAGCTTAAAGGAGGACTATTGCCAACACTAGATGAAGTGAGCTATGGCTTTCTCTAGCAAAGTATTGAAAAGCTCCAAGGACAGACATTATATGTCTCCTCTGGGTAGTCTGCTCTACTGTTGAACTGGTCAAAAAGATCTCTAACGTCCTACTTGAAACTACCAACAAGCAACAATTTGTGGTTGTTCTGACCTGTGTCATTATACCAGGTACCACTAAGAAAAATTTAGTTTTATGTTTGTTAATTTATGTTTGGCTTTTTTACACTTCTGGACACCTACAGGAAAAGAAAGGGAGTTAGACTGAATTAGAGGTCATTCAAGAAAAAATAGCTTAAAATGTTCACAACTGGATTTAAGAATGCATTTCACCCAGGGCTTAGTGTCAACCAAAAGAGTGTATCTCAAAAAAGTCAACGTATGAAACGATAAGCATCATACACACCCTGCCCTCCATGTATACACTATGCCATAACTGAACTGTGGTTGAAGTAGCACTGAAGTTGATGGTTTGGTTTGAACACATGCTTGAAGTTTGTTTACTTCAACAGAGCAGGCATAATTTTCACAAGGTAAGAATCACAAGGTAAGATTAAGCTCTTCACGTATCAAAGGCAGGAAGTAGATTAAAGAGAATTATTATCCTCTTCAGAAGCAGACATCTTGCTCAAGACTCTCATAGAAGGAAAGCAAATTGTCTTAAACATTAAGGAAACAAATACAGCTAAACTCCAAACAGTAATTCATTTAATAAATCATTACACCTGGTAAGAACAGAACCATAACTAAGGATACAAAGTGGTATCAGGAGACACTGATGGCACCAGGACTACTTCTGCAGCGAGGCCATACAGCTGAAGAAACCATGCACAAAGAAGGTGAGGTATAGGTGTGTTCACATTAAGGACAGAAATCAACAAGGAAAAAGCCCACCCACAGACACACAAATTTTGCCATAGCTCCCTGAGTTCCCTTATAAAAAATGAAACAAAAAAATACCAATCAAAGGTTTACTAAAAGAAAGGTGTTGCTGAGGGATTTTCACTTCTCCTACAAATTGTCTACAGTAGTTGTCTAAATACAGGACTTAATTTTGTTCTTAATATACTAAAAATATGCACAAACTTACTTTTTTTCTGTATGGATTTTTTTAATGTAGTAAAATTACCAGTGTACCTGAGAAATAAAATTGCTTTTTTTCTCTCTAATTCTCCTCTCTAAAAAAAGTCTTTCTTATAGGTGGGTTCTACAGGGATGGGCTAAATCTTTCTGAGATACAATAGCTTTTAAAATAAACATCTATATTTTCTTCCTAATACAATTTAAAAGAACACCCACATCATGGCATGGAAATGCACAGTTCAAGGTATAAGAATAGCCATTCCATCAGTCCTACCAGTTTTAGAACAGTCTATAAATAACCAGCAAATGCAGGACAAAAAGGTATATTATCTTTACGGAAATACCAAAGCAACAGACAACAGCAGATCATCTTTCCTCTTCGCTTTATAAGATTACAGTCAGTAATAATTTTCTCTCACATCATCTCTGCTTTAGAAAAAATTAATGCTGCCTTGCATCTAGATTTCTAAGGTATATTCTATAAACTGAGAATCAATCAATAACATGGAATAAAAAGGGAGAAGAAAGAGTGAGTACATTACTGTGAACACAGTGCTTCTCCAGGCAAAAGGAGTTGAAACAGCATTCTGTGATGGGAAGTCACAGGAAGTTTGTGAAAATGCCATAAGCTGTAAGCAATGCTTTCTTTCAAGTATTCAAAATACCCACTTGCTTTTCCCTTACAGTCATTTTTGAACTTTTTTTTTTCCATGAGAACAAGAAATCACACAGGATGATTTAACTCAGAAATAAATTTAATTTTATACAAGCGAAATTTTCCAAATTCTATTCTTAGAAGGAACAGCAAATGACTCCAACAGGACTGAAGTCCTCTTTCGTCAGTATAAAAGCAATTGGCTGGGAATCTTTCCTGCATGAAGAAACACTGACACCCCTAATGATATGACTCCTTGAAGTAATCTTAGCTTGAAACCAGATACAATAAATAACGTCAATGACACTGCTCCACTGGTTTATCAAAAGAATTAAAAATGTATTGTTTTTACTCCCTCTATAGTAGTACTAGTCAGTCTAAGAAGTTAAGAAGCTGAGTTATGTGGTGTACAGCAGAGTTAAAATACTTTGAATGCTTTCCTTGGAACACGCTGAAGGCTGCAGTAGATAGGACCTGGCACAGTAAACGTGTGCTTAGTCTTCCAAAAAAATGTGTTGCATTATATCTTTCTTTCAGCAAGAAGAACTAAAAAGGAAGACTAAAAAGGGAAAGGAAAGAAAAGGCAGAGTTGCATGCTGTCACCTACCATCCAAGATGAAAAATAATCTTATTTTGATTCCATTTTAAAGCTTTCACACTTGACATATAAAGCTCTTTGTGTGGGGGGAAGGCAAGAGGCCAAATGTTAACTTGCTTACCAACTCTTCTGTGTTTGAAGGAAATGTGCCGAGTAGCTGCTAAGCTGGAACATTTGAAAAACGTATGCAGCATGGCTGGACACCCCTGTGTTTGGCAACAATATTAATGATGAAGATGTTGGCTTCCCAAACTGCTTGAATATTCATATTGTGGCGTGACTTCTTGATTTCTTTTGCTAAAGACCTCTTCATTGTGCATCTATCACGGTGCCAAAGGAGCTAGGTGGCTACACCAGGGAAAAATCAAAGTTGCCCTGCAATGATTGATATTGCTAAAAGAATATGCTAAATATTTATTATTATTATCATCATTATTTAGACTGGAGAATAACAGGGCACTGCATGCTGTACCAAAAAAAAGCAAAACCCAGAAGTAATTTGAGGAATAAAATACAAGATAGCTCAATATGGAAGAGTTCACAAATATGCTGAAAATATAGTTTTACTCTTCTGGATCTAGAAATCATCTGAGGATTATCACTATCTGAAGATTTTTGATACATAAAAGAAAAAGTATTTACTCTTCTGAGAATCACTTGAATTAGTAAGCAAAGAAAAAAAGGGTTTTAAGAGCAAGCATTTTCAAAGATCAAGCTTACTTAGAATTTTGTACAGAAAATAAAAATGCCACTTGGGGAAAGATCAATAGCTTTTGTAATGTAATACCTGATTTGTCTATAAAGTACAGACATACAGGGAATTTTTATAATTTTTACTGACCCCTTATAGAACATACCATACATTCTGCAGTAACCATTAACCTGAACAAGTCTGCATAGCAAACTTGAGGCCTTTGATGTAGTGCTGGTTTTGAGTGCTCATGTGTTTAGTACAAAGGTCCCAATATTAGAAGAAAACATGAGGTCTTTTCTGGCAGACTAAGGTGATCCCCAGTTTAATCTATTTAACAGTTATAACTAGTAAGAACAGTTTTTCTTTTATCTCTACAGCATTATTAACCTCATTCCCCATTAATATACATAGTTTCAGACCTTAAAAACCTTAAAAATCTTAACTATTACACAGATGTTAAGGATCTACAACTGTAAATGACATGAAAGCAAGCGGTGGATTATGACAAATATTAATTACACCTCTTTTAATTATAATTTTTCATTATGAAAAATTGGTGATTTTCTATCCAGGGCCAAAAGATGGGATCTCACTCGAACAAGTTAGATCTCTGTAGTATCCTAATTAGTCACCTAAAGTCCATTTACAGTAAGAAAGATATTAGGTGCTTTTAGAGAGCAATTTCAAGCTAAACTAGATGTCAAAATAAATCAGATGAATGACATATATGAATTTGTCTAAAGTTCATCAACTGTATACATCAGGGGTACAGACACTTTCTTAAGTCTACATGCCTACAGTACAGACATCCTCAGAAAAGCAAGATGAATTCTACTCTGATCAGTAAAGAACACCATTGAGGGCTAAGCAAATGCCAAGACTAAAGAATGACTCAGTAAATTTTGCTCCTGCTCTGATCTCAAAGCAAAGCAATGCAAATGTATACAAAGGCGGCTCTGTACCCTGTCTGTGTGTTAACTCCATTCATCTTCCCCAAAGTATGAAAAATGTATCCTAACAAAGTATGTGCAGATAAGTAAGGGGAAGGGAACTGGCAACACTACTTAAAATTACGTAGAAATTTTGAGGGAATTATGAAAAAGAAAGCAAATGAAATTGAACAGACAATAATAAAATGAATGGATTAATTCCCAGCAGTCATGATCTCATTGCTTAAGGAATAAATAAAATTCACCTCCTGATAGAGATTCACTGCCCCTGCAATACTTTGCCCTTGAACACATGCAAATTCTACACATACTGTATTTATTTGAACAAGCTCCATATCACGTCCAAATTCTTTGTCTAAATTTATTACTGCTAGTCTGAAAAGTGGAGCTGGAACCTGCAAACAACACATTTCCATTTCACAGAATACCTTTGGTTTTTACAGGAAAATACTTTTTTTATGCTATAAGTACTGCAATTAATTTTGTAAAACTATGTGTTAAATTCATGGCTACCTTCTACGGGTTTTTTTGCTTTTCAAAAAATTTAAAATTATATTGGATAAACTTTGCTACCAAACTTCAAAAGTTATGTGGGATTTATTAATATATTAACACAAGTGACCTTCCCTCACTTTTCTGGTTGAGGATATTGTAACACCTTTCTGCGGTTTCAATCTGGCTGTACATAAAAAAAAAATCATACCAGTTTAATATTAGGATACCTTTAAATCTTCTAGACAGCATTCTTCGGAGCACTTATCCTGACTCTGTATCAATTCATAGATGAGGTTCATATAAACAGCTTAACACTCACAAGTAAAGCTTGCAGTCATCAAAATAGGCATCACTGCATTGTCTAGGAGAAACCAACAGCAAAGCAGCCCCTTTTGCATAATGAGTTTCATGTTTTTTCTTTTATTTGCAGTCAAAATCAGTGTTGTGGTTTAAGCCCAGTCAGCCATGCAGCTCGCTCACTCACTCCCACTCCCTTCCACCCCCCCACTCCTGGAGGGATGTGGAGGAGAATCAAAAGAAGGTAACTCCCAAGGGTTGAGATAAGAACAGTCCAGTAACTAAGGTATAACACAAATCACTGCTGCTACCACCAGTAATAATAATGATAAGGGAAATAACAAGGGAAGAGAATACAACTGCTCATCACCCGCTGACCGATACCCAGCCTGATCCAAGCAGTGATCTAGCCCTTCCAGGTAACTGCCCTCAGTTTATATACTGGGTATGACGTGCTGTGGTATGGAATACCTCTTTGGTCAGTTTGGGTCAGGTATCCTGTCTCTGCTTCCTCCAAGCTTCCCCTCCTCCCTGGCAGAGCATGAGACTCAGAAAGTCCTTGGTCAGAGTAAACATTATGGAGCAACAACTAAAAAACATTGGTGTTATCAGTGCTGTCCTAAGCCAAAAGTCAAAACCACAGAACTGCACCATCTACTAAGAAGGAGAAAAATGACTGCTACTGCTGAACTCAGGACAATCAGCCATCACATTCTATTTAATGATAATACAATAATTATAGAGGCTCACTTATTAGCAAAAGGAAAATATTGTGAGCTATAAGAAATTAGTAAAATATTTCTTTTAGCTTTATGACTACAGATGGGGATAGATGATAAATGAAAGGGCAGACAGGTTAGAAATGTATATTTACTCAACATTTGTATTGGATTCTATACAAATTTCTTGTAGTTATTATATGTCATCTTAAAAAACCCTCAAGTACTTCTCACCCTCATAGTATTTCCCCCACTGTCATTTGCAGATAGCTTGGTTTTGAACCCAGTTCAGGTGTAGACACTTGGTAATTTAGCACTGAATAAGAGGCAACTTAGGAGTTGCCTACTAATAATCTGACTCCCTGAAACTGCAGTCTTTCCTCTCCTCTGAATGGACTGAAGCCTGTTTATGGTCTTGGATGAAGGCTGGTTCAGAGTGGTACAACCACAGCATGTCTTGCACACTTGCACACCAGCCTTCCTGTAGAGGAGGACTGGATGAGAGTCCTGCTCCTACTGAATACAAATGGAATGACATAAGGTTAAGGGGGTGCTTTCAACTCAAAGTTCACCAATCCTATACATAAAACATTTCAGTAAAACTCAATTCCCAAACACATTCTATCTAGTCACCTTCCTACAATATGTTCGGAATTATTCACTTTATAGCTGTGACCTGTTAAGCAATACATCCAATAAAGCAAGTTAAACTGAACAGCAGGTAACTAAAAAAATCTAGGGACAAGCCCTCTCATTCACTGGCTTTACTTAGTAAATGCATGTAAGAGAACAAATCTAATTAAAAAAAAAAAAAAAAGCAAAGCACCATAAAATTCTGTCCTGTTAACAGCCAGGATCAATATCCTTCTAAAATTTCAGAGTTTTGGTAATATTAAATTAGAAATGAAGAAGAGAAAGTCTTCAAAAGCATTGTTCTTACACTCTTTATGTGGAAAAGAAAGGAAAGCAAATTGAACCCAATGCACATACTAGCAAGCAAATCCTCTGATAAAATTCATTACCCTGTAAGGCACATCTCTGCAAATCTTTGTGCATCAGGCCTGCTGACACATACTGAGAAATGGCCTTCTGAATGGCCTTCTGGAGCTTCACAAGAAAAGAAGTATGAGAAGATTTAGGAAAATTTTCACTAGGAGAAACTTGAATAAATTTTAGACCATGTGAGTAATGCTTCTGTTCTCATATTTGTAAATATTAAAATTCTGTCTTTTCCCTTATGCTTAATAAAACAGACTTGTCTTATATTCATCCCCAGTGGATCAGCTAATACATTATCTGCCATTCTTTCAGATACTACAAGTACTACAATGCTATAGGCATATACACACAGGCACACTTGGCAGGTGATTGTCTTTCAATCAGAGTGGAAACAAAAATGTTTATAATTAAAAATGTTTGGGTTTTTTTCTAGTTATGTTATTCCTTGAAAGAATATCTTTTTAAATAGCCCAACTTCCAAAATAATGGCAGAATGTACAAAGAAGAAATCCAAGACACACTTTTTTTTCTGTGTGCACAAGTAATTTGGTATGCATTATAGCAAACCAATTCATAAGTCTGAATTCAGTCTTACAATTTATGGATGAAATCCTGTCCCTATAACATCCCCAGCAAAGCTTTTGTTAACTTCAATAGCTGTAGGATTGCATCCTATGAACAACTCTCCTAACTTAAGGTTGCACCTACTATAGACAGCTATCACCCTCTTGCCAAAGGAAAGCAGAAAAAAGGGTTTTCAAAATGGGACACAAGACTAAAAGAGCCTTTTCTATATATTATCCTGCATGCAGATTAGAAATACAACTAGGACTCCCTTTATAAAGGTATTCTGGAATGAAAACAGGCCAGTATGGCTCAAGGGAGAAGAACTCCAGCTGCTGCTAAGCTGTCTGTGTTCTTTCGTAAAGTCATTACAGCACTGACTCGGGCTAGGACTCACCTCATACAATGCTGGGTGTTTTAGTATAACAAAGTCACCCTTTATAATTAATGGGAAAAGACAGGCACCTCTGTAGGTTGATCATATCTATGAAAGGTGTGGTAAGAGAATGTGTGAGCTCTGGATGTGCCCTTCTCCCTGCAAACACAGGAATGCAGATGACTGACAGAAAGAAATGTCTGGATTCCAGCTGAGAACTTCTTACCCTTTAGCTATACAGAGCAGTTGTTAATGCAAACTGGGAGTTGATTATAAACTGTGAGATGCACCTAGACAAGATTCTGATCTGGTTTTTGAAAGGAAGGCCACTAATTTACATAAACTATTAACGACAAAAATGAGTGAAACAATTTAGCTAAGCCATTTTCCACAACAAATCCAAATCTGCCAACTTTTATTATGAATTTGTGTAAGAAGTGCATTCATGAATGTCTATAAGGAAAGCATTAATTAATTAAAATTAATTAAAATTAAAATGCATGATACCACATGTACGCAGATGTGCTCTCCTTGGCATGTGACTGGAGAATGCAGTTATTTGAGCTTACTTTGTTAAAGTCCACTATAATCAGAGAACAATACAGAGCGATATTCAAAAATGCATTCTTGCTTCCATAACACAAGAAATGTGCATGTAGACATTTCACATTCAACTTGTGGCATTTACACCACTGAGTCTAATTCTGTGGTCAGATTTTTAGTCTTTCGGAAAAGCCTTTCTAATTTGATAATTGTATAACATGAAACTGCAGATAAAAATCAGATCGTGAATAAGTGAGTCATACATTGAGTTAAAAAGGAAATGCTTCCCTCAGAAATCAGTGACCAGTATGAATTACACATAATCTGTATGTGATTTTATACAGAGTACATTTCTCTTTAAGCTTAAAATACTTGATAAGAGATGTCTCTCTCAACTTCACAGGCTGTATTTGGCTGCCTCCTGCCTCTTGAACAACCCAGGGTTCCCAACCAGAAAGAGAACAGGACTTTGATGTTCAAAACTCCTACCTGGGTTCTGCTCCTAATTTGCCATCTGAGCATGACTGAGTGTAAATGAAGGCTGAATCAACCACAATGTAAGGCTTGTTTCACAACTGCTATAAAGTTTATTGGGTTATTTGCACTGATACTGAACCAGTGCAAACGTTGCACTTGGTGATGCCATGATATACTCTAGCCACATATCCCCAGCTTGCACAGGCTTGGGGGAGAAAAAAGCAAAACAAAACTGCACCACATGCCGGGGTATGGAAAGTAGGAAGACCCTAAAAATCACTACCTGAATTAAAAGGCTTTGAACAAAAGATTAGTTGTTTTGTTTGTTATACATGACACTGAAAACAGAATCTGGCCCAGTGTGAATATTTCCTTAGTTAGATGTTAATAACTCTGTGACACTTGCTATTTATTTAACTATGCAAAATTGTATATGCTGCTATTCATTACTGTTTCTTAATTCCTTTAAATATAAGAGAATTTATCTTCATAGTAGCCTTGTGAGCATTATCTCTAGTATATACATGAGAAATAGTATTGTAAAAAGATTATTTTCCCAAAGGCTGCTTAATTGCCAAATGCTTTTTATTCCCCCTCTACTTTCTCTTTTCTCTTTCAAATGTTAGAAAGGAAAACGAAAACATGAAGATTCTGGGATTTAATACAATGATTTAGCTTTGGAATTAAGTTAATTCAAACCATCAGCTGATTTGCCTAATTTGGAACAATCTATTTACTTAGTCCCTTACACTGTGCTCATTGATAAATATACCACAAAAATTATTAAGCATTTACATAAAACCAAAAAAACATATGCTGTCATTAATTCTAAACAATTGCCACCATCCAAAGACACTACAGGAGTTGTTTTAGTAAACATCCCCATTCCTTTCTTTAGAAAATAAAAAGGGAAATTTCAAAAAAAAAATGCATTCTTGACTTGTGTAAAACTGTCACAGTAATACTTAAACCAGTTCCATTTAATTTGCATAAGAAACAGAACTAAAAATTTTAGTTGAAGCTTTACCGATACATCATTTAAAAATAGAAGATACAAAATTTTAATTTCTAAACAAAATCTGCCAGATATTAGTTTGGTTAAGACTGAGACTTT
Source organism: Melopsittacus undulatus (assembly GCF_012275295.1). Taxonomy (NCBI): domain Eukaryota; kingdom Metazoa; phylum Chordata; class Aves; order Psittaciformes; family Psittaculidae; genus Melopsittacus; species Melopsittacus undulatus. The sequence continues at coordinate 18,259,425 of NC_047529.1, forward strand.
GAAGGATGAAAGTCAGTGAAATATGAAAAACTATGCGAGCATATGCTGGCAGCTTTTAACGTCTGAAATGTAAATGTTCTGTATTAGTGAAACTACCTTTTTTTAATAGTAAGCTTTCAATAAATTGAATCTTACATAATATCACCTATTTCACAGCAACACAAAGAACAAAGTTGTTTTGGGGAGCCTTGTGGAGTCATCATTGCTTACCTTTAACAGAAGAAATGGATCCTATATGTCCTGGTCTCTTGCTTTACAGCACTGACTGCCTACCCCCCCAGACTCCCTTACTACTATAGGCCCTTCATGAATGTGTAAAAAACAAGGTATCATTACAATAGTTTTGATGGGAATTTCATTTTTTTAAATGGTGAGATGAGGGGAAGGAGAGCAAAGAGCATCTACTGTATACAGATTCATTACCATAAGCTTTACTGATAGTTTATCCTGCTTCCTAATGAAAGCAAAAAACCCCCGCCATGTCTATTAAAAAGCAATCAGATTTGGTATCCTGGTGACACTTTAAAGAACCCATTATGTGGGAAAACAAAATAAACATTTACCCTGGCAAATGAAAGTGAATTTGGGATTTGACATACTTGGCAGGAAGGTAGAATTATATTCATGTCAAGTATGCAGAAAAACTAATATAATATTTAAATATTTGCTTAAGTAATATAGAATTTAAAACAACACATTAGAAGAAACATTTTTTTTGTGAAATATTTTTAAGTTTTTTAGTATAGGATATGCCATGAAAGTAATATGTTCAGCTGAAATTTTAGACTTCTACAGCCTTTGTTACACATTCCCTTCACTTGTAAAGTGGTAAAGAGTCTTCATCTTTTACTGACAAGTCTTTATTTATATTTCCAAGACAAAGGCAGTTCTTATACTGATGGTTTAAACTGATAATGAGTATGTGCAGCTTTCCAAAGAAACAACCCTCGAGAATCTGAATCTTGTAACTATTGATGTAATGAGCTAATGTTAACACTATCTCAGCTAAATCCTACAGTACTCTTCTATTGGTTGATACTATACACTTATAATTACTTTAAAACTCAAAACAAGACATAGTTCAATGAAGAAAGACCTTTCTATCATTCAGAAAGTATCTGAATGCTGTATGTCAATGACCTCTGAAATTCTCAACTATACTTAATAATGTAGCTCTAATCCATAATTTGAGCTGCATACTGGATACTAGTTTTAGTTCCAAAAGTAAGTATTTGAATGTACTTTCTAAATATGCAGATAATGCTTTTTTTGGGGGGGGGGGGGGGGGGGGTAGATATAAATTCACGTTAATGGCACATACCCACAAAAATTGAATTCACCCGTGTATCAGACTTATAAGTTATTATAAAGTTTGAGGCACAATATTCTGAGTTACTATAAGTGTTTTAAAACACTTATTTTAAGGAAAAAAATTGCTTAATTTTATCTCATTTGGAGAGATAAGCAAAATGAGAAAATATTTTGAAACATTTCTAAACTACCGTAATTAATATCATAACATTTCAAAGCAACACCAGAAGTCTTTATTGTAATTGTGCATTGCAGAAAAGTGTAATTTTAAAATCACTTGAAAATAATTCATTTAAATGTAACTTGATTTGCAAATTTAATTATGAACTATTTAGATGCTTGGATTTTCAGTTCTAAATCAGCACAGCTCATCTGAGTCCCATCATAAGAGAGAAGACACTGTTAATTTCAAATCAGCAATTAAAAGCAATATAAAGAGTATTCAGACTGTAAGACATAAACAAAAAAGGTTACTTTTGGGAATTTGACTTTCAATCGTCTTAATTTGCAGTGCCCAATATACTAATTGTTACGCAGCCTTAATAATGGTGTGTGAATACAGCATTCATTCATCCATCCAGCCTGTTATAGAAATAAATTTAACAAGACACTGTTCCCTGAGCTCACTCTTAAAAATGGTTGCAATGAATACAATATTTTCCAAAGATATTAGCATTGCTCAATTCTAGATGCAAAATTTTCAGTCACTTCGAAAAGAGGAAAATGGAGAACATTTTTAAATATAGAAGGTATTTTGTTTAGTATTATTTTATGTTTATTCTACAGTTGGATAAATGATTCTGAGATGTAGAAAGCTTTGAATTCAAGAGCTTAGCAAGAGATATTCCAGAATCCTACTCCCAGGATGATCTCCAGAAAAAAAAGTCATAGTTGCCGAACAGGAGTTGTAACTCCCGTTCAAAACCAGTTATAAAGATACAGAATACATGCCATACTTCAGGTATTGCTGGGAATGTATAGTTTTGCAAATTTAACCTGAAAATGAAAATGAAATATTAAAACTGTTCACATTTCTAAGGTTTTCTCTAATTCAGCTTAGATTTTCCTGGTGCTTCAGACTGAGATGGAAGGGTTAGGGATTGTCTGGGAGGTAGAAGGGTGGCAGGAGGAATCAAAAGATCTATGAAAAACAAAAGAATCAAAAAATCACAGAGCCCTACTCACAAAATAATGGAAAAGGATACTCAGTTCAAAATCCTATACTGAAGAATTTAACATAATTGGGATGCAAAGAACAATACCTTCAATAACAACATTTTGAAGCACAGCTTTGAAGGTTGAAGTCTATTTACTATTAAAGGTGCTTCCAGTGTAGCAACACTAACAACAGCAGTCTGGCATCAATTAGTTAACAGTACTGTTAGATGCTGCTGTCAATTCTAATGCCATTGTATATACTGCTGAAGAAAATTTACTCTTCATTGGTGGTTGCTCTGTTTCTTCAGGGGTTTCTGATTTTTTTCTGTCATTTTCAGAGTCAGATCTAGCATTTCAGAAAGGCCAATGTCTCTTCAGCATTTTTGTCTCCTTTAAAATCCAACTGAAGGTGACAAGGTTAGCTGACATAGTAAACAGTGATATGACTAACACACTTCTTTAAATACTGGAACTAGAAATCAGGCCTCCAGCCTTGGGGTACATTAAGAGTTAACTCCCATTTTAAAAAGGGTGTTATTAGTAGCTGGAAATCTGCCTGAATTTAGCACATCTGAGGATGCTATTACAATTTTCAGATACAAAATAATTAGCTGATGATATGAGCTGACAGCTAATACATCTACAACAAACATAAAAAAAATTATTTCCAAGCGGATGTAGAGTATGTGTTCCGTTTCTAAGCTGTTTGATATGGTCTGTGTAAGGAGCTAGGACTCAATACCAGATGCTGTATGTTCTACAAGCTTTTTCTGCAGATGTCTGCAGCCTGAGAAAATCAATGGTGCTTTGAATAACACTCCTAGTAAAAGCATCTTCTTGTCAGAGTCACTGTATGATATAGGATATGAATCCCACACAAGTGGATGAACTGATTTTAAATAATACCATCTGACAATGGTAGAAAAAACTCTTAGTAGGTCTGACAAAGTCCTGGAAATGGCTGTTAGCTTTGGGAAATAAAATCCAGTCCTCTGACAGAGATTACTCGTCCCTCTTTTGTTTGATCAAATGGAAAACCAAACTTAATGATTGCTTCCGAAGTTCCAGAGGCAAAGTTTCAGCAGTACTTAACACTGCTACCAAGGAGTCCATATCTTTGCCCCTCACATGTGCTACTCAAAAGAAGAGGCTGGAAAAAATCTTTAAGAGTTATTTGAGAATAAAATATATGCATTTTAATGTATGCTTTATATTACCACTTTATATTGTTTTTTGCCATTGCTTTTAAAGAAATCTCTTTTAGAACACTGAAAGTGCAGTGTATATGATACATATACCAATACATCAAAGAAATTGTAAAAGTCTGGCATTACCTGTATACAGATGTGAAGAGATACATCTGAAGTCATAAATCCACACATTCAACTGAGAAGAATACTCTTCTTTTTTAATCAAACAGAAGTCTGTGGCCCCCACTTGATACAGATCTTACCGAGTTCACATTAATTAATTCACAAATTTATTCTTCATGCAAAATTAGCTTTTCTAGTGATAGCATTATGGTCTTGTCTCCCTTGAAAACTTAGGTCTAGTTGCAGATGTGCTTTGTCAAGCCAAAGCAGCAGCAATAGCTAATCTTTGTCATATCAAAGTTAGCTAAAAGTGAACCCCAGATTACTAAAAACATCAAATTCTGATCTCAAGAGTATCTGTAAGATTAAATTCCATGAGAACTTTATGTAGGTATCGATCTGAAAATGGGAACTATTACTATTATTCCTGAGTATCTAAATTAAAACAACATTTTCTGATTCATTTAATGAAAGTGTATAACTGCCTAGGTATCCTCCATTTTAATCAAAGTACAAAATGGAAGAGACGACATAAAATTTAAACCTTGAGGGTGCCAAAACATACAAATGGAAACATGCTATCTTGTGTAGAGTTAATAAAATACACCAGCTTGTTACCCATGCTATTCTACTAAGAATGTTGTGGGTTCATTTTCTAGTGGATTGGGTAAGGATGCATATCCCATTTTGCAACATGTAGAGCTTAATTATATTACTTTACCATTTCAACAGATACTTAAGATGCTTAAATCCTACTGCTTCTGATTCTGTAGCTGTGACACATGTGTGAAGCTGTCACCGAGTGCAATTTTGCAGCAGCCAGATCATATTCTTATGGAAGAATACAGCAAGCAACATTATAGATAAAATAAACCACAATGACTGAGACAAAATGAAAGACAGAAAACCCTGTTCTTTATATACATAAACCATCTATTCCAGGAAATACCAGCAGTTACAGATTACAGAAAGTGCAGAAGCTGGAAAGTCCAATTATATGCTACCAAGATTTTTAAACAGTTTTTAGAGATTTGAGACGGTTTATCATCTACGTCTTACAAAAGATCTTCTATTTCTACCCTACCTGCCATTTTATTATCTGAAATGGGATACTTCAGTGCAGTCATAGAATGGTAGAATAATTTACACCAGAAAAAGTTTGGAGCATTTCCAGAGATCTGTAGTTTCACACTGTTCAAAAGAGGTCCAGTTAGACCAAGGGGTTCAGAATCTTGACCAGTCAAGTTTGGAATGTTTCCAAAGTCGGGGAATTCCTCAACCTTCCTGACCAACCAGTTTCAATCTTTGATTTCAGCTTTTTTTTTCTCCTATTACTTATCAGCCCAAATACTGTCCTTTACTATGCATATTCAAGCAGGGTCTAGCTGCATCTCCTCCATATCCTGCCATTAGTCAGTTATAGACAGCAAAAAATTTCCCTTTAGCTTCCTCTTTTTCAGGCTGAACAAGCTCTGGTTGCTTTCATCATGTATCATGTGCTCCAGCCCCTACATTTCTTGGTGACCCTCTGCCAGACTCACTTCTGTATGTCAAAGTCCTTCTCACACTTGGAGGCACAAAATTGGACACAGATTCCAGATGCCGTCTGGCAAGTGCCAAATAATGGGGAAGCATTACTTCCCTTGACCTGCTGGTTAACCTCTTGCTAACACAGCCGGTATGTGGTTGGCCCACAAGCTGTACTATTGCATGGGGTTATTTCATCACACATTTTCTTTTGTTGAACTTCATAAGGTTTCCATCAATTCATTTCTCCAGTCTATCAAAAAGGTCCTTCTGAATGGCAGGCTTGCTTTACAAAGATTTGACTGCTCTGGTATCATGACTCATAATCTATTTGCCATGCTATGAATTACTCATTTAGTTAGCTTGTAAGATTCAAGAACCAATATCATATATAAGTTTGCTGCATAAAGAGAAAGAAAGGCTTCAAGAAAATATAGTAAAAGGGGAGGCAACTACCCTGGTTAAGAGACTACCTATGCTCACTTCAATTTCTTGTATGTTAATTGATATGGAAAGCTGATAAAACTAAAATCACATTAACATGCATACTTTGTATTGTCCATTGTACCTGTATTCTTACTATCAGTACTAAAATGATAACTCCTCTAAAAACCTGTCATAGAATATCCTATTTTAGGGATAGACTGTCAGGTTACAAGCGTGGTCATATCAGAATAAGCTTTGAAACCAAAAATGCCAAAGAGGTACTTCTAATATACCTCTTAATTCAATAGGAAGCAATGTATTTACTATTTAATTTATTTTAATGACCATCACCTTTGGCAACAGATCATTTGGCTGTCTTAATGGTATTTGAACTCTACTCCGAATATAGGTAGGAAGTCCTGACCCCTTGCCGGTTTTGCAAATGGGAATGTAAAATCACAGCACTTGTACTTAGCAACTGGATAATATTTAATCAAATCTTATGACATGCTAGCTCTTACTCTGGAACTTACTCAAAGGAAGATGATGATACACAGATAGCAACTGCTGAGTGAATCAAGTAATTCTTGATATATTATTATAGTGTCTGTGACAGAGGTTTAGAAAATCCTACCTGAATTCAATCTAGTACTGCAGGCAATATAGGCCAGAAACTAGCAAAATGACTTGTTTACTTCTGAGGAGAAAAACTGCACTAGTCCTGGCTAATCCTGTGATTAGAAGCAAAAAAACCCAAAACAACCAAACACCTCAAACCAAGAACAAAAGGAGAAAAGCAAAGATCAAATATATGTAAGGAGGGACAGAACATATCTCCACTTATCCCAGGCTCCAACAGCAGCTAGCTGTGAAGGTTTAGGGAATAGTATAATAAATATATGCTTACAACTTATAATTAAGTTTGTAATAATTATTCTCCTGAATAGTCATACAGCACCTAATGAGCTGTGGTTTAAGCACTTGCTTAACCAAATGCAATGTCTTTGTATTCAGTAGCCTCCAACAGATTTTTTCTTTACCCATTAAGTCATGCAGTTCAATAGATCTGAGCTCATTCTAGCTTTATTTAGCTGGAGTGCAGCCTGAAAATTACTTTCAGTACTCCCGTATTTTGTCTGAATGCTACAAATGTGTATGGAAAGGCTATGATGACACATAGCTTGCTCACTCTGCTATCAGAGGGTAAATGCCAATTTGAAAAGAAAAGAATTCTCAGTAATTTTGCAGAAGATATTTGTAGGGCTAAGTTTCCTTCCAGAAGTGAAGTTAAAACACAGTCATTTCAGTGTCAAAAGTACAAAACACAGCAGCCCAGAATCTTCCTCTTCCTCAGAGAAAGCAAACAGTGGCAAAAAAAACTCAAAGAACTAAAAGACAGGAAAGCAAATAACACCTTTTCCTCCAAGGAAACTGCCTTACAGTATAAGCAACATTACTAAAATGCTCTAAGACCAATATGTTACCAGGACTGAAGATCCAAACAAACAGCACACTTTATGTAATCATAGCAATTGAACCCAATGTGAGAAAACCCTAATAATCTTAGGTTTGTAACAGTGTAAAATGTATAACGATGTTGCTGGCATTAACAAGAAATCTTTTCACATGATAGGTTTTTTCCATTCCAACAAGAATGACACAATATTTACAGACTTACAGATAATAATGAAAAGCTGTTTCTGTTTATTTTCTGTTTACTTTTAACCAATTCAACCATTACCCAAGAGAAATAGTGTTTTCCCAGTATCCCAAACATTCCCAAGCAATGCGTAATCAGAGAAACCATTAATACCAGCAGGCTTATTTTTATATGGTTACAAGCGCTTTGATGTCCAGACAGCAAATTTACAGTTGAGGCGCTACTAGTTGTGCTATCTTTGCACTCATCTGGAAACACTGGATTGTTGCAGTGAAATTAATTCCCTCTATATCTGCATTTCTGACTTCCATAAGGTATGTTTTGCAGTATCAGGAAAAAAAACCACATTGCCTAGAGAATAAAGTTTTTATGTTCTTTGACTGATGTTCCATGTATTGTACTTTTTAATCTATGCATCTATGTATATCAAAAGAAGTAGATGGTATACAGGGAGCTGATGTTGACCTTATAGTCTACAGATCATCATACACTGTTCTCATATCATCAAGCTCCCACTGCATATACAGAACTTCAGTCTTCAGAAAGAACCACCCTGGAGACACCAGAAGTACTCTTCTTAGCTTCTGATGGATTATCCTCAAATATGTAAAGCATTAAATAAGCAAGGAATTAGCATTTTCCTCTCTGATCTAAGAAATGAACTTCCCCCTGGATTGTTTCTCTTTCTGTCCTTAAGTTATTGAGATGCTTAAACTTTTTTGGCAGGTATGGTTAAGTGAAGTTCTGACCAACTTGCGGTAGCAATGCACTGAGCTCTCAAAGCAGTTTAAGAAGGTGGGAAAGGGAAATCCTGTGTTTTTTTAATCACTATCCCTGGAATCTGGTGTCCTCAGGCAGGAACTTTCCAACTCCTATTTGAGTTGAGACATTTGAAATCCCTTTTCAAATTCGAGACAATCTCCTCTTATTTGGCCTGGACACAGAGGATGATACTGGTTTACACTTAGGGCTCCAATTGTTTAGTTATACAAATACAAAAATGAATCATAAGACATAAGGTTTCTAATGGTATGGCTTGTCCTGTGTTTTTCCACTGGGATCCCTATTTGAGAACTCTGGATAAAGAATAAGGAACTTTTTTCTATTCCCTTTAATTTTTTCAAAACTTAATGTCTTAAAATTTAAGGCTATTAAGTTGCTGATGTAAATGATATATTAGAAAGCTGCAATTCTTTATGTGGACCAGCACAAAATAAATGAATGACAGATCTGTGAGAGTATTCTTTTAAGACAGCACAAAAATGCACTCCTATTCTCAAGGGAACCTGAGCAACCATACATACTTGTGGGTATATATATATATACACTCCATCCCTTTAGTAGTTCCCCAAAACTCAAGCCTTTTCTATTTCTAATACTTTTAATCTTAGTCTTTCAGCCTCAACGCCCCCCCATATAGCCAGGATAGAAGCAGAATGGTAACTGACAACACAGGGAAATTTTCTACAAGATAAATACATCCAGAGGAGCTGTGTATCTCATTGTAAAGAAGATACAAACATTTGATCAGCTGAATGGCTCTTTAAACTCCATTATTTATAATGTCTGCGTCTCCAGTAATTACAGCAGGAGATGAGACACTTAACTCCCATGCACAAACCCCAAACAAATTTAAATGCTTTCATCTGCAGTTGAATCTTACCCCAAGATGAATTCTTTAATAGGGTATAGCTGTTAAAATCAAAGAAGGGTTAGTGCTTATAAACTGTGATTCTAAAAATTAAGAAATTATTTGATTTGGGAACAATATTGTGAGATCTAAGTTACCACTCAACTAAGTACAAAATATAGATTCTACTGCCAAGAACCTGAAATCAGTGAGAAAGTTAAAAGTAAATATTTCTGAAGAAAAATAAGTTTATAGTAACAATTCTACAGCAAAAAAGATGTGCTCTGAGAAACAATGCCTTGATGCCTAGTATCATAAAACTTCTTAGTTTGTCTTCTAGCATGCAGTTTCTATTAAGTGTATGTTATCTGTACTACAGCACTAAGCTTTCTATATGGGCTTTAAATAAAATTCCAGTTTGTTAGTAATACACCCTTCAGGAACACATACTCCCTAAAGAGTGATGACCTCATTCAGCACTGACACTGGCATAATTTTCACCAGTAAGATGAGCACAGTAGTGCTCAAAGGCCTCAGAACTTCTTCTAAATACTTTTCTGTTTATTTTTTTTTGTCTTTTCCAAATTACTACAATGAATTCGAGTACTTCAACACCCTTTTTCATATCCTCCTTGAACAGAAGAGCTCATAGGGTTTCTTCTGAAGTGCGCCATCACATTTTAGCTGTCTCAGTTATAAGATGCCAGGTCCACTCCCTAGGTCCAAGGGCAGTCAGTATGGAGCAACTTGTGTCCATGTTCCTGATCTCCAAACCTCCCCAAGAGAGTTGCCACATACAAACTGTGTGCTGGAGATAGCTCCTGGCCCAGGCTGACTCCTGGAATTGTTTGGGACAATGCTATCTGGCTCAGGTCTAAGTGTGACCGCTCAAAAGCTGATGGTTATATTCCGTAGAAGGAATCTTCTTGGTCATTGCTAATTTAGTACTGTATGCGAAGTCTATCTTATTTCTATGACTGAAAGAAAGTGGACTACACAGCATGATTACTTGCATGCCAAGGTGTGTTTAGGTTTGTTTAAGTGTATTGTTCAGAAACAAATTAACTGTGTCTGAACAGAGACAGAATTAAACTGGAGTAATTAAACCTTGTGTGAAAAAAAAGGATATATTCCAAATGCACCTACATTTTATTGCACTCTGCTGTATTTTGGACACAGTCCGTTGCATTTCTGTGAGCTTTGTACAGATTTCCCACTAACAGAAGCAAATCACACCCACAATGAACTTCCTAGAACAATAATATATACCTGTAGTTTTTAAATACCTAATGCATCTCATAGGACAAGACACATTAAAGAACCACAAGCTTCTGCCAGTCCCTTTCCATGGGGATGTAAAGTTTTAGCATTTTGCTGGCATCTAGTCTGCTTTCAAGGAATTCTGTTCTTCTAGGGAAGTTATTTTCCCTCCACTGTTTATTCAAACCTGCAAGGTACTATGAAAGCATTATGGCAGTTATTGCAACTGAATTATTGCATGTAACATGTGAGTTCTGGAAATACATCCCTACATTAGCAGTCAGAGTAACAGATGAATGGTATTTCTCTTAATCCTATGGAAACAAAAGTGAACCACCAGAGCATGCATAGCATGATGCACTACGCATTCCTTTGTATGTTAGTTCAAACATCTGATGGGAAGAATTCTTCCTGGTAGGGGTGGTCTTTGAACTACAAACTAAATGAGAAAAAATTGGTATCTACAGAATGAGAGAACAGTCAGCTTTGCAATGACAATGCCTGAGGTTTTAAAATACCTATATTTGATTTTAATAACAAGACAATTTATTCCATCTATAACTGTTCTTATTCTAAGGAATAGTGTTTCACTGATATTTTACTGCTGTCTTAGGAGGCAAAATACTAACTGTTATGAAGTGATGCATAGGTGCCATTCCAGTTTTTATTTTGCTTTGATTTTGCCAGTACAGGTAGTGGGTTTGCCACTATTTATTTCTATTATTGAAGTTTTTGTAATAAGTCATCTAAACACAATGCACCAATACCCTAATCATGTATCATGACAAAGTAATATGAATTTTGTTCTTAATGTCTGCCCTGTGTTTTAAGAGTATTCCACTTTCCTTTTCACATGGCTATTATTACTGTTTTAGAGAAGTCCTTTTGCTTCAAATGAAAATCACAGGATACATCAATAAGTTCTATATTTAATCCTACAAGAATGTAGTTTCTTTTTAATATGACAGCATTAGTGGGTGTTTTTCAGTCCAAAGTGTAGAATTGTTTGTTCTCCTTTAGTAACATTTGAAAGTGGCTTAGAGCTTTGCTTACTCCTCCATGGTACAAATGCAGAATAGACCTCACAGAACAGCAAGCAAACTCATGAATTCTTAGCTCTCATTTTATAAAATGCTTTAAAAGAAAGGAGTATAAACAATATTTGCTTTTTATATCATAACTGAAACCATACTGCTAAACAATCATATCCTGTTTAGCCCATAATGACATCAGAAATATATGTTTATCATCTGCTCTGGACAACTTTGCATGATTTTGGCCCAAGGCAAAGTGGAACTGAAATCATTTACAGTTGTCCAAATCAAGATAACCACACATTTCTGACGTAACTGATACCTAAAAGGAGCACTGCCTTTAGATTGCAATTCGTGATTTAAGCATATTAATTCCTCAAAGAATGCTGTTAAAGTGTCTATTGGATATCTTCCAAAATGTAGCATGGATTAGACAATGTACTGCACAAAGAAAATGTGATACAAGAGGTTAGCGCATCTATTAACAACTCTTCTTTTAGGAATGTAGCACAATTCCTACTATCCTATACTATCCTACTATCCTACTATTCCTTTCCACACACCTAGAAGCGACAAAATCCAAAAGAAAACCAAAAATATGTTAAACATTTTGAATAGGATGTCTCAAGCAATCTTTCATGTTTTGTCATTAGTTTGAAAATCTAGTAAGAAAGCAAGTACATAGCATTGACTTCACACACCTACAGAATTCATTAATCTACTCCAAAATAAGTAGATCTTAAGGTTTTTTTTTAACATGGAAACAGATCAAGTGTTCACAAAATGCAATAAAGAGGAGCAATAGAGAGAGTTACTTTATAAGGTATGTATATACACTTCATGAATTGTAGTCTAGCGAGAAAAGACAAAATGGAGGCAGCTAAAAGATAAATATTTAATTACAGGAACACATTTGTTGACAGACACAGAATCAGATCTGTCCTTGTCTAGGACAGGGAACATCATACTTTTAGCAACTTCTGTAGCATTTCAGACCCCCCAAAAATTGTACCGGAATGACAAAACAGAATGTCCCAAAATGCTGTTGAAACAATTTTCAAATGAGACCAATAATGAAAAAGAAAAAAATGACTGTAAAAAAATGTGTGTGAAATGTTTATAAATAGAATCTTCTTTCTACAGGAAGGAAATACAAATACATGGCAGACAGAAAGATCCATAACCACCCTTTAGTAATCTTCCTTCTCAGCATGTGTGCTTAGATATCAGGAAACATTTGAGGGAATAGGAAAAATATGGAAATAAGATTCCTTTAGACCATCTGGGCAAAAGGAAAAACATGTAACAATGTTATATAATAGGCAGCATGAAAAAGGCATCAAACCAGCATGATGTATGAAATATTTCAGCTTTCTCTGCTGGAGCTGGGTATCAGTAAAATAAAAGAATTACCTCCATCCGCTCTTGCTTGACATCATCAATCTCATCATCCTCAAACATAGCTAAGAGCTCTCCAGTCTGGTCAATGGAGTTGAGGAAGTCTTGAGCAAGCTTCTGCCGTTTGTTGGTGTTACTGCTATTGAATTTGTCTGAACAAAGGTAAGCAAAGATCAACAGACTTGAGTTATTTGGCTTCTCCAAACATCAATCGATGGACATAGGAAGGACAAGTTTCAGAATCAGACACACTATTCAAAAAACACCTGTTCTTACTGTTTTCCTCATATAAGTTGTGCTACCTCAGCAAAGTGATGTCACTATTATACTGCAGTAGCACTGTAGTAAAAAAATCACCTTTGCGCTTTTCTAGTATGACCTAGTGTTTTTTGTAATCTGGAGAAACCTAGTCTACTGCTCACATATAATTATTTCCCACAGTGGACAGAGGTGTAGAAGAAACCATCCTTCTTTGCTTGCACAAAAACCTCACTTTTAGAATAGAATACATAGAGGAAAAGTCTTTTCCTGCAAACATGCAGAAAATCCTCACTACCTACATCCTAAAGAAAAGTGTAACACAAACATTAAGACACAGCTCCACAGGAGATGGACTAATGCTCTACAGTAAAGCCTGGAGAACCCTGGAGAGGTAACTTCTGTTGTTATAAACAGAATAGCAGCTACAGAGACATTAGCGTCACACAACAGAACTAATGGCTTCAACTACCAAAGCCTGCTAGAAAATGCAGTCTTTAATTCACAGATGAACTGTGCTCAGGAAGTATTTAATGAGCATTTTAATGGCTTTCAAAAACTGGTTATTTATTTTAAATAGAGAGACAGACTTAAGCATTATAAAAAACAAAGCTTTCAGGTAGGAAGCTATACTGCCAGATTGCTTGCAGGAAACAATATACTTCCACGTGTGGTGAAAACAAAATGCCACAGGCAAATTAAATCTCAAATGAGTTGACAAAAACTTATCCACAGATTTATTAAGTCAAAGCAAGACGTACAGTGTTTATCTAACATCAATGTGGATGCTCAGGGAACCAAACACAAGGAATTCATTGTAAGGGAAAAAAAAAGCCAACAAAAAACCTCTGAGAAAGGAAGTAAGCTAAATACAAAAGCAGTGATGTATGGACATGGCAAGGTTTAGATTTGCTATGATAAGTTTTAACTTAACATTTAACAAAGGAAATGCTAACTATTCGATCAATGTAAATCAACAAAATTTTGTACCATCAAATTATATGGCAGAAATTAATATATTTTTAATTTAAAGGACTTTTCCTTTAAATGCATTGATTACAAAATCTCTGATTTGCTGATGGAATGGGGAAACAAAAGGTTTTCCCATTCTTTAAATTACAGGTTAGAAGTATAAAACGTTAAACCAGATTGAAAACAAAGCCAGGTCATATACTAGTATTCAGTGACTTCAGATTATGGGATTTAAAAAAAAACCAAACCCAGACATGTCAAAACCCTCTGACAATAATTTAACAAATGCCCATTCAATTGCATGAGGTAGATGCCACATTTAAATTACACATGCTGAAATCAATTAGCCCTTTAATTAGCACCAGTTTCTTACCTCAACAGAGTTCTGACATTAAGCAGTTTTACTTATTATTGGGATCATGGATACCAATACTTAGCCAGTGTTTCAAATAAAAAAGCAGACAATAGTTTTCTGTCTTTAACTATTAAACTAGATATTCATACTTGGCATTGAGCTGTTCAGTGCATTTATAAAATATTAAGCCTTCCCCAAATTAAGTAAATTCCTTTTTCTACCTTCAAGGAGGTCATCTTCTTCAATTCCTTTGACAATTTTAGATTTATAGTCTCGGAAAAACATGTATTTAAGTAGTCTTCTAAGCTTCTTCTAAAATAAAAAAAAAATATTAATTAGTATTTTATAGAGCTTTTTTCTTTACACTACCTTTGTAACACAAACATACAGATGTGTAATACATTACTCAGTAAATACATTTTTTTAAATATTCATAAGTTTTGATTCTGCAAAAAAATCCATATCTAGAAAATACGTCAAGGTCAGAAGCAATTCTATATTAATATTATTTATCTGAGCTCCTTTATACTTTGCTTGCCAACTGTGCGACAGACTTTCAGAAAGCCAAAATTGAGAAATCAGACTTTTTTTAGGGTACTCCAAATTCTTTACTTAGTTTGGAAATTCAAGTCTACAAATGCATATTTCCATGACCTTTGACATCCATATTAAACACTGTTTTCAGTATAGCTTTATGGATTATATCAGAATAAAAACCTGCAACTGGTTTTCATGTTCTAGCGTTTTTTAAGTTTTGGCTTTGGTTATTAAGTTTCACCTATCAAATGAGGAAAGACAATAAAGGGAAGAAAAAAGGGTAAGGGAAAAGGGTTAACTAGTTAACAGAAGATGATGAAAGAATAAATAATATTGGTAAAAATAGTTGACAAACACTTTTTAATAAGTTTGAAATTTGAAGAATTAATTTCAGATTTGTATGGAAATTGTTTGTTTAAAAAAAAAAAAATAAATTGACTTTCCAGAGAAAGCAAGAGCATCCTGGAATTTGGAAAATTTAGTGAGATAAAGTACAGGAAAAATATTATAAAGGCAAATCAAGACAGGATTTACTGACAGCCTAGATGACAAAAATGTAATGGTCACACTATCAAATGTCACACCTACACCCTGCATAACGAGGGAAAATCAGAATGATTGATCTTTAATAAAAGTCATATAAAGGGTAAGGAAGAATACTTACGCCTTCATTAAGAAACTGTTTTGAGCTCTAAGGTACATTACCCACCCCAAAACATAATAATTGCAGTTTTGATAATTGTAGTTACAATAGAAAATGATAATGAATTAAAATGTTATACAATTATTGCACTGTGAAAAATACAATGTAACTACAGGAAAGCTATACTTTCAAATAAAGCTAATCATGATGATGGACTCCTTTTACATTGGATAAGCAAGCATGTCAAAGCACAATAAGTAGTTCACTATGTAATATAAGAAATGTTTGTCTTATTACTATACCTTATCTTTGCGCATTAGGAAAAGGAGGTCTTCAGCAGAGATGACTCTGGCTCCTCTCAACTGAGAGACTTCAGCGGCTTGCTGCAACTAAAATAAATTAATAAATTAAAATGTCTGTTTCTATGTTAAAAAATTTATTCACTAGGGTTTCTTTTAAGTAAGTTCAGATAATATTTTACATGGTCTTGCATAGCAAAATACAGGATATGCAGTAAAACACAAGCTGGGACTCTCAAAGGTGTCACTCACTTAGCTCCTGTTAGCCAAGAAGTGAAAATCAATTTTATGGAAAGCCTGAAAGACTTCTGACAAATATTAGGCAAAACCCTTTTTGTTTGTATTTAAAATGAGTGCTTTAAAAAAAACCCACTACATACCTACTTTCTTTTCTTGCACCACATCAGCCCAGAAAATGAACACATAATTCTCTCAGGCAATGTAAAAATGCCAAATTCTTGCTATAGCACTTTATCTGCAACTGTGGAATAGTGGCTGATCCCTTTCACGATTTTTTTAGAATAACAAATATTAATTTTAAACAGCTTACCTAGGTATTTTTTGAAAGAAACTCTACCCCTACTTGAATTATCACTAGTACAAACCAGGCTTCCATGAAGAACCTTTTTAGGCATACTTTTTAATTCACTTGAGAGAAAGAAAATTAATTGAGAGGCACACTAGGCAACACTGACTCTGTTAATAAAGTAATTAGAAAAAACAGATTGAGCTGACCAGGCCATTCAGATATGAAAGAGACAAAGATGGGATTGAGCAAAGAATGCCACAAAAATTTGTAAGAGATGGCCAAAGGAGTGTGAAGCAAAGAACTGTCTTCACCTGCATTGTGACAGTGCCTCTAAAGGCCCTGAATTTTGCTGTGAAGAACAAAAATCTTTGACTAAGCATGTCAGCCTTGGATTCACTTTCAGTAGGTTCAGGAAATCGGGCCAGATTATACACAAATAGATCATACCTAAACAAGTACAAGATTACAAACCAAATCGTGCAAGCTGATGCTTATAAAACTGCTGTACTAAGGAGATAAAATCCAAATGTACAAGAGAAGTGTACAGGATTTGCTCCTTTCACCTCTCTATCCCTTGGTTTTGGCATAAAATGATGCTATAGAATAGGTGGGATAGCAAGGATGCTTCACGGCATGGAATATATCTTATCCTCTAAATTCAAAACCACTGTCCAAAAGGCAAGTTTCAACCATTGCTTGTTCTTATCCTCATTAGACATCTGATGGATGTACTGACAGTGAGCACAGTACAAAAGTTAACAAAAAGAGAGACACCTTATACAATTCTTTATATTAAAACCCATATACACCTGTAACATGATCAATAAACTGCAATTTTATTTATTTTCAAATATCCCTATATTCTTCTTTCAGAAATGCATTAATGCACCTGAAAATAATTTAAAGAAATCCTATCCTTCATACTCACAATAGAAATGGTTTCACTCAGTATCACTGGCTGAATAAGTATATTATTAATCTGAGCTCCCATGCTGCTATGGCTTGAAATGAGCCTATTCAGAAGTTAAAAAGATCAACAAAAACAGTAGCTGTTTCTAATATCCAAAGGAGTAGGGGGGGGCAGGGAAGATTTTCATTTTGGCAAGTGTTCAGTGGGCAAAAGATTCAGTCCATAAATCATAATGCTGGACTGCATTAATTTTTTCCACACTAATCACATGCATACAAAACGTTAACTGTATCTTGTATGTACAACACAAAACATACTGCGTGAAGAGTTTCAGATTTTCCTTTGGAAACCCTCTCTTGGCCCTTGCAGTCACAGAGACCAGAGAGATTTCAGGAATTCAGAAGTCACAGTAACATAATCTTACTTGAAAAAAAAAATAAGAATGTGAAAAACGATAGTTCTATTTTTTGGGATAAGCAAAACTGTTTCTTATTCTGATTAGGTTTGAGGGCACACAGGCTACTTCTATTTCTAACATAAAATATAAAGAGCTGGATAAAAATAAATTTATGAAGAATGAGACGATATTCATCTCTGGTGTAAATCTATTGCAGTAAATGTGTTTATTCCAAGGCCAACTTTGCCCTTTCTAAGCTTAAAAGTGCTACAAAACCTGACCTTAGCATGGTGATAACACAACACAGCTTTTCCAAATACCGTATAAAACAATGGCAGAAATATCGAACATGAAAGCATGCTCTACTTCCCTAACACGTTTAGGACCATAACTATAATCCTTAAGGTCCCTTCCAAGCCAACCGAACCCAACCCGATCCATTCTATGATTCTTACCATAAAATTCAGTGTGCTGCTTTTGGCTGGTATAGTTAATTTTCTTCATAGCAACTGGTATGGGGCTACGTTTTAGATTTGTGCTGGAAACAGCATTGATAACACAGGGATGTTTTAGCTGTTACTGAGCAATGCTTACACAGAGTCAAGGACTTTTCTGTTCCTCACCACACCAGCGAGTAGTCTGAGGGTGCACAAGGAGCTGGGAGGGGACACAGCAGGGACAGCTGACCCCAATTGACCCAAGGGATATTCCGTAACATATAGCATTATGCTCAATGTATAAAGCTGGGGGAAGAAGAAGGAAGTGAGGGATGTTCAGAGTGATTGTGTCTGTCTTCCCACTCTCTCCCCATCCCATTGGGAAGAGGGAGCGAGAGGCTGCTTGGGGCTCAGTTACTACATTAAACCATGACATTCAGATATATTTATTTCTGCATGCAGCTGAAAAACCTTATTTCTCAAATGATAAATAAGTGACAACGCCATTCAAAGCAGACTGTGTGCAAGCTGCTTACAGGAATCTCCCAATGAAGTAAGGGAGAGTAAGGAGAGGAGGTCAAATTCACGTCCATTTGTATTTAAGTGAATCCTGAATAACAGTGTTTATTTTAATGGAGTTATTCTGAGCTAAACACAAGATCAAAATCTGGAATAATATTCTCAGCTTCTACCAAAACAATGAAAACTTTATTCTCCTATTGCCTGGACTTCTGCATCCATTTTATTTTAAGGAATGAACACACAGCATTTAATTTCTTTGGCTTAAAGAAAGCAAAATACAAAAATAATTACTTCCTGTACAGTTATAAAATATGGATTATTTATCCAAACAGACCATAATGAGTTCTGCATTGGTACACATATTTACCTGGGAAACCAGGATATGCTCAGGTAAATATGTATCTAAGCAATTAAAAAAAAATTACATACCACACAGCCGAGGTTGGGGGGGGAAGATGTATTTATAGTTTTAACACACACATAATTGACTCATTCAAACCACAACATGAGTACTTTGCTATAATTACTATTATAACAAACTGTCTTACTGGACTGTCCCAGAGTTGCCATTAATATGCAATAAGCCCCGATTCCTTAATTTCCGGAGCTAAAGGCCTTCTTGAGCCATTACCATGGCTGTGTTACATGATGAAGGGGGATTTCAGGAAGCCATACCAAAGAAACGATTCCTCTCCAAGCAGTCAGGCATTTATCATTCCAGAAAAGCAATTTTCTGCTATGCAACCTTTAGGTCAGGAGGTCTTTTGCCATTTGCTGCAGTGGAAGTATGGCGAAGTTTTACTTTGTGAGCAGCAGGTCTACTGCCCACAACTCCAGATGACAGGCATGATATAGATACTGCTATAACTTTTCAAACATGAGGCTTCTCTATGGCAACAGTGGAGATATGGCAAGAATTTCCTACCATCTCCCTTCTCCAAGCCTCTGTAATACTCAGTGCTGGTCACAGAATTTTGGGCAGCACCAGTTCCAGCATACTCGTTGTCTTTTCCAAATCTTAATGATTAAAATTATTTAGTCCACATTACAAAATATTTTGTTTGAGGCTATCTTGAAGAATGGAATGCAATCCAATTTATTTAGCTCTTTAAAGAAAAATGGGCTAAATTTCCTAATACCAGCAAACAATGTTTGAGACCTTAGAGTCTGAACATATTTTTTATTACAGCCAAATTATGAAACTCTACAAGTGAAGTTTAAATAACGGAAGTGTTGAAATGACTTTAACTATAGGAGCGCAAAGAACTCTGTTAATAATTAGGAGTTTATGAAAAATAAGTGTATTTTACAATTTTTCACATTACAAAGAAGGTAGTATATACAGTAACTATATTTTAAAGTCTAAGAAGAAATGGCTGGGGAATAATATTTTAAAATGTAATCACTGGTTTAATGACTTTATGAAGTTAACTTTCTTGGCAGGATGAACTGAAGTATGCTAAAAGTCACCTTACGGCTATTTTCTTTTTGCAGCTTCTGCAAATTATAGATTTGTTGAAAGGAGTATTCATTCTCCTGTGACAGCACACAGTTCCTTCAATGGTACTGTCTGCTTTTTTTTATTCATAATTATTTTTACTTCCACTACCTCCAAAGTCAACAATCATCGATAGTTCTACAAAACTGTCTTGATGGACAAACAGACAAAAAGCTGGAAAACAAACATACTGTGTTGTGACATAATCCTTCCAGTTTAACTGCAGGATGGAGTCAAAATGGTAATGTTTGCATGCCTTGAAACTGCTGGGAGCCAAGAATAATGCTTCAGGAGCTATGATTTTGTTTTCATTATAGAAGAAAATTAGATCATAGTTCACCTGGCCAATTTTTTTTTTTCTGAGGCAGGAAGGTTGTTTTGTTATTAAATATACATTAAATTGTCCTATTTCTTCATATTTTCTTGAACAAAAGTATGCAACTAACGAAGAATATTCTGAATTTGTATTCTAAACAGAGCATCCCCATACTTTTTGAAGGCAGTTAAATAGAAGAGGTGAATACAGGTTTTTACTTCCATGTAATATCTCACATACTACTAATGATGACACCTGAACTTCTAATTTTATCACAAACAGGAAAAATACAGATTTTGCTTCCAAAAGTGAGCATAGGGATGTGCTTTATCCAGTTAGCACAGCCTTGGGATATAATTACATTACGGAGTCCATTAGAGCACTATAATAGGTAATGATTTAGGATCACCACACAAGGGTTAAATAGCATTACTATATTGTCACAAGCTGCCTAAAACACAAAACTTTCACCTGCAGCTCAAAAGACAATCATCTTCTTATTAGGTGTCTGTTTTCAAATATAAGTATTTTTCACTTACATGACCATTTAATGTTAACGCTAGGTGACTAGGTATGACCTTGAGAAGATAAAGCTCTGCATCACATTTTGAGGCTTTAGAGAACCATAGAATCATTGAGATTGGAAAAGACCATTAAGATCAAGTCCAGTCATGAACCTAGCACTGCCAACTCTACCACTAAACCATGGCCTTATGTGCTACATCTAGAAGTCTTAAATACCTCCACTACAACCTCCTTTCAGGTAGCTGTAGAGAGCAATAAGAGGAGCATTTTCTTGCTTGACATACAGTGAATTTCATTCCATACAGATCATGAGAATAAGAAAACATCAGCTCATACCCCACACTCCATGACATTTACTGAGAACATCTCAAGTACAAAATCTGTTTTGTTTCTTAAAACAAAAACCCAATAAAAATGTACTGTCTCTGAAGCAAGATCAACTGTTTCATCTTGCCTTCTAACAGGTGGCAATGGCTTTTCGGTTTCCACAGCTCAGCTAGCCCAAAGAGCTGGATCTGGATACAGACAGTCTTCAGCCAGTCACTAGTAGATGGAGAAAAATTATCCCATAAGCACCTCCAGCAATAAGCAGGTTGCACAAGAAAACCCCTTGAAAGCATAGAGAGTACATCTATAGGTTTCAATTTCTGAGGTGACAAGCAGCTAATATACATTTAAGAAGTCAGACTGTTCTAACATGGGAGAAAACAGCTCCTTCCTTATCTGCACTCAGACTGAAACTGTGAAAGCCAGTCCAATGAACTCTACAAACATCCCTGCATCTCAGCCTGCAGGTTTTTAACTGCACACTGCTATCAAGGGCCCAGAACATTAGTATGATGAAGCAAAGATACTACTATTCCCATTTGTTTAAATTGAACATATCATGTATTTTTGGACATCACCTCACTTCCTTCTACTGACAACCCACGTATGTCTTCTGAATACAGAAAATGTTGGAAGGTTTTTTTGGTTTTGTTTTTTGTGTTTCACCAACACAATCAGTACAATCAGAGTAGAAAAATGCAACACTTACAGCGAGTGAAAATAGCAAAAACAGAACACTCACACCTTGCCTGAGCCGATGTTCATGTTACAAACAAGATCATTCTAAATATGTAAAAGAAAAAAAATATCAGAAAACTGTAAAGAGCCCTTAGAAAACCAGAGGAACTCAGCCTGTGCAATGGAATGGGCTAAGAGGAAAACACGTCGTGTTTCTTGAGCCTCCCTATGTTGTACCTACAGTTTGACCCTGCTGGAAAACCCTGCAGGTGGAAGAGGAAGGCTTTTTACTGACCAGAGTAATAAAATTGAACATTACTAAACAATTCTAAGTGAAAACTCATACCATTTCTTTTCAAGGAACCACATAAATACAACATCCAAAGAGGCTAGACTATATTTGGCCACTCAGGGCATCTCCAGACCCTAACCCTAACCCTAACCCTAACCCACATTGCACCTCAGAGCAGCAGATTCCCAAATCACAGTGATACATGGGGCTATTCTGCAATGGATGTGGACACTTAACAGATTTATACCCATCTGAACCCCAACTTTATCAAGCTGCCATTGGAAATGAAGCTCTATGTTGTCAGCCACCTCCAATTCAGAATTATCAACAAAGTTGCCGAGCATACTATGTGTTCCCTATCCAGGTTGCTGATGAAGATATATGGGCCTTATTAGTTTACCAATATCTAAGAGACTGAAGTGTTGCTACACAGGAGAAGGAAGGAATAAAAAAATAGGTGAAAACCTTTTCTCACGTGTGGAATAACTCAAGTTTCACAATGGATTCACATATTTGTTCAGCTTGTCAGATCTGGTGTAGCAGCTCTTGCAGTTCAGTTGGCAGTAGAGGCAGCAATCCCACTACAAAATGGGATTAAGGGAAGCTGAATCCTTGTGCTCTGTACTTTTTATTTTTAGCAGGCATAATCATAGCTGAGCCTCACATTTGTTGATACTCTGAACCATTCTTATTTAAAATATAAACAGGCAGAATTATTAGAAAATGATAACTTTTTAAAGCCCAATAGCCTAGTCTCTGTTACTGAAAGCAACGATTTGTATCTACTGGAGACAGTATGATTTTTTTTTAAATTATATTCAATAGTTTAAATAAAGGAAATAAATTTCCACATAAATAGTGAGATTAATACTGCAATTTTGCAAAAGATGTGCTTTGAATCATAGTACTTTTTTTTAAATATCTTTTTTTTATAAATAATTTAAGCTCAACTTCTTAAATTGGAATGTGTTTTTTGCACTTTCTGTCACTCAGGGAAAAGAATTTACTGCACTTTTGAACAATAACTACATTTCAACTTAAGCTTCAGGCATGAATTTTTCATATTTTTTCCTTCGCCTACTTCTAATTCAAAAATAATCTTTTTTGGCCAACATTTTATACCTTTAATTCTTCTTCCACAAAACAAAAGAAACCCTATTGCACATCTGACATTTGCAACAGGCAATACTGACCAAACAAAATTAAATTATACAAGCAACATTAAAACAAAGTATCTAAGTGCAGAAAAGTATTCATACTCACTGAATTCAGTTTTAAAAGTATTCATACTTACTGAATTCAGTTTTAATATGGTCAAATTATTCAGTAACTACATAAACTTTAATTCAGGACTTGGTGTTGCACTGGAGATGGCCCTGTTCATGATCTCTGCCACTGCAGGTGACAATAACACCAGGCTAGAAAGCAAACTTGCAAACTTCTACTGTAGTTATTATTGTTACAAGGGAGAAAAAACAAGCCTGAGAAATATCATCCAAAGGGAAAAGATGAAGTAATGCTCTCTAGAATGAGAGACTGTGAAAAAAGCTTTGTGAAGTGTAAACTGTGCAGATAGGAAAGATTCACTAGCCAAGATGAAACTGAAAAATTCTCATGGCCAAAAGCACTCTGACCTCTGCATTTCTGAAGAAGATGAGCATAGAGGTCTTCTACTGACTGTACATGTTCTAGGACTGACAAAATGCCTGAAGAACCCAATAGAAGTCTGCATGGAGATCTCATAGCAGCCTTCCAATATCTGAAGAGGGCCTATAAGGATGCTGGGGAAGGAGTCTTCATCAGGGACTGTAGTGACAGGACAAGGGGGAATGGGGTTAAACTTAAAGAGAGGAAGTTCAGGTTAGACGTAAGGAAGAAGTTCTTTACTGTGAGGGTGGTGAGGCACTGGAATGTGTGCCTTCACACTTCACACAAAGAAGTAGTGAATGCTCCATCCCTGGCAGTGTTCAAGGTCAGACTTGAAGGAGTCTTGGGTGACATGACTGAGTTTGATGTGTCCCTGCCCATGGCAGGAGGTTTGGAACTAGATGATATTAGGGTCTTTTCCAACTGAAACCAGTTTATGATTCAGTGATTCCACACTGAAGTAAATGATACCATCTCACTATAAATCAAAGGCAGCAAATATCTCTGCATTTAAATTAAACAAATGCTAACATTTTTGAGGAAACTATCATAGAATAGTTTGTGTTGGAAGGGACCTTTAAAGGTCATCTAGTCCAAATTATAATAAAACTAACAACATTTGCACTCTAACTTTCACGACTACCTGTTTCATTTTTAAACAGCATCACTATAACTATTGCAAGTTAGGAATCTCAAATAGAATTCTTAATTCCACCTAAGTTACATCTCTGAATGACTTTTTAGTACAAAATATTACCTGGAAAAAATAAGACTCTGCAATCTTATGAGGAATAAATGCATTCACCTTTCCTTTAGTTAAACAAAAATACAATTCAAATTTACCCTTCTTGAGAACTGAAAGTAGTATTATTTTTGAGTATTTAGTCTATTAACTCAGATTTATTTCCTCTCCATCAATTATTTCTATTTCTTTTCTTTCTCCAATACTACCATGACATGCAAACCAGCAGAGGTTTATGTTATACCACAACTTCCCGTCCTTTGGTTTCAAATCCCAGAAGAAACCACCATTCAGGATTATTGTTATGCAGTTTCCAATGCTGCAAGCAGAAAAAAAAAACACCCTGTTCTCTGTTGATTGAGAGACCATCTAATATAAACAGGTTTCTTTCTCCAGTTGTTGCAGAGTAACATTTGTTTAAATCATGCATCCTTACATTGCTCACAGAGGAAAATAATCATGCCTTCTATTAGTTTCACCAGAACACTAAATAAATACTCTTCCTTTCCATATGACAGCAAATTGGAATCAGACTTCACTGTTTGTCATAGGGAAAATAAGTCATATATTTACCTATTCCAAGCACAGAGATAAAGTGCTTTTAGAGCAAGCCCCAGGCTAATGAAAGAACTGCAGAGCAAGTATGACTATGAAGAGCAGGCACTATCAATGCACAGAATAGAGAAGGCAATTAATATCAATCTTTGTGTTTTTTATTCTCATCTGCTCAAATGCATGTGTTGACCAAGTGGGAACTTCCCAGTTTGCATGATGACTACAACTAAATGCTACAGGATCACTCAGATTAAAGAGTGAGGCACATAATACATAAAAATGGCTACGGTTTTAAATGGCTTTGGATGGCAGACAGGATATACAAGTGTCTGGGCTTAAGATAATTTAAACTATCTGCAGAATTCTGACAGAGAATTAAGTATCATCATGTGAGATGTACCCAAATTATTAATAGAAAAAATTATAGAATATAAAGAACAGAAAAACATTTAGTTTTAATTTTTTTTTCAACCACATAAGCATGGAGCGTACATAATGACACCAGAGAAAATCTCTGCCTATTCTGTAATTTTAACCTTAGGGAAAATGATTTGACAATGGGGAAAAGGTATAATCCGAATATGTAGCAAATAGGAAGCCCTTTGAATTTGTTTCTCTTCTGTCAAAATGGCTTCAAAATCATAAATCTATTTAGAAGGAACTTTCTTCCAAGGATCTAAAAAAAGAGGGAAATTTATGAAACAATAGTTGCAGTCCAAGGTGGACCCACTTTCATGTAAGAGGAAAGGAAGTCCAAATTTTTGCATGTATGTGTTGGTTTGCTATATTTTCATTTGTACGATTATAATTCTTAGAACTTCAAAAAATACAGGAAGGAGCTCTTGCTCAGAGAAAGAAAGCAACATGAAGGAGCACAAATGTAAAATCTGAACAACAGATATTTGTGTTGAAAAATGGCACTGATTTCCTAACTCTTATTTAATGTTCATTCTTTAATTAACATTTATTTCCCAAGGACATAAATTTGAAAAGGCTGTTTCACATTACTTTAGCACGAAGAGAAAGAATCACTTTTAAGCCATGAAAAGGCTGAGGAAAAAAAATAAACATGCCTTCTGAACATAATTTCCTCTTTATTACTACTGCAAAGTTATGAAATGAAATCTATTATTTAATTACATTGGATCAAGCAACAGGAAGAGAAGGGAGTGTTAGAGTCACAACATCCCTGTAAGGATAAATTACTACGTTTCCTTTTGCTAAAAGACAGTTTTAATGAAACTGTGCAAACAGAATCAAACTACTGGGAGGTATGAAGATCATCTTGCTAACATAAAAAACCCATAAAATGTACTCCGAAATTCTTCAGAGAAATATCGGTAACAATAGGGGAAAAAGAAGTAGCAACATTTTTGCCAAACATCATAGCTTGAAAATTATTACATTTATTCAGATTCTCTCCAGAACCTGAACTTAGTTTAAAAATTATACAACAGCTTCTGGGCCTGCTTTATTTTATGCTTTGCATTGGAGATGTTTAGATAATCTATTATGAAAACTTCTAAATTTATCTTCTATTACTACCAAGATTTTATTAGCCATAAGGGATTTCCCTCTGCTGTGCTTCAGTAATGTTTACTACATCTTTCAAATTGAATGCAACTGTTGGAAAGTTAAAGTACTTTATTTTTTAAGTATGTTCTTGACAAAAAAAATGGGAGGGCTTTAAACTATAATGAAAACAAAGGCTGAATTCTAAAATGTTGGAAGAGATGGTATAGAGTGCGCAACTGGCATAATGAATGTGCAAATGCTGTGAACTTTTGTGTAATCTAAATTTGCCTTGACTTGTGTGGACATGCTCTGAAATTACCTTCCTTGGAAATACTATTTTTCCCCAAACCAGAACACACTAAAATACAAGGGCATTTCACAGATAATTTGAAGAACAATGGAAAATGTCTTTGAAGTTGTTCAGGAAAGCTCCTCCTAAGCCTAAGGGGTATGGAAGAAATAATTTCTTTGAAAAAGCTATCCTGGAGGCAACAAAGACTGATTTCCTAGGTCCAACACAGACTGGACTGACCTCTCAAGACTGCAGGATGGACAACATGAAGGGGGTGACTATGAGCCAGGAAGGTGTTTTGGGATAAAGGAAACAAGACAGAAAAAGCTGCTTTCAGAAATTTTCTAAATCAAAGGTTTTGATGGTGTGTTCCTAGTGTCTGGTTCACAGTTTACTTCTGAAATTCTAACACTGCCACTGAAAGCAGCCATAAAATTAAACCTTTCAGTAATGACATGTCTCAGAGAACTTCCTGAGTCTTGTATTTTTAAAAGGAGTCTGATCTTCAGTGGAAAATGTTAGGAGGCTACACTTGTTCCTAGTAAGAAGTCACTGTATCTAGAGATTCTGAAGAATGTAGGAAATCAAGAAAATATACCATGAATATGCGTATTTCTTATTCTTCTCTTGAAATTTAAGATATTGGCTAGAGTCAGCCTTCAGCTGGTATAGGGACAGTTGGTTAGTTTTAGAAAATATTTTACCTACCAATGCTTCAAAATTAAAACTTGCACATTCTCAAAATGGTTATGAACCACAAAGGCTTTGGCAGACAGTCAGTCCAGAGGCAGTCCAAAAAACTATCAATTGACTGAGCAAGAAGTCTGGTAAAATGAAGGAAATGAGATTCATGTCAAGGGACACAAGTACCTGGTCTTTTGCAAATATCTCTAGAAATGGGCAAAAGGTCCGAGCCGTGGACCAATATACATCCATTAGGAGAAGACAATTTTCCATGCTGTGAGGAAATCTCTGCTTTGGGAATCCAACTGTACAATCTTATCATTAAATGCAGCTCTACTGACACTGCTCATGCATTACTAAGTTACTAAGGCTGAACACAAGCCAGGATATGCAATACTGGTACCAAAGGAGTCAGAAGATAATGCCAGTGATGCCAGTGGGGAGGAGGAAAACTAGTTTTTCCAGCGTTTATCTTGATCATTTGGAGGCCTAAAGGAAAGCATTGGCACTACAGTGTTCACTGTACACTGTTCACATCAGTGAACACTCTGAGTTCAAGAGGCATGGAAACATCATGAAAATCTTCAATAGTAGAGGAGGGACTCAAGCAAGAATGGAAAGAAAAATCTTTATTTTCTCCAGGAAAACCATGCAGTGATTCTGACCACAGTAAAGGCTGAGCCTTAGCACAATCATCAGGATTCAGACCATTCAGCTTCTAAAAAATGGCAGCACAGATTTCTTTAAGAAAAGACCTTGATATTTCTGCATGAGCATGTTGTTTAAAGAATATGAAAAGGAGGACATATTTCTCTAATTATTAGAGATATATTCTGCAGTGTTTATTGAAAAAGGGGGGAGACTACATAAGGCTAAAGTGCAACTGCTAAAGTGCAGTTGATGAATTTCTAATAAAAAAACCCCAACAAAACACATGGAAAACAAATGCAAAAGTACATTAATTCTTCAAAAAACAATGGAACATTTTAAGAAAGTGAACTCAAATATCAGTCACAAATTGATAACTATGTTTACAAAAAAAAGAGTGAAAACAAATGTGAGTAAAATCCATACTAATATCCCAAAGACAGAAAATTCTCTGTTTTCAGAATGACAGAGTGGATGATACTTTTCTAAAAGACATGACAAAGGTGTGATCCAAATTGAAATGTAGAGTAGATGAAGAAAAGGCAAAGGCTGGGTAAGGTTTAAGAAGGAATACTGATTATTGACGGGATTTAACAAGTCAGGAAAGTAGGGGATAGGGTTACTAACAATAACAATTCTCCATTAATACAGATCACACCCTTCCTAGGTTGCTTTAAATTTAATTTCTTCATTATGGAAAAGCTAATTTACCTACGTGAATTTTATATTTTCATTCATATGACAGTGATATCTGTTTTACACCCATTTTACAAATAGGCAAATAGGCAAAAGGAGGCATGGAACATGGGCAAAGACAGTACCAGAACAAAAAATTCCTCCTTTTGCCTCACTCAACAACCAGTTAGCAGCACTCTGTAACTGTTAACAATTATTCTCTAATGGAATAGGAAACACCTGCAAAATAATGCAGAAATATAACAAAAAACCCAACCAAACTTCTTTTGAGCTTTAACTTAAGAGTTTTCTGTATCTAAACTTGTATGCACTCGTAAGCAAATACTATAAATACTTCCCAGCACCCAAAGCTGTGAAATGCAAAGATGATTTAGCAGACACACAAACCATAAAAACTGTGCTCAGTGTATTTCTTTTCTAATTTAGAGCAAGTGGGCCAGCCTTATATTGTATATAATCATAATTCTCAGGGACATTTAAACCAAACCTCAACTAAATATTTAAACTAAATACCTGCAAACTTCCATAAAACATTACGAATAGTATCAGTAATTTTAATACAAAACTAAGAGACAGTAGCATAAACAATGTCAACATAGTCACTATTTTGCAGTTTAGAACCTGGACCTGGAATAATATAAAAGTAAATCCCTACATTCACAAGAAAGCACTTTTCAATCAGTGGCTTTTTGAGGAGGAATAGGATCTGCAGCATAGTGTAAAGCCATACCATTTAGACGTCAAGAAGTATATGAACAAAGAATTGCCAAAAGCAAAGCTTAATTAGGTTTTGCAAGTCAAATTAAGAAGCAAAGGAGGCTTCAGACATAAAACCCTATGAAGAAAGATAATCTCCAGAATGAAATAAAGACGGGCAGTCTAAACATGGCTCCAAAACAGGAGTCTAATTTTCACTGCACATTGAGAAGAACTGTGATTTTGAGCATGGGAGCAAAGCTACAACTCATGGAAGAGGTATATTGAAATAAATTGTTTCTACTGTACTGAATGGAAGTAAAACTCAAAGATTTTAAGGCGTTTCAGTCGTCAGCACTGGATATCTCAGATGAGAGTGAACTGTAAACATAACTGAGTGTCTGCTGGCATTAATATTCAAATAAATCAGCTAAGTTTTGGGAAGCTAGAGGGATAAAATAATTATAGGTTGCTGCCTACAAATACTTGAAGAGCAATTAGGAAGATGACTGATCCAAATTCTTCTTGGTAGTGTCAGATGATGTAACGAGGAGCGACAGCCAGAAATTGCAGTTTGGAAGGATTGTGTACAATGTGGGATCCTCATGGGAGGACAGAGCAGCCCTGCAGCAGTTTAACAGGAGAGGCTCTGAAAAAGTCCTCTGTGGAGCTTCCAAAGCCTGAGGTGGACAAAGCCATGTCTGACCAGACCTAGTATTGGTGGCAGTTCTCCTTTGAGCGGATTGGGCTAGACGTCTCCAGGGGGTTGACTGTTTCCTTTCCCTCTGTTGTTTTTTTTTTATTTTTTTTTATATTCTGACAAAGTTTTTGAATGAAGGAAATGTTATTTACTTGTTTGTACAGGTTCCAGCACAAGAGTCACACTCCCTTCCATTTGGAATAGGCTGCCCTATCTACTGCTACACCAAAATAAAAATTCTTATCAAAAATAGTGTGCCAGCAAAGTGGAAGCGCAGAAAGCCAGTCGTGAGGACTCTGCAAAAGACAGAACAAAGGTGGAGGTGAGACAAACCTTACCACATCCTTCAGCTGCTGCTACAACCATCAGTGTGGAAAGCCAACTACAGTCAGCTCTCCAATAGCTAGCAAACAAGGAAAAACCCGAAACAGCACTGCTAACAAGGAGTAAAAGAAACAAGGTCTGATCCTTCACACCAGCAGTCCCACTGCACACTGAATGAGATGTAGGACAAGATGAAATTTGCTGATTCTTTCAGTAAGAATGAAAAAAACCCCACAAAAATAACAGGTTCATTCACAGCAAGTCATCTAGGCTGACGAATGGCAGTTGTATGTAAAACAAGTCGAGCAAGGTTGTTGGGGTTTCTTTTGATATAACTTGAATGAAAATCAGCTTCTATGATGGTGTAAATATTCCCAGAGTAGATTCCTTAATTATCTTCAGCCTTGGTTCATTCAGATAAATAGGACGTGCTAATATGTGTTTGAGCTTCATTTAGAAAAAAAGCAGTTATTCATTACAGATGTATCGCTGCTCTGTGTATTTAACCACATAGTACAACTAATAACAAAATGTGAGTGGTTGAAATACCTCACAGTGAACTTTGTAATTTGATTTAGTTAAGATTTGCCTTTTTAAAACCCTATAAGCTAAATCCTAAAGACCTAACAAGTTTTTACAGAATAGCTCCAGAATCAAGGCCTTTTAAATAGATTAATGTAAGCACTGGTTTACAATGGATTTACTACTGTTAATAAGCTTAATGCTGTTGGGGTTTTTAGATTCTCTTTATATATATATTTCCCTTTATACCTTACAGATGTAATAAACTCTAGTATATCAGCTAATGAATGAAAGAGAACGTTTGTCTCATGAGAAGGCAGCACCATAGAGAGTGTTCCTGATTTCTACAGATACATGCAATGAAATTGGTGGGAAAGACAATGGAACTGAGGATGAGGTCCTCTACACCAGGACAAACTTCTGTTGCAAATAAACAAACACCAAAAATCCATATATTCTACTGCCATTTCCTAATGGTCCCAGAGTACTTTACAAGAAAACTCAATGATATTATCCTCATTTTTCTATTTTAATACCCAATATAGAAATAAAAATTAATTCATCTAAGGTCACCTTAAATTTTACTGATTCTGGGTCATCATTTCAGGATCTGACCCCATCCTGAGTATGAAGCACCAGACAGTACATATAACTTTTATCTACCAGTTGTCTCCAGAGACAAACTGAATTTCAGATATCTCTCTCCAATCATCTTCAATCTAATCAGTATAATGGCAATCTGCGCAAAAAATTCTTTAAAGCACTCTGTAATGTCCACCTTTTGCTGTCCTTATGATAACTTTAGAGATGTCTAATGTATTAGTTGATTAGCCGAGTATTTTGTTAAATGACATTCAAAGTCAGAAACTGAATATAAAATGATAATTTGGCCTGCTTTTCCATAACCATCTCACAATACACAGAGACATGCATCTGAGTGCTACCCATTTCTCTAACCTTCAGTCAGTTGTAGAAGTTCAGACTTACACAATCAATGAAAATAAAGAGAATCATTCATCTACCTAATTAATAAGCAGCTTCGACTAATAGTGCATGTTATCCATTTGGTGCAAAAAATGACATTTATGGCTGCAGTACAGTTATGCATACATGAGTCATAGAAATTAAATGTATTCCTTCTCAAAATTTCCTTTTGTTCTTACTTCCAATCTGCAAATGCCAAGTATTAAAATAAGTCTACAAATAGTACTTTTGTTGTCATGCCTTATAGTTACGTCAGAAGGAGTTTCCTGCTATCCAGCAATGCACCTGAACTCAAGCTTACCAAGTGGAAAGTGAATCCCCTTGGTCTCAGCACAGCTAAACATTGAAATGATTTCCTGTCCTGATCTTCCATTTCATATATATTTTCTAAATTACCATTTTATGCAGGTGTTATTTCCAACCGACAGATTGTGATCTAGTGCAAGTTCACTTTTGTAATATTGGTGTAGCCAGTGGTGTGCTACAACCGCTATTTTATAGCTATATGTCATAATTTCAAGTATGCCATCCTCTCCATCCATCTAAACCAGAACAACAATGTGACACAGTTTACCTCTGTCAAGGGAAATAATCTGAATAGTGTTGACTTCAATGACAGAACATGTAACTGAAGTGCGGGTTATCACTTGAGCCTAAACCAGGGTTGAGGTCATTAGCATGGAATGAGGGCAATGGGACTGTGTATGCATCTCACCTCTCACTTTTCAGGTTTCTAGCACAGTTTCCACAAAACAGCGATATTAATCTTCAAAATGTCATCTGTGTTTTACAGTATTCTTAAAACCTTCTACTGTTTTCTTCATACATCTTTTCCAGTGGCACCAATGCTGCCCAGTAAAATATCATCTCTATTCAAAATCATTCTATGCTCCTCCTTTTTAGAGCAAATACAAAAACAGCTATGTCTGACTGGATTCATATGACAGCTTAATTTGAATGTCCTTTCAAGTTATATGCTTTTGAAAAATATTCTAAACTCCTTTAACTACAAAAATTTACTGTTAAGTTTTTAAGAGCAGATTTTACTATAAATCCCTTTCTCACTTTTTCTATTTTTTTTTTTTGTGATTAGCTCTCATTTTGCCATGTTCTAGACCAATGTCAGTTAGGAAAGTGTTTTGGTTTGAGTATGTGGGAAAAATGCGCTTGGTCATTTTCAAGTTAGCCAAGATTAAAATACATTTCTTATTTCAAAAGTTTTTTATGTATTCAAATAATCTGACTTTTGAAACAAAAAATCTTTAGTGAAGAATCATCACAAAAATCTAATAAACGGTCAAGTAAGTTAGTAATAAGCAAACTAAGTAATTAATACAATTTTAAAAAGAACTCTTCCAAATTTTCCTTTTTCCTGGTTTACTGTTTTTAAAAGGCTAGAAAATACATGCAGAACAAATGCTAAATACAATTGAGCTGAAAGCAGCAAGTATGGTTTTGATCATAATGCTAATATTCACATTGAACTACAAAATGGTTAAATGCTACTCTAAAAATGTAAAGAGGTATGTCTCCTATGTTATCAAATATAGTTTTGGCAATGTTGACATGAAGATTAGCTCAAGTATTATGATGAAAAAGTGGCAAGATTTAGGTATGGCCCAGACTGAAGATAGTAAAAAAAGAGGCAGAAGGTCCCAGGGAATGTTATAGTGTTAATCAACTCTCGGAGAGTAAGGGAGAAAAGATAAGTAGCTTGGTTTTGTCCTTCCTCAGTTTCAGTGGATAGCAAAGTACTTCTAGGGAAACATGCCGAAATGCAGCCCTGGGTAAATAGAGTTGAGAGTAGAGACAGAAATATTCAAAACACCAGTGTTAAGATGATACTGAATCCTTGAAAGCAGATGAGGCTAGAAAGCTCACTGATGAAAAGAAAATGGGATAAGAACAGAAATTTGTGGGATACCCAAAGAAAGTAAGAAAATCTTGTTTAAAGATACACTGAATTACATAGTGGTGGGAGAGGAAGATTAGAAGAATATGGTGTTTCTTCTTAGGTTGAAAAACATCCTCCACTTTAAAATACGATTTAGAAATTATGTAACCCCTGTGAGAAGAATCACTTCATAGGGGACTGGAGATCAAAAGAGCCTCAACAATAACTCTTCCCTCCAAACTCAAGAACCATACTTTCTAATGCTTAATAGTAGTCACAGACTTGGTGGACATCATGATCAGTTGTCCTTTCTCTTTAACAGTTCATGGGGTAAGAGTAAGCCCATTCATTAGCACATTCTATGATTCTGTGCATTTCTGATGGAAACGACCAACTCAGTCCCTTCTTACATTGTACCTGCCAAAGAATTATACTGAATATAAAGTTCCATATTACCTCTATCTTCTGTTTGAACTAGTACAGAGGCAAACAAGTTTTGCACCTGCAGATTTTATAAGGTAGATGTGGGATTTTAAAGGAACTGTTGCAGTGGCTGAACACTTTATGTGTGAGACCCAGCATGTGCTTTACATACTTACGTTTGCTTAACAAATCATTATTGGCCAAATTAAACTGAAGTGTGAAATATGGCACTCTCAAAAATGACATATACTATTTCTGCCCACTGGTAGAAAAAATAAGGCAAGAAAACAGGAAAAGCTCTCACATCATTTGTTGGATATTGGGCTTTAAAAGAGCAGCCATAAAGATGCATACATGAAAATTGGATTTATTAGAGATGTAGCAGTATTTCATAGTAAAGTAATGCCTATCTTCTAAGCAAGTTGTGAGTGAGTTTAAGTACCTCTATCTCATAATCCGTTCAGGAGAACTACTCATAAATATATGTATCGTAGCAGTACCTATTTACAGTTGGGCTCATGATATTCTGGAAAATTGCAAAATCCAAGAGTTTTGCCCCAAGTTCACAAATGCCAAACTGAAGCAGATTAGTAACCATATATAGTGAATAACAAATAGGGAAAATGACACCAGAGAGGCCAACTGAAGCACAAGTTGAATTTGCTAACAATTTTCTGACAAATGCATTTTGTTTTGAAAATATCAATTATCCAAAACATTCAGAGGAAATACACATACAGGATTCTAAGAGCAATCATCACTACTTGAATGCCAAAACCCAACTATGAAGCATGGGCAATCTTTTTCACTCCTCTTTGTACCAACACTTCCTACTTTCATTTTATCAGAAAACAAAACTTTATAATTTTTTTATAAGCACATCTTACGTGAACAGCCAGACTCTGGTGTGATAAGGACATGCTTCCTGTCAGTCTACGTGGCCAACAGAAATTTCTTTCTTCACAAAAAAGTGACTCACAAAGAAAAACAAATAACACAATAGAATCAGGCTTTTATAGATCTCATCTAGGACTGTGAAAGCTGGAGTTAAATTCCCTTGCTTGAATTGGGCATAAACTTTAGTATCAACCTCCTGTGTATGCCAAGCAATCATGCACAGCACTGAACCCTGGTGTAGAGGATGCTCTCTTCTGCATTTCAAAGAAAAATGCAAGATATTTTAGTGTCATTCAAATACAGGACAAGTCTCTTTTCAAGCCTTATTGTAATTATTGTTCTGGAAACTTAGTAACATAAGGTTTAGGCCTGATGACCAATGAGCTCAAGTGGGAGCATAGATAAATTAATTTCTTGTAGGTTATTCACAGAAAATAATTTGCTTACAGTCAGTTTAGTTAAAAATATGTGTTTATGAGAATGCAGATACTACAGGTAATGCAACATTTTGTCTGATGAGGTTCATAAATCAGGCCAGTAAGAAATGAAAAACTAATTTTTCTGTTGTTAATGCAATGTCATATATATGCAATGTACATACATTCAGTTATATCTGATGTTTTTTCTGCATAGCTTTTTCCCACCAAGAGTTGTCAAATGAACATTCAGCAAATCTGAATGAATGACACAGACAGATACACATTTACTGAATCCCTCCATCTACCAACATAACTTGGAAAATTCTCAAAACCTTCCTTTGGTTTGTAGAAATTACTGCCACTTCTTCTGTACTGACACTACTTCTGTAGCATTACTGCTACGGAGGTAAGGATGTCTGCATTAAGCATAGGCCTAATGTGTTTTCTGTGATTCCTTTAAAACACTTGAAATAAAGTGCAGTAGAGATAGCTGACTACTTCATTGATATTGTTTAAGGGGAAAAAAAAAAGGATTTGGTAAACATTATGCATTCATTTTTAAAGAATTATAAACATCTTTATTGCACTGAATAAGATGTTATCCTCGTTAAAAGGGTTTTGCAATACCTGGGAAAAATCATTCACCAGATGTGGTTGATTGGCCCTATGAAAAAGCAGTATCTCTACATGCCAGTAGATAATTGTTTGGAATTCACAGGCAAAATCTACAAAGTTCCTGTCTGTGGCAGCCAGAGGGCTGAAAGTTGAACAGAATATCCCTTACAATTTCTTCTCCTAAAAGCTCTCCCTGGCAGCTGTGAAATCTGAATCTGGGCATCTGAAATGAAAAGGAACTGAGTTTTCTCTTATGTTCCCAATGCCTCCCCTTCTGTCCCCCACTGAGCAGCAATCTGAGTGGTACACTTGGTAAGATTGGTGGGAGAGACCTATCAGATGACTCCCCCTTTATGGATGCTTAATGATAGCACTTATACAGCTTATATTTATGGTTTTAAAGACATAGATATATTCCTCTCAACAGACAGAAAAATGCAGCTCAGAGGTGCTGGGTAATTCACGTGCACTTGCACAATGGATAGATAACAAAGCCCAGTGAAAAACTCAGGAAGACTGTTTAACTCCATATGTATGAGACACAGAACTGATTTTTGATGATTTCCTCATCAGCAGAGGAACAAAAACCAGAACATCTTTTCTTGTGATTTGTCATCCTATTCCGAGTATCCTGAGGGATTACCAGAACAGGCAGTGTAAAGCCAAGGACAGAATTGTCCAAGATCTCAGCTAATTAATGGAAAGGAAAAAGATGGTCGGTTGACAAGGGAAAAGAATCAGCTATTGTTCTGATGATGAAAGATGCACTTCAATAGGCAGGCAAGTTGTCTCCACCCTCCCATTATAGCTCAAATAGTTTTGTTGGTGGCTATTTTATAAGTATTCTATTGTTACAAAGATACATATCTTCTAAGGACAAATAAAGCAGTAAACCCCTATCTTAAGAATTTAAAATCTGAGAATTTTACCTTTTCATGAAGCATTTTGAGACATAAACCAATGTCTTTTTATCAGTCAACACCAAGTCAAGCATCTGGAGAGATCAGACTGTCAATGAAACCAGTAATAATGAACAGGAATAATGGGAAGGAGGGAGAACATAACAGGAAAGTTCATGACATGAAAAGAAAGGTACAATAAACTAACTTACAGTGGTGATGAAGCACAGCATATGTGTAATATCTTTACCCTGCTGGGACCTGCACAGATTTTATTTTTAATTCAAAGCATTATTCATTTTAATTAGCAGTCATGATTTATAAGTGATACCCTCTTTGAAAAAACACATTGAGCAATGATTCTAGACTAGTCAGTCCAATTTAACTGTGATATAGCTGACATACAGCTCAGGAACAAACAGATAGAAGTACCCTGTGAATATAGAAATAAGCCAAACCCTCCACAGGTTAAGCATTATATGAAAGTCACATTCATAAACGAGACATTCATAATTTAATATTATTTCAATGTGACAATGTGCATAGTCATTCTGAAATCATCATGGCCATATCCCAGGCCAGTTCTAAAAGATCTGATAAAATATGTGCTTAAATTAATTCAGCTTTAATAGGTTTGCAAGCATGGCATCTTTTAAGTTTAAAGAAAAAAAAAAGAAAAAAATAGCATCCATTGACCCATGCTGTTAAATTCAGGGTTATAATCCAAAATCAATTGTGCTGCAGCCAGCTTTCTATCAGCTGAGTCTTTTGTTTGGCAAAGACTCAACTCAAAATGAAGGGAATTCATTGCAGTGATAATTTGCTGTATGAGCACCTATAGGGTTGTTAAAATAAAGGTGCTGTGCCATATGCAGGTGTTCCAACATTCTTAAACAGTTCGTCCAGTATCCCCAACACACTGGCAATTACAAAGTAAGCAAACTCAGTAACAGCAATTCTTCATCTAGCATTTAGTTTGGAGCCGTGTCTGGCAAACACCACAGAATCCTCCTTTAAAGCACATCTCTTCTGTTCAAATGATGATGATGTACTGTAAGGAGGTACATTAAGGTCTTGGTCAAGTAAATTACTCTGGCTTCAAACTGTCAAGTAAACTTTGCAGCTTTGCACTTCATGGAGTACAGTTTGTGATAAAAACACAGGAGCCTCAGACTGCTGGTTTTGGCCATAAACCCACCCATTGATGTAATCATCCAGTTCAGCATGTGAGAGGGAATATCATTTACACAGCAGAGACTCAAAGTTGGTGAATTTATATCGTTCCAAACCTACCTGCTTTTCCCCACCTTCCCTCAAAATCCTCCTAAACCTTCACGGAACAGGAATCCAGAACAGTGTCAGTCTGAAGGTGCAATAACGATCTGATCACAACTCTGCCAGTTGTATTTGTTAAAAATAATTATCTGCTTATGTCTTATTAGTGCTTCAGTAATCTTCCAAAATTATGCGACCATGTAAGCCAAGCTGCTGGAGGAATTGATAGTGTTTACACATATATAAGGATATATACAATTACACATATATATGTGTATACCTGCATATTCATGTATTTTCAACTAACATCCTTTCATCCTGATCACCCAAAGAGGGAACAGCATAAGGCCAATGGTGCTGTTAGTGTCTGGATGAATTTTGTGCTTTCTGACTGCACTGATCCTTCTAGCTGGTCATGTGTATAATTATACATGTAGTGTGTGTCTATGTATTAGTCTTACTAGGTATTCATGCTCAGACTCAGCACTGGCCAGTCCTGGTAAGGTGCAGCTGCAGCAGCCTCACGTCTCTTGGGCTATGAGATGAATGAACTCCAAACACCTCATGCAATAACATAAGCCAAAATATTAAGCTCTCAGTAAGCAAAAGAAATGATCATAAGGCATATTGTCTTACCATCCAGACACACCTTAACAGGCTTGAGAGGCAGTCCTGTGCGAGCCTCATGAATCCCAATAAGGCCAAGTGCAAGGTCCTGCATTTAGGTTGTGGCAATCCCAAGCACAAATACAGGCTGGGCAGAAAATGGACTGAGAGCAGCCCTGAGGAGAAGGACTTGGTGGTGTTGGATTATGAGAAGCTCAACATGACCTATCAAAGGGCCAGCCGTGTCCTGGGCTTCATCAAAAGGAGCGTGGCCAGCAGGTCGAGGGAGGGGATTCTTCCCCTCTGCTTGGCTCTGATGAGACTCCACATGCAGTCCTGTATCTAGCTCTGGGGGCCCCAACATAAGAAGCATGTGTTCAGCCTGGAGAAAAGAAGGCTCAGAGTTTACCTTAAAGCAGTGTCTAAAGGGGCCAACATGAAAGCTGGAGAGTGACTTTTTGTAAGAACCAGTAGTGACAAGACAAGGGGAAATGGCTTTAAACTGGAAGATGGAAGATTTAGATAAGCTTTTAGAAAGAAGTTATTTACTGTGAGGGTGGCACAGGTTGCACAGAGAAGCTCCATTCCTGTCAGTGTTCAAGGCTGGGTTTGACGGGGCTTGGAGCAACCTGGTCTAGTGGAAGGTGTCCCTGCCCATGGCAGGGGATTGGAACTGGATGAGCTCTAGGGTCCCTTCCAACCCGAACCATTCCGTGATTCTACAAAAATATAGTTAAAAAACAGAATTATTTGTTCTCAGTCATTTAATGAGCTATATTATCAGTAGAACAGTAAGATAAACTGTAAATCTCACTAGCATAGTACATGCCTTTTTTATTTTGCAAATGATAAGACACCTCATTGTCTTTTCAGCACACAGTTAAGATACCAAACACTTCACAGTATGGATAAGGCCACTAATTGATGAAATGGAAACCACTCATGATACGTTGTTCTAAAGTATGTTTTTGTGCTAATCCAGTCTCCTTGACTAAAAATAACTATATACATACTTGTTGTCTGCTCCACTTGCAGTTTTTATTAACTTTGGTAAAAACATAATAAACCCAAGTACTCAGACTGGATGGAACTGCTTT
This sequence comes from Melopsittacus undulatus, assembly GCF_012275295.1. Lineage (NCBI taxonomy): Eukaryota > Metazoa > Chordata > Aves > Psittaciformes > Psittaculidae > Melopsittacus > Melopsittacus undulatus. The sequence goes on from NC_047529.1 coordinate 18,299,767, forward strand.
GGGTAGGAGTCTGCATGTTAGAGATGAGAACTGCCCCTGGCCATTCAGCCTGCTTGGTATTTATGAGCAACACTTCATTTTCACAATCTTTCACTTACAATAAACAATAATGATAATAATTTTCAAAACACTCGCTGCATTTCAAAATATTTTCCCAGAGAATAATGTTTGTGTCTCTCTGTTTTGATATGTGCATCTGAGTCAGTACATTGAAAGTAACTTTGGAAAGGTACGAAGTTTCTGGTTATGACTGAACAGTAAATCTTGAACATTAGTATCTTAGATCTTTAAATATTTGTGTGGTTTTATAAGCTACTTAAGAAGTTTAGAATATGAAGAAAGCATATAACCTTTTTTAGCTCAGCTGTGAAATTACAATTGCATTCTCACTCTAACTACATAAATAACACTTTTCTCTGTCAGTTCTGGGATGCACAAATCCTTCCTCTCCATGAAATTTACTAACCTAATAAATACTGACCTAGAATCAGCAATTTTGGTATTTACTAGGGGCTCTAACTGAATTCATAAATCAACAGAATACCTAAGTGGGCAGTACTACAATCATTTTATATATTCTATATAACTATTTCACATAATATATTTAACGGTCAGAAACATTACACATATAGCTGGCAAGTCTCTCCTTTAGCATTTAATAAATGCCATACTTTTACATAAGAAATTGTATTTCAATCTAATGTTTATATTTTGACTGCACCTAAAATGTGCTTATTGTAGCATACTGCATCAATAAATGAACAATTATTTCTCAGTGGCATGTAAAATACATAGTGATGTCAGCAGCATTAAATTCGAGTGCCAAGTAGGAAAATAGTTAAATGTAGTTTAACTATAAAATTAATATTATACTAATTTTAATAAAAGGAAAAGATTTACCTTATTATTTTTAGTTCAGACATGCGGTCATGTGCAAGGTAATTCAATACCCACTGTATAAAATTTGAACTATGAAAATGTTTTACAGATGTTTTTAATCAGCTTCCTTTGTTTAACATTAGACGCTAACCTCCAAAAGATACATACAAGCTGCACATCCTACAGGTAATGCTATCCAGATGGGATGTTTTCCCTGAACATCATGCTTAATAACATAAAGAATAAGGAATAACATAAGGAATATGTTGTGAAGAAAAAGCACCTTGGCAAAAAAAATCTCATGTCATTTTGTATTCAGTGTCACAACACATCTTTCCCAGTTTGCCTACATTATGGCTTGTGGAAAATTCCCAAAATATACAGCATAAAAACATCCTGAATTCAGACAGCTTTATGTTGATTACTCAACTCCAGCAAACACTAACTACAGTACTGATATCATCTTAATTATTAACTCCTTCCTTTGGTTAAACTGTACAACCTTCCAGCTGTTAGATCTTCGGGTTATTCCTGCAGCCCTATCCCATACTTTATTTTCTCAGACTACACCAATTTCATCAGGAAGACACTGCTGCAATGAGTGAAGCAAGCATATCCTTCTTGGCAACAAGAAATGTATTTTTCTTGCTTGGATGCTGGTTGGCAGGGAGGCATAAAATCCCAAGCTTCTTAAATTCATTATTTGGTCATAAGTAAATAGTAATAATTATTCAAAGAAAAGGTAACCAGCAGAAAGATCACAGATAAGTGAAGAAGGTAAGGTAGAATGCTATACCTCTAAATCCATTTGCTGAACATCATAATCTCGGTATCTCATTCAAGCATTACCTACTAAGAAAGGGAAAAGCTCCAAAATGCCCAGAAAACTCCAGTGACTCATGCAGAAGTTCCCCCTTTAGTCCTTTAGGCTGACGACTTGAGCAAAGAAAGGAAAAATCTTCCTTTAAGCACCCCAGAGAGACAGCTCAGGCAGAGACTGAGTCCATTGTAAGAACTTAGTTTATATCCATAAACATCTCATTGTTCCTCAAGTAGAAGACATAGGGAATTTAAGAATTTAAGCACCTAGATGCATATCTTCTACTCAGTCAACCAGGACATTAAGTATTTCATTCCAAGGACATTTCCAGCAGCCCATCCACCAAATACAGGTTGCAACCATCAGCCCAGGTTTGTGATGCAGAAAATCAAAAAGGAACCTGGTGTCTGTCATGGAAAAGGCTTCTGACACAAATATATTTTCAAAGTATAACCATGGAAGCAGGAGACTACATGTTCCATTAGGCAACTAGACCTTTCCAGAAAGGGTCCTGACACGATTGGAAGAGCAGATGTGTTCAGGGTTTCTGCAAAAAGGCTGGAATATCTACAAAAAATACACTAATTTTTTTTTTTTTTTTTTTTTTAATGCATGAAATTGCTAGTTTACAGTTAGCAAAACAGACAGAGATCTGCAATCCAGTGATCTTGAGTTGACTCAAGCCCACCTTCTGGGGTTCACATCCTTTTAGAGAACCTGGTTGGGAATTCCAGCACACCTGAACACTAATTAAAATGTTTCCTGCATCTGAGAATGGCAGCAGCTCTTGCATAAGAACACAGTTGTTTCCCATACTTACATTACTAAAGCATTTTGAAATTTAATAAAAATTTAGATTTGAAATGGGTTGTGACAGGTTAAGATTAAAATCCTCCTACTGAAATTGCTTAGAAGTAGTGAACTGCAAGACACAGGCTATTTTTCATCCAGACGGGCATGTTTCTACTGACAGTGACAGAACCATTTCCATGAAATAGCCTCCTGCAGTCTCCAGCATTAATGAAATACATGGCATACGGCGGCATAATGGCACTACATTTCACTTAGAATATGAAATGTAGAGTCTGCGTTAACCATCCTCCATCGCTGCACCATATCTATAACTTTTTGTATAACATTGTCTTTAGATTTACTGCTGAAGTGCCTAATTGCTCATAAATCACACTCCCCATCACACCCAAAATTACCCCAAACCAAAAAACTTACATGATAAAGAAGGATTTGATACAGAAATCAAACTAGACAAACCTCTTACCCATCTTTTGTGTATGCAGGGTAAAAAGTTCTGCAGGAGCTGTAGTTAACAAGTACAAGCAAAATAACTAATTAAGTCAAGTCAATGAACAAGTAATATCCTATTCCTGCTCCCCAAAACAGGTATGTATACATTTCCATGACCACAAAATGCATAAGGGTGAGATGCAAGCCCTTCATTATCTTCAAACCCGGGCTGATGGAGCTTGTCTGGCCTTGTATGGTCTGCTATCTAAGAGAAGGACACTCTTACAAAACCTACAACCTGTGGACTTTGCTGTCACTGTCCTAGCAGGCCAGGCCATGGCAGTTAAACCTCAGGGGTAAAAGGTTAGGCCAGTTCTGCGCAAGTTGCGTCTCACCTAAAACATCCACTGTGCAGGTTGGAAGGGCTTGCTCTCACTTGTCAGTATGGACAGGCGAGGGTCGAATCGGTAGGTGACAAGGTGCATGGGTAGCAGCAGATCCAACCTTGCATGCAGGTGGACCAGCATGTGGGTAGCTCAAGATTACTCAGGAGATGTCAGTCATGGTCGGACACTCCCTGATTGCCTAAGCACCCTTTTCAAACCAGATTTGCATATCCCACTCGCCCTTGGTCATCGTGCTTGAAGTAAGTGTGGGTAAGCCCTTCCCAAAATCTTCGTTTGTGAAGCCAAGCCATCATATACACTATATATATATAAATATATATATATACTGACTTTATTCTAACAGAGATCATTGGCATACTCTTTTTAATGGAGGTCACCAAGCCATGATAACAGAATATGGCAGAGAATTGTGGCAGACTTCAAGCATGCAAATATGTAGTATTAATGCAATAATTTGGGGGGCCAGGGGAAGAAAGAACATGAATTGCTTCACTCAGATTTAAATTGCTCAGATTTTTCTCTATAATGACCTTTTCAAAAACTGTCCTAATATGAAACTAAGGAGAACAAAGGGAGTGGAAAGAAATCTCCCATTAAATGAGGCAATGAGCTTTATTATCTATAAGTGGTATCAGATGATTGCATATGCAAAGAAAAAAATTTCATCACTAGATCACACTACTAATAGATATATCTATCTATCATTGAATCATATAATCTGTCCAAAGAATGCTTTGCTGCATTTGGTACTATATTACAATAATGCAACAGATTTAAACCTGCAAAAGTTTTAAAAAAAGTCACTTAAAATAACTTTTTGTAAATAATGAATTTTGTCAGTAAAATGAATTACCATTAAAAATGAATAAGAAGAAGCAGTTGAGCCTTTATGAGACCCTGCAGCTATAGCTGAAGCAAAAGATTTATAAAAATTAAGCTGAATTTTTAAACTGAAAATAATCACTATAAAGTATTATTTTCAACTAAATGCACATGGAAAATAGATGAATAATTTAATCATGAGTGCTGGGCAGTACCTTGAAATGAAGGTTTTTTTCCACTGAAAAAGTCATATTCCTTAAAACAAATTTTGTGTAGAGGTATTGAGCAATATTTCACAGGTCTAAGAGTTAGAACTGGTTAAGATCATAGGGAAAAATAATGACATCTGAATGTGTACTTAACAGTTTTATATCATGGCACTCACCTGGCATACAGGATACTCAAGTTTATGTTCTTCAACCAAGCAGAGACTTTAACATAGGTCTTTTCTCTCCAACACTGTTGTCCTACCCACTGGACTACCCATTAGATAAAATTCCTCTTCATCTCAGTATATTTTTACAACTTTTTAAAGAAGCTTTTAGTTTTATTCTGATGAAAAAGTAAATCAAATGTCAAAACCTCTAAATTTTTCAGGAAATTGAATTCTTGTTTTCCAGCCAGACACAGTAATTATAGAGACCTCTGAGCAGGACATGAACCCTGTAATGCTTGAGCAAGAGCCTGAATTTTAGGTTTGCAGTGTTTGACTGAGTTCAAAATCAGGCATCATTTGAATCAACTCCAACAGTAATATAATAGAAATGCCACCACCTCCTATTGTAACTGTTCCCATACACAGAGATTTGAAGGAGTTTCAAATGTATGGATAAAAACTGGAAAAGGATCAAAATGAACACAAAGGAAATTCAAGGCCTAAAAGTTACACTGAAGTAATCTAAAAGGCCTGCTTTAAACCTGTTAAAGGAAGGAAATTCACAGTTAAGACTGAAAATCCTGGCTGGAACTCCTGCCTTCAAATACATACACTGATTTGCAGAAACGAAAAAGAGTAGGAAAACCATACAAATCAAGACCACAGTGTCAGACTGGATTTCCAGTTTTAACTATGATTTGTGACGTATTAGAGAACACACTACTTCATTCTGTTTCCATAAAGTTGTAGCTGGACAGGCCAAGTATACTCAAGCTAGCTAGGGGTTTATTATAGAAGAAAAATCACTGAGGTAACAATGGATTTTGTGCTACAGGTCCATGAAATAAAAAAAAATATTAAAAAAAAAGAAAAAAAAGAAAAAAAAAATACTTCCAGAAATCACACCACCAGATCACTAGATTTAACAGCATTGCCTTTCCCAGTACAAATTTCCTTGTAGTCTTAGTTCTTCCCACAGCAATATAAATCATGATATTCTGTGAAAGAATTTCAAAGCAATTGCTGGTAGCTTATATCAAAAGTTGATTAGGCAGTTATCCACAATTCTCCAAAAATTGGGACTTGGTTCAATAAATACTTGTATATATATGCATACACACATACAGACACATACACATCCATTTATATGTACATATCTAAGAACTTTCCTGAACAAAGGCCAAAATTAGTTCAGGATCAGAGATATGGCTCAGATGACCTCTTGAGGTTCCTTCCAGCATAGTTCTCTGCAAGGTTCAGGACTGAAATTCCAGAGCAATCAGGGTAAAAATGTCTCATTAACCAAAAGGAAATGCTCAATTTATAGCTGGCATGCCACAGATTCAGTGTGCAGAGAGGCTAAGGATCAGCCTGGGCAGTGCAGATGCAGAATAGGCAGACTAAGACCTAATCCAGGTCTCAAATCCATTACACAATTTAGGCAAGTCATCGAGCTCACTTTTCAAATGTGGACAGGAATGACAGTGAAATTCAGGACAAGTGTGAGGATTAACTAGCTATTATTGCAAAGTGCTGAGTTAAAATGCTGAGCATTAGAAGGATGACTAATAAAAATTGTTAGCTACAGGGCGTAAGAATCTAAGGCGAAGGGGGGTACCACAGAAATCCAAGACATCTGGTGAGGTGAATCGGTGTAATAAAATGAAAACAAACCAAAACTGTGTTATTTGGCAATCCCACATGCAAACCACTTGAACTCTCCACTTCTGGAGCTTATGTCATCATTGAGCCATCACCTTCCCACTTTGAAAAAGCTGCTGTTTAGAGAGCCATTACTTTAAAGCATACTATAAAGCTGTACTGGAGCAGCTATTGAAGAAAAAAGGCCTATCAGATATAGTCAAGTGACTAATAAAGACACTGTTAGAGTTGTCTTTCCCCCAAAATGAATACATCTCCTCCAGCATTTATAAGAAAGGATGTAGAAAATCACCAATACTCCTCAGGATTTCAAGAACCTCTGGTATATTCGGACACTGCAAGAGTATTGTGTATTGAACAGAGAAATGATACACACTCTTAAAATACCATACAGTCCTCCATAAATCCCACAAACCCTCTCATTGATGGTTATAGTATGACTAACGTTTGTAATGAGCTGTTTTAATTAGTTAAACAATTCAGAGTTCTACCTTAAAAAGCAGCTTTGTGAAACTGCAGTAGTTGCAGAATATTTCACTCCTGGGCTTGATAAAACACTAAACCAGAAACTGCTTTAAAATAACTGCCTGCCACAGCATTCTAGCCAACTTTTGCACCTGGTGCAGAGAGAAAAAGCCAAGTGAACTTTCACTCACTTGTTGCATGTCAGCTTCAATGCAATGTCTTTCTTCTGTTGTGTTTTGCTTTCTAACTAGAAGAGACAAGTAAGCTAAACTAGCAGCCAATCAATCCCTAAATACTAAGAATGTAATAAAATTTGATACCAATAAATCTTTTCTTTTAACAGCCAGAAGAGATTAACAAAGTTATTCGAAATTTTATCCTCTTCTGTTCTTTCAATAGGACGATTACCTGACAATCCCATTGAATCAAATAGCGAAATTACAAGAGACACAATTAAGCTTGCATATACATAGGAACAGGATATGCATTTATGCATATCCCTAGTAGGCCCTCCATTATTTATTAGCCCTGATGTATTTTTCTTCCTCTTACAATAAAAGTTATTACACCTTTGGATTGTCAAATAAAAATCCAATTGGCTGAGACATACACCATCAATATAAAATAGCTTTTCACAGCTTCCCTCTCAATGACAACTAGTCAACTTTTTTCAGCTCTGCCATTCATTTGTTTCATAACATGAGGAAAGTCCACTTCATCTTCTTTGTACTTTAATTTCTCATCAAGAAAATGATCTATTTTTTTGTCCCTAATTTGGAATGATGATGGCACAAGGATGAAAACTGCTAACAATGCAAAAACATATTCAAGAATCAGAGATTATAAAAAAATGCAGAAGCTGAGTATCATGATAACAGCTGCCAGGAACAGTATCTTGTGAGCATATTGAAGCTGAGACACTGGCATCAGGCTACGTATCACTGTATAAGTACTCACTATTAGTGTATATATATGTATATATATGCATATGTTTGCATGCATGTAACAGATGCAGATGGCCATGTGTATGGTGATGTCCACAGATGAAGCTTTTGTCACAAGACTTTCCATTTTACCATGAATTCTTCAGTGAAATATAGAAACTGTCTCTCCTTTCTTCTTAGTCCTGTGTTCTTCACAGTGACATCAATGGCCACATTCCACCTGTTTCATCATTATGCACTTAACTTTCCTTGGCCCCAGCTGTAATTCAATTTGGGAGCAACACATCTGCTGATTCTCACTCCATTTACTACTTCTTGATGGCTTCCTTGTCATCAGCACTTAATGTCCTGTAAAGCTACTTCCCAAACTCATTCTCCAGACCAGCACTTTTGCAAGCACCAACACACCAGCCACAGTTTCTGTTTCAAACTCCTCTGCCTCTTATTTCAATTTATTTCCGTTCTCTTACTACTGAGCATGCTGAGTGAGGGTCATGGGATACTCTTCCAAACTCCTTCTACCACAAGTCTGTTTTCATATTTCTTTATTCCATTTCTTCAAACAACTCTTTTCTGAACCTCAGACTTCATATTCCTTACTTGCAACCTGGGTTCCTCTTTTAGCTCCGTATTTTTTTCTGCTACGAGACTATATGCATTCCTACAAAGTTGCACTTAGCTTTTGTTGCTGAACACCTTCTCTTGTCATAAATCTCTGGCTTTTTTCCAACTCTGACCCACCTCAATGGGTGCATCGTATCCTGCCTCTTAGTTTTCACTTATTTTTTGCTCTCTTGTACTTTTGCTCATGGTGTACAGATGTCCTCAGTGATACTCTTCTTTTAAAGAAACCATATCTCAGTCCAAGCTGTCTCTCCAATTTTTTCCTATTTCTTTCTCTCTCTCTTAATCTGTAAAAAACCATATAACATGCAGTTTTCAGCTAATGCACAGACTTCCCCTCTTCTAACTCTATCTTGGATCAACTCTAACCTGGCTTTACATAAATCCCTTCCCTTAAAACTCTTCATATATGGCACACTACATGCCTCCTCCTGGCCAGAAATCTGGGCCTCCAGTATGTCTTGTATGCTTTTATGTTCTCTGTCTTTTCTGCTGCTTTTGACACTGTTATCTTTTTCTTTTTTTTTTTTTTTTTTTTTTGGATTGCTTCAAGTCTTTTGTCATGGGGAAGAACCTCTCAGGTGGGAGTTAATCTGACTAAATATAGATGTCTACTGAGCTGACACAAGGCATCACTTATAGTCACTAGACAGCTACCATTCCGGGTCCAAATTCACCCCACCCTAAAAAAAATGCCTGAAGGAACTCAAATAAGTTATATTTGATAAGTAACATTTCTCTCTCTTGCCTCTATTCCTCCAACAGGTACACTATGACTACTTCACAGGAATATAAACTATTGATGGATAGTAACGTAGTGTAGTATCTAATATGCCATGTGCACACAGAGAAGTACAATGCCTTTACTCAAGATATATGTAAATGGCCAGTCTAAGTTGGTAGATTATATGTCATAATTTAAAAGAAGCCTGTATGAAAAGAAAGCTGAGTTTGGAATAATTATGTAAATCACAGAAACAACTACAGTCCAGAGTTCACTGTACCTAAAAGTTTTGTTGAAAATACTTCAGATTAATCACCTTGACTGTAATGCATATACTTTTTTTGAGAGCATCGTCTCTTTACTGCTTGATGCAGAGCTCCTGACATGTTTTCTCAACATTATTTCCTTTATGGCCTTCACTGACCAAGCCACTAACTCCATCACCTCATACAAAAAATCTTGGACCAGCCACCATGCTCTTTCAAACACCAACTATCTTAAAAGCACAAGAATCTACAGATTTTGCAGGAAATGGGTGTAGAAGAAGAGAGACATCTCTGGAGTGAAAATGTCAGAATAAAGGAGTAGAATTAACATTTGACATCTATGGTCACATTCTGACTTGTTTCAAAAATGGGTAAGAACCAAGCATTTCCTGAAAAGGAGACCATCACTATGTGGGCATTCAGTGAATTGTCACTGCTGCCTGGTTTTCTCAGAAGGCAGGGTAGTAAGTGTACAGGAAACTTCAAACATATATGACTTGACGCACTAAGGCAGCTTTTTTGTGCACCCATAGAAAAAGTCATGACAAGAAGAAGGGAAGAAGCATCAAATGAAGGGTAAGTTCAATATGCATTTTCTCTGCCTGAGTATTTTTCACTTTGCTATGGAACTCACCATTAGAACAAAATAATTTATTGATACTGCTAGACACAGACATACAAAATTCTTATCATATTATCTTAAATAATGAAAGATCTTCAGTTATCTTCAGCTACAGCAAAATCACAGGTATAAGACTTAGAGAATAACTTTTACTCTGTCTACCATTGTTTTTGTCAGGAATGGGTTACAGTCCATACTTGAATTGCTCCATTTATTTGCAAATATGAGATAAAAGGCTGTTTGTCCTAGGTTTTGTGCATAACTTATTTTCTTTCTACTCAAGGACTGTGCTGCCATCAACACCCCTATCAGGTAGAACTCGTGGCTTGAAGATAAAAGAATACAGAAATAAAAAGCACTGACATCTCCCACAATTAAATATATCCTGATCTAAGGGTTCCTGCTATTATCATTGTTATTCTTGGCCACTGGCACTTGCAGGCACAAAAGAGTTGTATTTGCCAAAACCGAAGCACTAAAATTTTAAGAAAACAAATTTTGCAGCACTTCAAGAAGTAAACTAGCTTCTGCCAAGTATTCCAGTAATAGTATATTATCTGTTTTTCCAAAGTAAAATTATTTTGAATGATGGCAACACCTTTGAATTCAGTTATTGTTTTCTTTTGCAGGAGGACAGAAATGGAACATGCTGACAGAGGTGGAGAACTTCAGTCTCTACAGTTATCTATTAGTAACAAAAGTGCAGTATTAGAAATTCAAGACCTCTGAACACTAGGTGTCAGTGTAAGAAATGGAAAAATATCAAAAACCTGTTGTTTCCAATCAGGTGGATTAGCTAAGAAACCAGAACCAGCTGTGACCACATTTCCTTGTAACTGCATAACACTGTTAACAAGCCAATCTTCCTCAAAAAAGTTATTCTGAAACTATCAGGTTTGCTTGAAATCAGATAAGGTGTTTAAAAACTACAATGAACTTGCTCTGTTAAACACTCTGAAATGACCTTTAAGGTTTATGAGTTATACTTAAAAGACCATGCAGAATTTTACACTACTCTTTTTTTGCCAGATATCCATAAATCAGGTTTTGTCTTTTGCAACTTAATGTTTACAGTTTTGTTTGACAGAATCAATGAAAAAACGAAATACCCAAACCATGCAGCTAGTGCCAAAAGTCATAGAGGTGAGAAAGCTCTCACTTTATTTAAGAAGTCCAGATTGTAAATGTTTGGCTGGAATGTTAAATGACTACTTTAGGACATGAAAAGTCACATCCCAGAAGTGTTCATCTCTCCTGATACAAATGATGATCTGGCACCATTATATCAGTACACAAACCTTTATGTTTGTTCAGGTGAATCCATTCACAATCTCAGAGGAAAAACAGAAGGAATGCCACCTTCCACCAGGTACTGATAGTTGCTATATTTTGAAAGTTATTTTAAACAAAGCAAGACAGATGATGAAAACAACAATTAAACCCCATTGTTTATCAGATTCCAGAACTGATTCCAGAAATATACAAATGCTTTTGAAATTTAACTTGAGGTCCATCTTCCTAATGAATTATATGTGTGTTGCACACAAATTGATCAATTTCAGATTCTTTTCACTTAATTTATGAATTGCTGACAAAATCAGACTACCAGAAAAGATGGGTCTTTGCGTGCAGATACATAGAATCATAGAACAGTTAGCGTTGGAAAGGACCTTGAGATCATCTAGTTCCAACCTCCCTGCCATGGGCAGGGACACCTCACACTAGACCATGTCACCCAAGGCTTTGTCAGGCCTGGCCTTGAACACTGTCAGGGATGGAGCATTTACCACTTCTCTGGGCAACTGGTTCCAGTGCCTCACCACCCTCACAGTAAAGAGCTTATTCGTAACTTTGAGTGTTTCAGTTAAACAGTTATGGGATCTCAAGAGACACCCCCAACTTTATTTCACAGGCCTCTTTTAGGAATGCCAGGATGGGTATGTGAGCAGCACCACCCTGCTGCCCAAACCACCCGACTGTGTGACGCAGGTAGCAGCATCCTGAACACATCACCACAAAGGGCAAAGCTTTCCACAGCCTCTGCTCACCTTATGGCAAAAAGTTTCTCCTGCACTGTTAACAAAAAATTAAATCTTCTGTTGTGATAAAGAAGAGGCTATCCATGAGAAGAGCCTTAGGCTTTTGCTACGCTGGAAACGTATAACAATGATATCGCTGCAAGGCTGCAGGTATCATTAGTCAGCTTGTCTATGCCTTATCTGACCACGTACAAAGCCTATTCAACACTCAAGTAACACATCAAGGTGCCTGATGCCAAGATTAAGTACCCCCTTGCTTAAGAACTGAAAGTTATTTTACACAGAATAATGGGGAAGTACATTTGCTGTCCAAAGGGGAAGTCTTATGCTTGTATCCCCATGCCTTGAAGGAGACTGTGGAAAGCAGCACCAATGGGCTGAAAGGGGCTGCCAGTACCTTCTGCAGGCACAGAACACCCACAAGAAACACAAATGAGTTCCCAAGAGAAAGGCATCTATGTGTCAAACCTCTCCTTTCCAAACTCTAAAGAAGCCTACACACTTCTCCTGCAGCCTAATCGACTGTGTTTATTGCTGCATCCTTCACTTTATAGGTCAACATCTTCATACACTAATAATATTCAACTTACATTATACAAGCAAGTTAAAGAAAAACGAAATCCTGAAGATCAGATTTCTATTTGACTTCTGAAGCTTGGGACGTAATTACAATTTTTCACAGACAGAAACAATGCTATTTCATTCCAGCCCAGCTAAATTATTTGAGTCAATTTTTTAGGTCATGTCAAAAATACTCTTGGCAAAAGCTTGTTCAGCCATAAAAAAAATCCATAAAGGAGACTAGGGAGTAAAACTATTGACAAATATTGATTTACCAGAGTGCATCGTATTGCATAATAAAAATCTAATAATTACTCTTCAACTCCTAATTTTTTTAAGTTGTTCTTTTCTAAAGAGTTAATCACCTAGAAGTTCCCAGGGCTCCAGAAAATAATAAGCGACATTGATGTAAGTAGCCAACACACACTTGACACCGTGCATCTGTACATTGAATGTCTCAGCTCAGCTCAGCCAAGATTTCAATAGCTATTAATCTATGCTATACTCCTAGCAGTATATATAAAAATAAAGAGGACACATTTGTCTTTTGGAAACTCAGGCTGGGATCAGCTTATCACTTGATTCATAAAAGCCCCACAAGCCAAGGTACTTAAGTACACATATATTCAAGAAAGGAACAGATTCTAAAGTTCCCATGAATTAAATTTCACATGTATTTAATTCCTCTTGATCAACAGCCTAAATAGAAATCGATGTGTTAAGGGTGGGAAAACCAGACCTGCACATACAGACACATAAATAAGCATACACGTACAACACATGTAGAACTATGTCATTGTTATTAAAGGCCAAAATACTTATATAGAAAATCAGTAAATACTGGGATTATAGCTGCCTGCACTACCTTAATTCTTGGTATTTTATATGCAGTACACGACAATTATTATCCATTCATCACATTGCTTTTCCACTCAATTCAGTCAATGGTTTATATTTTCTTCACTACTGAATATATTGCTACAGCTATGCGGGCATAATTATTAATTTCCTTCTGCTTGATTTTTTAAATGTACTTAGTAAAAGTATCTTAATTTTTCTGCTTTTTGGGTCAGTGAAGTCCATCACCACTGGATGTTGAGCAGCATCCCTGCATGACCAGGCAAAAAGCAGCAGCTCTATCTCCTAGCACATATTGACTGCAGAAAGATTCATGGGAAAGAAAACATCTGACCAAGTCTGTCATAAAGTCTTTCATCTGAAGAGAAAGCACAGAGAGAGCCCACAATCCCTACTAGGACTCCTGAACTGCCTCCTGAAGTACATTCTGTGCTTTAGAATAAATGCATCTGAATACGACAAACAAGTAGTGTAGAAAACTCAGGACATTGCTTTTCATATAAATTATGAATGAAGAAAAGGCAAGACTACATCAAAGTCAGATAGGAGACTTTATATTGTTTGCAACTGAATTTTTCCATCTCCTTTGAAGACATTTTATAATACCTTAATATATAAAAAAAAAAAATACTGTTCATTTGCTCCAGTAAAGCCAATCAAGAAATATTAGAAAAGAAAAAAAAAAGATTTTTTTTTGGGGGGGGGGGGTGTTAAGAAATTGGGAAAATGGTGTCTTATGTCTGATGTGGGCCTTTCTAAACCAGTGTCCTCTTCACCCATGAATAACAGACACACTGTCACCGAGGTCCTTTGGTACAGAAGTCAGAGTGTCTGATCTCTATAAAATGGTTACTGAATGCATTGAGTCTATCTAAATTTCTTCAATGTACAGAAAAAAGGAATAACAAAAGCTATTCTACACTACTCTGTAAATTGAACAAAAAAGTGTTTTTTTAAACAGCCCTTCCTTTTAAAGTCATAAATATTTTTAAAAAATAAATAATACAAATGGTCCCAAAACAATCCTGAGAATGATGACCACAAAAATTAATCAAACCTGATATTTCCATTCAAAACAAAAACAAAAGAGAAAACCCACCCCAACTCACTCCTACCAATGTAATAACATAAATACTGACCACATTTAAATGATGGAAATGCACAGAGAACAATTAATTACCTCTTGCTAGAGGTAAAGTACCTTCTCTTCCACCTCACATGGGAAATGCTAACAAATGTACACTACTGGTACCCAGGGAATTTTTCATACTACAGACTTATTTTCCAGTTTGATTTCTTCCAGGGCAGGTGTGCCATGTGTTTGCTGCAAATGTATGTGTGTTAATATACTCTACAGTAGGAACAGAATGAATAGTCGATGGATTTTTCCCAGATGGTTTTTGTGAACTCCTTTATCCCATTCATGTAAACACACAGTGTGTTCCGGTTTGCTGAGTTGTATATACACCCTGTGACTTACTACAAAGTCTGAATGTTTAGCTAGCCAGAAGATTGTTTCCATCCTGTGATTCATTAGGTCCCTATGGTACCCTCGACTTCCTTTATTTTGTACAATCACAAATTATATTAGTTTGTCTTATTTTGATAACCCCTCTAATTAATGTCCTGCACAGGAAACTTTATTACTGTTTTAAAACAGACTCATAAACCAAGGACTTTTCCTGTTACTACAGTGGCATAAGTGACAGTTGCATATAACTTTGGGATCAAGAGTGAACAGTGCTTCACACTGTTTGTTTTTATCAGTGGGCAATTTCTGTTAATGAATAAGCTGGTTTCAATTCTTTCTTTTTTAAAAGGAATGTCAGAAATTTGACAATTATGTGTATAAAGGTCACAAGTCTAAACAGTTCAAAAATGGAGGAAACAAACCTGGGCCTGTATGACTTCAGAATAGCATAGAGGTTACATACATTAAAATGACTAATCCACCTTGTGAATGAATAATGAGTGTGATTTGGTTTAAAAAAAAAAAAAACAAACACCTGTAGGAGCAGGCTGTAAACAATAAGTTCTAGCCTTGTTTCTGTTTAAATCATCATTTTTCCTACTCCCCCCTCCAACTGATATTGTCTTTTGCTTTGCATGGGCAATTGAAGGTGGGTTTTCCCTCCTCCTTTTACTTTAATTCTAAACTGCAATGAAATGGTGAATGGATGCAGGGATAAAGCTGGGAAGCAAAGAAATCATAACACATTCATCCATAAATGTACAGCCCTTTGAAAACAAAAAATTCACGCTGGTCATGATTAAGTACTTAGCATTTTAAACTCACCCTTATGCTTGCCTCTGTATTTCCACCATCCCTTTTCTTAGTTGTGGCAAATGCTTACCCAATCTTTATTTAAATCCCTACTATAAAAAACAAGGGATGGATTTACTATGGACTTACTGAACACCTGACACACTGCTGAATCTCTGCATCTCACTGTAAGTGTTTTACCTATGAATTATGGCCACAATTTAAAATAATCTACATATTCCAATATAAATTATTCACCTGCAGACCTGTATTTTGAGCTCTGGTTGAAACCAAAGGGTTGATTCTGAATTAACTCTATTATTTGTGCAAAAGACATTTGATTTCCAATAGTAATAAAATCAGAAGAAAAAAATCTATGTGTATATGCAAAATGTTCATGTATATGTAACATGAGACCCTAATCATGCTGCTACAAAGGAAGCAAGAGAAGAATGTCAATAAATACTAGTTAGAAACACAAGATGTATGCAATTAAATTCTTCCATAGGAAGATAAGTGATAAAAAAAATCCCAACAGATATCATATACAACATAATTTTAAGCAACTGAAGTTCCTTTAAGTTGACAATACTGCATTCTAAAAAAGCCAACGAAGTGGCCTTGACTTAAATCATTTGACATCAGTCGAAGAGATTAGAGTTCATGCTCTAGCAGACACACATTAGCTGACAGATAAACCACAACTCTATCAAAATGAATTCTATCATTCATGACAGTCTCCAGAAAGACTTATCACATTTTACAAAGGATATTAGTGAATAAAACATTTAAAGGATGCAGTCTAAAGCTGTTACAATGTGCTGTGGCCTTCTCCCTAAGCACCAGTCTTTCATGAACAGATAAGGTTACTTACCAGTAGGTGGGAACTTTTGGGCTCTGCTGTTTATAAGCATATCTGTACTCTTGGTTTGTATGCTTCATAGTCCCTTGCTGAACTCTGTGCTACTGTTAAAATGTCTTCTGCTTTGTAAAAACCAAAACTTATAACTTTTCAGAAGCCATTTGATAGCTCAGAAACAAAATGTAAAGGACTGAAGTTCACATCTAGCGCTAACCTGAAAACCCAACTTCTGTGAAAGCAGGTGTCTGTACTACTAATACTGTATTCAGCATGCCCAGAGAATAAATTGGTGGTAGTTCATTCTGATAATAAATGCCCAGCAATACGTTCCCAGCACAAGGAGCTAACTCCTCAATAGCCTTTTTTGATTTAAGTAGTATATCATGCTCTTATCTTCTCTTAGCCTTTGAATGTGACATCTGAAGGATGAATGTGGAGCTATGGTCCTACCAAGAGAAGGTACTAAGAAATCAGGATTGCTGGACATGATGAAAGAGTAAGCTAAAAGAGGGCTTGTTTCACGTCAAATAGTAAGTAATTTAAAGGCTTGATCCCTCCTGATTAACATCTTTTTGCATTCCCTGTTGAACCTTTTTTGTAGCACAATTTTCCCTGTGACAGACATCTGCTATTCATGTTTAACCATAAAGAACAATGTAGTCTTGTTTGGAACTTCTAGTCTTAGCACACATAAATACAGGTCTAGGGATAACATTAAAGCATCTATAAATATATATAGATCAGTCACTATGCAAACACTGACAATTGGTGAATTTGATTTCACATTAAAATGTAAATTCATTGTGCTCTTCAAATACATTATGTTTGATACCCCAGCCCTGGAAGTGTTCAAGGCCAGATTGGATGGGACTTTAAGCAACCTGATCTAGTGAAAAGTGATCTTAGAAAAAAGGGAATTCAAACTGGATGAGCTTTAAAGTCCCTTCCAACCCAAACCATTCTGTGATTCTATGAAAAATGTACTGAACTTTTTTGTTCTATTTTGTTTGATTTTGCTTGATATGCAAGTAATAATACACATATAAAAATTACAATATATGCAAAAAAGTCAAAATTTTGCGAGCATTCTGACACAAATCAGATGGAATATTTGTCTCAACTTTTATGTCTGTCTCCTAGATATTCAAACCCCAGACAGCTGCCAAAGGGTCCCTTTACTTGTCAGCTGATGATAAATTGATGATAAATTCCTTAAGAGATTCATCTCAACTTGGAAACTAACTTTAGGATTACACGAATCCTCCTCTGGAGATGCTCACTTACTTCTACACATAGGTATATACTTTAAGCAGAATTTCACTTAATGTAAAACAGTGTATGTATCATTCAA
The DNA here is from genome assembly GCF_012275295.1 of Melopsittacus undulatus. Classification (NCBI taxonomy): domain Eukaryota; kingdom Metazoa; phylum Chordata; class Aves; order Psittaciformes; family Psittaculidae; genus Melopsittacus; species Melopsittacus undulatus. The sequence goes on from NC_047529.1 coordinate 18,317,554, forward strand.
AATACACGCAGAACATCAATCATAAAATGTGATGCAGACTTTAAAAACACTGCTTTACAAGAACTTAACTTGTTAGTGCAGTCATCTGCTATAGCAGCCGGACCTCATGAAGTATACAGTGGTTTGAAGCAGTGACTGTATAAATCTGTCCAAACCAGACCCTAATTTAATGGAGTTCAGATTAACTTTGAAAACAGGGAGCTAGAGCTATAAACCTGCAAGATATCAAAAGTCAAACAATCAAGGTTAATCACACTGGCAACATATTTTTTAATTCAGAAGTTCAAACCTGGACTTAATCAACAAGTACAAGCTCTTCATACAAATGTTTACTATGAAAGATGTATGTAATGTGCCAGCTTTATTGCAGGCATAAAAGTAACTTCTATGCTTTAGCCTTATACATGTATTATGGATGGTAAAATGAACATGAATTTTGAGAAGAAATCATTAAATTACATAATGAGGAGTGTGTACTCCATTAGTCTAAGAAATATGACAAAATCCAGGTAGTAAGCAATAAATTTACAACTGCAGTTAGCTTCAGTTACAGAAATAGTTTATTTCTTGTACTGAATATACACTCACATGAACGCCTACATATAAAGTGAAAATTTAATATAACTACTTAGTAACAGCTCACGAAGGATGTGCAGTTATTAAGGATGACAAATGTGCAAAAATCTCTATCAGAACTCTGGAGCATGTAAAAAGCTACTGATTTAAGAGTTCCGGCATGTGAATGTCAGAGGTCAAAGCAATGAGCTATTAAAGATACTTTCACTTCCTCAGAAATAAAGTGCTGTCCTGGGCTCAGAGGGGAAAGGTTAGAAAAGCTGTTTATCTGCCACTCTGTTCCCATTCTTCCTTCTGTCAGGAAATCGTACATGCCCCTACACCCCACACAGGGTTAGCCCTGGGTCACGGTCATTCCCCAAGTAAGTGCCCGCATTTGATTTAAGTGCAAAGACCACATGGCTGCAGGTTGCCTTTTCTCAAAACACACGTTTGGTTGTAAAGCTCAGCTCAGCTAAGCCTCTGCGGGATGTAAAAGCAGACACTTCACCACTTTACTGCTAAAGGAAGAGTGAAGCTATGGGTATTAGTTTGCATAAATTAAGAAGGTCATTCATTAACAAAATTACATTTTGTAGTAGATAATGCTAGAATAAGAATTACAAACCATGTTTAACCAGTGGGAAACCTGCAGAGAGGGGAGACAGGTTGTGCCCTCACCAGAAGCCATAGAGCATGTTCAGGACAGACTGAGAGGAGCATAATAAGCAAAGAAACCACAGCACAAAGGTGCCAGGAGACTGCAGAGACTGGGCCGAGGAGGTATAAGCAGAAAGAAACTGCCTGGAGCTGGAAGAGACCCCAGAGCAGTTGCTGTGACCCAGGAAGCCACTGAACAATTGCTGGATTAAGTGCAAAGCTGAAGGAAAACAGCTGTCTGTAGGCAAACAGTGGGCAGGGGGAGGTTTATTTATATAAATTATTCATTAATAAATTATTTATTATAATTAAAAATATTTTATGTATACTGTACATGTATTATGTGTATAAGTGCATATAAAATAGTATGTATATTTTATATATAAACATACATATATTTATAATATGTGGTTTGCCTCATTCTGAATTTTTTCAGTTTAGAGAAGTTTTTAATTCTAGTTAATACAGTAACAGAATCTAGCCTGAAACTTTAAAACCCTTCTTGACTGCTGAAAGGGCTCATTATAGAGAAAAGGTCTAGGAACTTGCAGGTCAGAACTGTGATGGATCAAGGGGCTCACCGTATGTGAACGTTAGCTATAATGCGTATTAGTATTATTTACATACAGCAGTTCCATGCAATGTCTACATACATACTTGCTGGCAATTTCATTTGAAGAATCAGTGTAATAAACAAAGAAAACATTTGCTGCCTTCCCATACCATATGTGCTCTTCCCAAGCCACAGGGGGAATATAGAACATCTTTCTGTACAAAATGTCAGATGGCAGATTCATGCCATAGTGTAAAATACTGTCACTGATTTCTTAAAAGGTGATGTTGAACTTCAGTTAAAAACCATTAAAAGATTCCAATTTAGGGCTGTTTCTGACAGACAAAATTTGAAACAGACTCATTCATATAACCCTTTCATTGGCTTTCAATAACAAAGAAAATTTGATATTTTTGTATTATTTTTGATAAAAATAAAACCACCAAATAATAAGAATATTAGAACATGTTAAGTAAATGAAGCATTAACATAGATAGTAGAACATGAACAATTAGTAATGAAGTCTTCACATGACTTGCCAGTTTTTTCTTTTTAACAACTTGAAGTTTTAAACTAAAAAATACATCAGGTTTACTCACAGGTTATGTGATGTTGCAGGTATCATAAATATATATATATATATATATATATATATATATATATATATATATGTATATAAGCATGTAACCATAAACAAAGTGCACAATCTCTATCTGCAAGCCTAATGGTAAATTTCTACAGATTACTGAGGCCAGAACACCACCCTCAGTTTCTGTGTTTTGTTTCAAAAACCAGAACAATCTGTTATTAGTCACTTGATCGTGAAAAGGTCATGTTGTGTCAAGGAGTTTGAGAGTAAAGACTACATTATCAGCTATGTTCTTACCAAATTTATCAGCTGAGTGTGGACAATGTCTTCCACCAGTACTGCAGTTTCATGGAGCGGCCTGCGGGCATCTCCCAAGGAAAACCTGGAAGAAAGGGGTTTATTGAAAGGTTAAGAAAATGAGTAAAAAAGAACAAAATAGGTGTTCCATGGAAGAATAAAAAAACGTATGAGTAATAGCAAGTTTAATTCATGTGCATGTACAGAAATTGATCACCCAGTATGGTGCAGGAATATAAACCAAAGTAATCTGATTAAATGAGGAAAAGAGCAAGAATGTAAGGCATATGGTGTGAAAACATGAAAAATTGAGGAAACAGAAGAAAATCCAGTTTGTAGAATCATTTGAAAAAAGTAGGCAAAGCTGTAGTACTCCTGTGCTAGCAGGAGCAACTCTGTATTTGCAACATCCTTTGCTTAAAAAATACTTATTACCATATTACACTGGAATTTAAATAATAATCAAAACATCACAGATTCAAAACAAGTGCTCATATATAATAAACATATTTTTCTTTTGAGTTGTGTATGTACATTCACATTAAAATTTACATTATTTTTTCATCTTATAAGGTATATAAAACCAAACAGGACCCAGTTATCACAACCATTCTTACTTTCTGGCTTTTTAATATTGAAAAGTAATTTTGCTTTCTTTTTAAGTCTTAAAATGCAAAATAAAACAACTGTGTGATACAATACTAACACCTGGTGCCAGCATTCTCATCTTGAATGTATCTTTTGTTCACCGTTTTACTCAGCATTCCACATACAGAAATGAAAGGGTTTTGGTTTTCTTTTCTGAAGACAACAAAGTGCAAGAACAAAACAGGATGCTGCCTCTGCACTGAGATGCATTCCCTGCCTGCGCTTAGAAGTCTCTCTCACAAGTAACTATCAGTCCCCCTGAATGGCACGAGAAGCTGAAGAGATGCAATCAAGATGCAGCACATTGATCTGAGAGGAGACAGATATCAAATCTTGCTCCTTTCTGATGAAAACGGGTATGTCAGAGTTGATGCTGAAACGTGAAGAGGGATGCAAAAATCAGCGGCATTACTTGATTACATAGAAAATCAAGTTTCAGATGCATCTACTGTCTTCCTCCCTTCCTTACACTCTTTCTACCTTCAAAGCTATTTCTATCTCAGTTTGCCTTCACTGTTTTCCCACGTAACTTCTGCCAACTTCTTTCCCACACACAGAAAACTAGATACTAGCATGGTGGTTTCAGCAAAAAGTAAAAACCACCACACCTACCCACAGCCGCTTCCTTTTTCTCTGCAATGGATACAGGATTTTTTAGACACGAAAAAACTGTAAAGCTTTGATACTTGTTAACTGTATTTGTATGGCATTTGATACGTTTCTTGTTTCTAGGACAATATTCTTTAAGATACCAAACACAAACTTTTTTTACTCCATTCTACTGCCAGAGGTGATAATTACAAATGCACAAGCAGTTAAATTAACAAACTCCTTTTTTTTTATCACTTTTGCCATTGTACTTCTCCATAGCAGAATAAACACTAAGCTAAGAGTCAGGGGGCTCAGATTTTTGCCAAGTTGCAGAACATAAGGGAGGTTAAAAGCCAAAAGAAAACCCTTAAAAAAAAAAGGAAACCAAAATTTGGTGCCATTGCCTCTGGGAACTGAAACCAAACTTGATGTTTTAATATAACTGACAAATTTAATTTCACATGTGCTTTGCTTTTAATGGTTCATTAGAGTCTTTTAAAGAACCTTCCATTCACTAAAGTATAAACAAGTCTTCCTATGGAATGTATAAAAATTCTGTTGAAAATAGAAAAGAGCTGTTTCCACATAGGTATCTACTGAAGAGGAAATATATCAAAAAGTAACATTATCAGTGCATCAAAACAGCAAAAGGATATAGAAGACTGTCCTGATAATGAAAGCACCTACCCATTAGACATGTCATACAATAACAAAACCTTCTCAGAAGATCCGGTTTCAAAGGTTTGTCTGTTTTAAGGAAACATTTTTACAAGGGGGTGATCAACTTACCCAGATTTTCACAGGAGGATTAAAATAGTAGCATGGAGTAAGAAAAGACCGCTGCAGCTCTTTTATTGTTTACCTTTAGCTTCTATTTCTAATTTATTTAAGTTCCTGTAATAATGTTTCCAGGCTCATCAAAAGGGGAAATATCCAAGCCACTAAATGCCTACATGAAATATCATGGTATACTATGTGTAAACACACATGCACATACTCGGAACACATTAAGGTACGACAGCTACTCGCAGTGGAGGGACCCACATTTGTAAGAACCTCAAAATCTTGGGCAGCTACAGAAATAGATAAAACACTTTTTCTTGATGCATTTCTTGGGTGTTTAAATGAGTGCAAAAGGTACTGGCTTCAAATACCCTGATGCAGAGCTCTCCAGGTGGCCAGACCACCAGGAGTGTAGACTGCGGAGACAGAAAACTGCTGCCATCTCCCATCCTCCACAGACTTGCAAAGCTGTCCTGGCCAGAAAGGAAGCATAACCAGGGTGGCTGGGAGTGCACGAAGCTAGAATAAATAGTTTCCCTTACTGAGGCTTCTATGGGGTTCATACTATAATGAAGTTGCCTGGCTCATATAGAATTTACCACCTTGAATAAATTTGATAAATGTAGCCCAGGAAAAGTATAACAGCAGTGAGGCAGACTGGTGAGAAATAGGACTTTTTTCTGTTCTAGAAATTTGTAACAACTTTCCTCTTCTATTCCTGTATGAAGGATTTGCAGCAGTAGAGACAATGCCTTCAGACCTGAGGAGGTTTTATGCAGCTGAAGATCTTACACAGGACAAGCAGATATTGCTTAAATCCTTAGCAAAGATGTATTTATTTGTTCCTGCCTGCAACTGGGGCTATGGGTCACAGGATTCCACGTGCCTACAATGCCAGCAGCAGGAGAGATCTGAGTGGGTGGGTGCACATTGTGTATCATGGGCTGCATCAAAAGAAGCATGACCAGCAGGTTGAGGGAGGGGAATTCTCCCCCTCTACTCTGCTCTTGTGAGACCCCACCTATAGTCCTGCATCCAGCTCTGGGGCCCCCAGCACAAGAAAGATATGGACCTGTTGGAGTAAGTGCACAGCTTCCAAACATAGGGAAGAAAATATCAGATAATAAAGTGTGGTGTGAGTTTTTTAATCAGTGATACGAAGAAAATTCTTCCCTGTGAGGGTGATGAGGTCCTGGCACAGGCTGCGCAGAGAAGCTGTGGCTGCCCCATCCCTGGCAGCGTTCAAGACCAGGTTGGATGAGGCTTAGAGCAACCTGCTCTAGTGGAAGGTGTCCCTGCCCATGGCAGGGGATTGGAACTGGATGAGCTTCAAGGTTCCTTTCAACCCAAACCATTCTGTGATTCTATAGTCTGAGTAGGATAATGATAATAGGTTTGGGATCCATGTATCAATGTGGCCATAAATCTGGGCTTGATACTGGAGAGACCAGAGGGTCTGTGATTTGGCTACTGGAGCAATCAGGAGGTTCACATCAGCTGACTGGGAGACTGCAGAGCCTGGGACTTGTTTGAGAGACCCGTTTGCATGTGTGTCTGAATATGAGAACTGAGGCTTTCCAGTACTGAATGACTGAGGTTGAGGACACTGGATTCTGCAATTCCTAACTTAGGACATATGCTGAAGTATCAGACTCAGACTAGGTGTGCCTGTGAATTCAAGTATTTGCACATGGAGAAAGACACACAAAAATATACTGATGAGTTTCAAAAGAAATCAAAGGACCTTGGAAGGTGTTCAGGCAGCAGTAATAAGAAGCTATAGACACACACATAAATGTATGTGTTTACACTTAACTCACACATAGACAACTACTTGATGACATCTGAACCTGGGTGCCTGTCTCAGCAAGCTGATCCCCATTCTGCATTTTTATACAACCAACCAAGCAGGCTATGATCAAGATATAAGTGCTCACAACATACAGAACCAGCTAATTCACTGTCAGAAACTCAAACCTAGGCAAGGATCCCATAAAATCACAGAGGACAAATTAACTACTAAATATATTTGGACTGGATAATATCTGGCTCGCATCTCCACAGTATTGTAAGAATACACAGTAAATTTGTCAGCTGTTTGGCAGGAATGCACTTGGAATATGCGGCAGCATATTAGTTCTCAGAGATGTTTCCATACTATAAGCAAGTGTCCTCCTAAATATATGAATTTCTAGAGACCTGACAGGCAGGTGGTGACAAAGAAAATCAGTTTTACAGTCTGAGCACAAGAACATCCATAAAATGTCCAGCAATTCAAATACCAGAAGGACAAGCACTGCGAATTGTGAAAAATCAGTAAAAACAAACTTTGGAAAATCAGTAGCACAGCTTGTTGAAGTAATTCAGCTTTGTGTCATCAGACACTGACTATGAAGACATAAAAACAAGGAGATCTGGTCTCTCAGAAAAGAGAAAATTGGGAGACTACATGTTTCTTTCTGATGACCATGGGAATGAGGCTATCAGTGGAGTAGATATCCCAGAGAAAATAAGATTAGGATAGTACCCTTTTCAAAGTCTCAAAAGCTAAAGCTAGCTCTTCTCTCTCCATTTTGTTTGCCACAGCAGCTGCTGAACAAATTAGGTACAAATAGAGTCTGAAAGGAAAGAGATAACGTGCCAAGCCAGAAAACTGATTAGACATACACAGGAGGACACATTGTATGGGGAGCGGAAGAGGAACAAAAGAACAGCATCTGAGAATACTTCTTATTTCTGTTAGGTACTTTGTATCAGAGAGAGATGATGTGACAGATTGTTGTTTTGTAGTCATTGTTCCTTCCTAATACCATCAGTGAACTTAGTAAAGGGACATGAATTTAAAAATTAAACAATCTTGCTTGTTTATTGCCTTAGCTTAATGAAAAAGAGAACAATGTAAAGCTTTGAGTTATGTTAACTAACCATCATGATCTACCAGTACTACCTGAAAAAAAACTGGAATTTATACTACTATTTATATGTTTATCTGCCCAAGAGGTAGCTTCCACCAAAGCCCATTTAAAAAGAAAAGGCAATCTTAATTCCAATCAGAGTTCATAGTTAATGTATTTATCTGCTTGGATTAATGAAGCTAAGTCTACATAGGTTTCATATGTCACACTGAACATAGTTCTTTACCAGGATACAAGAAATATAAAATAAAAATGCAAGTTGTAGCTGTGTTAGCTTTTTCTTTAAAGTTTAGAAAAATATGCTTAAGTTACAATAAAAACAAGCATTCAAAGCCTACAGCAATTTTAATACAGAAATTACAAAAATTAGGGTAATTTTCCAGTATTCTTCTGCCAAGTCATTCAATGGCTAAACTTGGAAGAAAATACTAGCATTTTGCAAGAGGCAACTCTTGGAGATTCAGATTATCTTGTGCTGTTTGGTACATCAGTTATCACCCTGCAGTGGTTTTAAAAAGCTTGTGTGGCAACTTCTAAATAACTTACCTGCACTTTACCCTTTCACAGCTCAGGGCTCCTTAACTCCACTTGCTCTGATAGGTTACAGCCCTACTGAGCAGATCACCCATTCAGGGCAAGACCAGGACAAACTGCACCGCATGTACTAAGATGTGTTTGTCAGAATTAGATCAAGCTCTCATTTGGTCTGGCAGGAAGCAGGGATGAAATGGAAGAGTTTATTTCTCCATGGCTTTTGACTTGTTTGGAGTGTTTATCACCATCTTAACTGAATCTGCTCTCAGCACTGAGGGGAATTGTCCTGAATGTGAAGAGGAAACCAGATATGGTGATTTAAGCGATATCACAGACTTCAGTTTGTGCAGACTGCATGCTCTATAATCAAGCAAGGTCTACACTAACATTGGCAAATACGGCTTCTCCCTACTGCAGGAGTGGTGTAAACTTACCAAGAGCCACTTACCAAGAGCCCATTACAGAAAAGTACTAACAAATTTAAGTCCCAAATTACAGAAAGTGTACAGGGTTTTTTACATTCTCATAGAAAGAACAGCTGAAGAAGTAAACTCTGGATATGTTGAGAGTCCAGTTTACTCCAGGATGGCACTCTTTCCTGTGCTAACGTGAGAGCTCCAAGGACACACAATGAGGTCTTCTATCCTCAGCTTCACTGAGCTGGCCCATGCTACAATAATCACTTTAGAATGCAAACCATGTTATTGTAAAACCTGAGAAGAGCAGAATAGCCTCATTTTCTAATATGAAGATCCAAGAGCCAACAGAGACCCATGCTGCCTTTTAAAATGAACCTATCTAATCAGTGTGGTCAGCCTTTTGTCCACAGTCAATAGAGAATGCAACAGGGTCCACAATTCCCAGTTTCACACAGTACTCTCCAGAGGACCCTGGAAATCATAAGGCCTACATAGGTTCTTCTAGATACATTATATGTAAACTGTACGACCTGAGAGCACACCCTAAATCAGGGTACTTCCTCCTGTCTGACAAATAACATGGATCATTTTAGGACATTGCTAAAATATGTCTCAGAACAATGCATACAAAAACCTAAATTTCCTGTAGTTGACAGAGAGACGTGGATGCATGAAGTGCCTACATTTCAGGTACTATATTCAGCACCTTAATTTCACTCAGCATTCAGCATTTTTAACACCCTTGCCACTGACTGAAAATGGTCACAAACCCTGCTTGTATTTAAACAAGGATTGATGACACAAAACTAGGACTGGCTCATACATACACAGCTGCACAGACTAGACAGTTTGTATATTGAAGTAGATATATAGGTAACAGGCCATAGAGTACACAGCTAACTGGCTAACAGTCACTATGTTATTTTGCATATGAAGATGAGTTAATCGGTATTGACTTAAAATCTCTTCCACATTGTTTTCTCTACCAGCTCATTTATATGTCTGCCCCATCCCATCCCATTCCCCTTGGGTAGTATCTCCTGTTCCTCTATAATGCTTTAAGGTATTACTGATAGCTTCTCTGACTCCTGAAGGGAGTCCATTCATTCTCCTTTCTTAGGCCTACACTTTGCTAGATAATTAGTCATGTTTTTTGTGTCTAACAACTGAGGATGTATCTCACTACCCTAATGTGAACCCTAATGTACCCTAATGTGAACAACAATAACTCTCTCCCACTTCTGTGAAGAAAAGCTATAGGAAATTGTTAAAATAATTACCATCTACTTATTCAGCAAGTGGAATTGTTCTCTTCACTTGTTTAAATACTGTAATATTAACTCCAAAAATCTTAAACTATCAAATTTTCACTGAAAGGAATTCAGCTTAAGAAAAATGCTTTTTCCAAAATGTGCGTGACAGTGAGAACAGCGAGCACAGGAAGAAACTGAGACAGCAACTACAAAATGCTTTTTGTTGGGTTGGGTTTTTTTATCTTTCAGTATAAAATTAAGCTGTGATGATGTCTGCAAATATTGAAAAGGCATAAATAACAAGAACGACATTACATAATACCATTTAATTATTCAAAAGTACACAGCGACAATAAAAGGGATAAAATTTAGAAAAGGAACACTGAGAGCAAATTTGACAAAAACATCTGAAAACAAGAGCTAAAACCCTCTGTAATTATTTCAGAAGGCACAGAAATGCAACTGATGGAATCATGGAAAACTTAGCTTAACTAGGAACTGGGGGGTCTGGTGATGTTAAAAAACTACACAAAGAGAAATCTTGATTACGTGACTTAAAATACTTTAAAATAAGATGGCACTCAAAAATGCTGTCACCTGCAGCTAATAGACAGTTGTTGGAACTCTGTATCTGCAGTCTGAAATAAGCTTCACTATTGCTTATAATTATTAAAATTCTACAGTGAGGAAGAAAATTTATACTGAACACTTATTTTGAGCTTATTGAAAATGCATTAATGCTTACTTAGTGGTCTTAACTACAGATACTTCTCAGTTACTACGGTGGAAATATCCAAAGGCATCAGTCCCATTCATTGTGCCACAGAGGTAAGACCTAAACAAGGCAAGACCTTTCTAAAAGTGACTTTGTTTACCTGAAAATAGAAGTAGCTTGTTTACACCATGAGTTTTTAAATGGTAAGGTCTGCCAGACAGCAGGATTAACAATGTCTAACATCTTGCCAAATGAAAAGTCCAATTCTTCTCACATAAAGACAAACCCTGTCCTCAGGGACACCCCCGTAAATCAAGAATAACACAAAATCCTCAGGGAACGCATTTCAGAGATGCTGAAGTCTCCCAGCTCCATGGGAGGTCATTCAGTCTTGACTCAATAAAGTGTTTTGTTTAAGCATGAACCTTCTGAATCATGTTCTTAAGCTGAACTTGAATGTTCCAATAACTTGTTGAAACCAAAAAATACTCAAAATTTTCCATTTTGAAAGGGCAAATTTTGTCGGTATAACAGCACAGTTTGTAACTACAACACTGTAATATATGCAGTAAGAATTTTTTTTCCAATTTCTGCCTTACTAATTTCATATTCATACCTGGAAAATTACTGTCCCACAGGACAGAAAAGGGAGGGGGAGGAGGAGGGAAGGGAAAAAAAGAAAATACCATTGTACCACTGCTACTCCATGAGTCACAGAAAAGGTGAGGCTAGAAGGGATATGTGGAGATACCTAGTCCAGTTCCACTGCTCAAACAAGTCTGTGTCCAGTTTCTCCAAGGATGGACACTCCACAACCGCTCTGCACAGTCTGTTCCCACACATTTAACCACCCTCACATTAAAAATTTTTTGCTTATGTTCAAGTGGAATTTCCTGTTTCATTCTGTGCTCCTGCCTCTTGCTCATCAGTGAAAAAAAAGTCTTTATCTTCTTTACTCCCTCCCATCAGGTATTTATAAACATCTCCCTGAGCCATTTGTTCTCTAAGCTGAACTGTCCCAGCTCTCTCAAGACTCTCCTTGTACGAGAGATACTCCAGTTTCCTAACTATCTTAGTAGCCCTTCATTGGCTTGCTGCTGTATGTCCATGTCTCTCATGCACTGGGGAGTCCAGTAGCAGACCCAGCAATCCAGATGGGTCTCACCAGTGTTGAGCAGAGGAGAAGGATCACCTTCATCACCTGCCAGCAACATCCTGCCTAATGTAGCTCAGGATGCTACCACAAGGCACATAGCTAGCACATGCCGAAGCTGGTGTCCACCAGGCACCCACCAAGGCCTTCTCTGCAAACTTTATTTCCAGATGGTCAGCCTTGCTGGCTGGGTTTGTTCCTCCCCAGGTGCACAACTTGGGATTTCCCTTTATGGAACTTCATGATGTTCCTGCTGGTCCATTTCTCCAGCCTCCTGTGGTCCCTCTGAACAGCAGCACACCCATCTATCAATCACTCCTCCCAGTTTTGCATCATCAACACACTTTCTGTGGGTGCACTGGGTTCCATCATCCAGATCACTAACAGACATTACATAATATTGACCCCAGGATCAATCCCAAGGGTATACCACCAATAACTGGCCCCCAGATGGACTTTATGTTGTTGGCATCAACCCTTTAAACCCAGCCCTTCAGCAGTTTTCAGCCTGCCCCACTGCCCATCCATTTACCTACTTCATCAGGTTGGATATCAGGATGTTACAGGTGACAGTGTCAAAAGCATTGCTAAAATCAAGGAAACAGCAGTCACTGCTCCTACCTCTTACACTGTACCAGTCATTTAATCACAGAAGGGTATCAAGTTGGTCATATATGATTTCCCCTTTGTAAATGTCTCCTCACAACTCCAGATCACCTTAATGGGCTCAGATATAGTTTCTAGGATGATCTGCCCAGGGATCAAGGTGCAGATGACCCAGATCCTCCTTCTTGTCATTCTGGAGACAGAAATGGCACTTACTTTCTTCCACTCTTCAGGAAGGAACTCCCCACAGTTGCCATGACTTCTCTTCATGAGCAATATCATGCATAAAATCAAAGCAGAATGCTGTATATTTTATTACTGGAAGAATAAATATGTAAATTAAAGTCGGATTTCAAGCAGAAAGTGTTATAAGATTGTCTGTACTTAAAACTTTCATGGGTATAGCTAAGACATGAAAAATGATTCATGTATATAAAAACACAGCTTAGGAAATGCATTTGACTAAACTGTTTTTAAAATATTTTTCCTCTCCCATGGTCTAATACTTTAGGAACTGTCAATATGCAAAACGTCAATTTCGATGCAAGATGCTATGCAGATTTACCTCCAGCAAACTATTTATAGATACATATCTTTCAGGGTGAGTATGCCTACATTCCATCAAAACCTAATTTTCTGAGTTTTTCTAAAAGCTCTGCAGAATAATCTTTCTACATATGGTTCCACTGAACTAGCTTGGTTACTCTTTGTAAACTGCTGTAAGTACAATACCCATTGGCTGAGAATGAATGTGATTTTGTAAAATAAATAAATGCTAGAATATGGGCAGACTTGTAACATAGGTGCTTTAAAAACTTCTATTTATTAATAAAAACCAAACAGATTTCACCCTGGTTTGTCTAGGGTTTCCTTTTTTGTTATTTTTTCTTTTAGACTGTAGTAAACACTTCTAACTGCTGAAAATCAGCAGATTTATCCCAACACAAAGCTGTGGCAAGACCCCATTTCAGTACCATTGTGTACTAATCAGAATACACCAAATTCTAACAGCTAAGTGTCTTTAAACATAAATTAATTTTACAAATCCTTATGACTAGCAAAGGAAAAAGATATAATTTATTCCAGTTGTATAACATAATATGTTCCATTTGCTCATTCACAAAGGGTTTCAGTTTTTCAGGAAATAAATGAGACAACTGTCTTTCTAGGCTATGCAGACTGGACTATGATCAGTCATTTCTGCTCTAGGAAAAAGTTCATCTCAACAATATACCCAAACACAAATGGAATTTAGCAAAGCCAAGAGAGATGAATTTTCAGTCTGCTCTCAAGAGGACAGGGCGAAAAAGTGATGAGGAGAGCAGGAAGTCAAAACATCATTTCACTGTATATATACATTATAAGTGTTAACCAAATGTGGAAATCCCTAGCTATTTTAAATCTAGATTAAAACCACAAGGCAATTTAAACTAATCCACAAGATACAAAATACGAAGATGAATGCTTTATGCTAATTTTTAGAGAAATAATATTATTCTTTTTATATTCTTCAAAATGTCAAGACCATTTTCCATTGTTTTAAAGTCACATCACTGCTTTATGAATGAGATCTTTGGGTATTAAATTATGGTAATTATATCCAATTCTCAAATAACAACCTTCCGTATCAGGTGTTTACGCATTTTGTGATGTCTTTTATTTTTTACTTTACTACCTTTCCTGAAGTCAATGCCTGGAGGAGAGAAGCAACTTGTCCACAGCTGGTCTGTGGGTGAAAAAAGACAAGATATCCCTCTATGCTCCCATTGCGGTGTGGTATAGGGCTCTACTACTGACAAATTAAGCTTTGCAAATTAGATTTATTTTAATAGTAAATTAGCAAATTAGATCTAATTTTAATAGGAAAACAAAATTATATGAAAAGTCCACCTATGCATCTATTCTCATTATTCATCTCTGCAGTACTTGTGTCAGATAGATGTTTTAGTATTCACTGTGATAATAGCTAGAAATATAAACAGATGTCAAAAAACATGACCTATCTCAAAAACATGGAAATATTTGAGACCAAAGGACATTACAAATGTCAGCATTTCTCATAAGCACTGTAAAATTTAACTATGAAATTAATATTTGCAGCATTTTTAGATTTTTTTTTTTTAATATTATATCCATTTAAAAAAACCTGCTGTAAAATTTGACTTTTGGATCATCAGTGGTCCACAGACCATAGCTTGGAAATCTGTGCTCTTACAGTTGACAACTCAGGGTCATGGCAGTTCATGCCTTCTACAACAACCTACCAATTACCAGAAATCAAATCCACCCCAAACTGTTAGAGTAGTTACTCTGTGTTATCACTGTGAGTGAAAAATAGAGACAGAAATTATTTCCCCACTAGGAAGAAATAAAATATATCCACAAAGAAGGAGATATGAATGCACAATGATTAAAATACAGAATAATTCTTTTGAACAGTCAAGTTTAATTGAAGTTTTACTTCAGAATACACTGAACACATCAATACTCTCATTTTTTCTGAAAGTAAAATCTGTCATAAGATACCTTGATTTCAATAAAAAAGACAATGCTTTAAAAGAGTATTTTATTTCAGAAATGAAAACATTCAACCTTCTCCCTAAAGTAAGAAACTGGAAGTTCTGTGATAAAATCTTTTTCTGGAAAGTCAGTGCAATTTCATATCAATGGCGTGCGCTTTTTCCTGCTTTCAAATGGATTACTTAGATGTTTTAAAATGTTATAACCCACAATAATCTGTTCCAGGCACCAACGAAAAGGAAGAAAAAAATTACAGAAGTCAAGATGTCGCCTGGAAGCACTTTATGGCAAACATTATAAAGATAACACAGAGCAGAGAAGCTCTGCTTCAATCCATTATAAATACCCCATTCTTCTTAAAAATCACAAAAATGTATTTATAGTAAAGAACTCTTACAGGCTTTTTCCTCAGAAGACTTCATTTAAGTACAATTTGGCAGAATTTTTGGAACAAGAAAAGAAGAGTTTTGTAAAATATTGATGTTTTACAGTCACCCTAGTCTTGATCTACTTGCTACAAAAACAAAAGCAAGGACTTTGGCAGATGACCACATCCGTGTCTACTAATTACACTTTAGTTTTTCATTTTATCCAAAATGTGCTCTCTAGCAGTTATCCTATAGTGAGCACAGATACTAAATCATCATTTTGACAATGCCTCATTAAAAACATCAGTTTTCTCATTTTATTAATGACAGAATGTATTGTTCATTGAAATATATGGGATTAAAAAAACAAACCAAACTAAAACCAAACAAAAAACAAAGGGTGGAAATACTGGCAAAAGACAGTCCTGTATACATAACCTATAGATCAAAGCTCTATTTTCCTATATGTCCAAGTGGAGGCATAGATAGTTACCCTCTCTTCAACACCAGGTCCCTCGCAAGACTTCAGGATGGGGGTGTACACAGAAGCAATAGGCTCACACTGACCTCCATGTGCACTGAAATTATTAAATAATTACTTTGGGTGCAGAAACGATTGAAAGGAAATAAAAAGCAGCTTTCTTAGATGTCTCAAAAAAAAATTGCTCTTTTTTTTCAATAAATGTGGCTCAGTTGAAAGTAGGAAACAGGAGATACGAATATCTGCACCTTAGGAAGATTTTCTCCTAGGCAAACTACGTTTGAGGCACACCTGCTTAAAAGTGTTTGCGCAAAAATTGAATTTTCAAAATTATGAAAAATATTTAGTTTGCAAAGCACAGAAGCAAAATTACAAGTATCAAATATGGACTGTCTGTTTAATAATATTACAAGAACACTAAAAAGAAGGATCCAAAGTTATAGTGCAGCATGCTCAAGCTATGAGTCAAGAATAAAAGACAAAAAAGGGGACAAATATCACTCTTGCAGGGCTCAACAGAATATCATGTGGAATAAATGCACTGTTAATTATTTCACTGTATTGATGGTAATCCAAAAGGGGTCAGTGTAAAGGACAATTTGGTATCCATTCAGATTTGCCTTTCTTTAAAAAATAAATAAAATTGTGGTTTTCTGATGTTTCCTACTGAAAAAAAATAGACAAACATGAGCTGTGCTTATTCAGGCAAAATGTGCATGGCTTACTATTTATTGACAAGTATTGAGATTTGAATAACTGGTAATTTTGAGAGAAAATACTACAAAATTATAGTTGGACTGAATTAATATCTTAATACGAAATTATATTTTCAATTTACAAATTTCAGGTGCTGAAGTAGGGGCAAACCCAGTAATCAAATACAAACGTTTAAAAAGGAATTATTTTTCTTTCTTTTTATATAGAGTCTGCCCAGCGTCATGCCCAGTACACGAGTTAATCCAGAAAATCGTTATTATGAGGTAATGAAGAAAATTCTGGTTGCTGTACTTTGCTTTCTCATCTGTATCTGCAGAACATAATGTGAAATGATATCAATAAAATCCTAATTCCCTTATTTATCAAAACAGATAAGCTACCAAAATAAAAAAGAAGCATACCAGAGTCCAAGAGTCATTCCAATGAATTCTCACACTTATTTATAGCACATTTCTACGAGTGAAGATAAAAAATTTCTTGAAGAAATTAAGTACCTGTGCAGCTTCCTAACCAATATTGACAGATGCTTGGTTGCAAGCAATTTTTAAAAAGTATTAATCCTTATAGACAGAAGTGAGGAATTGCCATGCTTGAGGGAATGGGATTCAGCATCCCATCTTTCCGTTCCTCTTCCTCCTTAGGAACCGAGGAAGCAATGTTTGGACTCAGGAGAAGACCAAAATCTCCAAGAAAAGCTGTGATTTCACTGAATCACAAGAGACTCAAAAGAAAATGTGATTTTTGGTATCAGAATGATCTGTTAGAGGAGAGTAATAACATCTCACTTTGTGCTGCCATTATTGAACACTTCTCATTTCCTTCCTTTCAGTTTTGGAGCCGAAGAGACCAAGAGCCACGCTCTGGGCACCCCGGGTGCTATGGAGGGGGCAGCCACAAGACTTTTTCCTTTGAAAAACCACCCTGACTGTGCTTCTATACCCAAACACAGTCATCGCTTCTTAAGAATTCCAGCTTGGCATCACTCAACACACAAGCAATGGTGCTCGTGGCTGAGATTTGTGTGGTCTACGGTAAGCTCTGCTTCCTCGAAAATGTGTGGCATCATACAGAGTTTATTTAGAACTTAAGTCTCTCGGGCACACTATGTAAGTTTATTGTTTATCATTTGCTGGGGAAGTCTTCTGAGGTCAAGGTAAAAAGCAGGAGGTGATATTTCATGTAAATGTTCCAAAGCACGTTATGTGGTTACATGGTCGCAGTGGCCCCCAGAGCACTTTGCTGGTGGTCCGTAGAGATCTGGCTGGTGAAGGTGCTGGCTTTCCCCGTTTCCAGCTGCTATATCATATTTAATGTATTTTTAGCTTCACTTAATATTTTCCTAATATTCCTTTTCCATGTAAGCAATTAGTGTGGTTACCAGGGATGGCGACAGAAGTGGTATTTAGCAGCCTATTGGAGAAGAGGTGGTCTTTACCACTGTATATGGGAGAAGATGCACATCACCATCTCCATGCTAAGAGGTAGGGGGGAACCCACCCAAAAGCCACATTTTTAACACCTCTGTTTCTCCATTTACTGAAATAAATATTTTTTTTCCTCAGAAAACAAACAAAAAAAGACATTCGAAAGATATAAATAGGATTAAAAAAATATATGTGATATTGCTGGCTTTGATTTTTGCAGGTTTATACAGCTTTTTAAAATTGTAGCTTTATAATGTAACTGGATATTACTAGGTACAGTAGAAATGGCTGCAGACTTAACTTGCCAATCAAAAAAGCAGAAGATAAAATGTCTTCCAAAAAAAATTTGGCCATGACCCACTAGAACTGTGCTTTTTTAACATTTATTTCTTAAAAATTCAAAACATTTATAGAACTCAAATAAATCCCCCTGTTAGCCTCCACTGCCTTACTCTCATTTTGTCTTTGACTAATCAGAGGAGGCTCACCAAATCACCTGGAGATAACTTAAAAATACTATATGAAAAGATGTGAAATAGGGAACATTCACTGAACAATCAGAAATCTCTTCTTACACTTTTTAAAATTTCCAGTTTTATTTAATTATCCATGAAACTACACTGACTCCAATCTGATTGGGAAGATCCAGCTGAGGGAACTCAGTGCCTAACTGTGCAGGCATGCTTTATATCACCTTTAAGGAAAAATACACTGAATATTAGAGAAATATAAGTATTGACCTTCTAAATTCTGCTAACTACTTTAATAATGATGCTTATATACGAGTGACTCTTATTTAGGAAAAGTCCCTGGAGATATTTTATGTATTAAAGGGAGTCCTTGCCTCCCTCTTCAGTGAAGCACAGTTTGGGCTCCTGGCGCCTCCCCCCTCTTCCAGATAAGAGACAAGTACTTTTTTTTTTACAATTCTCAAGAGCTTTTTGCCTGATGCCTAGAAAACACCAAATCCCTTATTGGCTTTAAACGTCTGTCAGATTTCAGCAGAGCAGTTTTTCCAAGACTCTGCAATTGAGGGCCTTCCTAAACCTCAGCTTAAGAAGGATTTAAGGAGACTAAATTTGCTCATCAATGCCTGACAGAGTAAAACACAAAATTGCACAAAGCTGGATGGAAAAATCACTTCCATGTATGAGGGGTTTCCTCCTTTTTCTTCCCCAGAAGCTTAATCATCATGTAATGGTTACTGTTCTTCCATCACTTTGACAGGAAGCAGCAGGTAATGCTTAAAAATGAAAACAAAAATAATATTAAAAAGCTGGTGTTTTTCTGGTGGGGGGAGGGATTGTTTCCTGTTTGGTTTTCAGTTATTTGTTTGTTTGTTTGGGGCTTTTTTGTGTTTTGTTATGGGTTTTTTTTCAACTAAAATAAAGATTCTGTATTTTATATATAATGACTTCCATAGCCTGACTGGTAGGAACTCTCTAGCATCTGTCTGGACATTTACAGAAAAGGAGTATAAATAGGTTTCTAGAACTACATGAACATTTTCCTCTCACTGTTTCCCCCTCCTTTCCAACAAAGGCATTAACCACAAAGGTAGGTATGGTATTGAAACCCCAGTCCATCAAGATAGAAGGAAATACAAACTGCAGGGAAAGTTGTTTCCAGTGACACACTGTGCAATCATGAGCCTTCTTTGTACATTCAGGAAATTCTCCTGAGTTTTGAGCTTTCTTAACTAAAAAAAGAAAACAAAACACACACACAAAAAAAAAAGATTTGTTGTAAATATCTTGTGAGCATGACAAAGCGTCCTATAAAATATAACTATTCATAAACAGTCTAGCCTCTGGAATTAAAACACTGACACTTTCTATTAAAAGGTGCTTAGTCACAGTTCACTAAATATTTACAACGAATCATTTATTCTCTAATTTCATTGACTTTATGGTCGGTAGCAAAAGCCAAGAAAACGTCCTGAAACTGTGAATGGCTTGTGTATGCAAACTGCAGCTCGCAAAGTCAATGTTATGGTGGCAGAAAGATTTTCACATTATACAAGGAGGTCCTCCTCTTCTGTAGAAAACTCTTTGCTTAAGCTTCAATTGGATGCAAGTATTCAAATGGATTGGAATCAGACAGCACAAGAGTAAATGGGCATCATACCATGAAGGAAAAAAGGGAAAATAAAGACACAGTTCCGCAGGTTCCCCAGCTCCTCATCCCTATCAGTAAGCTTTGCAGACAACTCATCCTTTCTCTTTCCCTCTAAATTTGGCCAAGGAAATAGATTCTCAAGCAAGGATGAATGAAAAGTGCATTATGCAACATTACAGAACCCATGCTATCAGAAAGCAGTGTCTAGATTTGAGCTATTGGCATTCACATGCATTTCACCAAATGAAACTAAATGTTTTTCTGCTGTTGTTTGGGTGGGAAGGGAACCGGGGGTTTGGGGTTTTGCTTTTAAGACTCTGATTGAGATGCTGTCCAAGCAAGGGAAGCTCAAATGTGTCTGTAGGAAAATGAGGCGCTTATAAAAATAAACAGGTCTCTTCCAAAAAATACAGTCTTTAACACTATCAGAAAACAGACAACCTCCCACACTCAGCACTGAAAATAACATCATTCTTCTATGGGCTTGTCGAAGACAGAATACTGTAAAGTATCTTTCCAATGACATGCACATTGAAACTACCTAATCTATATGAATATCTATATTTGACTGCAGCCTCCATTTAGAGGAATTTTCTTATAACTCTCAAACCATTCAATTTTTTTATATCATTAACTTGCAAGATAATAGCAAAGTCACTGCTATCTTCTTGTTGACATAATTTAGAATCATAGAATCATTTAGGTTGGAAAAGATCTTTAAGATCAGTAAGTCCAACTGTTAAATTGGCACTGCCAAGCTCACCACGAAACCGTGCCCCTAAATGCCACCTGGGCAGCCTCTTCCAATGCTTGACAACCTTTTCAGTGAAGAAATTTTCCCTAATATCCAATCTAAACCTCTCCTAGCACAACTTGAGGCCATTTCCTGTTGTACTATCACTTGTTACTTGGGAAAAGAGACCGAACCCTACCTCACTACAACCTGTACGTGTCGTGTTCTGACACTCAAGATGAGCTGCTCCACAGCCTTCCCCAGCACAGAGGTCAGACTGACAAGCCTGTAGTTCCCCAGATCCTCCTTCTGACCCTTCTTGTAAGATGGGCATCCCATGGTAATCTCCAGTCAACTAAGAGCTCCCTGTTGAGTCAGGACTGGCTATATATGATGGAAAGTGGCTCAGTAAGCAGTTTCACCAGCTCCCTCAGTAACATTGTGTGGATTCCATCTGTCCCCACAGACCTGTGCACATCTAAGTGGAGTAGCAGATCACTGATGAATTTCCTTTGGGTTATGGGGGCTTCATTCTGCTTCTTATCCCAGTCTTTCAGCTCAGGGAGCTGGGTACCTGCCTGCTTTTCTTGTTCTAACTCTTGATTCCCAGTGTTGTTGCTTTAAATACCCCAATGCACTTAAAGATAAAAGAACATTTTGGCTACGCTTCAAGATAACTGCAATTCCTCACACAGAGAACTTGAATCACGAGTTCCTTGGCCTCAGACTCTTAACAAGAACTATCTTTGTCCACAGTTTCATTACCAGGATCAATAGTAAACTTGCCAAAGAATTACTAGTGAAAGTTAACTAGAAAATTAACCACTAATCTGTATGTATTCAAATGAAAAAAATATCTGAAAATTGATGGCATTTCCTAAATTTTTCAGTGGTTGTTTTGTCTAGAGGAACCAATTCAGAGGAAGTGCTTGATGTTTATCAATTAATAATAATATTATTTCATTAATAATAATATTATTTCATCCAAGATGAAATAAGGCTCATATGTCTTCATACTCTGAAGACTCCTGGAATAATTGCAATTGAATGTGCCCATACTTATCAGAAAAAACACCCTCAACTCAAAAAATCCCCACAAACAAAGCCCTAAGAAATGCTTGAAGATGAGCATTCTCCAATCTGTTATCGATAATCCCAGGAGAGAAGAATGAAAAAGGTGCTAACTCCAAATCAACTTTAACTGTGCCCTAACTGTTCTCATAAATACCCAAGAGCTCTTGGCTACATAAGCCCAACCAGAAATCTTTTGGTGACCACTGCACATGCAGATTTTCCATATGAATCCTGGAATCAAAGTGTCTCAGTAGTATAAAGAGAAATGGGACTTTTCCAAACCCTTTCCTCTGAAATCAAAAAAACCCCACACCATAGGTTTGTGGCCTTCATACTTGCCCTCCCCCCTTTTGAGGCAACACCAGTAAAACATAAAGATCAGAAAGCTTTCCTGAAAAAAGGCAAAGGGAAAAATTCACAGGCTAATGGAAGTAGATCAGCTCTTAGTCTCAGTTGTCATTTTGTTAAGCTCTGCTTTTTAAAGACTCACTCATTTTTTACCACAATGATTAGTCAGATAAAGAACCTACTGCTGCTCCCCTGTGTTGCACTATTCCATTGACTATCTCACTGTTAAAAAAATGCTTTGCTCTTAGCAATAATTTACCTTACTTAATTTTCCTAACAGGGTCTATCATGCACATGGGATTAAATGCTCTGAAAAAATTCCACAGATTCAGTCGATACCATCGCTGGAATCCAGACAGCAACCCAGTTGACCAAAAGTAGGATCAACGTTACAGTGATATAACTAGATCACTAGATCACATAAAATACAAAGGATTTTTGACTTCTACAGCATGTGAACTGGATGCTGACTTTGATAGCTTTTTATGTGAGATTAAAGACCTTAACATTCTATGTTAGCAATGACCAAGCACCTTTTGACATTTTATTTCATAAATTGCACAGTGAGAGAATAAAAAGAAACTGTTTGATTTGGAATGATTCCTGCCACTGTTTTCACAACACCCCACTATTCCTGAAAGCCAAACAGGAATATTTAGATTAAAACCCATGCAGTTCACATGAGTCCACCCATCAAATTATCATGATCTGCTACTGTATCTATCATTACCCTTGCTTCAGAATAAATCTCAATCAGTCTGATGGTTATAGTTTGAGCTTCTACACTTAGCAAAAATAACCACCAAAACAACAAAAAACTCAACACATAAAAAGCCAAAAAAATAGCATGTTGAAACATTAAATACTTCAAAGATATTTCAAATAACATGCCCTAATTAATGCAATAAGTTTTTAAACATTTGTATTTTGACAGCCATTTTAACCAACATGAATGACAAATATTGCATAATGCATGATGAATACATAAGAATTCACATAGAAGATGTCACTAACACTTATCTTTTCATGTTCACAAATGAAAAACAATACACTTAATATATCACAGATGTCTACAAACAGTAAAATCCTGATGGTGTCTTTTAGGTCTCTTACATGTTTCAGATTTCAAATTGACTTTGGATGTTAATTTTACCTTGCCAAAGTGTCATCACAAAATGCATAAGCAATTAGCATATTTTTTTTCTGAAAATACAAAGCTCTTTGTTCTAAACTACTCACGAATAACTTACCTTGAAAAAGAATCAGGTAACAGTAAGTGACATAACGTACATGTTGTGATTTTATTTTTAACATGAGCTGCCTAAGCCTGAAACCACAGGCCCTACCTTATCCACAGTTTCATGGAAATGCTTTTTTCATCATTTCTTCCAAAGCCATAAGCAGGGCAAGTTAAACATCTACACTTTACTGTCCTTACATGTGATTTTAATTCTGAATTTCTTTGTATAATAAAATAAACAGAGGTACTTTGCTTCGGAAAACACTATATAGGAAATATGGTTAAATAACTTCATATGCCTGCTCAGCAACTAAAGATGACAAGAGTACTGCTGGTAAGAATGGTTAATGCGCAAGCACAATTAACATGCAATCACATCCATGTATTTCTATCACATTTCTATATTCGAATTGCTGGAACAGCAACACAGTAAGGACTGAAACTCCAACGAACAGATTGGCATGGATTACCATTGAATGCAGGGAACCCATGAAATCTCAGTGCCATTTTGGATGCAGTAAAAGAAGGTTTTGCACCACCAGTTAGAGCTTTCATAAATATGTTTAGAAAAAGTAACACTACATATTACACTGGGGTAAATAATGAAGTTGATTATGTTAGGGTTTAGCTGGTGTAGTAATAATTCTAACAAATTCTTTCTACATTTCCTATTTCTTCCAAACACATCTTTCTTATGTTTTTAAGTTCCCTTTCCAATTTAGGATTTTTTTTTAAAACTTATACACCAGCTATTCTAAACATTGACAGTATCCCTTAAGTATGTCACTTAAGATACAACTGATCTCAGTGTCTGCAACCTCAGGTGGATGACTTTCTGTGACTAGATAAATATATCATGTTTGAAAATATGCCAACTCATGTTTTAAAGAATATAACTACTACTATGACTTTAATTCCTGAATACGTAAGTCAAGAAGTATTGGAAAATATATTAACTTGCTGTGGTCATACCTAGACACCAAATGTTCATACACAGCTTGGAGAAATGGGAAAAGTGGCAATTATCTAGATCTGGTTTAAAGTGTTTTTTAATCTTAAAATGGTTTTAAAATAGAGAAAATGTAGAATCACAGAAATCATCATTAGACATTGTTAAAACTACTTTACTAAACTTAATACAGGGAGGAGAAAAACGTCAACTAGTGAACTTTCATAATTACTGTCGTGGTTTCTTGTGCTTATCAGGAGTGAAGCTCGCATGAACTGCAAATATCACAAATACCTTTACAAACAGAAAAAAAAAACCCAAAAAAAACAGGTTAGATGAGGATAAGAGGGGACTGCTTAGTTCCCCTCTTGACTTGGTTTTCATCCAGCTTGTACACTCCAAAGGCCTTTAATCTCTTAACTACTGTTTCATTAGCATCTCTGCAGAGATTCAGGGTGTTTAGGATATCTGGGAGGCTTTCATGTGCTAGAGTTGAAAAGCTTCATACAAGAAAGCAACAAGCCCTAGCAAAGTAAGCCTTGGCACAAAATACTACATCATTTTAACTTCATAATACATAAGCACCTTGTTCCCATGCCTGGCACTGCAAAATGTTGTAAAAGAGCTATGCTAACTTGTTGACCAAAGCCAAAAAGAACAGATATTCAATATGGAGTGTAAAAGCTTTTAATCGCTTCACCAGAGGAAACACAAACACAACTCACTCTTCTTATGGAATACCAGGGAGAAATGGGCGCCACTACAAAGCTTTACAGCAAATAAGATTCAGGGGTGAAGTTCTAAAGAAATCTGTCTTAAAAGTCCCCAGTGAAGAACACCCCAAGCAAACAGGCACTGAAGACCATTTGCATGGTCCTTACTCAGAGTAGGAAGCTCCCTTTCAGCTTTCTGAAAACCCCTAAGATTATTCAAAAGGTTTATTTCACTTTACAACACAACATTTGCAAAGGAAAACCCACGTGGAGTCGCATCTGTTCATTTGCGGATTTCTCCTCACTAAACTGTGTTCTAACAAGTTTTTCATGTAATGATATAACTAGGCATAAGACAACGGAGTCTTTGCGACACTCCCAGGAAACACAGCAGAAAATTTGTAGTTTGGAAAAGGAAATGGCCAGTGTCACTGGAAAGCCCTTTGCGTCCCAGCCAGAGATACAGGCCACAGTCCTGTCACCAAAATACCTCCAATACTGACACTAGGATATCATTCTATGAAGGAAATTAGACAGCAGCCCTCACGTTGCTTCCAATGATGATAGTTTTTAAATATCAACTTTCAGATAAAGCAAAAAAAAAATCTTTTTCTTTTTTTTTTCTCTTCATTTCATAGCTCAACCCTCTTCCTTTTTCTCCTTAAAAAAATCTGAAATTATACCATTTTAATCAGCACCTAGTCCATAAAAACCAATTACATAGCATATGGTGAAAAAAAACCCTAAAAATGCCACTACAGAAGCTCTAAAACTTTTTATGATCATTAAGGGGTTTACATCCAGGGATGTAAACAACAAAAAAACAGCCTTTTCTTCTGTACATTTAAATTCTTTCACTTCAAAACACTTAAGTAACCACTGAGGCAGAGTAGCCAGAATAAAACTGTCATCAAATATCAAGGTGCTGAAATGGCAAGTGACTAGATACCTACTAAAAATTTTGTCCTATACTCTGGAAAAGTTTCACTAAAAATTTTACTAAATTTTGGGCAAAATTATTTGAAGTAGCTTAATAGGCATATTCTATTTGCAACATGACAATTGCTGCTAAAGACTTACCATGAGATTGTTCAAAGACAACTACCTCACATGTGAAAGAAAATAAAAAGTGCATCAAATCATTAATAAGTTTGTACTCCTAAGACATAATGTTATGGAAGGCCTTTTGAAATGCTTCAAAACCAAGGCTTTACACTTTCTCTCATAACCTGGTCTGGAGAATTCATTTTTGGCCATCAGTATCACTGACACTGAACATGAAAATGTTGAGTTGCCACATCACAAGAGGAAGCAACAGAGGTCACACATCCTGAATGTATGCGAGATCACAGCACAACTAAAGGCAGCTCCAAACCGCTGCCCATTTTGCATATGCTGGCTGCTTCCCTTACCTCTGGATGTAGCCAGCCCAAAGAAACCCACATCCTAAGCCACAGGCTGGCAGGCACCTGGGCTAACTCTTCACACAGGATGACAAAGTGCTTTAAATTTACTAATGTCAGGTGGACATCCTCAAAATTTGTATAGTGTTTTTAAATAACAAAATTACTACATCCTTCCTGACCTTTCCTACAACAAAGGTAATGCAAAAAAATAGCGTCTCTTTCCCTAACCCTTACTATCACATTTACAACAAAGAGACTGTCAGGATGGGTAAAGAATAAGTTTTGCCTACTTTTCTTCAGCATAGCATTTATTTTCAAAGGGAAACTCCCAGCCCGTTAACACTCAACGTTAATTCCCTTAGTCCTCCTGGGAAGAATGTCCTCACCAAACGGTAGTCCTGGCCAATTTACGCACTGTGAATTTACATGTTAATCTACTTCCTTATGAACTTTTCGCACAAATAAGTCCAAAAGTCGTAAAACCTTCCCCCACATAATTCTCTGAGAAGGACCAGACTTCATGTATATTACATTGGCAAGTTAAAATCACTGTCAGAACTTACTTATTCATAACTGAACATACGGTTTGCAACTGAAGACCAAAATTAATTTTAATTACAGGGAGTCTGAGATTGATTATCTTACATTTGCTATGTATAAACATACACATCTGCATTTCTTAATAGCCTTATGACAACATTCACAATCTTCTTCTACCTTATGCTTCGGAATGCAAAAAAATGAAAAACAATTACTAAAAAAATCCCCAATTCCTGGCTTTGGTTTCCTATCACATGCACTACCTGAACTCTGAGACAGGGCTGCAAGCATCTTCCTACAAGATTCCCTATGTGCTGCATTTGAAATCTAAGTAATTAGGCAGAAAAGTGAGAGAAAATAGCACAGAGCCAACTGCACAACCCTGTGGAAAAAAAAAAACAGGTTCCAAATGGAGATATATACTCTGCTTTTGTGAGATCTCACTTGGAGTATTGTGTGCAGTTCTGGTGTCCTCAACATGAAAAGGACATGGAACTGTTAGAACAAGTCCAGAGGAGGGCCACGAGGATGATCAGGGACTGGAGCACCTCCCATATGAAGACTGGCTGAGAAAGTTGGGGCTGTTCAGCCTGGAGAAGGCTGCGTGGAGACCTCATAGCAGCCTTCCAGTATCTGAAGGGGGCCTACAGGGATGCTGGTAAGGGACTCTTCATTAGGGACTGTAGTGATAGCACAAGGGGTAACGGGTTAAAACTTAAACAGGGGAAGTTTAGATTGGATATAAGGAAGAAGTTTACTGTAAGGGTGGTGAGGCACTTGAATGGGTTGCCCAGGGAAGTTGTGAATGCTCCATCCCTGTTGGTGCTGAAGGCCAGGTTGGATGAAGACTTGGGTGCCATGGTCCTTTCCAACCCTAACTATTCTATGATTCTATATATATTATAAAGCAAAAACTCAAAATTCAACTACTTAAGCCCCCTTTTTGTGTTAGGAGTGGAATTAACTTTGAATCCAGAGAAAAAAAACGCAGGGTGGATCCATCACAGGCAGGGCATTTTGTATCCTCTGACTCATCTATTATCATCTGTAGCCTCTAAACATCCTACATCCATAACAGAAAACAAAAATTTCCTTCAGTTAGTACTTTTTTAGAAGATTTAATACTTAATTTAAACCAACTGACCACTAAGTTTTGCCTCAAAATCCATGTTTTCCCTGAATGCTGTGGATTTTTTCTCAGTACTAAGATGAAATTTATATTAAACCAAAAAATTGATAAAATTCATCTTAATTAACCCAGTGCTAAGCTTTACTTCCCTTGCCAGGAATGACCTGGTCAGAGCAAACTGAGTTCTTAGTATACTTACGATTTAATTCATTTTACATTAGTAGCATAGACAAAATGTTCTAAGCCAAAGGAAAAAAGATCAAAAAGGACAACAAACTCACGTATCCAAGTATGCAATTTCAATTTACTCTAAAATCTGATTTCTATAAACAAAAGTCTTGATGTAAAGCATTTCTGTAAAAACGGATAAGAACAAAATTGGTGGGTTTTGCAGAGCATAGCAGAACTGGAAACTAAAAATATTATTTTAGGTGGTGAAAACAAAACTTTTTGCATATGTAAGTGAATTATGGTGGGTTTTCCTGTTGCCTGTAATTTAGCTTCAGTAATGAACCGCTTCTTGGGTCTTTTTGTGTTGCGTATTTTTTTTCCCCCCTTCAGGGAAGTGGGGATTCTAGCATTTCTTAGAAGTCAACTGAGAGGTACATCTGAAAAAGATAAAAAAACCCTACTGATAAAATAATTTGCTTTCAACACAGAGGGTATGGAAATGCTGCTGTACAAAACCATGGGCAAACATGTTAATTATAAATCATGGAATCATGGGATAGTTAGGGTTGGAAAGGCTCTTAAGATCATCTACTTCCAATTCCCCTGCCACAGGCAGGGATGCCTCACAAAATCCTAATTCTTTATTTAATTATCTAGTTTCCACAAACTTCTAAAGTTTGAATCCCATTGTATGGATTCAAAATCAAAACTAAACCACCTTCTAACTGCTTCCTACAGTTTCTAAATGATGCTACAATTCATATTTTAACATTGCATGATTGTTAATATAGAGGACTTTGAATTATTTTTTTTTTTAAATTGCAAGTTTTGGCAGCTACTGCATTTTATTGGAAAGGTTATGAACTTAAAAATAACTTTTCTTCCCTCTTTTTTAATAAGAGTATGCAAGAGTAACGATTGCATTTAACATTTCAATTGTGTTTTGTAAATTAGGAAATTATAGAACCACTTATTAAAGGAAAGCAATCATTATCCTCTGTTAAGTATGGGAAAAGTACTATGCAAGTAAATGAAATTACTTTCTTAGGATCACTTAAAAATAAAGAAATGAATTCAATTGCATGGAATATCAAATTGATTCTATGAATACACATTTTCCCTAATGTATATTTTTTGTTTGCCAAGCATATGTCATACATAAGACCAACAGAATTTTTAATGGCCTTTTTTACACTCTTATTTGCAGCAAAACTTACAGAGGAGTAGTAAGTGTTGCTTTAATCAAAGAACAGGGACTAGGTCCACAGAAACATATTGGGTTAAGATAAAAGATTCAAGGGAGGTTTCCAGAAATCTGGATCCACAGCAAATTGAAGCTTGTCATTGAATCAGAGCTTGTGATGGAAAATTTATCAATATCTCAGTTGACAGCTAACAAAAATTGATAGCTAATAAAAAAGCTGATAGCTAATAAAAAGTTTATAGCTAATAAAACTGCTTACATTTTGCTACTTATGAGAAGCACACCAGCAGAGGGACACAGGGGAATTTATCCCTTTTGAGAAAGTTGAATCTTATAAACTTCTTAGTTGCAAAGCTCCTAAAGGTGCTTAATGAAGACATAAGTATCACAAGAGGTTCTATACCCTGCCAGATCTGATCACACTTGGTGGAAAAGTTTACATACAAAAAAACATAGAAAGGTTGACTGAAAGTCAGAACTCAGTTTCCTTTTCTGATGAAGATACTATTTCACAGTACACAGAGAGCCATTAAGGTCCCACAAAATAATCAATAATCAGTATACCTTTTTGTAAATAGAGGAAATAAAAATAAATCATAATGGCTAGCAATGATGTTTGGGAGTTATGTCATAGGTCAGATATGCTACAGAGATGACATTTTCCTGTACCTCAAAGTACTGGGTCCCTACCCCCAGCTTCAAAAGTTATCTTTTTTAAAAAACAATACAATTTCCAATAATTGTCTCATTTTTGATGCATCATCTCTGTTCATTTTTATCTCATAGTACATTGCTGAGGTTTGCCCAAATTAAGCTTTTTTGTTGGTTTAAAGTGACATTTTCTTGTCTAAGTATATTGCTTCATAGACAACCATGTTAAAATTCAAAGCAAACCCATACCTAGAGAGATGTGCTGCTTATATTATGGGGGGTACACTGGTTGCCTGAAAATTAACCTCTGTAAAACCACCAGTGGGTAACCGCTCCAAATTTGCTAGTAAAGCTTTTGTAGTAAATGTTACTAAGCAGCAAAATCCTTACAAAGCTTAAACTGTTAATGGCTCACAGGTTAGAGCTGATCTCCCTCTTCTTCCTCTATGATGATATACTTTAAAGTGACAGTTATTAAGGTTTTTGATTCCAGTGCAGTGAAGCAAGTATTTCCCTGAATTATTTCAAGTCTTGCAATGACTTTCAAAGATTCTAACTTGAAGGGCATCTTCCTAAAATCTCACATCTACCTGGAAGTATTAATTAATTAATTCTACTTTTCTAATGATGATGGTAAAATCATAAAATTCAAATGATCAAATTTGCTTGAAAGTACTTAATCCTGATTGCATAACAAGTATTTGTCAAAATACTAAAGTTCCCAGCTTGTCCATGACCATCCTTCTTGATTTTGATTACTATAAGGGTGGCAGTAAATGGCTTTGTTATAGTATAGGTCTTGAGTTCTGGCTATTTCAGATGTATTCCCGTATCTACAGCAAGCAACTGCAATAAAAGCAAAACTCCTGCAGAGCAGTGAAAGTATCACAAACTGCAACAGTGGCAGGGTAGGAAGTAAAGCTATGGTCTTAGGGGAGGGTCATAAAGAAAGCGCTAGTGAGCTATTACAGGCATGCAACCACAGCCAGAACAGCACATGAGGCTCGGCTCTATGAACTGCTGACTATCCTAGAGAACCCATGAGATTTAGAAGTTCAGAGACACAGATTTGGAGCAATTTTTCATAATTGTTTATGGTTATACTTGTTTTTTATAAGTGCAGCTAGGAAGAATTGCTAGGAAGTTTGCTGCAGCTAGGAAGAATTAAAAATATCAGAGCACCAAAATCTTTGGAGTAGGTAAGGGAGGAAAGAAGGACAGAAATCTCTTGTTCACATGCCTGATACAAACCCAGACCAGTTCTTCAAGGAGATTTTTACCCTCAGCTCATAATCTGCATAGCTCATCATGTGTTGTCACCCAGAGAACAGCATGAAGAAATCCTGAAAAAGCACTCAAAAGCTTCTCACTTGTAAGCAGCTGTCTCAGTTTATGTAATAAATCACCTCTCCCTGCAAATGATCAATCTTTATAAGTACTCAATGATCACTTAAGTCACCTAATTTATTTCAATCACAGTTTTCAAAATAGGCCATGATTATGACTAATTATTAAGGCTACTGGGGGGGGAGGAGGGGTGTGTGTGTGTAAAAAAAACCCAAATTCAGTATAAAAAAAATCACAAATAATTCTTAGGACTCTTTTTACATTACTGCTATGTAACCATTCTTTTTGATTTTGTTTTGTTGTTCATTGTTTGGGTTTTTTTTCCCCACCCCAGTAACATTCTGGTTAAAACCATCACTGCAACAAAGCAGAGGAAATGGATTCCCAGCTCTTGCAGACATGGTATTTGTTGTCAGAGAGGAGATCTTCTTGAAGGAGATCCTGAACAAGACACACAATATTTGCATTTCACTCAACTCTTCTCAGCATGATCCCATGAGCCCTTGTAAATGATACAACAGGCATGAGCCATCCATGGCATAATACAGTTCTCTCAGACTTCTTTTTTTTCATAAAAAAGTTTAAAAGTTTTTAATGACAGAAGAAAATAAGAGCATGAAGTTTATTTACATCACAGAGACCAACCTCAAAGGCAAAGCAAGAAAATGACAAAACCCAATTTTTAAACAATGTGTAAGTTTTTGCTCAAGCTTCTATTTGCATGGTATTTCAAACAGCGGACTCCATGACATATCAGCTGCATTAACAGTTACCTATCCACCCATCCCTGTCACATGTCCCCTTACCTTTTGACTGCTCGTCAAGAAACAGTGTGTGCTGCATGTCATCCACCATCAAGCAGTTGCTGCTGGGCTGCTCAGCTTCTGTTAGGCCAAACTGCTCCTTGCCCATACATTGTGCCCACAAGGGAGGAATTTAATATATATGAATACCTTCCTCACTCAGCTAAATGGGGTTAAAATGTGGCAGTGATTTCAGCTGATATTAGCAAGACAGTGCAACTGCATAAACTTTTCTTGTGAGTATACCATGCTAGAAAGGAAATCCTTAGTCACAATGATCATGCACGAAAGAGAATTTCAACACCCAGTAATAAAAGCAAATAATGCTGTACTGCAATTACACTTTGATGTTATCTATAAGTAATCACCATCATCAGTGTTACACATCTTCTATTTTGTGCGTAGTGCTGTTCATGTCCATATAAAGTTGCTTTAGAGATACAGGCAAATTGTGACATGCACAGCTGAAAGATCTGCTCAAGATTACAAATAACACCACCAGCACCAATGTCAAGATTGGGTGTTTGCTCTGTGACACCAAAGCCTCCACATCAACCATATGACATACCTTCTCCTATTTAACAGTTTCCATTGCTGCACTTCAAGGAAATTTTTTATGTGAATCTTGGCTGGACTCTAGGTACTTGCTTCTGTTTTCTCCTTCTATACAGTCTTGCCTTTTGTTGCTACCTAATTATCTCTGCACATGAATTATCAGTTCTTTTATGTCTGAAGCCGAATCAGTGCTGTGCTTAGGGGCTTTCACCAGTGAGAGCCGGTGAGGTAAGGAAGAGCTGAACAGGGTGTCCAGTCCACTTGTTTGTTTAGAACTGAGGAAGATACAATCATAAGTCACTTAACGTAATAACCAATCAAACTGTAATTTGGTTTCAAATGTAAAAAAGAAAAAAAAAAGGCTCATATAACTACATAAACGCTGCTGTATTTTAACCCACCTCTCATTCGTGCTGCCATTGTACCAGGTACTAATTTAAGCTAAGAAGAACTACTTGCTCTTAAAAATGATCCTAAAACTCCAACCTATGACCAAGTACCTGGCTAAAACATACAAGTAACTAAAAAGATGGGAAAGGAAAAGAGGTGTCTGTAGTTCCTATTTCTATGGGGAAAAAAAAAAGAAAAGTCAAAGTTGCCTTTTTTTCTTTTCTTTCCCCCTCCCTCAAACCCTCAGGCATCAGAAGACCACACAAAGACATATTAACTGTTCAAAGCTCAGAAATTTAAAGAGGAAGTCTTCTGGACCAAAGAAAACAGAACTCTTTCCAGAAGAAACTATGGTGGGTCTAACTGAGGTCCTTAAAGTTGAGACCCTTTCTAAGATGCAAGAACTAAACCGATTCTTAAATACCTTTCTGAATTTAGAGATCAGAAGTTTATTTACTTTATAGAAAGCTTTACATTTAGTGAGTAGGGACCAATATAATACCCTCGAAAAAAAACTAAAATACTCTGGTAAACTCACCTACAGTTTAGTTTTCATTAGATTGTCCAAGAATAAACACATTCCTGAACCCTACCTGTTTAAATAACAGAAATTACACCATAAATCACAGAACAAATGCACAAAGGCCACTTTCAGATCACCAAGACTTGCTAGATTCACATCTGGGATTCCCTAAGAGAAGCGATTAACTAGATGTTTTAGGAAGGAGACCAGGGTTTGGGATAAGGTTTTTCAATATTTAAAATCATTTGAACATCACTGAGACAATCAGCTTTCAACCCCTGCAACAACTCTTATCTTTACAGAGCAGTAGTTCACTTGGTGCTTAAACTCGAAGTAGACCAAGACCAAAGCCGGTTAGCTGAACTATAGGATCATAATATCCTAATGGCAATCAGGTAGTTAAAAAATTTAACACTGACTCCTAGCAGAGGGTCACTGTTAGGATCACACATTTGGCAAACTGCTATATTATTGCTTTATCTGTAACAGAGCAATAAAATCCATTTATCATAAGCATTATCTTGAACAACAATTGATATTCATACATTAATCCAAAATACGCAAATCCTATTAGGATTCCAGCTCTCCATAGCAAAAATCTAAATACCAGCTATGTAACTAATTAGTTATTATAATGAGGAGTAGAGAATATATTAGCTAAACAGCACTTGAGATTCTACTGAGTTAATGTAGGACTTTTTTCTGAAGCACTGATATACTAAACTCTTTGGAGTTTCACAATGTATAAGATCATCTACCATGAATGACATAACAAGAGAAAATATGTTTTGATTATATTTACCTTCTCAGTATATTCAACTTTCAAAATTTTCTAAGCTAGGGCATTTACCAGTACGAGTTCACTGGAAAATCCAGTTAGAATTACTTTTTCTTTTTTTAATATCAATTAACAGCTATTCTTTTCACACTGGAGGAGCGCTGCCATTTTTAAATGACAAGCTTTTAACTCAAAATCCAACTACAGCTGTCAGCTCACAGAATTCAAGATGTCTGGATTTTGGCATTCGAGCCTGAGTACAAATTGACGTAATGCAAACAGTAGCCAAAACACAACTGTTCTGAAATGAACCTCCCCAAAATTTGTTTTCTGTATTTTTATATTTGTCTATTTGAAAGGTTATAAAAATTGTATTAACACAACTTCCTGAAAATGCAGCAAAAATTTTGTCAAAAACAGCTCTAAGTCTAGTACACCAAATAGCTACTTGATACTAAATATGGTTTCCATTTTTATAGACGACCTTTCCAATATTTCCATTAATTATTATCAAGAGAGTTTTCTGCAGTCTTTTTGTTACTTGATTTCCATCTGTGATTAATTTATATTATAAATTAATGAAAAACATTCCTTATGTTTTGTTTGTAATGTATTTTCACACCACCTTTCAATTTGAAGTTAACATCTTAATAATACATACATATATATTGTATCCATATACGCATATATACACATAGTTTACAAATCCTGTGACAGATAACTTTAAGTACTGAGGGTTTTTTAATTTTCAACATTTTGGGGACAGTGCTAAGGACTTAATGAACTAGAGTTAGGAGATTCACAGACATAGTGAATTCAACGCAAAAGTGCCAAGCTTATGTTTACAATACTGTTTTCAGCAGCAGGGCTCTTTGCAAAGAGTTACAAGTGTACCTGAAGAAGGCAATGTAGAAAGAAATACAATTTTATCAGGCCTTAGTAGTGACGTGGGCTAAAGGGAGATGATAACAGTAGTATGAGTACCTAACCCTACTTACAGTTTAACACAATAATCCCCTTCTAGTTAAACCACTTTTGAACAGTTATAATTGTTTCTTCTAAACAACTACTCAGCAAGATATAAAAAAAAAACCAAAAACAAACAAAACATTATCAAAGTGCTGTAACTCATAGAAGAATTTGTTATATCTTCTTCTACTCCCTAAGAGTTGCAACAGATCCTTTCACCTTGTACTGAGAGCAAGTACATTGAGCACATGGTGCATTTCTTGGAACTGACATACCGTGACATTCGTTGTCAGAATTTAAAACTAATATTAAACTGACCTAAACTTTTAAGCTTTATAAGGGAATATTTTAAAGAAAAAAAATTACAACATTTTATTACAGCAAGGTAATTCAGAACCTCAGAAAGTAACTGTCAGTGCTCTGCTTTACTTTCATTCATTGCTAAGTGCAATCATGCACATGACCATTTCAACACCATTTGCTTTGAATAGGCTGTAAAAACTACTACAAATAATGTCTACTGGTAGACATAGATGCTGTTTTCAGATCAATAAGTAAAACTTGTATCTAAATGCAAGGATGGTCAATTGAAATGAATGTTGAAAGGTTGGATACAAAAGCCAACGACTCTGTGCACCTCAGAACTATGAGAAAAAAGTCAAAAACCTACTCAGCTACAGGATCAAAGCAGAAAGAGCTCCATGTAGCCAGCACCATACCATGGCAAGACAAGAACTGAATGACATTGCTGAGATTGGAAGCATAACTGTATTTTTTCATTCCATTGGAAAAACATTTTGCAAAATTTGGAATGGTTATACAGTTATAATTTGAGTTTTAAAAAGAGGTGAAATTTTAGAACTTGTTATAAATCAGAATTCGTTTGATTTAAAATTTATATTAAGTACCTAGCGTTAATACCCCAGAAAGTCTAGATCAAAAGCCCTAGACGAAACTGGCTACAGCTATGTCAAATGTAGCAGTCAAATTATTGAAACATCATACACATTATGATTTAGTTACCAAATTCATCAGCCTCCATGAAGGAGCTGCCACATTACATGCCCATACAGAGGGTTAAACCATGTTATAATTTTGGACTCTTTCTAGGCCCATAGTCTAAACGAATTATGTAATTTAATTACTTAGGTTGAATAAAAGAAAACTATAAGCCTGCTCTTCCTGAAATGTTATGTGACAGAAAATATTAAAAGAATTAATAAAATTTTGGTACGCAATGGAAAATTGAAATTGTTAGTTTTTTTCAGAGAAATATATCCAAAACTTATTATATTATTATCTGTGACAGGACTACATTCACTGTTTAAATGGCAAAGAAATTAAACATATCTACTCCAGTCAAACTGAAGTATTTAATGCTGCTATAGCTGGAGAAATAATTTACAATACAGGACAACTTTTAGGGAACAAACAGAACTGGTATGCCAAAATAAGCAAGAATTAAAACACTGGATTTCTGTCCACCTACAACCTTCTATTATCACTATAAATAAGATTATAGTTAATTACATATCTGGTATC
Organism: Melopsittacus undulatus; assembly: GCF_012275295.1. Classification (NCBI taxonomy): domain Eukaryota; kingdom Metazoa; phylum Chordata; class Aves; order Psittaciformes; family Psittaculidae; genus Melopsittacus; species Melopsittacus undulatus. Next base: position 18,354,518 of record NC_047529.1, read on the forward strand.
ACATTTACGAGCTAGAGAGAACTGAATACACAAAATCTAAAGAACTGTTTTAAAGTAGTTAAAATATCCACATAGATAGGATGAAAATATAGGGGTGAAGGTATTAATCCCAGTAGCTCTATTTGTCCCAGGGTTTGATTACACCAGACAATACAGACGAAGGTGTGAAGAAAACACAATTCCGATTTCGAAACCCCCTCTGCAGCATTCCTGTGCAGACACAGTTACAAGTCTGTCTTCAGAAGGACTCCTACCATTCTAAAAATACTGTCCCACAGCTGTTTAAAATTTATTTTTTTAGACCATAGCACCACTGTTTGGTTGTTTCCAATTTCTGAAACCACAAATAGTAAAAGTGTACTCAGTCTACTGCAAACATAAATAGCAAATGCACGCTTCAGCACTTTTAAAAGGATATGGAAATTGGCAACAAAAATGCAGTTCATGTTGAAAATTTACGAGGGCCCTGCCATATTTCTTCAGAAATACAATCAGGTAAAAATTAGGAAGATCTCTACCAGCTGGGTGGCATTTTTGTGTTTTCTTTACTTATATTTTTTTTAAATGAAAGACTTTCATTATGCAACTTCTGGCACTTGATAAAATAGAGCATGGTACCTTTGCTAAAACCACAGTTGCTTTGGTTATGTTTAGCATTACACAAACATCTTTCACCTTAGATATCCTCTTGCATTAGTGTGTTTTATTTCAAATACTCTAAGGCACATTACTTTTTGACAAAATTATTTTAATGGCAATCAGTAAATGAGATGTACAAATTATACTTTCCCTCCCCCAATTTCACAGGTCATTTAAAAATAATCCAACCCTTCACAATTATGCTTTTTATATATTTGGAGCTCCAGGTACATATTTCTATTAAAAGCTAAAGTAGTCCAATAATATCATATTTTTACATGGATTTATTTCAAGAAACACAGCACATAATGGCAAAGTATCTTCCAGGTAAAGGTAACAGTAGACATGTTAACAAATGTGATTACATTCTTTTGATGAACATCAAAAGTCTGAAAACCTGAAGGAAATGTCAATATTTTTTCATCTGAAGTATGCTTCTTGAAAGAAGTCCGGATCCCAAGGAAGTTTATGGGAGTTTAAAGTCAACGGGGCTGAGATTTCAGCCCTAATGTGTGTGAATTCAAGTGAGCTCACTAAGAAAAATAGCTATTTAGATTGCTGTTTGTGAACTATTTTACCCTGACATACATGCAACTAAAAACAGAAACAGGTAATAATTTCTTCTGACCAAAACCAGCAGTCCATAGCAATGGATTGTTCCTATCAATGGTATACCACTAGAAACACTAACCTTTGTGGTAACGGTTCTAAAAGGAAAAAAAAGTAAAATAAAAAATACAATAATCCATGAGTTTACACCAACAAAATCTTTTAAAGAGAAAAATGACTTTTTTTTTATCTGACCACTTGCAGCTAAAAAGATAAGCTAAAAGTACATACGACTTGGTTTAACTTAGAAGGAATTTCTTTTGGTACAGAGGTTACTTACTACAAGCTTTACTAACCATGCAGTTTGGAGGCAGCATAGGCATATATTTACATTCTTTAGAACAATTCCATACACTTCTGAATTTCTGCCTGAGCAGACATTTTGTGCATTCACAGAAACCAAGTTCTTAGTAACCTTGAGTGAATTGCAGACATATATGCATGATTATGCCATGTACGCTACATAAAAAAACCCAAGCTGGAGATAAGACAATCCCTGTAAAGACTCTGAAATAAAAATGCATTCACATTCAACAGCCCATGACACACTGAATAAAGCCACACCCACTAAATACTCTGTTACATATATTTCTGCTGTTAACTTGGTAATTTTTTTCTTTCAGATTTATGAAATCTGAAATACTGCATGTTTCTGTCACTGGAATGCTGTGATTAAAACCATCCCAAGATATTTTTCACCCTGCCCCCTCAAAAAAAAAAAAAATTGGAAATGGACAAATTGCCCTTGAACTGAATTTCCCGCTGGTACTTGACCCAAATAAAAACTCCCAAGTCTGGAGTCGAAGCTTTAAGAGGAGACATGAGTCTAGAAATAACAATGAAATTGGTATCATGAGCCTTGCAAACAATCCCAGCTGCAGACATGGGAACAGGACATGACCTTAGGCTGGCAGTCGCTGCCTGAAGAGGTGGCAGCATGAGCTGAGCACAACTGAACTTCCTTCATAATTTTATATGCATGTTAAGGTTTATTTTAAGAATGTATCATACCAGTTTTGTGCTCTCAGATGAGTTTATAATATACAACAGAAAAAAAAAATTAAACTGAAATCACAAATTGGCACTTATCTCTGTTATTTAGCGTAACTTGAAGTTCTTACATAAAGGAGGTTTTACATCTTTAATTTTATTTTTTTTAAGGTTTACATATAGAGCCTGTTTTTTTTTAAAGCTATCATTAATATCGTAGAATCAAAATTATATCCTGCAAAAAGAGATTTAAGAGAAAACACAAAACCTTCCCTTAATCGGTAATAATTAAATAATAAAAAAACTTCTCTTAATTAATTCTGAATTAACTAAGAATGAACTGATGTGCACATCGCACTGCGTTACCACAGAAATACCTGTAGGACTGGGAATGTTTTTGGTTGTGAGAGCAGCAGGAACATGTGGTAGTTGCTCTGCTTCAAGAACTCTGTATTATACAGGTATTTTTCACTGGATATTATGCTTTGTGATGGAAAACCTTTCCCAACTGCTCATTAGAAGAATAATATTAGTTTAAAATTTAAACTGTTTGCAAAGTATAATTTTAACTAGGAAAATTCCTGTTGTAAATATAGAACTGAAATACTGTGATGTGGTTAACTGCACCTGCCACCCAAAAGGGTTTTGCCATATTATGCATAGACTTTAAAGGAAAATATATTTGAGAGGCACAAATAATGGCAAGAGTCCTAATAAATGTTTGATTAAATTTATTTAAAGGAATAATTCAATTCATTAAAAAAAAACTTCATCTAGTTTACTAATATCTTCACATTAAAAATTTAAGTACCTACTTTTGCATTTACATTAAGAATAATATTTAAATACATTATTATCTTTAAGGTCATTTTCAGGGCTAAGGCACACAAAAAAGTACACTTAACATAGAATCAACCCTCTTCACCCATCTGTTAATATGGGCGTAATGAATAAACTACATTTATAAAACACAACAGGCTACAAAAAAAAAAAATAATAATCTTTAAGATAGTAAAAGATGCAACCTAAGAAGACTGAACCCAGAAAAATAAAAATGTGATGCTTCTGACTATAGTGTACAGCACTTACACAAGAAAATGTTTTATTCTACAAGCTGTAGTTAAATTATACACTCAATACGCATAGGGAAAAATGTATATAACTCATGCAAAGTAATACTGAGAGAAGGTCAGGAAGCATCGAATCTCTGCCTTAACTATAAAAATATTCTTTAGAAGAAAGTAACATAGCAGAAGAGTAAAGTTTAATTCCATTGGGATTATCACATAAACAAAAAATTCAAGTCTGCCTTATTTCTTACTGGGAAGTAGGGGAGAAGATGTGGTATAGAAACAGTACAGTAGGAAAATGAGTTTATGTACTACTATAAGGAGATAGAAGACAGCACAGGCCAAGGGGAGACAGAGAAAACAGAAAGCCACTGGTTCTTCCAGTCCATTTTCTATGGAGCTTTCTCAACAGAAAACATTTTTTTAAGTTAAGTCTTGGTGTTGGTTTGGGTTTGGTTTGTTTTATTCATTTTTTTTTCAAAGAGGAAAATATTTAGTAAAAAGACTTCCTGCAAATCACACAAAATAAATTAAAATATAATTATTTATTTTTTTTAAGAGAAACCAGAAGAGATTTTCATTCTTGTAGGAACAGACAGACATTTGGCTTCTAGAAATATAACTGCCTAAACCAAACAGGCAGCAACAGAAACTGGTTCTTTCTCCGGATACAGTAAGTATCTGTCAGCAATATCTACAATTTAAGAAAATAACTTATACAGTTTTCCTTGAATACTTTTCAAAGTTTCCCGAGCAGATTCTTGAGATGCAGCAGGACAGAACTGCAGCTAAATCTGAAAAACTGAATAAATTAAATTTATGTGCTGCTCTGAAAAGCTCTTTGGTGCTGAATACCAGCGTAACTTCTACATAATAAATTATTTCCTTAATTTGATGCACTTGAGCATGCATACCCAATATTAGCAATGTTCTAACCTCTGAAATGAAATAACATCGCCGCTCTACTAACAGGCAGCAGGAACATACTTCCTAGTTTTAACAAGACCCTATCTAGTTTTAACAAGACCCTATCATAAAAATTGAAAAGGTCTTCTCTTGAAAACTAGGAAGCAGAATTTGGGCTCCAGTCCCTCAAAGACATCATAGGTCTGAAATGGCAAGAAAGGAGAAGCCCGTTAGAATTTACTGGCCGAGCTCCAAGTGCTGAAGTTCACCTTGCTCTTCAGGTAAAACCATGCTAATACATGGGAGTTTGCTTACTTGGAGCCACGCAAGCACACCCACCATCTTAAAAAGGATCTAGTCTTCCGTGAGACATTTGGCACACACCAAGCCTTACAGTACAAGCCCTCTGGAACAGGGTCTGTCTTCCTATCTGCATAAAGCTGCCATAATCATGACTGGGTTCTTTGAGCACTACCACAACACAAACAAAATTACACACAAAACTTACATTAAACATCATTTAGATTTGCAAAAGCCTGCATTCATAAATGCGACACACCAGGCTTAAGATGGACTGCTTGTCTTAGGACGACACGTATTTTTTCTGCTTTCAACTGGAAGAATACCTGCCTCTGTCTCAGTCTGCTAATGGAGCCCAGTGCTATGCTGTTATCTTCTCAGTCCCTGGCTTCTCATCTCAGTCTCATTCCCAGTAAAGTGTGAATCTCCTTACCCCACACACTCCAGGCACTCATCAGCTTTCGCAAATAACTGCTCACAGCAAGGAAGTAATGGGAATCCAGGATTAAGCTAAAATCACAGTTCTTCCCCCACATCATGGAAGGAAGCATGTTCTGATACAAACTATTCCTGTTGTCCAGCAACTTAATATATAGCCTTTGCTTAAGTGTGGTCCCATACCTTATGCAGCAGATCTCTGCCCTCTCTTCTAATATCCTCTCCTTTTTGTTATCCTATTTTATTCTCCATCCCTGGTCCTGGGGCACCAAGAGAAGGTGTCACAGCCTGTCTGAGCTGCCAGAAAAAGCATCTGTGACATCCCGACAGCCATGAACTCAAGAGTACTCTGTAGGGATGGAACATGGAGTGCATTTTGCTGCCCAACTAAAAACCTTCCATTTACACAAGACAACCAAACTCTTCTCGGGATATCTTTCCAATAAGTGAGATTTCAATTCAAATGGTTAAAGTGTGGCAAAGCTACTGAAACAGAGGATCTATGCTAGATCAAGGAGAAGGTGCTGATCTGAGTCACCATGAGACACCATGGCTGTGTTATTTATATGAACATATTTATGTAGGTTTGTTCTGAGAATTATCATTTTTCAGAACATTTAACAACAAACACAACAAATTTCCCAATTGAGGTTGAAACACATATTTCATAATTCAGAATGAACATGCTGGACTATCCAATGTGAATGAAAAGCAGTATTTCACAGGATGAAGCAAAATCAATGTGTGGCCAACTGTCTTTTTTTAATCATATGCATCTTTCTACCACACAGAGAAGCCTCCTGAAAGGAGTGCCACAGAGACAGCAGAAATACTTTCAAGTAAGTATCTTGTTAAAATGTTGGTAAGGTCAGCAAATTGGGGGGTTGTCTGAGGTTTGGGGTTTTTTTTGCTTCCTTGAGTGTGGCAGAAATTACAGAGCATATTAAATGCCTAATACAATGTCAAAGTACAGATCAGTTCTAATCAAATAGAAGTCAGCATTTTAAAAAAAAAAAGGGAGAAGGTATGTAAATATTTAACTCTTCTATCTCAACTATTTTCAAGAAACATTTTAAAACAGAAATACCTAAATAAGGTATGCTCAATATTTTATATTTTTTAAATATCATAACTTTAATGTAGTACATATTAAAAAAACCTACTTTGCCTAAATACTCAGTTATGTTAAAGTTGCTCTTTTAATAATGAAGTATGTAACACATCTCCAATTTCCCTTTCCCTATTTGCCTTTTAAAATTCCCTAAATAAAATACTTTTACCTATTGGGCTTATAAGACATATATAAATCGGAAATTCTGCAGAACAGAGCCTTTGAACTTCTATTTTCAAAGATCAGTCAAGAAATATGTTGCTCTAAGACCAAAGTCTTATTTATATGAGTCTGTGGCTTAACTGACAAGTATTTTTCTGTGACAAGTAAGGGCAGACAGTTTGTATCTTAAATACCATAATCCAGTTTTCAGCCCATGTAGACGTCTGGAAGGGAACCAGTCAGTGAAGTAAATTATATTATATCCCACTGACAGTCCAAATGCAATCCATGAGATTCATTACTCCTACCAAAGACAAAAGGAAAAATATGGGAGAAGTGTGGGTCAGAAATATTTGCAGCTCACAAGATTGCTTAATCAAAGTAAACAGACTTTTATTCCTAAAAAATACAAATGCAGTTCATTCTGGGTTTAAATTCAAAGATGGAATATAAGCAATAGCTTGCCACATCTTTTTGTGAGGCCATGGGCTAACTGTTTCTGTTTTACAAGCTGCCAGAAGTTCAACCTCTTTAATTTGCTGGGAGACATGGAAACAGCACCTTGAAAATTATATTTCTTAGCTCATATGAATAATTTTTCTCTGTATTCTCCCCCCACCCCCCCGACCCCCCCGAGTTTATGTGTATTTATTCACAAGAGATTTTCCAATTCTTAGATAGTGGTCTCTCACACATGACAGACTTCACTGATCTAGAAGCCAAGATGTACAGATAATTGCAGTCAAAGCTGCAATTTAGCCTTTTTAATTCAAAAGTAACATCTGGGAAGGAACATTTCTGCATGAATTAGAATCTGAAGCTAAATGGAACTTTCTTTTCTTTCAGCAACTTCTTCAGCTAACAGCTCAGACTGGACATTTAGGCTGGATTTAACCTTTACCTTAAGTTGTTCCATACAAATGACAACAAATTTGCTTGGTTTTTGTTTGTTTGGTTTCATGTAACAGGAATTACAAATACAATGTAACTCAATCATTACTTTATTCATGATTATTTTTAAAAATCAGGCTCATCTAAATTTTTTGCATACAGATTATTACTTATACAAGATGAATAGCCCCTTCTCTCAGTTCCAAATGAGAAACTGAGCAAATGCCACTTTTAATTCTAATACTTGACTGAATTCTAACATGAGAGTCATGTATTCTAGAGAACAAGAAGCTGGAAATGAGGCACTAGATAAGTAGCATTAATTTTTTGTCTTAATTGTTTAATACTGTACTAACAATTATATTGAAAGTTACTCATGCTCTTGCTTTTTACAAAAATTAGTAATACTTCAAAAATTTTTGAAAGACATCATTTTTCACTGAGCTCTATCTTTTCCCCTGAAAATGCCCATATCATCATCATTTCAGTTCGGTACTATTCATATATGTGCATGAGTGAGGAAAATTTCCTTTGTTTTCACTGACACAGGGAAGTCCGGAACTCGGTCTATCTTCAGAGCTAGTAACTCGTTCGAAAGCACTGGATGCATCCCAGCACCTTCAGCAGTTCAACTGAAATTTATTTACATAGCACACAGAAATGTTCAAATTTTGTGCATATAGGAGAAACCTCTTTATAAACTTGGTAGCTACAACTGTAAAAATATTTTAAGTTGATGCATAGGAGAACATGTTTTTATTCTGTAGGCTTGTATTATGGGAAGTTTAAACACAGATTATCTCATTCAGTAACTCCCCACTTTACAGCAGTAGCAATCCATTCTAATTGCCTGGGTAGCACACTCAGGAAAAAGAGTATTTTTCCTTTTCACTGAATAATGTTTCGTGTTCGGTTAAATGCAGGAAGTTACACCACCATTGGAATGCGATTGTCTGCAACTGCCGAGCAACCTCTTATTCATAGGTTTGTGTTCAGCTAAATACTAAAATGTCAGCCATTCAGCGTTACTGCTCAAAATATCTTAACTTCTGACTAGCTAAACTAAAAAGGAATCTATCCACTATAATCAAAATTATTTCAAACCGTGCATAATCATTTTTCACAGAATTTTTATCCTCCTGTATGGAGCGGATTATAGTAAATGTAATTCACACATGCTGTTTCTTATTGAGAGGAAAACACAGAATAAGGACGTGGAGAATTCCTAGCCAAATCTTCATTCAGATCCAAGATCCACGGACGCCACTGTAATTGAGAGACATTCACAACCAGATATCTGTAGACTTCATTTTCGTTTAACATAATACCTCTTCTACATGAGTTCCAACTAAAATATTAATGTTATTTAACTTCTAGAAAGCTGTCTTGAGCTGAATTTACAGCAGATTACAGATTCTTATTTTCATTTTGTACAGAAAAGGACACTGCTTAAAAGTATATACTTATATTCACATGTAGATTATGTAAATGCACTGCTTCTTTTCAGACTACTATAAAATTATGTGTAAATAATAACAATCTTCTTTTGCAATTTGACTTGCGTGGCAGTTGACAATGGAAAATGAACAATTCCTCCCATATCTCAATATCTACACTTTACTATGTAAGTTATTTGAGTTCATCATGCACAGCCTAAAATTGCCTACTCATAATGCCTCACCTCTCAGAAATCTGAAATGGGTAATTAACTGTCAAAGAAGCATTTTTATTGCCTTTAGATTTCAAATAAGTTGAGACTTACTACTACTGTTCTGACATTCTGCATTGTATCAAAAAGAATGATTTCAAAAGCCACATTTAAACTTTTATAGTAAAAGGGGATATAGGATTTGAATTACATTAATATGTGCAAATTAAAAACAATGCCAAGAAATATTAACAGATGCATAGCACCACACTGCTCCATATAGGTGAGGAGCATATAAAATACATGCTTATTTTAATTCTTAAAACACTATCAATTTCATATTGTTTACACTTCTAGCCTGTACACTGTAGCTGGTGTACACTGTACACTTTACAAAGAAGAGAAATGGATTAAAATACCAAAAAAAGTTAATTTAAAATAAAGATCAGTTTGGAAATCAACTCAAAAATAACAAAGAGTTGTTCCCTCAGCTATTCCAGAATACATACTCATGTGCTGCTGCTCGGCTTCTCGGACACTCCCCCAAACATCTGCAACTAACTGAAGTCACTTCAGTCCTTTGATTTCTGACTTGAAATATTTATACAAGTATTCAGCCAGTTTAGTAACCTTATAACTTTAAACTTGCACTGCTTAGTTATGATTAGGAAATGCCCACAAAGACAATCATATTTTTAAATTATTTCTTCTGTTTAACCTGCTTCTGATTTTCCACACATAGAATCTTTTTGACATTTTATTTGTTAATTTAGTTATAATGTCATTTAACCATGTCACCTTTTGTATAACCTTTAAGCAACATAACACACTTCAAACTCATGTTCAGATGCCAAAAGAAAGGAGTATCTTTTACACATTGACTTCAGTCCAGTTTAATTTGGCATAAAAGGGATCATGCCTGTCAGAATCCGTAACAAAACCAGCTGAATACCCCCATGTAGTGCTTTCATATATTCAGCTTCATATATTTCCAAGAAAAGAATATTTACAATAAAACTACTCATTTTAGAAACACAATCAACAAGCAGTTTTTGAAGCACGGTATCCTTACAACAGCACTTAATACTTGGAAGTTTGCAAGAATACGCTAAGGTGGCATCTATTTCCATGCGCAGAAAGGATGAGAACTGCTGAATGATGGAAGGATCAGAAAGTCTACATCTCTGCCTCAGAAATTTTTAGAAAATGAAAAATAGGCTGCTTATTTTTCACAAAAATCTTTTCCTGCTGTAATAAAAAATATATTAGATTTATTTTCAGAAATATTAGCATTATGTCTAAGTTAGCAGTAGCTGTTACTACACTATAATCTTTGGCAAATGTTCCAGCACGTTTGAATTTCATTTATTAAAAAATATTTCATGGGTACTTGGTGAGTTAAGTTAAATGAACTCACGTCACTGCAACTATGTTGCTGAAACATTGAAATTCCAAGAAATTATTGCAAAGGAGAAGAATTTTTCCCAATAATTTTAAGCTTCAGTCACTTCCCTAAAATTTCCTAAACTATCACAGTTTAAAAATATAGACATTTACAGTCAAAAATATCTTTGAAAAGCAAATTATACCTTAAATGTTGCTTTTCTATATGGTAATAATCACTAAGTAACTTTTTTATTCCTCAGTGAGCTACAAAATAAAATTGCAGCTATTTCATTTTTTAATTTGGATCAATATGGACTCGATTCCTAATTCATCCATGGAGTATGGTTTTATTTTTGAGACACAAAAATATCTGGGTCTGTTATAAACTCTCATTTAAATGTATTTATTTTAAATACATGGAAATCACTAGAAATCAGAAGTAGCATTTCTGAACAAAACATTACTATTTAGTAAAGAATAAAACAGTATTTGAAAACAAAGAATAAAACAGTACTTGAAAAAATCAGTTTCTGCTTTTGCACCTCTTAAGAGATTTAAGCTGTAAAAATACCTATAGATATAATAAAATAGCTAAAAATGTATTTAAAGTTATTTTTCCACTGTGATCAGCTATTTTAAAAGTGAAAATAAATTACATTATCACGTGACCATCCAGCATGAGACACGTACCTTTAATATTGATTTGAAATAGCCATTTTTAAGGAACAGTTGAAATAACAGGGGATAAGCGTTGAATGTTTGAAGTAAGTACTGCTAGAAATGGCAAAAAAAAGTGTCAATGGAAATTTAGTCACCACACAGACTCTTCATTTTCCAACATCAATATACTGAAGAGAAGGTCTCAACTTCAACGCTCACATTCAAAAATAATGTTAACTGCACAGAAACCTATGCATTTTAAATTTCTGTATTTGTTAAATCTGTTTTACTTTCTCTGCAGTACATTGCCCAGGCAGGAAAATAAAATTGGTAACCTCTCAGTACTTTAATTTATGATGCCACAATTCAAATCATAGCAAGTAAGATTTCACATAGTCAGCACTGAAGTAAGATCTGCAGACACTAAATGAAACATGTATTTAAGGAGAAAAAGAAAAAAGAGATACCATGCACTAGGTAAACTTCAAAATTAAATTAAAAGTACATGTCATTATAAATCAGACTAAAACTATTAATTACAATATGTTTGACTATGAAACACAGTACCCCATGATTTTTAAATTGCAGCATCTCTGCACAAATCTGAGTTAACAACCGAGTTATTTTTACAAGGAGCCATTACACTATAGAGAATTAAACTACAAAAACCTCTTTATTCTTCACAGAAGCCTCTTATACTCCAGTGTCATACCTGCTCATTAAATTTATTCTCTTTTCCTCCAATAATTTTCTGCCCTCTGATGATTCTGTACCAGTAAGATAACATTGCTCCCAATCCATGCCACAGTGGATATATAGAACATCCAATTGTGAAAGGGTACAAGCAGCTTCCAAGCCAACTCCCTACCAAATATAATTACATTTACTTCAAACACTAGTTGTATTAAAAACAGCTCTATGAACAGGTATCACAATGCCAGCTTTCCATAATTTATTCATAAACGTGTATGTCATGAAGGGTCAAGTTCTCTGCTTGGTATCTATAACTTCTGTGCCTGGTGGCACCTTGCCCTATTTCAACAGGGCAAAGACACAGAGCAACTACTAAGGCCTTCTGGGTCCTGATACCCATCCTATGCATACAAGGCAAACACCCAGGGCTGGAACACCTCTCCTACGGAGACAGGCTGAGAGAGCTGGGCTTACTCAGTCTGGAGAAGAGAAGGCTCCACGGAGACCTTAGAATAGTCTTCCAGTACCTAAAGGGGATGACAAGAAACTTAGCTTTGTTGAAAGGAAGATAGGGTTTTTTTATTGTGAGAGTCATGAGGTTCTGGCAAGAGAAGTAGTGGCTGTCCCATCCCTAGAAGTGTTCAAGAGCAGGCTATACAGGGCTTTGCACTTTTTTGAGTGGAAGGTTTCCCTGGTGATGGCTGGGGGTTTGGAATTAGGTGATCTTTAAGGTCTTTTCCAACCCAAATCATTTTATGATTCTATGATAAGATCCAACCAGCTGGCTGCAGTCCAGGCTACAACTCCTCCCAGATGCCATGAGTGCCCATCTGAAATAAAGGGCATTGTTAACAATATAATACATCTTACATTTAACTTTTGTTTGGAATATAGGGACAGAATTTGAGTGTCTGTCATATTAAACATGCTTGTAAGTAGGAGACAGATGGCAGACAGATGGCCACTTGCTCAGAATAGATGTTTTTGAGCATATGTTGAGGAAGCAAAACTAAGTATGCTGTAAACTATCACACAAAATACAATTATGGAATAATTTCACTTGGAAGGGACCTCTGATCATCATTCAGTTAAAATTTCCACAGGGGGTGGTAAACTACGTAAGTTATATAAAAGACTAGGTAGTCTTCAAAAGCTTATAGGACTTAACCACTGTCTGAGCCTTAGGTGGATTTCAGTGTCCAAATCTCAACTCAGGCTGATTAGATTTTACCTAATATGGAGGTTAATTTTTCGTTAATGCAATCCATAAGTTCATGTATTTTGAAATTTCCATTTTTCTGCCTCAGGCATTCTTTATGAATGTCATTAATGAAAACCCACTTGCTTGCACAGTCCAGTATCTTGCCATTGCAAATAAACATCAACTATAAAGCCAGATGCAATTTGAAATGTTCTACCTTAATTTCCAGTAGAGCATAGGAATAACTTGTATATTCCAAAATCCATCTGTCTATCCCTGCTAGCAAACCATATGCAATTTAATTTTCTACCTAAACTCCTTAAATATGTCTTCTGGCTTGTTCTCTTACTAGAAGTTTTCCAAGTGCTGATGAAACCACTGGACACTGCTATCACTTGAAGACATCAGAAGTATTTCAGTCTTTCAGCAAAAGATTTTCCAATGGTTTACCATCACCTTCAAACTCAAATTTTCTTTACTTAACTCACACTGGAACTATGCTCCTGCAAAAACCTGTAATTCATTTCCTCCTGCTCAACACCTTCTTTCTGTCCTATTCTTTTTCCTGTATTAAATTTTTTATCGCCTCCTTCTCCCTGGCCACTCTAGAATCACCATTTCCATGAAGACTCCTACACAATACTGTGCAGTCCAAACAACTGTATTTGTGAACAAACACTTTATTTGTATTTTGTAATGTCATATACAGATGATCCAGTAAGACTAAGAAATTGCAATATCTTGCCCATGGAGTATTACACTTTCCATGAGTGGCAGACTTACTCGACTACTTTTCCTTTGACAGACTACTGAATTTTTTGCCTATCTTGTGAGCTTGGGCAGTAGTATTTCCAAAACAAGGTATGTCTTTTTTTCACTAAGAATGCCATAGACAACAAAGGTACAATACAAAAATTAGTGACAAACAGCGAATAGGATTAAAACAGTAAAAATAAATAAATAAATAAATAAATAAATAAAATATAATCTAACACTTAGCATTTCCAAAAGATACTGTTTCTTAGAGAGAAGAATATAGATAAACTCAACAATCCTTTGGGATGTGTGCTTTATCATGCTGAAAATCCAAATACTGAGTTTATCACCTGGTTTGGATAATCATTTCTAGTTCATTATTTAAAATTAATACATAAATAACAGTAGTAAGTAATGAAATAGCTGTAAGACAGAATGCTTCACCAAAATAATGATCGGATATAGAGACTTTTTACTTATCGGAGAGAACTGGGTTTGCTCAGGCTTGAGAAAAGAAGGCCAGGAGAGACATTATCACCATGCTCCATATTTAAAGGGTGACTACAGAGAAGATGGACACTAACTTTTTCCAAGGAGTCACATGGAAAAGACAAGGGCTAATGGGCACCAGTTTATCCTGAGGAGATTTGGGTTGGACACAAGGGGAAAATTTTTCAAAATGAGAACAGTCAGCCATTGGATTAATCTCCCCAGAGAAGTGGTGGGCTCTGCAGCCTTGGGCACTATTAAGGCTCAGCTGGACAGGGTGCTGGGACATCTAGTCTAGGTCATGCTTTGCCTGGAAAAGTTGGACCAAATGATCCTTGAAGTTCCTTCCATGCTGGTATTCTGATTCTGTGACATCCTGGGTCCCTTCAAAATTTTATACTGTGGCTCAAAACTGATAAGAAAGGATGATCCTCAACTTATCAAAGTGTTTATAAGCAAAAACATCTCAACATGTTAAACCAAAAGCCCAACATTATAGCCCATGAAGAACATCCTACTGTAAACTCAAAAGTGTTTTCAAAAAACAGTATATCTGTCCTCTGAAAAGCGGGTAAGTCAGACACCAAACAAACGAGATGCCTGAGACCATCTATCCCTGGAAGTGTGCAAAAAGACATGTAGATAAGGCCTTGATATGGCTTAGTGGTGGTCTTGGCAGTCCTGGGGCAATGGCTGGCCTTGATGATCTTAAAGGTCTTTTCCAGCTTTGTTTATTCTATGCTTCTATGTCATACTAATAGAGAACAGAGCATGAAGACAAGCCCACAGCTTTTCAGCTTGGTTTTCAGACTACAGATACACAGGCAGAAAAAACTTAAAATACTAATCTGATCTACTCCTATACTATATAACAGTGCAATAGTTTTATGGACCCTCATAATCACTTGAAAACTATGGCTGATGAAGAGATGCTGCAGAAATATGAATGAGAAACACATTGCCATACATGCTACTTAACATAATTTGTTCAGTTAAATTTTTCCCTACCATGACAAATTTAAGCAAGCCAAGAGCACACTGTCAAAAACCTTAAAAACCTGAAAATTAAACCTTTACAAACTAGAAAAATGTCAATATAATGACAGCAAACTAAAGAAAGATATTTTAGACACTAAAGCTATGTGTAAGTGTGCAGCATGGCTCATAGTGGCAGTATTCAATCACCCAAGTACAGAGAAGTTTAGAAGCAAGTAACATTTTGTACAACAGTCTCAAAACTGTCTGACCACACACAGGCTGTGTGTCAGAAAAGGAAAAACATTCAGTAAAACAGTCTAACAGTTTAAACAAACAGAAGTTTGTAAAAATGCTTCATAAAAAAAAAAAAGAAAAAAATCCTAACTTATGATATCCAAGAGTTAAAGATGAAAAAAGCATGAAAAGGTGACAGTAATATGAGGGTACATGAACCATTTCTCACTTTTTAATGAAATCATCACTGAAGGATTGTAATGTTATCATGAAATCTAATTACAAGTTAAATTCAAACCTATAGTTATTTTATGCATTCTAACTGTATGTCAGGTAGATCAGCCTCAGAATACATTGAAATAGCTCTACATAGTAGTACTGCATGCAGAATATAAAAATTTTAAAATATTACTCAAGATGCCAAAAATAGCCTAAGCTGGTTTTGTTTTGTTTTTATTACAGTAACAACCTGAGGATTTAAAGGGATCACAGAATCACTGAATGTGGTGGGTTGGAAAGAATCTTTAAAGATCATCTGGTTCCAAACCCCCTGTAGGGACACCTTCCACTAGATCAGGTTGCTCCAAGTCCCATCCAACTTAGCCCTCACCACTTACAGGGATGGGGCAGCCACAGCTTCTCTGGGAAACCTGTGCTAGGGCCTCAGCATAAAAAAAAACCAAAAAACCAAACTAATATCTTCCTTATACACAATCTAAATCTAACCTCTTTCAATTTAAAATCTTTACCCCTTGTCCAATTGCAACAAGCCCTATGAAGCTCTGTCATCACCTTTCTTATAAGCACCCCAATCCAAAGTACTGGAAGGCCACAGTTAAGTTTTCCCCAGTCTTTTTTTCCCCAGGGCTCAAAAAGCCCAACAATCTCAGCCTGTCTTCATAGGGGAGGTGCTCCAGCCTCCTAAGCATCTCTGTGGCCTCCTCTGGACTCACTCCAACAGCTCCACATCCTTCTTACATTAGGTGCCCCAGAGCTGGATGCAGTACTGCAAGTGGGGTCTCACAAGAGCAGCATAGAGGGGGAGAATCACCTCCCTTGACCTGCTGGCCAATCTCCTTTTAACGCCGCCCAGGACCTGGTTTGCCTCTGAGCAGAGGAGGTACAGTTGTAAGCACAAGCAAGCTGAGAAGCAAACTATATGTGGACACCCCAAAAGGCCCACATTGTAAATTTAAGATAAACCATAATAGGAAACAGCCATAAAAGAGAAGACAGATGGTAGATGGAAATAGTTGGAAAGCAGGCAGATTTATTAATATCAAGGAGTAATCATGTCTCATTACCTGCCTAATTACTATCAGCCATGACCCCTAGGCATTAAAGCTAAGGCAATGAAATAAATTTAATTATCTAAGGACTATGCTTACAAATATCCATGCTCCTCACATTGAAGTTTTTCTGCCTTATAGCACTTCAAATGAAATCCTTTTTTCTTTTGCTGCAAATCTTGGAACACTTCTTGGTTTCACAAAACACTTCTGTTGCTCCACTTAAATTTCCTTCATTATGTAGAAATAAGGTTCTTTGAGAACCACAATGTCAGTGACGGTTCTAATTACACTTCTATCTTCTCTCATCTCTGTGGGATACCAAGCTATTACTGGCCAATACTGAGATCCATCTTTATTCCTTCGGTGTTGTTAAAATCTACTTATAACTTTAAATAGGAACTTTTATATGACACTAGAAAACAAAGTTGAAAGGCAGCATGAAGATACCATAGATAATTTTATGTTATACATACTTCAAATAAAGAGGAGCTTTTTAGTAAGCTGTAATTTTAACATACAGTATACATCCCTATTAGAATATATATTTATATTATTCAGGTATTTTCAATATAAAAAATACATATCCAAATTTTGTATTATTGCTAAATTTTGTATATGCTGCTATGGAACAAAATACATCCATATTATACAAAGGATACTACTCGTTTCCGAAATATGGTACTATATATTTACCAAAAAATCACAGCAAAGTTGAAGTTTACTGACACTTTAACAATAGACACACACACATGACATGTTGCATTTTCAGAGTTAGGACTATATTCATTGTCTTCTCCAGCTATATATATTTCCTATAACGACTAACTATAGGTAAGCAGAGAATTGTATACATATTTTAAGCACTTAAAATGTGCTTCTAATTTGGTTGTTTTTTTTTTTTTTCTAATACATGGAAGTACCTTGTATTACTTGCAGTACACATTACAATAGACCAGTAGTACCATCCTGCTACTACAGATCACATATCACTGTCTTGATTGGCCAAATCCCTCAGAAACTGTGTATAGATACCCTTTTTCTGTCAACATTGTCTCTACGCTCATAAATGTTAAAAGAATTAAATAAAATGAAATAATGACCTATTTTCCCTAACAGAAGAATGTTCTCAATAAGAATACTAGAAACACAGGTGTTACAGAAGATCTTCAGATCTTGAAAAATAGTAGAAGCATTTAGCTTTAAGCCATAAAAGTGCACAAATGTATTGACAATGACCAGCACTTCATTTCTGATGTTTTACAGAAATAAATTTTCTATATTTCATTTCTTATTTGTAATACTCTCAAGTCTCCCAATGCTGACTCATTTCATTGGCTACAAAAAGCAACAATTCAAGATTACTAAGTAGTGGTTTTCACTTGAAACAAGTATTTATACTCATCTACACTTTGTGGCAAACTTACTGAAAATAAAACCTCTTATTTTGGATCACTGAAATGAATTATTTGTATAATTAAATACTTAATCAAAACAATCTCCAGTCTTCCTGAGTTGGCCTTAGAACTCTCAACTCCTATATGAAAAACTCTGCTCTAACCCACTTCTGTGATGTAGAGCTACACAGTCAAAAACAAATATCACCACCTAAGTCATCAGCAAGATTAATTTCATGTCTTAAGGAGACAGCCTCTTATGAAACAAAAATCACTTATTTTGGCATATCTTCTCTGTCTTACAACTCACCACATACACAACTTGATCAAAGAGATATTTCCATCAGCAATTGACCAACTTACTCAACTATTCAGCATCATAAGGGGAAAAACTAACAACTTGTAGTGTATTATTATCCACTTAAAATAAATTCCAGCCTTGAAACATGCAACAGCAACATAAAAATAAAAGTAGCACTCTTTATTATCTCAAACTATTAAAAATAGCAGAAAGCTTGAAAGTGCTTACAGGGTGGTTTCCAAATATCCTGATGGAGACTATTTACAGGTTACTTAAGACTTTATTGAATGTCAAAATTTAAGGAACAGGAAAATGTAAATAACTGAAATTTAGCAATGTTTTTCCAGATAACGACCCAAGAATGGAAATTTTGAATAAACCTTTAAAGGCCAACATGCTGATAGGCATAAAATATAATGATCTCTAACAGCCAGTACACAAGGAATGGAAAAATGCAATCAAGCTATGCTAAATAAAGGCCCCTGATTCAACAAAACAAGTTTTACGCAGCCTTCAAAAAAGGGAAGCGAAGGGGAAGCATTGCAAGAAAGCATATTTTCTTATTTTTTTTTAAATAAGCTATGTCTGGTTAGAAAACAAAGTAAATCAAGCCTAAACCAAAGTTTTGCCATAAACTTGTTGCAATTGCTCTACAGAAAAGCCACACAATATAAACACTAGAGAGTGTCTGATAAGAAGCTGTCCTGGGTTGACCACAACAGAAGCGATTATCAAAACTGTGAATTTTCATTCAAGTATTAAAACACTAACCATTTATGGCAAGACAACAGCACATCCTCAGAGGATATTATCATGTATTGGAGGACTGAAGGCACCTAGTTTACTTAAATGTCAGTTCTGCATCTTCACTCTTGCTTTTCACCTGACACAGAACATCCTAGTCAGTGACATGGTAAAGATTTAACAACCACTATTTCTTTCTTTTTTCCTATCAGAAAGAATTATTGCTATGGATTCCAGTTAGCAGAGAATTTAGGACAAGCTTTGCCAAACGAGTCTGTCTTTGTAAAGGAAGGAGTCTGCTGCTTTAGAATAATTTGCTGTAGCCATGCCTGGTGATTACCTAGAGTCCACTGACAAGAAGAAAAAAAGAACTAAGCAGTACCAAAACTGGAAGAGAAGTTTTACACTTACTCTGCTCAAAGCAGCTGGACATAAGTCAGTCCTGGTTCAGAAAACACTCACCTGCATTGCCACCACTATGAGTCAGTACTAGGATATTATGCCTCATAGAAAGGTGATATAACTTGCCTGGGCCAAAAAACTGATACAGGAAAAATAAAAGGTCTCTTTCTTTGGTTCCATTCTGATATTCTAGTTGATTTATGCATCATACACCAAGTGGCCAACTACTGTTACTAGCCCATTACGGAAATAACAGATAAAACACATTAACTTTTCAAACCACTCTTCCCACCCAAACATCAGGAATTTTTATAAAGAAGATTAAAAGTCATGCTGTATAAGCAGGAAGAGGAGACTCAGAGAAGTAAAGGACTTGCTGCAAGCTACTCTTAAAAGTTTAGATAAGTTCAAACTGCAGCTGGATAAACTCCTGGAGGATACATACAGCAAGACCTAAGAAAACCAGACATCTCTAGCTCAGGAAGTCTAAACTACACATAGCTATGGGTTAGGAAAAGCATCTTGTGGAAGTATCCCTGTATATTTCTCCTTTTCTCAATCCCCTTCCTTAAAATCCATTTTTGGCCAGCACTTGAGATGCTGAGATGAGACATAACAGATGAAATGAAGCTTCGGTCTGATCCCAGTACAAAGTTTAACAGTTCTAGTCTGGATGCCTTGTGAATAAAGCTTTAAAAGTCGGATTAAAACCTATTATTAAGCTATATTTTTTTCCTTACATAGTATTCTTAATGATTATCCAATTCTTGTGTTATTGGTCATTACCATTTTATGCTATTCAGTGGTATTTCTAAACAGGATTAAATCCAGTATTTTATTTAGGTTAGTATACTTAAGCTCATTTATCTTTATGTTACATCTTTTTATTTGGTGTTTCCCTAATACTTATCACTTCTTCTATTTTTTTTTTAATAAATGATGAAAGAAGCTGAGTTATGTACATTTCCCAAGTTTGTGGAGCATGTACTGTCACTAATACAGGTAAAATTTGGAGCTCAGATTTGGATTTCAAGAAATATTTCCAGCTCCCAGTTTTTGCTGGTCCACTACCCAAATAAACTGAGGGACAGAAGCTGCAACCCCAGATAAGGTTTTCCTCCCAAATGTCCTAGAACATTGCAAGTTTTGAATTACTGCATTACACATCATGAACAAATTAAGAAACAGAGCCTTTCCTTCTCCAAACAAAATTTTCATCTTACATTTATTACTTTACTGAGCATTTGAATGAAGGATCTTGTATGCTCTTGTATGCTATATAAAAAAGAAAAATTGTTAAAGGTGTTTTGGAAGTAGACACAGCACTAATCAAACCTCATAAACCAGCATTGTACCGTAAACCTATTTGTTAAAATGCTTTCACATTACAGAATCCTTTTATTAAATACATGAAGTTCTCTAAATACCAATGTCAAAGTATATTATAGCTTTATCTCACAAATCAATCTGAAAGCAACACCAGATTCAGCCTAGTTTCAACCCTATCAGGACATGCAGTATTGTTCAACTGAGATTGAGTATTTCATGGGTTTGAGTGAAAGGAAATGCTCAATTCTTAACTGTGTTGCAGTTTGCAAACCCAAAAGGTAGATCTAAGAAAATGTCCCCTGAGGATGCCTCTGATAGCTCAAATACTAAATCTAGGATGCTTACAGGTATGAGCTTCTTTCCCACACATAGGGAAAGTGTCTAAACTATGTGTCAGAACATCACAGTAGACTTAGGGTTAGAACACCCACTCACTGAAGTCACAAGTATCTGACAAGCTGGAAAGGACTGTGGTATGATAATAATGTCTGAAAAAGATACCGAAGTGGTACCTTTCCTTCAGTACACCAGACTGCCGGCCAGTGAAAACAACACCACTGCTGACTGCAAATGCCCGAGATGTTGGTACATCTACAACCTGGTAGGGATGAGAGAGTTGAAGGTCAGCTGAATTAGCATCATATTGAGAGTGTGACACTTCACACGTCTGAAAACTGTTACAGAATTGAGGAAAGTGAATTATTTCTGATGTCAATACCTCAGAGCATTAGCAGTCCAGCACTGGAAAAAAAAAAAAAAAGAGCTTAAGCAGACTTCTTCATATTAAATAATTCTTCCAGATATTACAAAAATATAGGATAGGATACTACCCCATTGTATCAATATGGGGTTTAAAAGTGAGAAATTGAGAAAGAAAACCCAATTTGTTTGATTAGCTTAATTTTTCTCTCCTTATTCTCCATACTTGTGGAGAGGGTTATGCCAACAACAGCAAGAACTTGAATCAATGCAATTGACCTCATTTAGCCTTCCACTTGTGCTTAAATGAACCTGCAAAACAGCAGTCTCTCCTCTCACATGGCATCAACATGTCTGCAATCTTAAAATTACTTTTAAAATAAGAGAAAAAAAAAAAGAGCCATGAGAAAGTGGCTGTTATTTCTGAGAGCACTGTTCTCTCCAAAAGCTAAATTGAATTAACTAAAGCAAAAATAACCAACGATATATATAAAGCTGATGAGAAAACACCACTAAGAGCAAAGAAAAACATTTTAAGCTTCAACACGTACTTGTGATCTGCCACTCTAGAATACTTTCTTTCAAAGTACCATTTTTGGAGAGAAATCACAAACCAAAGCTTTCGAGCTCACATATCAGTTAAATATTCATGTGTAACTGAGATTTTCACATTACTTTTAAAACACCACAAAAATGAAGATTAAAAAGATGGTTACTTGTTACTACGTTTATTTTCACATAAGCATCACTTGCAGTTTATTAGCAGCTCTCTTCCCTTCCTGCTTATCTGCAAATCACTGTTTTCCTTCTAAGTTTCCCCTCCTCAAATCCTCTTCAGAAGGAAGGGGGATTCCCTTACCAAAGAGAAATTTTGTAACAATAAGAGGAATACACATAAAAGACTTTACAGGAATTCATAAATAAAGATCCTTCTGTTGCTGTTGATAGGGTTCCTTATAAAAAGAAAACTCTTGAAAAAGAATAAAGGACTGTTTTCCATGGGACTGAAACTATTCCAGAACTAAAGCTGACTCTAAATTGTAAGTTGTACATTCACTAGCTTGCCTGTGTTCTTCTCAGTCTTAACCACATTTCTTACCCTTAAGTTATCACATAATGATTTTCAGATCTGATTTTACATGTAGTGCCACATTTTCTGACAGTCTTTTGGATTCAAGTCCTCTCCCCAGTACCCTGAATCTCTAAGGAAGCTTGCATGGATAATCCCAGCCATCACAAACTTTACTTAAGTCTATTTCTGCATTGCTAGTTTCAACACTAAACTCCTGCAGCGAAGTGGAAAAACACCCAATGTCCTTTGAATATCTTACAGAAGCATAACCAAGACGACGGCACTGTTCAAGTACATTAGTACGAATACCATTGTGATCAATGTACCTACAGCGATAGGATCCACTGGTGTTTACCACTTAGCCTGAAGAAACTAAATGCAGGCAAGAAAGCTGAAAATTAAATAAACAGGGGAACCAAAATGAAAGGAAAACTAAGCCTATAAACATTACATAGTTTGGCTCCAAAGGTTTCTCTCAATTTGTGTGGTCCAAGTGACAGTTTATTAACATCCCAAGAGTTTGGGCTTGTATTTGTACAGATTAATTTCTTTTCCTTCACCCTCTGCACACCTCTTCTTTTCTAACCCAAATATTTAATAATTCTTACTTCAATCAGAAAGGTGTTTTAACGTTGTTTTTATCACTAGTGTTCCCACACTGGGAATGCTATTTCTCTCCTGGCCACAATCTGCTGTGATTATCCTCTGCTTAGCCAGTAAGCACAGTACCTACTGTGATTTAAACATATGATTTAGATGGAAATAAATACCATCTTCCAAAAGATCATTTATTCATCACAGTAATTACCTAGCTTTAAATGTCACTAAAGAAATACATAAAAATAAAAATTGATCAATGAAAACTGATACATTATATATTACATACTAACAGTCAACTGCATTCCTAACAAGTACTAATCCTACTTCCAGCTACTGTTAATTTCCTATATTCTCTAAGTTTCTGAGTGCAAAGGAAACCTCAAAATTTAAAGCTTTCCAAGCATGTGTTCATTATAGATCATTACACAAAGTCACAGCTGGGGAGGAGGGGAACACGAAACAGGAACAACATCCTGTTTTAAGCCACTAAAGTCAAGTTCTGTTGGAGGGATGGGTGAAAAAATTGGGTCACTTCTTAAACATAAGAAAAAGCAATAAACAGTGTAAGGCAACAGAAGTGTTAATGTTCATATAATCACTGATTCTATTCCTGAGTAGCTTCTTAATCAGAACTAACTTCCGATGTAACATACGCTGCCTTTTATTTACACTTGTTTACATGAGTTAGTCTTTCTAGAAGTGGTGGGAAAGGACTGTTTCCAAATTAACAATAAACTTCTATAATGTTCCCTTCACATTATCTTCTTTCAAGTCATCAGGAGTTTTCACGTTGCTGGATTTATTGTCAACTAAATCTCATCATACCTGCACAACCATAGAGAACAAAACTGCCAGTCAGGAGCACTACTTACAAGCATTTCAGCAATTTTCTGGTTTATTTTTTATTCTAACTGTTCCACGTCTCGGTACTAGACAGTGCCTGACCACAAACCAGCCAAGTGGTGCAATTATTCATACTATTGGTAATAATCACGTCTGCAGAGTTGCAGCATAAACTTATAATTACACAGGCAGGATATCCCCAAGGCTTGGGAAACAGCATTAGTTTTACAATATGAATTTAACAAGATGAAACTTAACCATGATTGAAAAAAAAATAAAGGAAAGCTTAAACCTTGCCAATTACAAACTGAAAAACTAAAAATACATTGGGAACAAAAATAAATAAATAAATAAAAAGGAACATGAGGACAATGCTCATGATCTTTTTTTTCCAATAACACAAGGCTACAAGAGGCACCTAATGGCATGCAGACCTGGAGAGAACAGGATACAGGAGAGCTGACTGATTTTCACAGATCACCTCTTCCAAGAATGGTCCATCAAAATATGCAGGATGGATATCAAGCAAAGAAGGCAAGGAAGCCTGTTCAGATGAGCAAGGAGCTCCTAAGTTAATGCAGAGGTGGAAACAGGGACAAGTAAACCAGAAGGAGAAGAGAGGCACTGTCAAGCAACAGGAAAAGCCAAAGTCCATCTTGTGACACAACAGTGTTGGACTGAAATACAGTAAATATTGCTTAAATATACCCTTTTATCCTCACCCCTCCAAAACTTAAGTTGATACAAATACAAAATTAGTAAATACACCATCCTGGGGTAATGGCTGGACTTGATGGTTAAAGGTGTTTTCCAGCCAAGCTGATGTTATGATTCTATGATAATATTAAAGGTTTACTACATGCCCTCTAAATCCTTACATTCAGCAGCATCCTTTTAGAATGTTAGCATGGCTACAGTGTATTATATGCAGGAAAAATATTTTCATATTTCAGAAGGAATACTTTATTAAAAAATGCATTCCATTTTACCTAAGATGAAATAACAATTATCAGAGGATTGTGAGTTAACAAAAAAAGCCCCTACCCTACAGAGTATTTCAGTAGAAACACATAACTTTCTCAGGGCTAACTGCTATAGCTAGCATGCCTGATATCTTTTCAAGAGTTGTAAAGATAAAATTAAGCCATGTGTGATAATACATCTTTTACCAACTGCATGTTGGATTTAAACTCTTTTTTTAACAAGAAATTGGTATTTGCCATCAGCCTTTTTTAGTAAAAAGGGCTACACTGAAAATTAAGAAGTGAAAAATGTTTCCGCTCTTTCCTCGAAATTCTTCCAGCACAGCATTTAAAAAATCCTGAAACTATGACACCCCCCCAAAAAAAATCGTAGAATTCAACTGAAAATATAATGAAGTTAAGAAAGTAAACTATCTTTAACAATAACAATATATATTTGGTTTCAGATACATACTCACTCTGTCCAGTACTACTATTTCTGCTTAGAGCTCAGGTAGACAGTTTACAACAGATGGCAAGTAAATCAACACACTAGAGTACATCTAAGTTGCACATGATAATATGGAGACATACACTCCCATTCACAGCTCCTGCTTCAGTCTTGTCACAAGATGTGTGGTTTGATCAGTGGTGTAACAGGATCAGTTAACTTCTAACACAAGGATACAAACAAAACATTGACAAATCCTAAAGACAGCCACTCTGAAATTAAAGGAACATGTGATGCCATACTCCACTACACAGTTACAGATAAATTCACGTGGAGGATTTGGAACAGTATTCAATTAGTGTTCAAGATCAAAATCTTTCTGAAGCTTTCATGAGTGTGTTTCAGTACCACACATGAAGCATTTACACTTAACACCATTTATAAAACCAGATCAAAAACATTTCTAAAGGAAACCAACTTCTATAAAAGCTATTTTACAAGATTTTCATTCTTGCAAAATTATATGTGTAATGTACAAAAATCCTGCAAAAGAACAAATTGGTTTGAACAGGCTCATTTTTCTTACATTCTTAAAACCACTATATAGATATATGAGTAGTTTCTGTCCGTAACCTGACGTTCTTCTATGCACTATAAATGAACATAAAACTGTTGAAGAAACATCACTTGTGTTAAGAACTTTTTCATGTTAATCCTTCTACATTCTACTGGGAAGTCCTAACCATCTCAGAAATCGTTAGAGTACTGAGAGAGAAATTGCTATTTAATTATATGAGTTTAAAATATCTTCAGTATTGTTGGAAGTTTAGCTCAGCAGTCCCTATATTAGCAATACCAGTAGGTATCTATGCTAATGAGTGTAATTTTTAAAGGACTGAAGAGTTTTGAGAAGTGACAGATGCCAAAGGGTCTACTTAGATACCAAATTCTGATGACCACTTCCCAGCAGCGGAATACCACCCCAAAAACCTTATTTGCTATCACTTAAGTCAGTATGGAAATATTCAGAATAAAAAGATTATAAACACAAAAAGCTAATAAATGACAACCACAACCCACAGAAAAACAAAACAAAAACACACCTAAAAAACGTTTAACCCAACAGCTATAAGCTTCAAGATGCTATGCTGGACATAAAGGAACAATTTCCACTAAGTAAAGTATTTCAGTAGTGATTCAGAAAATAATAAAGTAATTCACAGAGCTGGGTAGGCAATTTTTCCCGTTCTCATTCTGTGAGATGCTTGAGTGATTGAACTTAAAATCATCTCAGGTAAATGACATAAACAAACCTAATCAATTGCAATTGCACTTTTTCTTCACTTCGAAGAAAAACTATTTTCCTGAAGTTTCCATATTCAATTTCTAACTTCTTACAAAAATGACTACAGACTGCTTCACGTAGCTGATCTGACGAAATGCTGCTGCAACAACTATGCTACAATGGCTTTTTATGGAACTGGCACTGCCCAATTCCATAAAAACGTAGAAGTAGTGGTTCAGTAGACAGAAAGCCCTTCTTATTAAAATGGAAATAGCCAAACACAGTTGGCGTCTTGCAAAACTCTGTCCCGAACTCCAGAATGTGAGAATTTCTCTCCTGGGAATTTTTGAGATTTAGGTGCAAGGACAAAAACACACTTTTTGATTAAAAAAATAGAAAAAAAATATGTGTATATATATATATAAACATATATATAAAATAATTAACCCAATTAAAAAAAATAGAGCAAATTTGAGAACACCAAAAACTTTAAATAACACTGCAAATAAGGTGCTGATCCATACCTTTTAAATACTTGTGAATATGAACTTTAATCATTAAAACCTCAATGAAAATAAAACCAAGATTTCAAAGACGATTTTCAGAAGGCCTTAGGGTCACTATTGAGTTTTTATGGGGCCACCAGGTATGCCTCTGGAAGTATGGAGGTGTGAAGTATGGAAGTGGCATAGAGGAGGGTAATAGAGAGGAATCTGTGGAATTAAATAGATCTAGGATATCTTTAAATACTTGTTTATGATCTCCAACTTCTAAGAATTTGGAACTGTTGATACAGACTGGAGAAAAATGCTGGCTTCTGAGATGGAGCAGGATGGAGCTACGATCAAAAGCTTTTAAGGATAAATATAAATATTTAATACTGCCTTCCTTAAATTAGCAGTGACTACTACCATAAACTTCCTGAAAGTCTTAGGGCAACAGTTAATCCAAAAAGGTTCACCCACGAATTCAGAAATACCAAAGGAAAAATATTATCATCAACTAGCAGTACCACACTGAGACAAAATGCAAAGATACACTTGCTTCAAAGGGAAAAGAATACTCCTTTTTCTTAGGCTGGTAGTCTTAAAACATCAAAGGTTAAAAAGTATTTCTGGGTATGTACATAACTGTCAAATATAAATCCCAGCAGTTTATACTTTTCTTTACATAAATGATATTTTTTTCTTGACAAATTCTGCATTCAAGGTCCACTGCATGGGCCAATAGGTGTACCAATTCTGAAATCACTAATCCATCTCTTGCTATTGCTCCAAGGACACAGACACCACATGTACAAACTTTGGTATTTTGACTATGGAATTAGTATAACTAACTTTTTAGCAACATCCCAACAGTAAAGAATAGATGCTCTTTGCTTCATCCTATGGAGACATTAGAATTTCTTCTTTCCAGGTTTTCCTCCTTCCCTCAAACATTTTTCCACAATCAGTATGTTACAAATCAGTGGTCAACAACTGCATTCAACGGCTTGGCTGTCAACTAATCTGCACTTTGCACAATAATTCAGGAGGAGTGCAAACTGGGTATAAACACAATCATGTATCCTTTTGACAGTTTCACTCAGAATTATATGACTTAAAATCATTGAAAAATCACAAAAACATCAAAAAAGTACACCTCCAGCAAACTTGCTTCTATTTTTGAAGACAAAAGATTGTGTAGAGACTTGTTTCAGCCCTCCATGGAAAACAAAGACTAGGTCTTTGTTGGGAAGTAACAGAATCAAAGCCATT
Organism: Melopsittacus undulatus; assembly: GCF_012275295.1. Lineage (NCBI taxonomy): Eukaryota > Metazoa > Chordata > Aves > Psittaciformes > Psittaculidae > Melopsittacus > Melopsittacus undulatus. Next base: position 18,382,810 of record NC_047529.1, read on the forward strand.
GCCCAGATACATGTTCAAGGGAACCAAACCATTCCCTAAGCAAATGAACTTCTGAATACATTCCACAGGCATACAGAAATATGAAAGTGTACAAATTAGAAAGAGAAAACAGCTCTGAGAGTGAAGAAATAACAGCAGGGTAAGTATCACTTTTTCATGGTCTGTCTCTGTCCTCTAAAATACAGAATCATACAATTATAAAATGGTTTGGGTTGGAAACGATCTTAAGATCATCCAGTTCCAACACCCCTGCCATGAGCAGGGATGCCACACACTAGACCAGGTTGCTCAAGGCCCACTGCAACCTGGCCTTGAACACCCCTTCTTTGGGCAATCTGCCCCAGTACCTCACCACCCTCACAGTAAAGAAATTCCTCCCTACATACAACCTGAACTTCCCCTGTTTAAGTTTAAATCCATTATTTCTTGTCCTATCACTACAGTCCCTAATGAATAGTCCCTTACCAGCATCCCTGTAGGCCCCCTTCAGATACTGGAAGGTTGCTATAAGGTCCCCACGCAGCCTTCTCTTCTCCAAGCTGAACAGCCCCAACTTTCTCAGCCTGTCTTCATCCAGGAGGTGCTCCAGTCCCCTGATCATCCTCGTGACCCTCCTCTGGACTTGATCCAACAGTTCCATGTCCTTTTTATGTTGAGGACACCAGAACTGCACACAATACTCCAAGTGAGGTCTCACGAGAGCAGAGTAGAGAGGCAGGATGACCTCCTTCAACCTGCTGGTCATGTTCCTTTTGATGCAGCTCAGGATACAGTTGGCTTTCTGGGCTGTAAGCGCACACTGAAGCTGGCTCATGTTCATTTTCTCATCAACCAACACCACCAAGTCCTTCTCCTCAGGGCTGCTCTGAATATGTTCTCTGCTGAACCTGTAGCTGTGCCTGGGATTGCTCTGACCCAGGTGCAGGACCTTGCACTTGGCATGGTTAAACTTCATGAGGCTGTCATCGGCCCACCTTTCAAGCATGCCAAGGTCCCTCTGGATGGCATCCCTTCCCACCAGGGTACCAACTGAACCACATAGCTTAGTATTATAGGTGTTCATTCTTGAAAGTATTAGCAGCACTTTTTTTCTTCTTCTCTTCCATTCCTGTATGCAACTCTCATTCAGTAGAACATTTCCTTATAGTACCCAAGATGTTTTTCCATCTATTCACCTGAAATGCTGTTTGAGTTTTACCCATACCAAGTGCTAACATATTTGGAATATTAGATGCTATCATCAAAAGACATCATCCTTACTGTTCCCTCAGTACCACTTATGAGCCACTTCCTTACCAAGTATAAAGTCATTCACTGGCAAATAGGCTAAGGGACAAATGGGCAACTCTGAAACATTAAATCATTTAAAAAAAAGAAAAAGAAAAAAAAATCAAATTTCTATCCTTACACCAATTTAATTCTCTTCCAACCCCTTCAAAATTATTTTTAAATACTGAAAGATTACCACAACAGTAGAGCCCCTACCATAAAAGGTTTGCTCAACTTCAGAATGCTACAACATAAGTGAGCAACCAAAATCTGCAAGGCAAATTATGCAAGTTAACAAGCAATGCAATGCACTAAGCAGAATCTTGGAATAAAAACTCAGGCAAGGAGAACTCTTATGAGATTAATTGAAGAACTGTATTTTCAGTGCAGTATCTGCAGATGAAATTGCATTCTGCTCTCATTAACTACCCATGACGTTCTTAAAGTAAGTGAACATCAACTTAACAAAATCGATCTCAAATTTTTAAAGTCTGTCATCAGTGAAAAATTCAGTTGTAACTCAAAGACTATTCCAAATTAAATTTGCTTCACAAACAGTTCTATTTACAGCCTGATGGTACTTACCCAACACAACCATTCGCAGAAAGGTGTATGTTTCAGGGATAATGTTGCTGCTCCTCGGATCAGATGAAGATGATTCTCTACCATCTTCACCAGACTCTTCTGAGAATTTCTGACTACCTATTTTACTGTTGCTTCCAAAACTTCAGTGTTCTCCAGATTGGTCTATAACTCACTCCTACACTGAATTTCAAGATTAGCATTGCTCTACATCTTTATATCTTCAGCCTACTTTTCTTAGAAAAGAGATGACAAACATGTTTATATTATATGGTCTATCTGACAGCCTCTCCTTAATGATTTGTGAACCACAAGCGTATTAACACCTTATTAAAGAGGTAAAAGACCCAAATAAAATTAAGTCCTCCTATAGTTTCGAATAAACCAAACTTTAATCAGCAGCTAGACAGAGAAGAGATCTGGTAACTCCTAATACTAAATGTAGGGCAGGAATTAGTTCTTATTCATTTAAATGTTTTGGCTCACCTGCCCAAACTGGTAGATAAATGTTACATTTCTGTATTTGCATTAAAATTAATTTTCCTATATTCCCAGCAGAGAAAAATAAGCAATGAAGAGATTCACTGTATCCTAAGATAGGCTATATAAATTATACAGAAGAACCTTGCAAAATGCAGAAGTATCAATTGTTTGTATTTGAGTTCACTTACCTAGATCTACCTCTTTTACCTCATCTTACTTTTAGACAGTAATAGGAAGCAGTTTTGTTCATCATAGATCCAAGTAACTGTGTTTTACATTACTCTTTCACCCTGTTTCATCTACACAAGTCTATGCACCTGTTTCAACCAAGGGTTCTAAACTGGGAGACTGGAAAACCTGAAGACAATGTGGTGGGTTGACCCCAGCAAACAGCTAAGCATGTACCCATCTGCTCCCTTCTCCACATTCTCCCACAATGGAACATCATCCCAGCACCATACAGTGCAAGAGAGTAAAGTTACTTAACATAACGTGGACTACCTAAGGAATCCACTCAAACAAACCACAATTTGATACAGATCTCAAAGTAAAGCTGCATATTTCAGAGAAAAATACACAACATAACTGCAAAACAGACAACAGCCTAGAAGACAACACTGAAAAGAAGATTTAGAGCAAATATTAAATTTAATAGGAGTGCCCACTATAAAAATAACTCCAAAATATTCAATGAGATCACCAGATATGAGTGGAAAGTTACTTCACCTCTCTATGCTGCATTTCTGATACTGATATTAAAATTGTGTGCCCAGTCCCAAGATTCAGTTTTAAAAGAGAAACAAATTATCAACTAGAAAACAGAGCAAAGACAGAGAGAATCCAGCTTGCTTATCTTACAAAAAAACCCAAAACACAACAGCAAGAGGTGACTCAAGATCCTAATGAAAGAATAGTTCCTGGAGGAAAATACATGAAAGAGTGGAGACAGACAAAGTGACTGGAAATCAACACCAGACACACTCAAATTTTATTTAATACAACTACTTAAGTGATTGATTAATTAAATGGAATAACAAGAGACATTATCTTTTCATGGTTTAAATCCAATCTGCATTACATTTCTGAAGAAGAATTTCAGTTAAATACTAACATTTTTGGTAGAATTAGTTTTTAACTGATGCAACGGGTTAGGCCAGATAAGCTGAAATAGCCTTTCAACTTTTTAATGCAAAATATAAGACATTGGCCATGACTGAGTTTGAGCACAAGTGAGCAGCCAGAAAAATCCATGGATTAATTAGAAGACATTCAGAATGAATGTAATACCAAAGTTCAAGGAAATTAAATATGGTATTGCTTGGGGAAATCAAGTTGTACAGAGGAAATAAGTAGGAGGAAATATGCATTTGGTTACCCAGAACATGTAAAGGAAGCACCTCATAAATATGGCAACTAAATAAAAACATGGTGGTAAGGTCTGTGTTCTGTGGAGAAATAAAAATGATGATGCAGACTGACAATGGAGACAAGTAGCAGGATACTACACAAGTGACAAGAACTGCTTACATGTAAAGGTACTCTTGGATTGTGGTCACTATGCTGGAAAAGCAAAGAATTTGAAAACTGGAAACAGACTGCTTAGCAATCATTTAAAAAATAGTAACCAACTTAGTAGCATCGTTATATTATACTTTTGATAATTCTGGCATATCTAATAATCTCAAGGAATAGAAATTTTTATGAATATTTTTTTCTTTAAAGATTTAAGGGTGTTTTCATATAAACCAGAATAAGCAACTGTTTACTTAGCTTCAGTGTCAAGCAAAATAATAAGCAAATTTTAGTCAGAAAATATATTAGTGATAAACATACAAAAAAAGGTTCAAAAGTTCCCACTACATTTATTAGGATCAGGCCCAAACTAAATCTAGGAAAACTTATATCCAAATTAAATTAAGCTATCTAAAAAACCCACCAGCATTTATTCTTCAAGAAGCAATCCTTCTTTTTTATATAACTCTTAGCATCTTTAAAGCTTTCTCATTTTTCAAATACTAGTGTTCATATTTAGAAAGCTAAACAGATTAGGACTCATTTGCAAAAGTGCTGAGCACTTGCAAATTGCCATGAAAACAACATGAAGTGCCAGGGATCCACACTTACTATAGTCTTACCGCATTCCTGTAAATGTCCAAATATGGATTTATCTATTGAACTTCAGGCACCCACAACTGAAGAATGTGGCTTTCATTTATAATTCTATTATTACACATTAATTTTTATTGTTTTGATACTGTAATTGCAGTTATTACTGCAGCATCTCTCCTACACTGCACTACCCTAGGATAATGACTGGTTTAAATATCAGTGGACCAAACTGTTTTCATTCATTCCAATATTCCTTTCACATGTTAATACTTTTTAAATTAAATCATTCCCCCTAAACTGACATCACAGATTTAACAGTTACTTCCTGATTAGAGAGGAGAGGAAGATGAATAACTCAGGCTTTTCAGATACGTAAGAGAAATTTTTCAAAGTATAACTCTTGAACCCCAAAATCCCGAAAGTTAAATAATTATAAACCAGATAGCTCTTTACACAGAAGTTTTATCATATAATTATGATGCTGATCATTTGGAACTATCCAAAATGTCTCCAGCATTTTTAAACAGCTAAGCAAAGTTATTTTTAAAATCAAACATATGTGCTTTTTTCTGTTTATGTCTTCGGAAAGAACATTCTGTATAATGAAAAACATGACCAAATTTTTCACAGTACATCATTATAAAACCCTATAATTGACTTTTTGAGTTGGTTTACTCTATATCTATTTTTGTCCATGTAGAAAACAGCAATGATGTGGCTAAAAGACCGAAATGGAGGTCCCATTGCAGGATAAGACTCCATCCTGATTAGTGAAGAAGTATCATGTTTTCCCTGGGAATCATGCCCATTTTGTAAAAGGGAATTCAGTCCACATGAACCTCCTTCTTTAGAGAAGTAAAATAAAATAAAATAAAATCAGTTCTTTTAAGCTGCAGAGACTCCAGTGACTGCTCTCAGCTTTGGCTGAGAAGCACTCAACAGAGCCTTTCCATTAAACAGAATGCAACTCTAGTGATTAAATTTATTACAAGCTGTCCCAGTATGAATTTCCTGCTTTTGAACAATATTCTCCAAAACTTAGAGCTGCAATTTGCTTGCATTATTACTTTAGTTCAACCTGAAATGACAAAATGTTTTACATCAACTATTTTCTTTTTCCCCGAACAAATAAACCTTCTAAAAACAACATAAATACAAGTTAGTGGTGAGAATATATTCATCCTTACACTTGCTACTGAGATGACTATGCACATAACACAAATGGAAGTCAAAATACTGTAAGAAAAAAAAACATACCTGCAATAAAAGAATTTTAAGTATTATCCACCCACAAAAATTAATTTAGATTATACATCTTATTTCACATGCTATACTCATTCATCTTTGAATGGCCTTTAAACTCAGAGATTACTTACATGGCCCAATTACAGAATATAAAGAAACTGTGCAGACACATTTTCAAAGGAGTTAATATGCCAAAGGAAAGAAAAATCTACTTCTTTCAGAGCTAATTAAAATAAATCATATGGCATTAAACTTTGACTTAAAAGTTCGAAGAAAATACTGTTATCTTGCAAATTGTTTAACAGCAAGATATGCCATAATTGCTCTGAGGTAAGTCTTGGAGAAATTGAAGATGACATCTAAATCACAAGCTTGGGAAACAGGGAACATACATCCACAGCCAAAAAGAGAGGACAGATTTAAGTGGAAAGGTAAGTTATTTCTTTTAGCTCAGTGACATTTAAACTGCAGCTGCAGTCACTAATATCATGACTAATATTGTCACTAATATTAATACTAGATTCTCCCAAGATTTCAAAGACACCAGTGTCTGATCAGAAGTTCCAATAAGCCAGTTTGAAGTGCTGGAAGTCAGGTATAGTTTCTCTGTTGGGGTGAGAGTCTTTTTAATGGGCTGCTCTTACTGTTGTAATACCTGCAGGACATTATCATACCCTGGCCAAACCTCACTGAATTGTTTCCACAAGCAAAGATTACAGAAGTGAATGCAAGATCTGTTTCAAAGATGAAACGTGATGAATGTCACATAACCTTAGGGTTGACTGATTAATGGATTGGTTTTCTTTGGGTTTTTTTAAATTACTGAAGGAAAAAGAAAGATGACAAAGTTTGCCCTAACAAAATAAAAAGTTCTTAGTTATACTTATCTGAGAAGTTTTAATGTTATAAACATAACATGGAAAGGTAACAGAAGTATACAGTCAATTTTAACTGAAATTTAATAAGTATTTGCATTTTTAAGAAAAAATGAAAACATAATTAAGTCAGCACATTTAAAAATAAGTAAAAAGTAAAAAATATCTGAGACATAGGTACAGCTACTCACCCTAGAAGCTTTGATAATAACAACACTATTTTACATCATTCAGACAGAACAATGTAAAGTATTTTAAAGACCTGCTGCAGAGACACACATTACACAACATGTACAGCAGCACACATTTATGGCAAAGATTCTGATGGTAACATCGAAGTAACAGACTGCCATTCGTAGCGCTGTTCTCCATCAGTCTGAATACTCAGACTGTGAGAGAAGCATGTTATTCTGAAGGGGACCAAATACCTACATCTACGGGAGTCAACCAACACTTCTTTCAAAGGCAGTACAGAGAAACGTGTTATGATTCATCTGGCTGATTTTAGCCACTTGTTTGCAATAGAATCACTAAGTAAATTAGCTTATTTCTCTCTACTGGCTATAGAAAGAAAGTTTCTGCTTACTTGTTCAGGTGCATATGCTGACAATGCAGACATGTGAAGTTAATAAAATTAATCCCTCTTGAAACAATTATTTAGCCATAAATGAACAGGAAGAGAAGATTCATGCCTGATTAACACTGTTAATAAAAAGAAAATCTACTTAGAGTTAGAACAGAAATTTCTGCACCAATGAGAAGTTTCCCACTGAGGAAAGACAAGCACTTCAACAAGACCCATCCTCTATTCAGGGGATGCTGCAATGAGAACCATCCAGGTTCATACACACACTTTCCCTGGAATGTGAAGGCATTCAAAGCTGCCCTCACCAGCAGACTCAAAACATCTTGGAACTGGAACTGTTACAATATTATTAAAAATCTACACAACTCTAGGGGGCTAAAATATTCTGAGTTTCAAGGGAAAACACATTAAATCTTTCTCTTCATCCAATGGAATGATTATGCTCAGTCCTGTTCTTACACAGAACATATTTCTGATAGAATTCACAACAAAATCTACTATTTGTGGATATTTTTAATCAATGAAAACAGTATAGGACTTTAAAGAAAAGCCCTCACTAGTCAATATCAAAATCAACTAGTCAATATCAAGTCAACTATGTGGCAGTTAAAATACTGAATCATTCAATCGACATGAGATAAAAGTGCCCTAAGTCACCAGGACAAAATTTACATAACTATCCCTTCTGCCAGTGCAGAATTTTCTGATGATACCACCAAAACCATGAGATGCCATCTCATCATACATCACAGAATCACCCAATCCCAAAGGTTGGAAGGGACCTCGAAAGATCATCTAGTCCAACCCCCCTGAAGAGCAGGGTAACCTAGAGTACATCACACAGGAACTTGTCCAGGCTGGCCTTGAATATCTCCAACGTAGGAGACTCCACAACCCCCCTGGGCAACCTGTGGCCCTGATGGAAAGCAGAAAGACTACATGGAGCCTCTCTACTCTTTCCACTGAGTTCCAAAGAACAGAAATGTTTTTTTCCTTCTAGAATATTACGCAACTCTCAGATCATCCACTAATTGAAAGAAATATTCTTCCCACAAAATGTACTTATATAGTACAACTAATTTCCAGTCGATGATGCTGAAGACAAGTTTTCAAGACAGAATGATATGCAAAGGGCGGACTTGGAAAAGGCTAAATGGGAGACTAAAATTCCTGCTAACCTACTTACAAGTATAACATCTGCCAACATTAGGTACAGTTGCTATTTAAGAAGGGAAGATGAACTCACCGATCTTTCAGCATCTCTGTCCAGGAGTCCTTGTAACTGCTTGTTAAGGAACAAGGCTTATGCAATTTCATCGAACCGCTATCAACCCCTCATGACTCTTAATTTTGTCAAATTTTGCTGAAATGGGCCAGTGAGCAAAGAGGTAACAGCAACATAGAAACTGTGTAAAAGTTAATTGTCGTGCAAAAAAAAACCAACAAAAAGCCTTAAATTAGCTGTGAACCAGTTCCCTTGCCAAATCAAAGCAGTAAAGACTAATGCTGGAGCTTCTGGACAAGAGAAAAGCAGGACTCAAATATCAAGACAAATAAGTTCATTGAATGATTTGTTCAATGGTTTCATAACCGAATGCTTACATGGACAACAATTCTCCTCTAGTGCTCAAACATGTCTTGGATCCTTGAGAGCTAGCATTCAAACATGTTTTGAAAGAAATACAAAACTCATGATCTGAGGTTTAAAATTGTATTAAGAATTACAATGAGACCTTCTTGGAAAGATGATCATCCCTATATCCACTGAAAAGCTTCTTTAATCTTTCTCTAAAACATGTGGTGGTGACCAAAATACAACACAATAGCTCAGGTTAAAGTTGAATTAAAGAATTCCTAAATTCCTGTTTTATTTAACTTATGAAATACACTTGTTTTTCACAAACTTAAATCACTAACTGATGATCGGGTGTATCTTTTTCTCCCATATGAGCAGTCTATCACACAGCTGTCCTAATCCACAATTCTTATACTTTCTTCTTAAGTAATTAGTTCTGGCCCCTGCTATAGACAAAATACCGAAGCACAAGAGACTCAATATGGGTTTGCTATAAAAAGCCATACATTCCTCCTGATTAAACATTCTGTTTACGTTTTAACAAAGCTATTTTCTTGTTACTTCTGGGGAAACAAAAACCAAAACAAACCAGAGAAAACCCACCATATTTATATTTGCATTATACTTACTTGAAACTACTAATGATGGCACACATATCCCCATATTATACTACTTGTTCTGCTCAACCCACATTCCATGCTTTTCCAGAGATTAGTAAGTATATCTGACTACAGTGCTTTCCATTTTACAAGGTTTTAAAATATCTCCATTGCTATAAGAATTAAGCAACTGAAAAAAAAAAAAAACATAGTGGCATTTACTATTTAAGACAGGGCTGTGTTTGTGATCAGTCTTTTAATAGACAGTAACATCAGATACTTAAGGTCCATAAAGTCTATACATCAAAATAAGTATTATTTTCCTTTTAAACAAGAAGATGATAACAATTTCATCTCAAATGTCCTCCTCAGCCACACTGTAAACCAGTCCACTTTCACTAAATATACAGATAAGCAGTAAGGCATCCAGCTTCACGGCCCCCAGTAGAAGGAGGATATGGACCTGTTGTAGTGAGTCCACAGTAGGTCACAAAGATGCTCAGAGAGCTGGAGCACCTCCCCTATGGAGACAGACAGAGAGCTGTGATTGTCCAGCCTGGAGAAGAGAAGGCTCAGGGGAGACCTTAGAGCAGCTTCCAGTGCCTAAAGAGGCTGACAAGAAAGCTGGAGAAGGACTGTTGACGAGGGCCTGTAAGGACAGGACAATGGGGAATGGGCTTAACCTGACAGAGGGGAGATTTAGATTAGATATTAGGCAGAAGTTCTTCCTTATGAGGGTGGTGACGCCCTGGCACAGGTTTCCCAGAGAAGCTGTGGCTGCCCCAGCCCTGGCAGTGTTCAAGGCCAGGTGGGACAGGGCTTTGAACAACCTGTTCTTCCAACCCCGACCACTACACAGTGATTGCACACTGTGTTGGCTACCCTCCAAAAGGTTGCTATACAATTTAAATTTCACTGTATCATCCAACCATAGAATCATAGAATCACAGAACAGTTAGGGTTGGAAAGGACCTTAAGATCATCTAGTTCTAACACCCCTGCCATGGGCAGGAACACCTCACACTAAAGCATGCCACGCAAGGCTTCGTCCAACCTGGCCTTGAACACTGCCAGGGATGGAGCATTCACAACCTCCCTGGGCAACCCATTCCAGCACCTCACCACCCTTACAGTAAAGAATTTCTTCCTTATATCCAATCTAAACCTCCCATGTTTAAGTTTTAAACCATTACCCCTTGTCCTATCACTACAGTCCCTAATGAAGAGTCCCTCCCCAGCATCCCTGTAGGCCCCCTTCAGATACTGGAAGGCTGCTATGAGGTCTCCATGCAGCCTTCTCTTCTCCAAGCTGAACAGCCCCAACTTTCTCAGCCTGTCTTCATACAGGAGGTGCTCCAGCCCCTGATCATCCTCATGGCCCTCCTCTGGACTTGTTTCAACACTGTATGATGACAACGGGGAGATGAGGGCAGGGCATATAAAGCAATTTCTCAAAATGTAAAAATACATTTCACAGCTGCTGATCTGAATTGTCAGTGTCACTCGGAAAAAAAAAAAAAGTCACCTTAAGAAGTTTTTTGGGATCAGGAACTTTCATTGGCAGGAAACGGAGGAAGAGAAGTCTACACTTAAGCATGCTTCCATTTTAAATCTAAAGAATATAGACAGGAAAAGCAGCTCAATTACCTTCTTATCACATTGACAGAAGCATAGGCTTTTAAATAAGCACAAAGTGATGCAGAAATGAACAGTCAGGCCACCTCACGAAAGTCTTTAATGGAGGAGAAAGAGAAAGGGGAAGTTAGAAATTTTACCTACTACCTCTGGAAATAATCAGGATTCAGGGAAAACAGGACTGAGTTTTATGCAACCATTAAAGAACCACTTACAGTATGTGTGGTCCTGTAATCCAAAAGCACAGTATCAACGCTTTTGAATAGAGTTCTGAATACACTTTGGATGTGATTAGATACATTTGCATCAATCAATTTTTCAAAAGGAAGTTTTGATTTACTAGTCTACTGTGTTGAAATGTTTGAAAAAGAAAACACTGTGTTTGAATATAATCATCATAAATCTGTGACGATATAAGGATAAATCAGTCCAGGTGGCAGTGTGATAACATTTTGTGTTTCTAATCTATAAAGAGACGTATAATATTCACCCTCAAGCATATATAAAAGTCTGGCTGAAATTTAAGATGATAAATGCTGGCTTCAAAACTGAAATTACCAAAAAAAAAAAAAAAACTCAGATAAGTGTTTAACAACAGATACACACATTATGGTTTCAGTATATTTTCCTGTCCAGCATGTTAACACTTATTATAAATTAATATCTGCAATGTTGTATTTTAAAACTATACTGGGGCTTTTTTTGTTATTAAGCATACCTTAAGGCTTAATTTTGTTCGTACCTAAGGATGAAGTGGAGCCAAATTTATGCCTGAAGGGTTTCATCAAAGCATACTTTTAAGAAATAAATTAGGACAATAGCAAACACACCAGTGAATCTCTTACAAAAGACAGTCATTTTACAAGAATTAATAGATTTTTAGTAGCCTTAATATCATGGCTATTCACGTAGCTTCTAATGGGGCCATTTACTTCAGAAAAGGACTACAAGATTAAGATGCAGACTATTAAATCCAGCATTTTCCAGACTTTTTAAAGTGGTAAACCCTTTCCCATTCAAAGCCTCACTTTTATAATACATACAGCTATTGAGAGTAGTCATCAAGTTTTCAGCAGGCCAATTTTTCCAGAAAGACAAGCCAAATCATGGTCAACAACTAAAGCACAAAATACCACCATTCAAAGCACGAGGCTTAAAAGCATTAACAAAATAAAGGTAACACTTAAATGGGGGGGGGGGGGGGGGGAGGGCAGCAAGGGCAAGAATTTGAAAACCTGATATTGACCTGATAAAACAAACCTGGAAAATGCCTGGTTTAAAATATTTCAACATGAATTAAATATTTGGATGACCAATAAATTAGAAATCAAATTGCTGAGGCTAGATGCTTTCAACTACAGAAATACATCCTACTTACCTTTATAAGCACAAGCAATTAAAGTTCATATGTTTCTGCATCCCTACATCAGTTCCTCATTTATACAGTAATGTCAAATCTTTGAAGATTTGGTTACTTTTTTCCCCAACGAAATACTATTATACAGTATGTAGCACTATAATCTAGATATTGTTATCAGCTGATCTCTTCACAAAACCTTCAGAACAGAGAAGTACTCTCTATAAAGGCCAGTACCAATTAGGGAAAACCCCTACTTGGTTTTCTCTCCAAGACACCTAAAGTTTAGCCTAAGGTTATGACTAGACAACTGTGTTTTATAGCTATAGACAAAATTCACTTCCATGATCTTCTCTTACTCCTTTTTATCTACTGTAATTTTTGGCTTCTACAGTACCTTTTGGCAATGAATTTATAAATTCAAAACTTTAATTACCCACTGTTAAAGAACTACTTTCCTTGTATTCATTTTAAGTCTGCCATCCGATAATTTAATTAGGTGTCCCTAGTTTTTGTTATGAAAAAGGGAAATAATTGTTTCCATTCACTTTTTTCACATTGCTCATAATTCTAGATTTCTATCACATTCCTCAGTTGTCTCTTTTCAGGATTTAATGCCCTGACAATTTAGTTTCTCCCTGTACAGAATTCAATGAATTATTTTCTAATTCTAGAATTGAACTATAATAGGGTAAGCACACCAGCAGAACTACTAGTAACACTGTTCTTCCTCTCATATGATCAATCCTCTGAAATCTAATAAATTTTTGACAACTGCTAAGCCTCAACTATTAAGCTTTAAGAGCTGTGTATCTCAGATGCTTTTTCTAGGAAAATAAACCACACAGAGTTCATGCACATGACTTTAGGTTTATCAGCAGAGTTGCACCTATTTTAACACTCACTCAATTCTGTTAAATCCTGGGGTGGGTCTACACAATCAGCATTTGATTTAATTACTCTAAATTATTTTGCTATTAGCACATGTTCTTGCTTCTCTAACATCCTTGGTGCATCTTGCAAGTAACTGCTCTAGTGTGAAAACAACTACTCCTACCCTTAATTTCTCATCTTTTATTTAGCTGGTATCTTGTAAAAGGCTCTTTTCTTTATAGCTCACATTCTGTAAAGCTACTGAAGCTACTAAAAAGCCTCTAAGCAATTCACTAAAAAAGAATAAAATTACTGGGGTTCCACCAAATTCCAGGCTGGAAATATTTCACAGCAATAAGACAGAAATGGAAAACATGCAAATTTGCAGCTCCCTTTTAGAAAGGATGATCAACAGCAATTATAAATAATTTTGTGTTGATACAATATGCAACACTGGCAATTAACTTATACTCACAGATTTTAGATATTTGTTCATTCTTTCAAGAAATCTTACTTTTAATCTATAGCTGTATTCATTAAATAAATCCTTAATTTGCACTATATGTAGAACAATCAATAATAAACTACATTGGATACTGTTTGAATAAATTAAGTAGCAATACTTGAAAGTGACAAACATTTCTGCTTTTCACTTTTTTTACTCAATGGACATAAAAAGAAGCTATGTATCATGAATACAGGAAGCAAAAAAAGGGCAACCGACTCTCACATGACGACTGAATTTTGTGTTAAGCCATGAATGATCTAAATTGAAGTTACACAAACAGAAAAATAATCCCACTGACAAACAGCCCCTTTCTGTAACATTCTATTTGAGAACCACTGGTTAAAGATAAAGAGGTGCTGAGCTTTGACAAAGAACGATATGGAAGATGACATCAACTTCTTTCGGCAAGTGAGCTCAGCGTGACAGCTAGTTGACAAACTAGTTTCTAAAAACCACTAACAGTAGCTTACAGTCACAGCTGTTACCCTGTTTTAAACAACAAAATGTTGATCTCAGTTGAAATGCCCAGCTCTACAGAAGATTTGTAAGTGCCCTGATTTTTGTTTTTTTTTTTTTTTTAAACAAAGCAATAAGTTATATTGAGAAAGGCACAAGGGACAGGCAATGACTGTACTCTGATGACTCCATGGTGATGCTCAATAGACAGGTTTAAGTATAACATTTGCTCATGCTCTGCACCCTCCTTTAATTTAAAGAAAGAAATAAGTTCTAGCGTTACAAGCTCACTAGCAGCATAAATCCACAAATGTGGAAGTACCATAGTCATTAGCAATTTCTTTAGCTAACTCAAGGCAGTGCCCAGGCTATTAACTTTGGTAGTGGGAAGAAATTCATCAGAGAACTTGTAGGAAATTCCCTTAAGGGACTTAAATCAATTGAAAGATACTAATACTTTACTAAACAAACATTTTACAATGCTTAACGCTAAAAAAAGTAAGGAATAAAAGATCATATTACTTAGCACTTCAACTACTGAAGTAGTGTAAATCTTCACTTCTATGGTAAAATATCAAGCAGTCTTCCCTATTTTTTAGTTATAAGGGAATATAAAGGTCTATTAAACATAACAGAGACAAATTCAGTCTTAATTCTGGTACTCCTATATCCTCTATGAGGGATGTATCTGAACGTCCCTCAAATTACATAAATTAAATACTAAAAATAAAAATAAAAAAATAAAAAATAAAAAGAAAGCTATCCTTCCCATTTAACAAATGACCAACTGATGCACAGAACAATTTCCCTAATTTTCTGAAGGCTCAAAGAGAAGTCTGTGGCTCAGCGCCACAGCTAAACTCACCTCTCAAGCCCCAGACTATAACCTTTGGCCGCTACAACATTCTCTCTGCTTTTTACAACATGTTTACCTCCATAAAATTGCAGAAGATTCAGCATAATCACTCCTGATGGATGGTAAATTAGAGGAATAACCAAACTGAAACAGACGCACGGCAAGTTGAAGTGACTAGTCCAATGTCAACAAAAAAACACTGGTCAAAGATTGGATTGAAAATTGTCAGATCTACTAAAGACCTTTATTCAATAACACTATGCAAGGATTGTTTCTATCAACACATTTTCATAGTTTTTCATCTTTAACTAAAGACATGGTGTAATAATGAACTAAATAAGACTGCAGGCGTGTTAAGAGCTGAACACAACCACATGTTTTCAACAGCAAGTCTAGTAGTTATTGTGGAACAGGTATTACCAACTCCCAGATTCAGACTGAGAACCAGTCTGTCTCCCTTATGTACATGTAAAACAGAAATTAACTTGTTTACCTCCTAAACAAGTATGAAGGAGGATAGAAGCAGCTAATAATTAGTATCTGAGAACATAAAACACAGCAAGTTCCATTAACAAGTACCCTGTTTGCTAACGAAGTGAAAAGCAGCGATACAGAAGTCATAATAATAATTTTTTCTCCTAATTTTCTTGGTTCTTCCTTTTTCCACAGAAATACAAGAATTCCGGAAAAGAATGATACCATACAGACTTCTACTGAGCCATCAAAAGAAATGAAAAAAAATAAAAGGTATATAAAATGTTTTAACATTCTTTCCACAGTCCCACAGAAAGAGTGCCTCTCCCCACCCCACTTTCACAGACCAGTAACTTGAAAATGAAAAAAAAAAAAATACATCAGAGACTCTAAGAGGTATTTTAAATACTCTATTTCTCACTAAATCAAACACTTCAGAGTTTGTTAAATGAACACCTCAAAACAGGACTACGGCAAGATGAATCCATGCCTCTTGAATCAAGGTGCTAAACAGCAAAGCATCTTTTTGGTTTGTGATCTGCATACAGCTTAGTTCAAACACAGCTCCTGTGCATGGAATATGTCAAATGATCATCAGTGTCAGCATGAAAGCTACTAAAATAATGAAATCCTTCATGTTTTTTAAGCAAGACACAAACCATTGAGATAGAAACATCATTTCAGGACTCATCAGCTCACCTCACTTTGCCCTGTTTTACACTGCAGTGGACCACAGTGAACAGTAGTCTCCTACCTATGAGCAACCTGCAAGTTATCCAACAACCTACACAGCCAATGCCTCAGGAGTTTAGAGCACATGAAGATTCTAGCATTCAGGTGAAGGAAACCCGCAGTCTTAATCTATTACTTCCAGTACTGTGATGAAACCATTTGGTCTCTATGAAGCTACCCACTGAAACCTATAAAAGGCTGCATAAGTTCTTGATCATAAAAGTGGACATCCTGAATACCAAGTTGATAATTTTATGTTCATAAAACACATACAATTAATTTTATCTAAGCACAAGCATGAAGAAGTGTCATACTAGATCAGAACAACACTCCATCTAACCATGCCCCCTTTTAGTAATTATCCATGCCTTGTTTAAATCACGGTATTTGATTTGCAGTTCATGCATCCATCATTAAAAAAAATTAGCTGTTTAAACTTATAAAGATGTATAGCTAAAGCTAAGCATTTTCACAAAAGTACACCCTAGCTGTCTTCTGTAGTTACTAAAGAGAAGTTTGGGGTTTATAGTCCTTTATGGTTTTAATTTTATTCCCTTTGCACTTTCACCAAACTATGTAACCTATACAAAGAACAACATATCTCTCACAAGTGTATTGTGAAAAAAAAGTAAACAATATTTGTTAAGTACCCTCATAGTGAGACATGTGCCACAAGAAAGCACATGAAAGTTAGTAATTATTCTTCACAGTAGTTTGAATACTGTGCAGGAAACATGGCAAAGAGCCATATAATGAGCACTGAGTGATAAAAAGAAAGTCACTGAATAACTAATTCTGAAGTGAGCAGTATTCATTCCATGTAAAGAATGAGTCAGGACTTCTAAGGATGAAAAAAAAAATAAATGTCAATTAACTCTATTCTAATATACCACATTCAATGGGGCTGTACAAAAGATCACTGGAAATCTTAACTGTAGCACTTCTGTAGTAGTTTCATCAACTTATTCTTCCAGTAAGTAGAGTTTAGCTAAACTTGATTCACAGAACACAGACTTAAGAAGGGGAAAAAAGGCAAACAAAAAATAAAAACCAACCACCCTATCAGTTGGGGATAGTTCTATTTGCGTTGCTCTTCAGATTTCACCTCAAATTAAAAGGCTATCTTGTAGAAAATCTTTACTATTTTAGCTGCATCTGTGCCATATGTCCAGTCTAGGAATAGTTACTAATGAGAGCTGAAAAGAAAAGCATTAGTGTTCTGTAAAATTCATGAGTTCTAAAAATGTGTCTGAGCATAATAATGTCATGTAATGAACATCTGACTCTTTCAGTTCACTTCAGTTATTCAGGAGGAAAAATAAGCTTGAATTACTGTAACTCTGATATACAGATAAAACAGATCTTTTCAACCCACATCAGAAAATTAGAAGATTGTATTGCATTCAGTTATGAATTGGATTTGTGCTTCAATTAAAACAGAAGAAAAATAAATCATACTGAAGCTAAATGACAAACTAAATGCTATTCCATTGTAATTTTGTCCAAAATACAACTAAATTTGTTATTTCTTCAACTCTTTGATCATTATGTTTAGCTTGTAAAGATGCCACTTACTACTGCAAATATTCCATTTCTGAACAGACTGGTATCATTTTTCCTGAAACTAAAATATAAACATTCTGCTGCAGAGCTGCTTCAAACCCACACTGGGCAAAACCAGACTTTAGAAGAAAAAAAAATCATTTAGATTTTCATAAGAAATAAAAATAATACAAGACAACTTTGAAGAAAGAACAACTACAAATTTTACCAAATGAGCAGGATACAGATGGACAAATAAAATTGTGTATTCCAAATATCCTCTCTTATCCCCAAATGCCAAGAGTTATTGATGTTTCTTTTTAAAATATAACGTACTCCACCTTTCCAGATGCAAAGGCACAAAATGTGAAAGATACAGGTTAGCTCATTTTACACATTACAGAGAACAGATTATTTCTGAGGGCCCCAAACATAGAGTCCATGCCATGAGAATGAACTCTGGTTCACAAAAATCTTTTGAGACTAGGGCTTTTTGGCAAAGCAGCAAACTGCCCAGAGCACTGTTAGACCTTCATAGAATCACAGAATCCTGGAATGGTCTGGGGTGGAAGGGACCTTAAAGATCATCCAGTCCCACCCCCCTGCTATGGTCACGGACACCTTCCACTAGACCAAGTTGGACAGGGCTTTGAGCAACCAAGTTCTAGTCACTAACAAGAAATTTGGCCATATAGTTCAAAAAGCGATTTGGGCATTACGTGCACATTCATTGCTCTGGCCTGTCTTCATATACATTGTAATTAGCAAGCAATATGCAATAGTCCCTAAGCTGTCCATCATCATCTTTCTATGGCAAAACGCAGAATTTCATCCTGCTTAGCACCTTTGACCCCTCACATTGCAAACTGCAGCAGACCCAGCATCTACATGTGCTCTTGAAATAGAAACATAACAATTCATTTTAACTACTGGCTAGGTCTCGAAATTCTGTGCTCCCTGTTTACTTAAATCCACACAGTTGATTGGTCTAGTGTTTACTAGATACTTCCCTCACAAAGCTAACAAGCATATGCAGTGATGCATCTTCTTAAAACAAATCATTATTTATCCACAGAAATAGAACAGAAAGAAATGGTTAAAGTAATGAAATAACTGAGTATTAGGGAAAAAAAAAGCCAAACAAAAAAAAAAACCAAACAAAAACACACACGAAAACAACCCCAACAAAACAAATAAATAATGCACTTTGACGAATGTGTTATCTTAGACATAATGGTCTGGATTCGGGCAACCAAACCACAGTCTCTCTAACAATGCAGCACCATTTCCTCACTTTTTGGAGCTGGAAGGTCAGAGGAGGAGGAGGTATGAGTGGAAGGAGTGACTATAATTCATTTTAATATTGTTTCTTCATTACCACCACTCAGTTATTAAGCAGTCTGTTACTCAGAGCATGACAAAAATAAAATCTGACATCTGCTTCTCTGAACACTGGTGAATCGACTATCTATAAATACCACCTGCTTCCTCCAAGTATGAGAAAAACCCAACTAACCAACTCTCCAACACAGAACTTGTGATGGAAATTTAATATAAACATCTCCCATACTCTTCCCAACCTAACTTAAGTTTGATTCTCTTCTATTATTCTTTAGGCATACCTACACAGGCTATTTTAAGTGCCATGCAGACAGGCCAATTCACTCCAAGTGAGCTCATGGCCACACTGAACCTAGTGGGGCTGCTTCCAGTATCTGAAGTTACTGATGTTTCCAGTACCTGAAGTATTGATACTTTCAGTATCCAGTATTCCAGTTTCTGGCTATTCCAGAACAAACTGGGTTTCACACTGGAAATTTTCTCTGTGTATACTGTCACCATTTAAAGGCTGCATAGTTTTCTTATTCATCCTCTTTCAGTGTCTTCATTTCTCCTCACCTTCAGTATTCCTTCTCTACAAAATGGAAGCCACACTGTTAAGAAAGCTCATTAAAAACCAACAAGATCTTTTTCTAGCTCTCTTCCTCCCAATTTTATTCCTTCTATGCCTCTCCCATCCTCTTTTCAAATCTCTTTCTCATGAATGATATTCAAATCTTTTCTCCAACAGAAAACCACAATACATTTTTAATTACAAGGGAAAGCTTAGACTGTTGACAAGCTGTGAAAAGGATGTAGATCCAAGTCAGGTACCAAATATATCTTAAAAAGAAAAGAAGAAAAGGATGTGGGGAGATACATGGGAGAAAGGATGAAACTACCTCATTTTACTGCTTCTTTCCTATACTGTTTACAGCACTGTGAATCTTAAACTTATGTAGACATCATAAACAACACAGAAATAATTTAACTTGTATTAATTGCATAAGGAAATGTTATGGGGTTGGGTTTGGTGGGGGTAGTTGGGGTTTGGTTGGTTTTGGTTGGTTTTTTGGTTGGTTGGTTTTTTTCTTCAAAAGCAGAGATCAGGCATCATGCTCAAGTTCAAGCAGATAACAAGACCAGCCAATTGCACACAAATAAATAACACTCTTCACAGTAGAATATGTGGAAAAAGTTAATAATAAAATTAAAACTTACTACTCTCCCTCCTCTATGAATTTCTTCAAATCACTCATTTTTATTAAGTTCATTAAGTGTGTTTTTTCCCTTCCCTCTTTTTCATACTTTCCTTAAATGTCTACCTGCATATATTTAATTGTATTCTCCTCAGGGCAGTGACCATTTCCTTAATTGTCTGTAAAGTCCACTGCTATAAACAACGGTCCTATGCAATGGTAAGTAATAAAAAATGAGTAATGTTCTTTTGAGAAACAGTTCTACATTAATTATGCAAGATAATCTGGAAAATACAGAAATAGGGAAAAAGCCCACGTCATTATGAATCCATAACTTTAAAGCATCACTACCCAATGAACAGTTTATGATATTCCATTTCAGTATTATATTTAATTTCTCTTGGGGTATTTAAAAAACATCTGTTCTGAAAGTTACCAAATGGCTATTGTTTACTCAGAAATTCTACAGGGTTCAACACCCTTTCTGTGCTGTCAGTTAAACATACAATATTTTAAATCCATGTTATGGAGCCAACTGTTGAAGCAGTCACTTAGAATGCAATGGATATTCTACATATTAAAATACACATGAAAAATCCTGTCCAAGAGTTATAAATTAAATAGAGTTTAAAATTCAGTATTTAATAACTATGCATTTTTTTAAAAAAATGGTTTTATTACTTACTAAACTAATTTCATGTCTTAAATTTACATTGCTGTGGACTTACATAAGCACAGAAGCTACTGAAACTGGTGTAATTTTTAAACCAGAAGCAAATTTTTATTGCTGAACTATGGCCCCCAAAAAGGGGTTTAATAGGAGAACACTGACACCAAATCTGAAGAGCGTGTGTATTCTGCTTTAGTATTTTTTAAAATCTGTTCTCTAATCTTGACTGAGGTTTGAAAGTAGCAAGTCTGTATTTTTCCAGTGTAAATGTTGTGCAGAAGCTTTACAAACATAGATCTAAATCTGCAATTGCCATTACTAAAATAAATGAAAAATCTATAAGCAGCAGTGAAACTGGCATGCAAATAAAAGAACTGTCAAGACATGTATTGCCTAAAAATAAGCTTACAATAACTATTTTAAAGACTGTGTGTGGTCTTACCCATATATTTTGGCAAGATGCACTTTCTCCAACCACAGCTAGATTCATCCAAAAGTAGTGGCACTGGAGAGTCTCTGTCTCACCTGTCAAACTTGAAGAACGTTGTTCAGCAGACCACCATGAGTCCATGGATAGGATCCACAGCACTACAGCAGCTGTTCTTGATAATTGTTCTCTAACTATAGAGGCAAATGCTTCAAAAATGTTCTGTAAGAGGATCACCCTTAACAAACGTGCATTTAAAACACAAACAGAAAAAAAAACATCTAGAACAAGACTTTCAGGACATTCATGGCATAGCAGCATTAATGACTTCATACGCATTGTCCACATACCTCTGATACTTGGAAATAATCATAGAAGATTCAAGTCTATTAAATGTACCTTAGTTTTCAACTAAATTTATTTACCTCTTATAGATTAACACATTCTTCAAACTGCAGGCAATAAAATAAAACAACCAGAACCTTTAAATCTTCATATAATCTAGAAAGATGAACTTTGCTCTTAGTTCCTTTCTCCATACGACATGGAAAATATTTTCACACCAACCTACAAGCAGATTAAGTGGGAAAGAGAGGTAAAAGGCTGCTTGGCTACAGTAAAGGTAAGATTCAGTGAAAACTGAATGAAGCAAGAAAAGCTGACAGTTTTAAAACTATGTGAAAAGAGAGCTTATCTGAATTCTGTCAATATAAAATAACTTTGACTGTTATTAAAAAGCATATAATCATTTGTTTCCAGAGTGATGTGAATATTTGCCAAAAATAGGTCACTGCTTTTAACTACT
Organism: Melopsittacus undulatus; assembly: GCF_012275295.1. Taxonomy (NCBI): domain Eukaryota; kingdom Metazoa; phylum Chordata; class Aves; order Psittaciformes; family Psittaculidae; genus Melopsittacus; species Melopsittacus undulatus. The sequence goes on from NC_047529.1 coordinate 18,404,988, forward strand.
GAGATCTGTTCTGGTTTAACTACTGGTAGCATTGTACCCTAGAAGCAAGAAAGGCTCTAGAGAGATTACTTTCACTTTTCCCTAGATATATTTAGTGTACTAACTAGCATAGTTAGGATATTATTTTTCTTTGGTTTTGTCAGTAGCATGTTTGAAATAAATTTTATTAAGTGGTAGTGTATGTAACATTGCATTGTGGGTAGCAGTTTCCTGCCTTAACCTAGCCACATCCTCAGCTGTTATATGAGACAAGTTTCCCATATTTTCTGCAAGTTGACTTTAAAAAGGGAAAAAAAACCTAACAAAAACATACAGGAGAAAATAGCTAGAATCTTAAACACTGTATATTGACTGTTTAGAATGCATGTGTCTACCCAAGAGGGCACTTTTTTTTCTCAATAACTGTACAGTGTTTGAGGAACACAGAAAAAGTAACACTTTTCAGAATAAACTTATGTGCAGCAAGAATAATGAAGATGAGACCCATTTGGCCATTAAGATGTAGCCCCTTATTCAAAGCCTAATCAGAGTTAGATTATTTCACTGGGGAATATATTTTATATTCTATGAAGCAGCGAGACAGCTGGCAACTGAAGATAAATGAAAACAATTTATTACTACTCACTATTACATGATGTACTCACTGGTTAACAGAAGATGACCATCCTTTTAATTTAAATAACACTTTAGTTTAGGCTTAATTTGATTCTTCAGTAGCCTGATTCCACTGTACAGAAAACAGACATCCACTTATACAAGAGATGTAACAGCAATTTTTCTCCCTCTGTATGTTTAGTGGTCCCAGGCACTGGCTACTTCAAACCATATCAAATTTAGGAAAAGGCTATATGGCAGAGAACAGAAAGTCATCATAAAAAGGCAGCAGTAAAACTCCAATAAGTAGTATTTTTAAATGGACTACTAAAATAACTTTGCTGTTACAATGTTTTTAATTAACAAGTAGTTGATTTTAACAGATTAGTATATGTGATATTAGCATCCTTGAAGCTGTTGCAGGTATGTTGGAAATTCGAAGTCTAAGCGATAGCTACATCTAGCAACACAAAGTTTCATAAAATGCACAAATACTCTAAATTAAATGGTACATTAAATATACTAGCTAAGAATCATCAGAAAACACAGTGCTATACCTTTAAAAAATATAATTACTTATAAGCTATAAAAAACAGAGCCAAGGAGAGGTCTCACTCCCTAGATCGGGGGCTGAAGTGTTGCTCTAGTGGAAACGTTAGTAACACCTACAGTTAATACCTAAGTCTGAGGAAACTGCATTAGGAATTTCTGTATTACAAAAATCAGCATCTTGTTACAGTAGATACAGTAAAACTTGCAAGTAAGTGCAATTTAACAAGTTTGTCATCACACTGCTTTAGGAGAATATTTATCTCTCTCCAGTTGTAGCACAGAAACAAACATTTAAGTACAAATAAACTTTCAGCAGGGTATCCTACTGTTTATATGCTATATGAACTTTGAGTGACATAAGGCAAAATGTTTGGAAATAAAGCACGGCTTAAAAGTTTCAAAACACATTTCAGAAAAAAGTGAAAGACATAATTATCTTTTAGTGCTGCGTTACAACTGGTTTTAAATAAGATTTCATTTGCCGTCAAAGATCAAGCTCATAGTTTACAAGAGAAATTCCTTAACAAATACTTCTTTTGTAAGTGTAACTGGGACTTAAAGCATCCCCCTACGGAACACAAAAGTTAACTTTGAATTTTATAGATTTACCTTTTAAACAAAAGGCTGTCAAGCATTAGTCTACAATCAAGACACTGGCTTTGGAGTGGATTTTCAAGATTCATGCATTTGCCTCATTAGAAGTGCAAACTATACTGAAAGAAGCCGTCAGTTTCCCAGGTATTAGGTCTGCGGGAAGTTTAGCTTCACAATGTCTCTCTGCTAAAAAACTTGCATTTTTTTCAGTGACAGTTTCTGCAAACTACATCTCGATTACTCGGTTGAAGTCTTTTTTCTGCTTTTAATGGATTTTGTCTTAGTAGATTAAGACTTCCCTGTAGCGGTCTTGATTGACAGGTGAAAAAGTATGTACAGTAAAAAAAAACCCAACTAAAATCTTAGAAAGGTATCCTATCCTCTCTAACAAAGTTATTGAATGTACACAAGTGAAAGCAGCAAAAAGCCATTCCAGAGAAAGCCAGAGCACAGTATTCCAATGTAATGTTTTAAAATTCAGACTTCTGTAGTAAGTTCAATATGCTCATACTAAAGACATGACTAAGTTCTGAACTTTTAAAAATTAAGCAACTGCATTTATATAAACTAAAACAAGTATTTAAGATCAGGACATAAGTTATCTATTCTATAAAAATACTGAGTCTACCTATCACCAAACCACAGTTGATAAATAACTTCAGTGCATAACTGTAGTTGAAAAAATCACGCTTACAATTAAGACTTCCACAAATCACAGTGGCAGCAACTTCCAAAAGCTCTGGCTGCATCATAGGTTGATTAAAACTGTAACGTATACAAACATTTTGGTTATATGAGAAGATTCTCATTCTCACCATCTTTTTATATGCTTAACTTTTTTTCATTGATACTCTTAATCATATTGTGAAAATCTAAAGAAATAAAAGCAATCTGTCATTAGGAGAATTAAATATCACCCTTACTTTTGCAGGAGATGGGTGATTTGCAGAATACTGTCTTCATTTTAAGGTTGAATTTTATAAATTTGACAATCTCTAGTAACTTTCAAGGCTTTTATGAAAAGGGTTTTATGTTGCTCTAATGAATCAAAGCACAATCTGTAATTTTTACTAATATCCCCCTTTCCATTTTCTCTCCATCCCTGCAAAACAGAGAACCTGCTCTTCACTCACACTTCCAGATACTCATTTAACATCATTTGTGGCCAGTTTCTTACTCGGAAAGCTAAGGACAAAGAGAAAAATTAAAAAGGAGGGATGGCAGCTTCAAAGAGATGCATTTTATTTTACAAATAAAAGCTGAAGAATATCTAGAAAATGTTTTACACAATTCTTCTGCTCCCAAATATATACATATATATATGACAAAAAACAGAAGAGGAAAAATTTAAAAATCACTCAGCAAAAACTAAAAAAAATACAGTGCATCTATGATACAATCAGGCTAATAAGAAAAGTTCTAGATATAACGTCCAAAGAGGCAAAAAAATAAGATACTTTCTCAAAGATGTTTCCAATTTTGTTCTGAATCTGAGTGAGCAAATCAAGACTACTAATACACACTGTCTGTGCACATTATTCCTTACTACACACAGCATTTTGCAATTTATTTCAAAGCCTCTATTATAAACAAAAAAATACTGCTTTTGTTAACCCACTCTGTCCTGGTACAGTAAAGGCTTATATTACACAATCAAAGTCAAAGTTACAATATGTTAAGTATATAAAAAATATTATACACACATGCACACATATGATATTAAGTATTAAATCTTACATATGCATCAAATTTATGTTTCATTTTAAAACTAAGTGTTAACATTAACTGGTGAATAAAGTTATTTATAGTCTCCCAAAAAGTCTAGGACTATTCTATTTCTCTTAAACACTGAAACTATAATAAGCAATTAATGCAAAGTGCAATCAAAACCTTCCAACTCTCACAGTTCATTCTGTTATGCAATGTCTACATTAAATCCCAGCCATACTGGTATTCAAAAGCATCACTTATACCGCATTACACAAGTAATTATGATATCCAAATGACATATTTTGCCCCAAATATAAAAGAAACATAATTGCCCTTAATTTGCATTACATAGAACTGCCAAGTAGTTTTGAAGGCATGTAAAGTAAGGCAGACGTGATTTAAGATTTGCAAAGGAATCCCCAGACTAACACTTCTGTGACAGCCAATTACAGTAAAAAACACAAGCCCAACAAGCAGCCTGCTACTAGACCTTAGGAAAGGTAAAGTTTCTTACAATGAGTTACAGATTCACAAGTATAAGACGACAAGGAGAAAAAGTAAAACAGAAGGAATCCAGCCACCCAGCAAATATGAAGCAGACCCAAGATCGTGATACAATCCAAAGATGTAAATTATTGTAAATCATCACTGTTGTTCAGAATTTCACACAGCCACTTGTGCCAATTTTGCTCACTTTTCCACAGACACAATAATGAAGCAAGGAGAGGAAAGGGGATTAAAAAAAAAAAAAAGGATTAAAAAAAAAAAGGAGGGGGGAAGAAGAGTGGGGGGAACCTGAACCGAGAGTACAAATAAAGTTCTGCTGTCCATATGCTTTAACTGTACAGAAGTATGGGCTCTTACAGCATTTTGTACTTTCTCCAAATCCTCATGAGTCACAAAAATTAAAAAGCTATATCCTTCCGAATGCCAGGAAGGGCCTTACCACGAGCCTTTTGTCAAAATATTAAAAAAAAAAGGAAAAAAAAGGAGGAAAAAAAAAAAAAAAGAAAAAAGAAAGGGAGGGGGGAAGAGAGAGAGAAAGAAAAAGCCCCAGTGTAGGCAGTCCTACTTGGAGTCCTGATGTCACAGCCACATGACTCGCTCGCTCCAGTAACAGTGCTTGCAAAAAAAAAAAAGGAGTTTTAAAGCTTTTGCTTTTTTGGATTGTGTGAATGCTTCATTCGCCTCACAAACAACCACAGAACCACAAGTGCGGTGCAAACTTTCTCCAGGAGGACAGCAAAGAAGTCTCTGGTTTTTAAATGGTTAATCTCCGCAGGTCACTACCAGCCACTGAGACCAACAGAGTCAGTAAGTGCTCTCTAACCACAGTCTATGCAGTAATAGTAGGTCCTTCAAATATTTGCTTATTCTCCCTTTTTTTTGGTTTTGTTTCCTTGCTTTTCACATGTTACCAGTGCTACACAATTTTTTGACAGGGAAAAAACCAACTATAGAGTCTATGCAACCCGGGAAAACTGTAAAACTAAAACAAGGTTTGGCTATGGTTTGTGTTTTCAGTTTGAGGATCCAAGTATTTACACCAGAAGGTGAAAGCTCTGAGTGAACCGAGAGGGACTATGGCATCAAATAGCCTGTTCAGTTCAGTGACACCATGTCAGCAAAACTTCTTTTGGGGTAAGTACTGCAATATTTGAGTTTCTGTTTTCCATTGTCGGGAGTTTTCTTACTTTTAATAATGCTGGTTACAGTTATCTAAGCAGAAACCTGCTGAATGGGATGTGAAGGTGTTAAAATAGCTTACTTGTTTCTTTGTGGGGGGAGAGAGAGCAGGAGAGAGAAGTCACCGTAAACTTCTGCAGATTTATGGACAAATTTGTTAGCTGACAAGCTGAGCAAAATGAAGTCCTTAGTGTTTGACAGCAGGTGTGCTCAGCTGTCACCTGGGTCAAGGTGTACCTACACAAATTCAGAAGAGTCTGATGGGATCTAGTCTAATGCTTAATATTATCTTAGGGAAGAAGATCAAGTACTTTGCGAATTTACCAACAACAGCACAGAATATCTTATCAGAACTCTGGTGTAAAGCCTAACACTTACAGATGTACCCACCATGACTGGTTAACGGAAGATACTGAAAGAGACTAGAATTATATGACTTAAGACTGCTTATTCTTTAACCCTGATGAAAATGAGTAGCATACAGCAGCCTGTCCTACCCATAACTGCACTATTTTTGTTCCAGACATCTTATTTTTAAGCATATATATCAGCTGAATTTATCAGTGCATATCTGCAGTTCTCTAGTCTTTTGTTGCCCTCATTGCACAGCAAAGCCTGTGATAATATATTCGTTTGTAAAAGCAAATTCTTATTACACTTATTATGAACAAGGTAAAACATTCACGCATAAAAATATTAAGCTATAAAATAAAAAATACATGATTTAACATGCTGATGAATTTAAGCTTTAATTGGAAGTGGTATTTTAAAAACTTTGTTGAAGAGCACTGCCAAATATTTAACTTCAACATTCTGAATGGTAAAAGCAGATTCCTTTAAGAAATCATATGTATATTCTAAGGCAATTATTTATATGCACTGCATACATGCATGCCTATAAAAATCATAAATACGCTATGAAGTTGCACCTCTATCATTACTTTGAAAAGCTTCTTCCTCTCAAACACAGTCTTAAAAATCAGTACAGAGCACCTCACAGAACATTAAATAAAACTGAATATGACTAAGTAATTTATCTGCAAGTAAAAGCAAGTTTTATTTTAAAGTGTGTTGGAAAATGCTGTACTCTAGTCATCCTTGATGAGCAGCAAGAAGTATATTCAATTTTTTTCAAAGCATCTTTTACTGAGACATCAGGAAAACTGACAGAAAATTCTGAAAGATAAGAAAATAAAATTCTGAAAACTTACAAGATTTTCTTAATGGTGTCCGTCATGTTGAAACCATTTTGGGATCGCAGCTAAACCTATTTCTTTTCCTCCCCTACCCCCCTTCTACAAAAAAAACAATGCTAGAAGTATTTTCAGTATATACATCCCTATTAAGCTTGTATTGTAATGAAATGATGACTGGAGTTCCTTTTACTCCTCCTACTTCATATGCTTTGACCGATTCCCAGTTAAGCACATGAATAAGCTGTAAGACTGTGTGTATGAAAAGAAATACAGAATAGTGTGGGACAGTGTGATTGCTTCTTCCAGGAGAGAGACCAGTTTAATTTAGGATCTATAGAGAGCAGAAGAGATAACATAATGTGTAGCTGGTTATGTAGCTATAACACACAGAACATTGAGCTGAAATACTAACACAAAGCTGGTAAGTAGCTTTTCTACCGAAACTGCTGTCTTAATGAAGCACAGCAGAAGCGTAGCCAGACCACATTATCCCAGTGTTTACAACAGGAAATACAGTTTACATGTATAGGGACTTTCTTTTGCTTTTACTTCCAAAAGAGATTAGAAGAAATTTAGTTGGCTAAAACTATCAAAACATGGAGTGCTGACTGCTTAATTCATCTACTTTTGATCACTGCTAAAGCCAGGGAGAAGTTCTGTAACGTGAATAATACCTTTCCCTAAAATTCACTAAAAAGGTTTGGGCACAGAAATTTCACTTTGGACACAAAGGATGGGCATGAGGGACTCATAAATCTCAGCAGCTCTATCAATATGTAAGCAATGTATCTTTAGCTAAAACCAAAGTTAAAAAAAACCCAACCTTCATAAAAATGAGACAATACATTTTTAAAAGAACAAAAGCAAGAAGACCCAAGTTACTTTAAATTTGCCATTTCCTACCAATTGTATGTCAGAACACAAGATTTGTTCATCCTTTCTGTACTGCCTCTATCTCCTTCTACTCACATCTCCACATTATTCCTTTCAGGACTGTTGAATTTAATTATGTTTCTCTTCGAGAATTAACTTATGAAACATAATAACAAGTAATAATAGGGAAAGAAAACAATGCTAAGATGACTAACTGGCACGGTTGCTAATCTATGCCATTAACCACATTTCTGAAAATTCTCAATTCACTTGGTTTTGTCTACCTGTTTTTGACTTCATATGAAAGAGAAAACAGGAGTCAGGAAGAGATCCTTCCTCTTCACAATTAATGTGAATAATAGAATCATAGAATAGTTAGACAATTAAGTACATTTGAATTAACTAGATGCTGCATTTTACATCCAGAGTATTTCTACCTTATGCTAATTACACACAGTTTTTGACTGCATCATGCCTGTGTAAACCATGTAAAGCTCCTAAATGTAAGCACATTAGTTTCAACTAGCAAAGGATATTACATTCACATCTGTATCATTTGAAGGAAAAAAAAATGCTCAAAATAAACACTATGCAAAAACCCAAAGCAGTGTGTGTATATATATATATATATATATATATATATATATTTGAAAATTTGGTAAATATTGTTTACACAAAGTACATCAGAGAATGAAATACTTCTGAAATGACTCCCACAGCACTTACAATTAAAAGAACTCCCTATTTTCAAATATGTTCTGTTCATCTTCATAGGAGGATTTCACTGAAGAAAGCAAAACAGATCAAAATTTGGCTGATAATTTAATCAGTGATTTCACAAATAACTTCTGGAAGCTGATCCCAATAGACAGACATGCTAAATATAAATTAAAGTCTTCAAGTTAACAACAAAGTATTTACTTTGCTTTTATTAAAATATTCTTCACTGTCACTTCATTCTTAAAAAAAGCAAACCCTGTGTAGATTTCAATTCTGAATTGCTTTATTATTTGGTAAGGAATTGGGGGGGGTATTTTAATTAAGATATTGATAAGAGAGAAACAGATCCTTCTTCATTATCTACATATATAGAGCAGAATGTTCTGTATGTTACAGCTCTAACATATCCATATTATTGTAACCGTTAAGCAAATCCCCAGAAATCACTACCCTTTGTATAAAATAAAATTTAAAATACATGGGCTTTAAAAAAAATAGTATTGAAAACTGCAAGAATGGCTATTCTCACGTGCACTGAGAAAGCTGCAAGCTTCTCACTAAGTCTTTCAGTGTGTGAAACCCCTTAAACCATGCAGAATTGCACTACACCACTTACAGGCTTCTTAGGCAGCAAAATGCACTGATCCGTTTAATTATCTGTCTCAAATGAACTATTAATAGTCAATATTGTTTAAATCAACTATGCTGATGTAAAATTCACTCAGATTGAAACGTTCCAGTTTGTTAGAACACTGAAATATCCAATGGTTAAATAAACTGGGAAGGGAGATAAAAAACCCTAACACTCATTAGGGGTACTAAGATTTTTATCAAACATACAGGATTAATCTCTATTGAATAGAACCATTCACAAATCAAAACTTACTCCACTTCAATACTTTCATCCAGTGCTAATCAATTACAACCTTTTCTAGTTATTCAAAATCCATGTGCTTTTAATTTTATTCACTGGTGGTCTAAAATATAATATTCAGGCCAAGCTAAGTCATTCTGTATTGCAACTTTGCTTTTTTTCAATAAATATTCATCTAGAGGTTTTCTTAGAGAGAACTGCTCATATGAAGACTGTGGTAATATTTTTATACTGTACCTCCTTGTTGAAGAAAAAGGTTAGGGGTTACCTAAATACCTCAACTGTATATACAAAAAAAGGAAAAGGTAAGTATTCACATGAAAAATCCAAAGGGACTATATTATTTATTTTTGCATTTCCTATGATTAATGATGCACCAGTGCATACTTGAAAACTGAAGTCAAAATAGGGTAACACCTCAAATTCCTTTACAAACTGTACAAATATCAAACTTCCATGCTGTATTAACTGCTCTACCAGAAATATTTAAAGGCTCTGCCACCCCACATTAAGAGCATAACAATAATACTGAAATTCCTCTCAAGCAGTATGATTTCTTGGTCATGGTCAGGCTAATATTAATCTTAAAATTGCACCTTACGCCTTTATTTTTCCCTTATTGCTTTTCAGAACTCGGTTGTAGTTTTTATAAACAACAAGAAGCTCAGAGCAGACTTAAGTAAATAATGAACATTTAATACTGTATTCCATTTAAGTATAAAGGGAAAAATCAAGCAGTAAGTAATTCTTGCAAGAAGTGCTAACTATGCAGTGCACACAGTTTAAAAGAGCAAACAGAAGCTAGATAGTAATATCTGTGTTTAAGGACATCACACCTTGTGGCACACACCCATCAACAGGTAGCTTATTAAACAGCTACAAAGAAATACTTTCTAAAACTCTTAAGATAACACCAGAAGCTGAAAATACAAGCAAAATCTGGCATCTTTTCTGCAGAAGTCCAGAACACCCCGTGGAAATTAGAGAGGGAAGCGAGGAATTATCCTGAGTTTGCCAGGCTGCAAAGGTGTTGAGCACCCACATTTCTCCTGCTCAGCTACTACAAGTGCCAACGGCAGCTGTCAGAGCCGAGTACCTCTTGAAAATTAGACCGTGTGTTTTACTCTATGTACCTCATAGAAATCAACATTGTGTGTTGTAGGTGATGGAGTTCGTTCTGAAAACTCATTAAATACACTCCATTAATAAGAATTACAATAAATTGCCATGTTTAATATGCCCTAGAGTATATATTTTAATTAAGGCAGCCTCAAGATAAATAGTGAGTTTAAGATGGTAAAACCTGAAGCATTTTAAGGTTTTAACTTCAACACTGAGAGAATCAAAGTTTCATACAAGCAGCTAAGAAACTGCAGCATGAAAATATTCAACTCTTATTTTAAATATAAAAACATTAATTTGTCTGAATGGGATAAATACAACATTTATTCTGATAAGAGTACTCAGAAATAAACTAGTAAACCATGCACTATTTCAAAGACATTTTCCTTGCAAATTTTGCCAGACTTAAGACTTAACCACAGATTTTCATCCTGAGACGGCAGTCACCCACAAAATGCAGAAAGCATCTACCTCCTCCACCACAGAACCCCCACAAGAAACTACGGTTATCAACAAAATTAATTTTTGCTCACATTGCATACAATAACTTTAATTTCTATTGTATACATTTACTACAAACTGCCTTATAAAGTCTTACGGAGAACAGACTGAGTAGGTCTATCTTCCCCTCTCAGGTGTTTTTGTTTTTAAGTTAATAAAGCTTAAATCTAAGAGCACGTTTCCTTACATAAACATGCTCTCTTCTACAAATAAATATAAGACCTGGCACTTAACATAGTGAAAAGCACACCCTAAAGAGGATATTTTAAAGATGAGCACAAAGACAAAATAAACCCTGGTTACTATATCGTAAAACATTTTAACACTTCCAATAAAACAATCCATTATTCATGCATCTGTTTCCTGTATATATTTTTTATTCTGCTTGTTTCCATACTGTGTACTGTTCTAGCCCTCCTCATGTAGCTATAAGTTTCCTATTTCATGTATGAACTTGCCCCAGGAGGGAAAAACCTATAGGCTTTCTACTGACTCACTTTAACTGCTGAAGTCCTTTTAATCAGAGCAATTCAATTATTTTGCACAACCTACTCCTTATTAAACATTTTTATTTATAAAAAACAGTTTTAGCATATCAAAAGATTAAAGAGGAAAAGGCTAGATTTTGCTTTAAATACACAATGTGCTTTAGAAACTAAGGTATTCTGGTATCATTTGGTATTTACTGTATTCTTAATTTTCTTTAAGAATATTTTTTCATCTCTAATAAAACTACCTTTATTTTTAAAGCAAAGCCGAAAACCAGTTTCTCTGCTGTCTGTCTCTTAAAAAATGCCATATTCATTAAGGCAGTTCTGGAATTAACAACAGTTTTAAGTTTTAATATGTTATAGCTAAAAAGCCTGTGGCAAAAGTATTTTGGCAGGAATTCATTCAAATATGGTTACTATATTTCTGATAGACACTGGCTTACTTCACATATAACATTTCATCAGAATTGCTAGCATTTCATAATGGCTTTAAATGTATTATCATTAATTTTCTTGAATAAGTAAAGTTAAAAGCTGATGACCTTACATACATTTATTTTCCCCAGAATTTATTTGAACCGTAAGTGTGCCAAACCATTGTTTACTTATCCCTCATGGTCAGATATCTTACATCTAAATCCACTCTGTGGTTTACTAAGACAGAGCCACTGCCAGTTACATAATATCTTACTGTTCAGAGAAAACGACCCAGCCTTGATCACGAAGAAAATCAGTTATAACACTAACGTCTTTGCGTCCATACGTATAAGCACACATATACACCAACAACAGTACACTGGGTACAGTTGTTCTGGAAGTGGGTGTTGCATAGCAAACCGGAGCAGGGTGATGTTACAAATTACTATTACTTGTTCAACTGAATTTCTTCATCAAACACATTTAATATATACGACCCTATACAGTAAGCAAAAGAGAGAGTGGGTCGTTTGGTGGTTTGGTTCTTGGTTTTGGCAGGTTTGTTTTGTTTTGATTTTTTTTAAGGAAAAAAAATATAGGCAAATAATTATGTCTGAATACATTCACTTCCAGGTAGTGTTATTCCCCCAAAATATCTCCAATTCATTTCAGATGAATTCAGAAATCAGAAAAGATAGAGTTAAAAAAGCATAATATTTTAATGTATCCATGTGTGGTATAAGAACAGGGTATTCTTTCTTTTAAGAAATGTTAATGAGCTGTGTATGTGCAAACATGGATGTGTATACAGTTCAAACTTCTAGTTCCTCCTAATCCATACTTCCAAAATTTTGAAATTCATCTCATAAAACTGTAAATTTAGAAAACTTGTCTATTGGTACAATATCTTCTACCCTAACAATGAAGTTGTAAAAGAGAGTTATCACATTCACATTTGCCAGTGCAAACACTCAAAGAATGCTGATAACTATTCATGTATCTCTACTTTGGTAATATGCAATGTAGGAACTTGCAGCAAGGGTTTTGTCTTAGTATTTGTAAAGAAGACTGTGCATCACTGCTATTATGCTGTTCTACATAAAATTCTAGTGCTAGTAGTGAAATATTACATGGCAGAAGTACTCATTTTAGAATATTTGTCTATTTCTGAGGAAATGGGTGTCTGGGAGTAAGTGCCTTGGTATCTTGTTTCTTCCCATAGTCCCATGAAGAGAGAAACTGCTTCTGGGGACACTAACCTGCCAGTCTTAACTCACTTCAACTTTAAAAGTGAAACCATAAATTTTAGCCAAAGGAGTTGTATTTGTACGTTGGCTGCTGTTTTTGACACAGTGCAATATATTTCTTCTGACAGTGATCAAAAGAAAGAAAAAAAACAAAAAACAACAAAAACACACAAGCACACTATATTTATGTTGAAAGAATTCTGATGTGAAATGCAGAGTTGTCCTGACAGAAACTGGTGTTTCTTCACAGCATTATTTTAATAATAAAACTATAACACATCAACAATTGACAATAAATACTAACCTTCATGTAGAATCAGCAAGATTAATTTTACAAAGATTAAGCAATTAGTATTCAACAGAACTTAAAAGGTATTTTAAGCCACAACCAACAAACAAACAAACAAACTAATCTATATCTGAAGACTGTGTTAGAATTTGGTATTTTTTGCCTTTTAGGTATTAACATATAATAAATCATACTGAACTGCTATAGTACCTATGCCTCTGCTGTGTTTTCTGTATAAATTCCACAAGTAACTCCTTTCATTCAAATGCATAATCTATACAACTGAGAATCCACCTTTAAACAGAAAACTTTCGGGGGGAGGGGGGTAAATAAAGTCATATTTGCTTTTTAACATTGAAGGAACACATATGGCCCAGCTTAGTGACTCTATTAACAAGCGTTTGATGATTTAATTTTAGTAGCTATTGTATAATACTCCAGCACAGGAGCAGCTTTGCAACAGAGTACTTGAAGTCTGCAGTGTATTTACTTCCTAACGCAATCTGCGAAACTTGTTTTCTCTAAGTTAAGACCACCAGTATAAATTCCCATTAAGAGAGTTCATCATTTGCATTTTTCCAGTCATTGGTATCAAAGTTTAACTCGGCTGTGTTTGGTTATTTGTGGAACAAGCAAGCCATAACAATGAATGGTTTATTTAAATCTGACAGGACGAGAAAGCAGCAACTATTTACTTAGGTGGTGTACCTTAATATACACCAGTAAAAATGTTCTCTTTTCCCAAAAGGATTTTCTGCATAAAGGGCATTCACTTTACTTCCTTCCCACCCCTCTTACATCCAACTCTGTACATTCAAAACTAAGTGCTATATTTTTTTTGCCATTCAGTATATTTTTATTTCCCCCTTTCTGATTAAAAGGCATAAACAGAAACTCTAAAACAAATTCAGAAAACACAATCTTTATACCAACATTTTATTAAAGACACTATGATTCAGAATAAGTCCATTTATGGATAATAAAATAACAGCACCTAGGAATCAAAAAAAAATTAAAAAAATAGCATCAAGTGGAAAGAAATAGCAGCACAAACTGTTTTCCTACTCCAGCAAGAACAGTTTCATTCTGTGTACTGCATATGCAAACACTAGAACAACTTTTAATTTTACAGTATTTAAGAAAGACGACCTAAAATCATACTGTTAATTCTGCGTGAAAATTAATTTAGTCATGACCTCATAATAATTTGGGGTTCTAAGCTCATTAAAGGAACATTTTAATATTACCTTTAAAAGCAAAAGCAAAAATTCTAATTACAGCTGAGCCACCTGAATGCATATTAATACATCTTAAAATAAAGGAAGGCTTGACCTTGTCCAGATAGAAAAATAAATATTTCTAATACTCATTATGTACAAAAGGCTTGAACGAGTATAACTGTATTACTTTAGATTATAATATTAATTTACAAACTAATTTCAAGGCACATGTGTAGTGCACATGTGTAAAATGTATTTGATGGAGCCAGCTTACATATACACACACACGAGTTGGAATGTTCCAATTCTGATCAAAGATGTATGTAGCCGGATGTGTGGTTAATTCACTGATCAAATTTTCACAACTGAAAAACATCTTGAAACATATAGTCCTAGTTAGCAGCAGTGTGTGCTTTTTACTTTATCATCAGAATTACTCTTCATCATTTTACATTTTAGGAAATGCCTTTAAAATAATCTAACTTTTTTTCTCAAGATTTTAAAATAAAAAAAATAAGAAGAAACAAAGATAAAAAAGCACTGATTTTCAGTTCCAGCATTCTTAAAGGGCACAATGAGACTAAGTGAAATAAATCTAAAATATCCACACAGTCTGAACTCTAATCTTAGTGATGTTCCTACAGTAAGCTTGTGCTCCATAAAACCTATATAAAAACGCCAGGAGTGTAGATGCACAGCACATGCAAGCAATGTAAGACACAAATCTGCCCTGTAACAATAATATACAGTAGCTCCTCAGCATTCATGAAAGATTTTTAAAAGCACTAAATGTATAGAAATAGTCTACTGTCAGACTTCAACACTGTCTACTGAATAAACCAGATGTATTGAATAAACACTACTTAATGGCTAGTAAATTCTATGAGCTTTGTATAAAATTGTAAGGATTTGAACTAACAATTGTTTTAAGTCTTCTACCATCACATTTAATAATCTTACTTACAGAACTGGCTCGATATATTTTCTAATATACATAGTGCAATGGCTATTCCACTTGATCAGATATGCATAAAATAAAAATAATCTAAACAAACTAATAAAGATATTGAGACGGGCAACAACTACTAGTCTCAACAGTGATTTAAAAGACGTCTCTTTTTTTCTTCTTTACATACCTGCTTGTTATCAATTACTGATGTGTCTTCACCCCTTCTTGGTGCAAAACTTCCTTTAAAACTTACAGCACACACAGCACAACATTTGAGACCTATATACATAAAAATGTTCTTTTTTTCAGTAGCCCAGAAAATCTGAAGGTTTTTTTAGGCTGACGATATCTTCACATAGAAACACAGAACGTCTGCAGACAGTAAGAAGCCTTAAGTAAGCCTTTTTGCTGCACTATAATAATCTGATCCAGAAATTCAAGGGTACCTTAAACAACGGGCTACCTGTTCTAGCCATGCTTAGGAATGTGGCCAAATCATTTTTATTGATTTAACCTTTATAGGAATGCTACATATCCTCAGAGCAAAACATTTCTAATGCATTTATAATATGATATACCTCTGAGAAGTTATGAAAAAAAAAGTCTTATGACAGATAGGCTAGCCCCCCTCCACTATTATGTTTTTTTCTGATTTGGTGATCGATAGGTGTTTTGAGTGTCAGAGTATTTTCTGAGTTTGCATGTGTCTGTATTCATAGGATGAAGTCAGAAACTGTAACACTTCCAGAGGACAAGACTAATATCTGACCTGTCTTTGTTTAAGGAATAAGAACTGGAGAACTGATAGCCAAGACTCTAAATACTCCTTTCATTCTAGAGTTACACATCAATCATGTTACCTGCAAACATATCAAGCTAAAACTTCCAGAATTTACAGTCCTTTTTGAATAAACTAAGCAGCATGCTAGTTATGTTCAGAGAGCTTACAGAAGGTGGTTTGTGTATCTCACCAGAATTCTTAAAGAAATACTTCTCAAATTCCCTCTTCATCAAAAATCTATTTCATATGTATTTCAAATTCAGTATTTCTCAATTTTAGATTCATAATCTATTATTTTGAAGCTCAGGTTTGAAAAAAAAATAGTGTATTTTAGTATTTCTGGGGTTTGGAATGTTACAAACCACACTTGAGCATTACCAGGAGTCACTTGTTTTTCAGAAAGTAAACTGTTCTGAGCTGCTCATTATGGTAAACTTCTTAACAGGGTAAAGCAAAAGTGAATACATTGACTGAAGAGTTAGTTAAACAAAAGCAAATATACTTAAGTTACAAATTAGATACAGTTCTATTTCTTATAAAGAAAAACAGGGGATTAGAGAGGTGTTTGTTTAAAGAAAAAACAACCAAACATGCATAAATGAAGAAAACCTGGTAATGAAAGTTACTTCTTACTCCTAACGGCTACTTGCAAGAAATTTTAGCATGTTATTCTTCAGAACAGAAAGAAGGGTAGCCAGGCACAATGTAGGCAGGCAATACACTGTAACACAGATTACGTATTTTAGTATGATTTATATCTACATTCTTTTCTGAGGACAACAATATCTAGAAATCACTTCTATTAATGTCTTATTGACAAGAAATAAGTAGAAATACTGCAAAGAAAAATACTCACTTGTGAGCTAAGTGCCTATCTACACATATAAGATAGTCAAGGTAGTGTGTCAAAGCAATGAATTGCAATCAGAATGTATGGCATATAAATACATATATATCTGCAAACACTCAGATTTATTTTTTTTTCTCACCAATAAGAGCTTGGCTTTTCTTTCAAAAAACACATCATTAATTTTGTTTCTTCTTGACATTTTCTAAGAAATATTCTAAAGATAAATCCATACCCAAATGTAGAACATCCACACATAAAATACCCCTTGACACAACCCTTACACTTTGCTAAACCAGATGAAACTAAGACCTTAATATGACATGTAGCAGTGATTTATCCAAGGACAGCCTAGATCTGTCTTCATTCATGCTGCACATCAAGGATCTGACTAGATGAGTGTTTGCATTTATGCAAACTCAATTTGCTTTGTACTGCAGGAGACTGTGAGCATTCAATCCGTTATTCCATGCAGACAAGGGACAATATCCATGAGTAAAGACCTAGTAACAGCAAACAAGATCCCAGACAGATCATTGAAGCTTATCAGATCATTCTTACTTGATTTTAACTTCAGTACTTGTAGAATAAAAGTTACTGGAGCAAGAGGAAAATAACCTAAAGATTATAGAAGAAAAAAAAAACTGTGGATGATACACTTTTAAAGTCTTTGTAATGAACAGCTCAGTGCTGAGAGCTGAATCCTTCTTCCTGTTAACGCCACAGAACAGAACTTCTGTTGTCACTTGCTATTACAGTGCACCTTAAGGGAGGGCTTAGGCAATACTGAAAAAGTAGTGGAATATGTTAAAAATGCAAATTTATTTTTGCAGACAGTGATGATGGAAAAAGGCCTCGCTGAAATGCAGTTACACTAATAAAACTACTTGTAGTAGCACAGTTTTGTTTTTTTTATAACATAAGAGATACATTTGTACAAGAGGATTTATTAACATAGTTATCCTGGCAAACAATAATAGCTTTTGATGCTACAGAAAAGCTTCTCTGTGCTGGTGTGTGAGAAAGGTCAGATGGTGGAAAACTAATTTCATGCTCTTAACCTGTAAACTCTTTCCTTTCCTGACTACTAACAACTGTCCTAGCAGGGGAGCTCCACTGCCTTTCCAAGAACTCACGTAGGGAACCTTTTGCTCTGTTCCAATGGAACAGAACATGTGCACGTTCACCTTCAAGAGCACTGGCCTCCGTGGCAGCTGAGTTAGTCTGTCTACATAGGTTGCAAGTGGAAAATTGCCTCCAGATTTTCTGTTTATAAAGATTTTATATATACACACAGACATCTATCCATATATGTATGTCTGTAAAAAACAGTATACTGGACTACCCAAGTCTGCATACTATTAGAGAAGCAACTGCAGTACTTCAGGAACCCTAAACTTGATTTCTCTGCTTTGAATAAGGGGAAAAAAAAGTAAGGAAACAGCAAACTCGGGGAATCATATTTTGCAAGGCTCTATTATAGGGACTCTAGAAGGAAAACTGTACACATAAGGAGAAGCCATTCTTCTGACATGTTACCGGTATTACACAACAAAGAGAGAAGCACCAAAAAATACTTGTCCTTGGTGACAGGCACTGAGGCTTAGGGTGATGGGACCATTAAGGGTCAGGCATTGCGCACATTTTGCAGAGCATAATTTCAGTAACACAGTTTGTTTTCATGGCAATTCTGATAATTATTGCTTATTTCCCAATAGATTTTTTGTTTCTTTGTTTAATGATTCTCCCTACATTTTCTAATGATGAATGCATTAGGAGAATGTAATTTCACAGCCAAATATTTTGACTTCTACAAACTTGTCTTCTTAGCATGCTACCTCCCACCTCTCATATTTCTGACTTCAATATCAGGTCTTCAAAGTATAAAGCACAGGTATGGCTCCATTTTCAAATGCCAGTTCTCGGCCATCTGTCTCCTCTTTCAAAAGTGTTTCTAAGCATTTTTTACACCTATCTACTATCTTGCTATCTCTTCTATTTGTTCATAGAACAGGGCATAGCTCCTGCAAGAAGCCAATTTCCAACTTACCTGAATGTATCACAATGATTAATCACAGAACCATAAAGTGGTTTGGGTTCAAGGGACCTTAAGAATCATCCAGTTCCAACCCTTCTACCATGGGCAGGGACACCTTCCACTACACTAGGTTGCTCAAAGCACCATCCAACCTAGCCTTGAACACTGCAAGGGACAGGGCAGCCGTAACTTCTTTGGGCAATCTGTCCAGTGTCGCAGCACCCTTGCAATGAAGAACTTCTTCATAGTATCTAATATAAATCCCTCCTCCGTCAGTTTAAAACCACTCCACCTTGTCTATCGCTATATGCCCTTATAAAAAGTCTCTCCCCAGATTTCTTATTGGTCCCTTTAGGCACTGGAAGCTGCATTAAGGTCTTCCCAGAGCCTCCTCCAGGCTGAACAACCCCAGCTCTCTCGGCCTGCTGGAGGTACTCCAGTCCTCTAATCATCTTCATGGCCTACTCTGGACTCAATCAAGCAGATCATCATATTCTATTTTCAAAATCAGCAAAAATATGACCACCTGACTAATGGTATTTCAACTGCCTTATTTTCACATGGCACACATGGCAGTGGTTATCTAGTATGCCTTCAGAGGTCATGGTCCCATCTAGAAGTCAGAGCCACCTGGAAATTCTAGTCATCTTCACCAAAATACCCCCAAAACAAAAGACACAAAACCACAACACAAACTATATCCTTCATTTCTTTAGCTATATTTACTAAGATTATATTCTTGTTATAAATTTGTTCAGTGCTTACAATAATAAAAATACTAATCCATAAGTATGACCCTTATATGACAATAGGAATAAATAGCAATAGCAGAACTTTTGTAAAACAGCATGACGAATTCAGCTTTGCTGAGCATCTGTTTGTTTTACCTCTAAGTAAATCTGTCTCCTTCAAGGTTAAATTATTTTGATGTATATTTGAGCAGCCTGTTCTAAAAAAAAAACCATAATTTTAAAAGGCATACTGATGACTCACAGCGTCAGGACTTGGTAATTTTGGTTCTTGCTGGAAAAATGCTTAGCAAATATTGTCAGCAAAATGCTTCCATTTTCTTTGCGTGAGCATATTTTAAACCTGAAAATAGCAATGCTAACAATTGTGCCATTACCAAATATAGCTATTTGGATAGGATCCTGAAGGTATTTTCAACTAGAAAACTGAGTTTGGCTGCAACTAACAATTCAAAAGAATCCCAAGCATTTAAAAACCTCACTGACTGACTTGGTTGTGTCAACAGCACCATATGGGATTCTGGTTGAAAGGAGTTGGTTATCCTGTTCATTATCACCCACTTTCTTAAAAGCACAGTTTAAACTGTATACAAAGCATTGTCCTGCATCTGGCCCTCATACACAATGCTCCACTGCAACCACTGCCACACCTGAGATTCTGCACAGGCAGAAATGATCAACCCATAAACACTGTCAAGAGTAGCAAGGTACAAAGACAGCACAAATGAAAAGAACTAGTAATTGCATATCAACCAGACTAATTGCATAGGAAAAGTGACTTTATTAGTAAATGCCAACCAGCAGAAACAAAGCAACTTGGTTTCAGAAAAAAATTGATGCTGCTTCCATATTTATCCAAGAGAACTTGTACACTCAGAAAAGAACAAGTGTTGGAGTAGAGTGTTGTGAACTGTAGTTGATAACAGTGACTTCCTATAAAAAGAAAAGGTATTTTAAGAGTCCCACAGAGAGATGCTATGTTCCGTTCTGCTTAGGTTAGTATTTACAGCCTAGATGAGAGAACAAGAACAATCACAATTTACTATGACATCAAATTGGAGGACACTCAGACACTTAAGGAGAACATGGCAGTCTTGATCAATTAGAAAAGCCTGAAATCAACAACATCAAATTAAATCGACAAGTGCAAAAATGCAGACTCAGAGAATCTGCTGTTTAAATAAAGGTGAATAACTTTTTAAAGAATGGTAGCTTAGAAGAAAACCTGTAAATTACAAAAGGTCACAAACTAAACTTGTGTCAGGTGTTCAACTCACTCTCACAGAGGCTCTCAGGCCTGCAACATACAGAAAAAGCAGGATGGCTTCTTCATGTCTCACTGATGAGAAGAGCCTAACAAGAAAACTTTCTTTTTTACCCTACTGCACCCTCCACTCTTTTGGACACCACCTTTAAGAGAAGTGAGGGTGGAAATCCCAAAACACTGGTAGAAAAAAAAGGCATTAATAACAATTGTAGAAACCATGCTCAAAGTTAAAAGCTTAAAGGGACTGGATTAGTCCACAGAAGTGAACAGTGACCAACTCCTCCAACTCTGCTGAAACACATTTTGAACAGTTCAGTTTTCTGTGGCTAGGTTGCAACTATGCCATGTATGGTACAATGGGACTTAAAAGGCACAGAAAATTGAAGCTTGCATGCCTGCAAAACTGTCTACATAGCTTCTGACAACTGATTGTATCTTCAGATACTTATTTTTTAAACAATTAGAAAGTTGATGAAATACATCCTGCACATACAACCTATTCTTACATTATATACCCAGAGTCACTAACACCGATTGATCCTACTCTCTCTACACTCTTCTGTAACAAAAAAGTGAAGTTATTACAGACATCATTTCTTGCGAGAAAAAGGAGTAACTGTCAGAAAAGAAAATAAATTCTGTAGAAACTGCCCAACAATCTGCTTCACTGAGAGAATTTGGAGCAGATGAGACAGCTGGCTGTCAGGAAAGTTTTGGTAATACATAACCCTGCCTCAGGGACCCAGACTGGAGTAAGCGTATTCTTTTACTTTACTCCCACCACTACACCCCTTGTATTCAGTGACAAAAAAGTAACAGTCATTGATAAAGATAAGGACTTTGGTACACCATTAACTTTCCACAAGCAAAAGTAAGATGGAAACCTTGAAGTGGCTCAGGTACAGCGAAGGATGACTCAGGTACACATGCTCATCCTTCAGGTGGCTGTACTATTCCTGAATGATAAGGGTATAAACTTTCCATTTAGTATGGGGAAAAGCATGTATATTTACAAGTATGATAAAGTATATAAGGCACACATTCTAGTTCACATCCTAGTCTATATATGGGGAATCCATCTGCATGCCCAAAACCTAATAATTCATACCGGAAAGTATCATGAGTCTTGATATTTCTGGATTTCAGTGAAAGGTTTTCTCTATAAATAAATAGACCTTACTCAGCAAAACACTTAACTACATGCACACTATTTGTATCTTATTCCCAGAAAAGTCAATGCTAATATCCTGCTCAGAATCTGAAATCATCCAGAAAAACTGCTCACAGCCCATTCTCGATGTGTAAAGTACATATAAAATGCTTCCTTTTCCTGTTACTGAATTGATAAGTGATGCACAACTAATTTTTAATCTGCAATTATAACAACAACAAAAAAAACATAAAGAAAAAAAATAGGAATTACTTCCACACCTAGTGAAGGTCGTATTTAAACTTTTGCAAGATAACTTCAGTCCAGTTTTAAAGCACCTGAATATTAGCTTTGCAAACAAAAATGGAGGGGAGGGGAGAGGGGAGATGAAGTGCATATCCTAATTGTAAGAATATACTGAATGGGGGGGACTTTTTACACTGCACATTACTAAAAGAGAAAACTCAAACTCAACAAAAAGTGACTTGGTAGGCTTTGTCCTGCTTCAGCAACAGATAACAGCTGAACTGTCAGCTTACCTAGGTAAGTTGCATTTACAGCTGCTTTCTTTTGCAGCCACATGTCAGAAATGGCTAGAGGACTCAAATAATGACTTCACTGCAGAGTGGTGCTGTTCTGGTTCAGATAAATGTTAAAATTTCAGGGCAGGGGGGGTGCAGGAGATGTGGAAGTGGGTTCTATCTCTGGTTAAGGATTACCCCTTGTAAATTTTAAAAAGTAGGACAGATTTCTGAGAACTGATAGCTCTGCAGATAAACTATTTTTTAGCCTTTCAACTGTACTTAGATTTGAATTTAGACTACCTTACTTTGGCTTTTTTATCAAGTGGATTACTTTAACATAGAAGTCCTGAGCAAGACTTAGAACATGACTTCAGTTCATAATTTGAGACTGATTATACCAAGCCCCATGGTTAAGAAGATACAAAGACACTCATACAGATTCCTCTAGCAGTAGTCTCAAGTCTCAAAAGCTGAGACATACTGATAAGGTGAAAGACTGCACTAATTTGTTCATCATCATCTCTGAGGAAAAAAACTTGGCCTTTCCATTTGACAAAAAATAAAGGTGACTTACATGTTGTTGCATGAATTATAAACAAGTATATCACAAAAGTATCTCATTCCTTCAGCCCCAAAACCACTTATTTTGGTGGGGTTTTCTCAGGTTTGGGATTTTTTTCAGTTTAAAGCTTTCTGCAATAATTTTTACTCCAGCTTTGGTTGTAATAGGTGGACTGCTCTTTCAATTTATCAACTGAGTAAGTTACAGCTATGTTCTTATGATCAGCACTAAAATATTCCCAATATCTTTGTTTCATCTACAAGAAAGGAGTATTTCACTAATCACAAAACCACATTCATATTATCTCTTCTGTAGTACTGAAGTAGCAACAGCTGCTCTTCATGCTTTTATCACCCTACATTTAAAGCAACAAAAGACTACCAAAATACCAGTGCCAGCTACCATCAGCTGAAGAAGATGTTAGCTTTTCAGTTCAGTGCATGTGAATTGTTAGTGATACTAGCTACTAACGTCTTTAATAGTAGATGCTTATACAAGAAACATGTGGCATGCATGAAAAGCCACATGGCAAACACATCACATGCAGCAAATAGTGGTACAAATAAAAAAAAAAGCCTAATTCCTATTTTATTTTATTTGTATCGAATAAGACAACTATCTTCACTTGTGTGCCAATGGAGGAAACAGTGTTGCCAACAGAAAAAAAATCAGACCTCCTTAAAGATATCAAACACATTTCAATTTATCACCCACATTAGACTAGAGAATGCTTTATTAATGCAGATAAAGAGAAGACAAAAGTCTCTGTTTAAATGGTGTCCAGGAGTTTCTGCTCGGGGCCTCAATTTTTAACTGATAGTCTTATGACCTGTTTCAAAAGGATCGTAATGATAAATCAATTAATATCTGTCCCTCAAACCCTATATTGCTACATTGACAAGTCTTTTTAAGAAAGAAATGAAATGCCCCTTATATGGTTCCTCAATCAGTGTTTAAGTAAGCAATTTTCAAAATTTTGTCTATTTTTCTGGGCTAATGTGAGCATTAAAAAAAAAAATAGCAAGTGGTTTGGGCTTCTGATTTTTATCTTTCTTAAGAATTCAAACATAAATATTGCCATCCTAACCCCAGCTCCAGAAATATACTTAACTATGACTATTCAAACACTGAAACACTTTTTCAGAAATAATTCTGTAATTCATTAGAAAAAAACTCTTAAGAGTTTCATCGCTCCTTCTATAAATTGATCACTTATTTTTCAGTGATCTGAACCACAGCACAACCCTACAGACACTGACTTGTCACTGGGCACATAACCAGAGCAGCCTGTTCAGGGTCCTACCTGGACAGGCAGAGTGGAAGATCCTGCCAGTTCAAACTCACAGGCAAAACTTGTTTTAATAAATTTCTTTTCAAAAGAGAGTCTCATTCTTGGAAGAACAAACCTGGGTTTTAATAGGAAATACAGAAGTTGGTCAACTAGCTACAGAGCCTTTCTCTCACAAGTCATCAAATATGCATCTATCCCTATATGACATGTATTAAAGCTGGTTCAGTTTAGTAGATTTTCAGTATGCATTTCACTGGACTACTTAATTGCACTTTCAGTTCAGCAGGCATAAGCAGACCTAGAAGTGCCTAGTCCAGGATCAACAGCATTTGTGTAACTTCCTTAATACACTGTATTCAGAGACAGTCAGCATTTATACCGCTACAGTTTTCTAAGCTGATTTGCATACAGGTAAATTTATTTACATTATTCATATTACATGTTTCAGAGTTACATAAAATTTTATTTCTGCAACTGATCTGTCCACTATCAAAAGCAAAACTGGAATTACTGGAACATTTTGCAGATGCTTAGGAAATGAAACAGATAACAATATTTTTGTGCATTAAAAAATAAAGCAAAAGACTACTATGACCATCTTCAGAAAGTTAACATTCCCTCCTAGTAGGTTATATAGAGAAAGCTGATTTCTCTTATACCAAAGCTTACAATATGAAGTTAATGCTCAATTCTATGGTTCTCACAGTTATACAATCATAGAATCATAGAATCACAGAACGGTTCGGGTTGGAAGGGACTTTAAAGCTCATCCAGTTCCAACCCCCCTGCCATGGGCAGGGACACCTTCCACTAGACCAGACTGCTCCAAGCCCCGTCCAACCTGGCCTTGAACACTGCCAAGGATGGGGCAGCCATGTGCTAGTGCCTCACCACCCTTGCAGTGAAGAACTTCATCCTAATACCTAATTTAAATCTCCCCTCTTTCAACATACAGCCATTCCCCCTTGTCCTGTTTCTGTGTGTCCTTGTCAAAAGCACAGCTACAGCTTTCTTGAAGGCACCTTTAGATACTGAAAGCTACTCTATGGCCTCCCTGGAGCATCTCTTCTCCAGGTTTAACAACCCTAACTGTCTGAGCCTATATCTTACAGGAGAGGTGCTCCAGCCCTCTTTACAATCTTTACAAAGACAGTATGATAAAGTCTTAGTCAATAACAACCCCCTTGTATCAGAACACCACAACTAATACATGCTTTCTCCTCTTTATAAATACACACACAAACATGCATACATTACAAAAAAAAAAAACAAAACACACAGTTATTTTTTATACTGCCCACTATATTACTGCTATTAAGTCTTCACCACAGAGACTAAGTCAAGAGACAAAGTTGTTTGTAAGCGTTCACTGCTATTTACTGAACTGCCTTACCTAATTACTAGATGAAACATAACTTTAGAAGAGAGATCTGGCTGGAATGAATCTGCCAACTATACAGTTACACATTCAATTTAAAGTTATTAAGTGAGAAACAAAACACTTAACTTCTTTAGGAAGTTTTTTTTTGAGGTGTAAAGGGATGTTAAGGAAAATGCATTCTTGCACATCAACCTCTTCCTGCATACTAATATTTTTATTCCCATGTTTCTCCCTAGATAGCCGGACAAATAGATTAATATTAACTGGAAGTCAGCAAAATGTTATGCTTGTATACAAGCCCAGATATACATGTGCACAGAAAGAAACAGACAAATTATTTTAATTTAAACATGATTTTTTCCCCTAAAAAGAGGAACAGAAGAGTAATTTTTCATCCTTTTCAATATTTTATCAAGTCTCTAGGCTGGCTCAAACTCCCTACTTAATAAAAGAAGAAGTCTTTCATAAAAACCTTCAGCAGTGTAGCAGACATATAAACTAAACTCCAGTTTTAACAGTAGCACAAAATGTTTTATCATAACTGAGAAGCAGGTCTGTAAAATAGCAATTATCAATTATTTACATAAGTGCTGAAAAAATCAGAAACAGACAATGGAGAGTGGTTGGGGGAGGGGAGAGAGATAAGCTTTAAATTATTTTTTTTTTCAGGGAAAATATGCAAAAATTACTCCAATGCCTACATTTTAAAAATACAGACTTGCAGTAGCTTTGCGGTACAGCAGAAAAAGTAGTCATAGGTATGGAGTCACATATTAAACCACATTGATACATACCTTCCATAAAAACTATATACCTTCTCCTTGTAACTTGGCTAGCAAAAGGGACTTTCCAAAATCAAAATTAAATATTATTTAGTAATTTTAGATGCTGCTTAATATTAAGGTCTAGTCCACATTTAAAAGTTTTTTCCAGAGTAATTACACTAGCTTAGCTATACTGGAAAAAGCAGTTTACTACTGTAGGCTACAGCAGTCAAACACAGTAGACTATAAAATAAGAAGACATTTTTCTCATATAGTTGAGCAATCTGACCTAAAGTCTGACAGGTAGGTTGGACCAGTCACCTCCAGAAGTCCCTTCCAACCTACATTTTTCTATGATTCTATTCTGCAATGTTACTATTTAACTGGTGCAGAAATACTGCCAAACTGCTGAGAATGAGCATGTGTGTACACGCACGTGTATGCATCCATTTAAATGAAAACCTATATAATATGAGCACACCAAAAAAAGCACAGCCCTTCCCCTCAAGTTCTTGATTTCCTATGAATAACTCAGAATATAAAAACGACTAAAAACTACAAGCTTGGATTAGGGGAGAATTACCTTATTTATACAATTAACAGGATCCTTTTCTAATACAAAAGTATTCATATGTTTAATAAGAAAAACATAGTCTGCCTTGAAATTCATTATTTGTTCTCTCCCCCACTGAAAATGACCAGTTATATTTATTCATACCTGCGGAAATATTTTTCCCCCTGTTAGGTTTTTGTCCTTTTTTTTTGTTTGTTTCTCATCAGTGTGTACACATCAGATGTTTACGCTATCTTGCTGTTCTTCAGGAAAAGAACAAATAACAGTACTTAGACTTGTACTAGATATACTGCAGGCTTTACACACAAACAAGGAGTCAAATATAGCCTGATTCATGGCAGGGGGGTTGGAACTAGATGATCTTAAGGTCCTTTCCAACCCTAACTATTCTATGATTCTGTGATTCTATGAAGTATTACTATAGTTTCAAAATGGATAGTCATGCTTTATTTCAGGACCAAAATACACCCCTTCAAGATATTTTATCCAAATGACTCTGAATCATAGCTAAAGGAAAACAACAGGCCATCTTCTAGCAATGTAACATTTGTACAAAACTAAATGAGTACTTAACACATTGTCCTTTCCAGGGTCACAGTACTGCCTACTACATGTCTATAGTTTTTCTTCTTGTTTCAGGGGGTAAGACTGTGTCATGGCTGCTGCCTTTTTAAGTAAGAAAAGGACTCACTCATATGCAAGCCAGTGCTTCTTCAGAAATACTCATTCAGTCTAGAAACGGAGGATGATTCAAAACCACAACTACTCAATTTTCTAAAGGTTGTACAAATCATGTTGGGGGAAAGGGGAGAAAAACAATCTGAGCTAAAAATAAGTAACAAAGAAACATTATCGTTCGGGGAAGGGTACATTAGGTCAGAAGCTGCTGCTTTTTAACACCATAAAGTGCTTACAGCTCTCAGTCTGAAAATTGAAGCAGAAAAAAAAAGTTGCCAAATCAGGAGGGCAAATAAGCTGTTTGCTCAGCATTTTCTGTAAAAAAGTCCAAACTTTAAGCATAAACTACATGTTCGGGGTAGCGGTGGTTTTTTTTAAGCTAAAAAAACCTCATCATTGCTTAAGAACCCAACATTATTTTACAGAATAAACTAACACACACCATTAGACTATTCTCCCTCTTTTACTTTCCCTGTCCACCACCTACTTAGCCATTAGTCTTACTGACATATCTGCATTCAGTTAGACCACAACTGCTAAATTATTATTATTTACTATTTCTATAGTCAAACTAAAAGAAGCATTATTCAGTTATTTCATAGCCATGGGGGAAGGGAGAGGAGGGCTGTGTCATCTAATTACTGCAACACCTTAGTGCATCCTTATAGAAGGTCCTACAGAAATACGCAAAAAGACCAAATGCTGGTCCATGGGTCTTAAAATCAATTGAATAAAAATAGTGAGATTTAATATGTAGTATACTATATATACATATTGTGTATATAAAAGTCAACTGGAAGAACAAGTAGAGTAACCTAACGAAATTAAGAACATGATAAAGTCACTTATTCATTTTGTTTTATTGTAAAAAAAATAGTGTCACTTATATATAAAGCGCTAGAAACTATGCAAAAGTCATTCCCTCTATTATTTAGCTGATTTACTGTAAATCCAGAGCCACTGTGGGATTTGAGGATAAGCCAATCACCTTACAGACCAATTTAGGGAGAATGTCATAATCTAAATTACTATGTTGAACTCACAATGATAGAGAAAAACAAACACATCTCTCTAACCACTAAGGGTTATCTTGAACCTCTGAAGAGACAGCCATGTACCCAGGGAGGCAGAGTTCTGTATCAGCCCAATAAACCAGGAGGAATCATACAACCTTTGTGCCTTAGGAGAGAAGGTAAATATAGCTCTTCAAAGCCATGGATCAGATAGCTGAATGAGCCAGAAATAACAAAATAGCACCTGGAGCAGAAAGACGCTCCTACTTAGCTACCTAGGACAAAGTGCAATCTGCAGTTTCCTTCTGCTCCTTCTAAATCTGGTCATTTATGTACATTCTAAATGTCAATTTTCAATAAATTATCTGATGCAAATGGAAATAATTCCGTGGGGTTGAATAGCTTCAGAAGAATGAGAAAGCCAATAGTAATTATAAAGTCTATCTCCCTACTGTTCTGTATGGATGAATAATGTTCTATAAAAACATTTTGTATGCTGACACGTACAATCTGTACTGTCAAATTAAATGTGACTAGAAGAAATAAACTGAGATTAGAAGTTATGCAAGCAGCTGCAGTTTGAAGACTTCAGCAGTTAAGAACAGACACATCTGCCAGTTATGGTCATAGCTGTAGTTAAACTAGATTTTCAGGTTCAGTCTGCTAGAATTAATGTACTACAGTTCATTACACTGGGGAAAACAGTAGAAAATGCTGAACTTGATTAATGTATTCTTTTATACCTTAATCAGTGTTTCCTTACAATATATGTATGTCTTCATTTAAGTAGGACAGATCACTTCCAAATTTTAAAATCTTTTACTTAGGTATTAGATGTTACCCTAAAGCAACTTGCCAAAACCTGAATCCAGAAGGTTTTGGGAATCTAAGCTCAAAATCCTGGAACCATATACTTTAAAATATTTCAACTCAAAACAAAATTTCAAACACAGGATCTACTCAAGAAGTTGTATTCCTCTTAGAACAAACTGAGTAGAACTGTGTGCATCGTAAACTTACTTAGAGGGGCTCTTCTCATACTTACCAAAACTGATTTCAGAAATAAACTCCAAAACCTACATTAACTTTGAACTGGCAAAAGAAAAATATGGTACTGGTAGAGCAGAAATACAAGATACACGTAACCCAGACTAATGCAAAACTTCAGTTAATTTTGTTTATAGTAAAAACTGCTATCCAGATTAATCTCTCTAGTGTTTCCTCATAAAAACATCCCTCATGTTTCTTTTGCAAGCTTTCTGAGTATGAATGTAATTTTGAAATTAGTTACAGGAATGTTCCTTCCTAAGTCTGTAGAGACTCAGTGATTTATTTGCTCTATGTAAAAGACTGACTGCATACTACTACATACATTAAGATCCTCCATTGCCTTTTGTCCCTACATAAACAGAGACAGGATACTCAACAACAAAAACAAGAGAGAAGTGAGAGATAAAACAAGTGTATTTCAGACATGATGTTTGACACTAATAAGGCTAAAGTTCAGGCTGTCTTTCACATGAGCTCTGCTACTAAAAAGGTAAAATTGAAACTGCAGAATTACAAAAGTAAGGTCTGAAATAACTGCATTTTAAAACATAGTACAAAAATATGGTAGCCCGAAAGAATTCATTTTCAAATAGCTTTTTTAAAACTCACTCCATTTTCAGATCTTGCATCTTTTAGCACCAGTTGTGCAAACCCTATTAGGCCTCCTCAGCAAAATCCTGTTAGGCTAAGCACTGTACACTGACAAGACTCAGCCTTTAAAAGCTTAAAAATATATCACATCACCTGCAGAAAGAGCTATAGTGTTTTCCCTGTCTCTAATCAATGTCCTGCCCATGCTCCGTCCTACCTATAAAAGGAAAACTTAGTTCTGCTCCTAGTTTTCTATCTCATACCACTCTTGACTGATGTATTTAATGAGGTAGCTGAAAAAGCAACACACTATCAGATAAACAAGTACCATATCTGCTGCCACTGCCCTTCCATTGTTTCTCTGCTCTTTAGCAGAGATGGGGGAGTCTTCCATGCATTCCTGTAGGGAAGGATTTCAGCTCAGTAGGCTAAAATGGTTATTTTTGAACAGTGCAATCTCAGCACAATTCTGGGTTCAAATATGGTAAACAAGTATGGAACAGAATAGAGAAATTCTTTACAATCCCAAATTACAGTTTGGTTAACCAAAGCGGTCTCTCAGCCAGGTCATTACTGCTGTTTTCCTCTACTATCATTCCAAACAAACTATCCAAAGTCAGATGATTTTACTGATCAACCTCAAAGCAAAGAGGGATAAATATACGATCAACCAGTGCCATAAGGTAACAGTCATAACAAGGTTATGTGAGTACTACCCTACCTCACCATACAGTAAGATTAAAAAAATTAATATTCAACTCAAGCACATAGTCATTGTGTGTTGCATGCTATATAAATTCTGGATGATTTTATTAAAAACAATCATCTAGACTGTCTATTCAGCATAACTGCCTAGTCACTATAATCATTTACTTGTTTAAAGTAGAATCATGGTCTGCATGTGCTCTGCATTCCAAGAAACCTAAGACATATGAAAGCCAACACTCTAAAAACTCTCTTCTTCCCAGGGAAGAACTGAACCTGGCATAAGGGGAAACCTCATGGGGAACCTGGCATGAGGGGAATGGCAGCTTTTGTATTTATGCTTACATCTTCCTCACAAGAGTGGATCAAGCTTATACATTTGGGTATGATAGAAAAAACAAAACAAGAAAAAAAGAAAAATGAAACCAAACACAAACCCACACATCGAAACACAGAATCAAGGCCATGGCTTAACAACTGCAAACTGGACTTAGCAGCAACAAAACCCATTGTCAAAAAGAAACATAAATAAAATATTTTGAAAACTAGGATAACCAAATCAGATGTGTATCAAAAACCAGGTTAACAGCTGAAAAGAATGACAGATTTTAGACAAGAGCTAGAAATCAGAGAATGCAGTCTAAAACATTAAATCATATAAGTAACTTCAGATATAATATTCAAGAGTAAATCACGTCTTGCAGACAGCATACAATGCATATTGTGTTTGATTTTTAGTTAGCATGTAATCTGAATGACTCAAAGTACTTAGAATATAATTATTCTGATATTCACAACTGGATTAACACACAAGCATGAGCCAATCTGGCAAAGCACAGCTATATAAATCACAACATTTCTTTAATGTTACATATGGTGTGCATTTCTTCAGCAGTGAGCAAGTCCCCTGAGCTTTCTAACTGATAAGAAAACACTATTTTAGCATACATAAGCACTGCTGCTATCAAACAACATTTGCATTTCTGTATTTGAAAAGAAATTAAACATCTGATACTAGCAGAAAACAGTGAGATCTTCCAGGGCATTCAGTGCTGAACAAACTGTAATCCAACTCAAGTCAGCAGGGGTTATCCAAATACATCACTGGGAGAAAAGATTACTTCAGAGACCATACTTTTGATAATTTCATTTCACATTCCAAAATTTAGAATACTATTCCTTAAAATGATGACATCTCAGAATGGATGAGAAGTCCTAAATAAGTAGAAGAACCCCTAAAAATAATTTATTTTATTGATAAGGTTGCAAGACAACAAAGAGTACATTTCATTACATCACATCATATATAGGAAAGAAAAAAAAAACATGCAATGTAAAAGTATGCTCAACCTAGACATTCCACCAGTGACCAAAGGTCTAGAATCACTCTCTACTAGCCAATTTGAACTCTCAAATATTACTGAAAATATTAGAATGGGAATGATCATGAACATTGGCTCCTTTACACAGTGAAGCCCCAATGCATAAAAAATTATTAGTGACAGTGCTTCAGTGTCAAGATGTCATGTTCAGCAATGTACAGTGTTATTCTCCATAACATTCCATTCTCTATGATGCAAAATTAAAAAAAAAGAAATAAAGAGAGAAAAAGACACTTATAACTGCATTAAACTCCACAGGGATGTCTTCCATTTGTTTTCGTTTCTTACACTCTGCATTCATACAAATATGGGGTGTGTGTGTATCTACATATGTATGCATCTGTATATATAGATAAACAGTGTCTAATTAGGACTTCTTAGAGTTTAGAAAAGACCTTCTCTGAGATTTTTTTAGTATTCAGCAAGGGATTTTATCTCCAATATGATTCTTCATCACTTTCTCAAACTGAACACTCCAACTGCAGAGAAAAAATAACAAAAAAAACACCTTCCTCTTCATCTGCAAATTGTTCAAAACAAATGTTTAGACCAAAATTCACCCTATAAGTAGTGCTTATATTATAAAATAGGTAACTTCAACTGAATTATGATTTCTAATAGCTACTGTGAAATCATCACGGTTGTGAACCTACTGGGCAGAACTATAATTTGAGTGCAACTGACCTAAGGTTAGGAGTTAGTTTGAAAACAGGCTGTAGATCAGCTAAATTAAGTTTTGTAAAACAAAGCTCAGCCAAAAGAAGCTTCATAAAACAAAGCTCAGCAAAATGCATTTTAATGTGCTGAAAACGTTTTCGTAAATTATGAACACCTACTGCTCCAAGTTCTATGGTAACATAATAAAATACCCAAATATAAATAAAGGATGTAGGAGTCAAAGCAAAATCTACATAGCATTATGTTCTTTTAAAAGATTATAAGATAAATGTCAAATAAGTCCAAGGTCTTAACAACTGAAAGCCAAACACACCCATATAACAGGTAGTGCACTCCAAATTGACATGTGTTTCTGCGATCTGCCACAGGCTGATACTTTTACTTAATTCTGTATTCCTCTTAAGGTAATCAGTATATTAAGTGCTATCAACAGCTATACTTAATGCTATTTACACAAGCATTAGACATCAATACAGATTTATTTTTTCCTAACAAATGCAAAAATTTCTTATGGGAATACAACCATTTTATAAGTAAAATATATATGAAAATTTTTTACACAATTTAAGATAGTTTTTCTGCAGTATTTTACTATTTCAAGACACCTGATTTATTTGAAAAGACAGGAAATGTACAGGAAAATATTTGTGAGACTATAAAAACATAATTCTACAAAAGAATTCAGCTCATTCCCTAATGCTGTGGCTCAAAAATAGGTGTAGTGCACAAAACAGATGTAGCATATGAATAATGTCCCCACCTTAAATAGGATTATTCACAGGCTTAACATTACATATAAATTTAAACATCCTGAGGAATCAGATCCTGATTCAACACTTATCTGCTGTAAATTACAAACTAATCAAAGACACCACCTTCAGACTGTGAGGCACAGTTACCCACAGACTTCTAGATCTCACTATTGGGTCATAACAATATTTGATATTCTACTTCAAAAAAAGATAGCTTCTCTGCATTCTTTCCACCTTTTAAGTCTCTTCAAGAGTTCATTTTTTAACATCAGCAAAAACTACCAAAAGCCATTCTCGAGCAGCACCCAATGTCGCTATATAACTTATTTCTCACAAATTCACCTTCTTGCTGCACCCATTTTTTTTATTGAGAAAGGTGAGACAAGTTGAAGTTACTCTTCCTATTACTCCCATTACTTTTATGGATGATAATCCATAGGAAACAGGTGACTCTACTCAACTCCACAATTAAAAAAAAAAAAAAAAAACACAAAAAAAACCCCACAACCAAACTGTCTCTGTTTTCTTTAAGAAAGCTGTTACCTTTTTCTGCACTGTAGTTCTCCAGGCTTTACTGTTTCTCAGGAACTTAAGATGTCAGCATGAATTCATTATAAATTGTTTAAATGGGAGAATCTGTAACTTCCTAAATTATGTAGTTTATAAAAAATGTCAGCTTCTGTCAGAGCCTGGAAAGTTCTTTTTAAGGGGTAACTTCATCTTGCAGTCCTAGCCAAAAGAAACAGCTGTCTTTTTTTCTCTACATGGCTCATCCCTGGCACTTTACCATTTCAAAAGTCTCCTTTTTTTTTTTTTCAAGCAAACAATAAAAATGTAACTTTCATTGTGCTCATTACATTAAAAGGATTTCTTCACTTCCTACAAGTTTAATGAAACTGTGAAAACTGTTACTCCAAAGCACAGATGTTTGCATAGTTCTCAAAGTATAACTGCACCAGTTCTGAAGCAAAAGGGAAATGTCTATTTCTTCCACTTATATGGCCAATAATAACTTCTACATTCTGACAGAATCATGTGTATACTGGCGAGGACGGTAGTTTCAAAATACTTTATCAGGAAGTCCACAACTAAATAAAATACAGGCACTGCAGATACTGATCCAAACTGATGAACATACTTCTTTGCTTCAAAACTTCATAGACTCTTTTGTTTTTTTAAACACATTTACGGTTATTTTCACCACCAAGAACAACCCTTATATTTTCCAGTGTAGATGACTATAATAGATGTGAATAACTAAACAGAATTCCCTTGAAGGCGAGAACTAATATTTTTCTATCTGAAAAGAACTCAGTAGAGTAAACCAAGTAGTCATCTACTTCAGAAGATTCAGGGGTTTGGAACTAGATGATCTTAAGGTCCTTTCCAACCCTAACTATTTTATGATTCAATTCACAGGAAATAGTTCATTATTATCGCATTTACATTACACTGAAAAATACTGCAGTAGAATGTAACCCATGCTCCACTTAACAGCAATCTATCAGTCTCTCAAGGATGTTTAACTAAAAACAAATTGCATCTTCAACTTTTGGACAGGAAAAACTTTTACTAAGAATTTAAAGGAGGCAAGTAATTCCTTTCATATCTACTACCCATATAGCAATTCAAATCAGAAATTGGTACATGACAGCAAATGTAAACCAACACATGACAGAACAGGCAAGACAGCATTACTCTCATGACCATTCAATCTGTGTAAAATCCTGTGTCTCCTAAAAACAGGAGCAAGGAGCCAGATGGGACTTGATAGGAAGAGGTTGAGTGTGAGAGACTCAAGCACACGACATGGAAAAGATACATTTAACATTCTTATGTCCATAACTGACCAAGACAAAAGAGGTAAAAAGTGCAGTTCAAATGTAGCCTGAAGTGACCTAAAGCACCTTTTTACTCCTAAGTGAACTACCACACAAGTACAAAAGAAGTAAAACCAGAGTAACTAGTGTGATACAGCAATTCTAAAATGTTAAATATTTCTATTTTGTTAAAAAGCCCAATGCAGGTTTTATGAAGGTAAATAATTACCATCTGTAGAGGCCTGAAATACTTTAACTTCTGTATGTTATGGAAGGCAACTGGCAGAAAAGTATAAATATTTATAAGTATATAAATAAAAGTCAAACTTGACCATTCTTCCTAACCTAATTTTCAGTTCTTACATAATGAAAAGGGGAACGAGAGAGAAACATTTCAGATAAGACTATCTAAAAATTTTAACTCGCACAAGGCAATATATTAAAACCCACATGGAAACACACTAATAGCTATTCAACAATTAATGTCCTAAAGTAAAATGACAAAAGGACAGTATCATGGTAAGCCAGAATGCACACATAATTTTAATAAATAAAATTTCCCTGGCATTAAAACATAATCATGGGTCAGAAGGTAGATGCTGGAACTGTTTTGACTTTTAAATTGTTGATTAAAAATTAATTTACAAACATGTAACAAAACAGCACCAACACAGTAAAAAAAAACTTTCATATACTGCTAGGATCACTTAAAACCCACTGAAAAACCACTGAATTCACAGTTCAGTCTGTCCTTATCTACCTCAGTCTATGTTGAACATCCTGGACAGTCTTTCAGAGCCAAGGCCTTACTGAAAACGGACAATGATCACCACTATCATCTTTTGAAACCATAGATTTATGTCTCAGTACTCTGGGACTAGCTTTCTCCATTTCATTTTAAACTCTGACAAATTAACACAGGGGAAAATCTTTTAAGACACTTTTGCAAGACTTCATAAAAGCAAAGCTCTCTTTTATGTGCAGCTGACCTCAGCAACTGGCACACATGCATCCTCTCCCCCCACTCCATAAGTAACATTCACAATCTTTTTTTTTAGTGTATGATTTAGACATAAGCCACTACAGCCTAGCTCTCCATCTGCAGCCTTTAGACATTAGATTTCTTTCAGGTGTAGTTTGAAACATTCTTTTAAGTGTTTGATAAATCAGAAGAACAAATCCACATGGAAACCAGCTCCTTACTTACCCCCCCCACACCTCTTTTTTCCTCCCAGTTCTGACAGCATGGTATCTCAGATACATATAGAAAAGCTAAAAAAAAGCTGTCTAGTGGTAGGTCAAACTTTCTGATGAATGTGTAGCTCTTCTACAAAACAAAGATTTGAAGTCAGCCCAGTGCTGTAAGTTACCAGTCAAGATAAAGACTTCTTCTACAGAAGGAATCCTTCTGATTATGCATGTATCTTTAAGACTGACAAAACCCACCTGTTTAAATAACATCCAAGGTTTTAGAAGCCAGAAACTACAAAATCATGTAATATCACATCTTGGAACTGCGTTTCAAAGAATCCACTGTCCACTTACAATGACAAATAACTTAGCTTTTTAACAACTTTGCATCCTATCTGCCAAAACCTAGTTATCTGCACATGTTCCATATCCTGATTTCATCAGAAATATTATTGCAGCAGTCAACTTCTATTAGCACTGAAAGATGTTAATAAAAAATATTTATTTACATAAGCATGTATGACAAAGGGAAGCTTAGCTTTCTTTGATGAAGGACTGAGAAACAGAGGTCTCTAAAGACATCTAAAGCAATACTATAAACGTGTTTCTTTACTCAGCAGGATTTTCTCTCCTTTCAATAGTCGATGTGTTTGCTATTTATCCAAGCCACCTCTGAAGGTTTTACAAATCAGAAGTAAAACACTAACAGTTCTGTCACTAACACCTGCTGCCTTATCATCCTTATACACACATTCTAAGAAACCACCTAAAAGATGCATAGAAAATGCAGACATTACCACGTATTTTGACTGATTACTTACATCATACTCTGCAACTCTGGTGTAAAGCTTGTTGATTTTCTCCCACTGCTTGCAGAGGCAAGCGCTGACATCGGGCTAGCCACAGTGCTGCTCATCTGAGTAAACAAGAAATAACAACACTTACAATACTTACATTTTATGAATGTTTCACACTAGGCATTGGAAAAGGAAGGAAAGCTATATGGGGTAGATTTGAATGTAAGGGCACTGCATGCAGAAAGAAGCCTGTCTGCAATGCTGCGGAAAATATAAGAATGTTGATGTCTACCATAACCAAAGTACTAGAAACATGCACTATTTTTGAATACCCTGGAGAGGTACCCCAGGAAAAGCACTAAGATACATACACAGTATTCAGGGGCACTTACATCTTGCTACCCAAAACATCCTCATATTCCTGCAGTATCCTAAGCACTAAAAAAATCACATCCACACCATCTCCACTGAGACTAATAGGAGTAAAGCAGAACCTCAGAAAAAGACAGAAAAAAAACTCAACGAAGCACTGAAATTACAACCTCCTTTCTAAAATACCAGCTTTATGTATATATACTACTTAAGTCTCCAAAACAGAAAGGCACTTGGAGTAAGAACTGAATGTTATCATAATACTTATATGACTAAAGGTACTATCTTTATACAAAGTATTTTACAGTTTTTCTATGCAAACTTATTTAAAAAACTCCAACCGAACCCAGGACAAGTCTATGCTTATTCTATGACATAATTAATGCATCTCTTTTTTTCCTCTTTAATAACAGGCAAAACAAAAGGCTTTAAACAATTTCTTTTTAAAAACTAACTTAATAAAAGTCTGACAAATCAATATGTTTTATTATGGAAAACTCTGTAATAGTTACTTCTATTTTTCCCTTCAAAAATTTTTAACAAAGAACACACCATATAAGTCTCTTTGTAACCAGGATATATTCCCACTACACTTCTTCCTCTTCTAGATTGCTAAACACTAGTAACAGTTGAGCTACACTGCTCATTTCTTGTACTATTAGTAGTAATGGTTTTAATGACAATGAAACCATGTAACAATAGTTTGCTCCAAAATCTCTTAAGGGATCCTACCTTTCTCCACCCTTAAGTCTTGAGACTGTTTTTTGGGAATGAAACCTATCTAAAATTACCAAACTAAATTACCATATTTACATTAAAAACCATTAAAAGCATTTCAATAAATCACAAATAATATGTTTTGCTTTAAGAAAACTTGTAATATTTTAAGTATGTAACATAAGATACTTCCAAGAAGAAAGTGCTTTAAAAATACTAATGATGTAACAGCACCTGGATGAACAACGAAAATAGAATCATAGAATCATAGAACAGTTAGGGTTGGAAAGGACCTTAAGATCATTTAGTTCCAACCTCCCTGCCATGGGCAGGGACACTTCACACTACACCATATTGCCCAAGGCTTCATCCAACCTGGCCTTGAACACTGCCAGGGATGGAGTATTCACAACCTCCCTGAGCAACCCATTCCAGCACCTTACCACCCTTACAGTAAAGAATTTCTTCCTTATATCCAATCTAAACCTCCCATGTTTAAGTTTCAACCTGTTACCCCTTGTCCTGTCACTACAGTCCCTAATGAATAGTCCCTCCCCAGCATCCCTGTAGGCCCCCTTCAGATACTGGAAGGCTGCTATGAGGTCTCCACGCAGCCTTCTCTTCTCCAGGCTGAACAGCCCCAACTTTCTCAGCCTGTCTTCATATGGGAGGTGCTCCAGTCCCGATCATCCTCGTGGCCTCCTCTGGACTTGTTCTAACAGTTCCATGTCCTTTTTATGTTGAGGACACCAGAAATGCACGCAGTACTGCAAGTGAGGTCTCACGAGAGCAGAGTAGAGGGGCAGGATCACCTCCTTGGACCTGCTGGTCACGCTCCTTTTGATGCAGCCCAAGATATGGTTAAATAAAAAGCTCATGCATTCTGGTAGAATCAGAGAATCATTTAGGTTGGAAGACTTGATCTTAAGTTCAACCATTAACCTAACACTGCCAAGTCCACCACTGACTCATGTCTCTAAATGCCACACACCTAAAATACTTCCAAGGATGGTGACTCCACCACTTCCCTGGGCAGCCGATTGCAATGCTTGACAACCCTTTTGGTGAAGGAAGTTTTCCCAATATCCAATCTAAACCTCCCCTGGCACAACCTGAGGCCATTTCCTCTCATCCTATTACTTGGTTACTTGGGGGAAGAGACATTGCTACATTGCTACAACCTCCTTTCCTGTAGCTGCAGAGAGTGATAAGGTCCTCCTTGAGACTCCTTTTCTCCACACTAAACAGCTGCAGGTCCCTCAGCTGTTCCTCATCAGACTTGTTCTTCAGACCCTTTACCAGTTTTATTGCCGTTCTTGGGACCTGCTCCAGCACCTCAATGTCTGTCGTGTAGTAGACTGAGTACAAGTAGACTGAGCACAGTAGTGAGTACAGTAGACTGAGCACAAGATTCAAGGTGCAGCCTCACCAGTGCCCACTACAGGGGGACGATTACTTCCCTGGCCATGCTGGCTCCACTATTGCTGATACAGGCCAGGACTTTCCTGGCTGCCTGGGCACAAGCTGCTCATGTTCAGCTGTCAATCAGCACCCTCAGGTCCTTTTCCACTGAGCAACTTCCCAGCCACTCTTCCCCAAGCCTGTAGCATTGTATGGGGGGTTTGTGACCCAACTGCAGGACCCGGCACTTCACCTTGTTGAACTCCAGGTAACTGGATTTAGCCCACAGACCCAGCACATCCAAATCCTCTGTAGAGCTTTCCTACCTCAAGCAGATCAACGCTGCCAGCCAACTTGATGTCCTAAGTTGATTTTTATTAATGCTTTTGAGGAGATTTTCACAGACTTCTGTTCATCTTCAAGCAGATTCTAATTTAGATCCCCATCCTGCAAGCACTTATGCACATGTGTAACTTTAATCACAAAGTTTACTTCCACTGAAGTCTGATTTTAATCATATGAGTAGTTACACACCAGGCTTAAGTGATGGCAGGATCCTGCAGTAATCAGCAGTTACCAGAGAGTCATATAATCCAAAAAGGCAAATTAGAGAGGGGTTTTTATTTTTTTTTAAGTAAAAAACTTTTAGAATGTGCAGGAAAGTGACAGAATTTCCAAGAAAGTTGTAGGTACACATGGAAGGGCATGAAGAGGAAGCTCAATGGTACCAGCCCAAAGATTTAGAAATTTATGTGTATTTTCTGTTCATTATTTGATTGGTACTGATTACGATTCATTTTAGTAGTTTATTTATATCTAATATCACAGTACCAATATTCTTAAATATAAATTAGTACAATTTTACACAGACCCCAGATAAAGTAGATAAGGGAACACCTCAGTTAATACTTTCTAAAACAGCTGTAGAAAAAGCCGTGGAAGATACTTATCACATGCGCTTTAAAGTTAAAAAACTAAATAACATATGATGACTAAAGGGCACTTTTTTTTTTGTAAGCTGCATCATTTAAAGCATGTAGCTATTTTTTTTTAATATCCATGGGAATAATTTTGCTTTATCCATCTAGTTCTGTCTGATAACTTCAGAAGCATTCTCCCAGAATTCCCAAGAAACATGGTACAATTCCACAGTTGCATCCTCACAGCGTAACATTTGTGATTCATATGTGTCCGATTTTGGAGTGAATACTTTTTAAGGTTCCTGTCCTTCACATGGACAAGACCAGTTTAACTAAAAAAAACTCGAAGGGTTGTACATCTGTATGAGCATGAGCAGGTTGGAGAGCTGAAAGCTTATCAACTACTGCTTCCCTAAAAACTTGGTCTTCCTATTGCAACCAAATGATTTAACTTTCAAATCAAGCAGGTGTACAGCATTTTCTTGACATAAAAAACCAACAGCTTGTCAGGCTTTGTCAGACCCTTTACAATAATTACTTCCACAGCCCACATTTTGTTTGATGGTTTAGATAATTAACTTCTTTACACATCAAAGTTCTATCGTCCGTATGTTCTATTTCCTTTCTTCCGGACATTAAAAAAAAATCTTTCAAAAGCAGAAGCACTCTCAAATCAATTTTCTTCAATAAGTACAGCTAACATGGAACTGAAAAGCCTACTGTAATCTTCAATGGGTCAATATATGGTATTTGTTTTAGCCCCGGACTGAAATGCAGCTGTTTGCCATATTCTACAAAAAGGATTCAGATGTTCTGATTAGGTCACAGATTATTTCAACATGCTGTATTTTAATCATGAACTCTAGCAAGGAAAAGATAACTTCTGATTAACATTATTTGAACTAGTAATTATGAGTTCCTATGCGAATAGCTCCAGCTTTTACAAATTCCTTTCCTATAAGTACAATATGGCAACCAAATATGTAACAAAAATATACATTAAAAGGTATATAGAATTATTAATGTAAATGCTTAAAAGCATCTACTGTATCCTCAATGCCTTTTACATTAGGGTCACAATAGAGAACAGTACTTGTTTCGTAAGAATCAGTAGAACAAAGAAGTTCTCAGCTGAGGGAAACAAATTCTAAACCATTTCTTGTCAAGTTTAGGCCCATCCTTCTCAATGAGGTAAGACACCTGGGCAAACTTTCATAGCCATACTTTGTATCCAGATCAACTCTGAGATTACCAATCACACTGATGCTTGTACAATCAATAACTGATCTGCATAATCCATCTATTTATTCAAGAGCTAAAGACACATATAAAAATTGAAGCTCTACTGCTCCTAAAAACTGAATTTAAAACATAGGCTATACATTTAAGCCGTAACTGTAGAGAACCAAATCTCCAAGTTACTTCACTTCATTTGGGACATACATAAGCAGTCTTAAAATATATGTATGTACACACTTAATAACTCCTTCTTTTGAAATACTTCTATTCAAATACCACCATTGTCAAGACATGCAGAGAAAGGTGAATCCAAACAGACCAGTCCTCCAATACATCTGTTCAACAGCTGATCTAAACACAATTAGGAAGAGTAAATATTAATATTACAACAGCTCCCACTTCACAAAAAGACAGTAATCTAAACTGGGCCAGTTTAAAAAAAAAGTGGATGCTCGTGGATCTTATCTGCTGCCTCTGTTATAAGCTAAGGAAGATGCAGAATTAAAGAAAAAACAAAACAGCAGTGTCCCTAAATGAATTTTTACATTAAAGAACACATTAGAGTAGAATTTACTGTTATGCTGACTTCAGCAAACATACATCTAATGTGGTTACTACTACATCATAGAATCATAGAATAGTTAGGGTTGGAAAGGACCTTAAGTTCACCTGGTTCCAACTCCCCTACCATGGGCAGGGACACCTCAGTCCTCTTTTCTTGCCTTTCATAAGTACATTTACATAAAACCTGAAACCATGCAAAAATTTAAAGACTGACATATTTCCATTTATATAACCTCAAACAAAACAGGAAGGAAATAAAAGCCAAGATAACTATGAACTAACACAAAATTAAAATGAATGTTTTTCCTTTTACATACTCCAGAGTAATCACATTAACTAGCCTGTTACCACTGAGTATTTTACTGCTTGCATGGCCTCACCAGCAGAGAGTTTAAGATATGTCCTCTAGGACTGGAGATGTAGTAACTTGATTAATTACAGATTTTTGCTAGTGCACT
The DNA here is from genome assembly GCF_012275295.1 of Melopsittacus undulatus. NCBI lineage: Eukaryota > Metazoa > Chordata > Aves > Psittaciformes > Psittaculidae > Melopsittacus > Melopsittacus undulatus. The sequence continues at coordinate 18,448,279 of NC_047529.1, forward strand.
TCTTTCAAAAAACAAAAACAACTGTACACCCTGTTGAACATGTGCAAGACTGGTTAAGTGTACATTAAAAAATATAAAATAAATAAAAAATAAATTTTAAAAGTTTGGATTTTAAAAAAAACAAGCAAACAAAAAAAAGACCCCCAAACAAAAATACTGCGATACCCAAATACTGGAGTACGTATACTGGTTTGCTGATTACCCACCCTCCCAGGACAACTGAAAATTAAAATAATAGTAAGTATTAAATCCTTTAGTTCTCCTGAGCTGTTTAAGTAGGCTGGAACGAAAAACACTCTAAAGGGTCTTGCATAAGCACAGTACACAGATGTCCTAGATTTCACAACAAACTAATGATTCAAAGTACATAATGAAACTCCTTTATCATCCTCTCACCTGTTTAGGTTAAAAAAAATTTAAAAAATAAACACACAAAAAAACAACACAGATTCTTGTGTAACAATTAAGAAATGGCTTTGCTTATATATAACTTCCATATCGCCTAAACAGGACCTCTTAAAAGGCAAGCAGATAAAGCAACGGCACAAACTTTCAAGGAACAGCCACAGTGAATCCAGGATTAGAAGCAATCTGTGGGCAGGCAGTGACACATCTGCAGTGGATATGCACCCAATAATATTGTTCAAAGCTAGGGATGCAATCTCAGCTTTCTTTCATTTTGTAATAATTAACAAAGTGTCACAAAGTGGAATGCATGCACTCTTCATGCTAAGGATGACACATTACATCTGCTACTGCTGCTTCCCTTTATTACCTGATAGATTGGATGCTTATGATAGTTCTAAAGTGAATTCCAGAATGAAATATTAATCTTATAGCTGTCAATGAACAGCCCAGCTTTCACCACTCCAACAAATAAGCATCTCATCTTTAACCATGATACTCTTTCTTGAAACAAAATACACTTAAAAGCCCACACATATAGGAGGAATACAACTGAACGTTATTTCCCCCTTTTCATTTATTCCCATGTATTCCCATTCATTCCCATGTAGAAGTTACTGAAAAAAAAAAACATGTATGTTTGACAGAAAGGGTATCAGACCCAAAAAATTCAACTACATGTAGGCACTTTGGCCCAAAGAATAAAATTAATCTTACTATAGTTATCAAACAGGACAGTTTTAAAAGAATCCTTAATGTTCATTTCCAGCTCTCAGAAAAAAAGTATCTTTGTGCCTTAATTTTATGGAAGACCTGAAATGAAAGCAGTAAACAAGCAAACAAGCACAACTCTCTGACTGACTTTGCAGTGATAGTCACCAACCAGCTACAGACTGAAGTATAACCTTCCGACTCTGTTTCTGCATAACAACCACTACATTTTACTTGAAATGACTCTGCATGTCCTCACACTTTAAGCTATTATTTGTCCATCCATGAGTTAGACATGACAGTTATGTACACCTCTTCTGAAACAAACCACAGAATGGTCTGGACTACTGAAAGAATATTAATACACAGATGAGCGAGTCTATTTGAGACTGAGAAACACAGCATATTCTTACAGGAGAGGTATGCCTCCACATCTGGAGATATTTACAAACACTTCTCCCAGAGTTTCTAACTCCAGTCTAATCAGAGCTCTGTCCTTCCCCATAAGCAATTTATTTATTTTTAACCAAGAATGAAGGGAAAATGAATCTAATGTATATGTCCACCTCCCTCTGAACTGAATGTGCAGCACTTTTTGCAGAACTCCATACCACACTTGGCAGTTAATGGCACTGCAAATTTAAGCACCAATGACTTTTTTCTTCCTTCCTAAAAATGCTTTAACAAAAGAATGTAAAGACCAGTCAATCTTAACTAACAGCAGTTTCCACAGCTTCCAGAATCCAGCTCCTATAACCATAACTTTGTTTGGACTAGCGTTTATTTTTTTTCCAAATGCGTTATTTTGGTAGTATTCTGAATCTTCCATACCAGTTATTTAATAATTGTATAGACATAAAATATAGCAACCATGACCTCCCTATAGTAGTCACTGACAATCTTCAGTAAAGCCAATATGAGGTGTGTTTGCAAATCTTGTGTTAAAGGTGGCTTGAAGTCATTAGGAACTTACATACTTGACTCCAGCATGCAAAGATGAACAGACCCCAAACTGTAACTTACTCAGTATTTTCGTTTTTTTCTGAGGGGTAGGACATTCCTATGTGAACGGGCAGCTAGTCAGTATGCTTTACTGCTCATTTGCCAGCAAGCAAATACATTTGCCATCATGGTTCCCACCTACCTTTAAGTTCCATCTAAAGTAACTTAAAATTTAAGGTTTTGCTAGTGTTGCCAGATTCTCTGTAAAGCACAATCAAGTTTGCCTGCCTCTTACAATTAACTTTAAGCTATACTTTCCTGGGTAGAACTTCTCTCTCTAGCCCTTCATCTGCTCAGTTCCTTTCAAGATAGTGTTCTCTACCAAACATATCACACCAATTGCACCAGTCTTCTTCCTTTCATATTACCCTGTGCTGTGCTTAGCTCACTATTTGAAATACAATTAAAATCACTTCATAAGCAAACATTATTTATAAACAAATTTATTCTGTGTTAGCTTGCAAATGAACACTAAGATTATTTCATGTTAATAATGACTACATGCCAAGTATCTGAAACACAGATTACAGATCTAATCAATATCATTTTCAGTACCTTTGACATGCAGTTTTCTGATCAGCCCAGATCAGCTTGTAACTGAGTCACTACTGCCTGGCTCCATGAGATCATAGGTCTAACTAGTTTCCTTTTCTTTACATACTTTGTATATCTACACATTTGGATATTTCACAATTTCAACAAGAGCATCAACTCAATTAGTTTCTATGGTATAATTACCCTGCTTGGGTTTGGCCTCATGCCCTATAACACCCTTTCAATAATGACCTAGAAAGACACTGTCTAGCTGGTCTCATTGCTTGAGGGCATCACATCAGAACAGCAGTAACGACATGAACAATGTTCAGTGTTGCTCTAGACTAATGCGCGTAAGCAACTCTTAGAACACTTGTAGCTTACTAAATTACAGCTTGCTTATGCTGACAAGTTACTAATTGACTAATCAAATTTCAGACAGCTCCATTCTGTTTTATTCAGAATTGAGCCCACAAGAGTAAATCAATTGGTTATGACACTCAGAGGCTTAGCAAATACTCTAAAGGCTACTGGATCCGGTTAAACCTTATACAGTGTTTCCAAATCCATACATTTGAAAGTCATGAGTAAAATACTGGTAAAGCATAGAAGGATTTCTTGTTATTCTGGTTAGACCACAAGCTAATTCATCAGAATCATCACAACTAAGAATTTATCTAAACAAAAATGAGTATTTTGACACTTTCACAGGATTCACAGAGATGCAGCTTTCAGGAAAAAAGGGAAATAAATAGTGTTACAGTTATAAATGCTACCTTTAACATCAGCATTCCCATCCATACAACGCAAATACACAGGACAAAAGGAATTACAATAAAATCTGATTTGCATATTAGTAACATGTGAATACAAGCCTGTGCAAAGTCCAAAGTTAAAAGACTGACACTGCTTTCCATGCCACTTAGATCTGGCCAACAATGAAGAAAGATATGCATAGGTGGAGAAAGGAAGGGTGCAGTGCACCCTGACAAGTAAGTCAACACTGCACAGGGTGCAGTGCCTTAAGCCAAAAGGAAAGAGAGGCCTGTACCACGAAAGAGAAGGATGTGGGAGTTAGATCCAAGACCTCAAAATAAAATTTAAGCATAGCATGAACACCACGGCAACCCTTGAAACATATTCAATCTTATGAAATCAAATGCCTCACAATAAATCATTAATACTAATGCCATACAGCAAACTTGGTTGTCTGCAACACCAGGTTCTTACCTCCCCTTCACATACACACTAATATTTTGCATGTATATTGGGCTTTGCATTCACAGACTGCAAGGCATTAATTTGTGTCATTTGTAGGAACTTATAAGCAGCTGATCTGTAAATAGGATGTGTAAAATACAGTTAACAAGTGGCAAACCCACCTGAAGCCCACACAAAGAAATATTCTGGACTAGCTGTTATTCCTAGACTTCTGGCATTTACCAGTAATTTCTTTAAGATCTAATAGTTTCTATAAGGAACAGCACAGTATTTCTATTAATAAACTATCAGACCTGTTTGTGCAAAATAAACAAAATCAGCTTCCAACAGCGTAAAGTTACAAACCACTGAGATTTAACAGCATCAGAGCAACAAGAGATTGACATCAAAGCAACACAAGACTTGTCCCTGCCCATGGCAGTGGGGTTGGAACTAGATGATTTTAGGGTCCTTTCCAACCCTAACTATTTTATGATTCTATGACAACATCCAACAGTACACGGCATACTGCAGGCCAAAGCCTGGCCTCTACCACCTAATTTTAAGTCTATGATTTAAAAGAGTTGTACAAGAATCTTCAAGATTAGTCACAAAACAACAAAATGAGCAGCGCAGGGTCCCACGTGCGTAACAACACCGCAGGCCACAGAAAACGGAGACAAGAGTGAAACATGTTAAAAGGTGCTCGCTGCCACCTCCCAGCAGCAAGCAACCTATTGTCTAGCTCTTCCTCCCGAAATCGCATAGTTAGGAGGCTGCGGAGCTAGGAGCGAGCTGGCAGCAGGGTACCAGGCAGCATCGCTGCCTGGGTCTGCGGGCTGGGCCGCTGCTCAGCATCTTGGCTTCGACACCAGCAGCGGAGCAGCCACTTCCCGAGGCTGCGGCTGCATCCCCCCGCGGCAGTAACGCTTCGCACGCCGCTGCCCTCATCTGCCCGCCGCGATCTACGAAACGCAAAACCAGATGGAGTTAGCAGAAGCCCCCGAGCCCGTAGGCACCCCCCGCCGCCCCTCCCGCCCAGCAGCGCTTCACAGGTATTCCCGACGGGGTTAATACTCAAGGCCCCACAGAAACGGGCAGCCTTGCTAAGTTAGTTAGCAGCAACACATTGTCTAATTGCGTGCCCTCGTTGGTGACTCACTCAAAGGCTCACCCCCGGGGATGGATGGATGGATGGATGGATGAGGAGGCTGAGATGTGCAGCGGAGGGAAGAAGGCAGGAAGAAAGCAGGGAAGGAGGGAGGGAAGGAGCAGCCTGGCTTGGTGGTGCCCAGTTTCCCCCACCCCGTGTGCGGCTATCGAAAAGGGGGAAGAGAGGGACAAGAACTGAACCTCGTCCCTTCCCCTCCACGCACTGCTTGGACCGAGGCAAGAAACGAGGGGGACGGAAAGCGGAGGCCTCCAGCTCCCTTTCCCCCTCCACAGCCCCCGCCGCCACCACAGTGGCCGCAGCTCCGGTGCTGAGGCTCACACGCTGCGAGGGGGGGTAAAATGGCGCCGCCCGCTGGGAGGAGGGGCCGGTTCCGCCACACAGCGGCCGCAACGCGCCGCCGCCTCCATCTGCTGTGTGGCAGCCGCGGCCTCCCAGGGCGAGGGGGGGAACCGGGGCGGGGCTCGCCGCCGCTTCCTCCCTCCCGCCGTTTCTTCCCTCCCCCGCTGCTTCCTCTTTCCCCGCCGCCGTAGCTCACTTCAGTCCGCTGCGGGATCGCTCTTCCCCGCCCGCTTCCCGTAGGTGCTGCTTGGCGGCTGTGGAGAGGGCTCGGGCCGTTGTTGTCGTCCCCGTGCCTCCTCAGCGCCGGGCATCGCTGGAGGGTGGCGATAAGTGGCTTCAGAGCTGCTCCCAGGGCCGAAAACCCGGAAGGGTTTGGGGAGAGGAGGCTGGATCCTCTCTGACACGCACTTACACGGATGCCTGGCCTCGGTGCAGGTGCCAGCGCGCCCGTATCTCTGCAGCTGCAGCATGTAGAGATGCTTGACAATAGCACAGAGCCTTTCCCTTGCTGTGTGAAGGAGCTGTCTGTGCACACTTTGTAGGTGGAAATACCGGTGGATTTTGGCTGCAACACGACAAGCTGTACTACTGTACTGCTACTACTACATACCATTAATGGTTCAAAGCTGTGCCAGGGGAGGTTTAGGCTGGATATTTGAAAACGGTTTTTTACTGAGAGGGTGATCAAGCACTGGAACAGGCTTCCTAAAGAGGTAGTCAGTACACCCGCTGCCTGTCCAGTTCTGTTCAGACAATGCCCTTGAAACACTTTAGCTTCTGGTCAGCCCTGGAAGGATCAGAACTAGATGATTGTTAACAGGTCTCTTCCAGCTGAAACAGTCTTTTTTATACTGGGGTGATTAAATTCATTGGGTTGGTTTTAAGTACCATTTATCTATAAGCAAGGCCTGTATTTTCCCTCTGATTCATGGCAATGGCAGGTTTCTTGTGTTCTGTCAACTCAGCAGGTTAATGGGTAAAAGTGTGACTGCAGAGCTGGTTTTCCTTTCCTCTTTACCCTTCCTTCTTTCAGCCTTTTCTTTCTTGACACCTAATTGTAGAGTTTTAGGAGTTATTTTCAGTCATTCCACTCATCTGCAAGTACATACATAAATTTGTTAGGAGACAGGGTGATTTGTAACCTGGTATAAACTGGAACTAATAAATGTGACCAACACAAGTAAAGTTCTTCACTATAAGGGTGCTGAGGCCCTGGCACAGGTTGCCCAGAGAAGCTGTGGCTGCCCCATCCCTGGCAGTGTTCAAGGCCAGACTGGACAGGGCTTTGAGCAATACGGTTTAGTGGAAGGTGTCCCTGCCTATGGTGGGGGGGTTGGAACCAGATGATCTTTAAGGCCCCTTCCAAACCAAACTATTTTATGGTTCTATGATAATGCAAATTCCTGCCCTCACACTGAACAGGATCCATATTATTTAAACTATGATTCACTCTAAGAAACGGACAGCATAAAGACTTCATAATTTTAGCGTTTTACTTTTTTTGTGGGATAAGAAAAGGAGGACAGTGGGAACTCTGGCAACAACTACAATGATTTTAACATTCTAGGGGCCATCTGAATTCCAGCTTATTGAAAGTAATTTTCTACTTTTTCCCTTTATCTTCTTTCTGCTACTCTTTTGACTACCATTCACTCCTCATCCTTCTTACTACTTCATATAAACACCCTATCAGTCCCCTCCGCATTGCTTCCTGTTCCCACCTCCCACATCAGCGTCAGAAAGATGCATTGATTCTGCTGCTTACTGCGAATGCTGCCAGCCTCTCTCCCTTCTGGTGCTGCTTATGATTACGAAAATAAAGCTGATACCAGCCCAAGCACTGACAGAAACAGGGCAAAACACCAAGCAACTATAATAATATCCTAGAGAGTAAGAGGCCTCACACTGCTGATTATTGCATGCACAGCAAAGTCTAGTTACTGCTGTGAGAAGGATGGCCTGAACATTTTAAAATACTGGGCAACCCCAGTCAAAGCAGGATTACTGATAAGCATTTTCCTGGCCAAAAGGCGCATCAAAGCATTCTGCCAAGCCTTGAGGTGCTCAAGTTTTAAGCCAAATGCTGTGATTTGCCAAAACCTGACATTAAACTGAGGAAGGCAAGGCAGCATATTGCTGACATTTCTATGATATTTACCATGCATATCTTAACGTGTACCAGAATTGGTAGGACAGACTAATATGAAAACATAGAAAATAGAGAAATTACTATGGCAATTCCATATGGTAATTTTAGTAAAGGAATTACTGGTGTAATATGGTTGAGCATGTCCAGTGTGAACTACGTAACATTCAGTCACTTGGACAGAGGCAGTGTGACTTGCTGAAATGCCTGGCAACATTTTCTGACAATTTTGTTGCTGTGCAAACCCTTTTGCCCATAGTGAGAGGTTACTAGTTCAGAAGTGATGGAAGTTACTGCCCAGCTGGGCTGATGGAAGAACTCTTCCCCGATTGCCATTTCTACAGGTGATAATTCCTGGCAGAATAATTGAGGAACAGAGATACCGACTGGCTATGAAATCTTAAATCAATGCCAAAAAAGTTGTTAGAAGACAGGAGGAAAGAGGATTAAGGAACACAACATCCCTTATAATGCTGTGCATGAGTGTAGCTGGTAAAAATGCAGTGGCTGCTCCATACTCAAGGCTGAATTCTTACTGTATTTCACAGAGAGGGAAAAAAAAACAGATCAAGATTTTGTTATGCATTATACAGAACCAAAAATGGGCACATACAAAATTATTTTCCCTTTTCGGGTCACCTTTCAGATCATAAGGTCATTATAAACTGTCTCAGCACTTTTACAAACTGGAGTCTGCTCAAACCATAATGCTTACAAAGTTTCACTTTGAATAGGCCTGATTTTCTCTGTCATTTGTTTTCACTTTTTATTTCTCTGCAGAACATAAAAAGTTAGAAAAAGGTTTTATTTTCCCCTACATAGCATATAATTTACATCAATCACCCCAGGACACCACTGGGGTGTCATTTAAATACAATGAATATAAAGTAATGAGGTTCTTGCTGGAGTGGATGGCCACAATTCTCGGGGAAAGAGAGAGAGAGAGTTTCCAAAGCATGTGGAGAAAACACAACAGGAGACCGAGTGAATTCATCACACCACAAAAATGTCTCTCTCCTGTCGACAAAGTCATTAAAGGAAAATGAACCATTGTTACTCTAGATGCTTGCGTTCCTTTAGCATAATAACCTCAGTATAGAAGCATTGGTGCAAAGAGAATTTGCACACACAAGAGAAAAAAAAATATTAACAAAAAAAAAAATCCCGATTATGTAATGAAAGAAATCCTCCATGCTCCAAAGAGATGGAGCCTCTGCAGAAGCCACAACTAATAAGGAACCATATGCAGTGGTACGGGATGGTTTCTTTTCCTCCTGCCAACAAGTCAAAGTACATGCCAACAGGGACAATTCCTTTTAGATAACCCACAAATTATATTCTCCTGTAATTACACAAATGTTTCTGCCTTTTGCTGATCCATAGCCATCCCGGGTTTTAACATCCCTTTCCCATTTCCCTTTTCATATTCATTTACTTCCAATAATTTCTTCAGTCTCCATTAAAGCAATCTGTGAGGAATGCAGAGATTAGAAAGGTTTGCTGTGTTCAATTTTATTTAATTCTTTGGCAAAGGGTGCTCAAATAAGAGAAAGTGTCACGTGCATACAGTAAATAATAGCATATGCCAGTTTCAGAAAATAGATTGTATTTCTGTGTATCTCCCTCAAGGAAATACCACTTTAAAGCAATCCACCATGCAATCCCTGTTAGAAAAGGTACTGTTAGAAAGCTGCAGCAGAAAGCCTTCCCTTTATTATAAATTGTCCTATGGTATGGCAAAGCTCTGTTTGCTGTACTATTTAAAATAGAAACGTGCTAATTAAATTATGACTTTTATTGTCAAAACCATATAGAAATTTAATACATAAAAATACATAGGGTTTTTTTATAGAAAAGCACTACATTGATTAAAGCAAGGGAAAATTGTCTTTTTATTTATTTTTAGCAGCTGCATTGGAACAGGGAGCCTACTCAAAAATGAGCAGAGTGCTACTGAGGAAACACATGCCAGCGAACACCAAATCATACCTGTTAATTACAACAAATATGCTTGCAGACAACAGTGAGCATGCTAGTTATCCATCATTTACAGCCACTGAAGTGCAGGGAAGTGAACTGGTTTGTTGGCAAATGTCCCAATTAATTGGGCGTGCTATTTATTAGGGTGCTGATTAAAGTGTACTCTGCTATATAATAGTCAAGTATGAAGTTGCCAACTCTTATTTACTCCTGGCTCATATGGATGAAAGCAGGAAAGTACAATAGCACAATATGAAATAATGGTGTATTCTGTGCCAAAATGGATTTAAGGCAATTGCAATGCCAGGAAATTAAAGACCTGAAGAAACAGAATTAGGGAGCACCATGATCCTGAAGATCGAAGTTTGTCTTGTGTAATCCAGCTGCGACCAAGACCTTCAATCTACAGTAGTCATTTTGCACATGCATTAACTCTCCTTTTGGAAGCAAACACCATATCCACACCCTTAAGTAAGCAGCATACAAATGAAACAGGAAATACAATAAAAGCAGAGGTTCGTTCCTGACAGATCTGAGTCAGTTCACTTGAAGAGAAACTACTTTGAGAGGTCCTTTTCCCAGGCACAGACTCTTTCAGCCCCTCCAGTTAACTGCCCTGAGACTGTAGCTTAAATAGTGCTGGTTTGTTGTATGCTGTTCAAAGCCATGGCTTCCAGAAGTGAGGTTGGGAGTTTCCACACACAAATAAGGAAAACATATGCTAATAATTGTATACATAAGGAAAACTTATGCTAATAATTGTATACATTATCTGAAGTAACGCTTGAGGTTTGATCTCAACCAAGATAACTGCCAGAGCAAACCAAAATCATGATTTGTAGCAGCAAAGAACTTGGTCCTGGATCATTTCTTAGCTTACCTTTTTAGCACTAATGCAAGATCAGGATAGAGGGCCCAACTGGCCATGATTATTAATGAACTTCCAAGTCTGCACATGCTTTTGTTCCTACCTACTTCCTAAAATGGTCACAGTATTTTGGCAACATCCTGAATTGTGTCTCTATAGCCAGAGATACTCAGGAGTGACTTCTAGGATTAGAGGGCTCCAGCCAAAAGGCTCTAACAACAGAGTTGGTGCAGTCTTTCTTACAAAGCTGACCATGCCCAAAAAACATACAGCTCTGAAAAGAGCACCATGACAGTATGCTAGATGTTCTGTCAGGGAACAGGGACAGGGAAAAAGGAGAGCAGGAAAAGGAGGCAAAGCTTCAATTCTCCTAAGCAAGGGGAAAAACCAACACCAGTAGCCAGAGATTCCTCTAGCTAGGGAGCAAGGTAGCAGCTTTAGCTAAACATTGTCCATATGGATCTCAAAGAACTCACTGAAGCAAAACACAAAGCGATACATCACCCATGTAATCACACCTGCCCATTACTCTTGCTGTCCTGCCCACCACCATTTAAATGAAACCACCATACCGCGCAAAATGGACAAGGTAGTTTAACCCTGGTTGAACCAGAAGCACACTGATTACTGTAATAGCAGCATATATTATGGCAACTAGGATATCAGGAGTAGGTCTCAGTGTTGGATGCAGTCTCCTAAAATTAGTTGTCTACATGTGGGCTGTGTTTAGGTTTTGATTGGAGTCAGTGGAATCCAAATGAACATGGTCAGTGCAGGCAAGAGAGCAGTTCAGTTTATTCAAAAGTAGACCTGTATGTCTGATCATCAAACTTCTCTAGAAGCATTTACTAGGACTGAGTTTAGTTATCTTTGTCAAGTACTCTGGGCTATGTTGTCTGGCCTTCATCTGCCCTTCCAGAGAGTACAGGGCTTCATGTATGTCCTGACATGTATGTCCAGCCCCACAACAATTTCTTAGCCCAAGACATCTGTAATAGCACCAGAAACTTAATTTTAAACAAGTAAACATAATGGGAGCTTAAACTTCTAGCTTAAATGTAAATGTTTGCATTGTAGACAACCAGATTTAGGTGTCTGAACCTGGAATTCAGCTCTCCTCTAGCTGTCATCTGTGCAAGGAAAATAACATGTATATACAGTTACTGTTTACTTCTATTAGATATGCAAATTGGAGTATTATGTTTCTTGAAGAAAATTTGCAGGCTTCTGAATCCTTTGTGTCCTTAATAAAAATACATCTGGGGTCATTTTGCCATGGAAAACAGGTGGGATCCTCAGGTTAACTATTTCCAAATGACACAGGTTATTATGGACTCCTGTCATAAGCCTTTGAAAGATAAGAACCTGGAACACTGAGCTTTGTCTGCAGAGAAAACATAAGCAGAGGACATTAGTTCTTTCTGGATTGCATATTAATATAATGAAAGTTTCCAGAATCACTCCATTCAAAACAGTAATTTCTTAAAATATAGGAATAGTGCCAGGAATTTGCATCGAATTACTCCTGGACTGCAGACTAAATAACATCAGCCACAGGTTGTTAGGGATTTAATTTCCTCAGTGTTCTGAAACAAATTCATGTCATTTGACCATGCAGAGCAGGTAGAATGCTGAGTTTATGGTTCCCCATACTTTTTAATCCCTTCATATCGGTGCCCAGTGGTGGCACTCTGGTGTACATTAGATATGAGTTACAAATGTATCAGAGAAACTTTTTTTCCCCCCTCTGAATAAATGTTTAAATATTTAGGGCCAGATTCCATTGCTAAACATATGAACACAGCTCTCTTTGAGTTCATTGGAGTTGTATGTGTATCTAAGAGCAGAACTTGGCCCCTACGTTTTAGATTTTAGCACTAAGCTTCCAATGTAAAATAACGTGTGATCTGTAACACACAGGAAAGCAGTAAAACCTGGTTTTAAGGGAAGAGTACAATTACATGTTTCTGTCTTTCTTATGGATACGAAGCACTGCCTTCAGCAGAGCTCTTCAGAATATATTTACCTCTTCTCTAGACAGTCTTGCTTTTGTATAAGGTGCTTCTCTGGCAGCTTTGGTCATTTCTGTAGCTGGAAAAGAGAGTAGGATACTTTTTTATTTCTTTGCTATTTCTCTCCAGTTTCCATTCTGACAGTTTCAACTGTCCATCATGATGGAAAATGCAGAGACATTTAAAAATACTTCTAGACTAATTAATTAGATTTTTTTTTAATTATTAAAAAGTTAGGATGTTGATTTTAAAGTGTAGACGATGTTCAGATCAGCCAAAGGACATACCCTGTCACCCTTTCTAATAATCAGTATTATAACTGCGATCAGCTAAAGCATTTTAACTGGGAATTGCTACAGAGTGCCAGTTAAAGAATTCTTTAACATAGATTCTTTCCTTATTCTTGTTATTCTTTTCATCCTTCTGTTACAACATATTTGTAAAGTACCTAGATTCTTGAATGTACATTTTATTTATAAGTCTCGCATTCACCTAATGTCCAGTGCCAGGAAAGACAAAGCATGAGTGCATGGTACTTGTGCAGGATTATGTGAATGTTGTAGGATGTGTGGTCTGATAGAAACCTGTACCAGTGCCAAGAGCAGAGACAATGAGGAAAAAAAGAACTATATTTCCTCTCAGTGCAGCGATTGACCACTCTAAAATTTGTCCAGGCTTTCAAAATTCCTCCAAAATTGCTTTCTCACATCTAATATAGCTCTGGATTTTATTGTTATCAAAAAATATTCTTATCAATTCTGTGAGCATACTGAACAGTTCATATATTTTAGTGGGTTTCATGAATGTCAAGTTCTTGTTGGGGATTAAAGTTTTTGAGGGATGGGAGGCTTTTGGAAGATTTTTTATGAAGGTCACTGTTTACTTCAGATTTTTTTTCTGTGGTAATATGCGAATGCTAATTGCATCCAGCACAGTACAGAAAGATCTTGCATGGTTTTAAAAGTTTTACAGATGCAATTATAAGTGAGAGTGAGCTGCTAGCTTCCTTTAGTCTTTTTTAAATGCTGCACACATAGCCAGATAGACAGACAGACAGATTAAACATTAATCCTTCTAAAAATGTTATTCCATTTGTGGCCAAAACAGTATTTTACGGCACTCACTGCAAAGGTCAACTAGAAGTTTTGCACAAAATAGCATCTTCTTTTATCAGTTGGAAAATGACTTCTGCTTCAGTTTCCTTCTTCACATGCTAGCTTATTCTTTGTGCAATTGCAAAAATAAATACCACAGAAAAAGAAAACTTATGTTACAATCCACTTCTTTCGTGATGTTTCCATGAGTTGGTCAGTCATTAATGAACATCTGAAAAGTAGACATACCTGGTCCAACCTTGTTTGGCAAAGTAATTTCTTTTTTCACAGAAGAGCATGTAGTGTATAAAGGGGCTGCAAGATGCATTGTTACGTAGTATATGTCAGCAGATTCATGTGATGGAAGTATTGACCACTTGCTCATAACATGGGTATTTTCTTCCACTAGCTGTTGTATCAAAGTCAACTTTCCATTAGACAACATAATCTTAAAAATCATCTGGTTTTATTGATTGGCTTGTGGCCTTGAATGATATATTTCTGTAGATGATAAGTGACCTGTATTAAAAGTCCTGTTCATCATCTGATATCCTGCAGGTGCACATCAGCAACAGAAAGTCACAGTTCATGCTGGCACTGCAGATTTTGCACTACCCCACGTTTACTGAATTGGCCCTTTTATAGCATCAGTATTTCAGTAGGTATGCGCCTACCCCAGACAAACAATGTGCTTTTGACAGCTGTTGTCAAACTGCCCACCCACTCTCCACAGATCTTGAAGCAGCATTAAAAACAACTGCTCTTCCAGTGTGGACAAAATTAGTCGAGTTTGATACCTACTGTAACAAATCCTTCTATACACTACAAGGTAAATCCTATGCAGGCAAGTTGTCCTGTGAGCCCCTGACAGGCATGATTTGCTATGGTAAGCAATGAATTTACCTGACCTTGTCCATGCCAGTGAGACAATTTCTATTAGTACTTGAGTGAATCTGAGGGTAGAAAATTATTTTTGACATCCCTCATCAAAACCAGGTAATTTTTTCTAGAGAAGGCATAGCCCCAATGACATTACATAGCTGATGTACTGAAGTGCAGCAGGGTGAGTTAAGGACATGCAATCATCACTCGGAAAGACACTTGTTTTAAATTCAGAATACTTTCATAGGTAGAATTGTACTTACTAAAGGTTGTATTGGTAATTTCACATACGATGGTCCATAGAAAATAATCATACATATTGTGTGCAGCTATTAAATTGGGTAGACTTCAAACATAGTAAGAGCCAAGTTACCCTCTCACACCAGTGTAAATCAAGAGGGGTGCCACTGAAATCCAACGAGTTACTTGTACATGGTAAAACACTGGTATTTCTGAAAACATGATATACAGACACTTAATAAAGTTCCTTCTTTTCACTTAATTTTCATTATTTCCTTAATCAGCTATGTGTCTATTGGATCCAGAGCATAAAATAGGGAGAAGAAGGGGGAGCAGGGAAGGAGCGTAATAGTAGGACTACAGGCTGGGCAGTCAGGGGAAGAGTGTCTGTCCCATTCTCATTTACTCTGACATACAGAGCTAACAACTTTCAGACATACTAAACATTTTGAACATACTGAGGGCTGTTTATTTCAGATGTGTAAAATGCTATAACTTGCCAGTAAACATAGCTAGGCATGCAACTGCTTGCATGAAGATAACATATTAGTTACAAGAATTATGATTGTCCTATCCTTTTCTTTCTTTCCTGAATCACCGTGAATATGCCACAATCTAGAAAGAATCTCATGATAAGTAGTTGCAGATTTTTATTTTTTTTCCAAGCTGCTGACTGTCTATTTTAGACACAACATCACCCATTACTGTAGCCTTCCACATAAAAGCAACATGAACAGTAACGTCTCTAAGCAAGCATGAATGATTGGCTTGCAGATTCTTTACCAAAAAGGGAGTTTATTTACTCCACACAGGTCATAAATTTCCTTAGAAAAACTGTCAGTGGTAATCTACATGTGGTATTTAGTAAATAGAGCTTTCCTCTGATTCCCTTAATCCATGTTCTTCAATTGTCAAAAACAGTAGAAAATTGTTTTCTTGTGCCTAAAAATACAAATTATTCTAGTTCTTTAAAACTGAGTGGAAGCAAATAGCTGAAAGACTTTACATATTCTTCAGCAAGATGGGCATTTAGACATGGGAATGTCAAAGGATAAGGAGCGTAACACAAAGTAGAAAGTCACCTAAAGGCTGGTCTGCTTCTCTTACATGAAGCAGTACCTTATTCCATGAAGGCTCTCATTGACATGAGTGGAACTGAAGATAGAATAAGGCTTTTCTTTCCATCTTACCAAGGGGGAAAAAAAAAAAAGAAGAGGGTGGGATCTGCCTTTTCATGTAAAGGGCTTTTATCTGCTCAAAATCACGCTAACCTCAGGGTGCCAAGCACAGTATGTTTGAAAGCATTCCAAGGATGGGAAGAGCTGCTCTATCTTCTCCACTACAAAGGGAAGCTTGGTAGTAATGAGAGCTGCTGTGGTCTTCCAAGAAAGGTTTTGCATCTGCTTTGCCCCCTCTGAGGACCTCATACTTGTTCCTCCTGGATTTTTCCAGGTTGTCTTTCTTCATATGCTTAAATTAGGAAAACACTTGAGTGATTGTCTTCACAATGAGTTTTGCCATAAAAGGTCAGAAGGACTTTTCCCCTTCTCCCATCACTTTTCAGTACATATGCAATTAATAGATTATCTCAATATTTATAAGATAAACTAGAATAACAGGTTTTGGTATTACATCATGTAAGCTCTTAATATCCCAGGGTCAGAGAATCCTATTCATATTTGAATGTCTGGTGTCAATGGTGAAGATTTTACTTACGCTCCTTCTGGGGCCTGACCAGCATCTGAAACAAATAGTGTAAAATTTATCATACTTATCATAACTGAATTATGAAGTGTGTTATGAAAAAAAACATCCAGGATTTGTACAAGACTATTTTTTTTTCTATCACTTCAAAAGACTATTTAAAGAAAAAAAAAAGCTGCAGAGGATTTTGACTTCTGAACTGAGAGTATAAGCCAGTTTTCAGCCCGTAAGGAATTTTTATGGTTGAATTATAGACTTCTAAAAGACACAATTTAAAACTGAACTGCTGACAGTCATTCTGATCATATTTTATAAGCTACTATTAACTAAGATGAGACCTTAAAGGAGAAATAGATCCCATATCTATCTGCTGACTCTACGGTTTCTTATCCTTTCCTCTAAAACAGTGCAGCCTACTGTCAGGGAGAATATTGGTCAGACTAGACTGACTACAGATCCAATCCAGTCTAGCAACCCCAGTGCTGCTATAGAGGCTTTGCAAGACTTAGCTGCCAACTACTCCATCTGTACTGAGCACGCGCGAGAAAAACCTCAACGATTTTCAGCAGTTTCTAACTCAGCCAAGTTCGGGTGGATCCTTTTGGTCAAGGGCAACAAAAGGAACTTACCTGATTTTTCCCCCTTATTCCTCTTCTACCTAGGAAAACTTCCCATCTCAGCTCTGAAATAGATATTGGGTTGATTCTAAGAAATTTAAAACTATTGTGAAACAATGGGTTTTCTCTTAATGCCGATCTTACAAGTAGCAAAAGTATTTCTGCTGGAAGTTTCCAAAAAATTCAGCTTGAGGCAGCCTCAGGATTGAAAAGCTCATCCTGACCAGTAAAAAGTTGGCAACGATATGTGAGTGAAAACAAGGTCTTACACTGGAAAGTGGTAGACAAGCTTAACTGCAGATACTGCTGGCAGCTTCACCTATTATATTTTTTCTGCCAGATCTTTTTGTCTTTTATTACTAGAGAGAATCATTCCTGGGATATCTAATGTTTTGTCATCTGCACTTATGGCTTATTTTTGGATTGATGTTGTCTCCTGTGACTTCGCTATGAATTCCACAACAGCTGACTAAGGGATCGATCCTGTGTTATGCCCTGCACCCCCAACATCCTAAGGCCATAGCTGATGTGGGGCTCACATCTGTTATTGAGTAACTTTTCAGTAAAGAAAAGGCAAAAGTAGACTAATTTTTATAGTTCCTCAAATAGTTGGTTTGCTGTGTCCATTGCACTTACTGTTTGACATTACTGAATGCTTTCTTCTCTTTCACTCCTGTAGACTGCACCACCTCTTTCAATGCTGTATGTTTTCATACTTTTTAGAACAAGTCTATCATTATTTGTTTTTTTACTATTGCTTCAGCTTTAAAACTCACCTTGTTAACAAAGAACGTGGCTGGAGTTTTTTTCTGCCATTCATGCTATTGAGAATTTACAATGGGAATCCTCACTGTTGGAACACTGAGGGAGTAAATGCAAGGACTTGGTGGTGAGCTTGTGGTTGGGAGCATTAAAAACAACTTCTCCCACTCGAGACTGACTTAGATCTTGTAGTATCTTCTGTGTGAGCTTTATGGAGCTTGTATCTGGCCAGAGTGCACTTCATTAGTCTCTTAAAAAGCAGCATGCAAAATTTAGGAACTCTGCAAGGTTCCAAATGTATAAACCCTTTTTAATTACAAACAGTTATACCACCCACTTTCTCTACAGTTAGTCAAGGGAACCAGTTTTCATTGAGGTCAACAGAAAAAATAACCGTGAAGTTTCTGGCTCATGCTGGTTTTATGTACGCTGAATGAAGTAAAGAAAAAACAAGAACGTTTAAGCTGCTATTTTCTAGCCTTTATATTTCTAGAACAATGTGATGATTTTATCTGAATTCATTTAGGAGAAAAACACCATCTTTTCCTCATTCTAAAACTAGTTACACAGAAGTTGAGAGGAGGATGAATGGAAAGGGACAAAGTCAGTCTTGCAGTGAAAAAAACAGTTTGTCCCTAACTATGAGAACCCCAACAACTTTCTACAGTTAATTTTTAGTTTGCATGTTGCAGACATAAAAAAAAAATAAAAAAAAAATACATAATTTACTTGAAAAAGACAGGTCATACATTTCCCTAATGTACTACACATTCACATTTTTACTGCCAGAAAACACAGGCCATACTTTCTTTTTCAAATGCTGTTGTAAGATGACAAGTAGGCCCACAGTTCTTTCCTCCGCAATGATGACATGGTCATTTGCTGCTTTTAACCTCATTGAAATACATTCAATTCCAATGGGGCATAAAAGGCTGCAGACAGGGAGGGAAATGGGAGAACCCTACGGTAGGACCAAGACCTCAGCTTGCAGTCCATGCTTATTAGGGAAGCAGAAAATACATCATTTAGGGAAAAAAAAAATCAGAAGCAGTAACTATTTACTTTGTTGTTTGCGTAACATGCATTTCACTGTGTGCCACAGAAAAAAACAACTCTTTTTCAGGAGTGACACAGCAGGTTTCTTACCAGCTTTTAGAACTCTTCTCTTGGCATTACTGGGTGCAGAACCCTGCTAATCTTTGGGCTTCTGAGAACTGAACATGTACTTTTATATCTCAAAAGTATATGGTAATAGTTAGTACCCCATTTTATACTGAAGGAAAACTTGCTAAAAGGCTTGCCTGAAATCACACAGCAAATCAGCACCAAATCTGAGGCAGAACGCAAGAGTCTCAGCTTTCCGTCTTCACTTTCTCCTGAAAATACTGTGGGGAACAGTCATATTCTCAAGATTGATTTTTTTTTATGTAATCATCTTATAGCCTGTCTTTTATATCTTTATGCTTATGTTTGTATCAGGAACTATAAACACTAAAAAGTAGTGCATGGTGCTGAAATATTAAATCCTTTCTACTAATTTTGGGATACAAAGAATCTTATCTAGGTTGTAAATCAGTGGGGCAGGGAGGCAGGAGTTAAACTATAGTAGTCCATAGTCTGACTATGAATGCTGTAGTTACAGAACTCATTACTACATGACTACTTAACGGACCAAATAATGTGCTAATCTAGAGTTACTATTTGTCATACTTAAGAAAAAGCAAAGAATAGCTGGGCAAACAGTCAATTTACAACCAGAGCGAAAGTAAAGCACTGCCAAGAGACGCTGGGGCTTATCTTGCCCCTACTGAAATGAATGGAAATTTGGGCAAAACCTTCCCTAGCATTAAGCTGACTTAAGTTCACACATTTTTGCTCAATGCATGTGTTCACGAATGAATAAAAAACTTTGGTAAGGTAGATGTTGGAAAGAGAATATTGGCAAGTCCTTAACTATAGTAATAATTGCTGACATTGCTGTAGTTGCTCTGACTAAAAATATCCAATACAATAACAAACTTAGTGAACCCATTAATTTATTCCTGTTTCACAAAGGCTATTTACATACATAGAGAAGCTCAAAATATATACTGTAGTCGTCGTATTTACAGCACATCCCAGCCCAACAAACTGGCATCAAAACTATTTATTTAGGGAACTTCATCCAGGTTAGAATCTTTCAAATCTGGCAATTATTTTTCATCTTGAGTATACGATGCTTACGACAGCAGTATGCTGGGCCCATGTTTGATAAATGTTAATGGTAAACAAGCTCAGGGCTCTTTAAAACATTACTTTTTGGTCCAAAAGCAACCTCATTACAGCTGTATTCACAACAGAGTTAAAAGTGAAAAAGCTGAAGGACAACTGCAGCAAATACAGTCGTACTAATGAAAATCCTGGTTTATAAAGAGGATCCAAAGGTGTTTGCTAAAACATAATTTGCAGTGCAAGCACATTTTTTCACTAACCTCCTACAATTCTCTAACATCTTAAAATATGACCCATTTTGCAACCAGGGCTAAAATTCCGAGAAGTTCTGAAATAAAACCCGAGGAAAGCCGAGCAGCAGGGTTGCTCTCCATTTCAGCCAAATCCAAGCCAACGTTCCAGATTATATATATCATAACACAAATTATTTTTGCTGAAAAAACCCATCCAGCTTTTATGCAGGTCCATAAATGTTCCTGGTACTTTTATTAATTTGTCCATAACCATTGAAATAAAACTCTAGTGCTCTGAGCTGCGATCTGTTCCAGGCTTGTAGTAAGTTCCTGTTGAACGTGTAAATGTTCAGCAGAAAGATATTTTTGCACGGAGACTGAAAATCAGCTGTGCCAGATACCTGAAACTTTGTTAGGGCGTTCAGTGGAAAATTTTATTTCGACATTATAAATAACCGTGGACTATTTTAAGTGACCTTAAACTGGTGCCTTCCAATAACTTATTTTCGTTTATCCTAATTAACTTTTTATTTTATTTTAGTAGGAAGAGAGGTGACTGTAAAACTTTTAGTGTGACTAATTAAAAGTGGAAATGTGTCTTCTTGTTTGAAATAAATCACGATTGTCAGGCTTATATAGTATTTGGACAGAAGACAACCTCTTGCCTTCTTTCTAGCACCTTTGGAATGGCTCTAATGGAATGTATTTCCCCATCCAGCTAAAAGCAGGGGAAAGCCAAAAGAACCTATGGTCATAAACATTTTACCAAAATATTTGTGAAAAAAAATATGTTTTCTGTAAGGAAACTATAGCAATTCAGAGCTTCTGAATATCCCAGTAATTGTCCTTTGGGAATCCCTGTGGCTACTTTGGGGGAAAAAGCAGATCCCTATGGTTGTAAGAGAAGCAGGGCAAGCTCAGGAGGGGTTTGTGGTGTTAGCCACAGCGACTGCATTTTCACTACAGGGTGGGAAACTTCCACAGGCCCTCCAAACTGGACCAGGAAAAGGAAAAATAAAATTAAAAGAGGGGGGGAAAAAGGAAAAAAAAAATGAAAAAAAAGGGGGGGGGGGAAGCAAAAAGAAAGAAAACTAGAGAAAACTAGAGGAGGCGGACACCGGTCCCTGCGGGGCAGTGAGTCGGGGCTGTTACTCCCCGTTTTAACCGTGGGAAGGGCAGAGGAGAGGGAGTAGGAACCCTGAGGCGGGACCCCGGGGTCCCGGCGCGTCGCGGCGGGCACGGAGCGGAGGCGGCAGCCGCGGTGCGCGGAGCGAGAGCTCTCCCCTGTGACCGAACGTCAGATCTTCTTATTATTCTTTCAAATGAAACGCGGAAGGAGCAGCGCTGCCTCCGGACTGCTTCCCCTGCGCCCACCTTCTCCCATGGGGGGGTTGCTCTCGGAGAGGCTCTGACTGGAGGTGGGGGGGGATGAAGGCGGCTGGGGTAGCGCCGGCGGAGGGCGCGGATGCTCCGCGGAACGTGTAAACAGCCGCGATGTGTCTCTTGACCCACACCCCCTCCCCGTGCCCATGTCCCGGGGCTGTTCGCGGAGGGGCAGGCGGGACAAACCTGGCTTTTCGGCTGGGTCTGCGTGCCGGGGTTAGGGTTTGCAAAGGCTCCGTAAAACAGCCACATTCCCCCCCCACCCCGCCACAGGCAGACACACCGCCCCGAGTCACACACAGGCGGCGAGCAAGGAGCACACACGCAGCGCCGACTTTTTACAAGAAGGTGGAAGTAGCAAGTCGAAGTAAAGCCTTAGAAATTAGAGGGAGGGTTGTGATAGGTCGTTATCTGCGCTGGGAGGCGTTTACACTTTTTTACTATTGGGTATGTAAATTGTTTTTAATAAGATCTGCCCTTTTTTTTAAGGGAGAAAACAAACCAGACTCCCTTCACCTTAATAGTCTGAAGGGGGTTTTATAGCTTTCATTCATTCAAGGAAATGGTTTAGGCTTTAGACTACCGGAGACTTAGGAGGAAAAAAAAAACCCACAAAAAAAAAGTTTGGCACCAGATTATTTTTACTTTTTTTTTCAAACAAGATTTTTCATGCTTTTTTTTTTTTAACAAACAAGCCCCAAAGTGTTAATGGAAAAAAACCCGGACAGAAACGGAGATCAGCGACTGTCTCCTGCTCTCCCCGCTGCCCGTCCCCGTCCCCCTCCTCGTGCGGGAGAGCGGCTCCAAGCGAGGTTTCTCCTCTTGGGGGGGTTGCACATTGTTGTATTTATTTTGAAGGCTGCACAAGTCTGAGGAGCGGAGCACCACGTGCTGCTGACTCTCATCAGCATAATGATCGCCTTACCCAGCGAGTCCTGTATATATAAACCACAAAAACCTAATCATTAGAAATCCCAGCCTCCAAAAACCACATTCAGGACAAAAAAACTCCGGGCTTTTTTTTTTTCCCTTTTTTTTTTTCTCCGTTTGCTCCTTCATCTTCGCCGACCTCAGCTTCTTGGGACCCAAAAGAAGTTTGTTGGGTTTTGGTTGCCTTTTTTTTTTTTATTTTAACCCGATTTTTTCAGAAAGAAAAGTCACTCAAACCGACACTTGATTTTTTTTTTTTTTTTTGCCGCTGTTGTTCATCAAGGGCGGAAAAAAAAAGGGAAGATTTTTGCTCGGCTATTCAACGCAACGGACTTGGATCCATCAAGCGTCTTCATTAAAAGGACCGGACTGAACTGAGGCTACCTTTTCCCAGAATTTACTTGGTCATATATTAGAAATCAGCCTAAGGAGGGGTGTTCTGTTGGGTTTTTGTGTTTTGATTTTTCCGGCTATGCTCCCCGCTTTTTTCCCCCTGGGACTCTGAAAGTTCAACTTTTCTTAAGTCCTATCGTCCCAAAGGAACCGGCTAAAGCCTCCCTTTTAATTACTAGCCCTGTGACTTTCCTCTTCACCCAACAATCCCAGTAACTTGCTTTCCTCGCCGAAATAGCTTCGGGAGCGATTATTTTTTCTGGGGAGGGGAGCCTTTTCCTAAGCCCCTTCCCGAGCTCCCGCTTCCCTCCGCTTCCTGAAGCCAAAGGCAATAAGCGGGGGA
Organism: Melopsittacus undulatus; assembly: GCF_012275295.1. Classification (NCBI taxonomy): domain Eukaryota; kingdom Metazoa; phylum Chordata; class Aves; order Psittaciformes; family Psittaculidae; genus Melopsittacus; species Melopsittacus undulatus. The sequence continues at coordinate 18,471,442 of NC_047529.1, forward strand.
GACCGGCGGCTCGTCGCCTCTGTCCCAGGGAGGCTTTTTGTTTGCTCCATTCTCCCTTTTTTTTTCCTTTTAATATTTATCCGGAGGAGGAAGAGTTCTTCGGAGGAAAACGGGACGTTCCCCTGAGCACCCCCTCGCCGGGTTTAGGAGTTTCGCTCCTCTTCTGGCGGCAGCAGCAAGCCGGGAAGCTGAAGCAGCTCCGAGTTTGACTTCTCCCAAGACAACCTTTTGAAAACCCGAAAAGAGAGGACAAAAAAAAAAAGAGAGGAGAGGACTGGGAGGGAGGGGAAGAAAAAGGAAAGAAATTCAAGCACTTGAGGGAAGAAGCGGTGGCTAGAAGGAGGGAAAAGAGCAGAGACTCTGCAAGAAGGAAGGAAGGAAGGAGGAGGAGAAGCAGCAGCATTTGCAGCTGGGCAGAAGCCGGGACCATGCAGTTCGCCGCCGGGCTTTGCTGAGAGGGGCAGCCCCGCACGCCGCGGCCAGACCCACTCTCTCGCTGCCGCAGACGCCCGCCCCGGCATCACCCCCCCGCCCCGTCCATATTTCTTTAAAAAAAAACAAACAGCGAAAGACAAACAGACTGAGATTTTATTTTTTTTTTCTCGTCCGTTTAATCCGCCCTTTTTTTTTTCTTTTTTTTTTCCGAGTGGCTTTTTTGCCCCTCATCCTCACCCCTCCACTTTTTCATTCACCCCTTTTTTCGCTATATAGATATTTTTTACAACCCCCACCCCCCACTACACGCCTCCTCCAGCGATCCCCCTACCGCTCCCCCCCAGCCCCCCCCGCCCCCCAATTCGCTAACTTGTGGCTGTTGTGATGCGTATTCCCGTAGATCCCAGCACCAGCCGGAGGTTCAGCCCCCCCTCCAGCAGCCTGCAGCCCGGCAAGATGAGCGAAGTCAGCCCGGTCGTAGTAGCCCAGCAGCAGCAGCAGCAGCAACAGCAGCAAGAAGCGGCGGCCGCCGTGCCCAGGCTGCGCCCCCACGATAACCGCACCATGGTGGAGATCATCGCTGACCACCCCGCCGAGCTGGTCCGCACCGACAGCCCCAACTTCCTCTGCTCCGTGCTGCCCTCGCACTGGCGCTGCAACAAGACCCTCCCGGTGGCATTCAAGGTGAGACACCCCCTCCCGCCGCCGCCGCTGGCCGGGGATGCCTCCCCCAGTGCCGCGCCGCGCTTCCTCCCGCGGAGCCGCCTCTGCCCTCGCCGGCCCGGAGGGGGGGCCTCCGTGCTCCCCCACCCCGGCCTGCAAGGGCTTTTGTGCCCCCCAAGACTGCAGGGCCACTCTGTCCCCCCAACCTGCAATGACTCCTGTGCCCCCCATCCTTCAGTGCCTCTCCGTGCACCCTTATCTGGTAGTGCCTTCTGTGACTCCCGGCCTGCAGAGACTTCTTTCCCCCTCCCCCTCCCCCCCAGTGCCGCCTGTGACCCCCTATCCTGCAATGCTTCCTGTGCTCCCGGGCCCGCAGGGGCCTCTGTGCCCCCCCCCCCCCCCCCCCCCCCCCAGTCTTCAGGGGCTTTTATTCCCCCCCAACCCGCAATGCCTCCCGTGCCCCTCCCGTCCTGCAATGTCTCTTGTGCACCCCCGGCCCACAGGGGCGTCTCTTTCTCCCCCCCAGCCCTCCTCGTCCTGCAGTGTCTCTTGTACCACCCGATCCTGCAATGCCTCGCTGTGATCCCCCCATCCTACAATGTCTCATATTACCCCCCCCCATCCTGTAATGTCTCCTATGCCTTCCCCCCCGCCCCAAAGGGACTTTTCTGTCCCCTCCATCCTGCAATGCTTCCCGTGCTCCCTCCGTCCTGCAGTGTCTCCAATGCCCCACCGGCCAGCAGGACTTTCTCTGCCCCCCAGTCCTGCAGTGCCCCCTGTACACACACCCCCCCACCACCCCCCCCAAAGTCCTAGAGCGGCTTCTCTGTCCCGTCCATGTCCTGCCGTGCCTCCACTGCCCCCCGCAGTAGCTTCTATGCCCTCTGTCCTGCAGTGCCTCCTGTGCACCCCCCGCAGTGCCTGCCGTACTCCCGCCCCAGCTGTTGCAGTGCCTCCCGTGCCTCCCCCCCAGCTATGCTTCCTGTGCTCCCCTCTGCCTGCTCTGCCCCCCTCACCCGTGCAGCGGCTCCAGTTCCGTGCACCCCTTGCGCTTTCCCTCCCACCCTGCCAGTTATCTCCATCCTGAATTCTGGAGCCCGTTAATCTCCATCACCACGGGGCAGTGCCAGCGAGGTCCCCCGCAGCGCTGGATACCCTGTGCCCCCCTCATAGCACCCTTGGGGACACACCGTTATCCCCACAGGCCCTCGCCTGTGCTTCCCATTGAAAAAAAAAAAACAGATAAATGCTACTTTCCCTCCCTGCGGAAGGGGGGATTCACCCATTGGCCGAAGCTCATTGTGAGGGTGCAAAGTGGGTGCTCCCCCTGAGAAACCCAATACCTCACTGTACCCCCTCCCCGGGGTGGGACGAGGGTTTTGGGGTGCTGGGGCTAAGGCTGCAGTTTGAAGGCCAGGCTGGGAGAGCAGGGGTGGTAGAAGGGGACCAGTGCTTTGCCACCTACCCCGGGGGCATCCCGGGCTGAAATGGAGCTGGGCAGAGCAGGTCGGGGCTCTTGGGAGGGCCGGGACCCCGTAACTTCTGGTGGACACACAGAAAGTGTCTGGCCAGGAGACACTCTCCTTGGCAGGGCTCTTGCGTTTCAATAATAAATACCACCCCGATCCGCACCAGGGATGCTGCTTTTAATTTTCTGTTTACATCCCCACGGCATGCTAAGGAGAGGAAGAGATCTTCCAAAAGAACTGTAGCAACAACAAGAACTGTGTGCTTTAAAGCAAGCCCTTGTCCTCCCCTAGCGATATTTGAAAGCTTTCACCTAGAGTTTGATATCCCGTTTTGGGAGGGTTAGGGAGAAGGTGATGTCCCCGGTGTCCCAGAGCACCTGGCCCAACAGTGGGGTGGCCCTGCAAGGGGTTCGTCGCTACCATACCCACTATGTGAGAAATAATGTGCCTGAAAATAGCTCAAAAGGTGGAAGAGTTAGGAAACAGCTTCACCCAGTGCATTCCCGGAACATCGCCTTGTTCTGATGTTTCCTGATCGCTAGCTGTGTTACCACAGCTGTTCAGCCATGAGAAATCATAGAATCTGTTAGATGAGTTAGTGTTGAAGTGGCTGGAGATAAAGATGCAGCTTTGCTTCCAAAACATTACAGGGGTGAGGATGAGAGTTGGCTAAAGCATAGCAGCTTGGAGAGTCAGGAGCCGCAGGAGGAACAAACCTTTTGCACGGGGCCTGCTTGTGTAGGTCATGGTGGTCGGGCTCAGTAGAAGTGGCAGGAAGATGGGTTGTGTCGTGTGTTCATGACTCAGTGTAGCACGCAAAGGCTCTCTAGGTATAGATCACGGTGACTGATTCAGAGGGGCTGTGGGGTAAGGAGGAGGAGATTTTGGAGGATGGTGATTATCATTTAATTGAACGTTAGATTAAGTTGGTACTACCGTTACTCTTTATAGAAGGGAGAGGAAGATCTTATGTTATTGCACTCATGTTGCAGTTTTCATTTGAAAGGTCTGAGTTTTCTCCTACCTTACAGCAATTCAAAAGATGTGGTCACAGTTCATTAGAATAAGGGAAAGATCTAAACTAAATATTAAGTTCATTAGAGCATTATTACAACAGGAATACTTACATGTGATAAAAGAATAGAAAAGTGATTAGTACATTCCCAAAGCTTTTTGTGTTCCTATATATACGTTTATATATGTCTTATGTTTAAGTCCTATAGGTGATGGCTCACAGGAAGGTGTAGATCTAACCCACTTACTGGTACATCAGGAGTGTACCTTGCCCCTGGCACTCTACGGCTGTGGGTGCATCTGTGTTTCCACAGATGCAATGCATACTTTTTACATGCCGAATTTGCTTGCTTCCTCATTTACTGGCAAATTAATTTGAAACGCAGTTGAATTAATTTTGACCATTTGAAAAAATAATTTAATTTTTCTAAATGTAACTTGAATTCTGCTGCCTGGTGCTTTTGCACCAAAGGAGCTGCATGAATCATACAGTGAAACACTTGACTGTGATAGAACAGAATGTGAATTATCCCTGGAAAGGAAAAAAAGACAGATTTGGGCTATAGAAATCTCAGCTAAACTGTAACTTGAAAGTAAAATAGCTCACAGACAGCACACTTTTTGAAGTTTTATTGGCAATAAATAATATGATGATGATGATGTTTTGAGTGGTGTGTTAAGTGTGTCATAATTCTTTCGCAGAGGTCTCTAGTTAAAAAGTACTCTGGATATAGCACTGTTTTAATTTAGAAAAACAGATATAAATCATATGCAGGAGAGGAAGTGTGTTATAAACAGTGCTGGTTTGATTATAATTTTTTAAAATAATGTTGGCTTAGTATTAGATTGGATTTTAAGTATTAATATTTACACGCACTGGGAAGGGAGTCCCTGTTGAGTGTACTAGTAAGATTGTTAATGCGGACTGGTTTTATGGAGAAGAGTAGTAGACTTGTACCTATCGATTTAGCTCTAACTATCTATTAATATTCCAACATAAAATAAATGGATATTGTGCACCCAGGACCAGACCATATTTGCGTCTTAATCTTAATAGCCAGCAATACTTTATTTGAGTTGTCAGGGTTTGCCCCTCTGTTTCTGTGTGTGCCTGGGAGTTTTTACTGAAAGTCATAAAGACCCAAATTGCCACGTTAGATGTGACATATGGCTTCTGTATGATGCGGAGGGTGGCAGAGTCTTGGTGGACCTAAAAGCAGGGTTTAAATAACGGACGTGAAGCCTAAAACCTCCCTCCAGTAGCACCACAGTAGTTAAGGGTCTGTCAGCATTTCCACTCCAAACCCCAATTTTCAGAGTTTATAACTCAGCTGTTTTAAATAGCTTCAAGCTGAAACCTGCTGTAGAAATTGCCAGCCCAGATGTATATTCTGAAACAAAAAGTAGTGCAAATCAGTTATTCTGTTTTAAGTTACAGAACATTAAAATATTTTTAATAGTATCAGATGCTCTTTTGGCAATCCCTGGAAAATGCATTCTCAATACATGTGATTTTACATTTGGGGCAGTTTGAATTCAGCATTTCACAGGAAAATTGTTGAAGTGATAGATATCAGTGCTTGAGAGGAATTATTTAGCATGTGTACTATTTTTTTTCCGAAACAAGCATTTTACTTGGCAGAAGAACTTAGTACCTGCTATTGTATAGTAGTTTTGCTTCGTGCTGATAACTTCCTTCTTTAGGGTACATACTTTGGCCAGTTCAAATCCCACTGGACCGAAACTGGGCAAACAGGTTGCCTAACCAGACGAGAATTGTGTTATGCAAAAAAAAAATACATAGTTATTTTCAACTTGTAAGAATCAGTTTGCATGTATTTTGTGGCTTCATCTGACTTTGGGTACCTTTTTGAGCTTTAGTTGCAAAAAGAAAAACAAATTTGAGCTTTAATCACCAAAATGGGAAGGTAGTTTAATGTGGAAAATTAAGATTTTGAAATAATAGAGATATTGATGTTTGAAGAATAGGTCAGGGATGGTCACTGTTGGCTGCTTTTAATCCTTAGGTTTTTGCGCACTCATTAATTTCACGGTGCACTTGCAGTCCTCTTTCGAAGAGTATGTAAATAATTCTGGATTGATACATGGTAGAAAATCACCAAATCAAGCTTTTTGCCAACAGTCTTCGAGTATGTAAAGTTACTTTTTAAAGTTCTTAAAATTATGGTATTTCTGCAGGTTTCAAACTTGGTTTGCAAAGCTTTTTTTCTCACCAGTGCTGTTATGTATGTGTGCAAGTCTTTCATGGCAAAAAAAGTACTAAATGATTAAAAAGACAAGAATTTTGCTACTCCATGTAATAGGGGTGCTTCCCATGTAATAGGACTTTATTAGGTAAAGTTTTTATTTTCCCTTCTGATTTCAGTTTGTCTTTTCCTTCGGTCTTCTCATAATGAGAAGAATGGTGATATTGCATCGTACGGCATCCAAAAGCCAGTGCAGCTCAATAGTGTTGCAGTCCTCGGTTAGGTGCACCCAGCCTGGTGACTCTGGCAGTGGCATGTGCAGCTTTAGGCTGATATCTAAGCTAACAAATTGAACTGATATCATTGAGTGGAAAGGGTAGGGAAGAAAGCCCTGGAAAGTAACAGAGGACAGGGGTGCCTGTTAAGAGGTATTGTTCCCCCCTGCCCAGGTGTTGCAAGCTGAACCGATGTTGGGGAGACCGGGCTGAGATGGAGATGCAATGCTGCTGCTGCCTGCTCAATGCCCTGGTTACCTAGAGAGAAAGAGGTGAGCTGAGGCTGCAGTCGTTCTGCTCCCTCTTCCGAGGCCCCTGGCAGGCTCACACTTCCTCCTGTGCTCTTGGCTTCTTTACATTTCTGAAGTTAATGTGATTTTTTTTTACTTTTTTTTTGGTTCATGAGATATAAAAAACACAGGTTGCAGCTCCCTGGGATGCCAGCATGCATGGCAGCACTGTCCAGGGGGAACGTGGTCTATTGCACACTGAGAGTATTCTATAAATAGTCTGAAGCCCCATGCTTTTGCGTTTAAGCCCATACCCATTTATTAAAGGTTAGAGTCAGCTCTATCTAATCTGTCCAGCAGATTATTATTTGATTGTTATTTATTATTCCTTACACCTCGCTTTGAAGCTGTCATACCTGGTTCCTGTCAGACCCAAGGGAGTGAGTTAGTGGGACCTCAGATCTTATCTACAATGGTGGTTCCTGTGTTTTTATGTTCAGGGATGTTCATGTCACTTTAGAATAAAATCTTTGCTTGGTAGATGAGGACTTCACAGTAGTTTTTGGCAAAACTCAATTTCCACTTTTGGGTGGCAGTATGTGGTGTTTCATGGAAAAACAGAAAAGCACCACGGTAGATCTTTTTTATACAGTATTTTAGCTTTGCTTTCTTCTTTTCAGTATTTCTTTTAAAGAAGATGAGCTATGATTTTTAGTAATATAGTGTATTTTAAATATTTTCAGATTTTGTATGCCCTTGTAATTAGTTTTCATTGTCTTAGAGAAACACTGTACAGTGCACTGGGCTACTCTCCCTATATATTCAGAACTCCTTATTCTTTCCACTTAATTAATATTACAGTGCAACCTGCAATTATTAGTTTCAGTCAGGATCATTTATGAGAAAGACATTTCAAGCAAGGCTTAGGGTAAAATATAATGTGCATTTCAGGCAACAAAATAAATTACTCCAGATAATATAAAAAGTCATATCTGGCCATGTAAACTGGTAGAAACTGCAAGACTTCATGTCTCAAGATAATATTTTTTCGAAGTTCAATCTCAGCCATGCAATATTTCTGAATCTCTTCTTGTTGCAAATGTATTTCCAGGATCAGTATTAGCTAACTGGGCAAAAGGAAATAATTTTCTTGGTACTACTTTGTGACTTCTTTGCCCCATGTGAAGAATTGTGTACAAATTTCTTCATAGTAACTTAGTGTTCCCATTTATTTTAACTTTTAAAAAGTCAAAGTGCAGTAACATTATAGGTATCCCTGTGTTTTCAGATCAGAAAACAGTAGCAGTCTGCTCTGTGGCATTTATTAATCAGATGTTAGAGTGGCTACAGAACCACTGAAGCATGAAAGTGAGACTCTCAGCTAGCTGAAACATAAAGGAGAAATACTTTGATATCTTCTGTTCACCCATCCTGGAATTTGACGGAGGAATCAGCACTAACCACATGTGACTCTTGCGAGTGCTATGAAAATTTACATGCCTGCAAGGAAATACAGCCTTTGTTTTATATTGCATCTGAAGAGTTTGAATTCCAGCCATCACGTCCTCCATCACAGCAACATGCTCGGTGGAGAGCTTTGTCTGCTGATGCCCCTGGTGCCATTCCTGGGATGGGTGGATGGAGGTTTCTCTCCAGCTTGAAGTCTCAGGAGCTCCAGGGTCAGGGTGATGGTGCAACCAGGAGAGAATAGAACCGAATCTGAGTGATAAGGCTGCTAGTAGCAATTACTGACTTTCCATTTCAGATGCATTCCCGCGTATAATTTATGGATACAAGCCATGCCTCATGTTTTCTCGCTGCTCACTGGTTGCTAAGAACAAAGTTGGCCTTCAGGAAGCATTAAACCATACACTCTACATAAGGATGTTGAGTGTTTCTGAAGAAATGTAACAAAGAAGAAATTCCCCATTAGGCTATGAGAAAGGGAGACAATACAAGATGTCTCTGTCTTTGATGTGGCACTTTGTTCTGTGTTCAGCTAATACATGACTCTTCACCACAGTGAGCTGGAGAAGCTGCCACAGAGCTTCGTAATGAGCATGGCAGCCTGCAAAGCTGGGATGGAGACACGTGTTTTCAAAGCGTTGCTTCACAAGTTGTGGTTGTCTTCCCATTTTAACAGGTGGTGGCCTTAGGAGAAGTGCCTGATGGGACAGTGGTCACTGTCATGGCTGGCAACGATGAGAACTACTCTGCAGAGCTGCGAAATGCTTCTGCCGTGATGAAGAACCAGGTGGCCAGATTTAATGACTTACGATTTGTGGGCAGAAGTGGAAGAGGTAGGCCACTGCATTCTCTGTGTCCATCGTGAAGTAAAACCAATGTCTAGACACCACACTTACTTTGCAATGAAATAGGGAGTAGTCCCTAAATACATCGGTGTTTCCCTTTCCTTTGGAGGGATGAATGCTTGTTTTATTTACAAATTTAATCATTTTTGCAACTCAAGCAAGTTGAGTTTTCCCTAAGTTTTTCTTACTCCTCACGTCTCTGCATGTGTTTATCAGATGCAGGTTTTAAGTACCTGCCTCCCTATTTTAATGCCACAGCATAGGTAGACAGAAGTAGGGTTATTTGTGATCTGGGTTATGTGGAGTTAGAGAGTGTATCTCAGGACATGGAAGTGAGAGATGGAGAATTCCCTTTAGCAGTAGAGCTGCTTCTGAAGTTGTAGAAGAGTTATAATTAAAGAAATTTTGCATATCACATGTGCTATAGGTTATATTCTTTAAGGGCTTACATCTTTAAAAGCTTACAGCTATTGGTGGAAAGCTTTCTAGTGACTTCCCTGCCCTTTAAAATCATACTGCATGTGACTTGCAAAAGTAAGTTCTACTTTTCTTGTTAGTAAACTGCTTGACTTTTTATAAATTGCTGGTAAGGTTGGGCTTGAACTAAATTTCACCTTTACTTTAAATGACAGGGTAGCTAACATTTTTTTTTTTTTCTGAAGAGGTAGAGTGCTATCATTGTCTTCCAGCTGTTTAGGAGCTTCCTATAATCTGGAAACTGCCCTGCACTCATGGAAATCCTTTGTAATCATTGCAGGTTTGCAAGAATTCCTTTTAAGAGTCTTGCGGCTGCTTTCAAATTTCAGGTAGTGATTGAAAGGGCAGCTTGAGGGAAGCTGGCACTTCAATTTTTGCTGCAGGAATCTTCAGAGGGGTTTGTTCTATCAGTCATTGATTCAACAACATAATTTTTCGTTTATATATATGAAATTATTATTCAGGTTTTGCTGGTTTGGGGGTTTTTTGTTTGGTTTTTTGCTGCTTTTGTTTTGTTGTTTTTTTTTTTTAACTAGCCCTGCATAGGGCAAAACAAAGCAATAAAAAGCAAATAGTTGTGCTAGAAAATCAGCAGTAAAACTAATTTTGCAGTAATATTCTTTAGAAAGCGGTTGCAATTCATCATAAGGAAGAAAAGAGTATTTATCCAAAAAAAGCCCAAACACAGGACAGAGGCCTAGATAGTCTAAATCAGTCAGCACGCTTTTACAAGTGCTTTCTGAAAGTAAGACCATAAGCATGGTTCACAGTGGCTATTTTTTTATTTTAGTGACCTGGCCAACAATTCTCTTTATCATTTTACAACTTAAAAAGTACTGATAATAAAGAATAACTTGAAAGACAGAATACTGCTGCATCAGTAATGCAATATAAATATGGAGTTCAGTGCCTTTGGGATAAGGTGTTACATACCTCTTCCATTTGTCTTACTTTCTTTGAAAAAAACAGTCTGCTTTGTTTTTTCTGCTGATGGATTAGGTTTGAAAGTTTTCTGGCTCCATCACTGCTGCCACCTTACAGTAAAAGTTCAGTAGTGTATCAGTCTTTCAGTAGTGCTGAAAAAGAACTGAAAAGTGATGTACTGCTACCTCTGGTCCGTGAATTTCATTTGAAACCTATGATATATACTTCTTACTAAAGCATAGGAAATGAAATTGAGGGCCTAAAGCCTCAGTAGATATGGCTACAGACACACATAAGCACAAATCTCCTAAAATTTGTTTCCAGTACTTTAATTTATATTTGTATCTAGCAGACTTGGAATAGACTTTTTCTCTGATCAATCTGGGTAGAATCTATGGAAAAGTGATAGTGTACTTTTCAAACCCTCAACGTATTTATTTAAGAGACTTCAAAGACAAACAAAGGGTGTGCACTGTTTTACTATATTGGCTTTCTGAGTTTTGGCTAGTTTCCCAAATAGCAATTTTTATATTAAAAAAAAAAAGAAAAAAAAAGGAAAAAAAAAGAAGGAAGAAAAAAGACAGACTTAACTGCTTGCAGACTTTTCACGCATGGAAGATGAAGAAAGCTTCTTTTGATGAAGTGTAATTATGTCCAAACAGAGCTGACCCCCTCCCCCTATATTTCTTATGATCTTAACGGAAGAAAGTAGGGCTTTTCCTTTGAAGCAGTCGGGACTCAGTGGAGGATCTGAAATGCTGCATTCTGCTGCCAGAGGCAGGATGGAGAAATTGGTCCAGACTTGTCTTCCAGACTTAGAACAGAGAGGGGGAGAGAGGGAGAGGGAGCGAAGGAGAAAGAGTTATCATTAATGATAGACTTTTAGAACCCTGCTTAAAATATCAGGAAAAGAAAGCAGTAGTTACAAAGAGAAGTGAGAAAGCTCCTTGCGTAGACAAATATCAGTAGATGCAGGTCTTGAAGTAGAACAGGAAAAATCAAGTAATAAAGAGATGACTTTTCGGTAGCAAGAAACTAATCCACACCTGTTCCTGACTTTAGATTTACATCTTTCTAAACAACTTGGTCTTTGATCTCTGTATCTCTAAATTTGATTGTGGAGTCTGAATCATCAACTTACCACTTCACCTCCTCTCCCACGTTTTTTTCTTGCTTCCCATGGCTCAATAGAGAAACTTGATTTTTATACATATTAATGTTGCTTGCCTGACAGAAGCTTCACGTTTTCATTTGCGTAATTTCTCTTAAACACCTTTTCTGGATTCATGAGACTAAGTAACTGGGGCACTTTATGTGAATGCAGAAGTTGTTTGTATGTGGTTTTCAGGCGGTAGCTCACTTTTACAAGCCTGATCCACAGCACAGAGAAGAAAGAATTCCTGTCTTCAATAAGCAAAGGATCATAACCTTAATTTTGTTGTGTCCTGATACTTTAATCACATTAGCATCTAACTGAAAAAATGTGCAAAGCACACAAGCTGCCGAGTCTCCTTTCAAGCTAATTTCTGGGGTTTGCCTTGTGCTTCAGCATGTGTCCATCTTGTCTTCCTCTGTGTCAGCTCAGCTCACATGTGTGAATAACAAAGAATGCACAGTTTAGACACACTGAAGCAATAGTGCCAGATGACTGCTTGGCCTGGGAATTTCATAAAAGAGAACTACAATTAGTCTTTAGCCTCTGAAAATGGATAGTTGAAATGACCAAGGGCAATAAAGAAAGGTGATAAAAAGTGCATTAAAGGATTTTGTAGCTGAGGAGGGAGATCTGTGAAATATCAGTGGAAGGCATAAGCATGACTGAAAGAGGGGACCCTAAAAATTTATTTTACTCATAATCCTGTAATATGTAAATCATCTCTTGAAAGTTCTGGGAGCTCAGTGTGCTTGCTGGGCCACAGAACGCCCTGTGATGAAGTGATGTATCAGTTACTGAGTGCAAGGGGGCTTCATCAGTGTTACTGCATCAATGCTTCAGTTCAGTAGAATACCAGTTAGAGAACAAACCCTTTTCTCTTTTAAATTAAGATGTTTACTTATTCAGCTTAGGCTGGCAGAGAGATGACAGTTTAAGAATGCTCACAGGCGAGGTTGAAACATAGCTCTTTATATTGAGGAATGCATCTTTTTCTGGCTACTGTACTGTTGGGATATATATAGTCTAGAAGATCTTGCAGTGCTTTTCTGTAGAATGATTTTATAGGCATAATATATTTTGTTGGGTCAATTTCTAGTCATGACAGACTTTTATAGTGATTTGGTGTATAAACAGAACAGAAGCATTGGAAGGCCAAACTTTTCACTCAAAGGTATATGTAAAATCCCTTTAGTATCTTTGTTACCAATAATATTTTACTGATTTTATATGAGTAACTGTGATCTGAATGCCACAATCATACAGTTTAATAGTCAGAACTTTTTGACATGGTAAGCTGGTGCCAAAGGAGGCTTTAAACCTGTCCCTGTCAGATTATATACGTCCAAGCAATAGGCTGAATTCGTACTTGGAGAGGGATATAAGGCATGGACCTTTGTCAGCCCTAATCAAGCAGGCATGAAGGTACTATGTGCTTCAGCAGGGCTGCTGCTCGGTGTCTAAACGCTGCCTATGCACACTGATGCTGGGGACAGCAGATGGGTAGGACGGGACAAAAACTGGATGTCTTCCATACACCTAAAATCTCCATGAGATTTTTGAGGATCACTCTCAAAAGACCTAAAAAATTGAGAATTCTCAATGAAACCAGGGAAAGCCACCTTCAGCTGCTTGTCTTCACTGTGATAGAATTCAGCCTCCTGCAATTTTTGTACCTTTGCCAGGGTCCCAACCTTCCCTCTATCCTGCATCTGTTGGAGAGGTGGGCACAGCAGGAGCACAGCCACACCTGGAAAATCATTTTACTCTAAATGACAGTTATATTTCCTTAAAAAAAAAAGTCATGTCACATTCTAGTTTGTGAAAAATATAGCCAAGACAGCTTGAATTTGCACTCCTGATAATAAATGATGCATGTCTCAGGCAGGTTTGGGGAATATATGACTTGGACCAGAAAGAAAGACCAATTACTAGATTTGACAGCCAAAGCTCTGTTCTGTATTATGCCTTATATATAAGCTGTTCTATATTAAGCTCAAAAAAAAATGCATTAAGTTTGTGCTGTTACATATCATTGAAGATTTGTGTCTTGATTGAATGCCTTCAGAGTTCAGCAAGAGGAAAAGCCCTAGCAACAAAAATGCACGTATGCACACAGGGAGTAGGAGGGGTGTGGGGGGGGAGAGTTTTAAGTGTCTGGTAAAGTAGCAACTTAAATGAGCATGAAGGCCGAAGTTTGCTGACTGTTTTATTGAGTCACTGTTGTACGCCCACCTTTTCCTGTCTTGAAACAGTTTTCAGTTTTGACTATCTGACGTGACTAACCGTTGCATATCTAACAGATTACAACTGTCAGTGAGTCTCCCAAACGGGGGCCAGCACTGTGTGAGAATGTGCGATCAGACGCAGGCAGCTCCCTTCATTTATTTCTTGTTAACGTTTTCATTCAGCTAAAGGCTGTGGATGATCTTGTGAAACCTCTGTGTGAATTCAGACTTTGAAAGATAAATAAATAAATGGAAACTGACGATAGCAATGTACGTGCACAGAGCAGTTTCTCACCCTCACAGGAAAACTGGGGGTTTTCTCAGTATTTCATTGATGAAATATATGTAGGGAAAACAAAAAAGTGTGTTCCAGTAATAATGATATCACCATATTACCCCTGGCATATGAAGGACAGGAGACACTGATTCCCTGTTAAAATGACTCCCAGGAGGAAAATACATTCTTTCCTCATCTTATTGTAGTAAAGTCAAACAAATGAAATGATAAAACTGTGTGAAGTAAATAACATGTGGCCACATTCTGCTCTCTGTCACACAGCTGCAAAACTGGAGTAAATTTTTAAATCATCTGACTTGCTTTGGACTTACACCACTTTCAATACAGCAAAGAATTTGTCTTGTCCTCAGCAGTGAATCACTTTTGTTCTGTCATTGTATGATGACCCATTATTAAATAAGAAACATTTAGATTGTCAACACATGGACATATTCTTGACATAGAGTAAAACTGAAGGGGAAGAAAACTCCTATGGTCAGTTATGTTTTTAATTTTCACGATTGCGGTAATGACAGGGAATAATTTTAAACATCTCTGATTCTTTACTGAACATGCATGTGACTGTTTTCATGTTGTAATCACTCATTCCTTGTTGTTTCTTTTCCCTTTGTAGGGAAGAGCTTTACTTTGACAATAACTGTCCTGACAAATCCCCCCCAAGTCGCTACATACCACAGAGCTATAAAGGTTACAGTGGATGGGCCAAGAGAGCCAAGAAGTGAGTATTATATTCTTATTTTTGCACTTACATCTGCTTAATTTTGTTTACCAGAGACCTGTAAATGAAATATATGTCTTTGTCAAACACTGGTTCTTGCTCAGCAAAATATGTAAGCACATGCTTAATTTGGAGTGTATTGGACCACACACATACTTGCCCTAAACACACACTTAAGTTCTTGGATGAATTTGGGCAATCACAAACCTGATTCTCATTCACATCAAGGTCTTGATACACTATCTGCCAGTGTAAATGAGAACTAAACCCACTGTATTTATATATGATCTGATTTAGGCATAGTAGACGCAATCCTGAAGCCTGATGAATTCCCTAAACTCTTGTGAGCGTCCAGCTGAAGATGTTTAGAACAAAATAGGAGACTCATATTTTAGGATCAGTCCTAGCACAGAGAGAACATATATAATATAGTGCCTTTTTGTTTGCCCTTAAATTCTTTTGCCATCAGATAATTATGCACCTGGTTAATCTCATCATACCTGAAATTGGTTTTCAGCTATGGACTCATCATAGACCCCTGGGGGTCTAAGAGAGATAAAAAAAGCATATCAACAGCATGGTCTTTGTTTCTTACTTGCGCACAGAAAGTATGTTTTATTTAAACAGAGGCCAGCAGATTTTCACTCGGCATGTTTATCTCATAGCAGTACACCTTCCTAACTTACTAAGAATCTATTTGCAGTGTTCACTGGCTATATTTTTATGACAGTTGTGTTTTGTCATGTTGTAGCAGTTTTATGGGTAGCACTTTTAGGTATAGTCAAGTCTGGTTAATACATGGCATTTTATACGGCTTTCTGTCTAGCACTCTTAGCTGGTAGCCAATTTCACATTGTATGGGTATCACTGATGAGCCAGTGCTGGATTTTTTTGTTAATCTAAAGGACTTCTATTAATCTAAAGACTCTTTCTAAATTGATTGGATTAACTAGATATAGCTGTATTTAAATTACATTTAGAGATTAAGAATCATTTGATGAATAACCGCATTAAAAAGATCTCTATAATGGAAGCATCTCAAGTAATTATTTTGCCTTTGATCTGCACATACAAATAAGACCTTTAAGGAGCTTTCCTGGAGTTTTGTTTACCACAAAGGCAGAAGTGGAAAAACATAGATAGAATTCATGCAGTTAAGCGTTTCTCGTGCTAATACACGCTATGGTGTCACCTCCTCTTGCACTTACAGATCGGAACTGAAATGCTTTCTATAACAACTGCCCAGCCTGTAGAGTTTCACCTCAAATAATGGATAAGAAAAAGCAAGTAGCTATGGATAAATTTCATTATGTAGATACTTATATTGCTACCTGCTTACAGCTCAAGTGTCCGTCTGTCACAGCGAGGGGATTTTTGTTCTGACTTCTCTCCTGAGCTTATCCAGTTCCCATTTTTAATTTTCACTTGCACCTGGTGCTCTATGTAGCTTACTTGGAGACCCTGGGCAAACTGTTTTCATAGAGTAAAAACCAGGGAGAAAGTTACGTATCATTTAGCCATTCCCATGTGGAGGCTTCTTCCATGTATATATTGAGGCAACTGCAAAAGAGGAAATCTCCCAGCAGAGGACACAACCACTGTGGAAGAGCAGAATGGTCTGAAAAGGATGCAGAGAACAGCTTGGACTACCCTGTGTAGCACAGAAAGGGAACCTGCTTGCATTAGGACTGACTATTTTGGTGGCCAGTGGACTAAAAGTGAGGCTGTGTTCATACAACTTAATAAGATTTTCAAGTTTTGCTGGAGTTCTCTAGTTTAGACCTGAAAGGCCTGTACATGATGCCTGTTATTCTCAATTAATAGCTTTCTCAGGGAATAGTGAAGCTGTGCTCTAGGGTCAGTTTGGTTTTGCAAGTTCTGTTACTGCCATCTAATACTTTCAAGGCTATGGCACTTCCAGAATGACTAGTTATTAGGGTTGAATTTTCAGGAAAGAGCAGCTCCAGTGAGCTGTGAGAGTTCTGCTGAAGTTCTGCTTCCTTCTGAGAGCCCCTGCACTCCTGTAGATTTATTACCGTTTGGTAGTAATCATTCAAGAAGTGTTTCTGGCATTTGCATTGCATAAGGAAAATCAGGTGGATGGGGGCAATAAGGAATTAAATTCGGTGAGACGCTCTGATAGCTAATGTGTTTTTCTTAACAAATTATGTATCAGCAAATAGTGCCCCTCTCTGCCAGGATCTGTATTTCACTCGACATCTCAGGCATGTTATCCTAGTTTTCCTCTCTCTGGCAGCTCAACCAGAGCTGTCACATCACAAACAACTTTTTTCTTAATATACACATCTGGCGTTGGCAGTTGGACCAACTTCATAAGAGCACATGATCATCATTCATTACAAGATTAAAAAGTACCCCATGGCATCATTGATGTTTTTTAACTTTGATCTTTTGCAGTTGTGATTCATCTCAGTTATAAGACTTCCCTTTAAAGGAGTACAACCAATGACTTATTAGAACCTTCGTTCTAAGTAGCGTAAACATAAAATTATGCACATCTTTACAAAATGTCATTTACTTTGTTGCCAGCTTATCATTTAAAGACATGACATCATGCTTTAGATTGTGAATTTGTAAGGCAAGGCACTCTGACCTTCTGTTGGCAAGTTAACTTGAGTGAACGAATGCTTCATGCTTTCCAGCAGCAGCAGGAGCAGCAGCAGTACCATGACAGATATAATCATTTAGAGCCTGACTTCAAGAGTGCTGAACAGTCATGGCATGCAGAGACTCCAGTGCCATTTAGCTGTATTAAACATATGCTTGTAGAAGCTCACTGTCCTGTCTCTCTGTTACTATTGTCAAAGTTTTTAATAGAAACAGTGACAACAGGTTGTCCTGTTAGGAAAACCTGCCCATTTCTATATGAGAAAAGATCTTCTGTTGATTTTTCCTTGGAAAAGAGATATTTGATTATCTGTTTCAGTCTATGTAGATTGCCATCCAGGAACATCTGCTGAGTTGTACAGTCTTTGTGCTGGACTGAGATTGCACACTGCACTCTGAGTGATGGAGTCTAGAGGGGGGAGTCATTGGGAAATCCTGCAGGTTCTTTTCTCTCCTCATATACAGGATAAAACCTCTGCCATATGCAGGTCTTAGCCAGCAGAGCTGCCTTCCAGCTGGGAGAGCTGAAAGGAGTTTTATGGAGAAATAAGTTGGCATGAGGTCATAACTGACCAACAGATAGAAAGAGGTCACTGTAAAGGAACTCAAAGAGAAAAAAAAAAAACAACAGGACAATAAAACCAATAAACCCCCAAACCTCTAGCTGAGGCCCCCTTGGGTGCCTTTGCCTTACCTCGTTAAAAATAGGTAATGATTTGTCCTTCTATAGGAAGTAGGAGACATGTCCTCTCTTTTCTCTGCTTTTGGTAGAAATCCAATTAGGAGGGAAATCAGGAGGAAGGAGCAAGGAGAAAGTAGTTAAAAGTAGTTTCCAAAGCCACCAACCTCAATTTTCTCTATCAGTGTGAATGGAAAAGTGGTTCTGAGGTTTGAACTGAAGCATTTCAGTAGGGAGAAAACTGCTCTGCTTCATTCAGCTTCTGAATATTTCTCTGCCACTGCAGCTTGCAAGGTGCACACGTGATGAAAGGTATGAGCAAACATCACCTTTTTGTCTGTGCACGCTGCAGAAGCCAGCGAAAGCCAGCGAGAGGGGTTCTGCTCAGCCTCTCTATTAACCATTTGGCTGACCCGGCTTATAAAACGTAGATAAGTGAGTGAGATACTTGAGATTCCTCGACTTCAAACCATAACAATTTTTAGGAAGTTCTCCCGCTTTTCTGTCACAGGCGGAAGGTGGAGGGATAAGTCTGGGGTTAGTGGAATGTGCTTTGGAGTAGAACAGCTTTAAATCTTTCAGGTTTGGGGTTGGTTTGGTTTGGGGTTTTTTTTCAATTTTTTTTCTTTCTTTTTTTCTCTTTTTTTTTTTTTTTTTTGTTGACTGCCTGTCAGGAGCTGGGCTGGTGGCCAAGCAGGAAATGACACATCGAGAGGCATTTGTGTTGTGCAACATTTTGTGGAACTGATGCAAGGATACATTGTCTGTTTACGCATTCCTCTGCTAACAGCCTGCATGGCAGTAATTTTATTCAGGGACACATGGCATGCTACAGCAAGGAGCTAGATCCTTAACATCTCTTTATGCAGAATTATCACAGCAGTTAAAACAGGCTGTGTGTCCCCTGTTTAGAATATTCTCTGGCTTGCCTTCAAAAACCACTCTGTGAGCCCCCCCTTTCATCCCAAGAATATATTGATTTGACTCTGGTTTCATGCCCTGTAGTAAACTGGGGCAGTGCAGAGAGAGGGTTTTCAGAACAAGAGGGAATTTTACAGGCAGGTCCTACTTAGTGCATCCACCCCAGACAGTAAATGTAGCATCACTGTTTTTTCAAGCCATGGGTTCAGACACTGAGGATAGAAGTTTGCATCGGCATGCATTTTGGCATGGCGAGGAGGTTTATAATTAAAGTCAATGCTAACTACCCTGAGATATGATGAACGAGTCCTGGGGTTTCATCCAAACCGAAGCTAGAAAATCTGTGACTCGCACTGGTGTCTTTCAGAGTGACAAATCTCTACCGAGATCAGCTGGGTTATTCCGGATTTCTCCCAGCGTAAGTGGGAGCAGAGGAAGGCAGAGTGGGCGGTCTGGCAGTTTGCAAGTTGCTCTAAATGACTTTGTGAAGCTCAACATTTGCCTTATAATGCCCCTTTGTCAGAAATGAGGCAAAATGTGATTATACAGCCAAATAAATGTTCAGCGTGACTATGCTGTGGTGCTCTTTCCTGTAACTATTATTAGCATATTTAAGCCTTACCACTTAAAAGCTAGGACCTGACCTCTCAGGCTCAGATCCCCAGTAAGGAGCTGCAGTGTTTCTTATATCAGTGGTACAACACCAGGTCCTTTTGCAGTGTAAAGAGCCAGACATCATAGTTTCACTCACTGTCATTTGCTGCTGGTTTATTTGTTTTGCAAATGTGCAATTTCACAAGCCACACTAGTTGGGGACTGGAGCTCCTGAGCATTCCCAGAGGCTGTAAGAAACTGGTGGGATGATTCAAGTGTTCCTCATCAAAGGTGGCAGACATTATATACTCCAGTGGTTTAGGTTTACGTTTGTGATGGGCGTGTAACCCACAGAGCAGTGCTTCTTATAGTTACCCCAACCACCATGCACGTCTTTGGAACGAGGTGAGCGAGAGGCTGTCGGGGATGGTAGCTGCATCCCAAGGACCAGTCAGTTCTTGTTTTTTCCACTGCGGCTAGAGAGGGGCTGGTGCATTAAAACTCATCATCGGAGGAACAGACTATGAGAGTAAAAATAATTTATTTTCCAGTGCTTGCAACTTTTGTCTGCTGGTGTGCTGGGTAGGGTAAGATGAAAGTGAAACCGACTCAGCTCACTCATGGCTTAAATTAATATGCTGCAGTTCTGAAATCTCAGTGACCTATGTGGCACCATATGGATGTCTCCATAGGAGGACATTTCTGCCCAGAGTGGTGACAGACTGACTATGTATTCATAGAATAGAAGAAAAAGGCTTTGAGAAAATAAAGTAAAACAAATGGGCCAGTCTGAGGATAAACCCATTCTCTAATCTGTCCTCACCAACACTAAAGCCATCTCAGTTTGTATTTGTCAACAGAGCAGACTGTTTCCATCTCATTGCAGAGGGAACACTATTCCTAGTACATTCAGCATGTAAGATGACCATCATGGTGTTCTTTTGATATTGCAGCTATTGCTGTTTGTATTCAAGTGTCTCTCTAAGCCACAAATAAAATCACAGTTCCTCTGCAGAGTTTGCTGCATAGTTGTATGATAAGAGAGTTTTGCCCTCAATAGCTTACAGTGTCCATGAAAAATAATAATGGAAAAAAGGATTGTAACTAAACAAATAAAATCAGTGGTGGCAGTGAGTCTATTCTGCATCTCCATACAGCACAACTGTGAGGAAAGGAATAGTGAAAACCATTTTGGTATGTCTGTAACTACACCATGTAGGTACTGTGGAAGAAGATGGTATAAAAAAAGGCAATAATAGCTTTTCCCAGACCATTTTGTTCTGTACTTAACCTCCCAAGAGAACACTTGTACATCTTCTCATTTGAAATGCATTTAGCTTGTTGGAACTATTGTGAGCATTTTATTCTCACACTTCAGTGTAACACCTCTTTTACGTCTCCCTCCTCTTTTCAAACTGGAAAGGATTGGGAACTAGGGAACAGGGCATATACATCTGTGTGTCACTGCATCAGAGTCAGTAGAGTACTAACATAGTTCTTCCTTACTGGCAATCCTAAATTTATTTGTAAGGTTTTCATAAAGTTTCTTTTATTCTTCATATAAACTTCATTCTCCTCTGAAACATGGTCATCCCAGACATGAAACACAGATGCTGATTTAACCAGACAAGGAATGCAGAAGAGGAAATGAGGATGAATATCACATTTAATTGGAACTTCAAAATGATCTCATGATGCATTATATTTGGGATGCCGGAAACCTTACTCTTACAAAGAACTGCGTTTCTTACTGCATGTGTCTGCTCAGATCCCCTGTTTCATCTACAGTAGATCAGCTTACTCAGCAAAACAGTGGCTTGACTGAGGGTGGCTTTCAGCACCTCAAAAGCTAGACATGTAGGGTAAGTTTCCTCTGAAGTGAATGAAGGGCTCAGGCACTTGCAGAGAGTCATTCATCCCAGCTATTGTAATACCTATCTTAGAGTGTAGTGAACTACATTTTAAAGCTATCTGTCCCTTTCCATTGATCATAAATGAAGGCTAGATGACTAGCCTAGACTAGGCACCCTTTCTTGAGATGGCTGAAATCAGATGAGATTATGAGATATTATAGTCCCTAATGTGTACCTAATGACTGCTGTGAAATTCAGACAGCCTGAGTTAACTTTAAAGTAGGGTGTTCATGGAGGGATAGCAATGCAGTCACAGATATCATGGAGCTCAGCATGGATTAACCAGCTCCTTGGGTGGATGCTTTGTCTTCAGTTGAAATGTGAGCAGTCCATGCTACATTTCTGACAATGTATGGAATTGTTTAAAAATGTCTTTGAAGTGTCTATACAGCTGCCATAATGAGCTCAATACACACATACCTTAAAAATTGATGCTATCAACTAAGGCATCATTATCACCTCTTGCAGGATTTCACTAGTCAAGTACTGCTTGGGTCCTGCTCAGTTTGGGTTGTGTGAACTGCTCGGATTAAAACTCAGGTAGTTAAGGCATAGTATTCAATAAAATTCTGACACTAACTAAAAGATTGCAGCTGCAGAAGAAACAAAGGTGATAAAACACTTTATTGTTACCTAAAAGTGAGGAATATTGGGGAATACATTTAAAGATTTTCCAAGTTTCGAACTTCCTGCTTCACATCAGAATATATTAATTGTTCCTTCCTTTTCCATACTTAACATGCTGCCTGTTCTCCTTTGGTTCTGAGATGTAATCTTTCCCACAGCGTGGGAAGGCAAACCCTTTTACCTGATTATTGCCAGCATAAATGTTTGTTGCTTCCATCAAACCCTTGTACCTTCATTTTGTGAACTTTACTCCCACTTCATAATACCCTGCTTCTTCAGTAGCCCAGCTAATTTAAATTCAGGATGCCAAACAAGTATTAATCAGGGTGCTTGCAAGTGTAGAATCTGCTTCCTGCCTGTCTGTAATCCATGTGAGTAATGCCAATTAGTTGTCTGCTTCCTTAAACCTTCATATGCTTTCTCATTCATTCATTCCCACAGCAGTAGACATGGTCTTAAACGTCACGTGCAGTGAGAGGCACTTGACGGTGTTTAGTTTCATTGCTCTTGGAGCTCAGCAAGAAAATCTTTACCTCTACAAGCACCAAGGAGTGTGCTGTGGAAGAAGTGGATAAGTCCAGCTCTTGCATTTATAATTTAATTTGACAGAAATGGGGATCATGCTCATTATATGTTGTGAGACTGGTAGGCAGTTATGTACAACAGCTTCACACTGGTGCAGCATCTTCCTAGAAAGGATTAGGCACTGGCAGGCACTGATGTAGTATGTGTTTATTTACATATGGTAAATACTAGATTAGATTTGCAAAAGAAGCTCTATTTTAACTGGTTATATTAGAAGGGATCAGAAATCCAGAGATTACCCATCAAAAGTGGATGGTACTCATAATTATTTATTGTATTTTGAAAATTCAGACCTGTGCTTCCCAGTACAGAAGCTGGAAAAGATCAGAGACCTGAAAATATAATATACAATCGCTGTGTGGTACAAACCACTGGCAACGAGTACGGAACGTATTATACATTTTTTGCATGTGTACATACATAACAAAGGACATAGGTTCAGATTCTTAGACAACAATATACTTCAATTAATTCAACAAATCTAGTGAATTTATCAAGCACTGTAGACATACGAAATGCAATAGCGTTGGTTCCAGGTTTCTAGGATACAATTAAATTAAGAATAATTTGACCTTTCATTCCTTGGGTCTCTTACCACCATAAACTTTGGACCTGTGGAACATGCTTTTTGCTTTTACATTGGACCTTATTCAGCTTTGATGATCTGAGCTATGGGTCCACTATGGGTCTGCTCCCAGTCCTGGTCTTTTTTGATGTCTTTGAACAATTGTTTGCAAAAACAGTGCTATAATAAAATTGCTACCTCTGTACACAGAAATATTGCCCACATGTCAAGTACTGTGCTCAGTTCTGGGCCTCTCATTAAAGGAGAGATACTGAGCTACTGGAGCAGGTCCAGAGAAGGACAAAGGAGCTGATGAAGGATCTAGAGCACAAGTCTTACAAGGAATGGCTGAAGGAACTGACGTTGTTTAGTCTGGAGAAAAGAAGGCTCGGGGGGCACCCTATTGCTCTCTACAACTGCCTGAAGGGAGGGTGGAGTGAGGTTGGAGTCAGTCTCTTCTCCCAAGTAAGAAGTGATAGCACAAGAGGTAACGGCCTCAAGCTGCACAAGGATAGTCAGGCATCGTAACAGGCTGGCCAGGGAAGTAGTGGAGTCACCATCCCTGGAAATGTTCAAAAACCATTAGACAAAGCCCTTAGTGACATGATTTAGTGGTGGTCTTGGCAGTCCTTGGGGAGTGGTTGGACTTGAGGGTCTTGAGCATCTTTTTCAACATAGTTGATCCTGTGATTCTACAGAACAGGGTTCAGCAATAGAGCTGTGAATGTAAATGATTCAGTGTTTCAGTTCATCAGCTGAGCAGTCAAAAGGAAAATCCTTTTTGTAAACGGACATACTGGGCAAATTTTCAGAGGTGCAGGGTGGATTGACTCTCCCTAACTGTAGTTGCCTAAATGCTAGATATGGTGGTGTCTCAAGTGGGTCATCTCTGACCCATTGCAGTCAAGAGTGAGATGTATGTATGTGTTAGAGGCTGTTTTATCCCACCCTATCTCCAAGTGTTAGTGTGCAGATCTCTGAGGGAGACTGCCAGTGAGCACTAACTGCAGAAGGAATGTGGAGCAGCATGGGCCACAGACAGAGTGCTCAGTGCCGTGCAGGTATTTAAACAATAAATCGGCATTAAACAATCATCTTTAAGCAAGCTACCTGGCTTACCAGCAACTGCAGCAGCACACAGCTTTGAAATGCTTCTTTATATTCCTTGTTATTGTTCTTTAAACCTTTTAAAAGGGGGCTTTAGTGCCTGCTTTTTCAGCAGCCACATTGAAGGGTTGCTCTCTGAAGCTTGTTACAATTTAGGTTGTAGGTGAACCCCTCCTCGTTAGACATAAACAACCACTGTGTGATCTTTTATGTTTTCCGTGCCTGCTTGGTTGAAACTCTCAGGCGCTCAATGCAGAAATGCCTATCCTGCTTTAAAACATCTTTCCCCATGCTGATGTGCTTGTTACTGTTCCACTCCCAGAGGCTGTGGCCCCTACAGCTCAGCAGTAGTCTGGCTTTTATACGTGATCCTCATCAGCTTCACAGCAAAGTCAGACGGCTTAATTAGCCTTTATCTTTCGCTTTGGAAGAGTGAGCCCAGAGTATGTCTATTAGTGCCGTGAAGAGGTCTCATGCCAGAGTATTCATTGCCTGTGGTATGACCCACAGTTGTAAGCACCCGTGAGAATTAGGACAATTACAGCACATGAAGGATACTCAGACTCAGTATTTAGGTAGGGGTTTCATTTTGCATGTACCCATACCTACTGATCTATGTTATTAGTTTCACTCTCCTTGATAATTGTTATTCCTGAAAGATGGCAGCAAAAGAGAAGTGTGATAGCAGTTGGCTTGTAGAGATAGATAGTCTTTATTATAGACAGGTAGGAGACAGGTTGGTGCTTGCAAAAACCAGATAACAGTGAGTGTTCATTAGACCCAGCTTAAGGCTGAAGAGAGCTTTCTGGAAGCGTGTTTACTTCCATGTGGGTGCAAAGTAAACACCTCACTAACTATATACATGCCGTGCAACACTAAGAATTAAAACAAGAACTGTTTTTATCTGGCGACTTGGTGTAAAAAGGAATAAATACAGATTTAAGGTATGTAACAATGGGATACTTACACACCAGAAAAATAATAACTTGTCATTGTAAAAAAAAATAGATCTTTTTTGATTAAAGGACAGATACTTCTAGCTCTGAGTCTTGCTTTGTGAGTACGCTACAGACAAAAATTTCAGTAGAAAAAGTCCATGTCTGAGCACTCAGATTTGGGACATGCCAAGATTACGGTTATCAGTGCATCTTTAATTCATGCATGTCGTGTGTATGTGACAAAACAGTCCTTCACTGTAAGAGCATGTGTTGGTTTATCCATAGGACAGCAATGTCCTGTGGGATGGAGCACACCTGCTTGCTTTTATTCTTATTTTTTAGAGATCTAATGATATATAGTGTTCAAAATGTTATATATAACAATATATAGTGTTCAGGTTGAGTTAGTGGTGAATGGTCAGTACTCCTGAAGAATAAATCTGAAGGTCTCATACCAGGCATATGAATATGATCTGTGAGCACTTTGGTTTAAGCAACTTAACTATTGTCACAACAAAAAATCATGTGGCAGGAGCATAAAGTCTGTGGGCCAGCAATCAGCTACCTTTGCCAAGTTGTAATCAAAGCTGTAATCTAAGAAAACTCCATTATATGAAATTTATTTTTCAAAGTTTTACAATTTTACCAAATCTGGAAGGATTACCATGGAGATTCTAAAAAAAAAAAAAAAACAAAACACAAAAAAAAAAAACCCCAAAAAAAAAACCCAAGAAAAAAGCCAAACTGCTGAATTTCAAATCTCCATTCCAAAATACAGCAACAAAAAAAGCTTCTTCAGGAAAAGATTGCCTGAAATATTTTTCGGGGCGCTGCGTTTTCACTGTGCTAACTTATTTCCAGGAATGTCAGACATTTTGGTGGAAATTGAAGAAATGTGTTTTTTACTCATGCAAGAAAAAGTGGGATGCAAACAGTCAAAGTTCAGTAAACTTTCAAGCAACTGAAAATTGGGTCTTATAATGGGAAACATTGGGCAGCTTTAATGATAGGCAGTCCTACAAGCCCCACCTCTAACATATTTAATCTACCGTGGTATTAATTTGCACTGAAGGATAATCCATTAGCTTCAGTGTAAATCCTGCATAGAAGATTAACTTGGCAATTGGCAGGGTCTCCTCATGGGTTGCAGCAGTTCCAGCATCAACTTCAAGAGGTCTTTGGCTGGTGATGGGCAGGCAGCAAGTGAGATGCCGTCTCCAGCAGCACATGAGAGCATGACATGACTCCTGCCTGCATGCTGGGGAGAGAGCAACAACCTTTGTAAAAGATGAAACAAGGGCCACTGCAGCCTGCAGGGCTTCTGGAGGCGTGTCAGGTTAGAAGGCAGCATGCCTCCAGGCACCAGCGTTTGGCAGGACTCTCCTTCCCCACCCATTGCCTCTTCAGAGGGGTAATTTGGTGTGCGTACACTTCAACTGAATTGGCACAGTCCACACAGACATTGTGCAGGCTGCAATGCACATGGAGCACGAGCAGAGAGAAGTTTGGGCTATAGAATGGGACTACTCATAGCTCCTTGCTGTGAGTGCTCCTGCACCTCGGTGCCCCATTGCTGAACTGAGAGTGACAATGCAGTCAGTAGTGCTTCTGAAAAAGAGTGTTTTTAGGCAAAACCCTCTTGTGTTTAAGAATGACAACCACAGGAAATTAACATAGAAAAAAAAAAACCTTCAGACTTTGCCCTAAATATCTCTTGGGACTGGCTATGCACTGCTCTCTGAGTCCCCCTTAGCTCAGGTGGAGGCAGCTCGGTCTTTGTGCACCATCGGAACCTCGGGATGAGCAAAATCCAGGCCTGGTAGTATTGCCAATGTGGAGTCAGTGAATGTAGAGAAAGGGACTTCAGGCTCCTGAGAGCCTCCCGGGGAGGGTGTAGAGCTATGTAACATCTGGGGCAAATGACCAGTCCTTCTTCAGAAATAATCTGGGTGATAGGTGCAGCCAGAGGCAGGGTCTGTGGTGGTATCCAAAACCCTGATGTCAGCCAGTGAGAAGCTACTTACTTGTTGTTACTTTTCCCTCTCCTATGTGACTCAGAGCTGCTGAAGATGTTGGGCCCATTTAAAACCTACAAGAGTTGTTTTAACAGGTTTGTAAATTGGAAGAGCTGATCAGAAGCAGGGAAGTTATACTTGGGATCTGCTCTCTCATAGAAATCTTCCCCTTTTTCTGAGCAAAACACAAACTCTATGCTTGAAGCTGTCTCAAGAAACAGTGAAGAAACTGCAGCAGTGAAAGGATGAGCAGAGAGCTGCACTGTTTTTTATTTGAAGTTAAAATAAACTTCATTGGAGACAGGTTTGAGTACTGGGCAAAAGGCACCTTCACAGGCAGTTTTATTCCCATTGCTGCTCCAACTTTGTTTAAGATTTCCCCCAGGTCTTTTGCTACCACGGTGTTCCCATCCTCGGGAGCCAAGCAGCTTGAGAGCTGAAAGAGAAGTGTTGTCAGGAGGGTGATTAAAACAGGGATTGATGCAGCTGGGAGCCAGGGTTCAGTCACCTCTCTGGGCCTCTGCATTAGTGTTATGTCAGACACAGTAGCTTTACCATGTGCGGCAAGTTTATGCATTTTTTATTGTCTGGAGCTGCCAGAAAACGCTGACCCCAGAGTGGCTGCACTGCATAAGCGCTCAGCAGTGGAGGGCAGTGCGCTCTGCAAACCATTTACGTTTCCCTCTTTAATTTGTCACTTATGGGTCATATCTTTTTATATTTACATTTTTAAATTAGTTCAGTGTGCCCTGTGCTCGGGTTCCAGAATCCAGAATCCAACTTTACGAGTTATTTAAAAAATTCCAAAACCCCTCACTTAATTTACGTTCAGTATGCAGAACAACTTAAAGTTCTGAGAGGGCTTCACATGTTTGTAAGGACACGAATTCAGGGAGAGATTAGATTTTTAGGGCTCATATGCAACATGGAACAATTACATCTGTTCGGTCATCTCTTCAAAGAGGGTACTGTCTGTCAAGTGAAATTTGGCTCAAAATTTAAAAGTGGAAAATAAAGTTTGGCCTGAAAACTAAGCTGGTCAAAATAAAATGGTTTCTCCAAAATAAATTCCATTAGAAATAAAAACAGACTCAGCAAATGCTTGAGATCTCCCATATGGACCGAAGAGCAGTTTTGCATCGAAGTACAATGCAGTTTTTTGAAATGCATTTGAGACAGCTTCTGTTTTGGATGACTGCACATGTCTTGTTTGAATGACGATTTAAACTGTATATAGCAAAAAGTAATGTTAGCTTATCTGGAACATCAGTATAATGGCTGTCTGTTAGAAGAAATGTTTCTTTTTAAAGAGAACAAAACACTCCTACCCTATGCCTTTTTTTTTCCTCCTTTTTTTTTTCCTCCTTTAATTCTCACGTCAGGAAGTTTTCAAGACCTGCACTCTGCAGCCACGTGAGTAAGTTGGGGATGTAGGAGGATGGTTTAGTGACTGATGCATTTGAACGTGGGTTCTCCAGGTCTGTCCTATGCCTCTGACCACTTTTTGATGTTTGAGCGTTTGAAAATCCCTATAAGCAGATAAGCAAACTTCAGTGGAAACTGCAAACTGCCTTCTCTCAGCCTCAGTTCCCATTGTGTGAAATGGGAATTCTGGCACTACCCTTCCCCAGAAATTACATGAATATGGGAAGAAGGTGAGGATAGAGGGGTTTGTTTACTCAAGTTGTGTTTTTAAGGCGTATTCCCATCCAAGTTATATCACAATATGAGTCAGAAAACTTCTGTTTCCTTTACTAAATGTAAACATGTTTATTTATTTATTTGTTTGGTTTTACTTCATGTTTGTCCATCCTGAAGATGGACAAATGGGTGCTTTTTTAATATCCTGTTAGCTTTGAGCTCCCACTGTATCTCGCTGCTCTGTATTGCTGTATCAGATCAATGTAGTTGTTTTAGGCTCCAGATCCAAATCCCTTCAACTTCTTGAAGGCATTGCAGGAAGTAAAGGTGGCTTGTAGGAGTGAGCCTCTCACTAAATCAGCCTTTACTCAGATTTGAATACTTGGTGCTTCTTTCAGAGAATGGCAACTACCAGGCTATTCTAGCACCTGCGTAGGGGCTTTACACTAGTACAGCCCAGAGAGATGAAAACCAGACAAAACAGAAAGGCTGAAAAGATTAACCTGCTGGGTGGATAGATATTATTTTCAGGTTTGTTTTATTTACCATTGGCTGGTCATTTATCGTTGACTGGTAAATGACTGCAATCAGGTGCACATGTTTTTATCAACCATACACTTTCTGACTTTGAGAAGGCCACTTGAGTGCAGCTGAGAGGAGGAAACTTTACAACTATGAGGTTGTCTCCATGCACGTGTGTGTCTTAAGGGGTGGAGAAGGCAGCCATCCTTAACCAAACATTTGCAACCTACCGTTTTAGCTGGGATAGGAAAACCAGCTTGACAAGAATGAACGGTTTCGCCAAGCGACATTCAGGGGAGGTTGGTGGGATTTTAAACAAATCTCCTTAAGCAAGCATGAAAACAAGCTATTTAGCGCTCATTAATGTCTCAGGTTAAACTCTTGAATAATTTGTCATGGTTAGGCTCTTTTGGTTTCATTGGTGTTTTTCTAGTGACTAACGAGATGACAGCTACACATGCTTCTTGGTATGCCACTGTTCACAATAGGGTTTAAAGTTGTGTATTTGTTATTGATGTCATTAAAGTGATGGATTTGAGCTTGGTTTCTGAGGCAGCCGACTGGGTGGTTAGTACTAATTTCTAGCAATGGTTTCAGAGGTTGAAACCAAAGTGTGTATAAAAGGAAATGTTTCTTCTTTTAAGCAAAT
Organism: Melopsittacus undulatus; assembly: GCF_012275295.1. Taxonomy (NCBI): domain Eukaryota; kingdom Metazoa; phylum Chordata; class Aves; order Psittaciformes; family Psittaculidae; genus Melopsittacus; species Melopsittacus undulatus. The sequence continues at coordinate 18,501,229 of NC_047529.1, forward strand.
AATTTGAACCCAGATGAATGAAATTTAAGCAAGTGGGCATCAACTCTGAGTTAATTTTGACATAGTTGTCTGGAAATCATCACCAATTAAAATATTTTTATGAGCTCAAATGTAGTATTGTCTTTCGGTGCTTATGTAAGAGAGGAACAAACTGCTTGTTTAACCCCAGCCTTGAGACTACTGGCCAGGATATATGACTGAAGTTACAACCATCTGGAGCTGCAGGGAGGGCACAGGCCTTGGCAAACTTCACTTTGTGAGGACAAGGCCATTTCCTTACCTGAACGGAAAAGACACGTGAATTCGAATGGATTGCTCGCACCCGTTGGGATGCGCAGCTCACTTGAAAACAAAATCACCAAATACATTTGACATGTCAGTCTTGGATATGCAAAGAGGACAGGAACAGCTCTGGAGCCTGGGAGTCCTAGTTCAGCGTAAAAATAAATCCCGTGGGTTGTTATAATAAGGTTCTTTCATGTGCTCCTCCAGACTGAATAGCTAGCAAGATAGTTCCTTAATTTGTACACACACCTTTCACACCTGCACATAAAGAAAACCTTTGATACCAAGTGCTTGATGGAATAACAAGATGAGTATGTGCAGAATTAAAAGGATACACACCATGCTCAAATATTATTATAGCTTTTTAGGCTCTGCATATTTAAAATAATAATGAATGCCCTGCCTGATGGGGAGGAGCAGGCTCCACATTGTGAATTTGGCTTTTTCATGAGGGCACCATTGTTTTTGTTGTTTTTACATTCAAAGACAGTTAAAATGTTGAAGACTTGAGTAGAAATGTCTGTTGTGTGTTTCCAGCCGCAGTCTCACTTATTCAGTGAGACAGACTTTTAACATTTAGATTTTTCTTACTGGTCTTCACTGAGGTTTTTTTGCATTTTCTTTCATTATATATATGCCTACATATGCACATATATATATACATAATAGTACTGCATGCTTATGAAACAGAATATCAGGAGTTTTTGTTTTCCATTCCATAATTGTAATTTGATTCCTGTGCAGTAGTGTATTTTTCAAGCTCCCAGCATTAGACAGATGTTTAAATATTTCAACACAAACAAAACTGTTTATATTTAACTTACAGAATCATTGTAGGTTTGGTATGTATGCATGGAATTTGCTCTACTGTGAAGTGTTAACACTAGACCTGTGCACCACTTCAGTCTGAAAGAAGGTAGACCTGAAATTGCACTTAATTTCAGCCTCCAGTTGAGTCCATACTGAGAAAATTTCAGGGCTTAAGACTTATGATCAAGTTACAGGGGATGTCTGTGTTTCCACATGTCAGCTGAGCCACAGCAGCTGCCCAGTAAGGTGTTCTTGGCCCACCATAAATGTAAGTTGATTTGATTTAGCTTAGCCCTCAATAAAAGAGGCTTAAGATAAGCAGAATTGCTGCACACTTGCCACAGGCAGGGAGCACATGCACAGATGGTTACCATCCAGGACATGGTAACCCATTCTACTCCAGGAGCTGGCTGTGTATATGGATGGTTCTGTACTGACAACAGTGAAGACAATTTTTAGATCAGCATTTACGTTCTCTTTTAAAAATTAGTTGTTAAATCCCTTAACATAGCTGTGTTTGTTGGCTTGCATAAAAACAGTTTGCCAGTTCCCTGTCAGCCCACAAGCACTGTTGCTCACGAGAGAATGGCATTTTGAGGGGTGCATTCAAAGCCAGATTTATTTTATTTCTCAGTCTGGTTGGGGAGAGATTTCTTCTGAGAAACTTTGACAGGTATTTTAGGACCTAAATTTTACCAGTCTTGACTTCTGAGATACAGTTTGCATATAAAGCATGCTTGCATTGGAAACTATTGGAAGAATAAAAAAGCTATTGGAAGCTATTGGAAAAATAGCTTGCATTGGTTCACCTTGAACCCTGTAATTCCTACAGTCGGTAATATTTAGCGTATAAGAACCAGTAGATGATTTAAGAAATGTGCTTTTGAAATCCCCTGTGGCCTCCTTTACTTGCTGAGTAGGGCGAAGTTGCAACAGTTCTCCAGGACATAGGCAATGAGCACAATCGTGAGCTGCATGCCCAAAAGTGAGACTGCACCATGAGTGTGGGCAGACTATCAGCCTGGCTCAGTAAGTTGCAGTCAGCATTGCTTTTGCCTTTCGATGTGAGTAATAACTCATCTAGGTGTTTAATCTCAGAGTGAGTTACCTACACTTGTACCTCAGGATTTATAACATATTCTTAATCTGCTTAGACAAGGGATTTGAGAAGGTAGTGAGTGTGGGTTTTCTACTTTCTGCAGCTGCTTTGAACTAGAGGATTTCCAGTTCCTTAACTCACAATCCTCTGGGTCATTCCCCAGTTCTGTGTCTGCAGTGGTCTAGTAAGTGGTATTTGTCCCTAACAAACTTTCAGTGTCCCTAACAACATTTGATTCTTATACGTGTAAATGTGGGTGGTTCATGGATTTTCATAAACACGCATGTCCATGGGGAAACTCACATCTTTTTCCTGTGGATTAAGATAAGATTTTGTAAGGGAGGAAAAGAGAGGGTAGGTCAGATCCTTCCTGAGCTCAAGTGGACTTTGCATTCAGCAAAACAGGGGAGATATAGATAGAATATAAGGAGTGGTAAGACACTGAAACAGGCTGCCCAGCTGAGGCTGCCCCATCCCTGGCAATATTCAAGGCCAGGTTGTAAGGGGCTTTGAGCAACTTGGTCTAGTAGGAGGTGTCCCTGCCCATAGCACAGGGATTGGAACTGGATGACCTTAAGGTCCTTTACAGCCTAAGCCATTCTTTGATTTTATTTCTCATACCCATGTAACAGTGCAGGAAGTTGATTAGCAGAACCTACTGCAAATAGAGTAGGAAAAGCAGAAGGTGTCAGGGTGGAGGCATCTGCCATAAGTGCCTTAGCCCCCCTTAAGGTCTCCAGGGAAATGGGGAAACTTGTGAGCCCTTTAGGCCAGCATGATAATAAATCCTTATCAGGGGAAGGCACATCACTCTGCCTTGTGCATCCTCTAGCAGGAGGAATCCCATGGGCAGGGGACCTGAGGGCTCCTTGGGTGTCCTCTTCCAGCCACGACTGTGCTAAGGAGGACACCATTCCCCAGTGCTCCTTTAATCAGCATCTGTCAAAACGAGTTGGCTTAGCAGAGTCCTGCGCTAAGTCAGCGGTAGCTGTGGTCAAAGGCAAGTGATTAACAGCAGAGAAAGGGCAGGCATGATAACCTCGTCAGCTGGCACAGCTGTAACCTGAAGAGGCCACATGAACACAGCCATGGCTGTGTTGGGCTTGCTTACCCCCCATGCTGATGGCACGTCCAAGCTTCGTGATGAATAGCAGGGGCTGTGGACAGTAACCAGTTTTCAATTAAACATCTCTCATAGATCAGCTTATGCTTTGGGAACGGAAAATGAGCTCCAAAAAAGCCAGTTCCCATTTGCTGAGTGCCTAAACAGGATTTATTTTTAAAGCGTTATTTAAAAATTTATAGAGTTTGTTGTGTAAAAAATAAATAAATAAATGTTAGTCTGAGTGAGCTCTGCAACAATGTCAGAAAACCCTGAAAACAGAGTCTTCTCCTGGAAATACTGACAAGAGTACTAGCCATAAATCTGCTGCTGCAAGGCCTAGTTGTTCATTTCCTACCTTAGGGATATAAAACAGTTGAGATCTATTAGAAAGGAGAAGGGCTCCAGGCTGTTTTAATCTGGAATTCTGCAGCCTGACATTAATGAGGAATTTTTTTTTTGTGCCAGTTTTTGGCCAGTCCATTCCTGCATTGCAGGTAGTAATAAATTGTCAAGTTGTTTGTGAAAAGTTTGGCTCCATGCATTTGTAAATACAAGGAACCAGAGCAGTCACTGTGAAATCCCATTTCAGTTTGGCTCACAGTATTGCAATGACCTTTTTTGTTGTCTTTTGTAATTAATAACTTGCTTCTCTGTCTCTTCTCCATGCTGCCCATATAAATATTTCTGAAACAGAGCCTCTCCTATGTGCTAACCTTGTATTTCATTAGCAACAGTGAACACATGGGAGTAATTTGGGATGCCAGGTGTGTTCTTCTGTTACTGTCCAGCATGTCCTTCCCTTTCCTTGCAGTACTGGTGTAGAAAAGTTCAAGTAGAAAAGGAAAGCTGTGGAAATGGTGAATCCTCTCCTGCTGCTCCACACATGTTGGCCAGGGTGTAACCATCACGTAAAGGGTACCTGGTAGAGCCAAGAAATAAGTAACTTCTCCAGTAGCACACCATCTGTAAAAGCTTACAGTTCACAGAGAAGTAGACTTAAATGTCTAGTGCTATTAGAGCTAGAGCAATGAAAGGTTAGTGAAGGCAGGAGGTAAAAGCATCTAAAAATACATGTACAGCAGATGATGAGGAGAAAAATAAGACAATGAAAAATATTGAAATGCTAGTAGGTCTGTGTTTTCTGGAGGAAGACGTTGATTAGGTTTGTAAGGAATCAAAAATGGGAAAAGGCAGGGCAAAAAATAGTGAATACTGTTTATTTGTGCTGCTAGGTGATAAATGCTTTCCCCCCTTAGTTGCTCCATTAAAAGTTGTCCTTGGGTGACATGGTTTAGTGGGAGGTATCGCTGCCCATGGTAGTGGGGTTGGAACTAGATGATTTTAAGGTCATTTTCAACCCTAACTATTCTATGATTCTAAGATTCTAAAAGCCAAGGGACCAGAATATTTTGAATTTTATCAATGTTGATCACTTTAATTTAAGTTCAGTGATTTCTAAGACATGAGACAGAGCATAACCCAGAGTGATATAGGACCTGCTAATAAATGCTGAGCAGTGCTCATGGGAACGGAAAGATGTCTAACAAGTCCATAATTTCAAGATTAATTGATGAAATGTCCCATTAAATTGTTGTTTTCAGTGTTGACAGTTTTCTGTAGACCTCAGTACAGGGCAGATAGACTCCTTCCTGTCCTTGAGAGGATTTCGGCTTTCCAAAAGTATTACCCATCAATTCTGAAGCATTGTGAGTCACACTTTTTCTCCCATTGAAATAATCAAGAGTCCAAACCTGCATTCAGTAGTCAAGTACATCCAGTGTGTCCAGCTGTGGGGGAAAAAGCTGACAGGTTTCATTCTGAAAGAAATAAGGGGACTGGAAATCCCTGTCAAGATGGGATCCAATGCCATTTCTGAGAAGACCAAAGGAACATTGTCATTTTCCAAAGTTTTGCCTTCAGGCATAAAACTACGGTTGTTAACATTTGTGGTCACAGATCTTATTGTACTTTCACCAGCATGTTAATTTTGGCCCATGAATGCCCACTGTTATAAACCATACACAGAGTAGTTTTCACTGCTGCTTTGTGTGATTAGCACAGTTTTATATATGACTGCTGAGTTCCTGACTTTTCTGCAAAGTCCCCAAATGGTATTTGTTGGTGAGGACAATTCTTGCTGGTCATTTTTAAACCACTGGTGCTTATTTTTGTTGATAAACTTAGGTTCAATAACTTTACGTAATCATGGTCCTGCCTGTTGAACAGCTCTCTCTGCAGGTTTGGTCTCACTTGTCCATGTCAGACCGGGAAAAAAGTGTGTTAAATACGTGACTCTTAATACTGAAAAAATAATGGGTGCTACTTCTGGAGAGCCATAATTTTCTCAAGGAAGAAGGTGACATTTTGCCTAAATAATTTCAAAGCAGGGTTATATCTTGATAAACCAGGTTACCTCTTTGAACTTTCAGTTCAACTGTCAGAAATTTAAACCCATTCATAGAGTGAATCAGTGTTCAAGTGCAGCTTTCCTGTCTTTTTTTCTGGTCCTTATTTAAAACCTCAAAACCACTATGGTTAATTTCCCCCAGATTCACTTCAGAAGTTTATGGCATGTAGCGTGAAGAGTAGGACAGCTGGGCAAACCCTGAACTCTTATCCTTTTGTGCGTTTTCCTCCTGTTTCGGCAAATAACACAAGAAAAGTTGCCACCTCTCTCCCTACAAAGTTAAAGGCTAACTTGAATAGCTGTATCAGCCCAAATCTTGCTTCTCTTGAAGCAAATGGGAGTTTTGCCATAAATTCAGAGGAGAACTGGATCTGGTTAACCCATTTCTTCTGGGTTTAACCTCTGTCTCCAATTGCCACACTTCGGCTGACAAGTAGTTCTTCTGCTACGGAGCTGAGAGACTTTATGAAGCGTGCAGAACTCACAAATATTGTTTAACCACAATGATCACCACAGGAAACATTGGCCCAAAATTTAGGTTTTGTTTTAAAAACAGAAAGTTCGGGGGAGAGAGAGCATTGTTAAATCCAGCTTGGATAAAAATATGTTTGTAGCTTTTTTTAGTGTCACAGAAAGCACTGTCGCTAACGTCTTCAGTATTTCTTCGCTGTGTTGAAAGGCTCATTCAGAGCGTTTTGCTTGGGAATGGGACCTAGAAAGTACTGTTGACTTAGCAAACCAACCTTATTTGGTTGTATTAGCAAAGGCAGCTTTGGCTATGGTCAATACACTTTAATTTTTTATCAGAGACGCAATTGCTTCTTAGTAAGACATACTGACACCACAGCTAGGAGGAGGATTTTTTGATACCGTTCTCCTCAGACTTGAAATGGGGGAAAATTCCTCAGAGTTTTCAACACAAAGGGATAAAATGTGGGAGGGAAAGCAGAGAGGAGACTGCCTTGCATATGGCACCATCAGGAGTGGAGCACAAACTTTTGCCTCATAGCAGAGCATCCTGTGCTCATCGTGCCTGAGGAAACCTAAGGTGATGGCAGACACCGAGCCAAAGAACTGAGAAATGGATTTTACTATTTACATTACCGTAATTTATCTGTAACATAATGTTAAAATTGCCACTAGAAAAAGATTAGAAACATGTTTCCTGCTCAGTTTCCTCACTGCTCAGGCCACACACATGCAGTATGTGCCATTAACTGCTGCAGAGCTCCCATGCCTGACAGAGGAAGGTGCTCATTCAGTAGCCTCAAGCTGCACCAAGATTTTCAAACCACCCAGTAAACAACCCTGTGCACTATTCGGTTATGCCCTGTGGTTTGCTGCTGATTTCTGATCTGATCATAATCCTGGTTGTTTTTTCTTCACGTTTACCTTTTTGATCTGAAGAAATCAGCATTTTACACTATGAAAAATCCACTGATCCGGTGGCAAAACTTCTTCCACTTTCCTCACCCTCTTGCTACAGGGGATTAAGTCTTTCTAGCACCATAGGCAGATTGGCACACTAAAAGTATGTGTATGCTTTCTTCTGATTTAATTGGATTTGCTAGTCTGAAATGGAGTATGTTTGTAAATTCCATAAACTAGCTACTGTAAAATAGGACACAGTTGCTAAAAAAAAAATAAAAAGAAGCCGGTTTGCATTTTATTCCAAAAGGGATATTTCCATGCTTTAAGGGTGGTCTCTGTTCTCCCTTTAAAATACCTTTTAATTGCTGTGTGTCTTGGTTAACATCCCTGTTTTTACAGGATACCTGTAGTTCACGTTCAAAGTTGGATAGGTGATGTTTTAATACACACTTTTTTGTTTTGAGTCAAAGTGGTTTTGTTTTGCCTGGATTTTTACTCATTGTTGATTGAAAGATTGAAGTTTTGTACTGTGATCTATATATCTAGTTGAGGAGAAAGATCTGCAGCTCAGGGTGGGTCTGAAAAAAGTTCTCCTCAAACTCTCTACATTGTTCTCGTAGCATAACCCAGAACTGAAATTTGAGGCTGTATTTCAATTTCCTTGTACTTAATGTGGGGCACCCAGTTGTACTTAAGTCCTGTGCTATTTTAGGGTCAGATGTGGGAGGTAAAATAATTGCATAGGAAACCTCAACAAGGAGAGAAGTTTCCCTTTGTAGAGATAGTTGATGCTTTGCTGCTCCGTATTCTGTGGGCTTCAGTCACAGTTTTACTCTTTACCAGCCGAAGGGAATTAATGCAGCAGTCAGAGGCAATCCTTATGCAATGCGACAGGTGCTAATCTTCCAGGAAATTCATCCTACATCCCACCCATTAAGGGAATTTTATGTAAAAATGGCTTAATGTCTCTTTAAAGGTGTCAGCAAGCATGTGAGGACCACACAGCTTGGGTTCCACTGAAAGTAATGGAGTGAAATTGTCTGCATAATTATTTTAGTTGGATTGAGAATCTGCAGTCCTCTCTTGCTTCAGGAAATAAACCTCTGTTAAAACCATATGGCAGTATTCTCAGAAGAGACGTGATTACAGGGCCACTTTTCTTTCACATCTCTAGGCAGAGTTAGAGAAAGTTGTTATGTTTGTGCATAATTAATCCTTCTTTTTTCTTAGCAGACACAAAATTGTCATTTTTAGCATGTGCGAGTGTGCTGCTGTGTTTGTTTGCATACAGGCGTAAGTTTGCTTTTCAGTGCAGTGAAGCAGCAATAAATGGCGCGGCCTCTGAACAAAATTAGAGACGTGGAAGGAATGTACCATCATGTGTACATACCAAAACTGCGTAACAGAGAAACTCCAGCAGAATGAATTATGCTTATGTGTAGGACAGGCAGCTTTTAGAAACTTCAGCCAGTGGAAGTGATACTACTTTACCTTAAATGAGGCCACTTAACTCACATGCGTGTGCAAAATGAAATGCAAAGGGCAAGTCTTAATTACAGTGTGCCTGATCCTCCTCCCTGGCATGCCATCTCCTGCCACTCTTGCCGGTGATTGTAGCATTGCCTTGGTCTGATGCAATGAGGGATGTGATGTCTTTTGGCAATACAGTAGCACTTCTGATCCTGACATGTGGTGGGATCGTGATCCCGCGCTTGGGTTGATGTGGGCAGAGTCCTCCTGCTTGTGCTCAGCATCCATCACCAGGAGCCATCAGGAGCTGGGTCCCCATCCCTGCCCGGCAGGAGAAGGTCTTTGACCCATTTTTCATGTCGCTGTTTTTGTGAAAGCAGAGAAGGAAGCATCCAAACACTAAATACGAAGGTGTAAAACCACAGAGCTTGGTAGAAGTACAGTTATCTTAACTGTCAATTGAGCGAGCTTTGACTTTCACTTTAGATTCAGCAGCCACAATTCTCTTTTACATCAGTTTTATACCAGTGTGCATCCATTTATTTTAGTGACAATTTATGTCACAATTGGCAAGAAAACAAGAAACATCATCATACAATTCACAAACAGTAATATATGCCATTCTCAAACACTACCAAGAAACTTCATTACAGAAAAGCAAAACCGGAAAAAACACTCCTCGCTCTCAAATCTGAGTGAGTGATGTGCAGGAAGTAAATTACTACCACACCTGCTGGTGTGTTGGGGATAGCTGTTTTGTTCAAATGATACAGGGAAATATCAGTATCCTAGAGAAGGGAGTGTATTTTCCCTATTGTATATGAGATACATAATTTCTTGCCGGAAATGCTGCTGGGTAGATTTGACAGCAGATCACCCTTGGCAGTAGTTTGGCCACCTAAATCCATCAGGGATTGGAAATAGAATTCAGTCCTAGTCTAATGTTGGTCTTTTGATGGAGGAGAATCATTTGCACACTGAGTCTTCTGTTAAGGGAGGGATAACTTGCTTGTGCATCAAAACTGGTCGGTGGTAGGGGCATTGACAGCCAAGCTCCTTTTTTGCTGCCAAAAGGAGAAGAATCCCATGGATCTGGTGGAAAGCTGGAGCGAAAGATCAAGGAATGATCCATCTTACCTGGAAAAGAGTTAAAAACTGTATTTCTTCCTGTCATAGTGCCAGACTCTATATACACTTTTACTGAAATATCACTTTCTTATTTTAAGCTCTGACTTCCTCAGTTTGTGTTGAAGCTGAAAAAAGTTTTCCATCTCTCTTTTCTGTTGTTGCCTTTTTACTTCATTTAAATTGGTTAAGACAGATGAGTTTTACTTGTAAAAAAACCCAAGGCAACGCACCACGAACAGATATCCAATTTCTTCAGCATCATCAGCGTTGCTGTTCTACTTTTCTTGGACAAAAAGGGAAGAGCACTTTTTGTTCTATTTTCCATCATTCTTTGATGGAATTAAATCAGGGTTGTGCTCGAGAAAAAGGAAACCCTCATATGTATATTATGTCCTCTAATAAATAGTGCCAGTGGTTTGAGCATGCTTTGTTTTCTATGGAAAAGAAGCAAGCAGTAGGGCTAAAAGGTAGATTACACAGTTTGTATCTAAAGTTCCATAACTGAGGTATCAGATTTTAGCCTCATAGACACATAACTGTCACCCTTATAGTGCAAGCAGCTCTATTATTCCTTAAAATGAGTCATATGACACGAAAAAAACAAAACAAATAATAAAACTCAGAATTGTGTAAGCTGTAAAGACTTCAGGGCCAGGCTGTCTCCGGCTGAAGATGGTGGCAAAGCCTTTATTCATAGCTCTGGCAGATTGCTTGTGCCTCATATAATCCAATTTTTTAGATTGTAGGATTGTACTTTTTTATCCTGCAAATTAAATGAGGATTTGCCACCCGCAAAATAAAACCCAAAGAAAGAAACTTGCTTTAAATAGAATGAGCTATTAAGGTGATATTAATAGCATGGGGATGATGAGTATTTCCAGAATTTAAGTACTTTAATGTTATTTCTGACTGTTTTAAGAGAGCAGAATAAAGTACTTACACGCTTGCATTGCAGAGAACTTTTCCACTGGTGTACTGTAGTGGGCATCCAAGTTTAAGTACTCACCAAAATAATAATAAAATAGTTAGGCAGTATTCGAAGCACATGCCAGTGATGATCCAACGTGTTCTAACATCTTTCTTGGCTTGAAGCATATATATATATACACATATATGTCTGTATAGGTAGGGCTGTACGTAAGTGCTTCTGTACATCTTTAAAAGCTATCAACTTCACAGCTGCCCACATTAACAACTTGCAGTGTTTATAACTAGGCATTTACAGCTTCTGTTTCTTTGATTTTCCTTTTTCCAGCAGATTGCATCCCCAATGTAATGCCCTAATGGATATCTACTTAGCAGCGAAATAATGGAGTAATTACAGCAGGGTCAAAGTAAAGCCTGTGAGGGATAATCTTATTTAAGAAATGAACTCTGTGAAGGACTGAGCAGCTCAGGGGTCTGTTAATAGGACAGAGTTTTTTCCCTATTGCATATGCTGCATCCTCTCTAGTGACCAAAACTTAGGGCTGTCTGAGCTTCCCCTGTGTATGGGCAAGGGCCATGTTTGAACTGATCTTCTCCACTATGCCTTGAGGAGGAGTCCACTTTCTACTAAATTCAGTATGTCTGGAAGCAGTAAAGGGGGACTAGTGGTTTCTGTGGGATGAGCTCCTGAAGAGCTCCCTGCAGAGGGAACCGGAGCAGTCATAGGGGGCATCCTGTGTGCTCCATCCTTTCCCAGGCTTTCCCCAGCAGTTCATCAGCACAGTCCACCACACTGTGAATGGCATCACCCGCTGCTTGTGCTGGCCACTCTCCAGCTCTCGGAGATGCATGCCCCCCACTGCCTGCATTCCTGGAGATGTGTTACCTTCTGGTAGCCAAATGCACAGGCAGCTGGGGCAGGGGGTGAGATTTATTCTCTGGGACTCTGTTTTCCTATTGTTTTTAAGTTCACAGGAGGCTCCCTGCTACTAAACAAACTTTACAACTGTCGGCAAAAGGGTCAGCCCCCTGCCAGAGCCCTTCACAAAACCCAGCATTCCTCACAGCCAAATCCAGTTGTGTCACTCACCTCCGTCCCTTTGTGCCCCCTGGGGCTTTCGGTTGGAGGCACGGCCCCTAAGCAGGTTAAACACCTGGCTTAGCGCTGAATTAGCAACCTGCAAAGCCCGTAAGGACACGCTTAAGTTTAGCCAACAACTTGTACCTCATGCACTTGCAACGCTTTGCTGAGTTTTGGATGTTATGTTATTAAGCAGCCAGCTGGGTAGAGGCAGTCAGCCCTTAGGGCTGCAGGGTTTTAATGTGAGATGAATGTATGTAGAACTGGAGTTCCTGTATGAAGGATGGGATTTGTGTTTATGTATCTCACAGCAGAATGTAGCTTTTCTTTTCTGCCAAAGGGAGAAAAACCCAACAACCAAGTGGAGATGGCTATGAATGAAGCGCTTCCAGAAGGAAATAATGCAAATAATGAGGCTGTTATGTTGGAAAATCCCAGGATTTTATAATCTCTCACTGCACTGAGTTCCCTACATTCTCATAGAATACATAGGCTGTCCAAAATATTTTCTTCAAGGCTTAATGGTTTGGGGTTTTTTTCCCAAGAAGTTTGTCTTTTTGATGTCCTTATTCTTCATACTGGGATGGAAAGGAGTGCATAACATTTAGCAAAAGGGAGTGGCCAGGCCTACTCTGTGGGGGACCATACTTCTCTGAGTAACCAGCAGATGCATAAATAAGAAAGTAACTAAAACCAGTCATGGACTTGTATTCTGGACCTTCATCTGGGAATGTGGGAACACTCTGGAGCATTGGGTATGAAATTCTAGTTTTACTTTGTTATGTCTCCCCTGAAAACTAGTGGAAAATGAATAGCAAGAGTTGTGCTTGCTGAATTTATGGTGAAATAAATCTTAAAATATCCACTGTGAGGCAAAGAAATGGTTTATCTCAAGTTAGAGCCATAGGAAAATGGCAGAGAGGGGTTAAGACCAGCACTTCCAAACTCAGGTTCCTTGTGGTCTGGAATACTGAAGCAGACACAGCCTTCATTTCACCCTGCCCTTTCATGACAGCTGGTGATGCTGAACCCTTCGCAGCTTCAGGCCCACAGTCAGCATGAGCTGCCTGACTTCATGTACGCATGGTAAAAATATTGTGTACGTGACTTAACCAAGCACAGACAATCACTCAGTCCTAGAACAGTAGGGCTAAAAGAAACCTCAGGCAACCTAATCCATTTTTCCTCAGAGAAAGTATTATATATACTTAGATCATCACTGATATCTGTCCAAATTCTTAAATCCTCCAGTACCGTGCCTTCCACTTACTTACCAAGTCTGGTTTTCTTTGTTTTTTTTCTTTCATACTTAAAAAGGAGTTTGCTAATACCCCACATTAATCTCTTAAGTCTCTTCTACCTCAAATGAAGCCAACTTTTTCTTGTTCTGTTTTCAGCTGACATTGAGATCAATTGATTACCATTTTCTTTAGAAAACATTTTACTCTTATCATGTCCTTTCATGCTTGTCTCTTTTCTAGACTAAACAAATGTATTTCCTTCAACTTTTCCATATAGGTCATGCTTTCTGAATCTCTTATCACTCCTGTTGCTCTTCTCTGGATTCTTTCTCATTTGTCTGTATCTTTCTTAGCGAGTGGTGTCCCAAAAATGGATAAAACAGTCCAGCTGATGTCTCACCATGTCTGAGCTGGCTGTCATAGTTCCTGTCTCTGTCTTCTATGCAACATAACCACTAACCTTTCCCAGGAATGCATTTACTTCTTAACTTTGTTTCATTTTTCAAAACAACAGAATCTCATTATTAACTCATATTCAGCTTGCAGCTCCCTGTTACCCTCAGATCTGCCTCTGCAGTGCTGCTGGCTAATAGGCTTGTTCTTGGGGTGCATTCGAGCATTTGATGTTTCTTGCTCTGAAGTGTAGTACCATGCACTTCTACTGCATGCCATTTTATTAATGACATATCAAGTATCATTCCTCCAATTTTCTGAGATCATTATGAATTCTGACCCCTCTAACCAAAGTCTGGAGGACGTCACACTGCTGGAAATCATCTAAAGGTTTTATGATCATGCTTTCTATTGCATCATCCGAATATTAAATAATAAACATTAATTTGCCAAAGATGTATGAAATACCTTATAATTCAGTATCATTAATGATAGTCATTAGGCAACCTTGTGACACTGAACTTCAATCCATGCATCTGCTATGGCTGTGTTTTAGCCTTTAGATGACACTTTCTTTTTGTCAAAGACATGAAAGCAGAGGTTAATTCATCCCAGCTTCCACCTGAACAGAAATGTCTCCACTGGCATTTGCAGATAGAGGTGGAGTATAGCAAAGGATAAAAACAGAGACTCACCTCTAGGTTGTTGGCAGGATCTTTAGGCCAACATCCCTTCTCTTAAGCCCAGCTGCATAATTTATGTGCAGCTTAAGGCTCTACATCATCAAAATTTACACATTGTGTAGGTGCTTCTGCAAGCACTCTGATTACAGAGAAGGTTGGGTTCCTTCTGCAACATTAAAGATGCCCCAAAACCCCCACTTACTGCCAGCAGCACAAGACTTTTCTTGAACACTTGAGTATATAAATAAGAGCAAAGGACAGTATTAAGCATATTTTTTACTTAGGGAGCCACCAGTTCTTTGTACCTTTCAGGAGGAAGAAAGGGAGACATCCATCAAACTGTCATTACAAATTTGATGCCACAAACCTAACCTCATGGGGCTGCCAGGAATCTGTAAACCTTTCAAAAGATATGCCTGGTTTTGATATTGAAAATAAAAAAACCTACAGATTTTTCTGGGAACACGCTGATGGGTCAGCACCTAAATTACATTTCTCAACAACCAGATAGCCTGCACATAAGCTGGATGGATGTCCAGTTTTAGAAGGACAGGTTAATTACTTTTTGTGCTATGCCTAGGAATGACTAATGCTTGGCCTGTTTTATTTACTGAATAGGAAAAGATGTTTGAGGGTGTTTTGTTTTGTTTTCTAAAGACTGCTGCATCCTGGCTTCTGCCTTGATATGAGCCTGAGTGTGTAGGTGCCCTTTGTGTAGCAATAACTTGATACTACTCAAAATTCTTGGCGCTGTGAGCAGGGGAGTGGAATGCAGTAAGAACACCTTACCAGGTCTGAGGGTAAATTACAGTAGATTTGGAAGGAGAGGGTAGGGTTTTCAGTGTACATGTCTCCCTTCCTTGGCATTCGCAGACAATAAGAATACAAGGATTAACATAGTAGACTCCACTTATTACACTTGGGTGGATAAAGCAATTACCTGTCTATCACGGCTGTAGTAAATTGTGCAACAGCATTAACATGGGTGGATACATGGATAAATGCTACTCTGCCACAGAGGGTGCTGATACACAAGATAATCCTTCAAGTCGAACTTGTAAAGACTGTTTTCTTTTGGAGTTTATATCATATTACCCCTGCCAGTGTAGATTGAAATGGCACTTTTTTATTTGTAACATTTTCAGGTTTCTTTAGCCAGCTGAATTTTATTAGTAAGGTCATTTTAGAAATACCTGGCTTTAATCAAGTTTAAACAATCTGCTTAAAACCTGCAGCCTGGATATAAACACGGTAGTCCTATAACACAGCAAAACAGTGTGTTGAAAGATAGAGTGCAAACATGCACACATCCATCTATTATTGCTCAACTGTTGTTTCTTCCATGCCTGAATTCCCATTGTAACCGCAGCATTCAGCCTGCGATGCACTCCTGGTTTTGGGGGTGTAAAACAAAACCAGAAATGAAAATGCACCTCTTGGTATCTAGAGAGCAGAGCAGTGTAGCATCGGAGAGCTCTTAGTCTAGATTTAAACTGAGTGCCTTAAATCTGGTTTAACGGCTGTGTTTACATCGCCCCCATTTTCATTCTTACCAAGTGATCGGGTTTCGCAAGCATTAAGAAAACCATCCCCTCCTGCCAGCTGGAGGGAGACCAGTTCAAGAAAATCTTTTTTCTCTCCCCTCATCCCCAGCCTCACCCCCTTCATTTGCTATGATCTTTACTGCCCGTCGCTGCACAAGCAACAAAAGTTGGTGAGCTCTTTAAAGTATAGCTATCTTTGAGGGGGGGGGATCCTTATCCTCAAAGATATTGCTTGGTTAGGATGATGATGATAAAGTCAGAAAGAGGAGCTCTTGCACTTTTGTGGGGCAGCCCTCGCTCTCCCTCTTCCCTGCTTCTGTTAAAATAGAGGAGGAGGAGAAGGGGGAGAGCATAACAGATACCAGCATGCAAAGGGAATTAAGGCAGGGACTGAGACTTGCGTGACAGCCTCTGTTTATATGAGTTGTCTTTAATGTCTCTGAGCGGCAATGCCAGCAATGTTTAGCTGGTTTCCTGGCACACATGCACAGAGATTCCTTTATGTTCAGGAAGGATGGGTGGAAAAGGTGGAGGCAGAGCATCGTGGAGTAAGGGGGTCCCACCTGCTCCCTCCTCAACCCAGCTGGCTCCTGCTGGTGTTCATAGGGGATGTTGCTCAGCTTTGCAGAACAAAGTTCAAGATCCAAGTCAGAATTCAGAAGCTTTTCAAAATGAAAGGAAAAGGAAAAAGCAAAACACTACAGCAAGGGGAGACCTTGCTCACTTACTGATGAGCAGAGGCAGTACCACAGCAGAGGGGCAGAGCAGAACGCAGTGCAGAGAGGCAGGATCCTGCAGTGCTGGGGTGGATTGAAGGGTGGGAGTGAACCACTGCTAAAGCAGCCCCATTCAAGTCCTTTCCTGCTCTGCTTGTCCTTTTTCTCAAAGCACCATTCTGGTTTCATTCATTAAATCTTCTGGGCTTGTTGCTTTAACACAGCTTTCCCTGTGCAGGCTTATTGGCCAGCTCAGCCCCAGCTACATGCCCCCCATCAGTCCCTTCTCTGCCTATGGAGCAGCCCTGCTTCGAGCAAGCATTTTTTGCCTCTCTACATAGAGAAATTTCAGGAGTGAGAGGCTTCTTTGCAGCTGTTGACATTTGCTGAAAACCCCCGACCTGTGGGTCTGTCTTTCAGCTGGATGCATGCTTTCCACAAACCCCAGCTGAATTCCAAAAAGCATTGACAGCACTTCCTATGCTCAAAGGCTTTGCAATGGTTAAGTTAGAGTCATTCCCATGAGCATGAAGACACACAGGTTACACATCCGTGGGATCATTTCCCTTCACCCTTTCCTGCCCCTTCCTCCCTTTGACATGCTGGAAGCTCTGACTTGGTCCCATGCTGGGCAGGCTGTCAGTGGGATGAGCTGAGCTGACATTTGCTTTTGCTCCCAGTAAGTCAGTGGGAAGATGACCATTAACACCAGAGATACTCCACAGCTTGACTTCTGCACTAAGGTTCAAACCTGCTCCTGCCTCTGCTCACCCAGTATTGAAGCCACAACCCCAGGAAGACAGTAGCATAACTGGTCCCCCTGAGAGCTGGATATGGCCCTTTTGGAGCCATACCAGTAATCTGCAGACCTTTGGGAGAGCAGGGGTCAGGGAGGAAAAGCTCAGTGGCAATGGGCCCCATTAGAGTCATTGTACATGAGCCCATCCACATCTTATGTTCCTCTGCCTTTATTTGTTTCTTTTTCTCTACAGTAGTTTCGGGTACAGGATTTACCTGCTTTGAGTGAAAACCAAGTCTTTTTCTTTTTTTTTTTTTTTAAGAACAAAAAGAGACAGGATCTTGTTTTCTGCCTGAGTCTGAGTGACTCCTGTTCACACTAATAGGGCTCTCTGTACAGCTAGGAGAATAAGCTCTCCAGTCTAATGCAAACTTGTGCCCTCAGCTATTTAAAACACGAACATGTTGTTTTTTTTTTCTCCATTGAGTGAATTAACTGCAGTTACTGCACCTATGTAGCTCCTTGTTCTATGAACCTTTCCTATGCACAGCCTATGGCCTAATTATGTAATTATGTCTCTTGGGTGAATTATATTTTTCTTCTCATAATTGTGTCTTTACCCAAGAGACTGGAAGGGTTCCAAGCCTTCCCTTTTCCTGGGTAAAAACTGTTTGGCTCTTTTGTATTTTGGGCTTTTCTTCATGAACTTTGCATTGGGTGCATTTGGTAGGACCAGGTGGGGAGAAGCCAGCCTGGGGATGACAGTTTATCACAAGACAAGGGACACAAAAGGGACCCTTACGATTTGCTTCAACTATTTTTTTCCTTGCTAAGAGCTGGTGTGTATTTTCTCAGCTTTTGGTGATATACAGCTCTCTTATTTTTACCTCCAGTGTGTAGTTTGACACTGCTTTGAAGTGACATCTTGCTGCAGTGTTGTATTGTCTGAAATTTGTAACAGAACAATTAATATTTCTACTTCATGATGAATGTCTAGCATTATTGAGTCCCTGCATAACAGCTGTTAAGTAGCCTTAGATTCAGGTCTCGGCTCTTTTACTATGGTGTACGTTTGGCTTTCCTGACTTCAGCTTCACAAGGCTGCAGATAAATTCACAGTCAAGCCCATATCAGTAACTTCTAGTTAACATCAGATCCACAGGACCAAATGGGATGAAATGCAGGAAGACATCCAAACAGAATCTAAGGAGAATTTGTAATGAAATTCAGAGGACATGTAACCTACCAGTTTTGTGGTGTGAGATGTGTCTCCTACCATACATACAGAGAAGCTTGTAAACTAGGTGATTCTTCTTTCTGCCACCCCTTACCCTGAGGGAAAGTCCCTTTTCAGCAGCATTATCTTCTTTTCAATTGCAGCACTGAAACTAGAGCCATAGACAGCCTCAGTTACTGGCCCCGAGGTTCAAAGAATTTATTTGTTTGCCCCTTCCAGCTGTAGTCACTCCATGGAGTGGATGCTTCATGGAGTGACTGATGCTAAGTGCACTCAGGACATACAGCAAATAGAAACCATGGTGGTATTTCATGTTGGGCCATCACCCTCCATTCTGCTTGGGATGACCTGGCAAATGTGTCACCAGCAGATGAGAGCCCACGTTCTTACTTTTATACCTTTCTGCCTTCCCTCAGCTCTCCTATGGAGACACCTGACTCCCATCATACTTCTTGTTGTTAAGGCAAGAGCAAAAAAGATAGGACTGGGTGATGACTGAAAATAGCTAACCCACTAGAGAGTGATAAAAGCATCTGTTGAAAGTCTGGTAACCAGATCTCCTTGGTACCAGAAAAAAACACACACGCACAAAAACTGGTGGGTGGTGTACACGGTACAAAGAAAGGGAGTCCCTGAGTGTCAGCATCTGGCAAGGCCACGTGTAGCATAATCTGATTAGTTTTCAGTTCCACACCCACAAGCTGAAAGATAAAAACACACACCCCTCCTCCCCAAAGGAGGTAAAAATCTTTAAGCATCAACACCACATTTACATTCTGCAAGTCAGCCTCTTCCATGGCCCGATTTACATCTTGACTTCTCCAGCGGAGCGGTGGAAGTTCAGTGATGAGGGGTGAGCTCACGTCCCTTTCTAGTTACCACATCCCGCACACTCAAGATTGCTTTGCTTTGATCTGGGAGACATTCCTTCGTTTAGTTTAAACTGAAGTGATTAAGCTGGAGATGAAGCCTTCTCACATCTCCTGCCATGCCTAGGATGTGATAATTGAATGTTCACTTCTATGGACCATTTTAACATGTTCTGAGGCTGTCATGGACTGGCTGAAGCAGCAGCACAGACACTGGCTGGATGGCTGCAATTTGCACTGACCTTACTGCACTTTCTCAGTACTATTTTCCGGTTTGGTTCATGTAAAATGGCCAAAACTGGTACTGGAGTGGATTAATGGCAATGTTTTATGTCTGCAGAGACTTTAGACTCAGGTTGGTGTTTGGCTAGAAATAGCTGAGTAGCAGTGAGTGACTAGAATATTGCTTGTAATTTTAAAGCAAATAATAAATTTCTAATATCTAACATATTTTGTACTATGACCACAAAAAAATCAGAACAGCCTGTATAGCTTCTGTCTATTCATTCTTAATTTTTCTCTTTCCATCTCCTTGCCTGTGACCTGATCAATACCAATGACTACTGGGTCCCATCCTTATTCAGTGAGTTCTGGGACAGCCTCAATCTTTCTGAATACATTTCACATCCAAGACTTCCTATATCTGTTATCATTTTGTCTCTCTCCATGCCCAATTCATTCCACAAAGTCATATTTGTAACAGAGCAGCCAGCACTAAATGAGTGTTGTAGGGATTGGGATATCTGCAACAGTGTTTTATTCTATTCTTGATATAGTTTTTATATTGCTTTTTAATGTACTCACTGCGGCAGCAGATCACAGATTCTCCCTGAGCTATCCACACTTGCTACCCTAATCTTTTTTCCTGAAATAAAATTACGCCTCATGATGGAGACCAAGGATACAGCTTTTCTCAGTGCACTCCCCTGGGATCAGGAATTTCTCTGTCAACAGACACATATATCAATGAGAGATGAAAAGCAGCTTGTGGAATGAGTTTTAAACATGTATCACATATTTCATTGCTGCTGCTTATGTGCTACTCGGAAGGCGCTTTTAGAGAGTTTTCAGCCCATACCTCATGGCTGCTCTGTATTTAATAGGATTTTTTTTTCTTTTTCTGCACAGGAATCAGGGCAAGAGATTCATTTAAGTTGCCCACATTGTTTTGTGAGCACCTCCTGAACATGAACATTTTGCTGAGTTTCCTGCTTACTTTCAGTGTGAGCACGTCTTAGCTTATATGAATGCATAGTAACCCGTAACGTGTGAAGCTGTAATGTAATCTCATCTCACTGGGACATTTCACTGGGGGAGTGTGCCTCTTTCTGTGGATCTCTTTGTCACAACATGACTCTGTGTTACAACCCTAAATTTTAAGTGTCCAGAAAGGGAAGGCAAGTCTGCCTTTGGCCCCTTGCTGGTTTCTGGGGACTTGCAGTTCCATTGATGCTTGGGGTCTTCCAGATGTGCATATAGTTCTTTCCCTACGTTTTTATTTGGCGGGGAGGTGGCAACACCCAAACCCACACATCTCCAGATCATTTAAATTCAACCAGATGTGTGAATCTTTCTTCTTACTTCTTTTTTTCTGCCCTCTTTTTCTTTTCTTTTTTTCCCTCTTTTTTTTTCCACCTGCTTATACTGAAGTACACTGCTACCTTGCTGAATTTGGACTTTCTGTGATAGACCTTGTTCATTATAATAATACACAAAATTAAATATAAACTCTTTTCTAGCAAAGGTATGCTGAGGCAGACAGAGCGTGATGAAAACAAAGCTGGGGGTTATCACGCACAGATTAGTACAGGAGTGGTGACCTATATAACAAGTGTTCACTGAGTTATCTGAAGCCAGTAAAAATAGCTTGTGTATCATTTTGATAGTGATTCTTTAGCAAAAAGGGCACTCTATGAATATAAACAGAAGATAAAATTCACTCCGGGGGTAGCTTCATTCCCAGATAAAGTCAGCCCTGGTGTGTGAGGCCAGAGATAGGCTAATCATGTTTGCTTTATTTTGAGCCCTCTTGAATTTGCCAAAATATGATTAGGAATTACTAGAAAGGAAAAGGAGAGAGGAAGGAGATATTTTACAAAACAGAGTGGAAAATAAGAGTGGCAAAGGAAAAGCAAATACATAAAATTTGTGGAGGAAAAGAAGATGGAGAAAGAAAATCCCGAGAGAGTACTGACTGCGTGTGTTTGTGAAGTTGCTTCTTCAGATTTAGCTGCACCCAGCTTGTACAAGTTGTAATTTAAATAGATTGAAAAGATAATGCTAAAGACTACCAGGTTAGATGTTATCCTGTTAATTAAGCTGCCTTCACGGAGTTTTTACAAGCCCACCAAAAATCGTTTCTGATTTAAAGTGATTGATACCTCCTGCAGGGAGAAGTAGCCACCCATGCGAGCTGTAACATAGAGCAGCACCTTCTCCTTCAGGAGAAAGCTCCCGCCTACCCCCGTGCTTTTAGACTGAGTCATCCTGGGGGAGAAAAATAATACTTCAAAGTGCAAAATAATGCATCAGCAAATTAAGTTTTTTAAATTGCCAGAGAATTTTCTCAAAAATTAAATTCCATTGAGTTTCTTCTCATCTCCCATCCCAAGTGCTTTACTTCTCTATCTAGAACTGTGATTTCTCAGAATGCAGTTTGGATTTAGCTGTTTAGTGTTGACATCACTTTGCCTACATGTCCTGTAAGCCCCATGGGCCCAGTTGGATGATGTGAATCTGTGTACTTCTGTACTGTGGTGAGAGGTACCATAAAAAGAGATTTCTTAAAAAAGTGGCAGTCTTATGGTTCAATCTCAAGACTCAGTCTCAATTCAGGCCTCATTTATGCTTTTAAAATATATTAACCAGTGCCAGAAATTATTCTCTGGCCCTAAGACCTATGGGACAATCTGACCATGCTTTGCAAAGCTAAGCTCTCATAGCCTCCAGACAGATGGCTGTGTTCATACTGCTGAGTGACAATGTGGATTATCTCAAGCCACTGGGGATCATTAGGAAGGGTTCAAGCTCAAACCCTACCAGAGACCCTTCTTATTGTTAAAAGCATAAAAATATCCAACCCAGTTATTGCTTATGGGTGTGCCCCAGCACTACAGGGATGGGGCAGATGTGATTCTGGGTTGCAATCAGGGGCTTGGGCCCCTGTTTCAGCTTTGCCAGAGGGGTTTTGTGTGACCTTGGTTGGTAACTTAGGGTAAGATTCGTTCCATCTAATGTTGACTAATGGTGAGGGTGTCTAATTAAACTAGTCATGTGTGTTCCCTCTCTGATCAGAGAAGGAAGGGAAAGCAAATTCAGAAGGTGAATCACCACATTTTAAGACTGGTGTAAGAGAGAAATTAGATTAATTGCCCTCTGGAAGTAGCTATTTCTTTCCATTAACTGTAGAGGAAGTCTACATTACAAGAGTTTAGACTAGATGCTTGATTTATGAATGGCTAAAGTTAAGTAAAATTAGTCCTCACCTTAATCTTTATGCATGCCTGTTTCTCCATGTTGAATGATAGAAATAACATCTTCTGTGCCTCACATTCCAAGGTGTCATTGGGCCAGAAGCATTCTCTACTTTGGAAAGAAATTAAACCCAGGAACAAAAATACAGCAGAGAAAAGCCTTTACCCTTGCAACATCTCAGTGGTGATATGAACAGTACCACTTGGGACATCCTGTTGCTTTGGCCGTTTTTCCCCTTTACATGTTGGCAACTGAGCACCCACAACCGAGCATTCCCAGTGTGGCCATAAGACATGAGGGCAGTTATCCTGTTTTGCGAGAGAGAAGTAGGAGCACTGAGGAAGGTTGACCAAGCAAGGGAATGCAGCACCCAGTCTTGGCAAGCAGCTTTGATGATTTTCCTTGCATTACTGCTCTTCTCAAATGACAGTGACTGTTTATTTTGTAGAGGAATGAAAGCTAATGACTAACTGTGACAGAGTTAACAAGAAGAAATATAAGGGGAGAACAAAAGCTTGCATTTCCATAGCGAAAAAATCCATAACATATAAACCAAGCATGGAATAACTGTCCCAGCTGATAACTCGCCCTTACTTATGTGGCATGCTTTTGGGAAAGTTTGCCTCTTTAACTACCTAGTGTAGTTAAGGCAGCAAAAAAAAGACAAAAAAAAGAACTTGTGTGGGTGTCCTAATAAGTGCTTATTCTGATCCAGATTGCAACATGTTACAGTTCTTTATGGATACAGCTGTGATCAATAAGGCTTTCACCAGCACAGCCATGACCCAACACTAATTCCTCCCACTAATGTCACTGTGTTACTGGGGGTAGATGAGATACCTATAAGTCCATTAAATCTAATAACAGGTCCTTAAAAGCCACTTTGGGGTTTTTGGGGGTGTGTTAAATTACTAAATCTTGTTATTAACGCTTTTATTTTATGATTTGCTATTTCCAGGGCACAGACAGAAGCTTGATGACTCTAAACCTAGTTTGTTCTCTGAACGCCTCAGTGATTTAGGGCGCATTCCTCATCCCAGTATGAGAGTAGGGGTCCCGACCCAGAGCCCACGGCCCTCTCTGAACTCTGCACCAAGTCCTTTTAATCCACAAGGACAGAGTCAGATTACAGGTAAGAGACAGAACCATAGGTTTGACTTGCTCAGGAAACAGTAGTAATTGCTTATGGATATTTGTGTCTCAACTGTAGTAAAAGAGGCTGTTAGAGTGAGAGATGTGTTCCAAGCAAAGCTAGGTGGGAAGTGGATTTTTTCTATAGTGTTTGAAGCTGAAAATGTCTTTCTTTAAAATATCTTTTTGCCATTAATCAAAATAAACAAAAGTAGTCAATCTGGATAAATTGAGGAGAAATCTGGTGGAATTCTAGCTAACTGCCACTTTGCTCTGTCTTCTACTCCATGTGTGCAGTAGTACATATTAGCATATAATCGAATGAAGGTTTTTATTCAGCCTTTTTATTTTGCACTCATGTTGAGGGAAGCAGCCAGCATTTAATGGTCCTTCTATTGGAATAATAACACAATCTTCTTACGTGGTGGTTTACTTCTAGCACCAGTGCTGATCACTGTTACAATAAATGAGCTAGGTTATGGAGAAATCTCCAAAGTTTGCTTGTGAGGGTTGCATGCAACATTTATGATTGCATGCTGAGAGACATTTCATTGTGCTGAGAGGAATCATAAAGTATCATGTGTCACAGATTACAAGACTGAAAGACGATGTTTAACTGCGGCTATGCCAGAAGTTTGCAACAAAACCGTGAAGCCTAAAAAAATAAACTGATTTTGCCTATTTTTTTTTTCTAAATTCAAAGCTGGATAATTTTTTCAAAGCGATCTCTACCTAATTTTGGCCATTTCTACATACTTGCTGACTTATTTGTGTCTATGCAGGATGTGAAGAGGTGTTGCCCCTGACCAATTCACTTGCTAGAACTGTTGGAGAACTTCACCTAGATGCCAGTCTGTCAATAAAACCCTTGGCTCAATTTACTAGAGTTACTTAAAACTCAGTTTTGCTGCTGTAGTTGTGCCTGCACATGGAGTCCTTTGCCAATACCAGTATTCCTTTACTGGTAAAGGACTCCTGGTATAGACATAGTCTTTGAGTCAACCCAGGAAGACTTCTGGTTTCATGTTTCAAGTGGTTTTGACATGATACCAGCTGAAACTTAGCGGTTTTAACAAAGTGTTGCGGCTTTCTTCTTCTTTCTTTTTCTTCTTTTTTTAAAGTTCAACTGGTTTATTAATTTGCAGTAAGACAGAGAAGTAGGTGGGTTAATTTGAACCCAAAGCATTCGGAGAACTGAAAAGAAAAAATTGTTCCCATGAGCTATGGCAAAGATCTCCCAGATCTAGAAGTCTACCTTTAGCCAGCGTAAAATATTTGTAACACATTAAATATGTCTATAGTACCAATTGCATGCTACTTGCTGCCCACCAGCTTCCCGGAGCAGGTTTTTTGGCTGAGCTTCGTGTTCTGTTCATTGGACATCTGAAGTCAGGGCTCTTGTGCATATCATTTTCTGGGTAAGAATTGTCAGACTAAAGCCCAGTACTTTTTCTAACCTATTGTCTTCTGTCTGGTGATGTTTGTTGACACAGTTCCTGAGAAAGCAGGGGGGAAATCCAGGGATATAATCAGCTTTTTTTTCCCCCTTCTTCCTTGTGCTTCCATAGTTTACCTATTGTGCAACACAATATCTAGGAATGAAGGAGGGTGAAATTCTTTCTGACCCCATCTGATGATCAGTTTATGCCCTGAAGCACGAGAACTGAGATCCCCTTGTAATTTTCTTCCTTGCTAAGTGTAACCTCATATGCTGCTCTCATTCACATAAATGCCTCCTGTAGAAAATGTTCTGCTGGGTTTGATTAATAGGGTACTTCTCTGCCTCATTATGAATCAGCAGCAGCATTTACAGATCCGGGAGGTGAAAACTTCAGATGAGTTTTAAATAAGCCTGACTGAAAAGAAAGCTGTGTGGCATTTGCTGTCTTCTCTTCAAACTTGAGAGTTCAAAGTGCCACTTCATCAAGACATGGAAGATGCGTTGCTGGTTGAGCAGAGAGAAGGGAGCTGAACCGAGGAAGGCAGGCTGACTTTTCCGTCTATTGTAAATTATGTGCTTCTCTTGATGGGTATACTCATGGTCATGGGATACTTTAGAGTCCCAAATTGCTTTCATTACCCAAAAGCTGTGAGAACTCATTTTCTTATTAAAGCTTGCAGTGCAGAAGTGGTCTAAAAAACAGTATTTGCCATGTTATTCCCCACCCTTGTCTCCTCCTCAATTTAGAACAGGCTAACACCCAGCCCTCAAAGGCTACTCTTAGCTTTCTGGTAGCCCTTCCATTTAATAAGGTGATTAGTGTGGCATGTTACATCAGTGCAAGCTCTGTGAATTGTGCTGGCTTCCCCACAAGGCTTTTTGGTGCTCTTCAGGACGTTGATTGTAATCTGTAAAGCTCAACATGCTTTGATGTTCCACCAAAGTGCTGGGATACTTTTTGCGGACAGTCCCTCCGAGTTTTTCTGGAATTAATGGATGCTCATTGCCACACAAACCATGCCAACAAGAGACAAAGTTGATGCCACAGACAAGAAACCTCTTTGATGGAGTGTTAAGTGACCATGAAGAATTGCTAAACATCCGCCCTGTGTGATGGTAGGGAGTGAGTTGTTTGGGCTGTCCACCTCCACCAGTTTCCTTGTTGTGGTGCATTATGCAGTGGGAATACCACTGCCTTCTTAACATGATCACTGTGCTGGTGTGGCTTGGGTATGTACTAAAAGGAGAATAGACCCTTGTCTGAAAAACAAGATTTTTTTAATCACCTTTATAGGAATTAAGCAAGCATTCCTTTAGAAATATCTTTGTTTCTTAATCTTTTTACCTAGTAATTTAGGGAAAATAATTAATTCCTAATAACTTTAACAGTAAATACTGGTTTCCTACAACATATAATTGCTAGTAAGCACATAAACTGTTTTTGTTTCGTTCCACTTGAGGTCTTGCATAGTTATTGCATGATTAAACAGAAATAATATTTAAATGCTGGCTGGCCCACACCTGAGTCTGAAAGAACTCAGCACTTCGGGGGTCACTCTTATATTTCTTTTCTGTGTCTAGGTTGTGTTTATTTTCCTAGAGTATCAGAGTACAGGTTGTACAAATCACAGCAAGTCACAGGACCGGGCTGTGGCCATGTAAGGCACACAGTTGCTCTCATTCAACATGGCATTTTAACTAGGATTCTGCAAAAGCAACATTGAAGGGTGATTAAAAAACAAATCGTCCAATAAGCAGATGCCTTTGCTGAGGCAATGCAGATTCAATTTGAACCCTGCTTGCTGCCCATAAATCAGGAATCCTGTCTGTTCACATTTAGATACTGGTACATTTGCCTGTTTTATTTTTCTCCCCTTTCCCTACCAACACTCGCACAACTTGCTTGTGTATCAGATTACATTCCTGTTCAGACACTGAGCTGTTGCATCAGTGTTGCAGTATAAAGTAAGGAAAACTGTTGTTTTTCTAAAACAAACACTGAGGGTTAGCTTCTATCAGCCAGGAAAAGCCATGGCACGAGGACCCCGGCAGCTGGGCTGCAGGGACTACAAAGTGGGAGTTAAGTGTGGTTTCATGCTCCATCACCACTGTGACACCATCTGATCTATAGGCAACCTGTGACTTTCATCACTGAAATAACAACACTCAGAAGCAGGTCATGTTAAATGTTGGGCTTTTTCCTTTTCCTCCTTCTCTCCCCATCAGTTCAGGGATGTTACGCTCATCATTTTAGGGTTATAGGAAGCAGATTGAAAGGCTTCAGAGCTGGATTACCTGGATGTTAGTGAGGGGACCCATCTGTCCTCCAAGGCCATGACCTGCAGGACAGATTTGAAACAGAACTGTGTACTTCTGATTAGACCAGCAGTGTGCAGGTGCCCTGCCAGGGGTTGACTGTGTTTTACCTGGGACCAGCAGCACTCTGAAGCACACATGGATTTGTAGCTGGTGTATAACCATCTGAGAGCACGTCAGAAAAAGTACATGGTTGCTTGGAGCAGATAATTCAGAATTAGCCCAAGTAATGAGCTTATAGGGTAAATCGTGCCTTCAGCTCACAGTAACGTGGAATAAAAGCTACGAGGTTCATCAGATGAAGTGGTGAATTTGCGATTCCTGCTGCCATGAACACAGGGGTGGCTGCAGTCTGCAGTATTTTATGTAAATTGATTGCATCCTTCAGGCAACTGGCGAGTTGCCATTGTGAGCCTCCTTTTGGTAAAGCATGTGTCTCTCCTATTAAAATATTCTTTTAAATTTAGTTTTTCCTCGTCCTTTACAATTTAGTTGCCCTACTGGCATGACTTGTTCAGTAGTTTGTTTTCTGTCTGTCATTTAGAAATGTGACCGTTAAGGAGGTGGGAGGAGGTTCGTCAGGCCAAAATCTGGTCTCAGTTATGCTTCTGTACATTGGCTCCATGTAGCTCCATTGGATTTGTCTTCATGGATTGGACTGGGCAATTCAGATCAAGCCCTAGGCTTAATCTGAATCTGATCTCAATTATGCTTCTGTACATTGGGGTGTATCTACATTGGATTTGTCTTCATGGACTGAACTGGGCAATTCAGATCAAGCCGTAGGCATAATCTGAATCTGATCTCAATTATGCTTCTGTACATTGGCTCCATGTAGCTCCATTGGATTTGTCTTCATGGATTGAACTGGGCAATTCAGATCAAGCCCTGGGCTTTTAAAGATGCATAAGAAATAGTCTAAGGAAAAGCTGCATTTTGTTGTTGTTGTTTTGCTGGGGGTTGGGGGATGTTACAGCAATAGTTGGATGCTCCTGCAGAAGGACATTGTGGCTTTGTTAACATCAGAAGTGAGGATACTTGCTTCAAGTGTTTACAGAGGATAACTCCAGACAGCTTGTTTTTCAGTACTGCAGTAATGCTAATGCAAGCAGCAGCAGCAGCCAGTGCTAGAGCTGATGGCTCAATTTAAATGAGTGGTTTTGCAGAGTGTGTGCATGCATGTGATGTTGGGGTGTTACAGCCGAGGAGCTGTGGGCCTGTGATCATGCTCTGATCTTCCCACAGCTTGGGAAATGGGAAATTGATTTATGTTCTTATAGTAAATCTGTTTGCTTCATAATCCAATACTAAAGTAGTGGAAAAACTCATTCTTCAGGGCTATTTATGTTTTTTTTATTCTCTTCATTGACACTCAGAACATTTGCATTGAAGGAAGGCATGTTGCTGTAGAGCCAATGTCACTGATGGTAGAACTGTCACTGGGGCTTTTTTTGTTTTCTCTTTTTTTGTTTTTAGTTTCATAACAGTGCATCCAATCTTAGAGTGATTTTTAAAACCACTTGTCTGTTGTACATTGATGCAGTCAGTCCCAGACCACAAGGGTCAAACCGTGTCTGTCTCCCACTGACTATAAATGTGGCAGTAACACCTTGCAATACTCAGTATTTCCTGCTTCAGCAAAGTTTACCTGGAAGCTGAAACAGGACTGAGCTGTGCATGCATTAGTGTAGACCTCACCCCACTGACTTGTTTCAGCTGAGCTGTGTGCAGGCTCTCTCAGCATACACATGATATGCCCTGTTGTGAACAAATATGCTGAAAGCCGCACTTCTCTTCACACCCACACAGGCATAACAGAAATGTTTACAAAAGGAGGACTGCTCTTAGGAATCTCTCCAAAAGTTTCAAGTGCAAATGCCAACTCAAAGTGGCTCTCTACCTCCTTTAGCTGCTGTTAAATGCTCTGCTAGCCCTTCCCCATGGCTGCTGTATGGGAGGATAGGGGGCTTTCTCCCAGGTTGTTTGCTGTATATTTATATTATCATTTTCCATTGTTTTGGAGGGATTCCTTTAGGGAGGAATACACATTTGCTTTGCTTCAGAGCTTTAAGGTTTCTCATCTGCCCTGGGCTTTTCGCAATTAGAAAGATGTGCTGTGCCTGCAGAACACGTGGTGGTGTGGGTGGTGGTGCACAGCCCCTGCCCTCCAGGGACTTGGTGGACATGCATGCGGAAGCTGGTCTCTGGTGTAGGAGGCCAAGGAGAACTTCCTACAGGTCTGCTCATGGGTTCTTCCTCTCTGGCACATGCTAAATAGTCACTACAACCCTTCCATGCCCAAGTGAGTTGGAGGTGACCTTCCTAAGGACATTGTCGTGTTTCCTTCAGAAGTGTCTTTATGGATCTGCCCTGGAAGTGCTGTTCTGGCATTTGGAACTTTCCTGTGATACCCCCAGCACCTTCCTTTTCCCCAGGAGGTTTGGTTTGGTGACATGCAGGACTCAAAGAGATGGGCTGGTTGGGCCTCAGCAGCCGAAGTCTGCTCCGGCAGCATTGCAAGGAACATCTGTCGGTGGGACCAAAAGGTGCCACCTGGGACCCAGCTGCATGTCTGCCTTCAGGGACAAGATGGAGCAGCTTTAGGCTCTGCCTCAAGACATTTTACTCTGGGGATTGCACATCACTGCTGAGCGGAGACCTTTACCCTGTAGGCTAGTGATCAACTTTGGCTTGGCAAGGTGAGCACGTTTCGCTGCTCTCTTCCCTCATGTCCATGCAAACCTTGGCCACTATCAGTCAGCAGAGTTTGGCTTTAGGGCATTTACTCTAGGGTCTGATGAAACTTGTATCTTCACTTTCTGGTTTCCTAATGGGGCAGAGATAACTCTTGAAGCCAGTCAGCCCCAGGCCAAAATTCCCCACCCTGCCCCAACCATGACTTCAGCCATGCCTTGGTGTGGTGGAATCTCAGTAACCCTCCAGCCTGGGGTAGTGTGATCTTCTCTTCAGTCACTGAGTTCTGATGCATCATCCGGTGTTTCATTTGGGTGAGAATTTTCCTCTATATTATTTCCTATTCCATGAGAAAACATGATCTTATTTCCCTGGGGCTAAGTTGCTCACACTCTGGTTGTTTCAGAGGGGCTGAAGATCGCAGCTGAATATCTGGGTTGGAAGCTTCCAGCCAAGATAGTTGCCCCATTTAGTGAGTGAGGTACTCAAGAGAGTCCCTGCACCTTAACAAAAAAAATCATCAATTAAATATGCAATATATAATTATTGACCTTAAATTTAGGTAGAAATTGTGTGACATGGAGGTAGGGTAAGTTACCCAAGTCCAATAGGAGATCTGCTTCAGAGCCAGAAACAGTCAAGTCACAGCACAGTGCCTTCACTATCAGTCCATTCTCTTTTTTCTTTTTTCTCTAAAACACTTTACAGTTTAAAATCTCACTGTATTGGTCTCACAGAGAACTGAAATCAAATATATATATCTGAAAAAGAAATGTACTGTTGGGGCTCTGAGGTTGGAATGAGCTATAGAAGCCATGTATAAATTTAAGGTAGGTTGGAATGAGCTATAGAAGCCATGTATAAATTTAAGGTAGATGTCATAAGAATATGTGGTATGTTCTGGGGTCACCTGATTGTCCATCCGGCCCCATATTCTGCCTCTGACACTGCTCTGAGAGATACTCTTCTGAAAGACCATGAAAGCCTTTGAAAGACCACTTTTTGCCATTCATCCTTCTTGTGTCCGCACAGGTATTCACAGTTGTTGAATTAAGGATGTTACATGTACAAACAAGTCTAGCATGGCTGTTCATAGTGATGAGGGTGCCACAGACACTCAAGCTCTTGCCATGAGGATTGTGCTACCAGAAGTGGCATGAACCTCTAGAAGGCAGTTTTCATCACCTTAGACCAAACTCCTGTAAAAACATCCTCTGCTGAGATTATTTTTCCCCCAGCCTTTACCTGCTACATAATTTCCTTCCAGCACTGGAGCTGACCTAAAACCAAAACTTTAAGGGACTCTGTTTTAGATTCAGAAGCAGAGATTGAAAAGCTCTTGCAGTTTGAAGCAG
The DNA here is from genome assembly GCF_012275295.1 of Melopsittacus undulatus. Lineage (NCBI taxonomy): Eukaryota > Metazoa > Chordata > Aves > Psittaciformes > Psittaculidae > Melopsittacus > Melopsittacus undulatus. Next base: position 18,532,745 of record NC_047529.1, read on the forward strand.
CTTGGATTTGAGATTGTGCTTCTGACACATCATTAATTTTAAGATTGTTTTCCCAGCAAGCCTAGGCTTTCCGTTCCCAGTTGAAGATCATTTACCATTGACTGCACGGTGAATTATAGTAGTGGAATGAAGCAGGGAAATATGTCGATATCAGATATAACAACAAGCAGTCAGTCAGATTTGAACCTGTGCCAATCTATACAACCCTAGCCTTGAAATTGTTAAAACAAAGAAGTTCATTACATTTAATGATCAAGTGTCCTTCAGATTTCTGAAGAGTTTATGTTAACCATTTATATTACTCAGCTCCAATATAAATGGCAAACTCCAGGAAAATCCTCTTAAAATTAAATTGGAAAGTTGAAGGTTTTTTTATATCTATATAGTTATTTTGCTTCAAGGAAGTATCTGCTTTCCAGACATCTCTTCAAACAAATCATGTCTGAACAGAAAAAATAAACAAGGAATAGCTGAAATGACAAGGTTTTGCTGTGTGGAAAAGCAGGGAAAGGAGTTAAAAAAAGAAAAAATTAAGTTGAATTTCCTGAAAAACTGCCTTTGCTTATGCCATGTGGCTATCACATTGCTGTCTGCAAAGCAGGGCCTTAGCACAGTGCTTTGGTATAACAGGTTTTCCAAACTGAGTGGACCTGATGTGCTTCACTGAAAATATTGGGGAGGATTTGAAGGGATGTGCTACAATTTCTGTGAGCCACTTCAGAGATAGTTTTCTGTTTATCATGCAGTGCCCAAAACAAACTTTGGGGTTGAAAGTGCTTTGATTTTATCGATGTAAAGAAATAAAAATAATAATTTATGAGGCATTCAGTGGTATCTTTATCAGCAGATATTAACTGAGAAAATGGTTTATAAGTCCAAACACCAATGAGTAAAACTAGGTCTCCCTCCCTCTCACTTCTTGAAATCCATCAGTGCTTCAGTAAAAAATAATCTGCATTTATCCTTAAAATAATTTCCTTATAGTGAGCTGTAGCGAATACATCAAAAGGCATCATTAATTTCCGATAGTTATCCCAAACCATTTGGTTTTATATTGTTGTAATTGAGGTGACTGTAGGTAATTGGGCCAACATCCAAATGTGACATTTTTGGATGGATGCTGATAAGATTAATGACATTTTCCTTATTGGGTAGTATTTTCAGAACTGAAAACACTACTGTGTAATGTTTGAACTGGATAACTACTTGGCAGGCTTGCCAAGTGCTGACTGTAGAGTCTCCCAACCTCTGAAGTCCCACTTCCTAAGCTCTCAGACCTGGGTCTCATACTTCCTGTCTGCTTATCGGTCCAAATCCTTAAGGACTGGTGTAACACACTGCTAGACCTAGATGAGAGACAACAGGAATTTGCAGCACAGCTCCTATATTCTTTTAAACTCTGATCACTGCTTCATTCATTTCCCAAAAAAAAAATTGTTATGGGCAAGGAAAAGCACAGAACAAGGCTGGAAAGGTTGAGTCCTAGAGGAGCAGGTCGTGTTTCATTGCATTCTCATTCCTTACAGCACTACGTAGCACTGTGTGTATGTTCAGTCATCCCACCTGTCAATTAGGCTGTTGATACCCTATTTTTTTTCTTATTTTTTTAAAAGAAAATCTCCTTTTTTAATTTTTAATTTTTTATTTTTCATTTTTTTTATTTCCTAGACCCCAGGCAGGCGCAGTCATCCCCGCCATGGTCCTATGACCAGTCTTACCCATCCTACTTGAGCCAGATGACTTCACCATCCATTCATTCCACAACTCCCCTGTCCTCCACTCGAGGCACAGGACTTCCAGCCATTACCGATGTGCCCAGACGCCTCTCAGGTAAAGACCGTATTTTGCCTAGAACAATAATGCAGATTGGAATAGGACTGACAGAGATTTCCTTCATGGCTTCAGACAAACCTTAATAAAAAGAGCACAGCTCAGTTGGTGTTAACAGGGTTACTGCATGGTGGGTGGGGGTCAGAATCCCTTTTTTTCTGTGTTGCTCTGAACATGTATCATTTGAATGTCTCTAGATTCGTTTCAGATCGAGCTATTTTTAAGTTGTGAACCTGATTCTATGAATGCATTCTCTTTTTTTTTCCCCAGTAAGAAGATGTTTACTTGATTGTTTTAAAGTAGTTGTGATATTCTCTATTTTTTGGTGTTCTACGTTTGTAGTGTGTGTGACTTTATGCATCCTGACAGAGAGGTGCCTTTATTTCAATAGTTAAGGCTAAGGTGCCTTCTCCCGCATTTCAGTCCAGTAGCACAAGAAAGCCTGTTTCCATAGTCGATGTGTACTTAAGATACCTATCAAAAACTAGCTGAGTCACTTAAGTGTAGAGATTGGACAAACTGTGCTTTGGAATGATGCAGGAGAGAGGAAATACATTTAGGAACATAGACAAGACAGAAGTGAGAACTGAGACTTTTTTTTTTACCAAACCAATGTACATTTACATACTGTGCAATTCATCTCTAATGGTCTCAGTGATAAAACCATCTTTGTGAAGTAATCTGATTGCCCCAAAGTAAGATAGAGTCTGTCATGGCACACAGTCACCTTGTATATCATGCCAAAAATGAGGAACCTTAGGGGAGGGAGGCTCAGTATTAAAGCTCCAACCTTGCAAGTGTGGAAATATTAGCAGCGTATGCCAAAAAAACATGTGTAATGTAAAGAAAGTCTTTATGATTCATTAATGAAAACCAAAGAATCAGTCTTATTACATCTATTTTTGCATGTTTGCAAGATACTATTATAATCTTGGATGCTGCTGCCATACACCTGTTTGACTCGCAGCCAGGTGAATTTCTTGCTTTCATGTTTTCCCATTCCACCAAACTTATAGCACTGGAAATGTTGATCCCTCCGCTGAGCTGCATCACTGACAAGCTGAATTTCAGCCAGGAGGCCTGTAGGATTTGATTAGTGTAGACTCCTCAATTGCTTTGATCTTGGAAGAGGGAAGCTTTGTTTCTCAGACAAACATCTGGAAAAACCTCTGCAGTCCTAGCGCACCCTGCCTTCTCAGAGATGCCAAGATGAGGTTTGGCATCTCCATGTGGGCTGGGGGTTTGAGGTTGGTGCAGCAGGTTCCTGCTGGCTCTCTGTGCAATACGCTGACTTGGTTCAAAAAACTCGATTGGCTTGATGCTGAGGAAATGCTTTGTTTGGACTGAAACAGGTTCCCTTTGAGTCAGAGCCTCCTGATGGTCTGTGTTGTCGAATGGTTATTTTTGCAATTGTGCCCCTAGCAATACCTGCAGGAGAGGCTCGGCTGGGACCTCAGCAGATGTACCACAGCATGCTTGCCCTGCAGCCCTTGCTTGTCTGTGTATTCAGACGTGAGTGCCTGGCATGTGGGCACAGGCAGAATGACTAAAAGACCTGGCTGTGTACATTATGTGGCCGAGGACTGAACTTTTCTGCTGTACTGTAAAGTTGGTTGCCTTTACGCTTCTTGCCCTTTCTCTTTCTGGGGCTTGGCTGAAGCCTCTGCAGTGCTCTTACCTTTTATCAGCGTGGGGATCTTGCTTCCAGTTAGATTCAAGATTGAACAGGGGGACTTTGATCTTCCACAAGTGCCAGAGTTTGTCTGCAGTGTTTGCTGATGTTCAGAAATGCAGAGCAGCATTTTTGGAAGGAGGATGAGTGCTGATGCTCAGGCTGTAAGGAAGCATGTTGCAGCCCCAGCTGCAAGCGCTGCGGTTCATCTCAAGGATTTCTACCCAGCAGTCTCCCAGGGAGGGAGGGCAGGATCTAAACTCCTTTGAGTTAGAGAGAGAAATGTAAGTTTAAAGCTGCCCCTTACAGCAACCAGTTTATCCCTTACATGGGGAGAAATGCAAATTCCACTCAGTTACTTGATACATCTTTCAGGGGATAACAAAGCTTAGATGAGGGGTGGAAATTACTGCTAAGAAACACTAAAATGTTAGAAAACCTTGGGCACTTCCACTGCATGAGGGAAAAATTAAGAGTTTTACAAGGCCTTGAATAAAAGCAAGCTATGCTTTCCAATACAGTGGCAGAAATCTGGTTATCAAGGCTGTTAAAAGTATACAAGGTAATTTTAATGAATGCCATATTTACTGCCTGTTGCTTAACATCATGCAGGAGGAAAAATGGGTAAAACTACCCCTTAGGCCTTGGATGTCACACCTAGAGGCACAGGACTTCCTACCTGCCACAATTCGTATCACCCAGATTTCCACAGGCCTCAATGGCTCTGCTTAGACAACAGCTTAAGTTGTATTCACCCAGATACTGAAATGTACCATGTAATAAAGCCTTCTGTCCTTCAAAAGAGTGATTCCTGGTTGTATGGCTAGTGACAGCCCTTGAGAGCTATTTTTGATAGTACTCCCATGACCAGAAACACATCCATCCCATGTTTTTCCTCCCTCTCCTGGGATGGGTACATTTCTTGGAGGAAAGGTTGCCTGTGTTTCAATCCCAGATAAGGCTCAGCATCAGAAGAGGTTTAGGGCTGTAGGACAGGAGGTGGCAGGGGACTGACACAGCAGTTCCCTGTCCCATGGGAGAGGGGAAAAGGGCAGCAGGCTGCAACCCTGAGGAGTTATTCAGGCAGGCTAGTGTAATGTGGCTGAACTGGTCATGTCAGTGTCTAGACTGATTTCTTTGCACAACTGAAATGTTTGCATGCATGCTGCAGGCACGTGCAAATGAGTGTCATGGCTGTCAAACTTCCAAGTATTCATCTGTTATTCTCTAGATGGGGATCAGTGCTGTATCTGCAATGCCATGTAGCTAATTAATGATGTGTCACACATATTTGGGCAGTATTCAACAGCAGTAGCTGAAAAGCAAAGCAAAAATAAATAGAAGTTTATCTGGCATCACTCGTGGAACTTTTGAACCAGCGATCCCTCTGGTGCATAAGTCTCCTGTTCGTATCAAGAATAAATAAAAACTAAGCTCACAAGGCCATGCAGTTTAGTTGCATTATTGCACCAACTCAGTCCTAAAAAGAGCAGGATTCCCCATATTTTATTAATATCTGTCTGCTCAGACTTCCCCAGAAGACAGTGAAAGTTGGTGGCCTAGCAGATTAATATTCTTAATTAAATAATACTGTAATGGAAACCATGGGAATATAAGAACATGGTCATTTTAAAGAGAGTTTGCCTGAGGGACATAGTCTTATTGCATGATTCATAGTGAATGCACTCAGCCTTTGTGTCCTATGCATAACCAAAGTTCATGTGGGATGGGGAGCATGAGTGTCTATTATGTAATTAATGTATATGATTCATATAAATACACATCACATTTTTACATAAAGCTTTGGGACTGATCCAGCAAGTCCTCAGCACATGCAAGGTGTTCAGAGCAGGGAGTACAGGTCGGGTTGTTCCTTCAGTCACAAGAGGGGTGTTCTGCAGCAGGTAAATGAGGTATAGATGTCCCTAGGGTAGACATCTATACCAGAGACTGTGACCCTCAGGTCCCTTTTGTGTCAATGGGGACAAACTGGTGTTTGTAGGACGTGACCAGTCAGCACATGAGCTGGACTGGTCCCTGGCAGTGCCTTGAAAGAGCCTGTTTGCCTCCACAGGCTCTAAAGCAAGCCTAGGTGAGTAGTTCAGGTACAGGCACATCTCACCTGATAGTCTGCCTTTGGTGAGGTGATTTAAGAGATGATTTAGCTGTCCCATAAACATGTCTATATCACTGCCTTTCTACACGTCAGTCCTGATTTAACCCTGCTGTGGTTTGCCTTGCCTTGACCTCTGCCTGCTCTGTGACTGCAGGGTTTGGGCTTGCATTTGATTTTGTTGAGAATTCTGAGAAGGGAGGTGGGAGGACAACTTCATCCCCTACACTTCCTGGACCTCCTCACCGCTCTGCCTAAATATTAGTCACTTGCTTTTGTTTCACCTTGGAGAGACTCCTGTGAGGTCAAGGTCTTAAGGTGCTGGAGTACCTCCCCTGCAGGTGTAACATGTGCATGTTCAGTGCTGGTGGTGGAGGAGCCTGTCCTACACAACTTTCTGACAAATGCCTGTATGACAGAGGAGAAAAATAAAACTGAGTGTGAATAGTAGGACAAATCACCAAACCTACGTTTCAAGCCTGCACACTTGCACACTTTGCAGATAGTTGTCAGTTGTGGATGCTGGCATAATGCCACCAAGCCTGAAATCTCTGTCCCACACGCTGGAGTCCCCTCAGTGTGCAGGGTGGATTTTGCTGTCTTCATATTTACTGTGTCACTGAATAGGGACATGCTGGGCTCAGCCTCTAAAAGAGAGAAGATTGCAGACCCATCCACTCTGAACTAAAGTGGTCAGCAAGTCGTACCTTCAGCAATAAATTACACAGTGGAAGGGCCTGGGCTGTTAAATACAGGTACTGCTAAATTGTCAGTGAGGTTGGTTTTGAGTGGGGCTGGCCATCATGGTCACAAACGGATCCCGGCTGTGGTTTGGGAGTGAGCAAAGCCTCAAACCTGTTCCCATGGATAGCTCGGAGGCAGCCAACCTATGGTGGAGGCTTACAGGGTTTAATACTATAGCTGTGGCCAGACCATCCTGGTTGGGTGTAGAGCCAGAGAATGGGCCCTGACCCTGGGCTGTTGTCTAGTTTGTGTGTAGCCAAACTTTCCCATTAATTCATCTCATTCTGTATATATCACCACATCTTTTGGGACCATCCTAGACCTTCATCAGATACTGAATTTGAGAAACATTCCTGCTCTCCCAGTTCTCTGGGGGCTGGCAAGTGTAAATGCAACCCTGTGAATACCAGCCATGCCCTAATCGATGACAATACTGTTCCTTTACACAATTCAGTTTACATTCTTGTAAGCCTACAAATCTTAAAATAAAAAACCACATATACTGGAAGCAGCTCCAGCTGAACCTCTGGATTTAGTGCTTGTATGTTAATAAGAAAGTGGCTCACAGTGATGGGCTGTTTTTTTTTGAGCTGCGGTACTGGTTGTCGTCTTGAGTTTCTAATCCTGAACGTGAATTACCTTGGATTTCGGTTACTGACTCAATATGCACAGGATCTTTATAATCAGGATTTTACCTTTGGGGGGAATTTGGTCTTTGAAAAAATGCTTACTTCAAAAATGAAAAAATGTTTATCTTCTTCTGAGTCACTCAGAAAACTTTATAGCTACTAAGTAAAAATGGTGGTCATGCAAAGTAGCGACTCTTGCATCCCTTAATTTCTACTAACTTCATTAAATGTTGTGGGCAATAAGCACATTTCAGGACAGGAATCTTAACAGGAGAAGGTGTTAACACTGTCTTCAAAATACAGTTCTTTTGTTCTTTATGTCCTCTGGGAAGCAGAGAAATGGTTAATATAGTGGCTGTTGCCAGCAACAGCCTTGGTGTTAGCAGCTCCTGAAATGAATGAGCAGTTCACGCTTCAGCAATATTGTCTCAGGCTCTTGGCAAACCCAAGAAGCCAGTTCTGTTTTTGGTGTGCTCGCTACACTGTGATGTTTTTCTTGGTGACTATAACAATTTTCACTCTGTCTTCGTTATTTTTTTTCCTTTTTAATGGAAGCTGAAAGACTCAAGGTTGTCTCTGTCTCCATTTCTCCTAGCTAAGTTTCAATGCTTTCCCGGTGAGGTGGCACTGAGTTAAGGCACTTCAAGAACTTGGGGGAGCTCAGGCCTTCAGAAACAACCCACTTATTTTGCTACCATCCCTAAACTTGTGACTTGCCTCTTTTTTTTAATTCATTATTTTTCAGCGGTTCTATTTATTTTGTTTACCGCAGGCTGTCCATTTTTAGTCTCCTGCCCACTTGGTGCCACCTGGGAATCTCAGTACCTTGGCACTCGTCTGTGGGGTTTCAGCAGCAGCCTCTCTGCTGGGTAGAATCTCTCATTGGAGTAATTGTCCAGAAGATGCGTTGCATTATACCTACCTCAAGGATGAAGGCCAAATTTTTCTAGCGTGGGTGACCTCAAATTAGGTACCTATACCCATATTTAGGTGGTGAAACAAGTCGGCTGATTTTCAGATGTTTGAGTATTATAATGTGTGTCTTTAAGCCCTTTTCATTTACTTAAAATGGCTGTCAGGAGAGGAAATAAACAGGAAAAATGAAGGCAGAGGGAAGGAGTTTTATTCCTGAAATAAGGGATGTAAAAAAAAAATACCAAAAAGAAACAAGTGGAATGTTTTTAAATGGAATAAATTTGTTGCTGATACAGGCAGGAAATAGCACACTCAAATATATGTGGATGTATAGATATATTTTTATCTGAGCTTTTTTTTTGCAATGTGTTTTATATTTAGGACACATATCAAGATTTGCATCTGTTTCCAGAACTTGCTGCTAACAGTTAGTAATGATGCCAAAACATACTTTAGTTCCAGCTTGAGACCAAATGATATTCAGGGCTTTTTTTTTATTACTAATTTAGAGTCTGATATTAATTAAGGAAATTTTCCAGAATTGCCAGGGCTTTTCTGAAGAACTCATTAAAATTATATTAACTTAAACCGGAATCACAGTCTGAGCATGCTTTGTAATGATTATTCTTACTGACTCTGCTGGGTTTTGTAAACAGAATGCTAATTGTTAATGGGGCAACTGGGTACTTGATTCCAGACTTTCAAAGGGCCAGATCCAGAGCCATTACCTAGTTGTGTGTTCCCAATAAAGTCAATAAGCTCCTAACAGGAAGGCCGTGGGACTGAGCACTTTGTTTCATCATTATGCAAAGGCGTGATGATATCTCCATTCCCTTGGTGGAAGTGCCATTGATTTTCTACCTAGGATGGAGCCAGCAGTGATGGCTGATGCAGGACCACATGTGTCTTGATATGGAGGTGGAATCTAACTAGCTCCATACATGATCCTGTCTGGTACATATAGGGTGGTCAGGATCATTTATTTTGCCCTTAAATCTCTGTGGCCTTGAGTCTGTATTGCACTGAATTTGGTTTGATTAATTGCACAAGTTTAATTTATGAAATGATTTTGTAACATGTGGGAGAACTTGGTCCTTCTCAAATTGTGACAGTGTTTGGTAGAAGATAGAAAAATAGATGTCTCATGCCTTCCAGGAGCTGTGTAGTTTAAAAGGCCCAATTCTGCAAATCTTACAGTGAAAAATACAGTGTAAGAGGCAAAATATGCTGCTGGTAGAAATAGCCAGAATTGCCTTGACCTGTGGTGAAATTTCCTCACATTTTTGACTATGCTGAATCTGGTCAGGAGGGGAGTGTTGGAGCTTATCAGAGCTTCACAACACCTTTTTGAAGTGGTTTAGTAATGGTTGTTGGCCCCACTTTACAGATGTCCAGATCTTCTCCGCCCTTGGTGGATGTTTTAGCAGAAAAGGATCTGGTGTCACACCAGCTTAGCTGTCAGATTTAAAAGAGCATTAATATTGGTGATACTGGACTGATACTGGTGACCAAAAGGAAGGTAAGAGCCATGCAAGTGGTTCAAACTTTCTGTTGTACAAAGGTGTACACAGAAAACAATATAGGCAGCGAAGGGGAGGAAGATGAATGAGATAAAATGAAGATGTGCACCTTCACATGGCTTGTCAAAGATGTCATTAAGAGCGAAGGAACTATTTCATATGCATAAAGGGAGTGTATTTGGGAACGCTAATCTGGAAATCTCTTCATGTTTGTTTTCAGACTTACTTAGAGAAAACTGAGAGTAGTGATCAAAGCAAGAGATGCCTTGCTGAGCTTAGGACAGGTTCCCCCTGTCCACAAGAGTGGTGTGCAGGCATTGCAGGGTTCCCTTGGGGGGAACCTGGCCCTGCACCCATACGATGCTCTGTGCTGCTTCTGAAACTCAAAGGAGCTTTTGTAGAAGGCAAAGATTTTTAACAATGGGGGAGATTCATCTATAAAGGCCAGGAAAAAATAATTTAAGGAGCTTTCCACAGATAAATGGATTCATAGCTTATTAATACAGTGAAGCACATGTGGTCATCTACTTTCAGCACAGCTGAAAGATTTCCCCAAATTAGCTCTCTCTCATTTGAACTCAAAGATAACCTTTGAGAAAAAAAAAAAACCTAAAGCAAAACTGAACCAAAAATCCAAACCACCACATGAAAACTCAGTTGGTTCTCATTTAAAAATTTCCAGGGAAGCAAAATCACCACAACCTTTGGTTACAGATGCTAATTAAGCGCCCTTTGGAAATGTGGGTCTTATTACTAGTCTGAATTTGTCTAACTTTAGTTTCCACTCATTTGAACTTGCTATAACTTTGTCTGCCAGATTGCAGTGCTGATTTTTATTTCTGAGGTTCGCGTGGGTTCCTGTGGGGTGACAGATACAACAAGGAGGTGGGTGAGAAAGGAGGTTGCTGTGGTGGGTCTCATGGAGGTGGTGGAAGCCATATGGGTGTTATATGGTGCAGAATTGGTTCAACTTGCAAAGAGGCTGGAGGGGCATTGTGCAAAAGTATTTTGGTCATTTAAGTTTGCTGTGGGTTCACTGTGATCCCTTAAATAGCAGAAGTTCCCTTCCCTGATCAGCCAGACTCCTACGGAATCCGCTGAAAAGGAGTTATTTTTGGTTGACTTACTAGTGGGACTCTACTTTTCCAACCCACCTGGAAAAATGAACTGAGAAAGCATTTTTCACTGACTTTGTAGGCTTCTGCAATTCCTTTAAGGATTTTTTCTGGTTATGTATTTGCCCAATTGTAATGTCCCCCCGTTTTTCTAAATATAAAAAAAAAAAAGTATTTAATTACTCAGCTGCTACTCTAGGTGGAGATTCTGGAATAAGACAACAGGACACGCATTCTCTCCTAGCTTTCAGAGACTGTTTAACCTTTCATTTTAAGGAATTCAGCTATAGGGGGATTTTTCCTTCATGTTTAGTTAACTTTTGCATTGTCAAAAGCAAAGAGAAGTCTGCAGCTCAGGCTGTGGCCCCCAGCCACAGCAGCCTCTGTGCTCTTCACATTCATACTTATTCCACAGGCAAATTCGCAAATACAGAGCTGGAACTGCATTAAGTCCTTGGTATTGCATGGATCAGGTGATGCTCTCACTGCATGAAAAGGTTTAGTTCTGGAAAAAAATGCATCATACATTTAATGCAGGGGTGTTTGTGTCACTTTAAGGGAGCTTGTGGAGAAGTCATTGTGTGCGTCTTCAGCCCTATCTGAGCTATGTCACCTCCAAGCTTTCCAGTTATTATTCCCAAAGTTCTCACTAACCACCCAATTGACCTTTTATCCTGCAGGAGCTATGAATGTGTGCTGTAATATGTTATTCTGTAATATAGAAGTACTGCATGTAGGCAGATGGCAAAAGCCTCTTTGGGCTCTTGTGAGAAAGAGGAGCAACCATACTGAGAGAAAGGGGAGCACCAGAAAAGAGCAGCCTGGATGACTTAGCAATAAAGATGAATTCTGAAAGCAAAATGGAAGTGGTGCGGCATCTCGTATCGATCTTTCTGCCTCTTAACATCACATTTCTGTGGTGGTGAGAAGTATGCTTGCATTAGGAGCAATACCCACAAAACCTCTTTCATTTAGCTGAGGTAAAAAGTCCCTATACAAGCTCTAGTGATGCCACATGCATGGTTTCCACTTACTATTTTTAATGGTTAATTGGGCTATTGCTGTCTGATCCGTAGGCATCAGTGCTTTTTTGTGCCCTTTTCTATAAAACAAGCACTGTCTAAAATTGGTAGAATATTATGAAGCTGGCAGCTAAAGGTACGTCCACATTGTTTTGGTTCATATAACTAGGTTGCACAATGGGCTTGCTTGGAAAACAGCATTGCAGCACATGTACAGGACCAAATCTATAAGGCACATAATTTTTAGGTGACAGATGTCTGTAAAATAACAGCTTGATGTATTTAATTCTATGCTGAAATTATGTTTTGTGTTGAAAGCAAAACATGGGATTGAAAGATTTCCGCAAACTAGAGATCAGTCCTCTTAGAAGACTTCACATGAGATTTGGACTTTGGCTGGAGCACCCAAGTTTGGTTATTGCAGGCAATGTGGTTCAGTGATCAAAGTAATGGTTGTATTTGTGAATAGCTAATGGGCTTTTGCTGGAGTCACCACTGACCACGGAATATGCAGAGGCTACTAACATTGTTTGTATTGTGGTAGTTTCTGGAAGTCCAATCCCATTGTGCTAAGGACTACAATTAGAGGAGGGCAAAAAAGAGGAGTTAGTCTTGCCCTTTATGAATTTGCACTCTTAAATACAGTACAACTGGTTATGAGCTGTACAACAGAATAGAAGAGGGAATTGAGGAAACACCAAGAGAGACAGTGAGGACATAGCAGTGGCTGCAGCTGGGTAGTAGTGAGCACGGCTTAGAGGGAGTACAAGGATGTTTGGAGGAGGGTCCTGAGATAGCTCTGTGGTTCTTCATCTCCTGCCAAGCTTCAGGGAAGGTAGGAAAGGAACCACAGTGCTGCTTGTTAGAGCCTGTAATATGAGGCAAGCCAGAATCAGCATCATCACTGAAAAAGGTGAATGGGGCAGAAGATAAACCCCACCAGGTTAGACCAAAGGTCCATCCAGCACACATCAGTTTCTTGGCATTGCCAAACGTGGTCATTTGGTTCTCCTGGACTGTAAGACCAGAACATAGATATTCCCAAGCTGATGGTGTTTCCAAAGCTGGATCACTGTATTTAACAGCTGTTGATAGAGTTCTGACAATCTATTTACCTACTACATAGGTAGGGATAACCCCAGAGGAGCTAGATCAATTCTTCTGTAGTTATACAGGACTGACAGAAACCTCATGAGATCATATGATCTGTACCTTTCTGCACAGAAATAGGACCAGACATCTGTAGGTCATTCCTGTTAAGTGTAGCCAGTTATGTGTATTGCTGCCACTGAAAACAAAAATAAAACCACGTTCCAATGAAGGAAAAATCCCAGCCAAAAAACTTGATTAAGATTGCAATAGATAATTTTGGTGCAGTTAAACGATTTTTAGAAAATAAACTTAAAGGAAGTCAAAGCTAACATTATATACATGAGTAAATGCCTGAGAATTGATGGGGCTTTATGAATACATGGAAATATCACTGGGCTTCTAAATGAGACAGCTGGCCATAAAGTCGGAGTTACCACTGCAGCATAGCGAATAGACCTAGAGTTGTGTAGGGTTTGTCAGCATTGACAGAGGGAATGCATAGAGCAGAAACCTCATTGGGAAAGACCAAAAGGATTTAGGTAGCCTCTAGGGTGCAGCTTGCAAAGGCTGTGATCTGGGCTAGGGACTAAGGGCTGCAAATTAGACCTTCTGCAAAGGTTTGCCAAATAGGAAGGAAAACAAGTGCCTCAGAAACAGCAGGAGGGCTGCTGACCCAAAATCTCTGCAACATAAGCCTGAGATGAAATGGCTCATTGGAAGAGGCATCTCACAGGAGCTCCTCAGAGGAAGTCCCCGGGAACTGTGATGTGGATGCTGGCATGGCTTGAGGAGCCACAGAGGAATCCTGGCAGTAGGAAAAAAGCACCTCTCTTCCCCCTTTCTTCCCTCTTCCTCTCTCAAATATCTCCCTCTAAAGGGATTTTTTTGTTTGTTTTTGTTTTCATTTTAATTCCTGCTAGACGCCAACCCATGATGCAGATTTTTTTATGGTTGAAAAGGAGCGCAGCGGAGGATCTAAGTACCACTGGAGCCTAATTAGGAGCCACTGTATTAGATTCCAAAATTAGATAGGAAGCTGGGTTTAAGGGTAGTCCAAACCCAACCAGTTCCTAGTTTGGCCTGGCCCATGTAGGTGGGCGAGACTGGTTTTGAGCTGTTTTGAGGACAGGCTGCTTGCCCATGGAGGAAGCCATTCCAGCCACAGTGGAGCTGGAGCACAGCGCCTGGTCCTCAGCCGCGCCAGCTTCTGCTCTCACCAGTCTGCTCTGCAGATGCGCTGGAGGGGGTTCAGTTTAAAGCAGTTCTCAGGCAGATGAAGACAACTGAAGGCAATAATACAGGCTGACTTTTGTATTTCAGATATCAGGATTGTGTATGAAAGTTTATTTTAAGCCAGGTTCTGTTCACTCTTTCTGACTTCCACCTTTTCTGTCTTCACCGGTTGAAGAGCTTACAAAAGATGTCTGATGGGTTTTTCTGTTAATCTTCATAACTTTATAACATCTTCCAACAAAGGATTCATAGTATTTTCCAAGCTGCACTACTGACCTTTGTCACTTGGCTAATACGAAGTATTAAAATATCCATCTTATAGCAGGCGAAATTTAGCCAGGAAAATCAAATTATATGCCCAAATTCACAAAACAAATCAGTAGCAAGAGCCAGAAAGCAGTGCATCACATTTACCCTTTTGATAGCTCTGATGGGTAATCTGGCCTTCTAAATTCCCAAATAACACATGCTTTTTTTGCCAGTGTGCCATTATCCTGTGCAGGATCTCCATGACACACTTGTTACCAGCCCTGTTAGAAGTTACTCAAGCTGTCTTTTGAAATAAAGCAAATGCAGAGACTGGTCTGGCTATCCGAACTTAACTACAGGCTTAGTTATACTTTGGTAGGAGTGTGCATTTCTAGAGCCTATGGCAGGCACAAGGCGGTAAGATTTAACTCAATCCTCTGTTACAGATTGTGGTATCTCAGATGAGATGCTACCATGAGCAGTGGCTATTCGGGTGACTGTTACAGTGGTTTATCTGAGACATGGTAACTTAGATTTTAAGTTTAGAGGATCAGTAGTGATTTGAGCTGCTAGTGGTACAGCCTAATTTCATACAGCAAACAGCCTAAAGCATGTTTATGATGCGAGCTACTACAGACCGAAGTCTGTTTCTCTTTCTCATCACCAGTTTCCTGGGAGGATAAAAGCCATATTCAGATTTTATACTATGGAGAAGAAGCATTTATTTAGAGGTGTTCAGAGTTGGGCTGGTTTAAGCTTCAGCTTAGCTGATGAATGGAGATGCTGTGTCGGCAAGCTTATAACGGATTGAAATGTAACTTAACAGTAGTTTGCCTTAACTTAGTAAGAAACTTAGGTCTGAAATGAATAAAAAGAAATATATGACAGGCTTTACTCTGCTTTTATTAAGTAAGATTGAAAATCATATATTGTTAAAGTGGTGCAATGCTGAATATAAAATGGGATACAACTCCTCTATCCCTGCTTACAACTGTATTTAGCTCTTGGCATCCTGCTGAATTTGATGGCAATTTGGTATCTAAACAGGCATTGAGAGCCTAAATGTATGTACTGAAACCTCTGTAGGTCTTTTCACTGGTCAGTATTTTTGACTCTTGGATATAAGAGCAGCAGCTGTAGTGAAAACAGCCCAGGAGTTGTGTACAAAGGTTTCCTCTGTCTCCCCAAAACTGGGCGCAGTTGTATTGCATAGTGGTGAGACCTGCTCTTGGTGAGAGCCACAGCTTTGCTCCTGTGACACCAAGGACTGGGATGTCCCGAGCTGCTCTTGCTCTGCCCCATGAGATGGGTGCACTGGTACAGCTCAGTGTTCACCCACACATCTCCCCACAGGGATCCTTTGCACCGTAAGCCTCATGAAACTCCTTTGACTGGTGGGCCTTGAGTCGTGATGACATGTTTGACCATTTTATCAGAGCCTGGTGTTACCGCTGTTTGTGTTACTTGGGGGAAATGTGTTCTCATTGTAAAGGAAAAAATTGGCCGTCAGTGCGTGAGTTATTTTCCACTGTTTTCACTCCAACAGCGTTATTTCGCCTGCTGCTAAAATCCTTAACCTAAGATGGAAATGCTTCCCTGGTATCTCTCCTTTCCTATCTCCAATCGCCAGAACCTCTTTGTGGGCTAAGCATCCTCATGCCCTTCAGAGCAGCTGCTCTTGCATGGTCCGTTCCAGCTCCTGCTTCAGATACAAGCAGCCACTTTCAGCTGCCTCCCCACAGGATGAGGTGTGTCTGTTTACCCTCTGGGGACACAGAACTTCATGTTGGAGAGGAGAAAAAACCCCAATATCATGGCCCTGGACATAGGCAGGGACTGAGGCTGAAAATGTCTGTTGAAGGGAAAAGTAATTTTAGAGGAAAACGTGTGTTTTTAATTGTTTAGGTTTGGGGATTTTGTGTTTTATGGATGTCTGGGGGCTGGGGAGGTGCCTTTCTTTCATCCGTGTATGATACTGCTCGGGAAAACCAAAATGGGACTATCTGCATTTGTGAATTTCATTTTTTTTTTTGGCCAGAAGTGTAACATTTCGTACAGTTTGAGTTTTCTCTGGAAAAAAAAAAAAAGAAAAAAATAGTGTTTAGAGAACAAGGCCCGGGTAACCAAAATATGTTTGTTTTTGTTTAAATCGCTCAGTAGAGAAATCGTTTCTTGTCTATTGTTACGAGAGAGATTTAAATCAAAGGCAAATTCTACATATTCTAAAATATACAGACAAGTCTTTGAAAGCAAAGCCAAGCAAAACTTTAAAAGAGACCTTCTCCTTGATGCAGAAGTTTTCAGTTAGTTTACTGTGCTGAGGCTTGAGTGGAAAGAAACAGCCTGAGAAACAAATCGCAAATCCCCATTTCGGAGGCGGAAGTCGGGGAGAGCATCGTATTAATAGCACATGAGACCGTTCCACAGAGCTCCTCGTCTAGGGCTTTTCCAGCAGCAGCAAGGAAAAGCCTTTGCAGTTCGTGGCGATTTTCAAGTTCAGATTTATCTGTTGAAGGTTTAAGTGAGCTGCAAAGCAAGGAAGTGTAGGGCCTGATCCTCTCATGTTGGGTGGTCCCTCATGCTGCAAATAAACCCTATTGAAAACAGAGGGACTATTTGTGGAGTCATTTGTTTGTCAGGAAAAGTAGGGTTTGTAGGATACATCCCCAATTAGCAGCCAAATCCCTGTTTTTTTTCCTCATGATAAAAACATGGCTAGCTGTCACAGAGATGCACGTAGCATCTCTTCAGTTTCCGTTTGAACTCCTGCCACTTGCTCCATGCTTCTTCCTGCTTCCTTGGTCATGCAGAAATTATTCCATCACCATGCTAACTCAGATGATCTGGCTGCTTCCCTCCTGCTCAGGACTGATGCAGCCTCCAGCCCTTTGCTATGCTGTTTGGGGTTGCCTTGGGCAGTGCACTCCTTGGCTTCTGCTCACTGGTACCCATGAGGGAGGGCACTTGAGGGATTGCACTCGACCTCTGGCTCCTGGCTGCTGGAGCATATTAGAGAGATGATACCAACTCCTTGCCTCAAATCACTGCCTAACACGCGTCATCCCCGCCATAAATCTGGCTTTTAATATCACCCAGGTATAGTGGACCCCATCCAAAGGATGTCCTCTCCTGAATCCAACCTTTCTTGGGAGATTCACTTAATGAACCGTGTGTCACCAAGCTGCAATTTTTGGAAAAGCTTTTAGTTGCCCACACTTTATCATACTGTGGTGCCCTGCCCAAATGGGCACTGAGTAGGCAGGGCGAGCTCAGTGTGCTCAGCATCTTCCTGGATGCCAGGAGGGCTTTCAGGGAACCACAGGGGCACTGATAACAGCTCAGTTACTTGCGGGAGGGATGAATGCTGTTGTTAGTTGGGTTTTTTTGTGGCTCCCTGTTTTGGTAGCCATAAGTCATTAGTGGTTTTTAATTTTTTCTTTCTTTCCTCCCCCTTGAAACTGAAATAAGGGCTGAAAGGGTAGATTTGTCCTTTTTTTTTCTTTTTCTTTCCCCCCCCCCTTTTTTTTTGGCTAATCTGAGGCACGCTGCCACATCTGAAGCCACTTGGCTTATTATGGATTTCATGGAAACTGATTCCCTGAAAGTGTTTCCATATGTGTGTTCCCAATATATCCCATCCTTTTCTAAATGGGAGTACAAACTCGCACACGAGCTGGAAATGGCTTCAGGATGTGACAGAGAAGTCATATGACTAGAGTGGCACTGTGTGTGGCCCTTTCTGAAAGACACGGTGTCCTGTGTGCTGGCTCCCATCCTACAGTAGATCCAGTTTCAAAGAATATCTTCCTTCCCAGCTTCCTAAGTCTCTTAATCAAGAACCAGCAAGGAATCCTCTGTCCTCAGGAGGGACGTGTGTTAGCTGTACAAGATTGGAAAAGAAAATTTGTATGGGGAGGAAAAAATAGGGGTTTAAAGGGTGAAATTACAGAGCAGTGCCAAGGGCTTCCCCCCCTCTCCAAACATAGTTTCTTTGTGTCTGCTTGAGGATCAGATGGTATTTCTGAGTCGCTGCTAGCATGCAGTGGAAAAGTACAATTCATGACAACATTGGAAACAAATATTTATACTGGGTAGTTAAGGCACATTTTCTGCAAAATAAGAGGTACTGAAGTAGACTGCTAGCCCCAATGTACGTTATCTTCCCATTCACTGGATTTACACAGGGCTCTTCTACTGTCCTCACCATCACCGTGCATGTGTTGCGGCTCTCAACCCTGCGGTTTCACCCCCTTGCTGTATACAACACTGCTGAGGTTGCTCTCCAAGAAAAGCCTCAAACGTTCCTTCCGCTGTGTTTCGGCTGGGGCTGGTGAAAAACAGCAGGGGCTGAAATTCAGGCAGGAAAAATTGGGGAAAAAAGTGAGATCTGTATGCGCCTGTGTGCATGTTTGTGCCATGCGGTGTTGCAGAGCTGCTGGACTTAACATCCAGTAAGTGTTACTTACCTTTTGTTTCCAGTGTAGTACATAGATGGCCTGAGACTTTAAACAAGCAGTGGGATTTTGATATACTGCCAATTCCCTTTCACCCAAATCACCTGTGACAGCTCCAGACTGAAGTCACTGAGATAGCAAGGACCAAGAAGTTCAGAGGCTCCCCATCACACCAGATCCATGGTGTGGCAGGTCACAATGACTAGCCAAGGACATGTTTCTGTAATATGACCATTTGTCCCCCTCCTGTGGTTCTTATTAGAAAGGTTTTAAGTCCTCTATAAGTGAAGCTTCACAAGAAGCAACACGTATAGATAAGACAGCGATAGCTTATGCTTCCACAGCTCCATTTCTGCTCCCAGCAGTCCACCTAGGAGGGGTTTGTTGTTGCTTTCTTCCACACGTGGGAGGTGTTTGTACACATTGATGTTTATAATTTAAGATGAGCTACCTCTTGAGGTGCAGCCAGCAGCCACCTGTGTTTAAATGCATGGTGTCACCCGCAAGACTTGGGTGCCTGAATAAAATCACCTCCTTCCAGCACAGTTCATTCAGCAGGAAAGTCCTGTTGAGGTAGCAGGGCAGGTAATGATGGAGTCTGGACTGAAGAAGTGCAAAGAGACCCCGATTTTGCTGTTAAGCAATGTAACAGCTCTGCTTGGGAAACACTCTCCTTTATTTGCACCGAGTGCTGCTTTAATGGTTGCTGCTAACTATGTTATTTATGGGGTGTTTCTCCCAGCAAAGAGCTAAGGTGCTGTGCCATAAATTCAGTGAAAACATCTATCTGCAAATTAATCCATGGTATTTTAGATGCCAAAGTCCTATTACCTAAATACCAGAAGTCACAAGCGTGCTGTTTACCCTGTGAACTGGGGTACTAAGGGATGGGGAGAAGAGTTGTGCTAGAATTAGGTTTCTCGCCTGTTATAAATGAGGCTCTGAAGGGGTTAAAATGTTCCTTCCTCCCTCTGACTTTTGTGAGACTGCTGTGCTTAATAATGTTGCAGTTTAAATGGTCCCAACTAGGCCTTGAAGTTAACACCTTGTTGAGGTGAAGGAAAGAGGAGGAGGGGGAGTTCACACCTTTTCTGCTGCTATTGTTTGCCAAGAGACCTTCATAGGGTAACCTGGGGGAAAAAAATGAAGGAAAAAAACAACCAAACAAAAACAAATGTGAAAATGCTTCCCTGCCCCCATTTGTTTATCTATCTATCTATCTATCTGAATTAAACAGAGGAAAAGGGCATTTGAAAACTTAGCACAAAAGTGAACCAGGGAGGGATAAACTCTGTTCCTTACTTCTGCTACACCACCCTCACCCTTGCTGCATGTGTGCCCTGAGCTCCAGCATGAAGCTGAGCACTGGTATAGGTTCCAGGATCAGGACCTAACAGCTACAGCAGAGAACAGATACATGAGGAGGTGGTTTGGGATCCCTGGGAATCTCAGTTCCAGGCTCCATCCTGCAGCAGCATCCAGAGGGAAGGTAGTACAGCACCTTTGGGGAGTCGAAAGCTCTCCCAGAAGGAGGCAGGAGAAGAGTCATGCTATGTATGATTCATTAAACACTTATTAGCAGGGGCAGATGCCAGGAATTTAACAAAATGAAGAGGAAAGTAACACTCTCCCCTTGATGCAGAATGATGTTTGAGGGAAACCAGAGATCCAGCTAATAAGTAATCATTCCCTCTATCCAGATGCATTGCAAAGGATCCTTATGATTGCAAAACTCAGTGCTCAAAAATTGGGAAATCTCAGTACTTACATTGCCTGTGCAACTTTAAATCAGCCTCATTCTGCTTATGCATTATATTACAGATTTTAATTATGGGATCACATGGTATTTTTCCCACGGGATTCCTGTCTCATTCAGTGCACAGGATGGACAGTGCTAACTTAATGAGCATCTCTTCAATATTTTGTTTTCTTCTTGTTCTTTGCATTTCCTCAGGCCTTTCTTATTGCAGAGCATTAAATTCTTCTCTGAAGAAGTCCTTAATTTCTTTATGAGCTTTGCTCTAATATTTCTGCCATAACATTTGTGTGCAGTTTGTTGCAGTATTCACAAGAAAGAAAGAACCCACTTTATAACGAGTACTGGGACTGACCGTAAGGTCTTGTGTAATTCAGTGCACCTTCTTTATGTCACCTACAACATGGTGGCTTTTTTCTGTCTTTAGCTTTATGTGCAGACCTGTAATCCTGTTGGCTTTAGCTGCAGCTGTGAATATTTAGCACACACGCAGATCAGAAGCCAATGTATTGGCTGGGCACAGAATATGGGAGAAGTGAAAATGTGCTTTGGAGAGATTTGAACTGAGTCACGTACGAATCATGTGGCAGAAACACATATAAAATCCAATTTGCTAAGGAAATAATTTGGTCTCCCTCGCCGTTCACTTTACCCCTTCTGCTTCCTTGCAGTACAGGATTTGGGGGATGTATAGACAACGGTGTTCTCTATTCCTCAACTCTGTTACATCTCCAGAGGGGGTCAGCTTGTGTGCAGAGTTTGTATAAAAGGAATGGAATCTTCTCCTGCAATTGGATGCTGTATTGTAGTGCCTATGGAAAAGTAACTTGAATGCTGGTATTTCCTAACTAACTTTCCCACTCCTCACATGATAACCTTAATAATATCCTTTTGTTTGTCTCTAGTTGTGTTTATAGTTTCTCAGATTTCTAAAAAAAGCAAACCCCAAGTCACCCCGCCTTCCCAAATGTTTCCTTTGCAATATCACACAAACATTCACGTGGACTCTTTCTACTCAGACTTCTGCCACTCCAGTGAATGGAGCCACCAATGGACTGATTCTCTATCAGGACTGGCACAGGGATGGGTGGGAAGGTTCCCTTATTTCAGCAATATTTGCAGAAAAAATCCAGGACCTGGGACTCTTGGATTTCATTCCAGTCTCTGGACAAGTGTCTTTGTAGGGGCACAGACTCTTCTGCCCATTTTTAGTCAGAATAATTAAGAATTGTTCATATTTGGCTGGATTTTCATGGCAACATCTCTTCACACAAAAAGCCACTCCTATTCCAAAGTTCAAGTTCTTACTTCAAAGCATGGAACTGGTACAGCTTTTCAAAGGAAGGCTCCTCCAAGTTTAAGATTAGTAAAACAATATATTTTTCCCAGCAGAAGAGTTTCAGCTGAAATTTTAAAAACAAATAAATGCATAAATCACAATTTAGCCTGAGACAGACTCCCAGCATGGACAATTTCAGCCAGAACGTTTAAAGCCTGGCAAAGCTGTAAGAGACTGGAAATCGTCTCATCATGTGAAGTGTGTGGCATGCTTCATACGAGGCAATATTATCAGCTGTAAGTAATCCAAGCTGCACATATAATTCATAGACGTAACTGGTAGGGAAG
This sequence comes from Melopsittacus undulatus, assembly GCF_012275295.1. Classification (NCBI taxonomy): domain Eukaryota; kingdom Metazoa; phylum Chordata; class Aves; order Psittaciformes; family Psittaculidae; genus Melopsittacus; species Melopsittacus undulatus. Next base: position 18,554,715 of record NC_047529.1, read on the forward strand.
GAAAAGAAGAGTTTTAATAGATCAATTAGTGCTATGTTCCAGCCTGAATCAAATTGTTGAACAAACCCCCACAAAACCTAGTACTTACTTCAGCGAATGTCTTAACACTGAAGTTCCCCAAAACACAAGTGAATCATTTAGCTACTGGTAAATGTATTTAACCATATGTAGTTGAATTTCCTCGAGACAGACTTTTCAGTGACACTTGAATATAGCCCTACTCTTTTTTCTTGTGTACAATGATTTTGCATTGACTTGATGTGCTAAACATTTCCTGTCAGACCCTATGCAATTAGCCAAGAGGACCTGGGTTTTGGGTAGTGACCTTGCAGCATAAAATGACAAAGCAAATTGCTGTATTTGTAAGTTATAAAATTATCCTGTAACTCTTTAAAGTAGATGTCAGCTTGCTGTGCTCACAAGGAGTTAATCTATCCATGGTACATTATGATCTTTAATAATTGGAAGTGATTGGCCAAAGTGCTGTAAACCTGGCAGAAATTTGTTGCCTTATTTTCTGCAAACCACAAGCACAGCTTATTAATTGAGAAGTGAACATTAACTGGCATTAGCTAGCATCTGTAAAATGAAAACGAGAAATAGCCAAGGTATACATTCAGCTGTAAATGGTGGAGCTGCAAAGCTGCAACAGGTAAAATTGTTTTTTAAATGTGAATGCAAAACCATTTTAGTTGGCTGCTGGCAAATACCCAAGTCTAGGGTTTTTAATGAGGCTTCTGCATCAAAATAAGTGAAACCACATGGAATTTTAATTGTTCTTATGCTAAATATGAAACACACTGGAGCAGTATTCTTGAATCTAGGATGTTAGCATATATATTGGATATTAACATGACCACTTTTCTGTTCTAAACATATAGCTCTCAGGAAACTTGAGTGCCAGGTTGTGTTAGAGATAGAGAGGAATCAGCTTGGGAGAATTAAAAACAATTTAACCTGGACTCTTTCGTAAGTTAAGGGATTTTTTAAAAAATGGACTTTATTTTTTGCTATTGTCAGGCACTGTTAGCTGATCAGACTGTTGGAAAAGATTGCTGGCTGTGCTCATAGCCATGTCTCTCTTCCTGACAGCAGAAAATAGAGTCTCTTCACAGAAGTTTGGTTTCGCAATCTTGCGGCCACAATGTAGGGCAGAGGATCTGTGCTTCACCCATTTAATACAAGCTATCACGAGAGTGGGAATTCACAGATGCAAATTATTTTCTTGCTCTGATGGAGGGGAAATTAGCATAAATCTTTAATCCTGCTGGGGAGAGGAATAAATAAATTATTTACTTGTACTGTCATGTTGCTGTATCGCTGATCAACATCGCTATTTGTGCACAACTAGGTATACAAAGATGGGTGCCATACCCAGAAAAGCTATTATCTTCCCAGTCCAGCAAGGAGCTAAACATATACAAATGAATATGCCTCTGTTGTTTCCAAGTTAGAACCAAAATCAACTTTAACTCAGGAGGTAACACAGAGGGAGGAGAAGGAAAATGCATCAGTGAGATTGTGTAGTGGTGAGCTCGGCAAGAAGCTGAGACTTAGAGGTGACTTTTCATTAAGTTACTTAGAAAGGAGACTTTAGAACAGGCAACACAGAAAAATCCTGATCTCCAAAAATATCTTTACACAATGGAGATAAGGAACTCTGTGAACAAATCGCAGCTTGTGCAGGGAGTTGGGGAGATAGCAAAAGGTATTTGGGCAAAAGTGGGGGTGGAGAAGTGAGTGTGCAGGAGCCATGCAGACACAGCTATGAGTGAGATAAGAAAGGGTTATGGTTATTTGGCCTTTGGGTAAATAAGATTGTGCTTTACAAGCAACAGTAAAAACAAACAAGTATGGATTTACTAGGGTATGTAAGGAGATCTGTAGCCCCACATTAGAAATGCTTACGTGTGGTGTGCACATTCCCAGTCATTCAACACATACATGTTCTCTTGGCAGGACCCATACAGGTAATATTTGGATTTAGCCCTGAAAGGCAGATTGCCCTTTAATGTGTAACCTGTGTGCATAGTTTGTTATTTAGAAAAAAAAAAAAAAGCTATTGATTGCAAAGAAACCAAAAATGCTGATGTTCTTCTACACCCTTACACTCCTACCAGCTCTACCTTTGATTATAGAAGTCTTGTTTAGCTTCTGTCAGGGTAAATTGAGAGCAACTCTGTTCATGTTGGGAGAGTTGCAGTAACAATAAAAGGAAAAAAAAAAGCAGCATAAGCGGTAGCAGATTGAAACTCAGTATTTTGAGCAGCTGGGGAAATTATGTTCTAACCTTATATTTCCAGATACATATCAGACCTGTTCACAGTATAAAGGATAGTGTTCCAAAATTACAGCTTTGAATCTGGGTGGTATCGCCTCTGGCTATTGTTTGCAGTTGGGAATGAAAGAAGTTGCATCAAGTAGTAGTGTTTGCTGTAAAGGTACAAGTTATATTACATTCCATGGAGCTGTGGTTGAAGGGGTTGGTGATGGAGACAGACCCATTCACCCGTAGGTCACTGATTCAGTTCCAGATAAAAATAATAGTAATCACATTGTCATCAAAGTTAAAAATGGGCTTTTATTGCCCATTTAAGCCTCTGTCCTCAGTATATTCTGATTGTAATCCCTAGATTTCAGGCTGCATGATAGGGACGCTTGGCTGGCTGCGGCCCAGGTCCTCCATCCTGAAGCCTAGTTATACCTGAGCTTTGCCCCTCTGCTGCTTTTAGATTTTGTTGAAAGCATGGGTTAAATGAGCTGGTAGGACAGAGAGAATAGTGATCTAAATCACCAAGTGTCTCACAAGGTGTCATGGTTTGTTGAGTCTGTGGCTTATGGTCACAACACCACTGTGTATGCTATAGGAGAGCAAGGGCAAAAGGGCTGGAGAGACCTTCCTTCTACACAGCAGTGTCGGCAGGTCTGATACAAAGCCTCCCTGCAAGGAAAAGCATCTTATATTCAGGATATACATATTGTTTCAGTATTCAGCATGTAGAAGCTGTAGAAGTATCAGCTGGGAAGTGCAGGGAGAGTGCATTTGATTCCATGATTTTTCTTCTTTATTTATACCCCGTTCTTCACAACTCTCCATAAGTATGCATATATGTATATACTGAATACTGGCTGATGCATCTGCCTCCTGCACTGTACTTCGTTATTAGGCTTTTTCTCTCTCTATTCCCTCTACTGCTCTGCACACTCCCCCCATCTTCCACCCACCCCCCCGTTCTGGTCCTTTTTCCCACACCCATTTTGTTTTCCACTTTTCTGGCTCTCTCAACACAAGCTTTCCCCATCTTTCTCTTCTGCTCCTGTCCATCCCACAGTCTCCTAAACGGATCACCAAGCTACTAATATTTGCTTTCCAGTTCTGCTCCAAAATTTTGGGTGTTTGATGTGGGAATAAAAATTAGGCAAAATGAGTTTACCCATCCCTGTTTTGTGTTAGACTCCAATTCACAGCGTTACCATCCAGACATTCACAGTAGCCATAAACTGTGTGGTCTTTTTTTCAACCAGACTGCAGAGACAACATATGAAAACAACTTTTTTCAATGGCAAAAAGTGTTGGGCTTGTAATTTTCCATCGACTGCACTGAAAACTAAAACTTGCATCGTTGCTATCAGCTCAGTGGCCTTGCCCATCCTCCAGATACAGCAAATATTTTTCAGCCATAGGAAGTAGCTGAGCCGATTCTCCCATAAATAAATTGATTTCTGGCAAGAAGTGGGTCTTCATCACCCATGGTGTAACTCCCCTAGTGTCAGTGGTGCAGCTGACTTGGTGTTGCCAACTCTTGTAGTTTGATCACAAGTTAAGCGGTAATTTCGGCTTTTTTTGAAACGCCAGCTCCCGACGGCATGTGCTAAGGTGGAAACCTCGGCTTTCATGTGCAACCAGACCTGAGTTTCATGTGAGGTTATAGCATAACAGCAGAGACACGTAACCTTCAAAGCTCAGAAACCAGAAGGCAGATCAACTCCAAATCCACCTTTCTCTTGGCTCTTTTTCAGTCTCTTGATTTTTGAGATTTCCCCCCCCACCCCCAGCCTGACTTGTGACCTTTGAGCACTTCAGATTGGCAATGCTGCTCCCTCCACTGACATTGGTGGAGTTAAACTGAGGATGAATTTGGCCCAGCACTTGTAGAAGACAGATGTATAACTCTGTTCCTTGCAATGTGTTATTTGGTATGATCTGCTGTTCTCTTGGGGGCCAAAAGTAGTGGGTTTTCTTAGAAAAATAGAATTCTATCATCACTTGATACAAAAAATGGTATTTACAGAATTGTTTTCCCCCGTCTTTTGTTATAATTTTTTAGGTGCTTCAGAGCTGGGCCCATTTTCAGATCCCAGGCAGTTCACAAGCATTTCATCCCTCACTGAGAGCCGCTTCTCCAACCCACGAATGCACTATCCAGCCACCTTTACCTATACACCGCCAGTCACCTCAGGCATGTCACTGGGTATGTCCGCAACCACTCACTACCACACCTACCTACCACCACCCTACCCCGGCTCTTCCCAAAACCAAAGTGGACCTTTCCAGACCAGCAGCACTCCATATCTCTACTATGGCACTTCATCAGGATCATACCAGTTCCCCATGGTGCCAGGAGGGGACCGCTCCCCCTCCAGGATGCTTCCTCCGTGCACCACCACGTCCAACGGCAGCACGCTGTTAAACCCTAACTTGCCCAACCAGAGTGACGGTGTGGAGGCGGATGGCAGCCACAGCAGCTCCCCAACCGTCTTGAATTCTAGTGGCAGAATGGATGAGTCCGTTTGGAGGCCGTACTGAGATTCCTTCTGTAGCCGGCCCGACCTCCGCGAGCCAAAAAAAACCCAAACCAAACAAATGGTCGACTAACTACGAAGTGCCTGGTTTTTGTGTTTTTATTTTTGTTTTTTGTTTTTAAATAGATTTTACCAATATGTGCAACTGCGTAGGTGGGATGATAATGGCCGCAAATAACACACGAGTTACCAACACACCACAACCCATGTTTCAGATTGTGTGGATCAAAGCACATATTTCTTTTTTTCTTGGAACCGTTTTACCTTGTTTTATATTTAAAATGTACTTTTTACACACACAAGAAAATCACCCCCTCCTTTTTTTTTTGTCTTTTTTTTTTTTGTCTAGTGTTGTAATAACTAGTGAGTACTTTTGCCAATGAGGAGAGAACGGACTCCCCGGCTATCAGGAGAAACATGGTGATGCAAGGCAAAGGCTGCATTCCCTTTTATTTTTGACAAATAAAAACCTAACCATGAACTCCAGATACAGTTGCAATCATACAACTTATGGGACCCTCTTCACACCCATAGTGCAATTCAACTGGCTTGTATTGGTGCACATAAAAAGGAAAGCAAAGATTGAGTTGCTTCCGTTTTACCATGATACATTCAGATGAAAACAGCTGTCCCAAAAAAAAGCCTCTGTCCAAGCCTTGCTGCAGATAGTGGTTGGAACTTCTCTGTGTTCATTCCTTTTTTGGTTTGTTTTTGGGTACATTAAGAGAACAAGTCTTCAAGTTAGGCTAGACGACCCTGGGGTTTCGTTTTTGCTTTTGTGTCCGTTCATTTTGCCTTCAGTCAGCCAAAAACCAAAAAGAAAACCAAAACCTTTAAAAAACAAAAAACAAAATGTTGTTACTTATGCAAAATATGAAAATGGCAATATATATTACTAGAGCCAAAATGGTATACATAGTATTTGTGTTCGGCTATGTTCTTTTTTATTTTTTTCTTTTTAAATTATAAATGTGTAAAATTTGAGGTTGTTTGCTAACATGAATCATCATATAACTTTAAAAGAATATTTATAATTATTTAATGACATTTGGACCCTTTAAACGTTTCTTAATGTAATGATATATTGACTTCGGTCTCTAAAAGTGTTTTTGTTTTGTTTCTTTTGACTTATACATTTCTGCAATGATGTAAATCTCAAACCTTTACCCAACTCTGAAAAGCAGTCCCAGTGTGAACCAGTTTACAATGTGACTTAAAAACAACAAAGCCAACCCAAATACATCCACATCAAATGATTTTGGATGTAGGATCTTTTTCTATAACTTATGAAGGAAATATTGTGTTTGAAATATTTTTATTAGCTCTCTGGTTGCCTTCAACACAGTCTTGCCTTTTAATCAGTAGTTGTGGAGACACTGGAAAAATGGTAGGAAGGATGAAATATTTTCAGCCTTCCCCTAATTTCTTCTTCTCCCAGGATTTTTTCTCAGAACTGCAAAATTGAAAGTATTCTTATTTCGAATGTTCCGTTTTGACAGCATGATTTGAATTTCAACAGTTTTTTGGGGTTTTTTTCCCCAGAGAAAAATCAAAATGGTTTCAAAGCCCATATTTTACAGCTACTGAATTGTTAAGTATCTCAGAAATGGGATTAAGGGGGAATTGGTGAATCTTCTTCCCCTCCCCTTGCAATTTCAGCCCATTGATGGAATAAAATGGTTCAAAACTTGAGACAGAAACTGCCTGGTAGCAAATCACCATCCATTAGCATTAAATGCTACAGCTGTAAGAATGCAGTGTTGACTTTGAAGCTGATGTGGCTGTTGCTGTATTAGAGAGACAAGCACAAGGGCAGCAATACTCACCTCTGCAAATGCTGAAGAGAAAAAGTCACCTTAAAAGCCACCCTGGGGATCCCAAGTACAATACAGGGAGAGCAGATTGTGCGCAAAACCCTTAACCAGCCTGTCTGCTGCCAAACTATACAGTGGAGGGGCCCAAACTTTTCCCAACCCTTGGCTGCTAGGGCAAACAGGGAGGTGATGCGGCATCAGCTGGATGTGGTGGGAGCTGAGCTGCCTGGCCCTGGCTATCCCCAAGCAAGTGATGCTAAGTCTGGTTTAGCGGGATGTTCAGCACATGGTGATGGGGTTTGCCAGTGCTGCCTCCTTCCCCTGCCTTAGCCATTGCTGTCCGCAGCCTCCTCAGGGGGCTGTCGGCCACCACGCTGCTCCTGGCTGTACTTGGGCTACCTCCAGAGTATCTCGGTAGATCAATGATGGGCATAGCCATACAGAGCTGGACAACACCATCACTGCTCGTTAATAGCGAAGCTATTAAATGAGTTGACATTAGCGTGGTACATCCCTCCGACTTGTGTGATGATGTGCTCTTAAAAAAATTAATAAAGTCTTTGCCTTCTAAAGGTTGTATACCAAGTATGCTTAAAGTATAAGTAAGACACTTTGTTTTTCTTCTAATACTTAGTTTTCCTTCAAAGATGGAAGCTGTAATTGATTCTATTTATTGTTGGTTTGTGGTAGCTTGAAGCATACCATTGTCCGTTTATTTGTAACTGTAAAATACGTTTGTTAGTCTCAGCAGCACTTAAAAAGCCAGTGTCTGGTTACACATTTCAGTTTTGTTTTTTGTTTAGTAAGCAAGAGAAAAAGATGTACTGCCAGTGCAAGCTGTTTCCTATTTAAAAAAAGGTACTATATTTGTACATTATTTGTTATTGCTGAGAAGGGCTTTTTAAGGTTTACTGTATGCATATTAAGTAATTTTTAGGGTGCTTTTGTGTTGAAATGTTGTTGAGAGTGGCTGCAGGCAGCAACCCAGATTTTTTTTCTTCCTTTTTTTTTTTTTAAAGACTTTGTTGTAAAATTCAAGCACTTGGTTTTTGTTTCTGGATAAATCCAGCACAGACCAAACTTTTGTTTTGCTCAGTACCGACAGGACTCATTGTGTCCCCATGGCTTTTCAACTGGACCATTAGGGACAGATGTTGATAATATTTTCTCTGCCCGGTTGAGGTGCATGAGCCTGATCCCTGCTCTCAGCTTCCCTGACCATGCAGGCAGGCATCTGGCTCTGCTTGCTTGAGATAGGAAGGAAAGGGTTTTCTAAGGACCTATGGATGGAGGAGCACCATCTCCTTGACTTTCAGTAGACCCCTGTGCTCCTGAACCGGTACGTCAGGCTGGTCATGGAGGGAGCTGTACAGGTTGAGACAGAGATGCTCATCAAAGCTTTTAGAAAATGCTTCTGAATTTACTTGCAAATGCTCTTGAATCAGGATTTTCAGACCAAAAAAACTTGCCACTAGCACTATGTAGTAAAGCCCATCAGATTATTTGATGCTTTGTGAGGTGCTTAGCATCAACAGAAAGGAGGTTTCTCAAAGATACAACAGCCCTTCCCTTTGGTCAGTGGCAATCTTTGGCACTGGTCATAGACTGAAAGATTAATGGCCTTTTTTTACTTTCCAGCTCTCTTATCCTACCAAAGATTTACTTCCAGCACAACAGACATGATGTCCCTTTTGCTGAATGGAGGATTAAATCCTCCTCTCCCTCCTCCTAGAGTAACCAGATTGGGGTCAGCGGGTCAGGAAGGATGAGTAAAGCAAATTATTTAACCCACAGCATCATTCGTGTGACGTTTATTGTTCCTTTTAAAGGACCAGCTGCTGTGTCTGTCTTAGTATGGAACTTTTTGGGCAGCAGTCCCCCGAGCAAAGATTAACTGGTTTCCACAGGTACCATCTCTGGGGGGAAATTTTGCACTTTCACACTTAGCAAAGCAAAGCTTAGCCCTGTGCCGGGCTGCACGCAGCCAACAAACCATGAGCAAAAGCAATAATTAAACCTGGATCAGCCATGAGCTCAAAGAAGCCCCATTCTCTGAACCCCTGAATTTCTTGTTGTTTTTGAATAGAATGCATTTCATTTTAACATTTTCTGAGATCTTTTTTAGATGTTTGTTTACTTCCATGTTTACAGATAACTCTTTGCTTTTTTTTTTAAATGCAGTACTTTTAAGTATATCAGCCAAACCCATACTTTTACAGTAACTTTTGTTTTAGGTAATATGAGTGACATTCCAGTTCTTTTTTGTTGTTGTTAAATATGCTTTACCAGTCTTGAATTTCCGCTGGAACAAAATATTTGTAGCATTTTGTGTAAATACAAGCTTTAATTTTTTTATTTTTTCAAATGCTGTCACCCAAGATTTGCTTCTCATGCACATATTGTACAAACACACTCTGCTTTATGCCACAGATGATGATTGTGGATCAGTTTACTTCAACTTCAAAGGGACTATTTGTATTGTATGTTGCAACTGTAAATTGAATTGTTTGGCATTTTCTCATGATTGTAATATTAATTTGAAGTTTGAATTTCATTTTCAATAAAATGGCTTTTTTTTTGTTAATGTTCTTCCATGCTTCTTTTTCTTCCACTGTCTCTTCTTAGCACCAGGCAGGGTAAAGTAAGTACATGGTAGGACAAAGTAGTGGGCCTTTCGTAGTGGCACCATCGATTCCTGCAGTGCTTAAGTTTCCAATTAAATATAAAAAGCAAATATCCATGCCTGTGGATGGTAAAGGGTATCTTCTGCATCTGATCTCAAATGTTACTTCTTCTCCTGAGTCTGCAAACTGTCAAAACCCGTGTTGCTTAGAGGAGTGCAAACTGCTCCATTGCTCTTGCTAGATCGTTAACTCTGAAACTTAACAACTGGCATTAGCTGGGACATTCTGGTGCCAGAGCACTGTGGGCAGAGCTTGAACTATAGGAAAAACTGGGATAGATTTCCAAACCAGGCAGGACGGATTGGGTCTTGTGGCTCTTTTCCAGGATGGGGGTTGCACTATCCCCACCTCTTCCTGGTCAGACTTGAGGAATGCTGTTACAGATAATCTTGTGATTTGCATGGCCTAGGGCAAGAACAGTTTCCAAGCAGCAAAAGATACATGGAGAGGTAGGGGACTGGAGAATGAGGCTATTTTTCTGCCAGCCTAGTGTCAGCAGTAGGAGGAGATGCAGCTAATGAAGGTGAAGTTCACCTAAGGCTGTGTGCAGGAGGAGAGGACAAGAGTTGTGTCCAAGCTTGTGCCTGGTTTCATAGTAAGTTCTTATCCTTTTTAGCTATTTCTTGACTCTGCAAGAGAGGCATGGGGTTCTGATAATTTAAATAAACCTTTAACATTGAAGTTTAAATGATTCTCATACTGATTTTGTGAACTCTGTTGGCTTTGCCATGGACCTACGCGTTTCTTGTGTGCTAGTCAAAGACTGAAATAATGTTTGGGGGTTTTCAAGGGTGCTTTTATCCCAGCCCATAATCTGAGTCCTGATTTTAGGGAAGCTTTATCCTACAGTGAAGAACCAAGAAAATCAATCAGTGCTCTGTGGTATAATTGTCATATAAACTGGGCAGATGGAGATGGACTTCTGCTACAAACATTAGTGCTAAGACTTTCTGCTGCCCTCTTGTACTCAGGTTAACCCATCTCAGCTAGTCAGAGCACAGATGGATGTTCATTATACTCTTGCTTTCATGGTCACTTAATCCAGAAATAAACATTTTTTACCATTTCATATGGTCAAGTGGTTGAACCAGGGACCTGGGGAGGTTGTGCCACCTCTGTTCTTGGAGGTTTACAGGACCTAACTCCTGCGGTAAAGCATAGAGCAACCTGGTCTGTCCCTGGAGCTGAAACTGCTGGAGCAGAATGTTGGCCTGGAGATCTCCCATGGTCCCCTCCAAATTATCCCATGGCCTGGTGAGTCAGGCTAAGAGCTATCTGCTGCAGCTTGTCTAAGCTAAAATCTGACTGACTTTGCAGATAACATATACTAAGCTAAAACCAGCCTGAATAAAGAGGTTTGACAGGGTGAAATTCTTAGGCAGGTTATGCCACTAACATAGGCAGGTTATTGAGGAGTTGCAGAGATCCTTCTATCTTTTGTTGGTTTCTGGTGCATTTCTCTGGGATATGTCCGTAAACTAAAGCACAAGAAGAATCTCAGCATGAGGAAGAACTTATTTACATTGATGGTGGCAGAACACTGGAATAGGCTGTCCTGGGGGGTCCTGGAGTCTCCCTCTCTGGAGATATTCAAAACCCGCCTGGACACATTCCTGTGTAACCTGCTCTAGGTGGCCCTACCTTGGCAGCGGATTGAACTAGATGATCTCCAGAGGCCCCTTCCAACCCTAATGATTCTGTGATTCTGTGATCTATAGCAGACATGGTCAGCACAAGGGTTGGAAAAGCCAAACCATCGCTGATCCAGTGCAGCAATTCCCATTGTACATCGTGCTAGGTGTGTCGATTTTAATTTTTTTATTCATTTACCCTTTTGCAGCTTGAGAATGTGACTCTTGTTCTTTTGTCTTAGTCAGAAACCAACCACTCGTGAGGGAAAATGTCTACCACTGGTCAGCATGTACAACTGCCCAATGGGGGGACATGTGGAGCAGTGGAGGGTGATCAACCCCAAAGTATTTTTAGGAGATAAGTTAAAGGCACTTCCTATTAGGGGTGTTGACTGCTGTCTTCTTCATCATTTGGTGTCAGTAAATAGTTTTCTGCTTTTGGGTTGTGAGGTTTGAACGTCAGCTCTGGATCCCTGGAGTCAGGCCATTATTTGTCCCACGCGGTGTACATACAACGGGCAGCATCTCACACCATCTCTCCCTGTTGGCCTTGGGTTTAGATTTTTCATTTCCTGTGGCTGTAAGCAAACCCAGCAGGGCTCAGGGCAGCCACAGGCCTAGGCCAACCTTTATTTGTGCCTAAAACAAGCTCTGGGGCAGTGGTGGGGAAGGGAAGGAGCAGAGTGTGACTTCATGGTTCAGCACCAAGTCCTGTGCTGGCATCAAATAAAAACTTCATCAAGCTGTTTACTAGGGAAAAAGATTAAATAACCTCAGTTATATGTCCAAGAAATAATACACACTGTCCAGTTACCATCCTTCTGTGTGGTCAGAAGGAAATTAATTGATATTTTGGGGTGAAATCCCTCTCCTGGGCAACTGCTCATGGATAGCCAATGCTCTGCATAAGTCGCAGCAGTGATCTGCAGCACTCGGGGTCACACACTGGAGCATATATTTGGAGCGGTGGCACGATGCATTGTGGGTGACCAGCTTTGCAGCTCAGGTACTCACCACTTGGTTGAATGCTTGCAGAGAACAGCTGAGAACGTTATTTGCCAGAAATACCTGCTGTACAGGGTAAAATTACAAGCAAAGCCACTGGAAACCCATAATCTTCAGATAGGTGATGGGAATGACTGTGCTGGATGAAATACTGGGAGCAACTGAGCATTTCTACTCGACATCTTGAGAAAAAGAAAATTTAGCATGAGCTTAAAGCAAAAAAGTAAATGTTTAACATTCACAGGGTCTGTCTTTGGACTTCTGTAATTATAATCTTTCCCCTCTAGAGCTACTGGTGGGGTATCAGTTTGGGATGTATGGAGGTGGGGTTTCCTGGTGATACTTATATAGTCTTGGAGGAGGGGACATTGGCATTTGCCCCTCTGGGAATAGGAAGCTGTTGGCCCCAGTAACTGATAAGACTGTGAGATACAAATAGAACAAAGCCTAAGCTTCCAAAAGCATCTGGTGACCTGATGCAGTGAAAACAAAGTAACTTGGAACCCATGACATAACTCAGAATTGAAGTTCTCAGGCCTGCCCTGCTAATTGCACACAGATTAACTGCATGTATTACTTAGGGTAGATGCAACCTGTGTTTCAAGTGTTGAATGTGTTACCTAAGTAGCAAATGGGCTAGGATTTCCCTCACTGGGAATGCAAGCAGACTTGAATTTCCCTCCTGCAGTTTGGGTGAGACAATAAAATCAAATCCCTATGGTTTTATTTGTAAAGATGAGACAAATTAGCTTTTGTTCTGACCCTGAGTTATTTCAGCATTGTCTGCAATTCTCCAGGCAGCTTTGCACTCCTCTTTTTGTGCCTCAGTTTCCCTAAATATAGAACACAGTATTTACTATTTCCCTACTTTGTCAGGGTCTCCCATGGACTGTTTATAGAGAGCTTTGAACTCTTGTTGTTGTTTAGCACTTTTTACTACAAATCTGATGTTTGGTCTCATACCATTGGATAGTGTCCTTTGAAACAGCACATTTCTAAACCACATGTTTAGAAAAATTGACCCAGTTTCCAGACTGCTGATCTGGTCAAAACACAATGCAGAGTTGAAGCCAAGTTGTGCTGTCTCAACAGATTTACTCAGGCTTTGCAGTGGGGCAGGAAGAAACATAGAGATCAGTGCAATCCACAGAGGCAGCCCTTGGCCACTCAGTCCCGTCAGCTCACTCGGGATGAGCAGCTGGAGCTTGCAGGATGTCCCAACACTTAAAGGAAAGCAAACAACCCATGTTAAAGTTGATATGCTGCAGCAACTTGCCAGTGATTAATGTTTACCACGAGGCCAAATTCAGATGGTGATTACACCAGTAGAGATCAGCTGAAGTCCCTCTATTAATAGCCCTGTGGCTTTGGACGCCAGCATTTTTCAACCCGTCAATGTGGGTGTTACTGATAAAGGGTCACCAAAATGCTGGTTGGAAGGGATTTCTGTGGGTCTCCTGGTCCAAGGGAGGCTCCATGCAGGACCACTGCCACCAGATCTGCTCAGCATGTCTGCACCTGGCAAGTTCTGATGTCTTCCGAGCATGGAGGTGGAGCTTGGGCTTCACAAGAGCATCTCATCCCCATGCTTCTCCTAACACCTAACCCCAGCCTCCTAAAGTGCAATTGGTGACTTCTCCCCCAGTCTCTGAGCTGGGGTTTTTCCCTGCCTCTGGGTTTGGGCACACAGGGTGTATTAAGGGTTTAAACCTTTTTTGCACATTTATAGGGGTCTAGTGCTTAGTGACTTCTTTCCATCCCTTCATTTGTATTCCTGCAGGCTGTGACTTCAGAGCACTATTACAAATAAAGCCTGAGCCTGAACACCAAAGCAGTGCCTCACACTCTGCAGCTTGTTTACTTTTTCATTTCCGCTGCTGGAAAAAGAAGTCCTTGGTAGCTGAAAATGATGCTGTTAATCCAAATACAGTAAGATAGTTTCTCCCAGGAAAGCACAATTTTTATCCTTGCTTCCAGGGTGTGCAAGGCCAGTTAGCAAACACCAGGAAATAGGAAGGAAAGGCTGTGGCATAAGGAAAAAAACCCTAAATAATGCAGACAGACCTCAGGAAGAATCTCTGCCCTTTTATTGACAGTAGTGGTGTTCTCCTAACAGAGCAGGATGTTCTCATCTTTTAATAGTAGCCAGGCCAGATGCTGAAGTCTCTTCTGCAAATACTGTGTAAGTGAGAAGGAAAACAGCTGATTTTTTTAAGATGAATACACTAGGAGAATAAGCCAAAAAAAAACCCAGTATGATAAACCTCTAGAGGTCTTTCTTTGCAATGCGTTTGGCAGCTGGATCTCAAAGGCAGGACTGAAAACCCAGTCTGGTTCTGCCCTTTGCTGTTCAGTGGTCGTGTGTCAAGCAACACTACCTGCACCACTCAGGGATTTGGAGCAGTGCTGGTGGGGATTTCCCCCTGTACTTTGAAGAGCTGCAAAATCCACAGCCTTCGGCTTTTGCGGACCTGTGGAAAGTACCAGTTGATGAGGAATTTCCTTGACTTGCTCCTTGCCATAGGGAATAGTTATATGATGCTTTGGGGCCAGTGATTTAAAATGGCATCTTTGTTCCATCGTTTTTTGTACTCTCTCATCTGCCCTGGTTTATTTTCTTAGTCTGTATTATTTGTCTGGAAGAGATTAACTCAAACTACTAGATAGAGACAGGACTGTGGTTTTATAAGGCATTGTACTGTGCATTAAGGAAAATGCCTTGTATGCTCCACATAGTACTCCTTCAATCATCTTTTCCTTATGTTCAGCATAGAAACTACATTGCCTTCTGGACAGGAATCTTTGAAATCATGGTACAATCATTCATGTTTGTGATGTGCTTATAGGTATTGGATGGAAACTGTTAAACTAGGGTACATGGTAATGTGATGGTTTGTATTTCTGTAATGGGCAATGTCCAAGAGAAAAAAGCAATGACTGTGTATCATGTTCACACATTTTTCTCATATGCTGAATTGCAATCCTCGAAAACAGTTCCTAGAAACCAGAAAAAACCCATTGTGAAACCATGGGGAGAACTCATCCAATGTTTAGGATTGCTGGCTAATAACTGCAGATAAAGATGTTTATGGAGAACTTGTGCAACCGTTTTCCTTGCCAGGGAGGGAAGGTTTTGTACGTGCTGTTTCAAACCTCCTCGTCTCTGCCTGACCAAGAGGATCTCCCTGATTGCTATTTTTGTAACTTTCCAACTAGGAACTCATTTTGGTTGCTCCATTTAACAGGTCTCAGGACATACTTTGCTTCGTGTGCGCTGAATTTACGCGAAGATACTGCTTGGGGGATGGTTATGTTAAGACTGGCATTTTGCTAAATTTTGCTGCCCTGGAGCAGCTCACCAACTCCTCCATGGCAGAAAATGCCAACAGATAGCGTGCTGACGACTGCAGTGTTATGTGGTTATTGTCTCTTGGATTTGCTGATCCAGGTTTTTGTGGCCCAGTGGAACAGACCCTGTGCCCACTCTGGGTCAGCAGCACCTGTGGTGAAAGATGGAAAGAGGATCCTCTGCTCATGGCTGAGGGAGGTCTAATGGATGGGAACCTCGTTGAGAGTTAATTCCCACTCATGACTGAGAGACATAACAAAGTATGGTTTTTGCCAAAGTGTATTCAGTAGAGTATGTTTATGTTCATGGTTACTGTTTGTCAGAAAGAGGCAGGAAAGCATAGGTGTGCAGCTGTTCTATGACCTTCATACTTGGCCGCACCAGAGCACCTGGCCAACGCTGTTGGCGTGGACAATGGTGAGATCATGAGAAACTGCACGGCCCCATGAGTAACCAGTTAGAGATCTGGCATAAAGCTGGTTGTTTTTCTAAGGGCATAAAAGCAGGACCATCTTGTAGCTGAATCCAAAGCCTCACCTATGGGTGGATGGACCAGAAAGAGATTTTCCCAATTACCTGAGATTCCTGTCATTGGCTGCAATGGGCGTCCTAGCTTTAAGTGTGGGCCTAGGTGATGATTTTGGGGGTAACTGGTGGTGTATTTCTTCTAATCTCTGTTCTCTTTATGCAGTAATGATTTGATGCATTGCTAGTTTTCCTCTGTAATTTACTTATGTATTTATCTGATTTGCTTTACTGTACTTATTTACTATATAGAGATATATACCCAATTAGCATTAGTATGCTTGCTTTAGTGCGCTTTTTGCTTTAGTGTGCTTGTTTAATAAACCGTGCATGTTGTACAGCTAGTATATGGTTGTTTTGTTGCATACCCTGCCTGTTAGCAGAACAGGCATGTGCCCTGTGATGGGCCAGTTGCTTGCTCAGAAACACCTCCATGTATCAGACCTCACCATCTGGAGAAGAGAGAGAGAATTTAGGTCATCTGCAGCATGACAACCTTAGATAGGAACCACAAACCACTGGTACTTGAACAGATTGTGGTTCAGAGGAGATGGCACCTGCCCAGGTCTGTTCAAGTCAAATTGGTGGGGACTCACAGCCATGCCCATGGAACTGAGAGGTGAAACCCTACTGGAAATGGATAAGTGAATGCATACCATAAACAAAAGTCCTCTCAGAGGCCAGTCTCCATGCTCAGATCCTGGTTTTTCTCTGGAAGTAGTAGGGTCCTGAAGACACCCACTGTTTCTGCTCCCTGAGAAGGTGTTGAACGTGTAGGGTTAGTGTTCACATTTTCTATTTGTCTCTTTCTGTCAAAAAGCACAGCTAAAATTGGATCCAGTTCGTGCTTTAAAGAAGCATAGACTTACAGAAGTTTCTGCCAGATTTAATGTCACTATTGGCCCTTTGGCACTGCAGTTGCTAACACAGAATCATAGAATCATAGATTAGTTAGGGTTAGAAAGGACCTTAAGATCATCCAGTTCCAAACCCCTGCCATGGGCAGGGACACCTCACACTAAACCATATCACACAAGGCTTCATCCAACCTGGCCTTGAACACTGACAGGGATGGAGCATTCACAACCTCCCTGGGGAACCCATTCCAGTACCTCACCACCCTTACAGTAAAGAATTTCTTCCTTATATCCAATCTAAACGTCCGCTGTTTAAGTTTCAACCCGTTACCCCTTGTCCCTAATGAATAGTCCCTCCCCAGCATCCCTGTAGGCCCCCTTCAGATACTGGAAGGCTGCTATGAGGTCTCCACACAGCCTTCTCCAGGCTGAACAGCCCCAACTTTCTCAGCCTGTCTTCATATGGGAGGTGCTCCAGTCCCCTGATCATCCTCGTGGCCCTCTTGTGGACTTGTTCCAACAGTTCCATGTCCTTTTTATGTTGAGGACACCAGAACTGCACACAATACTCCAAGTGAGGTCTCACAAGAGCAGAGTAGAGGGGCAGGATCACCTCCTTTGACCTGCTGGCCACACTCCTTTTGACGCAGCCTAGGATACGGTTGGCTTTCTGGGCTGTGAGTGCACACTGCTGGCTCATGTTCATTTTCTCATTTACCAACACCCCCAAGTCCTTCTCTGCAGGGCTGCTCTGAATCTCTTCTCTGCCCAACCTGTAGCTGTGCCTGGGATTGCTCCGACCCAGGTGTAGGACCTTGCACTTGGCATGGTTAAACTTCATGAGGCTGGCATCAGCCCTCCTCACAAGCATGTCAAGGTCCCTCTGTATGGCATTCCTTCCCTCCAGTGTATGAACCAAAACACACAGCTTGGTGTCATTGGCAAACTTGTTGAGGGCACAGTCAATCCCACTGTCCATGTCAGCGACAAAGATGTTGAACAAGACCGGTCACAACACTGATCCCTGAGGGACATTGAGCCATTGACCACAACTCTTTGCATGCAGCCATCCAGCCAGTACTTTGTCCATTGAGTGGTCCATCTATCAAATTACTGTCTCTCCAATTTAGAGACAAGGATGTCATGTGGGACAGTGTCAAACACTTTGCACAAGTCCAGGTAGATGACATCAACTGCTCTACGCCTGTTCATCAGTTCTGTAGCCCCCTCATAGAAGGCCACCCTATTGGTCAAGCAGGATTTTCCCCTAGTGAAGCCATGCTGGCTGTCACCAAGCACCTTGTTTTTCATGTGCCCTAGCATGCCTTCCAGGAGAATCTGCTCCAAGATTTTGCCAGGCACAGAGGTGAGACTGACTGGTCTGTAATTCCCTGGATCATCCATTTTCCCCTTCTTGAAAATGGGGGTTATATTTCCCTTTTTTCAGTCATTGAGAACTTCCTCTGACTGCCATGATTTTTCAAATATGATGGACAGTGGCTTAGCAACTTTGTTTGACAGATGTTTGAGAGTCAGTTACTTTGGATGAGGGCTGATATTTTTAAACTAAAAGAGGGGAGATTCAAGCCAGATGTGAGGAGGAATCCTTTTATGATGAGGGTGGTAAAATCCTGGCATAGGTTGCCCAGAGAGATGGTGAATGCACCATCCCTGGAGCCACTCAAGGCCAGGTTGGATTTGGTTCTGAAGGGCAAGCTGATCTCGTTAGAGATGTCCCTGCTTATTACAGAGGGATTGGACTAGATGAACTTTGAAGATTCCTTCCAACCCAAACTATTCTACGATTTTATGATTCTGTGATTTTATGAGTCTACGATTCTATTCTATTCTATGAAAGTATTCTAAGTATCTTAAAGTATTTTAATTATAAACCCTTCCTGACCCACAAACTTCACTAAGGGATATATCCCTTTCCTAGGTCTGTAGCCTAAGCCCATCACTGGTGCACACCAGGCTTCTTCCATCCCATTGTGTCCTTTTGGCATCACACAGGTGGTGTGGAACAAAATGAGGGAAAATTATCCCTCATTGCTCAATGGGCTATTGCCCCTTGATCCTCAAGACCCATGAATACGTACATCTGACAATGGAAAGGATATGACTGAACTTGCAAAGGTGTCCTGCTAGATATGAGAATGACCACAGACCGCAGGCCTTGCAAAATGTCAACTTTTTTGTGCAACAGCAAATAAGAAATTGAACCTCAAAGACAGAAGATGGGAAGCTCAGAAACATACCCACAGCCACATACAGTGTGAGAAAGGGCTTAACCAAATTCTCAGCTGCCTCCCTGAATGAGAAGTAGTTCACTTTGATAATGTTTCCTTAGCTCACTCTCAAGTGTCTGGAAGTGAGGGGTACTTAATGAAAGTTGTGTAATGCTTCAGATAGGCATTAGTGAAAATATTGTTATTTAATATGAATATGAATATGATTTGGGCTCTGTATTTACCACCTTGTAAGTCAAGGGTGGTTTTTGTCGTAGTACTGCAAATGGGTAAAAACATGTATGGGACAGGGGAGTTGGTCTTACTATCAATCCTGTAGTTCCTGGTTTATTTAGGAAAAGTGGTTGTTATTTAGTTACTTCTTTTAGCTTAAAATACAGTTGTTTTTCTTCCAAGGGTTTTTGGCTGCTTTATAGCTGTTGTTAAGAAATCAATGTTTCTTAGTAATCAATATTTGTGACAAGGCAAATTTCAAAGAATTGAAAGGCTATGATGCCATTTTTCTGGAAAAGGCCAATACTTTACCAGTAATACATTTCTCCTTAACAGGTCAACACCAGTCCCAGTTGAAAAGAAAAGGGTTTTGCATTTTTGGGATTCTTTTTTCTGCCACAGATGCTATAGTGTCCACTCTACTTTGCCCTCTTTAGGTTCACAATAAAAGTTTAAAAACATTACTAGCGAGATACACAAAGGAATAATTTGCTTCAGGTAATAAATAATAGAATTGAATCCTACTGGTTTTCTTTTTGTAGCCAGTAAAAGCCACCTGAATGTTTTCTACAAAGATAACAGTGGGAAGCAGAGCCTTGAATGTTACTCTCTCCTACCTTGTGGCTTCTCACCTGCCAGATGACCTGTCAGACCTCCCAATGAGCTCAGGGCTGAGGACAATGATTATCTCATTCCTAAAACAGAAACTTAATCCCTAAATTGCCCTAGAAAGGTTTCACAGACTATATGAGAAGTGTTATACAGACTGCTAATTCAGAAACCAAAGCTAGATGCCAGAATGGTTATCCTCCACAATGCAGATGACCAAGAGAAAAGAACATGGCCCAAGATGTGCTCAAAGGTGATCTTAAGTCAAGAGCTAATTTGGTGAGATTTAAGGATTAGGGCCAATAGTTTATAGATTTTTTTTTTCATCTATATATGTATTCATGCACTATTGTAGCACTTACGTGATACTCAGGTATTTTTAAGTGGAACATAAGAAAACTCCAGTTTCCTTGCTGGGAGAAGCACTCTAAAATTCACCTTCAGGCTTTATGTGGTTTTGGTTGCTGTGCTAGTGGATCAGCACCTTGTACCCATGTGTGTGGTCCAAGGCAAATTGGCCCTGCCAAGAACACCATCAGGTGAGACGGTGCTGATGAAGAGGTAGGATTTACCTCTGGTTTTGCATGAGGAAACATTCTCTTTGCAGAACAGATTTCTGTTTCCTAGGAAAAAGAAGAATTTTGGCCTCTAACCGTACAGTTTTGAAGGTCATCTGGGTAATTAAGTAGTGGCAATGCTAACAGTTGTTACTGTTGCACTCTTCATTGCTGCAGCACTTTGGTTGTTAGCTAGACCGTCCACTTTGGGACCAAGATTGTGTGATTGGACTGGAGGTTTCCAGATTGTTTTGAAGACTTCAGAAAATGGGGGAAGATGACTTCTCCTTTTGGCAGTGGTTTGTTCATTCAAGCTGTAATGTATCCCACTGCCATTCTGCAAACTCCAGTATTTGATACTTCTGGTGTTGGAGATCAGTTCACTGAGTATCAGTGAGACAAAGCAACATCTTTAGTAGACAAAACAACACAGCTGAAAAAAAAATGACAAGCTCTTGGCCAAGTAATTTTTAAGACTCTAAATAAAAGGAAACTGTAGAAACTGGGGAAATTTTCTCTGAGTTTATTGTAATTTTATAAATTATCTGAGACATAAAAGTAGAGCAGAGAGGGACCTTGCAGTGGAAGAGATGAAGGAAAAGATTAAGTGTCATAAAAGCAGTATTTCTGTCATATCAGTAATGTTTATTATCTAGTACAATTATGAATTTCAGTTCTCAGACTGCATTTGTTGTCTTACAGGACTTACAGTTCCTGTGTAGTTTGTCTTTTTTGTCCTTTTAGTTTTAGCAGTTGCTTTAGCATTTTATCCCTTGATCTAATCAACTGCCTCAAAAAGCCCTCCCTCCCCAAGCCTGACAGTTTCTCTTCTAACAAGTTTACATCCTGAGACTTCAGCAGCTTGAATTTTAAGTCTGTGACTCTGTACTTATATTTCAGTACAAAATCTGGGTATTGAGCCCCAAGTTATAATAGCAAGAACATCGCAAACTGCATGGTCAGTGGGTTGCTTGTAGAGGTGGCAGATCTTTTACAGAGACTTTTTCCATCCCCAGCAGATAAGTTAGGGATAACTTGCATTGACTATAATTGGAAAGTTTTTGCATATATTCCCTGGAGTGGAAGAAATGGTATATAGCCTTTTGCTCAGTGCAGAAAACCAGAGCAGCGAGGAAAAATGAGATGTCCCAGGCTTTGTAATGTGCTAATGGGTGGGATGTGTTGTCCTGCAAATGCCTCCTCCTTGCAGCCAGCACCTCTCAGTCCCACCTGAGCAAAGTTTAGCCACAGTCTGGGTTGGGCCAAGCTGTGAGAAAGCCAGGAGATGTTGCTTTTAGTATCTGAAGCAAAGGAAACAGCTTCTGTTTTCTTGACACTTTGACCCCCTGTTTTCTTATCAGCCATCACAGCAGTATTGCAAAGATGATGAAGACAGCAGAAGAAAAGGGCTGAACCACATGAATCTAGTTTCATTATTTGCATTTTTTTTCTCTGACTGTGTCTAGGCTGTCACATCCTGACCACCTTGTTTCACTCATGCATAGAAGCAACTTCTATGAATAGCCAATGACATTTCAGGCTGTTCCATGAGTGTGAAAGGAACTCTGTGAACACGAAACCCATGTTGATAAAGTGAGTAATTTTGTAAGAAAGTACATCCTTATTCCAGTTTAAAGGTTTAACTTTGACTTTTGGCAGCTTTTAACTTTATTTTCCAGCCCCCTTTGGAAGGAAACAGAACTATTGAGATTGTGCTGTGTGTACTGAGGGCTGGAGCAGCTCTTCAGTGTTCAGGGATGAGATTATTTTGAAGACTGAATCCACAGTAGGCAGTAGAAGTGTTCCATAATACCCTTTTCCTCTCCAGCCATCAAAATATTTGTAGCTGGGTGCATTCTTGCCATATCCCAACTCTTTTGATGGGAGAAACCTGAGCCATGCACCACTTTCTTCTGAATGTGGATCATCTTCAAAAGAAATAACAGGCTGAACAGCCCCACTGTGCCTCAGTGGGACCCCAAACAGGACAACAGGCAACCCAACACTGGCCAGCCTAGGTTTATAAACCCAGCTTTAGACATGCCATGTTTTCTGATTCCTTCTTCTAAATAGTGCAAGAAATTTTGTTGCATAGAAAACCAAGAGCTTATGAAGAGGGTTTGTGACCACAAACAGTGAAATAATGCAACTCAAATGATGACCGTCAGCAAATACAGGGTGAAGCACATTTACCGAAAGCCCAGTGAAAGAGATTTCAAGCTAATGTGTTTGGCCTCACCCTTGCAACTCAGCATGCATGGCCCATTGGTGAAGCTGACATGGTATCACTCACTGAACTGCAATGACATGATTGTATGCCCGAGCCCTCCAATTCTGCAAAAGATAAAATGTTTATCAGATTTGACCTAGATTTGGCCTTGATTTTTAAAGGCAGGCTCGTTGCTCTATGAATAAACTCAGGATGTTGAACATAAACATCAAAAAACCAGGAGAGAATGATTCTCCTCACTCAAGCTCTAGAAACTAGAGAAGGAGAAAATTAAGATTTTAAAAGGCCCAGCAGATGAGATGAGCTCCATCTTGCTTCTCAAGATGAGAAGATGATTCATTTAAAACAATTTGAATTCTCACTTTCCATATGCCCAGGAATGTGGTACTCCTGGACCAGTGACATTCACCTTGTGTATTCGTGCACACCTTGCACTACTCCTGGGTTTATTCCTCAGATCTTCTGCAGGCTTGAGCTAAAATTGGGGTGATGCATCAGCCTGAGCCCCTGACAAGAGGCAGCCACTGTAGAAACCAGAGACTTCAGCCTCTTCCTGGAACCCTGGGTGGGTGTTTTCAGAGAAAAGTTTGTGCCCTCTCTTTCCATCCACAAAAATAATCTATCTGTTAACGTAGCTTTGGCTATTTTTAATGGTTTTTGCTGTAGCCCAAACCTGTAGATAGGAAAATAATACAGAGTGAGAGTAGATCTTTCCTCTTGGCTCTCCTAGTTGTTTGCAGAAGGCTTTTCTCTTATCAGGATTGCCTGCATGGGTGCTATGTCTTTGCACAATCTGGGCTTCTTTTGGTCTGTCCTTTGCACTCCTGACATCTGCCAGGACATCCAGCCTGTTGCACTGACCTCCTAACACACAGAGTTCATTTGCTTTAGCAAAGCTGAGCTTGTGGAAATCTAATTTTTCCCTTCTGGCTGAGTGAACGGGAGCATTCACACCTCCTGATGCTGGGCTGCAGTGTGGAAAGGAAAGCAAGATTTATGGAGCCAGGGACAAAATAAAGTGGAAAGAGGGCAGGTGTACCAACAGTGATATGCCCTTGGGAGGAGGCAGGAGTGCATTTCCATCTTGGCTTTGCCAGGTGCAAATATTTCCAGGACCTGTATCACTGACTAATTAATATTCACACATAGCAGCCATCCCCCCAAAGCCCAGCCCAAGGTGGGGATGAGCTATCTGGGAAGAACTGCTGCAGATGGATCAGTGCTGGAGCCAAAAGAGGCCAGACAGGGGTCATCTGACCTACATCAGGAGAGACTTACCCATCTGGGCTAGTTGCTTACATTCACTAACTTTATAGTCAATAGAGGGAAAGTAACACTTTGAGCTAAGCCAGTTTAGTTACCCACTTTAGGATGAGATGCTCTAGAAATGTATTTCTCCCTACTGACTGCAAAGGAAGCCCAGAGGCATCTGTCTTGGGCCATGAGGAGGTACAAAAAAGTGCTAGCAGATTTCGTATGCCATGTGGCTGAAAAAACAGTTCTGGGTGTTGAAGTCCAAATTATTTTTCAATCCTTGAAATTGATAGTTCTCCACAAAAATAGTGAGTTATAATTTTAAACAGGAAAGTGGGTTTTTTTCTGTAAAAAAATTTGCCAGCTCCATGCACTGCCCCAGCAGTTACTATTGATAGTGAAAGCCTTTGAACTGGTCCTGGTGAGTGACAGGAACTGGGCTTTGGGTTGAGTTTTCTCATTTTCCTCTCAGTGGCAAACAAAAAACTGCTCCAAGAGAAAGAGGGAGAAGGGCAGTTTCTCCAGCGTTTGAGACAGGTGGTAATCCTGCTTCTCTGGTACATAAATCAGATGCAAATTCACTAATATTAAGTAAATGCACAGGTGGTGACTGAGCTGAGGAGACAATCCAACCTCAAAAAAAGCTTCAAGGTTCCTTCAGACAAACAGCCATCGACTTGGATGCTTTCTCAAGTGTAGCTAAATATTTTGCATTTGAAAAGAAAAAAAAAAGTTGGAAACATCCCAGGAATCTTCTCTTAAGAGGTGTCTGAACCTTCTTGCTTCAATCAGGCTAAAATCACTCCAGGACAACTCTCATTCATGTTGGGACATTTGAAGGGGAGCCAAGGGCTGGTCACAGCAGGGTACTGAACTGAGACAACCAGTATGAAGATGGGTCTTACACATTTCAGCAGCATTGCTCCCAGTTCATTGCAGGGCAAGAGACCCAAAAAATAACCAGAGAACGATTCATGCACTGGCAATAACAAGAGCCATGGCTTGGGTGCAGTTGGCACCCAACCAAGGACTCTGACCAGGCTGTGTATTTCCATAAGAAGCAGAAGGAGGGACATCAATCAGTTGTGCAGAGTGATGCTGGATGTGGGGTAATGACAAGCTAAAGGCACTGCTGTCCCTACCTTCATTCTGTAGTTTGCCCCTTGATTCCAAGCAGGCATTTTGTTATAGCTGGCTACGCTGCACACCATGGAAACAGGTTGGCACCTGAGGAGCAGGTTGCTCCAAACCTCTTGTCATGAGGTTCCAGAGCTTCACCAAGCACCCATTAGCCAAATAAAACAATCATCAAAGTGACCCACACAGCATTTGGTCAGTATTGTGATTACAGAAATCAGGTGGCAGGTAGGAGTATGACATCCCCAACATGTCACAGAATCACAGAATCCCAAGGGTTGGAAGGGACCTCGAAAGATCATCTAGTCCAACCCTCCTGCAAGAGCAGGGTAACCTAGAGTACATCACACAGGAACTTGTCCAGGCAGGCCTTGAGTATCTCCAATGTAGGAGATATGTCCTTGCTTATGGACCATGGTGGGCTTGATCACTTCAGCTGCATGAACCAAACAGTGCCTGGGCTCAGGCTCTGATCCTCTCCTTTTTTTGTTAGATCCAGAACACTAAATACCCTTAGGCCCTAGAAGAGAGCAGACACATCCAAAATGCCTATTCAGAGTGGTCCTTAGCTTTGCTAACATGTGGTCTATGCCTGGAAATTGCTTGGGAGAGTGCTGCTAAACTGTGCCCATGCTAAATATTTTTCAGTAAAAATGTGTTCTTGTGCCCATTCTTGCATGCCAGGACTGTTTAATTTGCTATATATAGTCATAGCATATGTGTACTTGAATATATTTTCTCTACAGCCTGGTTCAGTGTAGAGGTTTCATGTAGCACACACTAAAAAAAGTTTCTTTTTCAGATTTTCATCTTGACATGAAAGTGCATTACAACATTTGCCATCAATAAAACACAATTCCTTCCATGTGAAAAGCATTACAGCCACAGTATGGTTATTGAGTGATGATACCTGGATGACGGAAATACATGAACAGGAAAGTGTACACAGGGAAACTTCAGAAATTATGCCAAGTTTTTTACAAAGCAATGTCTGATAGTAATGCACATGGTTTGGAGAACTTAGTTTATTTGTACCAAAAAAAAAAAAGGAGAAAGGAAAGGAAAGAAAAGAAAGAGAAGGAGGCTGAGCTGAAAGAGAAATAAAACCAAGGCAGGGAAGAGCTTCTGAACTGAGTAACTGAGGAGACTTGCATGAAAACATAGGTGAAGAACAAATTGCTTGTCCCTTGCTCTGTGGTTCAGTCTTGGACCAAGCCAGTCATGACCAGGCATCAGGATTTTCAGGAGCTTCTAATACTCTCAGCCTGTTGCTCATGTCCCTGCCCATGGGGTTTGGAACTAGATGAATTTAAGGTCCTTTCCAACACTAACTGTTCTATGATTCTATGATTATCCAGCACTGGGATTCAAAGGACTGAAGGCACCATTATCTTTGACTTTGAATCTTAGATATACGTCCTCCAGGTCAGGCTTGGGGACACTATAGACCCTAAGTGTCAGATTGCCCTCTCTTATACAGTCTACACCTAAGCTGAGTATCTGACTCCAAACTTGCTGAAACAGAGGTTAAAAAATCCCATGACTGTGTGCAGACCTTTGGATCAAGCCCTTCTCTTGAAAATGTGCCAAGCCAGGATCCTTCTACCGTCTCTAAATTTGGTTTCTATGAAAATGTTCCCATTAGCACCAAAATTAATGCTAGCTAGATTTAACAACCATTTAGCTTTGAGAAAAAAACATGCTAATTAACTTGTTAACTGAACCCATTAAATATACATGTCCAAATCTTCCTGAAAGTAACGTAAATCACCAGCACTGGGTTCCCAAGATGCAAGGCAAGTTGCTTGACTTTGGAATGTGTAAACATTTAGTGGAAGAAATTGCGACTTCAGAGAAAGTACAAACAAAGCAGCCTGTTTGTGCGGCTGCTTTCTCGCAGGAGAACAACCAAGAAGCATGGAAAGGCTGGAGTGTCCTCCATGGTTCATGTTTGTAGCTGTGATCCAAAGGGGGCAGAACAAAGACTTTCCTATTTATAGCCAAGCGACCGAAAGCAAAAGCTCTCAAGTGATGAAAAGGCACAGTCTGCCATTGTTGAGGCTTCTGAAAAGAACACAAACCATAGTTTATCAAGGAGCAGTAACAGAAAGGATTTTGCTGGGTGGAAAATAAATTATGTTTTTCCATTGAATCCACCGTCCCACATAATAATTTTTTTCTGGATTGGTCACACTTCATCAGAACAGTGATTACAGGCAGTGGGGAAGTAGGAGGAGAAACATGTGTCTACATATGTGTGGAGCAAGTGCTCAGCAAGACCTACAGTCTTTATTATTCCCATTTTACAGGAAATGCCAGTACTACGTGTCAGAGTCAAACTGTTATATGACATCACCTAAAGGGTAGATTTTGGTTTAAGGATTAAGATAAACTCTTCTAGTTGTGCTAACAACAGCTTTTAATGTTTTGGTGTTTGGGTTGTTTTTTTTGGTTGTGCTTGTTGTTTGGTTGGGTTTTTTAAATGAAAGATATGCAACAAATAAATAGGCTATTTCATCTACTATACTAGGTCTTATTCAACATCTTGCCACAGTATCGAATGACTTCATCTCTCTGCTTTGTTATATTTGCACCACTACAGAAGCATTAAGAAATCAGAGTTACCCAAATACATCAAAAGAGCAGTTGTAGTGTGACACAAAAATCCTTTTCTTTTTTTTAAATTCTGAAACAGGGGTTTCGAAAGAAATTCTTTTGTTTCTGGAAAGTGTGTTGTTTTTTTTTTTTGTCAAAGCCTTCTTAGAGGCTGGGGAGTGATGGAGTGATGAGGGGGTGGGGTGTAAAGTCAAATTGAATCACAGTTTCTTATAGGAGGCAATTTTCATGGGATTTTTTTCCAGTTCTAGTTTTGCTTCTGCCTTAGGGCTTCCTGGTACCACAACAAAACAGCTGACCAACACCGCCCCTTCCCAGAAATCAACTGGTAATGCTTCAAAATTCAATATTTACACCAGAGTATCTGGAACAATTAGCAGGAACCCTGATCAGGACTTAGCCCCCTTATAGATACCCAATTTGTATGTATCAGTGTTACAACCTGCTGTGGGAACACATCTGCTCACTATCACCTACCTCCTCCTCCTTAACTCAACATCTTCTGATATTACACCCACTCCACTGTGATCAAATGGGTGAGCCTAATCACAGGAGCAGGAGGCTCTCAGATCCTCTAATGAAAATCACTCCTGTTTTCCTTGGATTAAGGAAGGAGGTGGGGAAAAGGAAAAAAGAGGTGGTCCATCTGGGAAAGAAGGCAGAGATTACATGAAATAATTGATGCCATATGAGCACAAAGTTTCATTTTCTTGCAAATGTCCACAGTATAGAGCTGTGATGGGCAAAGAAAAGATAACAATAAAGATGACTATCCAAAGAAAAAGCATTTCAGTGGTGAAAACCAGTCTGAAAGGGGACTTCTATGCTAATAAATTAAACAGTTCAATGGGTGTATCAATCATCATTATTAGCACGGACTTGCCCTAACAGAATCATTAGGAGAGGCCTGGGCAGGCTTTTGGCCTGGACTCTCCCATACAATGCTTGGCACAGCTCAGGAGCCAGCATAGGCCATGGATCGTTCCCAGTAGACAGTTCCAGATCACCCTGATCTGGAGGCTAAATTGAATACTGTGGAGATGGCCAAGCCACGCCCGTTTGCCTTCTGTCCAAAGAATGGGCTCTGGTCCTTTTTTCTTGATGTGGCAAAGTTTATTTATTTTGTTATCTTTCTAAAGCATTTAGCTGCACCCTATCATCAGTGTGTCTGCATGCTTCCCGATCCATGGTGTGTTTATCTTTGCCACACATCTGGTAGGTAGGAGAGAGCTATTAACCTTATTGAAGTGAGGGGCGATGGAGGTGAAGGAAAGTCTGTCTACACACCAACGCACAGCAGTGTAGTTGGATGAAACTGGCTCTGGGCAAGTTAAGAAGGTTAAACATCATACAGATGTAGTGTGGCCCTTGAAAATGTAGTAGATGCCTGTTTCTGGAATCAGCTCATGGCTTCCCAGTGTGGAGGCTGTGGTGTCACGTCTTCACTGTGGTTTTGACCCAGGGTAGGCAGTGGGGATGCACCTACCCGGGCTACGGCCACACCACTGCTCAGGTAGGAGCACATGAAAAAAGTTGCCTCAGGGTGAATAAGGGTGTGAGCTCCTCTGCCTCTGTACCTGGGTGTGCCTGTTAACATAAGGTACTGACAACAAATGTTGGGAACTGAGTCCTCATACACTGTGCTAGGGAGGAGCAGGCTGCTCCCAGGGTATCAAGAAGAGAAGAAATGCACTTGCGATGGAGAAGGTCATGGAGCAGATGTGAGATCATAAAGCTATTGTGGGAAACTGGAGGGATCAGGCCCAGTCAGCACAGGTTCATGAAGGGCAGGTCCTGCTTGACCAACCTGATCTCCTTCTACAAAAGGTGACCCACATGGTTGATGTGGGAAAGGCTGTGGACATTGTCTATTTGGATTTAAGTAAAGTGTCTGACACTGTCTCCCACAGTGTTCTCCTGGACAAATGGGCTGCTCATGGCCTGGATAGTGGTATTCTTTGCTGGGTTGGAAACTGGCTGGATGACTGAGCCCAAAGAGTGGTGGTAAATGGTATCACATCTAGTTGGCAACTGATCACTAGTGGTGTTCCTTAGAGCTCAGTATTAGGGCAAGTGTTGTTTAATATCTTCACTGGTGATCTGGATGAGGGGTTTGAGTGCCCCCTCAGTCAATTTTGTGGACAACGCCAAGCTGGGCAGGAGCGTCGATCTGCTGAAGGATAGGAAGGCTCTGCAGAGGGATCTCGACAGGCTGGATCAATGGGCTGCGGTCAATGGTATGAGGTTCAACAAGTGCCAGGTCCTGCAGTTGGGTCACAAAGCTCCTATGCAATGCTACAGGCTGGGGAAGAGTTGCTGGAAAGCTGCTCAGTGGAAAAGGACCTGAGGGTGCTGATTCACAGAGCTGAACATGAGCAGCTTGTGCCCAGGCAGCCAAGAAGGCCAATGGCACCGTGGCCTGTACCAGCAATAGCACAGCCAGCAGGGCCAGGGCGTTGTTCTTGTCACTGGTGAGGCCACACCTTGAATCTTGTGCTCAGTTCTGGGCTCCTCACTACATGACAGACATTGAGGTGCTGGAGCGGGTCCCGAGAAGGGCAATAAAACTGGTGAAGGGTCTGAAGAACAAGTCTGATGAGGAACAGCTGAGGGACCTGCAGCTGTTTAGTGTGGAGAAAAGGAGGCTCAGGGAGGACCTTATCACTCTCTGCAGCTACAGGAAAGGAGGTTGTAGCAATGTGGGAGTCAGTCTCTTCCCCCAAGTAACCAAGCAATAGGACAAGAGGTAATGGCCTCAGGTTGTGCCAGGGGAGGGTTAGATTGGGAATTAGTAAAATTTCTTCACAGAGAGGGTGATCAGGTATTAGAAGAAGCTGTTCAGGGAAGTGGTGGAATGCCCATGCCTGGAAGGGTTCAAAAAGTGTACATGAGGCCCTTAGTGACATGTTTTAGTGTTGGACTTGGCAGTGATGTGGTAAAGGTTGGACTTGATGATCTTAACAGTCTTTTCCAACCCCACTGATTCTGTGATTCTATGATGGAGATGACTCAGCTGTAGCTTCCTCCAACCCTCGCCCTGTGGGAACTTGTTTATACACTTGAACAAAGTCACTTGCCCCCACATCACCTCTGAAGTGTGTGGTGGAGGCAGGGGTGGAACCGGTCTCTACCAAGCTTCCCGCCTTAACCACGGAGCTGCCCTTTCACGCTCGTCAATTGTTAACGAGCGTATTTCTTAAGCACCAGTAGTGTGTTCATAGCTATTAAAAATATAAAGAAGCTATAAGCTTTGACCTGCCCTCTGTTCAACCCGTGTCAGATAGCCACTGAAATGAAGAGGTGTTTATTTGCCTGGAAGTGTGGAGTCTTATGTCAGCTCCCAGCATAGGAAGCAATTTTGCTGGGGGTCTGATCCTGCCACAGGGGGAAAGGCTGGTGCTTTTGTTTCTGTTTTACTCCAAGCATGGTGCCTGTGCTTTCGGCATACCTGGAAAATTATCCTGCTTCACAGCCAGCGCCAGTTCCTGGCCACCCCTGCTACATGCCAGGCTAAATTGGGAAACTAAACTCCTTTTTTCTTGTTTTTCCTGAAGTATGGCTGGCCTCCCCACCTTGCCGTTCATGAATGCCTTGCTGAGTTAGCTGTGATTTGGAAAATTAATTGACTCAGAGCCTACTGCTGAAGCAGCCTCAAATGCAGAACACCCAAGACGCAGCAGTAGCAAGGTCAGAGGAGGTGGGAAATTTTGCGAGAGGTAGCAGGCAATAAGCAGCACAGAATACGGGCACCGGTGGGGAAATGTAAAAGGAAACCATTCAGATCAGACATAGCCATGGGAGACGAGGCAATGGGACCTTGGGAGCCTTTGGTATTTACTGGGGGAGCTGGCAATGCCTGCGGCAGGGAATGCCCTCACCTCACTGTGGGAGGTGGGGGATCTCCAGAGACCCCTTGCCTCTAGTCAGACTGTGCAAAGAGCACCCCAAGTACCATCTCCTGAGTGCAGCATCTTTGCTATGTAAAGAAATCTTAAATTATGTAGTTTATCTCAGGCATGCCATCTGCTTTGGAGTCAGCCCCTCGAGATAAAACAGGAACAAAGGCCGGGTACAGCTCCATAAGGACATTTCTTCTATGGCTTCAATGCTTTGCTCTTAAGAAAAAAACAGCTCTGGGAGTGCACCCGCTGTCCATAATGCTAGAGTATGCCAAAACTTCAGCTTGCCCTGAACCCGAGGTTCTTTGAAAGCAGCCGGGGACTGACATCCCTTAGTTACCAAAATGCCTTTGCAGAGCCGCTCTTCAGGGACAATCTGTACATAACCCTGAGCAGGTCATGCAAATGGGATGGGTCAGACACACAACTGAGTGTGGGCAGCACCTTCCCCATTCCTGGCAGGCTGAAGGACAGGGATGATCTGTGAGCGTGCTTTCATTCTCCTCGGCTTATGAGGCAAAGTGACACAGCCTAAACCAGCATTGAACACACGCTCAGCTAAATCACATTAATCCCCGTCTGAGGTGGCCTAGGGGCACATGCACAGACAGTTACAGAGGCTCAGCTGACAGAGAAGCGATTTGTTAAGCTGCTGTCACTCCCTCATGTGTTTGAACAATGAGGATGCTGGCATTGCCGAGCAGCTCAGAGTGAAGGAGAGGCATTTCAGGGGCTTGAGTAGCTGATATTTGTGAACACTGGCACTTGTCTTGGCTAGCCCATGCTGCAGGCACTAGGGGAGGTGGAGAAGCACACAATATGCAGATGTCACTGCCTCATCTATTTCTTTGGGACTGGGAGTCAGAGTTGCTATCTCAGGAGCTGTACAAATAGAGTGGTGTAGTCTAATGTTGAGTCTGGGAAGGGATACTTCCCCAGTGGGGAGGGGAAAAAGGTCCCAGTAGATCTAATTTTAGTTTTGTACTGCTTTGTCACCAAGCAAGTGTCAACAGGCTTGTCCTCAAAACACCTTGCCACAGTGAATGACACAACTGTCCCTCCAGGGAAGCAATACTGAACCAACCTGCTTTGGATAGTGCTGTGAATATGGAGCAAAGATGGAAACAGACCTCTGCTCTCCCCACATCAGGGGGCTTAGCCAGAAGGTGATCTGGGATGGCAGCAATGGAGAAAAGCAACACTTCTACCCCACATCACTTTGTCTGGGTCAAGCCTTTTCGTTTCTCAGGTATGGGGGAAACTGAACCATAGGACTTGTGACAGTGCCTTGGTTTACAATTTCTGCTGATATTCAGCTTTGCCTGGAAGCTTTGTGGCATGTTTCAAAGCTGAATTGTGCAAACGAGTTTGGTAGTTATTGCCATGTAAAAAAATGACCATGTGTATACAGCTCTACAGCTACCAGATTGCTGAATCCTAGCGGTGCAAGGCCGCAGAGCAAGCCTGTGACAATGCTGGCAATCAAGCCCTGCTCATAGACTCCCCACCTAGTCTCTATTCATTGCTTGTCTAGGGTAATGAAGAGCAGACTGAGGGAATTGGGGTTGTTTGCTTCAAGAGGCAGTTATAAAAAAACCCCTACTGCAATCTAATTCTGGCCTGGGCAGTGAAAAGCAAGTTTCCTGAGCATCTTTGCCTTACAAACTTCCCCAAATCCACAGTGTTATACAGGTTCCTATTTTATCTCAGAATTTTAAAGTGAATAATATGTGATTGATACATTTTTCCTAGCCATTGCTCCTGTAATACCCATGGCAGATCTCTGCTCAGTGAATCTGAAGGGGACAAATGCCCCCTCAAACGCCCAAGAGCATTGTCCTCTTTGCTTTCCCAATTGATTTCCTCATAAACAGCCTATGCCAAAGCCTTTATGAAATTCAAGTCTGGCTTCATATTTCATTGAAAAACCTTTAAGAAAAGTAATTTTTCATACTTAAGACTTTTTCAAATCTCCTCTAACCAGTTACATTCTGCATTGTATCTTTTGAATCTGGCCATTGTCCAACGACAATCCTTAAAATCCCTTTACAGTTTTAAATGAAAATACAAGCCCTCATTTACCACTGGATCCTGCCTGAAAATAAAAGCTTAATGCCTTGACAGGCCTGGATATTTTTTTGGGTCCTAAGTCTGATTTATGGTGGTAGCCGGCAAACCAGGCTGGTGAAATATTTGCTGCTGCTCGCAGGGATCTGGAAAAATGAAGTGTGAAGTTCTGAAGAGAGCAGGCAACAGTTCTCCAGTCACTAAACACTTCCAACGAGTTGGCAGCGGAACAGAGCTGTGGTCTGAAAGATGAACCTCAAAGGAATAGGGGAGGGGAGCAGTACTGCGCGCAGTGTCAAAATACTGCTGCAGCCTAAAGCTTTCCATACATTCCTGACATCGAGAGGGAAAGAGAAACATTTTCTTCATTATTTATTTATTTATTCTCTCTCCCCCTTTTTTTTTAAAATTTTTTTTATTTCCTCCTGCAGGGGTTTCACCCGAATCAGGGAAAAAAATTAAAAGCAACAACAGGAGCATAGGAAGCTGCGTAAGCCCACCATAAAAATGCACTGGTTAAGAAAATATATATACAATCTGGTTAGGGGAAAGCATTGCTTATGCTTTGCTTGTCACAGAGCAATCTCAATGAGTGAGGCTGTGATGAAGCATCTCTAGCCTTTCGAAATGCCCAAGCCCTGCGATCTGTGGGTGTGGGAGCTGCGATTTTCATTCCCATGAAAAGGGAATTTCCTAGAGGTAAAAGTGAGGTGGGGATTTTTCAGAGCGTTCTTGGAATGAATCACTGCTGCATATGTTTGCCAGGTAAAACATGTGGCTGCTTCGCTTTATTTTCTTCAAAGGAAGTTAATATTCATCCCTATCGTGTAGATCATACGAAGACAGAGATAGGCTGATAAATGAGGCATATTTCAGTACTCAGGGTTTCAGTGATCTGCTTTAGGCCCTATGAATTAACTCGGTTTCCAGTGTTAATCATCAATAGAAAGGCCAGCATTGGTAAAGCTCACTGGGGCTATGAAGTGGGGATGAGCTATCCCTGAAAAGCTTGCTGTGCCCACTTGCAGCTCGGAGGGGTCCCTCTCCTTATGCATCTTAATCACATCCCAACAGCTGGACACACTGTGAAATGAAAGATCTCTCATCTCCTCTTGCCCAGCAAAGCTCACAGAGGTTTTATTGCCCACAGGCCCAGGAGAAATGAAGTTGACTTCACCCATCAGTCATGCTGATGCACATCCAAATAACCTCTTGGCTTTGACATTTACTTGAAAATGACAATGGAGAAAGTGGGGGAAATCTTCACAATCATGGAAATGAGGATGGGATTATTTTTATTTGCTTGATTTTTTTTTCTGTATAAAAGGAAAAAAAAAGGCTCACTAGCCATTTTGGTCTCAAGCTGTCCGAGGTCAGAAGCTGGGATGATATAACAAAGTGCTGCTTGTTTCCAAACACAAGCTTTTGGTTTGAGGAGAAACAACTGCACGTTCTGGTCGCCTTTATAGCTGGGGAATGTTCTGGCTCTGCTGTGGCACAAACTGGGCTGGGGAGCCACTGGAGTATCAGCCTGCAGCCTCCCACCCCCAACAGACTATTATTAGTAGTATTATTAGTAGTATTATTAGTATTTTTAGTACTATTAGTATTATTTTGTTGTTACAATATTGTTCCTTGTAAGAGTAGAAGCATTTATGGGACACACTCTCCATACCACAGCCACACAGCCCCAAACCCACACTCTGTCTGTCACACACAGCCACTTTGTGCCACCCACACTCCTGCACAGCCACTTCGTAAGCAAGACCCACTGCTCACACGAGCTCACACAAACCGAAACCAACCGCCGCCGCCACTGCACTCCCACACAGACACAGCCAAAACGTCTCTTTGGTCTCACTCATCCTTCCCTGGCCACACTGCAACCTGACAGCATCCCAGCATCAGAGAGGAGAAAAACACAACCTGTGCTACTCTGGGTTTTTCAGTGCTTGCTTTGTCCAGGAACTGCTGGAGAGGCTGGTCCTTACACCCCTGTCTGAGGATCAGTTGTTGTCATTTTCCAAGAGCTCAGAAAAATGCTGATTAAATCCCACTCCCTGAAGGCTGGGATCTTCTGCATCTCTTACCTTCCACCAGCTTCTAGTTTTGAAGGACTATTAAAATCCTGGTGGTCATCCTTTGCTATTTTAGTAGCTGGAGAAAGGGGTTGTTGTTAAAGTCAGGCTTAGAAACATGACTTGTGGTGATAAAAATCTCCCCTGCTTGTTTTTGCTGGAGGAGTCCAATGAAATCTCTGCTGGGGGATGCTCATCGAGGATTCTGCAGGGCGTGGGTACAGATGAGTGATGCAGTGCGGCAATGCTGTCCTGTCTGGTGGCCACACTGCCCTCTCCTCATGGCAGCCCAATCCTTTTCCAGTCACTTGAGTCAGAAAGCGACTGCTAGTGCTGATGAGCAGCAGGCCACTGCGGTCCTGTGCTGTGCACGCTGCTGTGGTGTCTTTGAGAGAGCACTCCAAGATGTGGCATGGAGTCTGTGAACCCTTCTAAGTGCATCCTTACTGCCACCCCTCTGAGGAGCCACACTGGGGCACGACACTGCCGCTGCCCCAGGAGCCTCCCCAGGATGTAGGGTGGCCCCATCCCACCATCATTGCCTGCCTGCCTGAGGGATTTCTCAGGAGACCTGCTCACTTACCCATATGCAACCACAAGCCTCACACACACTGGGTTTCTTTTTCAGTTTTGCTTTTCTGTCCTTGCCCCATTCCCTGGGCTTTGGGATCCCTTCCCCTGCCACCTTTTACACCTGCTGACCTGCAGCACAGTGGTTCTTGGCTCTGGAAGGACTACAGCAGGTGGTTCATCTTGTGGTTAGAGAACCCACAGCACTGGGGACAGGAACCCACATCCCTCAGGGTGGCCTCAGGACCCAGCATTGTTGGAGGTAGGTCACTACCCCAGGTGGTAGCAAGGGAGACAGGTAGTTTTCTGTGCTAGACAACCTCTGCAGGCACGTAGACACCTCCAAAAGTGGAATCCAGGGTGTCTGTAAAGCAGCAATAAGAGCTTTATTAATAATGCTAGCACCCAGAAGGATGCATAGTGCCTTGATGTGTAGGGAATTGAGGCACAGCCATCACTGAACTAGAGAAGATTCCGTTCCAAGCTATCTACTTCCCACACATAATGTTTCTGCAGAGCACTTCTTCAGTGCTTTAGGGGCACCAAACACGTGGTGGTAACAGCCGCCTACAGCAATGTGCCATTCCTGCAGTTCATGTCCCAAATAGCAAAAAACACATGCAGAATCCTTCACTGTCCATCTCCACTGGAACTATCCCGAAGTGCCTCAGAGGCTTTGCAAATCAAATTTCATTTATTTTCCTGCTGCAAAGGGATGGGCATCATGAAGGCAGAAAGCGGCTAAAGCTGATCAGTATATAATGACATTAATCAAGTGTTCAAAAGAGGAGAAGAAGCCTCCTACATCAAATTAAATCCAGATGGATAATTCAGATATGAAGGCTATTGGCTGTGTTGTTCAGCCTTGTAGCTCTGAATTGTATTTTTGGCTGGGGTGATGTGGGGTTTTATTTTAGTTGCTTTACATTCTGGGCTCTCTTAACTGTGCTAGAGTTAACCTGAATTTAGACTGGGCTACAGAGGTGTTACATTGGTAACACCTGGTGCTATGCTATGAGTTGGCCTTTCAATACTTAAAGGGGGGCTATAAGAAATGTGGGACAGACTTTGTAGCAGGGCCTGTAGCAGTAGGACAAGGAGTAATAGTTTTAAACTGAAAAGGGGGGATTTAGTTTAGATCTAAGGAAGAAATTCTTTACTGCGAGGGTGATGAGGCACTGGCACAGGCTGCCCAGAGAAGGTGTGGCTGCCTCACCCCTGAAGTGCTCATGACCACCTGGGGTGGAGCTTTGAGCAACCTGGTCTCATGGAAGGTGCATCTGCCCATGGCAGGGGGTTGGACTGGATGATCTTCAAGGTCCTTTCTAACCCAAACCATTTGGTGATCCTATGATTCTCTGTTCATGGGTAACACAATTGAAACCCTAGTGCTTTTGAGTAGAATTGCTCTATTTTAATTCAGTAATGGTAAAAGTATCAGCAGAGTTGATGCTGCTTCAGTATGTGTGTACCCAACACACACTGTCACCACATGCATGATAACTGTAGGAAACTGCTGAACTTTGTATGTGGAGTACCACCAAATAACACTTTCTCATGGAGCCCCTGGGGCCGGCAAGCATATTCTAAGCTACCTGGCTTTGAGCGGATGGGAAATTAAATGCTGTGCTCGAATTTGGCTTTTTTTAGAAGTTTGAAGGAAACTTTTTCCTGTGAAAAGGCTGGAAGAGGGCTTCTTTCCTGTAAACAATTTCCAGTGGAAGCACTCCTGGCCTCCCTTCGTTGAGACGTCCATCCTGAGCCTCACCCCAAAGAAAGACCCTTTTGTTGAGTAGAACAATATGGCCACAGACGGAAGCAGGGTCAGCTCCCACTTGCAGGGTAGGGTTTCTCTCACCTACCTTTAGCTGTCTAAAACCTAGGTGTCTAGTCTAAACCCGTCATTCGGCCTTCCGCTAACGACCCTGGGGAGATGGAGGCACTTTCTTGGGGGTGTTTGCTCTGTCTTTGGGCAAAACAAATGGCTCTCAGGAGGTGGCTGGCTCTCCCATGGCTGGTGGGGAGCCCAGGAGACGGGCTTTGTGCCGACCTCTGGCGTGGCAATGGCTAATTAGGTGAGATGAATCCCACCCTGAGGAAATCGAGGTAGCTAATGAGTTGCTAGAGTATGTGTTTGCGGAGAACTTGCCTGCACAAAGCATGACCGGGCTGGGGGCTCTTTCGGTAGCTGTAAAGGATGAGGACTGAAAAGCTGAGTGTTGCGAGCGAGTCTGTTTTTTATGATTACAGCCATGCAGCTTTGCTGATGACCATCCACTGAATCAGCTTGTTTCATCCCATTCTACAACTAAATGGTAGGACACTGGGGAACTGGAATATGTGAGTAATTAGGTCATCCTCTAAGTTGGTTTTTTAGGCAACACTATGATAAAAATTAAGCAAGAGCCGGTTTTCTTCTCAACTCCTACAGAGATTACGAATTCAGTATTTAATCCCAAATAAAACCTTTCAGTTTTGCCAATGGCATAAATAGGTTACAACCTCATTGCGAGTACAAAATGACTTGATCAGTTTTGTTTTCTTCTAAATTCTCCTCCTCTCTGATTTTAGTTTCATAATCCCCCTACTTCTTGTTGAAACAGGATTAAGCACTTCAGCAGAGATCTGGGGGTTTTGTTGTTGTGTTTTTTTCTTTCCTCCACAAGTGTGTGCTAATCTAACCTAATCAAACACACTGGCCTTGGACAGATGTGTCTGCTTTCACCACGCTGGGAGCTCTGTCTTCTGAGTCCAGGGGCATTTAACAAGCAGCTTGTTGAGCATTTGTTAGTTCTTCTAAAAGGTGATTATTGCCAAATGCACATTCTCGGTGGCTCATTAAATGCTTTCACGTGACAAATCCATGCAATATTTTTTGTGTTTAAACCCTTGACTGTCACCGTTTAGAACAAAACGCTAAATATTTACTGGCAAGGCAAGCTAAGAGTATAAATATTTATACCAATGCATAATAAAAAAGTACCATAAAACTGATATGTTATAAGGAATTTATGTGTTCAAACAGCTGAGGCCATTACAAAAGATGTGCTATTTTATGATTATATTATGTGTGGAGATCGCAGTGTTTAGGTGTTTAATTTACTGCTATCTAGCCTTTGCCGTTCAACTCGTTAATCTGTCAGGTGAAGAAGTCCTAATTATATTTCTTGTAACCTGGCACACTACAGAGAATCGTGCTCATATGGGGAATAGATCTTGAAGATTTACTGTTCGGTTGCTAATGGTCCCACAGGGCTCAAAAATGGAAAAAGTATACACAAGAGCAGAAAATGTTTATAAGGGAAATCTGTCTTCCTAATTATTGCACTGAATGTAATCCCATTGTGCTGAGATAAGAGGAGAATAACCAACAGTTTATGCAAAACTACTCACAGCGCACTTTTGAGGCTGTACACTTTGTGCACGCATCCTGAAATTCAGTGTCCCATTGAGTTGACAAGGAGCCTGTCTCACCTTGAGGCTACCCCCAGCTCTGCTATTCCCCCTGCACACTGCTGGGTCCCAGTCAGCACCTTCAGTGGGATGAGTTGAGGGTCATGTAGCAGTGGTCTCTTTCTGGTAACTTTTACATCCAGTTTTGCCTTGCCAGAATGGTAAAGGTTAAGGAATAGGATAAGGGTATAAAGTTAGTACAGATAAGAAGTGATTAAGTAGTAATCTGGCATGAAAAGGTGCAGCCCAAATTTTGCAGTTCCTGTTTTATAAGTACTTGATCAGATCACAACTGCCCACATATTAAAACGTTCCAATCCACCAGCCCCAAGATGCAGTATCCTGGAGTGCAATTGTGTTTCCTTATGATAAGCATCCATGGTTCCCCACTGTCAGGACAAGACATTGGACTAGATGAATCTTATCCACTACCTGGTTACTTATATATAAGTTCTGTATACAAAAGACATCTCCCAGGTGAGGTAGTCACGGGCAGTGTAATGCTACAAGTTCAATAGTAGAGAAGAGGGCTTATAAAAAGAGGAAAGAAGTCAGGATCTGGAGGAAATCTGGATGTCTGTCACTTGTGTTCTTGGACCATAACAGTGTTCTCTCCCTTTCTTCAGAGACCTGAGGTCTGTATGTGGGATTATGGTTTTACAGAAAACAGGTGTAGCAGGGATGTAGATACCCTGCTGATGACATGGCATTGAAGTGAATATGACTGCAAAAAACAGTTCCTACCTTAGGTTCCTCATATCTCTTTTTCTATTGTTGTTCTTGTGTTGCACTTGTGGTTTTTATTCTATATCTTAGGTTTTGCGGAAATGCCCAGGAGCCTGGGACACCCAGGGGTGGTGTCAACGGCTGCTGGGTGAACATGGGTACTTGTGAGCTGGTGAGATTGGCAAAATGTCAGGTGATCCTGGGAACAGACCATGCCACGTACCACAAAAGTGTATGAAACCCCTCCCCTCAACATTGATACCACTGGGAAATTCCTCCCTGGCCACAGCTCTGATGTGCAGTTTCACTTTGAGAAGCTCAGAGTTGTTTTTTTACGGTCAGCAATGAGCACATTGCACTGACAACGCAATAGAAAACAGGTGCAGGGATTCGTGTCTTCAGCAAGAATGACCCTTTTTGGGGGTGGGAAAACCTATTTCTTCTCCAATATATGGAAGTTATATATTCACATAGGACACCATAGTCAGCTGTGGAAATCCTTGCCTCAGAACTTGCTATCTAAATATTTGACTATGACGTGAAAGAAAAGGAAAGAGAAAATACATAGTGTCTAACACAGAGATTTTTTTCAAAAGCGCTGTTGGTGTAAAGCCTGTGGACTGGACATTTAGCCAATACAAACTGAGATAGAGATGTTGAATTATTCCATTTTACACCAGTGGAGGGTCTGACTCTATTATTCTCTATAAGAGCCTGATCAATGTTTTCCTCTAGCTCAGCATTTGATTAATATCACGGTCTAGCTCATAAAGCAGG
This sequence comes from Melopsittacus undulatus, assembly GCF_012275295.1. Taxonomy (NCBI): domain Eukaryota; kingdom Metazoa; phylum Chordata; class Aves; order Psittaciformes; family Psittaculidae; genus Melopsittacus; species Melopsittacus undulatus. The sequence goes on from NC_047529.1 coordinate 18,595,818, forward strand.
CTTTGGAAACTGCAAAATGTGATCTGTTTAATCAGTTTGTCAGTTTTATTTTGGGGACTTAATGGGAAACCAAAACCCTCTGCGTAGCTATTGATTTAATATGCTTTGCCTTCTATTCCCATGAAAGCAAACGAATAAATATTTTTGATCCATAAAGTGCTGGAAGAGTGTTACTGCTGTGTTCAGGAACAATTCATGTGGGAGGACTGTAATGTGTACTATCAGTTTAATGTTAAGTCCGTTTGAATGCTAGCAATGAAATAGATACTAAAATAACATTAATATGAAAACAAATGCAGAAACATATGCTTACATTTACACAAACATACCTCTGGGAACCTTTTGCATCATGTTCATTTTCAGAGCTATTTAAAGATACTGTTGTTTCTCCAAAAACAGTTTTTCTATCTGGGGTTGCTATGAAACTGTAAATGTTGGGTTGATGCTTATATAAAGAAGTGTCTTTTTAAGCCCAGGTGCATCCAGTGATTTTAGAAGAGAAGCAATAGATCCTGCCAGACAGCAGAGAAAAGCTCTGCTACCCGAATTCAGAAGCAACACGGTATTCCCATGAACATGGGAAAGTTTTAAACACACTGAGCTATGGAATAGCCATAATGATTTAAAGGCTGAGTTGGACTCCAGCCTAGATGCCTACAATGGGATGCATCTCTCCAGCTTTTAACACTGTAGACATCTAGATCTGTGCTATACCTGATACAGTCCCTGCAGAGAATATGGGCTTGTGGGTTTGTATAGAGTGCAGGGTTTTTTTAGCTGAGATGAATTACACTCCTGACATACCTGTTCCTCTTTGGGGCAGGTTGGAGAGCCTAGGAAGGTGCTTGAATCTAATGTTTACATTTGATCAGAGAGTGTTGTTTTTTCTAGAGGGTGGGGTATGAAAAAATAAATCAAAGAGAGAAAATGGATTAAATCAGTTGGCAAGGTACAGCAGTACCAACAGTAAAATATCTAATTTAAAAAAAAATAAGATATGGAATTTCTTACAGTTTATTCTACCTATATTGGGATGAACTTTTACATTTACATTAGAAAAACTGATTTATTATTCCTTTTGACATAATCCTATTAGCCTACCTAAACATAAATAAGAGTTTCCATTTAGGTTCAGACTGGTTTAATGAAATCGTTATAAGAATGTGATTTCTAATGGAAATTCCCCATTCAAGATTATTGCACAAAAGCAAAATTTTTGTTGATTATTGAAGGTAAACCTAGCAAGTTCTGCTTAAATATTGGTTCTCTTGGCTGCAGCTTAATTTATTGCCTCTGCTGCCCATGAGCTGTGTTTCACAACTGGTCCTCAAGACCTTCCCCATCAGACTCAGTTTACAGGCACCTACCAAAGCTCATGGCAGCACTGCTGAGAATGAGGACGGCAGGAGTGAACAGGCTGTGTGGTGTTACCTCTCCTGATTTTAGATGCCTGCCAGGTGGGCACAGCCCAGGTGGTGATCCCAGGCTGCCTGCATACTCCATGGAAAAAATAAATCACTCTGGAAGGAATTTCCTACATAATGTAGGTATCTGCTTTAGGATATGGTAAATTGGGCACTGCCAGCTTCTCTCCACTATCTGACAAGATGGTCTAGGATGACTCAGAGTCAGGCTTGCATTGTAGGAGATATTAACATAACCAGCATGTCCAGAGAAGAGTAACAAAGCTGGTGAAGGGTCTGGAGCACAAGTCTTAGGAGGAGCAGCTGAGTAAATTTGGGTTGCTTAGTCTGGAGGAAAGAAGGCTCAGGGGAGACCTTATCACTCTCTATCACATTAGCTGAAAGGAGGTTGTAGTGAGGTGGGAGTCAGTGTCTTCTCCCAGGTAACAAGTAATAGGACAAAGGGAACTTGGCCTCAAGGTGCACCAGGGAAGGTTTAGATTGGATATTAGGTAAAAATTCTTTACCCAAAGGGCTGTCAAGCGTTGGAAGAGGCTGTTCAGGGAAGTGGTGGAGTCACTGTCCCTGGAGTAAAAGATGTGTAGATGTGGTGCTTAGGGACATGGTTTAGCGGTGAACTTGGCAGTGCTAAATTAACAGTTGAGACTTGATGATCTTAAAGGTCTTTTCCAACCTAAATGGTTCTATGATTCTATGATTTGTTACAATGCAATTCATAATACTACTGTTCAGACTCATTCCTTAATAGCACCCAGGCATGGAGCTCCAGTGATATCAGCTGGGATCTAAATAGAAATCAGATGCCCTCATAATTCTGGATCTGCTCCCATGTAGCTTCAAAGACGGTATACCTTAAGATTAGAAATTATAATATATATTTGTAAATAACCTTGTGTAACTCTTTCTGGAGCATGCTGGAGCAAACACCATACAAATTGGTAGCCAGATCTTGCATCTTATGCATTATTAATTTATTTTCCTAAGTGGGCACAGAGAATTGAAGGTAAATTGTGCAAGTGAGAATTTGTATGCACACTAGTGCAAGTTAGCTGCAGCTAAACAGTTGTTTAAGACAACGTAAGGTTTTGGTGTGACTCATTTTATAAACCTAACCCTACCTTTTGCCAAAAGGTGTCAGGAATCAAGAAAAGAACAGGAAAATTCTGTATTAATCTGTGTGTTTGCACTCTTCCTTACATTTCCTAACAGTAACAAGAGGTCCAGACAGAATTCTGCATTAAAAAAATCCAATTTCCTTTTTTTTCACTGCTGATTGAACAGGACACAATCTTTCTGGCTGAACAGTCGTTTCATTTTGGATAGGTAGGGTGTGCCTGGCTCCCCCACTAATAACAAGGATACACTTATTGAAGGACAGCACTGATTTTCTTTTGCCTTGAAGAAACGCTTTTTTACCTTCTCTTCATGCAACTGCATGTGCTCCTTCATTAACTAAGAAATTAACTCAGACTGAAAAGTGGATTCCCTGAAAGAAGCATTCGTATTCTGCAAACCATTTAGTACGGTAGAAAAACATATCCCTGGTAGATGGGCAGCAGGAAATGCTTCCTTTTTGCCAGTGGCTAAAACACTGTTGTTTGTTACACCTGCGTGCTGGCCTGTTTAAATAGAGAAAAACACCAGAAAACACAGGAAGCGCTTACTCATTTTACCCTGCCTGCCCAGCTCTGGTGTCTGTCCTAATGCAAGCAAATACTTTCGCATCTAAATTGCGCAGCATTTTAACTCCTGAAGAGCTGTTATAGTGCCCATCACTGACAGCAGCACAGAGAAGCCATCACCACAACTTTGTAGTATGCAAAAACAAGACAAGAGATTTCTCTGCTCTTGGTACTTCAAGTTTCAGCATCCTATGGCAGGCTAAGCAAGCAGCTTGCTATCTCAGCACATTTTGTCATCAGATAATATAAACAGTTGTTGGGCAGATAGAAGAGCCTCCATCAGCAGCAAGATCTGAGCAAGCAGTTGCTGTGTGGTGTAGCTGGGAGTAAACCTCATCCATAAGCATCTGAAAGTCCAGACATTTGTAGAAAGAGCTGAAAATTTTTCTCTTTTAATGGCTTTATCCCCTTCTCTAGCTTATGTGACAAATAAAATGAAAACTCATACTGCATGTGATTCCACCAGGTTCATCATCATGTTTGGCTACATGGGGCAGATGTGCTTAAACCTGCAGCATCCAGATGTTTTCACTGCTGACAGAAACCTTCAGAATACTTGCTGCTTTTGGCACCTCTCACCAGAACAGGACAAGGTCCCTCACTTGGGTCAAGGCAATCCCAAGCACAGATACAGACTGGGTGGAGAACGGATTGAGAGCAGCCCTGAAGTAAAGGACTTGGGAGTGTGGGTTGATGAGAAGCTCAGCATGACCAGGCATTGTGTGTGTACCACCCAGAAACCAACTATGTCTTTGACTGCATCACTAGCAGTGTGACCAGGGACGGAAGGGAGGGGATTTTCCCCCTCTGTTCTCATGAGACCCTGCGTGCAGTACTGCACCCAGATCTGGGTCCCCCAACATAAGAAGGATGTAGAGCTGTTGGAGTGAGTCCAGAGGATGCCACAAAGGTCGTCAGAGGGCTGGAGTACCTCTGCTACGGAGAGGCTGAGAGATCTGGGATTGTTCAGCCTGAAGACAAGACTCAGGGGAGACCTTAGAGCAAACTTCCATTCCCTAAAGGGGCTGAAAAGAAATCTGGAGAGAGAGACTTTTTACAAGGGTCTGTAGGGATAGGACAAGGGGGAATGGCTTTAAACTGTCAGAGGGTAGATTTAGATGAGATATGAGGAAGAAGTTCTTCCCTGTGAGGGTGGTGAGGCACTGGCACAGGTTGCCCAGAGAAGCTGTGGCTGCCTCATACCTGGAAGTGTTCAAGGCAAGGTTGGACAGGGCTTTGAGCAGCCTGCCCTAGTGGAAGGTGTCTCTGTCTGCGGCAGAGGGGTTGGAACTGAGTGATCTAGAATCTTCCAATTCAAACTATTCTATGAGTCTATGAACAGGGTTTTCTTATTGTTGCAGTGACACATTGCAAGGAAATTCAGTGTTTTCCCAGTGCAACATCATTGAGGGCATTGTGGCTGTTGTCACCACACATCTTTTACATGCTTGCAGCAGGAAGGGGAGATAGACCATCAGGAGGTGCCTCACTGGCAGGGTGGTCTGCATTAGGGACAAGATGAAGTATGCCTAAAATCAGAAGGATCATTTCCCCTGAGTCCTGGACAGTGAGCAGCTATTGTAATACATGAAAGCGATACTGACATACTTTAGGACAGAAAGTGAAATTTATTGCCCAATTAGATTCAATGATATAAGAATATAAAGTAAATTTAAATATGAGCACACAACTGGAATTCAGGCAGCACATTGTACCTCAACACAAGCTCTAAAATTTTGAAAGAAAAAATGTTGTTTCTTTTTTTAACACTGTTGCTTAACACTGTAAGCAAAGGAAATATTATTTGATTTGATTATTAAAGATAAAATATTATTTGCTTATTAAGCCATCATGCCCAATTCAACAGCACTGAGCCATCAGATGCACCATCCTCCAACTCAGACTCCAGAGGATCAATGCCACTTCATACATACATGGGATAGGACTTTCCAGTGAATGTCAGCAGTGTGGCACAGCCAAGAGCAGCCAGTTTATGGGACCTGATATGATCACAGCACGTGATCTGCAAACAGGCTATTACCTGGGCTGGTTCAAGCAGTACTTGTGTGGGTTCAGGACTCTGACCCACTTTAAGAAGCTTTGTGATAAATCATCATATTTGAAATGGTTGCGCTAATATTCATTATGTTCACTCTATTCTCTGTACTCAGCAATTCTGAAGTTTTAGTTAAGAAATTGTCTGGGTTGTTTGTATGAAATCATGTTCTCTACAGCTCATATTTTTATTATCCCCTTTTCAACCTTATGCTCCTCTACCTGTGTTGCTCTTTCACTTTCTGTTCAGACTTGTTTATTACGGTTACATAATTATAATATCTGAGCAGTGAAATGTAAGTTGCTCCAACTGCTATTTTTAATTAAAAACACACAATAATTTCAAAATTTTCTCCTCCTATTTCCACCTACATATGTGCTATGCCTTCTAATTCCCGTAGCTGTTCAAAACTGAACTCCCAGTGCTCTGGTAAGCTACTGAACTAATTCCTTGAAAATTCATCAGTCTATTCAACTTAGAGCTAAAGACGTGTGAACCCTCAGGAAGTATTTTCATTTGGTGTTCTCTTTGAATGCTTTTTGCTACCAGCTGTCCAGACAAAGTTGAGCTCCATAATTCTAATTCTGCCTCTACCTAATTCCATGTTTGTTTATTTCACTTGCATTTGTGAAATGATTTCTTGAATATAAATGGGTTTGGGATCACAGAAATTGCTACAGGGGCAAGTCTGGATGTTTCAGAGCAAAGCAGCTGCTTGCTTTTTTAGGTTTCTATTGCCTTCAGAGGAACAGGATTTTTTAGGCATATTTTTTTGGTTAAACAAGGTTATGTTTGAGAAATAGAAAAGTTTCTTCTAATAAAAGCAGATAGGCAGGAGCCCAGGTATTATCTAACTGGTCAGGTCAGCACAGCCATCCTAGTTTACATGTATTGTCTTTGGATGCCATTTTATCATTTGCTTAACCCCCATAGTTACCACCAAATTTGTCTGGACTTCTGGGAGCTTGTTATCCTGCAAATGAGGTTGGGATATGTCTGTGGTTAGTTGGCAAATCCTCAGTTCTCACAGCTATAGCAAACAGTTTGAAAAGCTTCTATAATTCGTGCTTTGGGATTAAAATAGTCTTTCATTCTTGAAGCTGTGGTATTAATCCCTAGGAGGAGAACAGGAGCAGTGCACAGAGTTTGTGCCAGCCTTGTGTGCTTTGATACAGCTAAAGGTATCATCCCAGAGGTACATGATGCTGACCACTCTCTGAGGCAGGATGTTGAGCCTGTTGGACCTCAGGTCTTTAATTCAGTGTGGCAATGCTCAACATTCCTGACATTGGGAATGCACATGCCACACGTCTAGACAAGTACATGGGGAACATGTTGCTTTCCTGAAGAAGAAGCCTGTATGGAAAGAACCTCTTCTGCCTTTCTGGCAACCTCCTTCTCAGGTGTAAATGCCCAGAAATGATAGAAGACCCTAGATAACTGCCTGTTTCAGTCCAGGATTTTTTCATATTCAGCTTTACCAGCATCCCTCATAGGAGATTCCAGCATCAAGCAGAGTAGCAATATGCCCTGAACTTCTCCTTTGATTTGGGTTCATGTCTGAATATGTCATTATTTCTTACTGGAAATAATTATGTGGGAACAAACAGTATCTCTCTTCTGCTGGTGACTGCTATTCCCATTGTGCATTGGCTGGTGTAGCAACTCTTGGAATAATATATAGTTCCTCCCTCAAGTATGTGGTCCCTGGTTGTGTCAGACCAGAGTGCTTCAGGGAAACCTCTGCTACAGGACATGGTAAGATGTAGAGAGGGATTACGTTTCTCTCCATAGGTCCATTTGGATTCCTTGATAAGGAGTGGTTTTGAGGAATATCCATATCCGTCCCTTGTTCCACCTCCTTCTGCCACTAGCACTTAGCATTTTTTTCCCCTCTTTAACTCACCCAGAGCTAGCAATATAATTAAAACAGAACAGCTTTAGTTTGCAAAGTCTCTTTGCCAGTGATAAATGGTGCACATGATGGATGGCTGTGGTCTTGAAGATGATGGAGGTGAACAGTGGGGTGCTGCATGGATTTGTGCTAGCAGTGACATTGTTTAATACTTTTATTAATGGTCTGGAAGGAGGTGTAACCAAGTACATTAACTAGATCTGCACACAACACTGCACTGGAAAGAACTGTAAACCAAGTGAAGACAGAGAAATAACACTAATGGAACCAGAGGTTAGAAATATGAGCAGGAAACAGAACAAGATTCTGTCTGGGAAAAGGCATGCTAATAATTCTGGGAATAATAATCCAAAACACAGATATTTAATAGGAGGGTGAGAGATCTGAAAAAACACTGATGTTCTAAAAGAGCTAGTAACGATGGTTAAGTGACTAGGCAATGGTAGTACAATGGGAAATGATGGAAAAGGGCAATTTTGATTTGTAGAATAAATGCAAAGGTATCTTGCCCTGTCACAGGGGCTTGGCTCTCCTTGTGGATATGACTTTCTACAGCACTCTGAGCCCTTACCTCCAAGCTTCACCTGTGAGCAGAAGCCCACAAGTGGAAAAATGTCTTTATAGATGACTCTTCACAGGAAACATAGATCTGGAGGGCACCTTCCGGACAATCCAGTCCTGAGTCTGCTTACCGTGGGAGCAATACTGGTCCATGTTACTCTCCTATCCTCTCTGCTCAGCCCTTATACAACCTTGCTAGGGGGTGAACAAGGGCTTCTTTGATGGTAATTTTGGTTACTGGCAATTTTGTAATCAAGAGCAGAAAAACATGAAGGATCACAGATCAGTTCCAACAAAATTATATGAATGGGTAAGGAGATGGAGGCTGTATTTTTATGCAGAAAAATTCAAACCAAATAATGAATATTGAGTGGGTTCGTTGCTATTCCTACCACTCAATACAATTAAGTTGTAGGTACCATTTTGTAATACCCATAATGTTTGTTAATCCCATGGCATAAATTCAAATCAATATTCAGTAACATGGAGATGGCTATTTGCCTAAGAAGGATATAGAGAAACTGTAGGAATTCTCAGGTGGGACTAAACAAACAAAAAGATTGTTAAATATCAGTACTTTTCTGAAACTGATGTGTACTAGATTGCTGAAGGGTCTGAAAAGTGTGTGGTTGTTGCAGGTGCCCTTTCAGCAGTATGCTGATGTGTGTGTGTGAACCTCAGGGATGAGGGGGAATATAAAGATAAATGCAGCAAGCTGGAAATCTGCCCCACTGGTACTCACTTGAGGGCAACCATCCCTTAGGTGAGAGCTGTTAGCCCTGTGGGAAAGGGATGCTCCGAAAGCATGTGCTGGGATTGCAAGCACAGTGTAAGCACAGGGGTCATTCTCTGCTGATCTTGATAAATGCTTCATGCTGGGCAGCTGGCACTCTGAAAACAGGAATAAAATTATTTAAAGTGGTAACTTGGTTTTGATATCAATTGTAGGATGGATAAGATGTGTGTGCAAGAAATATGTCTGCTCTGAGCTGCCTCTCCAGAGGAATTCTCTGTCACTGTGCAGAACTGAGAGTGGTACAAGCCAGGAGTTCCTGCTTTTCATAATGAAAACATATGATCATTTGTACTCTGGCCCCTAATTGGTGGTAGAACTGGTTGTACATTTGGCCAGCAGCATTATTCCTTGTGGAAAGGTTGTCTTCTCACGCTGGAGCCCATCTGGGTTGCTCTCAACCATCTGACAACCTGAGGCATAAGGAAAGGTAGAGGTGGGATCTCTGAACTCAAATCCTCCATTTACACAGACACTGTAGCATCCACAAGATTTTTGTTTTGTTTTAGTTTGGTTTTTTTTTTTTTGCTTTTAAATGCTGATTATTAAGCAAGCTGTGAGAATAAGAGGAAGGGTGCATTCAACTTCTTACAAACAGCTCTCATATCCGCTTGTCAGACTCCTCACTGTCCTGAGGATTGAGAAAGGACTAGGATTTAGCTAAATGTCCTATTTAGCTAAACAGAACCCAAGTCTCTTTTTACCCATAGCAGAGAAACAGAAGGGCCAAGCTGAAACTTATATATGAAGAAAATAATTTTATGGGTTCACTAAGTCAAGTAAAAAGTCCTTTACCTGCTGTGAGCTACTTACTCTTCCTGTACTCTATGGCATCTCCACTGCAGGCTGTGGAATTACTCTGACATTGAAAGAGTGAAAAATAAATCCATTTAGCCCTGAGTATGTATCATCCACTTAGTCACAGAGTGGAAATGCAGCTACCTCTAGGGTGGAACAGAGAAACCACCCAGTGAGCTTCCCTGCAATATTAGTTCTCCAGGCTGGAGCTTTTCATAGCTCGGCTCACAAACCCATCATTAAAAATGTTAAATTAAGGAGTAATGTTAGTGTCGAAGTGCAACTGCCTGTACAGGAAAACCTTTGTTAGAATATTTTCCTTCAGTTAGATGTCTCTATTCCTAGAAGTTCTCTGATACAGATATTAAACTGTCAGTGCTGTTTGTAGTAACATAATAATTACAGGAAAATAAATATATATGGCCACTGTATGAAACACCTGGGTGTATCGTGTGTTACTAATCTGGATTAACCTTTTCAACCTGTTGTAAACAAGAAGGCGAGTTAGAAACAAGCAATGTAAATGGTCCAGTACTGGACATCAGTTATTACAATAATCTCCTATCTGGTTATCCCTAGATGATCTTTTAAAAGGGAAAAATATTCTAAATAAGAATGCGAAATTTAAGAGGAAAGCGAGCAGGACCTTTTATTATTCCCCTGGTATGAGTAGGGAAGGTGAAGTGATTGGCAGTACTGTGTTTATGCTCCAATGCGGGAATCACTAATCCCTCTTAAATCTCCAGAGAAACAGCCAGTCCTCATGGTATCACACAGGTCAGTGGAAACTGGGAAGCTGCAGGATACAAAAACCTTGAGCCAATGTCATGTTAACTAATACAATCCCGATTTGGGCATTTCCACCCGCACAGAGCTTCATTTTTGCTACTGACAAAGGAATATATCTGAGATGCAGCTCTGTCGTTGGGGGTCTGACCCCAGTCAGACACAGGAATATGAGTCACTTCACGCATGGTGAGATCAGCCCTCAACTGGGGTGTCCCATCCCTGCTGTAGCCCATGGGAACTGGAGCAGCCTATACCAAAGTTCCCAGAGCGCTGTAGGACTGTTAAGTGCATGTAATTACTCATGTGAGCATGTATTTTCAGGATCAAGGCCTAGCCTTTTTGCTACTGGGCATTCCTCCTTATTCTTATTAAAAGCAGTGATTTTATTAAAGGAGCATTCTGGCACCTGTTGTACCAGACATCTACAATTACCTGACCACTGCACAGTCCTATATGGGGAAAGACCCTGGTGTGCACCAGCTACCTCCTTGCCCTAACCCAGCCCAGAAGGCAGAAAGAGCTGTTCTGGCAGGTCCCCAGTATGGCAAAGTGGGGGACCAGTATGCCACAGAGCATTCACTTTTCAAAATAAGAGTAGCCTAGAGAAAAAGAGAAAAAATCCCATCCCTAAGCTTTTGAGCAGAGATAAGTGCAGAAGGTCAAGCTGAGGCACAGGGAGTTAATACTTCCTACAAAACATGAAAACTACACAAAGCCTGAGTTATTTAGCCATTTCTTTTATGAAATGTGAACTCTACCCTGAAAGTTCCTATTTCGCCCCATTAACTCTAAGCCTAAACTATTGTCCCAGGTATGGGCAGCTGCACTGCAAATCTGCTTTTCATTGCATTAAGCTCACTGTTAGAAACAGCAGCTGAAACTTCATGAACAAACAGCACCAGGCAGCAAAGCCCTCAGGACAGCAATTGATGGGCCATCCTTGGACCTGAAAGGTCTACCAGAGGTCTCAGGGGTTGGCTGAGAACATTAACTCAGCTCCTCTAAGGTTTGCTTAAGCAACCCACAAACTGTTCATGCCATACCGTTTTTATGGAAAGGTGCCTCTCAGTCATTAGCAAAAGAAAGGATGGAGAAGGGCAGAAAAGAGAGAAGCCAGGTAGTTTTCTAAAGTTGGAGACCTGGAGGGTAGAGGTGGTTTCCAGACTCCCTTGCAGTGTGGTCCAGTTTCATTGAGATTAGGAGCTGCACGGGATCTCTGAGCTGGTGGTCAAACCACTGCCAAAAGGCACTTGGCCTCATCCCCTCTATCTCCAAGGACTTTGGTCTGATTGAGCTGCCAGATCTTCTTTAGTAGTGGAAAAAGAAGCTGCTTTTTCTTTTGCCTTCATATTTTGGCCTCAGCTGTCCTCTAGGATACTGTTCCTCTCCCCCTTGATTACTGAGGGTGCATAACGGAGAACAAGGCTCTTCATTTCTGGGGTCTAAGGATAAGGACAAGCTGGGCTCTTCTGCTTTAGGGCTTCCAAATGATTTTGAAGTTGATCACAGGTGTCACAGGGAATGCTACAGTGTGCTAAAATGTGAAATAACTAATGGCTGGTGCATGGACTGAATCCAGCTCCTTTCTCCTGCTGCACATCAGTGCTGTGGCTTTCACACATCCTGCAACCCAACACACACTTCAGTGGATGCTGTGGGAGTGACTGTGGCCAGTATGTCTTATGGCTGTAGAGAGCGGATTTTGGGGGTAAAAATTAATCTTTGGTAGCCACTAGTGTACAGATAAGCTCTTAGATTCTGTCTTGCTTGTCTCTGCCTGCAGTCTGCCTCCTGCCTGTGTCCAAACCAAATCTGTTTCCCTAACCCTGGAACTTAACTCATTTCCTGGAACTTATTTCAAAATTCAGCAGCCACATTGAAAACAATGATAGTCATGGCTTGAAAATGGAAAAAATATGGCCAAAATCAATTGGCATTTTCAAAATCATATTGCAATCATAAATTCTGCTAAATTTGGCCCTGATCTGGAACACGTATCTCGAAGGATCACTGAAATACACAGTTCTCAAGGCAGGACTTACATTTCCCCGAAATTGACAGACATACCAAGGTGGCTTGCAAATACGTTTGGCATCAGGGCACATATATAGCCCTTATATGATCTGCACCCAGGATCATACAGGTTACAGAAACCCAGGATTGATTGTCTACTGCCCCCAACAGCTGCAGGGAAAAATAACATGTGCATCGAGCGCTCCAAGCAGAAGCCCTGGGGACACAGAGGCCATGCTTCCCAAGAGTTTTCTTTCCCTGGGGCTGTGTAACCCATTGCTGAGTCTGAGAGGCATCAAGATACTCAGAACCCTCTGTTTCGAACACACAGAAACTAAAAGCTAAGTGGAACATTTATGTTTCTAAAATTTCCCTTCCACATTTGTGTATTTGGTACACAAGTGCAGTGGAGTCACCTCTTGCTTTCTGTGAAGATAACTGTGTAGGGAAGGCTCTTTGTAGCTTGCCATCAAAGCGGCAGACAGACAGCTGGGGAACATCCACATCTGGGTGTGCTGGTGTTTTATTGCAAGTTGCATTCCATATAAATTCCATATGGAGTCAAAATCATTTTGGACTTGGTACCTCCTCCAAGCCAATAGCTTCATTAGGAGTGTTTTGTTTTGTTGTTTTCCTAAAGCAGAGCTGCAGTCCAAGTGTATTATTATGGGCTTACACATTGCTGTGGTCTTAATATCAAAGCTTTCGTTTAGCTGGAGGCTTCCTTCCCTGTGGGGGAAGCGTTGCTGTGTGAGTATTGTAGGTTACACAATGTTTTCCCAACAGAAAAACAAAGCGCGTGAGTTGGAGTCTGTTGTGATAGTGCATGGGAGGAAGTCAAAAGCAAGCCTGTGTGGTAAAGGGAGCTCACAAATGAGATAACATGCAGAGTCTCATGTAACGTAACTGTTTCAGATTGCAGCCTGATGGGAAATTCCTATATGCTTATTACAGCAACGAATGGGAAATCAGATAAAATAGAAACATTCACAAGATGTCCATTCACAGTTACAAAATGGCCACTTTGGTGGTAGAAATGGTGTTGGTTGGATCAAATGACCATCTCTTTTGATTAATTGCATGCTGCTGAGTACCACTGAGCAGTTGGAATTGGGTGTTATACTTGTATATAGTCAGAAGACTCTGCCTGTAAATGATGGCAACTCAAGTAAACATGACTGATACAAACCCAGAGAAAAAACTGATATTTTTGTTGTCTAGTTTAGAGATAGCAGAGACAGACCTTGTGGCTTTGTCTTAGTTATGTAAAGCTGAGAAATAAGCCCAGCTATCCCAGGCTCAACCCACTGTTTTATCCTTCTTTGGAAAGTGAGGGTAGCTACCAGGAGAAGGTTCCTGATGGTGGTTTTTAATTAGCCGGTGAAAGTTTTTCGAGGGAAGTAACAGTCTATTTGTAGAGACTACTCCTAACTAGCCCATAATATTGTTCTTCCCCATTCAAAAGCAATGAGATTGACACCAAATTCCTTTTTTTCATCTAACATTACGTACACTAAGTGGGGATGTAGTAAATATTGTTTAAAAGGATAATTTGCATGAAACAGTCATAAAAATCAGAATTAAACATTATGAGCAGTGGAAGAAATCTTTACCTTTTCTCTTACTCTCACCACTGGCAGAAGAATCCTGTACCTATGCACATCTTTGCCTTTTTTTCAGTGCAGAAATGTGCTGCAAGAAAGTCTTACAACATAAGCAAACATCCTACACCAAACTGCATTATCATTTAAATGTGCCATGCACGCTTTGTGCACCACACATTTACTTACATCCCTCTTCACAAGAGTGGAAAATCTGACAAGTAATTTTCTGTGGGTACATAAAAATGCAGGATGCAATCCTCTAAACTGCGTGGTCTTTAAAAAGCAGTTACCCATTGAACTAAGTCTATATCCAGTATTACAGTATCTTGCTGATAGATGACATAAACCAAATTTGTTACTTAGAGAGTCATGTCGATTTGCTTCACGCTGGGTGCGCATGGAGAAAGACATATAGACTCTTTTATCCAGATGGAATTCCTAAGTCAATCAAATAAACATAATAATAATAAGGTTAATCTGGTCTTTACTCATTCAATAGAGAAAAGCAGAGATGTGGATCTAATTATGTAAATATTGTAAAATCAGTTTGCATTTATCTCTTTCCATATCTCCTTAGTACAGCCCTCGATCAGCATGCTTTAATACAGTCCTTTTTGGTCTGAATGATTTAATTCTCGGGCTAAAACCATTCAAGATTTGTTTGAACAAGAAAATCTTGTTTTCTTTGGAGCATTTTGAAGTAGGCATAATTACAGTGTTGCAAATGTGATGCTCTGCTTAAGGAGCTGTCAGCATTTCCATATTAAACCTCTATTTTCAGGGGTTAACAGTATTGCCAGAGAAAGAAAAAAAAAAAAGAAGACAAAAAGAAGAGTGGAAAAGAAGGGTCCATTATGGCCTGAAACTTGGTGTTTAGGTTTTTAATCCAGGAGGGAGGTTTCGAAATCCAATTGTGCAAAATTAATTTGCACTGTATGCTTGCAAAACTGCCCATGTCACTTTTTTCATGCTTTAAAAAAAAAAAAAAAAAAACCAAAAAAAAAAATCCCAGCCCACAATAAAGCCCACTTATTTCGCCTGCTTCTACTGTACACTGCTCTTTAAAGTTAATGTCATTTCCATACAATACCCCCAATGTAATATGCCTTAGAGGCAGCATAGATTGAATAAGTGACTTGGAGCCAGGGACTCCCAAGTTTATAATTTAGCCGCTGACTCACTGTGTGGCCTCAGGCAAACCACGTAACTTGTATGTCCTCATCTATGGTATGGTCTCAATTTTCCATTGTGTTGCACAACATGTAAGGAGCTCTGCTCATGTTCAACAGGAGCTTAACCCGATGGTGAGTGGGTTACTGGATCCTTGTAGAGGATATGAGACACAGCTCCCACTTAGCAGGTTTTGTCTGTTCAGGTCAATCTGCAGATCAGTGAGCTGGACATGTTGGGTGGTTAATGGAGGTGTCTCCATCTACAATTTCTGAGTCGTAGAGAGTAGTCTGTCTTGGTGCTGACACTGAAATTTCAATAGAATAGCTGGAAGTTGTTTTGCCTGAATGTGTAAGCTGCTTTGCACTGGACCTGCAGGAAACTTAGCTATCTTGCCCCTTTCTGTACATCTTAGCTTTCCTCAGCTCTTTGTGTGTTTCTACACTGTCCTGTCATGCCTGAGAATACTGTAAAGCCCATTTGCTTTTGCATAAAGTGGAGAGTCAAATTCTGTTATATACTGTTGTAGTTACATGGAGAGGAAAACATAGCTTGTGTAGAGGGCGATTAAGGGAACAGAGATATTTCTTTCCTGAAGAAGAGCAAACTCTACATAATCAGCCCTTCAGCATTTAGCCAGGACTGGGAGGGGCCGTTTTGCAGCAAGTATTGACCTGGTATCAACCTCTGTAAATGATACTGCATTTGTGGGATCATGAGAATAGAAATATAAAATTAAAAGAGACTCTTTTGGTCATTACTCCTATATTGCAGGCAAATGTACACTGGTGTCTGCAGAAGGTTTGCTTCCCAGGCCACAATATACCCCATCTCCTAGCCCTCTGTAACCATCTATGGACCTGTAATAAAAGATCAAGAGTAGAAGCTGAAATGTGTCACAGGAGAACAAGAAAGACTCCGTGGGCTGTCAGTGACCTGGGTCAAGAAGAGTGCAGAGACTCTGGCAATACTGGGCAGATGTAGAGAGACAGGGGTCACAGACAGTCTTTCCCCTACTGAAGGGACCTTTTATCATCCAAAGAGGACACTGAAGAACACCCTGGCTTCAAACAGCATCCCTCCTCTTCTTCATCCCCTGTCTACATAAGTTGCCAACATCTGATTGCTTTTTGACCTCATGCAAACTTGTACATCTTGCAGCACAAGATGATTGTGCAGATTCACCGCACATTTTGTGAAGAACAGTGTCCTTCCTTTCTTCTTTGTTTTATAATCTTCCATTTCGTAGTTTCACATGGTGCCTTTATGGTCTTGTCCTGGAAGACAGCTTACCTCAAAGGGAGGGTTTTTTGGTAGATGTTTAGTCTTAATAACTAGAGAACCTCCAATGTCCTTGCACTGTTTTCTATATTGCCCATATAGCAGTGCTCATGCAATCCCAGTTTCCTATCTGTGGAATGGAAATGATAGTATATATGTTGGATATGAAACACAGGAAATTCCACCATGATCCAGTATTCCCTGCCAGTTAACAAAATAGTTTTATGTCTGTGAGTAGATGTGTCACTAGAACAAAGATCTGGATTTGCATCCTGCCCTTAAACAGTCATTTTCATCTATAATTTGGATCCCAAACTGAACTGTTGGAGACTTACAGTAGAATGAGATACTTGTAGTAAAATCTTTTATTGTGAATGTGGGAAATATTTTGAAATACTTCGTTTGTTTGGGCTGTTTCAACACTAAGCAGTATTTTCAGTTACTCTCCATTCACCTCTTGAAAGTTCTTTTCTTCTGGTTGTTTCTTGCTGGCTGGGCTGTCTTGCTGGAGTGAATCTCCATTTCTTCACAACAGATATGCATATCTCAGCATGTATGTATAAGTCCAGTTAAAGAAGATTCATGTCAGGCTGGCTTGACCTACAATAATTTTAATTTGCTTAGACCTGACCTGAACAATTTTCAGATCAGATTGACCCCAAGTTAAATGCTTTCCTTGATCTATCCTGAGGGAAAATGGAAACATTTCAGGAAAATCAAGCTTTTCCTTAAAAAAGAAAAAAAGCTAAATGAGGAATTTATGAGTAGCTCAACTTGCCCATTCTCTTGGTTTCATGTGGATGCTGTAGAGCAACTTGGCTGTATCAGAAAGGTAACCATTTCAATCCATGGGCAACAGCAATGTTTGAATTCAGCATTGTACTAACAAAGAGGTTTTTCTTCTGCCATCCAGTCAATATTAACCAGCCTGCCAGCTAGTCTAACAAGGTGTGAGACAAGTCTCATAAAATTAGGGTGCTTTACCAAAATCAGAGTGGGTGATAACCCTAAAAATTAATACCTACAAGGCACTGTACAGCCAGGAGGCTGGTGGAAACAAAAGCCATGCTCCTTTCTGCTGGAAAACATGTAAAATTGACACTGTGCACCAGATTTTACTGTGGTTTGTAGGATTTACAAGGCATATTACAAGTAGCACTTGCTACAGCTGTACAGCTCAAGACCTCTAGAGAGAAAAATGTCTGCAGGAATGGGGAAGAGCAGTGTCAGCTGTTTAGGAATGGCCCTCTGGGATGCCTTGGTGGGGTGAAAAAATGGTGATGTAGTTTGGTTGCAAATGCAATGACAGAGGCAGAAGGTTTGGGTGGTTTATAAATTAATTCATCTTTGGTTTGGAGGAGGAAGACTTCAATATTATAAATGCATGGGTATAATATTAAGAAGAGCTGAATGTATGTAAACCTCAGCTATTGACTTCCTGAAGTACCAGCTAGTTGATCTGAACTCACAGAAGTGACTGCAACATTTGTATACTGCTGATTTGCTTTCATTGAAGACCTCTGCAGTGTCACTAGAGCTGGAAAGACTTTTCAAACATGTATTCTTTTATATATCCATTTTGCCAAAGGCATTTCCAAAGAGGATCCTGAACCTTTCCCTAAAGCCATTCTTGCACATAATCAAATTCAAGCTTCTTTTCCCCTGGAGAGATGGGGACACCCATATTGCATTGCTTCTGGCTCTTTGAGCACCAGCTGGCAGACAGTGCTGGTACTGAAAGAATCAATATTCCACCATCACTGCTCCATGGTTCTGCCTTTGCATTATGTCTTAATCCCACCAACCTAACAGCATAAAAGACCCAAAGCACTGCTGGACCAAAGCTTCACTCATGACCACATGGGTGTCTCCAAGCCACCTGGTCCATTAGGAAAAAAATTACTTTCTCTTTAATAACAGATGGTGGTAGTGAAACATGAAAATTAGGACATATTTTCATTTGATATTGGAATATCATGAGCATCAGTTATTTTGGGAAGGAGTCCAAAAAATACTTGGAGAGAGTCTAAAACTGCAGATGAATCCGCAGGTTTATTTTATTGGGTGATTTCAGTTCTGCCAAATATTTGTAGTGTAAAGAAATCATAAAAATTGCTGGTGGTCCTCGCCTGGCGGGTACTTCTCACATATTTGAGACAGTTGTACGAACTGTGACAAGAATGTTTGATCTCTTAGCTTAAAAACAAATTAGAGTCTTCAAGAGAAATAAATGAAGTATAGATGGTAGGAATACATTTCTCTTATCTTAGAGAGACCAGGAATTTTTGCCCCCAGGCTTTATTTGCATTTAATTATCGCAGTTTGGGTTTCCTCTACTGCATGCGTGGAGGTTTAGTCTGTCTCATTCCGTCCTCTGTTCTGAAATAACATTAGTACCTGTTAATGATTATCATTGTCAATTATGTATTCTGGTTACATGCACATTATAAGAAATATCAGTTTGTTTTAATAAATCTTCAAAAGACAGCCTAAACCTGTGCCTTATCTCCTTTCTGCTTTGTAATTTATTTATTTTTATGGTTATGATATATGAAAGGCACTGCATGCTCCCAGGGACTGTGAATGGATATCGACTCAGCACTTGACTACTGAGATGACAGACAGAAAAGGTTTTATTTAACATAGCTTTCCAAATGAACCGAGAGGGTCATGTATCTCAAAGATACACAGAGAAAGAAGTGAGGAATACAGGTCTAGAAATCCAAAGACTCAGTTATATGCATAAAAGAGGGGAAACAGATGTACAGTGAACCCATAGGTGGTTAAGTGTGACACATACTAAGTTGCAGAGTAGCTGATGGTCAGTAAAATTCTTTTTTGCTAGGATAATTATTTCACTGTAGTCTTCTGGCAAAGGACTGTTTGCCTCACTTCCCATAGGTGTGTAGGGAACAAGGAATACTCCCATATAAAAAGCTTTTTCTGCAGTTTTAAGGAGAATTTTGTTTTGGGTCATGCAAGCTTCATGTTTATGCCATTTGCCCATGCAAATTTCCAGTATTATTTTAATTCGCAGGACCAACACTGAAATGTCCACTGCAAATGGAACACTTTAACCAAGCATTCTTTATGTGGTCTTCAATTAATAAACAGGAATACGCCTTTCTAACCCTGTGGGTAATGATTTTTATGTTTGCTGCTACTGTATGTAAGCTAAATGAATGGGGCATTTATATAGTGTCTTTTCATCTCATATATCAAAGCACCTTATAAATACAGACTGATTGGTCTGATGTGCAACCACTGAATTGTGGCCTTCTCGGAGGTGGCATGCGGTTGACATTTTGGCTGCCAAAGCACATTTGAACATCAGAAACTGTTGGTTTCCTCAGAGGGGATAGGCTTGGAGGTGAGGGAGTGTGAGCTTATCTGAATTCATCTTTAACACATACCTGATCCAACACTAGGAAGCAGCACCACTACCTACTTTCCAGCTAGGTAAAGTATGGGCTTAGCTGAGAGCATGATCAAAGCATCTAACATCACTGCATCACTAATATTAATCCAGCCCAAAACATTACCAAAAACATTACCACATGGTAAGACGGTAAACAGCCACAAGAAAATAAGGTTGGTGGTCTCATATGAGTTTCATATGGACAGGCGTCTACACCAGAAAATCACTGTCATAACTGCTACTAGCTGTTGGGTTTCAAAGGGAAGTCCAGGACAGAATGGGAAGTGGTAACACAAGTGATGCTTCTAGTGTCTGGATCTCAAGGCCAGAGAGATGAGGCTGTTTGTGTCTGTTAAGGTGTTTCTTGACATGCATGACCACTTCAGTTTCCTGAGCTGTCAGCTAGTTTGTGTGGTGCTCTGTCATTGTTGCGGCATTGCTTTCTCTTACCTTTACACAGAGGTCCTAGCTCTCCTCTGCTTCTACCCCATTAAATGGATGCTACAAAAGAATTCAATGGGGTGTATGTATTGAAGGTGTTAAGTTCAGACCACACAAGTAGTCTTTAACATCCTTGGTATGATTGGAAAAGCCTCCAGGAGCACAAGACTGGAAGGACCTTCTGGGTCACTGATCCCAACCTACTGTTGTTGCAGGCTTTCACTTAGCATAATCCATTTGAAAAGCTTACTAATCTTCAAAAATGTGGACAATCATAGGAAACCTCAAAAGCCCTCTGTATAAAAAAGGTGTCAAATCTGTTTTGTGCTCCTCTAACACCTTTTATCCAAAACTTACAATGAGTCTTGCAAACATGGAGTTAAGTATTGCTATGTCAGTGGGAGGGAGGAATTACCCTTACTGTGTTCGGGAGGAAAAAATTAGGAGACAGCAAAATCGTGAAGCCAATAGCAATTCTTATTCAGACAAAGCTCTTAGTGGCTTAAGTACTCTGGCTCCAAAGGAGATACCCAAGTCCATACAACCAAATCAATTAGACAGCCGGGAATTAAAATCAGAGTTCCTGACTCACTTTTTACCTGCCTTTTACCCTCTAAAGTGTTCAAGAGTTTCCACCTGTCAGCCTCACTATTTCTCCCAGAAGAAATGGACACTACATAAAATTTCTCCTGTGAAATAAAATTATCATCATCATCATATATCATAGTTAAATATTCTCCAGGTGGGCAGGAGATTCTGTTATAGTGAGGCAAGACTGTCATCAGCAGAACATAGAAGTTTTTTCATCTATAGAAGATACAGCCGAGCCATCAAAGAGAGATGAGCTTCCTGTATTTCACCATCAGGAGAAAAATGTAACCTAATTCATCTTCAAAACTATGAAAACACACATTCCTTCTGTAGGAAGAATGAATCCTGGGAAATGTACTGTGTCGTATGTGTCAAGGAAATGCTTTGCTTACATCTCTAAGCCAAATTCTGCTCTCAGTCTCATTGACTCTTGACTGAATTTGACCTCTCTGATTTGCTAGCACATTTTTCAGGCTTGTAAGTGTAATTGATGGCAGGGTATGGCCCCAGGGCTATTTATCTATCAGCAGATTATAGTATACTAGTAAGAAATATCAACAGCATTAGGAAGTGAAGAGCCTAGTTCCTCACAACCTTGAAGAACCACTGTTTCAGATTATTGGTGCTAAAATAAATGTACACGTCCACCTTTGATCAACATATCTCATAGATTTTTCTTAAAATTTGCCACTTCAGGGTCTGATTCAACTCCTAGTGCACAGTGGATAAAACCCTATCTTTCTATACATTTTATTAGACATTTAGGTTGATTTCAAGTTTGCTAAATGAATCTAATTCAGCACTGGAAGAGGAAATGCACACACTCCTTATTTCTTGTGCAGATGATACATGGGCAAAAGTTAGTAAAACTGTTCTTGCAAACCTGTCCATAAAACACTTGGAGTTGAGGGTTTATGGGAGGAAGCAAAATTCAGGATAAAGAAGTGCAGGGCCCAAATGCTTTTGCTCCCAATTGCACTAAGAAGGATCAGCCTCAAATATTTGCTATACCTGCAGTAAGCATCTGGGAAGTTTGAGGAATTTTATTTGCCTCTATTGATGAAGGAATTAAAATTATGTGATGGCTGTAGGGTATATTTTTTCAGGCCATGTTTTTTAGTATGGCTCTTTTCGTACAGTATCTGCACAGGATGCATTCAAGAAAGAGACAAAACTGTGAATTTAAGCAAAAATTAAGTGCCTTGTCACCTGTTCAGGACAATCTGGCCTTTAATGGAGCAGCTTCTGGACCAAAAGGTAGTAAGACTTCCTTGTTTTTCCAAGAGTGGCTGTCCTTAGAGTGCATCAGGAAGTTTGTGGGTGAAATTAACTGCAGCGAGAGTAAGAACTTTCATAATGGGCTTGCTGGGGTCTTTATAGACACTTGGCATTGCACTGGACTTTTGGTCTCCCAAAGTAGCCCTTGCCACGGGTTGAGTGTTCAAAATGGCATTGACTACTAATGCTCCCTTGACAAGCAAGAGGGGTTCTACGACCCTTGACCGTCTATGCCTGGCATACTAAGTTATTCCATGCTGCTGTACTCTAAGATCAAGTGCATTACTTTGTGCATTACTCTCCAGTCATTTCTGCTACAATATATACTTTCCATGCTGACATATAGTGCATTGGCAAGGAGTTCATTTGAACCAGGCCATTTCACATCGCACTTTTAACTCAAGCTGCTCAAGTGTAGGGAATACTCCAGCAGCCTAGGAAAGGGAGCTACATGGGGTGCTCAGCAGGACTAGCAGACCTTACCTCAAAGTGCTAGGTTTCACTGGCAGCTGTCATGGTGTGGTTACATATTTTAAATCACTTTAATCTGTTTCCCCTTTGAGATTTTTATTTGCTGGGGCTTTTTTCTGTGACAAATTCACTTTTCTTCTCTCATCAGAGCCACAGTAGTCAGAGATAGACATGGAGCTAAAATTATTTACTTTTTTTTCTTTAAGGTCAAATTAGCTTTTTTGGTCAAAAAAGGTCAAACAACCTTGACTTGGGGGAGTGTGTGTGTGTTCATTTGGGGGTGTCCAAAAGATTGAGGTCTATCTCTATGCTGGAAAGCTCAACTTCAGGCAGTTTTTTTTCACAAGTGCAGCTCCCAAAATTCCCTGTCTCCCAGCTATGTATTTAAGTACTTCACTGACTTTGGCCTTTGGAGAGCAGGGATAAATACCAAATTTGGGGTTTTCTCTCAACCCAAATTTTGAATGTCCTGAAGATTGCAGTGCTTCAATTCTGTTATAAATGACAAAATTCAGGATAATGACAGTGTTGGTACACACATCTTGGCTGACTCAAAGCACTGCTCCACATTTGGGTCTTTGATTCAAGCCCCATCTCTAATTATAATGTCACAGGGACTGGCCAAGTGCAGGAGCTCAATCTGACATCTTACACAGCATGTTGGACTGTGCATTTTATTCCAAACCTCTGCTGCTTTTGTATTGAAACATTAGCTGTAGTGCAAGCTATGCAGGGATGATTTGGGGTTCTTGTACTTATTTCTGAACGTATAACTGCTTTCCTAATGCCCAGAGAGACTAAGTGGCAATGTCATCTTCAAGTGGACTCCCTTTCTCTATGATGATACCATTATGTCTATGTAACAGAGCTATAGATGGACATCCAATGGGGTTTTGTTGTTTGTTTGTTTTTTTTCCTTCCCTTCGAAGCTGAGATTCTGCATGAGTTTGCCCATTTAGTCATTTATGGACGCCAGCAGCTGTATCTCAGCTCTTCCACACCGCTGCTTCGCCAGCCTGTCTCTCCTTGCATTCCTGTTGGCGTCTGGGCTCCTTCTGACCTTGGTCTCCTAATGGTCCTGGGCTAGTGCAGACTACCCAGTTGGCTACATTCCCAATTTGCAGACCTTGTTAAAGACAAAATGCTGTCTTTTTACAGCTCAGTTTCTTTCCATAAAGTTAATCAAGCAGCCCTCCTTTTTACAAGGCAGCTGCCCCTTTGGTATTTCTTCCTTTTGGTATGCTGAAGATTCCTGATGCTGCCAGAATCTCCCTCCCTGCCCTATTTAAGGCAGTCCTGTACTTAAAGCAAGTGGCTCCTCTACGAAATCTTAGCACAGGGAGGAGCTTTCCCTGACAAGGTGCATGTATTATGTCCTTAAAATTTTCCATTAAAATGTGTCATTGGAGATAGATACCTGTATATTTCTATTAGAGATGAGTCCAAACCATGAGGCTGAATCCAAACTTAGTCAAAAGATGATGTTGCGTACAGTCGGGAGTACAATCTCGATGTGTATTTTTTGGCTTGAGCTGCTCTCCTGTTTGCACAGTGTAACACAAAAAGCATTACTGCGTTGTTGGGAAAGCTGCTGACACAACTAAGAAACCAAGTGGTAAAGGCTTGTCAGCAAAATCAACAAACTTAAAGGCGAATGGGAACCTGGTCATGTGAGCAATTGTGACCCTCTCCCAGCCACACAGAGCAAACTTTCTCTTCTCAATAATCACCATGTTTTATGAAAGAAAAGAATCAGTTGCAGATGAAGCGCAGAACAAAATTTCCCTGCATTCCTCTTACTGGGAAGAAAAAAGTCTCCTTCTTTGGACTTAGCCTGTGCACTGAGCTGCAAACAGTGGCCTCTCATTTCATTAATTGACAAACATCATCCCCTAAACATTTCCAGGCACAGTCATTTTCTTTTCTCAGGTTTACTCAGTGGTTCTTACTGAGGTTTATAGTTTTCCATGCATGAGCTGAGAATAAACTTGCTTGTAAGATCTCATCTCTTGTGCTATGAGAACTTTTGATAATGTAATTCATAAGCAACTTCATTTTATGGGTCTTTCTCTTTTTGCAGCTCTCTTGGCTTTGGGTAATTACTCCGCGTTTTGCAGCAAACTTATCCGTTTCCCAAATACTGCAGAACTTTCTGAACTGCAGCATTTTATTCCATTTGTCTCTCTTTTTAAGAGGCTGATCTGTCTTAAAGAAATTTTTCTCATTTAAAAATAATTTTGCTGTGGTTTTACAGTCAGCATGGCTCCCTCCCCAAAACAAAACAAAACAAAAAAATCCCTGCAGGCCATTTCTTCTCCTTCTCCCATGATTACCCTGGTGTAATGACAGTGATGCCAGTGGAATTATTCCTGGTTAACACTGGTATATATGAGACCAAAATCTGTAGGATGGGACACAAAATCATATCAGGGACTGGGCCAGAAGGGTATCTCCATCTGTCAAAAGGGATCTCAAAGTGCTCTTTCATCTTCAGTGTCTCAAACAGAGGAATATAATCATCTACCAGCAGGATACGACAACCCCTGGGGTGAATTCTAGCAATATGTTTAATGTGGAGAACAAGGCAAAAGCAGCACAACACAGCCCTTTAGGAATGTAAGCAAGGAATACAGTGTCCATCTGAAATTGGTGTTACTATTTGCCTCGTGGAATGCTTGGGAAGCCCAGCCAAATTCAGGGCTCCAGTCTACTAGATCAGCCTCAGTGAGGGCAGGCTCTGTTCCCCAGTGCTTGCAGTCCCAGTGACAAATAGCAATCAGACCGCAGGCCAGCAAGAAGTTGAGCCAGGCAGAACTAAAATATCCCTGTTGGAGTGCGGTCCCATGAGGACAGTGTTATGTCTTACCAGAAACAAAGAGAAGAGCACATTTCCAGTCTCAAAGACTTCTCTGTCCCATTAAGGAAAACTCCAGACTACAATTAGAAAAAAAACAAGAAAAAGAGACACAGCCACAGCGTGCCTGTTTGCATCCAAAATGCAGCCTAAAAAAGAGAGGGCATGCTCCCAGGAGAAGGCTGCTAACACCCTCTTGATCTCATGGCTCCAGCTACTTTGCTCAGGAGGGTGGGAATGCGATCCCAGAGAGAGACCATCCCTCCTTCAAGCCCAGAGCCACTGGGTAAATATTGACTCAGAGTGAGGAGTGGCTGAATCACTCCTTCGTGCCCTGCTGAGGTGTCTCCCACCACCCAGTGAGCTTCCAAGCCCACCCTGCACAGCCCAAAATATCAGATGGGAGTTGGTACCTGTGATGATCAAAGGACACAGGCTCAGGCAGAGAGACAAGAGCACTTCTGTTTGTGCAGGGCTGACGTGTTCTGTTTGTTCTCCAAGTGGGAGAATGTCTCCTCCAGTTAGTTATTCAGGAGGACAGGAGGTGGGAAGAGTGATTAGGTGGAGGGAGGAGGGACTGGGGAGCACCTAGCGTGGTTCTTCCATCCTTCTCATGTTCATCACACCCCAAATTCTCTGACTGCTGGTACACATCCACTAAAGGTGTCGTGCCATCCAGAGTTAATGGAAAAGCAAGGGCCTGGGTTCATGGAATCTCTGCCCCAAGATGCATTGAAAGAACAGGGAATTTGTGAGGAAGGGTAGGAAATAGTCCAATTCTTTCAGTTGTCCAGCTGTTGCCTGCTCAGGATTCAAACAGTGTGTGAAAAGATGGTGGAACATATCCCTAGATTAAGTGCATAATCTAAGGGTATTGAAGTAAAGCAAGAGAGAGACCTGAGAGCCAAGCAGTGATGACCATTGACTTCAGCCGTGAGTGGGGATCATGGCTTCTGTAATTGAACTGGATATAGGGGAAGGCTGAGTACACTGTTGAGAGCACAGGTCTGGGTTTCATTTCACGTGAAATGCTACAGATTTCCTAACGGGATCACTATGCCAGCCTGTAACACAGAAATGATATGTTCCTCCTCCTCTGAGCTGTCACAAGGCTCAAAGCTTGAAGGCTTCAAAACTGAAGATCTCCAAGAAAAAGAGGAGTGTAAGAAAAAGCATATGCTGTGGATCTCTTTATATATGCTACATTACCAAAAGCACTGTATTTATGTATTTCAAAACTGGGCACTGGGTTACATTTTCATTCCCCAGTACAAAGGCAAATACATTCCGAACAAAGCAATGTTGTTTCAACAAAGCAAGGGTTGAAATCTCTCCAGGGCTTCATTCTGTCTCATTTAGATCGGGCGTAAGATCTTAAAGCAGAGTTTAGTGGTCGGCCGATCATGTTCCTCTGGGAAATGGCAGAGTGGTAATTCAAAAAGGGTAGTGAAGTACAGCATTGTCTCAGTCTGCAGGACTGTTCTTCAATAAAACCAGCGGCTCACCCAGCTTACAGGAGAACATGTTGTTCCAAAGGAGCTGTGACTCTTCATTAAACAAAAGAATTCACCTCCGGCTAGACTTGGGTGTAAAACGAAAATGTTATTGGAGACAAAATGTCTTTTTGAAGACAGCATTTCCATGATGACTGCCATGATTGCCTGGGCATATCTAGCAGCTGAAAAGACAGCTAGGATGAAAGGTACATCTCCAGGCACCGAATCCACACGTGTTAAAAACTTCATTCAAGCCTGGGAGGTGGTTCCATTCCAGGTAGGAAGCTCTGAAAAAGGGATAAGCAGCCTGGGTCCTGTCTGGCCACAGGCTGGCACTGACCAGCTTTGCAGTGAGAACCCAGTTCTGATCACGAGTGAGTTGAATCTTTCAGGACTTTCCCAAAAGCCTTTCCTTGGAGTAAACAAGTTGTCCCACATCTGACACAAGAGATTGGGAAAGAATCCCAGGGTATCTATGTGCAAAAAATGATGAGATATGCCTCCTCCAACTCTCCTAACACGTTCAGGAAAGCTCACCAATAGCAAAGATGCAGAAGGGCCATCCAGGGAAATAATTCATGTCTGGACTGGTGTAACTCAGGTGTTCATGTATGGCTGTCTCCCACCCAGATTAATTCTGTAGGAAAGATGTAGCCTATGTGGTTCCTCAGTGTATGAAGATGATAAAAAGCACCTCAAGCTGTGCAGTTTCAGGGGATTTTCGTTACAAGATTATTTTCCTAAAAATGGCACAGTGCCTCTGGGAGTGAAGCGTACTGGGAAATATGTGAAAATTTAATGAATACCATGAGTTAGTTCCTACTTTTCTTGCATACTTAAGGCAAGATCATTCCCTTGTCGACTCAGCTCACACAGGGACCCTTTATAGTACAGCCAAAGCATCTACCTTTAGCTTCCAAGATTTTGGCCTGCAGACTCTCAGGCAGTGCAGCAGCAATGCTAATCTTGCAGAGATATTCTCTTGTGCTGTGTCTAATCATGGCCTTCTACTCAACATCTCCCTCTTTCACCCAGACATTGCCCATCAAGCAGCCTTGGTTCTGCTCAGGATGGGAGATGAGACTTCCTGCACGCTTTTTTGTTGTCTCTTCCACTCTGTGGTGAGTTTCCAGAGCTCGAACAATGGCACAAGATGAGGACTGCTGGACCATTGGTCTGCTATGGTACAAAATTCTTACATTAGACTCTAAGGCTTAGCAGAAACCTTGGGCTGGGGCAATCAGATGGTAAATACCCAGGAAAAGGTGCAGCTACTGCGTTTCAGAGGGGAACACTGATGTGACAAGCCTTTGAGAGGGACAATTCCATTTAAAGCATAATATGGCAAAACCTCAGGGTAACCCAGCCTGCATGTAGTTTGTTTCATTAATCAGCCCAGGCAACAGAGGCCTGTTCACTGCTGGCAATGTCCTTGCTGGACACTCTGTAGGAACCTGAAATCTCGTTGACTCATGCGTACCAAATTTCCAGACTTGACTCACTGGTTACTAAAACCATAAGATTGCATGGTCTGTCTCGTGTTTTTCCTGGAAAAACAGAGCAGGTTAATATAAGTACATTTTGTTGATTAACATTGGAATCTGTTTTGAAATCTCCAGAGTGTATATGTAAAGAAGTTAAACTAATCTCAAAGCAGCAAAGAAAAAAACTTCGAAATATCTGGAACTTCAGGATTTATTTCTATAATGTTCCTCTTTGGCCCATCCTTTGGGCTAAAAGTATTCATCCTTTCTTTTGTATCTCTTAGAACATGACAAATTTCATGTGATCACAGGCTTATTCTAGGAAAATGTGAGGCACAAAGTGCTATTGAGAAAGGTAAAAAGAGTAGAAACAGATGCTGTTCTAGAGACAATGCTATCTGGCTGGTTGGTATAAAAAATGTGCTGTGTAAATGGAAAAACTTCATCACACAATGCAAAATTAACCTGAGAAAATCATTGCTACAGGAATTAATTGAGACCAAAACCACTGCCAAAGAACAAGGAAAACGAAAAGAAGAATAAAAATAAAAAAGAAAAAAATTAAAAATGGATGGGATGTTTACAAGGCTACTAAGATCATAATAAGGACAGTTAGAAACACAATAGTACTTATTAAGGAAAGAAAACAAGACTCTCAGAAGAATTAAACATGTTTGAAAGGATATCTGCTTCAAGACAGGAAAAACCTTTTGGTGTAGCTAATGCCAGATTCAAAGAGGTAATTAAGCACCAGCTTTGCTTGCAGTTGTAGCCCATGCAGTTGTTGAGCCTGATCTGAAATAAAATTTGTTGGCCTGTATTGTGTAAAATGTGATCATCAACAGTGTAAACATCTTTTCTGCTCCAAAACCCTGATTCATTAATGGAACTTTTGGAAAATTTCCTGTAACAGACTGTGGTGTAACTGTTATCGAAGACTTTTTGACCTTTAGCTTCCTTTGCGGCAGCATTTACTGACCATTGACAAGACAAAATGGACAAAGTGGTTGGATCAATTATAGATAGTGCTTTCTTCTTCTTCCTGTTTCTTTTGGTTCTCTAGAAGTAGCTGTCAGTCTTATTTTAGTTTCAGAGGACCTAACAGTCTCTCTAGTCACTTCTTCATCTTCAGAAAGTTGCTGGGAAGGGAGCACATGTGGCTGGAGAAGATGTTCGTGCATGGCCATAGGGAGGATTGGGCTGGAAGTCTCCTTAAACATAACAGCTTTTTCTGCTGTGCCTTATTTCTGCACTGCAAAGGGAAGGGAAAGAAAGGTCCCCCAATTTAAGAAGGTGCATTAGTTGAGGGGCAGGGTAAAGGAGCCAAAAGAGGGATGCAATGGCAATGTCAGCTGATGGGGAAGATGAAACAGGTCTCTGCTCCTGGCTGCATAATGGACTTCTGTCAAGGCATTAGTTTTTCATATGTTTCAGTCTGGCCCCCATAAAGTGCAGGCAGTGTGAGATTCGTCTGTGCAGTGCTTTGAGCACAGCGGGAAAAATGTGTTAGGCAACGAATATTGTCATGAGGAATTGCCTGCTGCCCAACAATATTACCTCTCCAATGTGCCTACATCCTCTTTTCCCATTCCTTCTCCACACTGAGATGTCAGGGCATCCTCAGGGACTCTTCTTTGTTAGAAAATAGCAGGAGCTTCGGGGTACTTCAAAAAGTCTGGCTTTGTCCCATAGGTGTCAAAGAAGGACTTCAGGTTCTTGGAAAATCTGGTCCCACATGAGTGTAAAAATGCACATTTTGTCAGGAAGTGAATAAAATCCTACTGAATTTAAGCCAGGGACAAAGATGAAAAAGCAGATGGCCCACGACAAACTGTGAGAACAAATTTGTTCGCATGACATGGGAATAAGTATGTACTCATAACAGACTATTACTCAAGAAATTTTGAAAGAGCACCACTCCACAGGAGTCATAATGTGATTAGTCACATAAAGCCCAGTCCAGTGAGGCCTGGTGTATTGTACCTGAAAGAAGAGAAACAGACCCCAAAACAGACCACAATAAAAACATAATAATAAAGATTATTTTTTTTAAAGAAGAAAAATATTCCGAAGAGATGCAAGAGTTTATGAAGACAGAAAAACTCTTAAGAGAATTAAAATTTGTAGAGTAGCTTGCAGATTGTTATTGGGTTGCTTAGAAAGTAAAAGACCAGAGGAAAGGAGCCTTGCTGAAATGGCTCAACCAGTAATTTGGCTGCTCAGAGACAGAGTTGGGGTATTTTGGGGAAATGTCTTGGACTCTGGGACAGACTTTGCCACATTCTGCTTTACGGCATGGTTCTGGTATTAGTCCCAAAAGCCGATTTTTTAAGTCTTTTATTGTGGGAGCAAGGGGTGAGATTGAATTTGTAAACTGGAGGGACAGGGCTGATTTTGAACACTGTGATTTATTAATACTCTTGTTCAAATTAATATTTTGTTCAAAACTTCTAAGCTTGAGTGAGCATATTTAGTTACATGAAATTACTTTTGTCATTACAGATTGCAATATCTTAATGTATGGATATATCCATGTATGCAGAGGAGTGGACTCCTAGGATATAAATGGGATTTGCTTTATCTAAAAATAACTAACAATAAGCTTGCCTAATACTTTCATGAATTTTCTAAGTTGCACACTCAAAAACAAGTGAGTGTTCAGAGCTAGTCTGAATTCATACAACAAAAAAGATGCCAGACACAATGTCTATAACCATCGTCAGGTTCTGAAATCACACATTAGACAAGCACTGATCCTGGAGCTCTCACATTGATGCTTTTGCTATCCTAGTATAGTGTCCAGTAGTCTTTATGTCCAGTGCAGTACATTAACACCTTCTAAACTTGATTTAGAGATTGAAGCCCCTCTAAGATTGACTGCAGTGGGAAGTAATGCCACTCTATATCTGAATTGAACCTGAGCAGTGCAGAAGGGATGGCTTTGGCTTCAGCTTCCAAATACATACTTTGTCCATGCAAAAAGCAGTGCTGCCCTCACTTATGCAGACGTTGCTGTTGGACTTTCATTTACCACAAGCTGTTAAGACTTCAGTTTCACTTCTCACCAGAAAGAGGAGGCAGGCGTAAATTTAGGCTTTCCTGGGAAGCAGCTGCAACATGAAGTGGGAGTGCGTGCACACACTGGGTCTCACAGGTGTATGCACAGACACTGCTAGCTTTAGAGCAGCTTCGTAACCCCAAGCAGAAAGGACAGTGTACAAAGGCCTCCTGCACATTACTTTGTCAGCAAAGGGGACTTCATTACTCATTTCAACATCTTAATACTCTTATCATTGAAATTGGTTGTTTGCTCAGTGCTGACTCACTTGGAAGACTATCACCTTCTGAAGCACCAGCTCATTTCTTGAAGCACTCAAGGGGCCTAAGTTTCTACTCTCTTGCACCTTAAACCTTATCTCCATGATTTTATGCCTTCCACAGAAATGCAGAGGCCAGACTACTGTCTACTATTCTGACTTGATAGGAAATTACTTGCTACATCTATACATGTAAAGTGGGAAATCCAGCTCACCTAACTTAATCCATTTAGAACTTAGCCCACCTAATATAGTTGACTTAGTCCTACAAGAAGTGCTGGGAGGAGAGGGACATGCTAGAGCATCATCCTCCCACCCTTCTTAGGGACCTGATAGCTTGTGATGGCTTGTCCCCAGAGGTTCTTCTTTCTTGGCTGGAGCCAGGGTGACTGCCTTGTGCTATATGCCAGCTAAATGGCTAATGTTAGATAAGCTGAATCCCATGCAGCGTGCTTGAATGTTTATCCCTCAAGGTTTCTTCTCCACAGACCTTTTCTTTGTTAGCTAACAAAAGACTAAGAAATCAGAGTTTACAGCAATTTGGTAGCAAGGCAGATAAAATCAGTACTGAAACAAAAGCAGCTAAGATAGCCAAGACTGCCTGAAAAGTTAAATGCATGCTCCTCTCATACAGATGGATGCATTTAAAATAACTTCAGTTTCCTCATTCTCACAGGGCAGCCTATTAATCTTTTGGTAATATCTATCATCATGGGCAGGACATGTACCAGGAAATCCTCTCCTGGAGGTGCTTCTCTGACCTCTCATTACTATATCACGTGGCCTATTTACAGTCCTGTGAGTTCTTAACACCCCAAGGTCCTCTCAGAGGTGGCAGTGCAGAAGTATTGTCTATTACTTGCAAATAGGTGACTCAAAGATGTGTAATTATTTTCTCTTTGAGAGATCCCTAGTAGATCAGGAGCGTAAGTGAATGTCAGACATCCACTCTTTCTAAGCTAGGCACCCATCTTATTTTGATGCACCTGGTGTAGAGTTCTCTTTTAAAATTGAGGTATTTTCAGTGAATGACACCAACATCCAAGTTAGTTATCATTCATTATTCCCAGCAAAGAGATGAGGACAAGTATTTCTCATTCTAGCGATAAGGAGATGATGCTAATCCACTGACTGTGAAGAAGGGCTAGGGAATTAGATAAGATACAGACACCTATACTGTAGACTAAAGCTAAAGGTGACCTGAATCCCACCTCAGTAAACCAGTGTTCCCAAAGGATGAGGCCAAGCTCCCTATGTACTCTGTAGAAAAAAGTGTCTCTGATGCTGTGCAGAGAGATATAGCCTATGTGTCCCAACCTTCTCTCTGGGAGCTTTCCCTCTATATGCAACAGAAAATTCAGGTGGTTTCATGGAATTTTTTTCACTAGGCACTTACAATTCAGTTTTTCAGATGAAGTGGAACTCAAAGCAGGTTTTCTGAGTCCAGGGCTAACTTCCTTAACTGGTGAAATAACTTTTCTTCTAAGCTACAAGCCTGCATTGATCAGACTGTCTTTGCATGTGGGAGTGTGCCATAGTACCTACCCATCTTCTGTAAGCTTGGTGTAGTGGACCATGCCGAGTGACCATGCACAGGTGGGTTGATATGTTTAGGGAAGGTCACTTGAAGACAAGCTGTCTTCAACATCTCTCTTCTCTGCAGTTATCCATCCAACTCCACTTACCTACAGCTCTGTCTATATGCAGATCTAAGATCCCGAAGGAATGTGTGCACCTGGATGCTCCAGTTAAGAAGACATTCTTTCTGCTGGGGCTGTGCAGAAGAAATAAGCACTAGAGTTGTGATGAGCTGCAGCATTCAGATAAAACAAGCAAATTTAGAGAGGAAGGAAATAAATAGAACCATCCTGTTGTATATGATAAGCAACTGTAGTTGCTTGCTCCATGCTTAGGAGTTCCGTATTCTTGGGCTTCTATCAAATATGCCCTAGCAATTTTTCCCAATAAAAAAATTATTGACCCTAGCTGACACTGCTTTGAGAGGTTGTGACTAGACAGTCTCCAGAGGTCCATTCCAACCTCAGTGATGCTGTGATTCTTCAGTTTGTGTGTTTGGATACTGAGCAGTTGAATCAGACGCCATACAGGCAGGCATTTGCTCTGGGTGCATGGGCTGCACGATGTTAGCTGTGCACATACCCAGCCATTGATCTGTGCAGTGCAACAGCTTCCACATGTCCTGGATATGCCTATATGGGTCCCCAGATGACCATGTAGAATGTCTTAGATGAAAGTATGATCAAGCTGAGCAAGATGTTTTTAAAAGGCTGCATGGAATAAATTGATCTAAAAGGGGGATTAGGGGATGACAAAACCATGGCTTCTGGTAGGGAAGCCATGCTGTTTGGATAAATTGCAGCATTTGGTGACCAGACTTTTTGTCTCTATTTCTGTCTATATTAGTTACTACTCTTTGTATTTTAACTCAAATTCCTCTTTTAACTCATTTAAGAATCACTTGTGAAAGTTGTCACATGCTAAACCAGATTACCTTAAGGTTTGTCAAGCTTCCTCTGCTCTCCAACGCATGGAAGAATATTACATTTTATTTGGTTTGTTTGGCCAGTGTGGACAGGGATTAGCTATACTATATATGGACCATAAACACTGTTCTGGTTAACACTACAGTTGAGCCAAACCTGAACCTTTAATCTCATGCTTTTCAAACTTTGGTGGTTTGGATGGAAATTGAACCTGTATTTGAACTGTGCTTTATTTTTGTTTTTGTTTTGAAAAGCAAAGCCCAATCAATAACACATTGGAAACTCAGCATCCAGCATCCTCAGCCCACCTCTGGTGAACAGGGATGAGCTCCTGTGTAGGCAGGGACTTTGTGCTGGGAAGAAATCCAGTACACAAAGGAAGGAAACTGTTTCAAGGAACCTGCAGTAACTTTCCATAAACTTCTCAGGGACATGAGTGCATGCTGAATTTTGTGTCATAATCCCCTCCATGTGTGTTTAGTTAGGGAAAACATGGTGGTCCCAAGATGGACTTATGTTGGCTGCATGTCCAGTTGGTCTGGAGTTACAGATGACAGGGAAAAACCTTAATTTGATTTTGACTCACAGTTTCAGTTTGCTATCTGAATACCAAACCAGCCAGTGATGAAAACGAATTTCTCACATCAGATTTTTTAGATGCCAGAAATAATAAGAGTAAGGTATTAACACCTCCATACTTGGCTTTCTCTAGGTTGTCTTAACCTAGATAAATCTATTAATTTGTGTCTTTGTATCCACAGCAGTGCCTTAAAATTTGCACTCAATTGCAGCAGAAGTAGTTTTAAAATCCATCTGTCTTATTCTGACCATTCCTGTAGCATCTCACCACCTTCTGTATAATGTGTTCCCAATGCTAAAATAAAGATCTACAGCGTGGCATGGTATTTCCACTTATGCAGCTACTCGAGGCTGTTGAAAGACTAACATTTCCTATCATATTTCTGGTTTTCAGAATTATTGTAAGAATTGGACCACCCTTACCATACAGAATTTACCAACTGGGCAGAGTGGGTAGAGCACTTTGGGCCATAATGTGGCTCTCCAGGTCTTTGTGTTTCCCCCAGAGGCTGCTCTTTCATCCTACACTGTATATGTTGGACTCCGTCCAAGCAAGCATGTTTCTAATGACTTTAATGGACGCTGGATGAGATCACATTGGATGGGACCCTCTATGAAGTAGCAATTAATGTTGGCTCCAGCAGCAGCAGTCCAGCCCTCACATCTCCCTGGGAGATCTGAGTCAGTTAGGATATTACCATTGTTCCATGACTGGCCAGGAAACACCATAGGTAATTCACCAGTTAATGCATACCTATGAGATGTCAACCAAAAAAATGTAGACGTCAAGCAGAAAAATGTTAAAGCCTGTCTACAGGCTTTGCAAAGAATGAGAGTAGAAAGATAATTTAGATTTATAATGTTAAGTTGCATGTTTGCCTACAGTGGGGTCTTGTCTTTGAGTATGTCTGTACTTTTCTAATTTGCCTACAGCTTCTAATTGTCCTACAATTACAATTACAAGTGTACCTACTACCTGATGAAATTCCGCTTTTCATAAAAAGACCTCATCCCACTGAAGTGACGGCAAGCAACAGTCTGTGTATGTAAGTACACATGTAAATCAAGGCTCATAATGTGTCTTCCTTGCAGACTCAGACCCTTGCACACCTGATGCACCACCTGCTGCCACTTCACCAGCAACCTCTGAAGACCCTGGACCTTTCACAGCTGCAACATCACCCTCCTCTTCCTCTGACACTGGTACTGCATCATTTTCCCCACCATTACCTGCCTGTGTTGCAGCCTTACATCCCAAACTGCCTCCTATTGCACCATCAACATCAGCTTCTGCTGCTACAGTTCACCCTGGCCTTCCTTCTCTTCCTACACCACCCACCTCTACCCCATCTCTGCACCCTGGACTGTTTTTGCCAGTAGTCTCACCTGGCAGTGCCACCCACCTCATCAACTGGCTGCCCTTCCTCGCCTCTGCAACACTTGCCACCATTCGAGGGAAGGAGGAAGACCAGCCACCCGCAAGAACAGGCTCCCTGGAAGGCATGAAGCACTGCAGCAGCACACCCCCAAACCCTGCCCACGATGGAAGTCCCCAGATAGCACCTATAGGAGAAAGGGCTCCAGGGGGTGGTTCCTCTCCACCAGCTGCCCATGCCATGCCCCCGAGCTCCGAGCAGGCATCAGTGAATGTGAGTGACATCCTGGCAGAGCTGCGGACGATGAACAGCCATCTCTCCATCATCGCCCGAGCCCTGACACAGCTGGCATCATCACTGGCACCGCAGCAGGATGCACATGGAACCCCACCTCCTTAGTGCTGGGCTCTGTACGAGCTCACCCTGCTTGTAGGGGTAGATGTAAGCTGGGCACAGCCCATGGCAGAAGAAAGGGATTCTACCCAAACCTATCCACATGATCGTGCCAGTTTGCAGTTCTCTCTGACACCAATCACATGGCTTGGTGGGTTTTTTTGTTTGTTTGTTTATTTGCTCCTTGTAAATGGATGCATATATTAAACAAATAGTTTTGTGGTCTTGTTAATAAAATTGTTTATATTTCTTGCATTCCTTTCAGATGTGCCTGCTCCCCTCCTGTCACCCATTAACCGCATGAGCACTGGTAGCAGTCAGTGAGGTCTCACATAGACAATGTGGATAATCTGAAGTGGTGAGAAGCTACCCATGAGAAAATGCTCAAGGAGGTGACAAAAGCCCCCTGAGCAATGTGGGGGGACACAGACATGAAAGAACACAGTAAAAACTCCAGGAAAAAAAAATCCAGTTTCTCTCCATTCACACTGCATGGCACAGCTCTGTTGAAGTTGGAGCCCTTCCTGGGGCACTAAATCTCAGGGGTAATTGTAATTACTGACAGAGGTAAGGGCCATGATAAATTGTTCAAAATACGATGCAGGGTACTTGTCTATGCAGCACTTGATCTGAGCAGCCTCATCTGTGATTTGTCCTCTGAGAGAGCATGAACCAAAGGCACTTAGCTGAGGTGTACCTGTTTTACTTGCCAGTGGTGCCTGGGGTTCTTCAAGGGCATAAATGGGCCAAGATAATTTGCAGCAATTATCCAGGCACACACAGATCCTGACATTTCACCATCTTTTTTCCCTATTGCCAAGCTGCAGCGGCTTGCCTAAAGGTGGCATTGAAAGGGAAACCTCAAACAATCCTTGTTGTGGATGGGGAAAACAGCTCTTGGGCATGAATCGAAGATTTACCCCTCCGATACTGTGTGACCTGAACAGTAGCTGGTGAGGTACCCTCTGATGCTGCCTGGCCTGGCAGAGGCACCAAACGTGGGAGCTGAAGGTTGGGATGTACTTGGTGCTCTGGAAGAGCTCCAGGAAAGAAGACACACAGCTCTCACAGAGCCATATTGTGCATCTCAGCCACAGTCTGCCCATAGAGCAAATAATCATCAGCCAAAATAAGGTATTTTCCCAAATGTGGGCCAAGCACAGGACCAGTGGAGTCTGAGCCAGGCTGTGTGGCTGCTCTGCCTTTCATCCCAATGAATTAAAATGAAACAAATGCTCATGGCAAACAAGAGAAAATAAAGACCTCTGTGAAGTTCGGCATGATCTCACCTTAATTTAGCTGTGCAGCCCTCAGATATCATGATCTGAGGCCATCTCTAGGAAAAACCCAGCAAACAGACAGATCGCTAGATAAGATTAAAGAGGAAGTATTCTGTCTATTTGCAAATATTTCTGTTACAGATGAGCCTAAGCCACAAAGATTGAATGAGTATACAAACTTCCGCAATGCTCAGGTGTATTTGAATTTGAGGTTTTGGTTACTGCATATATATTTATATATAAACCTATCCATAATTTTTTGTCTTTGCCTGAAAGACAAAGCAATTGTCCTGTTCGATCATGTTCTTTTCCAGGGCTGATCAGATTTTTATTCCTTTGATGTGTTTAGTAAAAAAGGTGAAAAGAAAGACATTTCATAGATGGCCTGCCCTACTTTCTAGTTTGATGTTTCAACAAAACGAGATAAAAGGAATGTCTCAAAAACAGTTTGGCTTTTGGCTTGACTGTTGTAGTTTCCATAGAGTAAAAAAGCAAAAGTAAAGTTTATCATCACTTTTCCTTCATTCATTACAAAATATAGGACAGAAAGGAAAAGGTAATGGTCTGTGATTAAAAAAAAAGAATATTTCCATTTTTACTCATCTTTCCCTCTTTCAGTGTAGCGTGGTAGTAAATAAAGTCCATATTCTCCCACACTTAAACATTTTACTTGATTTATCCTGTTGGTTTGAACAGTAATTTTTCATGGCCCAATGCTGATGAAAATCTCAGTGGAGTTTTCTGGATTGGTGCAAGATGTGCAACCATATTCCTCTGTCCAGATAAATTCAGAAAATCTTACTGTGCAGCTGCTGATGCTTTATCAACCAAGGCTAGAGCTGGCTTCATTTAGATGTCTAAGGGATTTGGGAACAGTTGTGATGGCATGAAAACTCTGATGGCAGGAAAAGCCTGAAAATTGCCTGTAGCATTAGATATTCAGCTGTGAAGGCAGTGCTCTTCTTTCTCAAAGATGCCATAAATGTGATCCTGCTGGCAGGAAGGAAAAAGCGCTACTCCTGAGCCTCTTCCTAAAGGAACAATATTTCTGTGGTCCTGCAGCCAAAGATACTAGATGCTCAACACCCTTGCAGTCTAGACTCTGAGCTGTGTGGCCCTGCAGCATCCCACCAACAAAGCACGACCAGAGCCCATAGCCAGAACTAGCAACTTTCAGATCAACTTGGTAACCACCCGTGGCTCTCACATGGGCGCAGCAGCTGGCTACAGAGCCTGCAACACAGAGAGAGACTGTTTGAGGGTAGGGTCCTGCCAGCATGAGCACATCAGTCCTGACTGACCTGAGCCAGCCTGAGCCTGGCCAAGGCTCTGCTAATGCTGCAGCCACAAGGTCTGCTGCAAATTCACATGCATAGGTTTTGTGCAGCCCATGCTGAGCTCTGTGAGCAGAGCCTGAGCCTGCTGGTGAAAACTCTCAGGTGTGTCTGGGCACCCTCACCATAGCACAAAAGAGCTCCAATGCTCTGTAACAAGGGGTCCTGCCCTCAGGCATCTCATTCAGTAAAGTGCCTTATTCTCTACTCAGGGCATTCAATAGACTCATCCCTTAGGAATTATTTTACTCCTTCAACTTAATTGAACCACTTCAGCACTGCAAGAAACAAGTGGCTGCTCTGACTGCATTGCTTCGCTGGCAAGAATGCTGTCTCTGTCTCAGGTTTTGTTTGCTCTTCTTGGCTTTCATCTGCTTGCATCCGCAACCATACAAATAAGGCTTGGCGCTGCCAGCCCCACTGCCACTTTCTGCTTTCTTAGCAGCATTACTCGCACTGCTGAACCGCTGCTGCACACATGCTACTCTGCTGGTCCAAAGCTGGAGTGCAGATCACAAACAAAAGTCTCCTAAAGCAGCTGAAGAAGGACAGAAAGCCCAGTGCAGCTGGCACCATCCCTGCACCATGTCCCCAGCACCTGCAGAGACATCACATCCAGGCTACTCTGATGCAACAGAGCCTCATAACCCATGGTAAACAGTTCAAGAGATTTTATTCTCTAAGTTACTCATTTTGATTCAGCTCAGAGAGTGAGTGGCTCAAAGCTATAATGTCTTGGTGCGTATTCAAAGTACTGTGTAGAAATAACCTCATGTGCTGACACTCCAGTGGCTCTCGAATTGTTACAGATCCCCTGCTGGCCTTCTCTCTTGGGATATCTTCAGTCTCTCCTTCCTCCTCCTCTTCTACAGCCTTGTTATTTTTGAAAGCAGAAACTCATAGGGCAAAATTTACTTAATAATTGACGGATGCATCTTTGGTTTTCTACCAAAGAAACCCAAAACACTCTGGATGAGCAAGATTTAAAGGCTAGAGGCCAAGTTGTTATTCTTAGAGTCAGCATAGGTGATCAGCACAACCCATCAAAATCCTAAACAGAATGAGCTCATGTTTCACAGCTGCTCTATAAACAAGTGTTG
Organism: Melopsittacus undulatus; assembly: GCF_012275295.1. Classification (NCBI taxonomy): domain Eukaryota; kingdom Metazoa; phylum Chordata; class Aves; order Psittaciformes; family Psittaculidae; genus Melopsittacus; species Melopsittacus undulatus. The sequence goes on from NC_047529.1 coordinate 18,635,820, forward strand.
AGGGTGGGTTTCAAGTCACCACACCTTAATGATCTAAGACTTGGTTTTGTAGGTTTCTGTAGAGCCATGGGGAGGTAAGGGCTCCACATGTGTCACTCATCCTAGCATAGGAAAGGTATTTCAAATAAATAGGAAAGCATTTGACTGTTGGCAGTGTCCATCCCTCTTACCTGTTAATAAGCAACTAGTGTAAGACAGATGCTTGACTTCTAGATGGCTGGAGGTAAGTGAAACAAATCTTCTGTTTGGTAATTGCAGTTTGTTTCAAAGTGGTGAAGTATCAATATTTCACATTTATTTGAGCCCTAATATATGTGAGGAACTGGAAGAGGGGAACTGGGAGTTCAGAAGAACAGGAATGACAGTAAAACTGGACACCCCTGCAAAATATTCAGCTCCAGCCCTATGCCAGGAGTTATCCAGCACCAGAGAGCACCCAGAGGGACATCCAGGTTATTCCCTTCTCCCAGAGATTTAACTCCTCAGGATGTGGAACTGAAAGATAAACTATTTAATGGGATTTAGTGAGTGATGTACTCAGTGTCTGCTGCTCCAGCAGAAACTATTTAAGGAGACAGCAGGCTGTACAATATTGTATTAGACTGCAACTCAAGAAGGTGGGAGAAATCACAGGTTTACCCGGGAGGAATAGGAAGCCGGGTGGTTTTTTGCTCTGTTTTCTCTAGTGCACATTGTTCTTCCAGTATTTGTACACACATTCACTGTAACGACACACAAATCCCCATGTAAAAATAATTTATATAGAAGCATTGTGAGGGAGAGCATTCCTTCATGTTAGCCCAGCTGAAGCTGGCAGCATGCAGAGCCTGGGAGTGAGCTCCCTCCCACAGACAAGACAGTTATTCAGCACAGCTCTGGAAGGATAAAGCAGGTACCCTCTGCCAGATACCCCTGTGGATACCCATCTCTGCCCACAAAGCCATATTGCCTATGTGCCTCCAGCTTCCTCCCAGACCTTTCACTACAGTATTTTGCAGAGTCCTTTTGGGTTTCTGTTCAATTTATTTCAGTCTGTGAGCAATTAATCAGGACACCTGTGTCAGGATATTGTTTGCACCCATAACCACAAGGCTATATCCTGAGTCCACAGCTGCCAGCTTGGGGAGAGATGCTGTTTGGATGTCATGGGGCAGAAGATATTATGCCACCAGCATGGCCCTGTGGCCATGGCTGTTCCTGTGCCAGGGCACAGTGGTTGTGCTGGTATGGCTGTGTTTGGAAGGGGTGTCGTGGTTTAAACCAAGTCCCCCAACTCCTGGAGAGTTAGGAAGGAAAATCCAAAGAATGTAGCCCCCACAGATTGAGATAAGAATGGTTTAATAGCTAAGGCATAACACAAAATCACTACCGCCATTACCACTACAAATAATAATGATACAGCCAATAACAAGCGAAAAGAATACAACACCCCACCAGCCACCGACCCATAACTCACTCCACCCTGCCTGGCCGAGCACCGCGTGCTCCTTCCTCCATTTTCCTCCAGAGGTCCACCCCTCCTGCTCTCTCTCTCCCAGTATGCATCCTGGGCATCACGTGCTATGGTATGGAATACCTCATTGGCTAGCCTGGGTCAGGTGTCCTGTCTGTCCTTCCTCCCGGCCTCCCCTCCTCCACCTGGCTGGAGCACATGCTCAGAAAAGGCCCTGAACAAAAAACACCCTCAAAACATGCTCGCTATCAAGCAACTGTTCCCAGCCCAGAAGTCAAAACACAGCACTGCACCAGCTACAAGAGGGAGAAAAATGACTGCCACGGCTGAACCCATGACAAGGGGGTGACTGTGTCACCCGGCCAGTGACTGAAGCCGCGTACTTCATACCCATCCCATGGGTTGGGAAACACTCTGCTCACATAATCCAGAGGATGCAATAGAGATACAGAGTCTGTCTGGCCCCTGCTGGGTTTGGACACCACTGTGCCAGAGAAACAGAGGCAGGCAGCACTACTGGTAAAGTGCACAGGAGCTGACTGAGCCTGAACACGGAATTTCCCAACCTATGGCTGAGCTCGGAGACTTTGCTCTCACAGGATTCCACATGAGAGTTAAAAGGCACGATATTTTGTGCTTACTTGGATGCTTCTGGTCATGCCCTACATGGAGTTTTCCTTCCCCTTAACAAACACTACTGAAGCTCTGTTGTCAACTTGGCCGTGAAGAGTTAGACTGTAAGATGCAAGAGAGTTGGTGCTGGTTTTAAAGGAAATAAAAGTGACATACTCTAGGCCAGGCTTTCAGATGGCATGAATGGATGCCATCCTGGGTGTAGCAGGACCACTGCACTGAGCAATGCTGTACTTCTGCTCCTTTGTAATCCTGTTTGCATTCTGCCCCCATTTATTTTACACCTAAGTTGTATATTTCAGAGCAAAGACTATTTCTTTTGTTCTGCCATCATGCAAAATTTAGCATGAAAGGGGATTTTAAACACCATGCCAGCACAAGGAATTATTAATAGCAAGTGATATCATGAAACTGAAATCTTTTTAACAAAGAGGAATTCAGTAATGTAGAAATTGAAGACAGAAAAGTATACCAGAACCTCTTGCTGGGTTTTGCTGCAGGCTCTCTCTAAAATAAGCTGGGCAGAAACAGTAATCTCTCACTGCTGCTTTTGCTTGTGGAAGTGGTTCCCAGACACTTGCTGTACATCGTATAATCTTGACATCTGATTTGATCCACATCATTCCCATCTACTGCTCAGTCTGGATTTCCCATTTATCTTGAACTTTGTCTGAAATCTCATTTTATTCAGAGACAGATCTTACTGGAACAGCCTTTGTGAAGAGCTTTACTGCTTATAACTGTCATTCAAAACATATTTTGAGCAGAAAAATGTGGATTTGAGCCAGCTGAAGCACGTGATGATTCATGGCAATGGCAACAAATTGTTTCTGTCACCAAACAAAAATAAGAGACCTGAAAAAAGTCTGGAAAAAAGACTGATTCTGTTTGTTAATATTTGTGTTATTAAGATATTAAAACCATCCCAGTGGTTCAGGAATTAATTGAAGCATTTTGTTGCTTCTGCATTGCTACTTTATCCACTTCCTCAAAAACTTTTGACAGCATTTATTTTGGGTCAATAGAAAATGACATTTCTTCTCCCTGTGAGCAGAATCAAAACATCAGATACACATGTGGGTCTGCTAGGAGAATACTCTGAGTTCTTAGCTTAACTTGGCTATCTCTGAGCTGAAATCCAGCCCCACAGTTTCTTCCAAATTCTCCAAAGTGGTGGAAGTCTTGGTGATACTGGTCTGGTGTCTCATGGTCTGTGATATATGTCACCAGTGAAGTGGTATATGGCTCTATTCCTTAACCTTGATTGGAAAGGGAACATGGGCCTTTAGGTGATATAAATTTCCATGGGACTTTGAGGTTTGATTGACCAGCCAGAGCAATTTGATCTGTTCCAGATGGGACCTAACTCCATGTGTTTTAGTAAATGGTGGTAGATGTTGGACTTTTCAAGCCATGCCAACCGACATGTGATAAAAGCTTCCAGGGGTTTATTCATTTCTTCCGTATAAAATAAGGCAATTTGAACATTTTATGTTCATTCTATATTGACTATCAGTCTTAGGAGGTAAGGCTGTCATTATTTTTTAAACACCCAGGACTTTACTTGATCAGACTCATTTGTTTCGTCTGATGGAAGAAAAGAGCCTGAGGTGAAGTTAAAAGCTGACTAGGAGGTTTTAACTGAAGTAGTGGGATGAATGTAAGCCAAGGAAAATTTAGGCTGCACATCAGGAAAATTTTCCTAACAACGAGGTCTATTACTATGTGGAACGGTCCCCCCGGGGAAAAGGGGGAAGCTGACTAGACAAAGCAATGAAGAACACATTGTAGGGAGCAACCTTTAAACAGTTGGGGAATGGACTAAGTGACCTAAGTGCATTTTCCATCTCTAATTTCTCTGACTCAACCATTACAAGGGTACACTGTAGAGTACATGATTCCTGTGCTCTGCCACATCAGTACTGCTTTGGGAAGACTTTCCACAAAGCCAGTCCTCAGGATGTAAAAGACACCAGAACTCTGACTCCCAGGCATCTTCACTGGCATCTACCAGGCATAGGCTGCTCTTGTTGGGACCTTTGGCCACCTATGGCACTCACAGGGGCACCAGAGTGCATAAATTCAGGCCTTTTTTGACTGGACCTTTTCCATTCTTCAACTTTGCTTTCTTTGCATTTTTTCTGATTTCTTGTTTAAGAGAGCTTTCCATACTCAGAAACCACTGAGCTGCTATCACACTTCTATTTAAGAGAATCTGTTTGCTTTACAGCCAACTTAAGCTACACATAAAGCTGACACAGAGGAGGATTTTCCCAGCATCTGGTGATGCCCATATGACAGCTGACACAGTAACAGACACCCAGGATTCAACCAGGAGACTTTACAAGTTAAACTTGAGATGCCAAAACAGCTTTCAACTCAGCTATCAGATTTTCCCTATTGAAATGGACTGGATAAGCCAAGGAATGCTATGCCATCAAGGGTTTTACTTCAATCAAAGCAAATGTAACTCCTAGTAATGAGGAAAAGTTATTTTTCTGATTCTTGAATCCTGTATATTTAAAGATTAGGTGCCATCTGATAAAGTTCTTCAGAGGTTAAAATACAGTTGATTCTCTAACAGACAAAAGTTTCTGCAGGAAGGGCCAGTGTCACCACATTTCTCAGGCAAAGTTCACCCGAAATCTTGAAGTGATCACACTCTAAAAGTAATTGTCATCTTTTGGCATATTTTAAAAAGAAATATAATGGATTTGTTGTTGTTGGTATTGTTGTTGTTTAAAAGCAGGTTTTCTTTTCAAATATAAACTAATCAGATTAAACCAAAAAGCACTGTTGCTACAACTTGAAGAATTATTTTTTCTTCTCAGTAAAAAGGCTTAACATGCCCAAGGACAGTGGATTTTGAGTCTGATTATTTTTATCTCCTTTACAAGAAAGAAAAAAAAGTTCACAATACAAACATAAACATTTCCATAGAAGAGAAAAAAATCATCCCTCTTTGGCTTATTTACTGTCTCAGCAGGAATCTGCTGAAAATACAGGCAAGATAATGAAGGGACTTTTCTACTGTGCCTGTGTCTATTCTTAGTTTAAATCTAGCCCTGAAAACATGTTTTGAAATAACAATAGGCATGCTATAGGACAAATTCAATGTACTATGAATGAGGCCAGAGGAACTGTGTGAATTTCTGACATAGATATCATTTGTGCAACTTGGATTTAATTTTTCTTTTTTGGTAGTCTTCAGCAGTGTTTAGCTCTGCAGTCTTAATTCACATCTATTTCTTCAATGTGCTAGGTGCATGCATGAATGCACTGACATCTAACAACAGAAGAGTAGCTTCATGGAAGAGAAGCAGCAGGCCAGCTCTATACTCAGTGAAAGCTGACTGCAGAGCATGAAATATAGATATGTGAATGCAAAGAATAAATGGTTGAAAAAAGCTTCTAGAAAAAGTGATTACTTCTACATGTTAAAGAAAAAAACAAAGGCAGTATAGCAATTAATAAGTAATGACTTTAGAAAGTGCACTGGGACAAGACAGGACAAATATCACTTACAGGGGAAAAATAGTCCATGTCAGTAACACCTCTATCAGCACCACTTTCATTTTACCAGTTCCTGTCTAGCCAGGAACTAATTTCTTTACAGTTACTGAAGCAAATCAAACAGTAGGAAAATGATAACCTGCTGAACTCCATAGAGGCCTCTTGAGTGGGGTTGGTGATATTTGAACTATGCTTAGACAGTTGTGAAATGTCTAATGTGGGTCAGTCAATCAGGCTTTGCCTCTGACTCTGACATTTTGTGAGGCAAAGTGGGACTAAAAAAATAAACCCCACAAATATTCAGAAAAGTCAAAACTGTTAAAAATTATTTATGAGCAAAATTTGGATGTTTCTTGGAAGGTGATATTAGAAGCCTTTAATATATTATGACAATATAAAGCATGAGGGGGAGTATAAAGTGCATGGAGAAACACTGTTTGCAGGAGTTTTTCTAAGTTATGTTCCATTGGCTCAAGCTGCACCTCACTAAAATGAAACCAAACAGGCCAGTAAATATAGTGCTGCTGAGCAAAAAGAAGAAATCATGCTAAACTCTGATTATGCTGACATCAGCTGGCATATAAATTATCGCTCAATAAAAACGATCATGATGTGAACACAAATATCACAGATCTCCATTCAGAAAGAAAAAAAAAATCTTGGAGCTGTTCCAGCATAATATATCTATTTTTTTTTTATTTTTACCATGTAATGGTCTACTCATTTGGCCTGCTTTGTTCCTACACTCATTGTTCTCAAGAAGAAAAATTCTATTTTTAGGTATTTCTTTCTTCAGCATCTTTAATGGCTGAAAGGCATAATAAAAGCTTTGGCCTACAGCCTTGGCCAGTATAAATCATTGCATTTGCACCAAAGACGAGGTATGCAATCTAATTTACATTAGCTAAATGTATTGCCCTGAGTTTCTTGGAATATTTCATTCATTACTATAGACAGCTGTGATGTAGATTTGCCATGCTTGAACTGATTTCTAGGAAGCTATGAAAATCCGTGCTGACTGGAGGTCGGTCTTTTCACCACAGAGGAAATGATCTGGAAGGGTTTTGGCATCTCTTGGAAATCATGGGGATACCCCTCTCTGTTGCTTATTTCTTCATTTACACTGTTTTAAAGTGGAGATTTCAGTGAATACAGAGGATTCATCTCCAACACTTACAGAATTATAGAATCATAGAATAGTTTGAGTTGGAAGGGACCTTTAAAGGTCATTTGCTCCACTCCACCTGCAGTGAGCACAAACATCCTCAACTAGATCAAGTTGCTCAGGGTCCTGCCCAGCCTGGCCTTGAATGGGACATCTATAACTTCTCTGGGCAAACTGTTCCAGTGTTCCACCGCTCTCATTGTAACAAATTCATTCCGTGTATCTAGTCTGAATTTACCCCCTTTTAGTTTAAAACTGTAATTCCTTGTCCTATTGCTACAAGCCCTACTAAAAGTCTGTCCCCGTCTTTCTTATGTCATATAGTGAAAGGACAAGGGGTAACGGGTTCAAACTTAAACATGGGAAGTTTAGATTGGGTATAAGGAGGAAGTTCTTTAATGTAAGGGTGGTGAGGCACTGGAATGGGTTGCCCAGAAAAGCTGTGAATGCTCCATCCCTGGTGGTGTTCAAGGCTCGATTGGACAGAGCCTTAGGTGACATGGTTTAATGTGAGGTGTTCCTGCCCATGGCAGGGGGGGGTGGAACTGAATGATCTTAAGGTCCTTTCTAACCCTAATTATTCTATGAATCTATGATTCTTATAAGCCCCATTCAAGTACTGTAAGGCCATTAGTGAAGTCCATGTGAATAAAATAGTAGGAGAAAAGGCACATTTCAATATGATCTTCTCCTTGTAAGAGATCTCAACAAGGATCTGAAGGGTGTATTTTTATTTTTCATTGTGTTGTGTACACCTCCCCCTGACAGGTAGAAGCACTATTTCTGAATGCAGAACTCTATTGTAGGCTTACTGCCACTCCTGATAAATACATCGACTTCCTGAAGAAACTCAGAATGCTCTGCCTCCTACCCATGCTGCCAGCTGGGTCTAATCCATCCCAAGATGCAAAATGTAACAGCAGACAGGCAACTGTCTTAGGTGGGGTTGGCAGAGAAAAGGTTCTTCTTGTAGGTCGACCAGCAAGCTGATTTGGAGCAGATCACTTTGTAAAGCAACTGAAAGACCAGTGCTGCCCAAAACCACTGATATTATTTTTGTAACTTAGGAGCCAGCTAGGGTTCATGACTAATGAGGCCACTTCCTTGTTCTGTCCCATGCAAATGCTGCAAATTGCCTCTGGTTAGAGCCAATACAAGGTATAAGGGGAAGAGAGGTGTTAATTCCAACAATTAAAGCCCTCTGTTTAATTAATATTTTACTTTTGCACACACTTTCTCTTAGGTTTCAAAATTGTTCACATTTCAGCCCAGACTACAAGCTCCTGCAGGGACCCATGCTGGTCAGTGCTTCTAGAGCAAAATTAACACACAGTCACAGATGGAGGATCCTCACAGTACAGGGTGGTAGAGATGGCTGTGCCTTCTCTGACTGGTTCATGACCTCTTTGAGGTAGGTAGCCAATTTTGTATCACACCAACATAGATCTACGTGCTAATTAACAGGTAGCCATTATATAGAGTATAGGCCTCTTGAATAGAAATATCTTCATAATGTAATCTATTATACTCTTTTAGTTAAACTCATCAGGTTTTTGTCAGTGAACTGCTCATTCTAGGAAGCATCAGTTCCCAAACTTGATAGCAAAAAAGACTAAAAATCATAATTAGAAGCAAATGGATCATGAGAACTCTGGTTATTATCTGTGTCCTTTTCTGAAATATGCTATTCTGTACCATCCAGACCCTCCTACCATCAGTTTGGATGACAACTGGGAGCACCACTAGCTCAGACGGGGTAGCATGCCACCCGCTGAGTCACTGGTACCGCTTCCTGTTGGCAAGGTCCTCCTTGGTAGGAGCTGTTCTGCTGAACCTCCCTCACTTCTTCTTAAAAGCAGAAAGCAGAAGTGATATGAGTCACCTCACAAGACCACCTGCTAATTCTTCTCCTGTGGTCTTGACCCAGATGCCACCTGCTAATAATAAATGCAAAGATACATGTTTTCAGGATATTGTTCAGAAGGAGAGACTTCAGGATTAATTTCCTAAGGAGAAGCAATAAATATGAAAATTATGAATGCCCACTTCCCATCAGCCCCCAAATTCTGAAATTTATTGTCTTTACAGAAGCATAACCACTGCTGTTATTCATCTGTAGTGAAATAAAATCCATTTTGAGGTGGTAGACTACATATTAAGCTATTCCTTTTGGAACAACAGTCTTTAACAGTGTGTATTCAGGCCAATTTTCTCTCTTATACAAGGCCCTCCCAGTCTCAGAAGACTGAGTCTTGTACATTTCCAATGTTCCCCTAAAACTTTTCTTCATATCATGAATTACTTTCTGAAGCAATCACAGAAACCATGCAACAGTGATAGCCTGCACACTGGGGAAAGACAGCTGCCCTTGGTAGCTTGTAGTAGTTGGTAGCATGTATTTGTTCACCATTCTCATATCTGTAGCTTCTAACCAAAGATTCAGAAAGAAAATCCTCACCTCTCCCACACTGCCGCAGCCCATGAAGTGAGGGTCTGCCAAGCCAATGTGATCCCAGATTTCTGGACTTATGAGTGAACCTGGAACTTTTGTACAAATAGTAATCTGAGAGGAAGCAAGAAGAAAAGTGGCTTTTATCTTTTATACTCATCAGGTGTGGGACCGCTTCCAAATCAACAAGTACATGTTATTCCCTGCCCTCAGTTTTGTCTTGCTTTTTGAGTTATTACCATGAAATAACCAACTGAGACCCATAGATTTTAACAAACCAGTACAAAAAACAATGCAGTCTTTGAAATAGCTTTCAAATGTATCCATGGTTAAACACTAGGAGTTTCTTGCTTTTGAAAATCCTTAAGCAAAGACGCCTTTTCCTCTGACGAATGACATTTTATTGATGTGCATGCTTGTGTATTTTAGCATGTGCTGGAATATATGAATAAATGTATAGATAAATATTATACAAATACTTCTTATTAAGACATAAGTTTATAGAATTAAAACAGTAGCCTTAGTGTTGTATATCTGAACATGGAAAATATTTCAGCATTTGGCCAGTGTATACCATTCAAGCACATATTTGTCATCCAAAATTATTCCTTATTTTGCACTCTTACTTCCTGTATGTTATTTTAGGCAATCATAATTCCATAGGTGTTTATTTTTTTGTTTCAGTTGTGGAAGAAAGAACAGAATCAGAATATATTGTCTGTCCAAACCCTGACATCTTTACTTAGATAATACTCAGATAAAACTACTCAGGACTTCTACCTGCAGAAAGACCACAAGAATTAGCCCTACAAATGCTTTCTTCATTTCCAAGAGGTAAATACATATCTTTGTTCTTTTATCTTTTTGTTGCCAGGGTGACAGTTTTAAAGTACAACAGTAAGGCCTTAGGGTGTCACTTTAAGATAACCACACACTCAGTTTTGTGTTTAGATTCATTATTTTATTTTTAGTTTATTCATAACAATGTGCTTCTGAAAAATGCCTATTGTCAGCTCCAGGTGTGTTTGCCAACATTAAAGAGTATAATCACAATAAAAGAAAAGCCAGGAGCTATTCCACCTCCCACATGCCAAAATTAACAAACCATAGTAAAAATTAAAATCAACAATGCTTTACTTCCCTCTTTCCTTTCTGCTCTCTATCCTCTACTCTCTCCCTCTCACAAACTATCAGGCTTTCATTCTAAAAGCCTGGATAAATGTTAAACCTACAGCATGGATGTTCAGTTGATTCTACAAAACCATAATTGTGGCCCTGTTTTCACACTATTTGCTCTCCATTGACAGTATGCCTTAGGCAGATCCCCTTTCTCATACCCTGATAAATACTACAGCGTGATTTCCATATAGTCATCTGACAGAGGAAAACCACGGATTTTGGAGACATGGAAATCTCTGCGATTATCTCTATAGCTTACAGTGCCTTTTGGGTTTTTACTCCTCTCTAATTCAGAGATGAGGATTTTCCAGTAATAAAATAATACCCAAATGTTCATATTTTCCAGTGAAGAGGTTTCATCACAAGTCTTACAAGTTAGTTACATGTCACACTTGTCTTTTATGCTCCATTTTATCTGACTTGTATATCCTTCACACCCAGTCATTGTTTATTGTAATATTTTGCTGGTTAAACCGATGCTTCTCTGCTCTCAAATTTCACTTCTCCATGTGGGCACTACTTGACTGTTATTAAATGATCCATAATTTTGTCCTTTACAGTACATTGCACTATGATGGGTCCTGATCCTTTCATCATTTTCCTGATCTGATCCTTAAACAATCCTCATGGCTCTTTCTTGAAATTTCTGCATATTTTTCTACTTCTCTATGGAAGGCTGAAGACCAGACCCAGAAACAAAAGTCCAAGACAGCCCACAATATTTCTATTATAGCACATACCACAGTAAGTACACTCTCTAGTTTTGCTCACAATTTTCTTGTTTAAAACCAAGCTCTGCACTTCTTTGTGTTGCATCATGGTTAGCTTATGTACAGATGACTCTCTGTGATTTCCAGATCTTCTCTGGAAACAGTGCCTACTAAGCCAGATCAATCCATGTTGTATGATGTTTGTGTTCCTTGGACAGGGTTTGAACAGTCTAAATCCCAACCACAGTGGGTTTTAGACATCTATCATCCATTTTCAGACTAATCTGCTTGTTTTTCCTGCCTGTTTTGTCCTGCTCTCACATAGATTTGTTGAAAACCTCCTGTTCTAACCTGAAATTTCCTTAGATCCTTAACTATATTCTCAGATATGCATAAGCCCACAACCTGTTGCTGGTTGGATGTCAGTGAAAACTCAGTTACGTACACAGGCCTCTAAACTTTGCCTGAATAACTCAAGGAAGCTTTTAAAGTTGAATTTATTTAAATAATGGGGTAATCGTTCACCTTTTCCTTTGTAGAAAGTAATGTCCTACCTTTCACTTCTAGCCCCATCACTTGACAGTGTGAGTAGATGAGCTATGTGTACGGTGAGTTGGGATAGTGAGTTGAACTGTCAGGGGTGAATCTGGGGTAGTCATAATTATTGCACTTGCTTTGATATCCTAAAACAAGGCTACAGACTCATAACATACCTAAAGGTTTCAATTTTTCTTCCTCTTTTCTGCAGAGAGCTGCTGTAAAGCTGTTGGATGTGGGCAGAGAAATGTTCAAAAGCCAATGAATGTTCAAAAGCATCAGAGTCCTGTGACTGTCTCTAAATGGCAGAGGAAACTGAAAAAGCCCTTGTTGTAACCTATGCTGGGCTGCACAGCGTTCTTGTTCTGTTGAATTGGTACCAGTTCAGCGTTGTCAGACTAAACTCATAGCAGAATCCACACACTGACAGAAACAACCAGACTTACAGTGTCATGTCAGTGAAGGTGGGAAGGCAACTGCAGTGTCCACAGCTTTCTTCCCTCATCTAAGCAGCTGCTTCAAGTGTATGTACCTGAAGTATGGCCCTGTATGGTACAAGGTAGTTTCGCCTAGGCAGTGTTAGGATATGTGGATTCAGTGCATTTTCTCAGTAGCCAATTATCACTGGACCTCCCATAGGGCTCAGATGCTAACGCCAGCTGCTCTAGACCCAAAGGAAGAGCAGTCCAGCCCTCTTTTGGATTCCACTCCACTCTGTTGGGCTGAAGCATGAAGGTATGAACAAAATTCAGTAAAGCTGGACAAATCCCGTGGGGTCCTAAAAATGTCTTTATCTGAGAAGGCCAAGAGCTTTGCCATCTTCCACTGGCTTTTGGCCACATGTGGTGAGCCAAGACAGGTGGTCTACTGGGTTGGAAGACACACTAAGACAGGCTGGTCTGCTAGACACATTGGCATGAGCAATTCACTGAATGGTACTCTTCTCCTTGCACATGAATGAGTCCAGTGCAATACAATGGGGCACTGTGCTGCTAAAGAAGTTGTTCTTCAGGTGAGACATTACACTCATAAAACTCAGCGGAGGTCCTGACCACTTTGTGGGCATGTAAGATCCCATGACTTCTAGCAATGATTCTGGTGTCCTGGCCACACTCCAGTTTGGAACGCTTTGTCTTGAACTCTCTATACAGCTTCTATTCAGAAATGTTGTCTTCACAAAGTCTACATTTTGACAAGCTTATGTTAAGCTGCCATTTCAAAGTTGATGCCAAAATGGGCAAAGAATTGTAAAAACAATTAGTGATGTTTACTGGTAATTACCTACATGTGGTTGGTGTCTCACCATGATACATGTGGTATCAGACTCACAAAAATGCCTCAGAATGAATACTGTCGTGAAAATACAGGATTTTACTAGGTCTCTGGCTGGGGTTTGAAACACTCAGAACTGTATGTATGACATCCCACATATTACTATCAGAATAAGAAGTCCTGTTGCGGTGCTTAAGATCTTGAATTCAGGTTCTGCACTGGGTAAATTACCAATAATACTTACATGGTTATGATCTCCCTATGGAAAAGTCCATCCAACAGATTTGAACGTGGTACTTGAATCAGCTTCCTTTGACAAATGGAGGTTTGAATCATGTTCATCATAGGAGATGCCCACCACACTTCACCTTTTGGAAGTGAAGGTCAGACACTAGCAAAATCAGGCCTGCTATGTCTGCTAGAGGCAATTTAAATACAACACATCAAGATAATATTTGCTTTAAGCTTTTAATTTTCACAGCCTTATGCAGTGAGAGTGGCTTATGAAGTCTCCCATTTAAAGCCTGATTTGTGATTTATAGTGATTTATAACAACACTAAAACCTCCCACAGAAGACAAATTAATACCCAGATGCTTTTTCAGCACCTCCTTTTGAGAAAAAGAGTTTTGAGCCAGTGCCAAGGAGTGGAGGCAAATATTTCTACTGAAACACAAATGGGTGGCAAATTCTGGAATATTTTGGCATGAAATATACACTACATGTCTTAAGTCTTTTCTCTTTCAAGTATCCGAACATTTCAATTTTACAAATTAAATGTTCCCCAATAAAATGAGTTGGTTAAGTGTAAAAGAAAGAATTTAAGTTAAGGATAAGTCACCTTAAATGTTTTTTGCACATTTGTGTTTAAAGCCAACTGCCTGAACTGCATCTCAGTTTGTAGTAGTTCCAAAATACAGAGTACTTTTTTTGGCTCTATGCTTAATATTATATTACCATTAAAATTCCAGCTAAATCCTCCAGGTTTGCAATTAGAACTATGGAGAGACCCAGGAGCCAAACACGAAGGATGCTGAACTTCAGCGAAGGAAATTACAGCACAATTTAATGCGAGAAGTGTTGGATGAAACTGAATGAAACAAATCAGTGAAGCAGATGGAGAAGGAGAGTATGTCCAGAGATCAATTAATGCATGCCCGAGTGTTATGAGCACTGCTAGGCAGCAGTGCATTAAGATTAAACTGGGACTCTAACGGATGCAAAAGAAAGTGCAAAAACCATATGAAGGACAAAGCAAGACTGATGGATTTATTCTGTAGAAGACCAGTGAGTCAAATACTCTGTTTGGAGTTTAAAATGTAGGATTATTTGATGACCAGTTAGAAGAGAAAGGTAATCAAATTTCATGCTTCAAGTTATACACTGGTAACCACAGGGGTCTGTAAGTAAGTTTTCCTTCTCTGGAACACTGCAAAGTTGGATGACAGGGTCTTTATAAGGGCTGTTCTTGCTCTCCCTCTCTCTTAATCTTCCAGTGTTTCCAATCAGGCTGTGATTGAAACACTGGATGTGTGGTGTGCCCATCTCAGACCTAGACACAAGCTGATGCTCACATGGTCAACTACAGCAAATTTTATTTTCTGTCAAATGGTATGAAAACCAAAACACAGGAAGAGATGAACCTGGTCAAAATAAGAGCCCAGTTTTTGTCTTCCTTATTCTGGAGGGATTCCTAGTGTCTTGGGTGGTAATTCTACCCGAGCGTGTATCACAAGATTGATGTTTGCTTGTGACAGATGTGATTTTCTGTATGTGGAACCAGTCTGCCAGGTGTTTTGGAAACAGTGAAGGCCAGACTGAGCATCTAATTTTGTTTTTTCTTATAAATTACAAGATGAAATTGCTCAGAAGAAATAGCCCAGAAACCTTGAGATATCAAATATTTCCCACAGGTACCCTACCCAATATCTCCCATTCATAAACAGTGACTCTAGTAATCCAATGGCATTAATTGAGGGAAAAAAAAAAAAGACTATTGGTGAGTTGGCAGCACTTACATAATAAATAAAACACTGAATGCCCCAGTGTCTTGGCTAAGAGCCCTCAGAATGGTTTCCAATTGTCTCTGGTGGACAAAGGTTTCTGTAAGATGCCACTTGTCCCCTTTCTTCACTTCTTCCCATCCTGTTTTATTGTTGGTATCACCTATTTTGCTGCTTCCACTCTGCTTGTAAGCCAGGCACAAAGGCAGCAGTCTATATGACCACATGCATATGGCTCCATCTGAGTTAATTGTCTAGACAGAGAATACAACAGCTACTTCTTGAGCATGGCTGAATTAATGTGAAAGTTTATAAAGTAGCTCAGATTAACTTTGCGGTAGCAAGTGTTTATTTCTCTCTCTTAATTGTGGAAAGCTCTAAGACACAAGTGTCTGCATTGTAGACATCAAAAGCTTGGCAAGATAAGTCCCATTCACAGTGCTGCCACAACTTATATTTGTCCTTAATAATTACAACATTGAAGATACCTCACAACTGTTAATGCTATCTCCTATCCAGAGTTTTATTCCAGACAGATGGGGATGTATCTGGGGCCTGTGGCTTGTCTTCAATCTATAGACTTCAGCCTTGGTGATTGGAGGAAGGAGCTGTAGGCACAAAAGGAGACCATTTTTCTCAACCTTTTGCTACCCTAAGAAGAAGCCACCTATTGCACACGCAATCCACACAGTAGGACCCTTCAAAACTGAGTTAATGCCCACAAGTTTCCCACTCTCTTCTAGTCTTGCTGAGAAATGAAGACTGACGTAAGGCTAGGAACAGAGGTTAGGACCATGTCAGTACTTTTCAAGAAGTCAGGGAATGGGCAGAAGCCATGGCATACAGCTTGTCCAGACTAATGAATTATTAGTGCATCATCCAGAATTACTTTTGTCCAGGCCAGCTAGCACTGTGCCAGGTAGTGTTTATGTCTGGTTACTGGTACGGATCAAGGATCTTTTCCAACAGACTGTTTGTGGTCACCCTGCTTTGGAGGTGGATTGAGCTGTGCCATTGTGGGATGTATCCTGGCCACTGGACTTGAGCCCTGGCCAGTTTTATTCATTCATACAGTTGCTATTGTGATTCCACTGAATAATTTTGAAACTTCTTCTTTTTGATCACAGAACATGTAAAGCAATGCTGATGCACTTGCTGATGCATGTTCAATTAATGTCAGCCACAAGCAAAGGCATTCATATGAACTCATGGTGTATCACCTATGGGAATGAAGTTTGCTCATTTTATTTTTTTTCATTTCACTAAGAGGTACCACAATTGAATAAAATAGACTATTTCAGTTGGAAAGGACCTACAACAATCACATCATCTGACTGCCTGACAGAGGCAAGTTCTTCCTTGACCCCAAAACTGCAGCTTTATCCAGAAAAAAAGGACAATTAAAGTAAGACAAAATGAATAATGCAGCAAAGCCCCTTATGATGATATAATGAGGCATGTTTTGTTCACCTCCAAACAACATCAGTAAAAATGTTTCTGACATGTGATGTAGTACATGCAACTTGATGCAAAGCTGATGGAAGGGTCTGCAGCTGGTCCTGAGGTAGGTCTGTGTCTTGATATTAAACCCACTCCTGTTTTAAAAAGAGCAAGTGGTGGAGGTGGAAAACAATCCCTACAAAGCTATTCCCTTCATGCTCACAAAGAGAGAGGGATAAATATTTTGGAACTATGTAATAAGGGGATTTGTCAGAACAGGCGGCAAAACCTAAAACCCCCATACCTGAAAAACCTTCAGGACCAAGTAACATTTATCTCCCAGTTCAGCCAGAAATGGCATGAAGAGGCTATTTACCTTTGATGTCTTTTGCAGAATAAGTTACAGTGCTGAACTAGTTTTAGGAAGAAAGGGAAAGACCTCACACTTCAGGCAGCAACATGTATGGCAGCAGGAACCCCAGCTAATCCATATATCCATTACGTTTGGCATTACTGCTCTACCTGATTCAGTAGCATAAAATGGGTGTGCACTGAAAGCACAGTTTTACTTCATATTTAAGAAGGGATTTGGGAAAAATTAGCAAATCCTGTGCTTGTGAACATAATTTCAGGAGCTGGTAATATAACTGGAAGACAGCCACACACATAGCAGGGGAATAACCACAATATCATCATTGATGAAAGGGTGGCTTGATAAGAGGAAGCTGCAGACATCATCATTATTAATTAAACATTGAAACTGGAGAGAAGGAGGAGTTTGTGGTTAAAGTGTTGGACTCAAACTCAAGAGATCTGGGTTCCATTGCTGGCAGCGTGAACATGGTCAAGTACCTTAACATCTCCTTTTGTCAGGTCTTTCCATCTGTAAAATAAAAGCAATCTACACTCCTATCCTTTGCCTATTTAGACAGTGAGTTTGCCCCTGCACTAGCCTGCAGCAACCAGCAATGTGAAAGCCTCATACCAGATGAAGGTTCCAGGTGCTAAAGCCCTACAAACCCATAATAAGAAATAATGGTATTGTTGATAGAAAGGTTCTCTTCCTTCTAAATTAATTTTCAATTCACTTCTCCTAAGGAAGAAATTCTATATCCTTACAGGCCAAAGACCATTTGGGGTTGTGTTTTTTTTGTTGTTTTGGGTTTTTTATTCCTATTCCAATGCTCACAACGTGGGAGGTGAAAATCGAGTTCATAATGAGAACTTCATTCTGTGGGCTCCCAATGGGAGCATACATGTTGCAGGGTAAGTGTCCTGCCTTATAACAACTCTTCCTGCTACTACAGCTATAACTAAACTGGTAGAGCAGAAATAAAATCAGGCACAATAAGTAACGAGACTATGTTTTACCTTGGGTTTTATTTGTTGTTTTTTTTAAGGTCACTAAGTGGTTGAGAAAATAACATGTGAAGTTACATGAATTGCATCTGCTAAATCAACATGAGACACTATGGATTTCACGCATGTATTTCATGGGAAAGCTTTATTCCATATATTTTCTGGAATATCTAAATCGAGGATAATTTTTCCCTGAGAGCCCTTCCCTTACAGTAATTCAATCTCTTTCTCAAACACTTCAAGCACTGGGAGATTAATTTTTGCCATCCCAGGAAGCATGTTTTTCCTTACTTTTCAAGCCTTTTCTCTTTTTCTCACTGACCTGGAGACTAAAACAGTCAAATCTCTGGCTGGTTGTGACCTTGCTTCATTTTATTGACCCTAGGTATCTGGAGATAGTTCCTGATCTGCAGAACCACATCTGTGTAATGCCTCCCTCTACTGGATTTATGTAGTTGGTTAAGACAGCTAATAAATGGTTGTGGGTCACTCACAGCACTGGGAAAAGATGCATTTCTCTGCACATTCGTAAATGATAGCTGGTTTGCCTTGATTTTACAAGGATTAAAAGAATGTCGTGCATGCAGCTTGGCTAAACAATGGCTAAAGTAGATGAGATAACCATCTGCAGAAAGCTGTGAACATGCTGGAGTTTGCAGTTAAGCAGAGTTTAAGTGATTAAATTAGGAAGGGCTGAACTTTGCAGAGTCTGGGGCAAGCAAAACTCTTCACCATTTTTTTCAGGGAGTGGGGGATTTGGGAGAATCAGAGTCACAGAACTGGCCTCGCTTTGCAAACTCATTTTTTTTCTACTTGTAATTTAAACCTTTGCTGGTTCCTTCTCCACTTTGTATTCAATTAAAAGAACATGTGTCTTTGGCTGTAGAGAAATCCATGATGTACATCGAGGAGGGAAGAAAGAGCCATTTAAAAACTATTCAGCCACTTCACCATGGTATCGACTGTTTTGTTCACTGCAAGTGGTAAAATTTCTGGCAAAAGACACAGATCACTGTAGATGTGAGTTCAGAACTGATAGCATGCTTGTGGTCCACCTGCATGTAACAGCACGAATCTCTAATTCCTACTGAAACCCAGTGCCATACCACAATATTAACACTTCCTAAATTTTTCACTTCCTCCCCCTCTACCATTTCTTTTGAATCACATCACTGTGATAACTTTATTTCACTTTTTCGAAATTCATCTTTATTTGGAGCATCTGTCGATGTGTCAGTAAAGCTCTGTATATGCCGCAAACCCAATGGGACTGAATTGCTCAAACCACAGTGGTGTCGGGGGGATTTTCCAATCAGGCTTACCAGCATTACCTGTGCATGCCTAAAGAGAATTGGGAATGTTATCATTGCAATGAGAATCAGAGCAGTGTATCTACTGAGTAAAATGGAGCCATTTCTGTACATGATGACCTGTCAGAGCAGAACTGTTCTTCACAATGCAGAGATGTGCTTTTGTTCTGTTTTAATAATTGGCTAATGTTGAACTGTATCAACAACTGTATCAGTATAGAGATCACAGGAAAATGACTTTTTTTTCATTAAGCCAAATTATCCAGGATGTATCTGATTGCATTAGTAATCTAAAGTGAGATCATACTGCAAAAGATCTGTGGGGAAGAAGGAATATAATTTTGTAGGAGAGCTTAATAAAGATTACACTTAATCTTGCTTATATTTCTATACGTGATGATGCCCACAAAATGCAGGATGACTTCCACACAGAAGGCATTTGTCAAAATCCTTTAAAAACACCTTTTAGAAATTTGGGCAGCTAGGATTTTAACAAACAGGAAAATGAACTGGTGAGGGTTGCTGGTTATTGTGTTGGATTAGTAAAACAGCATCAACTGCCTACAGCCACAATTCCCCCATGTCTTACAACTTGAAGAGATTAAAGGGTTTCAGAAGTCGAAACCATGGCAGGTCTGTGATCTTGCTTTTGCATTTTTCATTTCTTGGTCTGAACCATATGCCCAATCAAAACAGACTCAGCACTTCAGAGAGCCCATCTGCAGCCTGGCCAGTCCAGCTTGTACAATTCTGCAGGTTATTTTGAAATACTTGTTGAGCAGTTTATCACAACACATAAATAGTTTGAGCTACAGGAAAAAAAAATAGTGGATGAAAAAAGGGTAAGTCAGAGTTTATAAATGTTTTTCAAACCATCTACAAGGATGTCTTCCTTTGGTTGTAGTCTCTGGTGATTTCTGGGAATAGCCAGCCTGTGGGGGTATCATTTCCCCTACCTTACACAATGTCCTTGCTTCAACCCCTTTGAAATGCATTCACACGCTCACTGGATTGATCCTTTGGGCTGCATAATGGGATACCTCTAAAGGATTGATGTCTTCCAAATACTGTTAGGGCCTAGCTTCCCTTTTTCAGACTAATAGGATCTAGGAAATAAAAATAGCATTAACAAAAGCAGCATTGTTTGCAGGGGCCTGTTTTGCTAGGAAAAGGCATTACTATATATCTCACTGTCAGAAAGACGCTATTAGATTATTTGAGCATCATCCAGTGCCAGATGGTGTACTAAGGTAGAGCTGGAGCAGAGAGTGAGTTGGAGATGTGGAAGAAAGGGAGAAAGGAACAAAAAGAGAGCTTATTTCTTGTTTGTGAGAGGTAGCCTTATTGGTTCAATATTATAAAATTCTTAATCTAGATTTATGAGCAAATGGTACCTTAATAAAAGTCACAGCCGAAGGAATCGTCTTGATGCTTCTACAGTCAGGTCTTTGGCTTTCTTTCTGAAACTAACCTCCTCGTCTCACCAGAGCAGATGCAGATGACAACACCCAGACTGTCACTAATGCTGTTCCCAGGCTGCCCCTCTGCTCCCAGCTCTCCAGTGCCAAGCCACCCTACTCTGTAGAGCTGAAGGTGTCCTAAAGGCTGCCTCCCTTTACCCCAGCCATGCAAGAAAGCCTTAATTGCAGTCTCTTGACAAATGATGATTGAAGGATATGTTCTGTGTCTCGGAAGGTGCTCTCCAATATCCCTTTCCCCTGCACGCTGTCAAAAACACACATTCATGACAGACACCCTCCTTTTACCATCAGTTCTTTGGTGAAAAGACTCTATTTTTAGCTGTTTCTACAAAGTACCTGTCACACATTAGTAACAGAGGTTTTTTAACATGGCGTTGGCTCTTAATGACAAACACCTTCACTTGCATCTGAAACCACATGGGCTCTGCCTATCTAAGCTGATCTTATCTCTGTTTTAGCCACCTTTTATGTCTAATGCAGCATGAACCAACTAAGAATACAGATAGTTCAGATGAGCCAAAATATTGAAATATGCTTCAGGAAGCCTAGATAGAGCAGAGGCACATGATTCCATAGGTATATCATACTGATTACTTGCACCACGGTTCCACAGAAAGAAATCTAGAATAAAATGTCTATGCACAGAGCACTGGGAATTGTGGAATGAACTTACAGTGAGCTCAAATTGTGTTAAAATTGTTACATATTCATAGATGACCCACTGACTGCCATGATTAAAAAAATCTATTCATTCTGAAAAGAAAGGTAGGGTGGAAAATGTGTTTTTGTACTATAAACTTTCTTCAAAAGGGTTGTTTCATGCCCAAATACAAAGCATGTGAATAACAAGACTGATACGCTTTTGTGGGGGGTGTGCTTGTTTTCATCTAACTCTCTGGCATCTAGAGCTGAGCAGCTAAGAGAGTTGCAGGGTTCTTCCTTGTGCAAGTAACAATCATTTACTGACAATGTCTGATGCTTGATCTCTTGTTTGCGGAAGTAGGTGAAACCAAGAGGAAAACTGGGAGCTGCTGAGTGAGTTTGGTTAGTATTCACTCTAGGTATAGGAATCATGGCTGTGTCCAGATAACATTGTTGCTTCCTCCTACATAGCAGGTGTGAACTTTATGACTGATCTAGGGCCTTAAATGTTGATTTATTAATGCACAAGGTAAAATGGGCCCTAGCTCACTCTCCCACTGCGCTGTTGATTCTGCAACATATGCATCAATAAAGCTTGCTTTATCAGTGCAGCTTAGGTGGATGCAACTTAGCAGCTAGGTAGGGATAACTATGCTGGCACATAGTTATTCCATAACTGGCACATAGATGCAGACACATTGACATTGAAAGTGATACCTTTCCATAAAATTTGCTGTAAATTGAAGTTGGAATGTACCTTCCCATTGACTCCAGAACTGCAGGAACCCAGTCTACAATCCATTCTCTGATTGCAGACATCCTTTAGTCTGCATTTGCTCTGTTTGGCAGTGATTTGTAATGTGAATATAATGTATATTTACACATACACCCTCTTAGCACTAGCTGCCTAGCCAAACTAGGAAACACTGCTGAAATAATAAAAGCAAGTTGATCCCCTTCCTGTTTGACGGTTAAT
This sequence comes from Melopsittacus undulatus, assembly GCF_012275295.1. NCBI lineage: Eukaryota > Metazoa > Chordata > Aves > Psittaciformes > Psittaculidae > Melopsittacus > Melopsittacus undulatus. Next base: position 18,657,941 of record NC_047529.1, read on the forward strand.
GCTGTGTGGTGAGTGAAAGACTTTTCAAAATTGTTTTATTAAGGAATAACTGGGAACCAGGAGGTGGTTTAATGTCAGTGATTTTTTTACTTTAGAACAAATCCCTGTTATGAACAACACATTTTCTGCGAAGATCTCATAGGGAAACAGAAATAATTTTTCACCTATCAGTGCTCAGGCAGGAGGTGACTGGGACTCATGAACTAAATATTTCTGATGGAGGTCAATAAGGAAAGATGAAGAGCAAAAGGTGAAGAAAAAAGAAAGAAAGCAAGAAAAAAAAAACCAACCCCATAACCAAACACAGCAAAACTAATTAAATAAAGCAGATGGGTGCTGTGGGCAGTAGGTGGGTATTTCGGGGGCACATGGGGTTTAGAAACACACCAGTCTCCGGTTTGCAGAGCTTCATCTTCTTTGTTGAAAAGAAAGCACTTGTACTCATGGGGAAATGGACATCCAAAGCTTTCCCAGTGATACTGTTCCTTGGGTGAGTAGGCAGCATGTCAAATCCATGGCAAGACAGCTTCAGCACAAGGATCTGGAGTGGAGAGGTCACAAAGCCAATGAGGTGCTAGGCTGGCTCAAGGAGCAGCAATGGGAGTTTTTGCACCCCAGGGTGAATCTGTGCCCAGCAGTGGTGGGGGCCCCTGGCTGCCTCCTGTTTTTGTTCAAGGACAGATCACTGGTGAGGGTGACATGCAGGGGGACGTCCATTCAACTTCACAATATGCCAAGAACGCTTCCATGACAGAGCCAGGTGATATGGGGACAGTTCTGCAAAAGTAAAGAAGTGATAGCTGGGATTTTCAAAGTCATCCAAATGAATTTGACTTATAATTTCCCCAGCTTTCAGCAGGAATTAGGCACAGAACCCTTCCTCAAGAAATGCTTCCATCCCCTTAAAATATGCCTATTGTGTTTTCTGGGCTAGAGTCAGGCCAACTAAATTAAGGAGCATAAAAGAGTGTAGTAGCTCTAGACCATCCTCAGAAGGCAGCTGAGGTCTTGGTGGCATCCTTTCTTCACTGACTGCAGGGCATATCTGAGTCAGTTAGACTCATCTGCCCTCTACATTGCCTGTGCAAAGCTAGGCAGGAAGAGCTTGGACCTCTTTTTCTGTAAAGTAACATCACTCCACCTTCCAAAGGCATGGTAATGATCTAAAAGAAAAAGTGCTGAGGTCCTGGGGTGATGGAGACTGCATAAGCACACAAGGTGAAATCACTGTATAGGACCAAGTTGGCTGAACCCACTTTTCCTCACCTCCTAAGCTGCTTGGTATGCTGCTGTGTCAGCATCCTCAATGCCTTTTGACATGGGTGTGGTCCTCGATGGTTTTGGTACTGGAGAGTTTTCTGTGGCACTTTGCAGGATCCAGCTGCTGAGTTCCTGGCTGCTGTGGGGACGAGGATTATGGATTTAATGCACCCACATGCTTTACCCCCGTGTAAATCAGAAGCAACTCCACTGATTTCTTTGGCACTGAGCCACTCCAGCTCCTAATGGAGCCATTCATAAGAATCCCACTAACTTTCCATGGGGGAGTGTAGATACGTCCCTTGCCTTGGGAGGTCGAAGTCAGCCTGGTGGGGTTATCCTGTGAACAGGAGGGAAGAATCAGCCCTCAGGCCTTTCCTTTCTAATTCTGAACATGCTGCCAGTGCTTAACCATGTTAATAATTAACCCACAAGCCTGGAATTCCCTCCTCAGCCTGTATGGCAGCCACCACTGAGAAAAAGCCTTTGCAAAAATGTGGGAGACCTGAGCTGGCTGCCCATGGGTTTTTCTAAGAGCACACAGTGCAATCTGTGGGATCTAAACAAAGGGGGAGGCTAATTTCCTGAAGAAAGCGGTAGGAAATCATCTCCTCAGAACAAATTTTCTCTTGCAGGTGAGAAAAAGGGGAAGTTTTCAAAACAACTGTGTATTTGGATTTTATACTCTGCACACAAATTAACCTCTTTGAATAGGGTCACTCCATTGTTATTATTATTGTTTTTAGATATGTAGTTAAAGTTACGGTTAGCTTTATCCCCTCCTGTGTTATTGTTGTTATACCACATATTAATGTAGTGCTTCTGTAGCCGGGAGAAGTATGGTTGAATTACAGTAACGCACTACAAGCAGGAGGAAAGTGCTGTGGTTTGGCTGGTCCACTACTAGATATACACCAGCACATCTGGACAGGAGATCATGTGACAAGTAGGAAAGCCAGAAACATATCCTGGATACTATAAAAAATGGGTTCTGTTAAATTAAAAAGGCTTTAAATATTGGCTCAGCTGGTTTCTGTATAACATTTTTAGTAGTTTTGGAATGTGTTGCAAGATTTGTGATCATCAAGAACTTGATTAAATATTGCAAATCCATTGTGTTGCTAGTTTGTTCTCAAGGGCTCCGTGTTTCTTGCCAGTTCTCCTGTACTCTTGTAACAGAAGCCATGGCTTCTGATTCTGGATGAGAACTTCGTGTCCTCAGAACAACTTCTGTGCAAAAAAAAAGAAAGTAAAAAGGAAAAAGAAAAAAGTAAAACCAAACACACACACACTCACCACCACCCAAAAAACTATGCTTTTGCATAACATTTTGGACATTTCCAAAGCTATAGAAGGCTTTCAACTTCTGTAAGATGCTAGACCTGACTCCCTCTGGTTGAAAGCCAGTCTGTTGACTCATAGAAATTTTAATCCTCGAACAGACCAGCTGCTGAATTTCACTCATGTCTGTTCATGACCTGCTATGAAGTGCTGTTCTGCAAACACAGCTTCATGGCTTTACATTCCATCCTACTTTCTGCCTGAATGACCTGAATAACCTGGATAGTCTCTGGTTCAGGTCTGGATACAAGTCATGATCTTCTTCCTTTGTTGTGCATGGAAGCAACAGTCTTACTAGAACAGACTGTGATTCTCGAAAGAGCAATGTACCAGCAATATTAATAAATTATTGCTGTGGTATCACAAAGAAAGCCACCATTTTATCAAAAATACAAGGCTGGAAGGGGTCTTAAGTGTTCATTGTATCCAAAATCTTGCTCTGGTATTAGCTCTTAACCTGTGTGGAGGAAAAGTAGGATACACAAGAGCAGACTGTATGGCTAAAGCATGAGCTCTCAGTTGACCTCCAGCACAAGAAGCATACAGGGAGTGAACATGAGGGCAGATTACTGGGATGAATATATGAGAAGAGCAGAATCATGTTAGAATAAAGTCAGACAGGCCAAAACACAAAATGGGATTAAAGTAGCAAGAAACATAGAAGGTATCAAAAATCACTCTATTAATACATCAGCAGTAAGAAGAAAACAAAGGAAAGTTGGCATATTACCAACAGATCAAATGAGGTGATCCTACCCCTCTACTCTGCTCTTGTGAGACCTCACTTGGAGTATTGTGTACAGTTCTGGTGTCCTCAATATAAAAAGGGCATGGAACTGTTGGAACAAGTCCAGAGGAGGCCACAAGGATGATCAGGGGACTGGAGCACCTCCCATATGAAGACAGGCTGAGAAAGTTGGGGCTGTTCAGCCTGGAGAAGAGAAGGCTGCGTGGAGACCTCATAGCAGCCTTCCAGTATCTGAAAGGGGGTATAAGGATGCTGGTGAGGGACTCTTCATTAGGGACTGTAGTGATAGGACAAGGGGTAATGGGTTAAAACTTAAACAGGGGAAGTTTAGATTGGATTTAAGGAGGAAGTTCTTTACTGTTAGGTTGGTGAGGTACTGGAATGGGTTGGCCAGGGAGGTTGTGAATGCTCCATCCCTGGCAGTGTTCAAGGCCAGGTTGAACAGAGCCTTGGGTGGCATAGTTTAGCGTGAGGTGTCCCGGCCTAAGTCAGGCAGGTTGGAATTAGATGATCTTAAGGTCCTTTCCAACCCTAACTATTCTATGATTCTATGATTCTACATTCCTCAGCAGTGAGGAATAACTACTGTCAAATGATGCTGACACATGGATATATTTAACACATTTTCAATAAGTTTTCATTTAAAGGTCTAAGATGATCAACATCATGAACAATGAGTAATTCCATAATTTATTTATTCTTAGATTGGTTGAGACTGATGAACTCTGGTCGAGGATGTTGAGACTGCAGCTCCATGTCCCTTGAGTTCAGATGGGAAATACACTGTTATAGAGTATCTCCCAATCTGCTCCATTTACTGTGCTCTGGTTTGCTTTCCAGACAGGCTTAGATTTCACAATGAAACTAAAGAGGAAGATACACCTCATGAATGTTAATTAGTAGTTGTTAATGAGCATAAAGTCCTTGGGACCAAACTAGAACTAGTCTGAGGAAAAACCCAAACAAGCAGAGAATGGCCATTGGGATTAACTGGTTTTCATGACTGATCCATTCCTATTCCACCACAATGCTTGCACAAACAGACATAGCCTGAAACAGCAGGGTAAAGCAGTCTTACAAATGTTAGCAATTATCTTTGACAAGCCTTTGGCGGAAAGGTGAAAAATTGAAATTGGAAATATTGCCCATTATAAAAACAGGAGAATAGAGAAGCCAAGGAACTGTAGGCTTCTCTATTTACAGTTTACATTTAAGCCCCAGAAAAATTCTGGAATCAGAAAGTGAACAAATTATTACACCTGGAAAATACTAAGGACATGAGTAGCAGCCAGTAAGGACTTGGCAAGAAGAAACCAATTGAGTATTCTTTCAAAACAGGAAAACAGGTCCTTTTGACTGGGGGAAAGTCAAAGTGTTTCAAAATCAATGCTGTTTCACTTACCATTCTCATAAGCAAACTAAAGACATAGTTCAGGTGAAATTAGTTTAGGTGTAAAACTGGCCAAATTATTATATCCATTGAGTAGGCAGGAATCTGCCAAAACTAGAATATACAATGTCAAGAGAATTCCACAGAAGTCTTCAGACCACGAAGCAGAGAGTAGATGTATTGAATTTGCAGAGGGCGCAAATCTGGAAGAGACTGCAAAAGAGATCTTGAAAGAATGTTCTACTTGACCTCTGCTGGGAATGACCACTTTAGAACACAGCCAGGGAGCACTTCTCTACTTGCTTCCACCACTCATATTTAACACGAGCTAGAGATTCAAGGAGTCTTGTTTTTCTCCAGCCTTAGGCTGGCGCACAGAGAAGACCTCACAGTCCACAAATAGCTGCCCAGAGAAAGTTGTGACTTAATCATCCTGAAACCTTAACTCCTTCTGCATGAGTACTTACATCACAGTGAAATCCTGGGTCAATAAGCTTACATAATTCATTTTCTGATTCACAGGGAATTCAGTCCTGCTCTCATTAAATCAACAGCAGAGCTCCTGAGGGCTGTGGGTGACCAAGGTGGTAGCTGAAAAAGACAAGGACCGGTGATGCTCTGCTTTATTTCTTGATGGTATCATTTGAAATGCAGTAAGTAGGGCAGGGAAGGACATGCTGAACAACACAGCTATCGAAAGCTTCCTACATACAGAGTATCTGAGACATTACTGTTACACGATACTTTGGGGAACCATCTCACACAGTGTGTACATTATGGTTTCTTTTAAAGAAGCTTATGGGAATTATTGAGCTCCATGTATTAGTCACCAAAATGATTAATAAGGACCTAAAGGTTCACATGCACATACTTCCATGTTAATGAGGCCCTCATGCTTTATGCATGAAGCAGAACACAAAGCTCCGGAAATAGTTCTCCTCAACCTTCTTTCCAATGCTCCCATTTTTTATGCAGTAATAGACATTGATTTATTTGAAATCAGCATAAAATATGTACCAGCTCAATAAACCCCAAAGAGGTTCTCAGACTTTCTTGAGTGTCCTCATCAGGCAATAAATCACAGAAGCAATAAAGTATGTTAAATAGCTTAACTGATCATGAAGTGCAGAGCCATCAAATGACTCATTTAAATACTTGTAGGACATTAACCAAATAAAAGACACTGGAGTCTTTAAATATATATTTCTTTCTCACACTTATGCAATAAGTATGGAGATAGGACAGTAAATTTCTGGGCCATGCATAAAAAAGTTTTAATATTTTTCTCTGTAAATGAGAACTGCTATATGCTATATTTACTTAGCATATATTTCACAGAATCACAGAATCCCAAGGGTTGGAAAGGACCTCGAAAGTTCATCTAGCCCAACTCCCCTGCAAGAGCAGGGTAACCTAGAGTACATCACACAGGAACTTGTCCAGGCAGGCCTTGAATATCTCCAATATATCTACTTAAAGTAATTAATGTTGAGCTATAGCATTTGAAGGCTTAAAAATGTTTACTATATTATTCTTCGTTGTATCTTACAGAGAAAAGGAAGTAACTTTGTTACCTCAAAATTGGGGAATTACAGGATAGAGAGACTAAGTGCTAGATCAGTAAAGGAGCCACCATAAGCATTTTTTAGGGTGTACAGACAATATTTAGATGCTCAAGAGCTTTAGTATTAATATAGTGTTAGAAAGATAAATATTCCCTCAGAAATGTGGATACTTACATTTCAGCCACTGGAAACCAAGATGCGAGCTGCTTACAGGTGAAGGCGCCTAGATCTGGTCGACTGAACCACTTTAAAGATCTCACTGACTTTGCCAGCTAGGTCTTCATCAGCTGTACCCCAAGATTAGCTTGCAGCAGTTATTTACATTTACATGTCTTAATCTGAGCCTGTATCCCAGCAGATATCTTACCTCTAGAACATAATTAAGGTCTTGGCCATGGATTGGATTCATGTGGCAGCCTGAGACCTGCATGTCACCAGCTGAGTGACTCCCTCTGATTTACAACTTTCTCAAAGAACCCAGCACCAGACCCGCATCCCATCTGTGAGAGAAAGGACTGTGTCCATAGCATGTGGCTTTATGGGGGCCTTTGAACACTGAGTCAGTTCAGCATGAGATATGGAACTAAGGCTAAAGTTCTGCCTTTCAGTGTGGCTGTTTAGGGTCTAGTGCCATTTTACATAGCCTGAAATGGGTATCAACATAAGTTTTTGCTGCAGAAAAGGTTTAAAGGATATTCAGACAGAATTTCTCATTCTTGCTGTCCCTCAGGTTTGCTACTGTCCTTGTTAGATACATACTTCAGAAATTATATGTAATACAAATTTTTCTCATGTGTATTATAGGAAAATAAACCATATATATTTCTGTCTATATATGTGGCCAGAACTGGCAAGTAGGTGTTTCAAGTGCATGCACTACTAGTCAAGATTTTCTCCCACCTACCATTCTGCTCCTGGAGTCCTGAATTTCCTCTACCTGGAGAGCTCCTTGCAAACATGAGACAGAGAATGAGCTTGACACTGGCACAGATAATCAGGGAGTTCAGTGCAAGCACAAAATTGAGGCATGAGCTAACATGACAGCCTAGATGTACTCAAGGAAGAGGATGGCTCAGCACATATGCAGCACTCTGCAGGGAAAAAAAGGTCTGGGTTGAAAGCAAAGGACGGGATTCAAATGTGGGACTTTCCACACTAACCCTGAGTACATGAACCCAGTAATTAGATTTAAGGGGACCTTCCCCCATAATTTCTGTAATAGAGCAGTGGTAAAGCTCATGATAAGCAGAGGGAAATAGAGTGTATACTCACTCCTTGTCCCACAGACCATTCAACAGAGACATTTTTTCAGTTAGAGGCTGCAGCCTGCTCACTAGCACACCTTTCATTCCTGGCTTTTTAACCTCACCTTAAACCCGTTAACACCTCTGGCTTCTGTAGGAGTCTGCAACAAGGAGTTCCCTGCTTAATTACATTTTTGATTAAAAAAATCTTCTTGATCTAAATCTGACTGATGATTTCCTATGGCGGTTTCCTCTTCCTAACTTCTAAAAAAAATGGAAAGCAATTGTCTACTCTTTGCTTTCTCCATAAGACTCCATTTCTACAAGCCTCTCAGCTGTCTCTTTTCCAGACTTTTTTCTTTTGCAGATACTATGTTGTACAAACATCTGGTCATCACTGATCATTATTCTCTTTACCTTTCCAGGCCACCCCTTTTGTCTGTTGAGATGTGGTGACCAGATTTACACAGTTTTCAAGAAATGAGCCCAGGAGATGTGCATATAGTTAAATAATGATGTCTTCTCCTTTATAGCTTAGTCTTTGATAACATGTTTTCCTTCTCTGTTTACGTTTTAGATTGCTGATACCTGTGTTACTGTTTTCAAAGAGCTGCAGGATCTGAGTTGACAATAGCTTGTTCAGAGCTTTTCATTGTTTATGAACCCTAAGAGCTGCCTTTTTTTCCACAAAATGCCTTAATTCACCTTTGAACATAATATGGAGGGTGCTTGGTTGGAAACTCACCTGAGCAGAGGTGGCCACTTACTGCACATTTTGTGTCCTACAACCTTAGATGAGAGTGCTCTGCTGGTCACAACAGACCAGTAACATCCAGCTTGAACTAACCACTGTATCGAAAAATTAAGGAGCACGGGGTATGTTCAACTGATGAAAGTGTATGCTGGCACATGAGGTGGAAGGGAGTGGTCATGTCTGAGAGGATGGAGACACATTAGGGTAGAATTGTAGAGTCATAGGCTATTTTGTGTTGGAAGGGGCTCATAAAGGTCATAGCAGATGAGTAGCAGCAGATCTTGAGCATAAGTTAAGTATGGTTAAAAATGCCCAGGAAGAGAGGTAGAGGGATGTCATGTGGTAACACTCTAGCTTGTTCCTCACCATGTACTCATCCCTGTTGCCCCACAAAACAGTGTTTCTCCTGTTTCCTTACCCACAAAGCAAAGTCCCCTGCCCTCTCACAGCCACCTGCAAGGAGCTATATCTTTAGCCCCTGCCCAAATCTCACCTTGCCGCAAGGACCTCTCATCAGAATCCTTCACCTTCCCATCTCCTTCAAACTCAGTAGAGGTGTCCTTTCATAGGATCTGATCAAAAGTAAGTACAGCATGATTTACTTGAATGAAACATGGTTGGTGTATCCATTGATGTACACTTGCCCATTAACTGTTTCCTCTGTCCCCTCTGACCTCAGTCACTCCCTTGCCAGTCCTGCTGCTGCCCCAAAGCTGTCCCTGGACTTCTTGATGTATTTGAAATTGTGTGCTCTGCATCCTCGTTGCCACTGGTCCTTTCTCCTTACCCCAGCCCTTGAGGCACTGTGACTGATGAAACCATACCTCTTTCCCTGTATCTCTTCATAGAAAGAAAATCCCCCTCCTGCTCACTGTGATGGTTTAGAAGGCCTGGTCATGACTTCGCATATAAAAAGATCCTTCTGGAAGACATAAAGGTAGGAGAAAAAGGAGCATGTCTGAAATGAGGTCTACAGGACCCTCAGGATCAATCTTTTGGCCACCAGAGAGGTACCTCACCTGATGAGATCAGTGGTAGTATCTTGCAATGCAGCACAAAGAAACTTGGACCCTAGTTTCTGTTCTTGACTGCCTCCCAGATTATAGTAGGACTTTGGTCATACTCTAGCTCTTAGTGTTGTAGGTGGGCTGGCTTATAGTTAGGAAAGTTAGGTACCTACTAAGAGGTTCCTGCAGTTGGACTAGACATTTGTTGTAGGCTCCTTCCAAAGGAACTATCCCATCCTATCCTATTCTATCCTACCCTATCTTATTAAATAGGTGATGTTTCCATCCAAGTTCTCTGAAAATCAGTAGTCACTTCACCACCAATTCCAATCATGTTGGCAAACCTCAACAAGCAAGGCAGTGCTACTAATTCTTAGCTTGGGGAAAATTTTCTTGGCACTCACCATTCTTGTGTCCTTTCAAACTGTCTCGGAAGTTGTTGGCTGAAGAATCATTTTCTTCCAGACACAGTTTTCTGCCTGTGTGTATGAGTGCACATGCTTGTGTGTGTAGGACACTGGGTGAGTTATTGTGGCTTGACTTCTTAGCCAGATTACCAGCTCCATTTGCACAATTGTTGTGCATGTTTCCACAGGATTATACAACACACTGGTTATTCCAATTCAGCTGCACAATTTGGCGTGTTGACAATTGACTCCTCCTCCCCTTCCCCAACCCTCCCAGAGACTGGCTTCACTCCACTAAAGCCAGTGGAATTGCAATAAAATAAAAACAATATTATGGAGCAAAAGAATCAAGCCCATCTGCCAATATATTTATTTAACAATCCACTCATTTGGTACAATTCAGGTTCTGCCAAGTGGCATCCTAAAGATGGCCTCATTACGACCATGACAGACCTCACAGCAGCCTTCCAGTATCTGAAGGGGCTATAGAGATGCTGGGGATGGACTATTTGTTAAGGACTGTAGTGATAGAACAAGGGGTAACAGGCTCAAACTTAAACAGGGGAAGTTTAGATTGGATATAAGGAAGAAATTTTTTACTGTAAGGGTGGTGAGGTACTGGAATGGGTTGCTCAGGGAGGTTGTGAATGCTCCATCCCTGGCAGTGTTCAAGGCCAGGTTGGATGAAGCCTTGGGTGATATGATTTAGTGTGAGGTGTTCCTGCCCATGGAAGGGGGGTTGGAACTAGATGATCTTAAGGTCCTTTCCAACCCTAACTGTTCTATGATTCTATGATGTGACAATCCAGTATCCACTTCTGTCACATTCTTGATAGCAGGAGTTGGACTTTACATCTCTCTGTTCTTATTTTTTAACCTGGTGTATCTAATTTTGCATGATAACAAACCAAGCAGAAAAGAAAAATATATAGCTAACTTAAGTATTAACTAACCAAAATACAGATATGCACATGTACACACATGCACACACAGAAACATAAACCCCAAACGCTGATAAAACCACCATGTTACTGCAACAGGTGAGATTTATCACCTGCCCAAACTTCTGGGCATAAAAAAGAGTATAGAAAAGCCCATTCCAAGCCAGGAGAGTGCGGGCTTCTGCTTCCTTTCCATGCATCCCTTGTGTGATGGCAAGAAAACTAATGTGGTAGTACAGAGTGGTTGTAGCTGAGAAAACAATTGGTTCTTCAGTGTTGTGTTTACCAGTTCCAGGGCAATTTTCAAAAAGACTTCAAAACAGCAAGATGAGCCTCGGGTCAATGTAGCTGATTTCTGATAGATTCAGTTTATTCTCTCCCCTTTCCAGGGGAGGAGCTGCAGAGGGAGCCGATGACAAAGAGGTCTGTAAGGTTTTCCCGGGAGCATCTAACAAATGTAGGCAACCTTGAAGGAGAAGACTATAAATAAGGACCCAAAAGGATGCATTGCCCACGGCAGCAGCTCTGAACCTTCAACGAGACATTTTTGAGCAAGTTTTTGGAATTTTGGTGGGCTCTGACCTGCAGTTTTCACTTCCAAAATAACTTGACTTTTCTAAAGTGGTAATTTCATTTTCATGATAATGCTAAACTCAAGCCACATGTGCTTTAATTTAAAGCAGGACTCAGGCAGTGGACTCTGCCAAGAAACAGTAGAGAAACATGCTTATTCTACTAGTTAGCTTGAGGCATTCAGCATTTCTGAATGCCTAGGCAGAAACACAGTTTTTAAATAAGCCAATCCCAGAGAGAGAGAGGGAGGAAGAGAAGGAGCAAAAGAGGGAGGGAGAGGTAGAAGAAGGTTGCAGCACATTTTTGCATTAAGCTTTTGTTGCATTGGCTGGTTAAATAAGAACTAATGAAATGGCAACAGAGCAAATATTATTTATTGCCTTCAAAAGATATTTGTTCTTTTTGACAGTGAAGGTGTTGTCCAGACCCCTTCTCTTTTTCAGACACAAAATAGCATGTTAGACTTCATCACGGCAAAGGCTATTAGATTGCTTTAAATATACACTTGGTTGCACAGCTCTATCTGCTAATTACATCCCAGGGAAAGATATGTTTACAGTCCTTTTGGCGGCATTTTTAGGATTATTTTAAACTCTCCTGGGAGGCCCAGGCAAGCAACCTTGTCTTTTTATTTAGTGAGAGGAAAAGAGAGACACAGAAAAGGAGAAGAGACAGAAATATGTGGACAGAGGAGGAGATATTTTTTGTCACCCTCCTCCAGAAAGCAGGAGTACCAGGGACTTGGATAGTCTTGTATTTAGAAGCAATTTGCATCAGGTGAGAAGCCAGCTTCTTCCCCCCATTAAAGTGCCTTCCGACTACTTGTATCTGTCATTGGAAAATAAAATTTGGTTGTAGTTTGCAAACTGCGTCACTAAGAGAGGGTAGTGTTATCTTGTGGAAGAATTTACACAGCCATGGGTGGTTAAAGTTAAAGGTTACAGGGTCAAATCTTAATTTTCAGTGACTTCTGCTGGACCTGCAAAGGCTCGATGCTTTTCTTGTCAGGCCCCTCTCATTTTAGATGTTCACAAGACAGAGGCAGGTGCTTGACAAGAGGCACAAGTGGCTGCAAAAAAGCCAAAACAAGTCATTGATTGCCTACTGGTGAAAATGTGTTTCATTTCACTGGCTTCCAGACACACTAGAGATGCTCTCAACTTGTGCCTCTTGAGGATTTTCTTGTGTACAGTTAATAATAACAAGAGTTGGGAGCAGCAATATCCAGCTCTTTGTTGCACCCATAAGACCACAGCTGCCCCAGCTGTTTGGATCTATCCCTATAGTGGCTTGGCATTATGTGTATGATACAGGGCAAATTAGAGCTGGAGATCAATGTTATTAAATATTGGCCAAATCCGCTCATTTTAAACAGTCCCATTCTGGTCACATGTGTCTGACATGTGTCATTTATGCTTCAGTTAGTCAGGGTTTCTTCCTCTGCTTCTATCAACCCTGTCCCCAGATGTCCCTGATGGTTAATTCCTGAGCTTTCTGCCCAATGTCACAGTCCCAGGCCCATACACAAGTGTCCCCATACTGGGACCCAGTCGTTTCCAGCCAGGAAATCTTTTCTGTGTGCCAGTTTCAAGGTGCAGCATCAATTTTCTGTTTCCATTGTGTCGAGCCATGTCTGAAGCTGGAAGTGGGATCAGTGTGAAGGATGCAGCTGGGTTCAGGAAAAGTCCTGACAGACTCCAGGTGCCTGCTCTCATAATTAAAAAAAAACACCCTTATAAGCAAAATCCCAGTGATCCACATTGCCCTACTCTGGACAAGTTCTTAAAATCCCTTGAAATAATGACTAACATTGTGGAAAAAATGAGTGTGGGTTTTGATCTTAAAGAAAATAGAAGGTATTGTAACAAAGAATTTCTAATTTTGAAAGGCTGAGAGCTCCCTTTCAAACAATTCTTCCCTGGCCCTGGAACAGGCAGCCTTAAGACTGGTTGTTTTACGGTGAAATATCTTCAGTAAGAAGTATTTAGAAAAGGAACCACAATGCCTCAAGACAGACATGATTCAGTGATTTCCCAAAACAGGGATTTTAAATAAATATTGCATTACATCTTTCTGGTTTTGTTTTGTTTTGTTTTTATAAGCCATCTGTAACATACATGTAGCAGCTTCCAGGAAGGATGTGCAGGTAGTGAATTATCCATAAGGAATGACCAGGGGCTGAAAGCTCAAAGCTTCCCACTTTCCCCGAATTACCTGGCTGGCAGGCTATAACAAACATACATGCCACCCACACACTGTTTTAAAAGAGCATTATTAAGGTTGCAAATCAATTCTTAACTCAAAAAATGAACCTTAAATCATTTCCCTTGTGTGTATGAATTATATAAGTCTTTAATTAAATGAATACCTAGTATATTTTCCTGCACTTCATTCAGAATGGATGGTGCTCTCCTAATTCAATATTTTATTCTCTGCGTACTATCTGAAGTGTGACCCCAGGCCTTATTTACAGTACAAATCTCATTCTGAAGACAGAATTATTAATTTCCTTGTGGCTTCTCCTGTGGGGTTCACCACCGCAGGATCCAAGGGGCTTCACAAATAGTCACTCATCAGTTTTTACAAAACGGAGAGGAGGGGGTGCTGTCATCTGCGTTGGTCTGGTGAAGAAGCAAGGCACAGGAGACTGATGAAAAGTGAGATCTAGAGAGACACAGTATGAGACACATGGCCTGATCTTGCACTTTATGTTCAGTGCAGTCAGGAATGATAGCTGTTTCTGCAAGTCAGGATCCATGATCTTATCAGATATATGGAAGGTGAGAAATACACAGTTAATGACTTGCGGGAAAAAATTATTTCAGTGACCAAAGATGGGCTTAACAGACTCCAGGATAAAAGTGAATCCAACTCAGCTAATTTGATCAAGAGATCATCCTTTCTTTTCCTGCAACCTTCATTTCTGTTCTTTTCTCACCCTTTCCATGCTTTGAAAGCATTGAGATAGCCATGCTGAAAATAAGTCTCCAGAATGTCTGTTCCTAGAGCAGAGACTTATTGCACAGGGAAATGGGAAATATAGGAAGTCATTAAATTATTAAAATCTGCATGAACACCACTTAGACACCAGAAACCAAACTGAAGTTGAGCAAGCACTCTTAAATTTGATGGTTCCTAACCTTTGAATGTTAACACTTTTTGTTCCATTTCCCAGGTTTTTAAGAAGGCAGTCTGAAAAAGACTTTCCCACAGGAGTCACTGTCCTGGCACCCACATGGGCCATCAGCAGGGCTGGAGCCTCCATATCACCCTCTTGGCACTTGAGATTACAGAATAGCTGGGCAGAGGGAAGCTTTGGGGAGGTTGCCTAATGTCTTAAAACAGTGTGAATAGTGGTTTTTCAAAGCCTGAAACTTTGCCAGTTCTGGACAGATTCTCACGGGGAATGCAAAAGACTCATCCCATCCATAGCATCCAGCCAGCTGTAAAATTTGAGGTTTCCATTAGAAATTAAAAGAAATGTCCCCAGAATCCAGCACAAAAAATCTAACTTAGTCTTCTTCTTGGAAATGGCTAATCATTTACTTCTAAATTTCTTCCCTGCAAAAAGGAAAAAAAAAAATAAAATCATTTGTAAACTATCAACCAAAATGGAAAATTTCAGCCCCAGCACAAAATCTTGGGAAACTCACAATGACATGAAAATTAGAGTGGTTTAATAGTATTTGTTGGGCAATTTTTAAAGTTATTATGACAGAATTTTTCTCTCACTTGGAGCCAGGACATAATCCTAGAGATATCATGTGACAAGAAGTTACTTTTGGTTTACATTTTGTTACTGTTTGCTTGCAGCAATGCAGGTGAATCAGAAAATGTGGTCTATTTACCACGGTGCTTCATATCTCTGCTTGTCTTTGTAGCACTTTGACTGCTCTGGTTAAAATGGAGAAAGGAATATATGCAATAGAAAACCTCAGATCATTACTACATGTGTTCCCACTCCCACTCCTGGATGAGACCTTAAATCAGCCAAATACTTTACGGTATTTAGATAATTGGCCTAATTTTCAGAGGTGTGAAGAGACTGCAAATCCCTCATGTTTGACTGGCACAACTGGAAAACTGCACATCTTGGCTGTCCAAATAGGAACTGAGTTCCTGAACTGAAAAACCTGTGACTGAATATGTTTGACCTTGTTCTTGAGGTGTTCAAGGCATTGTCTGGTCTAAGTTGGACAAAAAACAATGGGAAATTTGAATACTGTTTCATGTACAGCTTCATGATTGCAGGCAGAACTCTTTCTTGGCCAGATAACTCTATGGTAGGTCAGAAGCTAATTTATTGTTGCTTGTTACCACTAAGATTCCTTCTAATGAGCAAATGTCACCTGCTGTAGGACATAGCGGAAGGATCAGTCCATGCACACCCAGGCAGTGCACTCCTTGACCCGATGAGCCATTTGCCAAAATCACCATGCAAATAAGACTTGCCCTACACAAAGACAGAGGAGTACCAGGAGGTATTCACAGGTGGAAAAGTTTAATGTTTTCCTATGAGTCCTATCACTTGTTTCTGAACATGGTGCTCCATTCTAGCACAGGCTGGGGGGATTGTCTGGGCTAGAGGGCTTCTTCAGCAGCTTTCCCAGTGGGTTCCAATCTGTGTGCAGCGCCAGCATGGGAGTCACCTCTGAACAGCTTTGGAGCAAGCAGCTGGAGAGCTCCAGGTTGACCATTTGGATCTTATCTTAATTTACATTCTTCTCATATGCCAGCTAATTGCTATTTGATGTGTAAAGCATGGTGCTGGCTGCATGTTTTATAACTGGTAACGGGTGGGGTTCAGGCAACATTTTTAAAATTAAATTGGTATTTTTTGACAGAAATGACAATTTGTTACAAAATCTCCTTTTTTTTTTATTTCAGTGAAAAATAAGCTCTCAAATCCAGCTTAAACACACGAAGTGTTCTGAATATTTTCTCCAAGATGCATTTGCCAAAGTGTTTGACTTTTGGGCTGTGATGGTATTTTTTTCTCCACATTTTCAAACTGTCAGTAAAACAAAAAAGAAAACCAAAAAACAAACCCAAATTGATTTTGCCCAGTACTGCTGGAAGATCATTTAGAGAGATGCTATGTCAACAACATCCATAGAATTTACCCCCTAGGGTGATATATCTGTGTTTCTCAAGGTCTACTCTATCATAGCTTGCAATATCCTTTGGAAAAACTGAAGGTAGACCATTGAATTAATCAGGTTTGCTTGATTTTTTTGCCCACTGGAACTGGAATAAACAAAACTGCTAACATCTAAACCAGAACAACTGCTTGTCTCTCTGATGAATTAGGAAAGCCAAGAAGTACGTATTTTTTTTTTAACAAGAACAATGGAGAGCTGACATTGCAAAAGGCTTGATAAATGATACTATATTGTTTTCTTTTTAGTGCTTTCCACTGTTGCCCACTTGTTTCAAGCCCAAAAGGCCAGCTCCAGAAAAGGAAATCTTGATTTTAGTAAATGCAATAACTCCCAGTCAAGCTCAATGATTTATTTGTTCACTCTATCATTAAACCCCCTCAATCTGGATGCCACGTTCTGTGAAGAGCCTTACTGGACATGTTACATTGTTTGTGTGGAGACTCATTCATGGTGGTATAAAGTGAACTTGTGCTAGCAGTGGAATATTTAAGACATCTAGACATCCAACAATTTGTCTTCCAATCATCTAAATTGGATCTGCCAGCATATGCTCTTGCAGTGTGATGGAATAAAAAAAGAGACCACTATTTAATACATGGTTGTAAGCAACCAATAAAATAGTCCATTTTCCCTCCCTCTGAAACACTCGCAAGTTTAGCTCTCTAAAGGTTAAATAATTGGTTTAACCTGATCCCTCTATGACTCTCCTCTACCTTGTGGGAAAACTCCTGTAAGCTTATTGTAAACATAATTATGCTGTGTGGGCTTTTCATTAATCTAGCAAAAAACCACAAGATGACATGCATCAGACTATTTTTTTCCTTTCTGGAACTTGCCTCTACTTGCAGTTGCTGCAAGATGCTTATTTGTATAGTCTGAGCTTTTTTGCAAATGTACTGTGAACTCAATCTTCTCTGGTTTTCACATTCTGAAAATTAAACAGGAGGTATCCCAGGGTTAATAATAAGGTCTTTAAGGCGGACCCAGTTCTTTAGGCATTACATGACAGACAGAAATCTCTCACCCTTCTGTCCCTGGGCTTTGCTGGCAAGTCAGGCAGCAATATATTACTAGAGAATGTGAAATACAAAGACTGGAAGTTACTTTCAGCAATGATGCTGAGCCAAGTGACTTGGTGGCAACGTAGCCTTCTGAATTACATGTGGTTTGCAAGCTGTCCAGGTGTGGATCCTCTACCTTGCCTATGGCAGGCAGCTGCCTTGCTACACTGATGCTTAGAAACCCAAAATTATTTATATAGGGAGAAGCAGGTATGGTGAAAACAGCTGTGTTGGGCTACCCCAGAGCCAGCTGAGCACCCTGTTGAGGTTGCAATGGGACATCTGGGAGCCATTGGTTTCTCCTCCTCCAAAGGACTTTTGGAGAGTACTTTGTGCTTTCTGAAGTATGTGATAAGTATCTGGTGGCTCTTTAGGGATTTGGGGTCAAGATGTTTGGAAAGGAGTGTCTTATTGTCCTGAGTAACATGGACTTTTAGGGCATGTTCATTAAATGAGGGTCAAATCTAAGGATACCCCAGTTTGCACATATCTCCAGGCTAGTTCAGCTGCCTTCCTCTGCTTTCTCTTCTCCTGGGAACCACAAAGGAGTATCCAAATTGCTGAATCTCAGCCACGATCCAGCAGTTGCATATTGTAGAGCAACTGACTAGAGCCCAGGGCTGGGAGGCACCCTGCAATATAAGATCCATTTCCCCTCACTGTCTTCCACTATTAGGAAAAACCAAAAGATAGTAACATGGGGTAGGTTGCCTAAAAGGACATTCAGGGACATGAAAGAATAACATTTGAAAACTGCTTTAGAGAGTCCTGTTACATATACTGAAACAATGGACTTTTCTCTCCAAAAAGAAGGTGCAGCCAGTGCTTGAATATGCATTACAAAGTGAATTTGTTAGCTTGCCCTTTCACACACAGCAGACCTGCACTCACATCATCTGGTCTGCAGCATGGCTGCAGAGGAAGCACTGATCCAAAAGCTACCAGCGGCTCACTGAGAGCAGCCCAGTGCTTTCAGCCAGACTCATGGGTCTGTTTATGCACAGCACTGCACTAACGAAGCTGCTCAGCTTTCAGACCAGAGCTGGCTGATGTCCAGCTCAGCAACTGCAGGTCTGTCTGCAGGGGCTGGTGCAGAAAGCCCCACAGCTTGTGTTCCAGGGGTGGGAGGAGGGCAGTAGCCCCCTTGTTAGCAGCACCCTATGTGATGTATAATCCAGGTCAGCTGCTGGGGTAACAGTAGCACAGCTGCTACTTCCAGCCCTGCATAACTGAGGTCTAGATGAAATGCAGAACATACTTCTAAAAATCTATTTTTTTTTATATCAAGCATTTGGGAGCCAAAGGTTGGGCAGCAGTTGGTACTGAAACAACATCCGTATCATCATCTTTAGACAAATAGGGAGGTGTATAACAAGCTTCCAGTCTGCTTACACTGGTACAATCAAGGTGGATAGCTTGGGGGGGCAGAAATCAAAGAAATGCTGTACTTCAAGAACTTGTTCCACGAATCAAGCTGTTTAAGTCTCCCATTAAAACCCTAAGGCCAGGTGACTTTATGGTCCAGTATGGTATGATAAGTTGATAAGTTACAGTGCCTGTGGAAGAGCACAAGAGTTAAACTTGCTGTTGTGGATTTTTTTTTAGAAGAAATCTTGACAAACCAAGCTGAACTCTTCTTCTGGCACAGCAACAGTCCTCTTGGAGAAGAGAGAAGCATAGATGTTTTATCTTGCCTCTAATAAGTTTTAGATATGGTTTTAAACAGCATTCTTCAGGGCAAGTCAACATGATAATACATGGGAGAAAAAAAAATTGCTGAGAAAATAATGGTTGCCAATGCTACACTCTCTACTAGGAAATAGATCATGAGCAGAGTTTTGTAGTAGTGTTCTGTGGTAACATTCAATGCCTTCAAGAATGAATTGGAGATAGAGGAGAGAGAAAGCTCATTAAGTACATGGACCATGAATTATGCAGGCATTCAAAAGTGAATTCTGAAAGAATATTCAGGAACCAGAGTAGAATTAAATTAATTTTCACAAAATAAAGAAATGGCTGGCAAAAAGTAGGATGCTATCTGACAGTGGCAATAAGGAATATTATCAATAAAATATGGAATGTAGTCCCTCTGCTCCCTGGTTTGGCTAAATTTAAATTGAATTACTGTGTTCAAATCAAGAAATACATGGCAGAAGACGCACAAATATTCAACAAGAATGGTAAGAAGTCTAGAAAATATGACCTGCAGATTGAAGGAATTAGGATTATTTGGTCTCTTTAAAGAAGATTTCAGGGAGATGCAATAATGGTCTTCAGATATGTGAAATTAGCAGTAAAGAGGAAAGGAGTAAACTATCCTTACATCCAGTGCAGGGAGAAAAAGAAGTAGTAGGTTTAAATTGCAACAAGAAAGATTTAATATAGCCTGTGGGAAAAATGTAAACATAAATGTAATTAAGTACTGAGGTGGATTGCTTTGCAAAGCTGTGGAATCTCCAGCACAGAAGGTGTTTAAAAACAGGTAAAACAAGCATTTGTTGGGAATAATATCAGTATCACTTACCTAAGGTTGATTTCCCACAATAGATTAGACAACCTTTCAAGGCTCCTTCCAACATTTTCTTTTATCATTTTGAGTGGAGGAGAGGGTGTAATATGTTAACTGGAGAACTATAAGTATGGAGCAGAGCTGTAAGAACATCCTTACCTCTACTACTGCTGTGTGACTTCCATTAAAATACTCAATTTTTCCACAATAATCTTTCTTATTTTTAAATTGCTTGTACTGTGAGCTATTGTATTGTTCTTCTAAGTATCTTTGATTTAAAGATTTCTTCTATGCAGGCATTCATATAACCAATTGCACAGTTCCTTATTCTTCGGACAACAAGACATCAGGTAACACAAGGAGGATAGCAGAAGCTGATCCTTATTCTTTACAGCCACCACAATCCTGGACTTCTGTATATCTTTCCGTTTGAAGATAGCTTTTCCATTAAAAAATTCCAGGTGCAGAAGAATGAGTTAGCCTTAGCTCCTCCATAGTGCTGTTCATGTCTCAGGTTTTATTGCTTAGTTCTTCAGTTTTTCATCTTGAAATTGGAACATAACAATATTATAGTAGAGAATATCATAATGTTTTATTGTACTATAACAACAAAGTGAATATAATAAGTACAAAGACAGAAGATACAGGCCACAAGCCAGGACAAAGCCATGGTCAGTCTGTAGACATAGTACCTAGGTTTTCTGTAGAACTTGGCAGAACTACAGAATGCAAAAAGCTATGCATTTTCATAAAATTAAACAGGACATCACTTTACTACTGTATATATATATATATATGCCTTAGCTTAACACTGGTATCTAACCATATTCTGTGGATGAACCGAATATGTGATCTGCACATGATCTGGAGTTCACAGCATAAATGAAATTCCTCTTTTCTTTAGGACTGATTGCATATTTGAGTGACTGATTACTGTGCAAACAGAAAGAGATGTCAGAAAATCCTGCCCTGAACAGTTATGAAGAGTGACTCCAAGAAACAGAGTGGATGCCAAACACATTGTTCTGCAGACCTTTTTCTTGGTTTCTTTTCATTTTGGACGTACTACTGGTAGATTATACTTAGCATTTGTTTTGAAACTAATCAAGTTTGACTGTTTATTATGCATCTAAAAAGGCAAATGTCTAATTTCCACTTTTTAATATTCTTATTTCATATTTTCCTTAGAAGACTGCTAGTGAAAGCAGATTAACTAGAAAGACTATGACACATCATCTCAAAAATAAAGATGCAGCACTTTTTTCCACAGACTGTTGGATTGAAAAGCCTCATCTTTGGGTCATATACCACAAGACAGTAGGATAAACTAAAATCTTCCTTGGCTGTGCAGACAGCATGTAGCAGGAATTCCCTGTATCCTTCAGGATAGAGCAGAAAGCATTGAAATATGTAAAAATAAATAAATCCTTCAGAATATGCTACCCCAAAATGAACCCCACCTAGAGCAGCTCCCTTGACCATACAGGTGATCCGTCTCAATTTTTCACAACCCCCAGTTTTATGCCTCTGGTTTTGTGTTAGGTATTAGCTGTAGGTACTATCTTCTTTTTTACTATTCTTTTAAACAAGTTTAGGTATTTTCCACCAGACCCTATAAGATACAGTTTTGTAAGAGTTTCTTTAAAACAATACACATGGGTCCAGTCTATCTCACCTGGCAAAGGTAAGGTATGTAGGTAATTAGATTAGGCTCTTTAATGTGGTCAGCAGATTATGCCTCTTTTATTGATGATATAAGAAGCACTGAAAGACAGTGCCTCTACACAACACCTCACTCAGATGGGATGAACCCACCTATGTAATACCTGTGCAGCTGAACCCCCAGCTGGAAGCTAATACACATGGTTTATGGCAGTGATCACTACATATGCTACTGTCTCTCCAAAGTAGATCTACATGAATGCTTTGGAGGAATTTAAAGTTGCTCTATAATACTTTTGCTAGTCATGCAGTATTTTATCATAGAATCACAGAACAGTTACGGTTAGAAAGGACCTTAAGATCATCTAGTTCCAAACCCCCCTGCCATGTGCAGGGACACCTCACACTAAACTATGCCACCCAAGGCTCTGTCCAGAACACCGCCAGGGATGGAGCATTCACAACTTCCTTGGGCAACCCATTCCAGTGCCTCACCACCCTTACAGTAAAGAATTTCTTCCTTATATCCAACCTAAACCTCCCCCGTTTAAGTTTCAACCCATTACCCCTTGGCCTACCACTACAGTCCCTAATGAATAGTCCCTCCCCAGCATCCCTGTAGGCCCCTTCAGATACTGGAAAGCTGCTATGAGGTCTCCACGCAGCCTTCTCTTCTCCAGGCTGAACAGACCCAACTTTCTCAGCCTGTCTTCATACAGGAGGTGCTCCAGTCCCCTGATCATCCTCGTGGCCCTCCTCTGGACTTGTTCCAACAGTTCCATGTCCTTTTTATGTTGAGGACACCAGAACTGCACACAATACTCCAAGTGAGGTCTCACAAGAGCAGAGTAGAGGGGCAGGATCACCTTCTTTGACCTGCTGGTCACGCTCCTTTTGATGCAGCCCAGGATACAGTTGGCTTTCTGGGCTGTGAGCACACACTGCAGCCAGCTCATGTTCATTTTCTCATCAACCAACACCCTCAAGTCCTTCTCTGCAGAGCTGCTCTGAATCTCTTCTCTGCCCAACCTGTAGCTGTGCCTGGGATTGCTCCGACCCAGGTGTAGGACCTTGCACTTGGCATGGTTAAACTTCATGAGGTTGGCATCAGCCCTCCTCACAAGCGTGTCAAAGTCCCTCTGAATGGCATTCCTTCCCTCCAGTGTATCAACCGAATCACACATCTTGGTGTCATCAGCAAACTTGCTGAGGGTGCACTCAATCCCACTGTCCATGTCACCGACAAAGATATTAAACAAGACTGGTCCCAACACCAATCCCTGAGGGACACCACTCATTACTGATCTCCAGCTGGATATTGAGCCATTGACCACAACTCTTGGAGTGCGAGCATCCAGCCAGTTCTTTATCCACCGAGTGGTCTACCTATCAAATTGATGACACTCCAATTTAGAGACAAGGATGTCATGTGGGACAGTGTTGAACGCTTTGCACAAGTCTAGGTAGATGACATCAACTGCTCTACTGCTGTCCATCATTTCCATAGCCCCCTCATAGAAGGACACCAAATTGGTCAGGCAGGATTTTCCCCTAGTAAAGCCATGCTGGCTGTCACCAAGCACCTTGTTGTTTTTCATGTGCCCTAGCATGCCTTCCAGGAGAATCTGCTCCAAGATGTTGCCAGGCACAGAGGTGAGACTGACTGGTCTGTAGTTCCCTGGGTCATCCATTTTCCCCTTCTTGAAAATGGGGGTTATATTTCTCCTTTTCCAGTCATTGGGAGCTTCACCTGTCTGCCATGATTTTTCAAATATGACAGACAGTAAAATATTTCACAGACAGAGTATTTCATAGAAATAAACTTTTCTCTATTGACGAATCCCTGTAGGATATAGCAGGCCCTGTGATTTATTAATCTTTACCATTTTGTTTAGTTTAGTACTTTAGCAGATACAAGGAGGATTGAGGAGAGTTACGTTCAGCAATAGTCAAAGATGAAAGATGCTGTAATTTAAAGTCAGAAATATATTCTCAGAGACATTGACTTTAACTTCTGTATTGCCTCTCAAGGCTTACCCTTCTGTGAAACCTTTGCTATAAATTAAATGCCTTCTTCACCAACTGTGAGATGTAAAAGATGATTTTGAAATCTATTCTCCACTGTAAGTCATACAGAAAGTGCATATTCTAGCTGGATACAAGGTTGTGTAGGACCAGGATGAGGAATAAGTGATTTGGGCCTGCAATGTCTCAGTGCTGATCATGTCATCTCTATAATACTAGGAACATTTAATGCTGAAAAAGGACAACCTCCTTTTGTTCTTTTTTGTTTGGTTGGGGGTTTGCTCTTTTTTAATGTAAATGCTTAAAAAAACAACTGTCATTTATAATACTGACCCAACAGAGTTTTCTGGTTAATAAAAGTCCTGTCTTTGTCTAACATATTGATTACTCTCAAGAGTAAAACTGTTGAATATTCCCTTATCATCAGCAGTGAAGTCATCTAAGTTTTGTTTAAGGATGCTCATATTATTTGCCTTCAGTTCCTTTGAACCAAAACCCTTCCTGTTATTTATTCTTTCCCTGAAACTATTCCTCCTTCAATTCTTGTGCTGACATCATCTGAGAAATCGATGGATTAATCCTCACAGTGACCCTGATCCTGAAACCCAGAAAATTATTATATTTCTGACTCAGCATAGCTAAATATCTTTGCCCAAAAGTCAGATACTTAGAGCCTTAACAGTGCAAAGCCATAACAAACAGAATCATTATCTGTTTTCTAGACTTCATGCCCGTGTTCTAGCAGTAATAAAAAACTTTCCCTCCCCTATGTAATACACTCCCTCTTTATTCAAACATCCACCCTTGAAATTCCTGCTTAGTGTAAATTTATTATAATCCTTAGTTTCAATATTTCAGTCAATTCATCCCATAAGCAGACACTTTCAAGAGTAAATAATTCCATTTTGAATCAACCCCTTTTGTATGTGAGTCATTCTTCCCATGTATCATATTTGCAGTCAGACGCTCTGTGCTTTCCAGTTGAAACATACCTCTCGTCTCAGTAATTATTTAGGAATCAGTATCTGCTTTCTATAAATTAGAGAAGGAAAAACTTCCAAATATTCTCAAAAGCTTTCTTGCATTTTCATCACAGCCAATTCAAAGGCAAACCTGATTCTTATTCACTTAGGATAAGCATGTCAAATTTCTAATCTCAGTACAGTCTTTACTGCTGTCCTATGCTATTTATTCGATTTATCCAATATTTCCATTGTCTTCATAAAGCACTAAATCAGGCAGCTCTACAGCTGAGGTGTAAATAGCAATGAGGTGCATAACTCTTTGGCAGTTCACATGGACAAGCAATATGGCTGCTCAAAGCCTTTGGAGATTTGATAAACTCTTCCCCAAATCAATGCAGTAAAACAACCTACTTCACACTTATTTGTAGAAAGTGTGTCTGGATGAGATGGCAGGACAAAAGAAAGTGTGCGCTGCAAACTCACACCTGAGTTTACTTCATAGCAGCTACCAAGTGTATGCAAGCCTCTAAGTAAATAGCAAAGGCAAATAAATCCAGTTCATTCACCAGTCTGCTGTTTGCTGTGATCACATGAGAGATCAGAGTTCAAAATTAAGATTTTGCCACCCCATTGGCAAAGTCAGGATATCAGTATGACATTTTCAGTGTCTGTGTGAAATTGTACGTCATGGTCGTTGTCATATCTTGTGAAATGATTGCCTCATGTCACATCTGTGTTCAGCTTTGTGCTTTGCTTTGTTTTGCTTATAAACCCAGGGAAGAGAATTATTAAAGCTCCAAGCTTTTGGAATTTTGATCAAATTCAAAGGAGTACTGGGATCCTTTTCCTGCAACCTGATAATTTATATATGATTTTGACAGCTAGAAGGAAGATGATTTCTTTTTTCTTTTAAGCCTATCTCTGGTCTCAGACTCACTGAAACTTTGAGCATCCAGGCAGCCAAATGATGTCAAAGTCTATTCCTGTAGCAGCCTGCAGTGAACTGAAAGAACACTTGACACAGTGTCTCCTTCCCCATTGATGTTGAAGGAGTATTCTCAGCTCAGATTGGCCTCAGTGCCTCAGCCCCTTTCCTATGGTCACCTGTGGGCAGGAAGGCTGGCTGGGCATCGAAGTCAAAT
This sequence comes from Melopsittacus undulatus, assembly GCF_012275295.1. Taxonomy (NCBI): domain Eukaryota; kingdom Metazoa; phylum Chordata; class Aves; order Psittaciformes; family Psittaculidae; genus Melopsittacus; species Melopsittacus undulatus. Next base: position 18,683,697 of record NC_047529.1, read on the forward strand.
AATTCTTTGATGTCATTTGCCATCAAAGTTACTTTTGCAACAAATGAAAAAGTTACTTTTGGAACAAATGAAAAAGAAAGAAGCCCCCAGGTATGTCTGAGTTAAGATCATCAGGCTTTAGTATTTGGTACTCATTTGGAGGGAGTGGAAAGTGAAACAAGACAGCAGAAGCAGATATGCAAAAAATTGCCTTTGGCAGAAGAGTTTTGACAGATAGTGAAATCTAGCCCAGGAGAAGAGTAAGCAGAGAGAATTTGCTTTAGCTTATATCTGAGGTTAATTTACATTGTGATGTTCATACATCTGAGTTCACTTGATGATAATCTACACCTTCCCATGCCTCAGCTGTAACTACACAGTGCCATATAAACCCGAAGGTCTAAGCAATGTTACAATGATCCAGTTGAGTGTTCTAGAGTCTGTTGCTGGTATGTTATGTGTTTGGTACCTGGAGCTGGTACCTGGAGCAAGTGCCTGGAGTTGGTACCACATTAATTTAGGTGGGACAAGCACAGTGTAGGCTGAATAAGGGGGTAAATTAAGTGGGTTAACTTCTTGACCCATTGCCAAGCAGAGGTTATGTCAAAAATTTCATTGATCAACCAGGATTTTGATTGATCCATTTTCAGCAAGAATCAATATCCATCAGTAAATCCTGCCTCTTCAAAATATGAAGAGTTTTGCAAATGTGTGCCCATTTTGATGACAAATAGGTGAAGGCAACTTGTGCCTGCTCAGTGCTCACAGCTACTGCTCACATTGTGCAACAGCCATGTTGAAATCCATGCTTTACCCAGTTCACAGCCAACACTGGGACCTGCACTTTGCTATTCCTCCTGCAAGTTTCCCAACTGTTTGCTTGCTTTCTTCGCAGAGCAGCAACTTTTTTCCACATGAGTTGTATCTGCCTGCCTCAAGTTGCAAGGACCTGGGGACCCTGCTGTTCAGATACTTGAGTGGAAGTTAACCCTCCTACAACTCATTCTCTGCTTCCGGGGCCAGCAAGGAAGGAAAAAAACAAAACCCAAAGCACCATTAGCAAAAATTTCATAAAAGTGACCCATTGAACTGTATGAAATCTGGACAAGTTCTAGTCACTTCTTCAGGGTCTGAAGGGGAATTGAAATTTGCAGATGAAACACTAGCTTGACATCTGGGATCTCCAGGCAGAGAGAGTACATAGGTGCAGTGTATGGATCTCATCAAAGATAGACACGATCAGGAGCCTCTTTGGTTTGTGTTCATTCATGCCTTGCCAGTTCTGCTCACTTTGATGATAAAATTCCTTCTTGCTGCAATTTCAAGGAAATAATGGGGAGAAAACACACAAAATACTTTGGAAAATTTCAGTAGGGCCTTTAGAACAATTTTCTGTTAAGGAGTTAGTGTTTTGTCTCTAAGGGGGATTTGCAGTGTTTCAACCAATACTAAATAGGAAACTAAACCAACCTGTCACTAAAAGTAAAATCTTAACTCGTGTTGACATTTGAGCTAAAACTCATAACAGACCTTGGGAAGAACAGCTTAGATCTCTTGCATCTGCTTCCTATCTGGAGGTAGAGGATATTTGCTTTATTTTTGACTAAGAATAAAAAAGACGAATTGACACCTAAAAGATAAGTTGAATTAAACATTGCAAGTCTCTGCATATTTATCCTGTCTCTCACAGGGAAGTAAACTCACTAGAAAACTGTAAATATTTTCATAGAATCATAATGCTCATTCTTAAAAGCTTTATTAATCTCATTTGTAAGAAAGCAAAGCATTCATACTTTTAAGAGTTTTGAACTGGGAAAATGCGATGAATTCTACTCCAGTAATATTCAGTGTTTGCAACAGTTAAAATAACAACACCTGAATTCATGGGCAAATCTGACTTGGAGAAAATTTCTCTGGCCCTGGAACTGATAATGCAGAACACTGTAACTTCTAAGAGTTGCAGATGATGCACATCAGCTGTGTTGAGAAGATAACCTGGTCAGATTAAAGACTAGAATTTACATATATATTTTTTACATTTATGTTTATACATTCAAAATACACAAGCTGGTCATTCATCCATAACACTGAACATTCCAAGTAGCAGTACCAAGTAGCACTTCCAGACTTTCAGGAAAACGTCCCTCTGAAATATCTGGCAAGGAAAAAAAAAAAGCCACCCCAAACCAAAAGGAACAGTAATTTCCAATAGGAAATGCAGCAGATCTACTAAATTCTGGAATATATGACCACATGATAGTACAAACCATCAATCTCTGAGCCTTAGTTTCTCAAACTCTGTTGGAGGTGACTGAGACTCATTTCCAAAGCTTTCAGCTGGGATGTTTTGTTTAACGGGTTTTGTTGTGTGGGAACTGGTTAATACCAATGATATGATAAGGTCTGCCACTTAATTGGGAAATGGTTTGAGTTAATAAATTTGAGCTCAGCCACTGCCAAGTGCTATCAGAAGGTGAAATCAATGTACCAAAAAAACCCTCACCAAGCCTCATGCTATGGAAATGGGTGGCAGGATCTGGCTGCATCGGAGACTAATGGACCTAATGTGAGAACCTCACAGTGAGGTTTTGTGGTTGGCATTATGCCGAGAGTCAGCCTAGGTGATCTGAATGGTGCCTCCTTGCCCCAGAAGATATTAAACTGAGGGATGTTTTGATCTCTTTTCTGAGTACATTGTTTAAAACAACTTTTCTTGTGTCTGCTTTCACACTGTAAGTGCAAGGTATTCACTTGTACTCATATTAGTGAGCTTTTAGCTTCTCTAATCAAGACCCTGCAAATGTTGTCTTTGGGAATGGGAGTAAATATATTCATAAGCTTTTTGCAGGAGCAGGCATTAATCAGAGCAACCCTTTTTAAAAGGACTGCATTTAATTAAATTAATTATGTTTCTTTGTATTTAATTAATTCCATGCTTCAGGGTTTCCACTGGATGCCTAGAGAGGCCAGGAAGGTTTTTTTCCCACCTTTGATGAATAACTTGGCAGCTGATTTCAGTGTTTATTTTTTCCCTATTTTTCTCAGATTCATCAGGGGTCTGGCGGCAGTCTGACATGGGACATGAGGTCAGGTGCACTGCTCCTTCCCCCTTGATTTTGTTTTGTGCCTGTGCTCAGTATAAACCGCTCATCGGTTTCAGGGCTAGAAAAAAAAATTCTTCATATCAGATTTGCAGTAATTTTGTGCATTGGCAAAATTCCTTCCACATTTTCACCTGGATAGTGCCCTGCAATTGAAGGTGCCCAGACTGTTGGCAATGACTTGAGCGTCTCCTGGGCTCATCCTGTGCAACACTGTGGTTTTGAGCTTGCTTTCCTTGCTTGATCTACAGATCTGACTTTTTTTCTTCTGACTGCTGGGGAACGTAGCCAGTGGTGTTTGGATTTGTGCGCAGAAAAGGCCCTTAGGGGACCTCCCAGGCTTAGCATCTGTTACATCTTTATTCACAGGGGTGTAAGTTAGCTTATCCAGGTGATGTCTTGCAGTCTGACATCCCTGAGACTGCTCAGCACGAATTCAGAGTGTGGGATTATTTTATGCTTGTAATTCTTGGGCAACATGCATGTAAGAAAGGGCAAAATGCACGAATTACTCTAGCCACAAATTTTAAGGTGATTCTAATGCAGGACTTAAAGATAGGTGATATATTTATGTAATTACTAGTTCCTATTACAGTTTATAACAACCATTCTGTTAAAGGCTTTAACACTGATGCATTGTGCATAGCTGAGCTTAGTTGCTATGCTGCCAAGGGAATCCTCAGGACAGAGACCAGCTCTGCGATGAAGGTTGGAGCCAGGGATGGAAGGTGGAATTTTCTTATGGCTAGCAAGAAAACAAACTGGACTCCAATGCTTTTCTTCCCTCCAGGTGACAGGGCTACAGCGAAGAGCACAGCTTGAAAAAAAACTTGTGATGATATTTGAATAACAGGGTACCTGCACATGAATAGGGATTTGTAGTGCTCATAATTAATTAGGATTGTGACAAACCGTTTTGTTCGGATGATACACAAAATCCAGTTTTGCAGTGGATCTAATACACAGATTATAAAATATGGCTTTATTTTTTTTTTTTTATAAATAAAGCATGCTATTGACCAGAGGGTTTAAGTGTGGGTTTTCTACTTTGTTTCTTTGATGTGCACCAACACTGCTTTGACAGAAAACCCAGAGGAAAGATCATTGTCCAAGACCACCTTGGGCATGAGGAAAACAAGGGTGGAATTGCAGAAATCCCTTAAAATCTTTCTGCGTCTATACAAGACAAGGTTTGATTTAGACTGGGGTAACTAAGACTAGGGCTGTGCCTAGAGTGAATAGTAGGTGACTACTAGAACCACAGGAACTACATCTGTGCTCTGAATGCCTGGGTAAGAGATTTAAGGACAGAGTAGGATTGCTCTGCAATAGTCCATCTTTCTGGGTTCTACCCTGTGGAAATCATTATTTTAGAAGGCATGTCTTGCTTTGAGATGAGCCCAGTACCAGAGTTAATAATTCTTCCTTCTCAAAATCTTCCTGCCTTCATGCAGTGAGTACCACAGAAATGCTTTAACACAAGTGCTCTTTGGTTCACTCACAAATTGGGTTGGGGGTGCAAATACTGTGATGAGACTAAATGTGAAGTGTTGTATTCTGGAGCTTCAGATCAAAGGCTGTGTCTCCCTTCTTCCAGAAAAACTGATCCAGGGAGGAAGGAAAAATTCTTGCTCTTAATGCACCATGTCAGGTGTGATCTGCTGCAGTGCAAGGCCTTGGTGTTCTTAGGGTTCCTTATCCAAAACAAGCTCCAGGATGAAGGCCAAAACAAAACAAACTTTTCTGGCTCGACTGAATTTTCTGCAACAAGGGCAAGGACAAAGATTTCTCAATGCTTGGGCTGAGTTGTAGAATTAAATTCCCCAGGAATTAATAAACATCACAAAACTCACCATCTTCTTCTGAAATGCAAGACACTTACCTGTGAGCTGCCTCCTTTAGCACAGGACAATGAGCAAACACTTAATAATCTTCCTTGGGAAAGCAAAATCCCCTGTAACACACGTTGTTTCCTGGGAGAAGTGTGAGAAAGAGCAGATAGCAGATGACAAGTACCTCAACTGGCTACTGGAGGGCTGTCATACATTATGATGCAGAGCCCAACATACGAATATACCAACACATACCAACATATGAAGTGTCAGCCCATCGTCAGACAAATTTCATACCGAAACCAGGAGGGGGTTTTGTCTCAGTGCAAAATTACTCACATCCTCAGCATTTGTTACTTTAAAACTGTAGAAGGGTTTGTTGGTTTGTTTTTTGTTGGGTTTTTTTGTTGTTGTATTTAACTTTTTCCAGTAAGTTTAAAAGAAAAAAAAAATATACAAGAAATTCCTTCCTTTTAACAATGCTGTCTCCCTTTTTTGGATTTGCAGCTGAGGAAGGGTGTGTTCCAGGAGGAGAATGCCAGTTTCTTGAGAAAGCTTTTATTTTACAATAAAAAAAGCCAAACAAAAAAAACCCGAACAAACAAAAAAAAAAAACAACCCAACCTGAATAAACCCACAGAAACCAGGAAACTAATCTAACAAATCAGAATGCAACAACAAATCAGAAAATAAACAGCAATGTCAGTCAAGCAAAAAAAAAGGAGCATCAAATTCTTAAGTAAAAGCTACAGATAGAGTGAACCAGATGCCAAACTGATTTTATTATGCCTCCACTTTAGCATAAATAGGCAACTGTCAAAATACAGCATCTTGTCATTCAACAAAGTGAAATTCTACTAAATTGAATCAAGTTGAACAGAGAGACGACTGTAGTTTAGACAGGCTCTCCCTCCCCTTCTGACTTTGTGGGCCTGCTTGGCAGAGCGCTCAGGTTTCAAATGAAAGAAATGTGTTGGAATAGAGCAAGTGATGAAAAAAATGTCCTTAACAGGAACTTCATTAATTAAAACTCAAGAGGCTGACAAGCTTTGAGCTAGTATCTTGCGTTGTTGGGGTGAGGGGTATATATTACTCAGAGCTACAAGCCAGGTTTATCTCCCACCCCTATTATCAGGACTTGTGGAAGTTTCTTCTGGAATTTAAACAGTATTTACTGTTGGAAGAGAAAAGAAAAGAAACACAACATCAATAAAACTGGGCATGTTGCACTTCTGCTAACCTTAAGGCATTGCGTATCTCTCATCATTTATGAAAATCTAGGCTATAAATTTCAGGGTGATATGCTGGTGTCCATCACCAAAATATCTCTCAAAGCACCTAAAGTAGATTAGCCCAGGATTAGCTTTGCAGCAGTTTTCATGGACTTAGTGACTCAGAATCACAGAATCATAGAATATCTAGAGTTGGAGAGGACCTTAAGATCATCTAGTTCCAACCTCCCTGCCATGGGCAGGGACACCTCACACTAAACCATATCACACAAGGCTTCATCCAACCTGGCCTTGAACACTGCCAGGGATGGAGCATTCGAGGATGTTCAGGGGACTGGAGCACCTCCCATATGAAGACAGGCTGGGAAAGTTGGGGCTGTTCAGCCTGGAGAAGAGAAGGCTGCGTGGAGACCTCATAGCAGCTTTCCAGTATCTGAAGGGGGCCTACAGGGATGCTGGGGAGGGACTCTTCATTAGGGACTGTAGTGACAGGACAAGGGGTAGCGGGTTGAAACTTAAACAGGGGAAGTTTAGATTGGATGTAAGGAGGAAGTTCTTTACTGTTAGGGTGGTGAGGTACTGGAATGGGTTGCCCAGGGAGGTTGTGAATGCTCCATCCCTGGCAGTGTTCAAGACCAGGCTGGATGAAGCCTTGGGTGGTATGGTTTAGTGTGAGGTGTCCCTGCCCATGGCAGTGGGGTTGGAACTAGATGATCTTAAGGTCTTTTCCAATCCTAACTATTCTATGATTCTATGATTCACAGGATTCTGTGTTCATCTGTCTATCTCTGAAAGTTTTTCTGAACTCTTTCCATGCCATGTGCTCTCTTCAAACTGAATTTCTCCTGAAATGCCACCAAAGTGCTTCCTCCCTTTGTAAATACAGAGCCCAGAAAAAAATATTTACTTCTGTCATACAAGACGTGAAGAAAGTAAGTTGAGGGGAGTTAAGATGAGACAAGGAGCTAGAGGTCTGGTGGAAAACAGGAGTAATTAAATGGGAGCTCTAGGGTGAAATGGCTCAGATCGCATCCTGATGGAGTCTGAAAGCAAGGAAACAGAAGAGTGTTTGGTAGAAAGTCACATTCTTGGGCATTGTTTAGCTGCGTGAACCAGGCTACATGTCTTTTTCTGCAACCTTCTTTTTTTTTATCTAATTTCAGCAAGTGATAATGAATTTTTGCGAGAATGAAGCAGGGACAGCTGTCTTTTCAATCAGGAAGGTTTATTAATTCCAGTGAATGTCTGTCCTGCACACTGACAGAGGCAATGATCCACAAGCTGGGAAATATCACATCTGATTGGGAAATATGGACGTTTTTCCCTGAGAACAATGAAAATAAGAGGGCAGGAACTAGTTGCCACCTGATTCAGTGTGCAATCCTTTGCACCACAGCAAATGAAAGGATCAACAGACCTTGCTTATGAAGCTCTCATTCCCCTAAGCATCTGTGGGATTAACATGAGGTAGAGAAAGAAGAAAACAAAACTTTAAAATTACAATATTGAAAAGGAGATGATAAAAGAAACTGGTCTGTTATCTTTCTTTTTTCTTTGGTTTTAAATGAAGGTATTTCACACATAAAAGAGAGCATTTTTCAAACAAAAGCCTCAACATCTGGAAATTTCATCTTTTCACCATGGACTAGACAGACCTTCCTTCCTTTCCTTCTGCTGATCAGTTCCAGCCAAAAGCTACAGTCCAACATCCATGCTCAATAAAGTATACAGAATATGACATTACATGAACTATGCTACCAAACAAATGGTAGTAATCAGTCTATTGAAATTAGGGGATTAAAAAGAAAGGAGTTTGACCCATTTGCAACAAGAAAATGAACCCAAGGCTATTGTAAAAGAAGAAGGAAAAAATACAACGAGAAAAATGTATTTTGTTAAACAGCAGAAATTACTTACTAATATCAAGGTCTCTTCAGGTCAGAGGAAACAGACAGATGTCTCACTCAAGCTAATAGCATTTTGCAGACATATCTATCTCATAGACTTTCCACCTCCAGCTGTATGGCTGTTTGAGATGTCTTAATGCAGATGGTCTTGCCATCAATTGTCTCCAAGTAATTTCTCCATCCATTAGTTCATGCCATATGAAGGTTTGCATCCAAATCTAAATACCAGCTTATAGCCTAAGCCTATCTCTAAAACTGTTCTTTGCAGCAAAGAGGAAAGGATATGTTTTTAATATTTTTTAGTTTAATTTTTTTAGTTAATTTAATTTTTAGAAATCAGATAATCTCCAATTTTGTCTGACAGGAGAAGTGAATGGTTTCTGCGTGGGATTAGGTCAGTAAAATTATCATTAAGTCAGTCACCGTTTTTCCACAGACCCTTCATACAAAGGTTGATATCATGCCTCAAATTTAATATGTGTAAATGCAAAAATGTCTCCATAGGATCAAAGTTCTGACCTAGGATCAGAGTCAGGCACCCTTCTTGAAGCAATGATTCAGAAAAGGAGCTACTTACTTCACATCAATTCCCAAGAAAACACTATTGGGTAAGGACAAACTTTAAATATGAATAGAAAGGTGATAGGCAGGAAGACAATTTTATACAAGTATTACTGAGACCAGTGCTAGAATGTTTCATACATACATTGCTGTTGACGCCAAATTTAAAGAAATTTGCAAAAACTGGAAGAAAGATGTTAAGTTACGGGAAATGGCTTTCAACGAGAAACTCGTTCTCGGTTAAAATTGTTCAGTCCTTGGAGTTTATGAGCAAGAAAATTGAGCAGTCAGTTAGAGTCTGTGAAAATATTCTCAGTGAGGAAACGCCCAGGGTACAATGGGTCTTTAGTCAATCAGAGAAAGGGATAATGGGAGAATAAGCCCTAAAAATTACAACTAGAAATATAACAATGGAAGTGATTAATCATTATCACAAACTGCAAGGGAAGCAATGAAATATTCACCTGCAGAATTTTTCGAGGGGCTATAAAATGTCAAAGGTATATTTTGGCAGATATAAAATTATGTCTTTGTGAAACAAAGATTATTGCAGTCTATAACCAGTTTTCACTACCTTTCTGGCCTTGCATTATCTGACTCAATTTGCTATGGTGTCCCCATTCCAAACTTGAGCATCTATGAAACCACTGATTGAATCTTTACACAATAAGTGCATGGTTGCCGTGTTTTGGTACAGCTGAGGGATGATGATGGTATTAATATTAGAAATTAGTTGCATGGATCTAGTTTAAAAGTCAATGCAGATTATGTATAGCTTGCATACGTGATGCCCCTTAATGATCTGAAAGGGGGGTTGACTAATTCAGGAGGAGGCTGTAATGCTGTCAGTCTGTGCAGATCTTCTCTCCTAACTAAAATATGCAGAGCAAACTGCTATTTATCAGCATAAAAGTTCTGCCAAGGGAGAAAAGAAGAACTTCCCAGTCTCTCACATGGAGCCTTTGAATTCAGGCTGTCTTCATAGACAGTAATATTAAGTGATCTGAGGAGACAGTCTTATAGTGGTTCCCAGGCTTCTTTTTGGAGTAGCTGGCAGAAAAGATGTGAGGGAAATAGCAGAGAAGGTAAAAGATAAAAGGAAAAGTTTGAAGTGAAATGTTCCAGTTATTTAGCTGACTAAAGTTCACCATCTGTGTAGAGCTGTTTGAGAGCCAAGGAATTTGCATGTTACAGTGAACCATTTATGAAATACACAAATATGTTATATAAATATACTAAGTTTTCTTGTAGTTGGGGTTTCTTTACCAGTGAAAGACCCTAATTACACTATTGTCTGCAACTCTATGTAAATCACTTACAATAAGGAATCAACAGATTTCTGAAAATTCTTGAGTTTTCATAGACAGCTTTTCAGGATTACATATAATATACTCTTCAGCATTCACTTCGAGCTTTCATTTCATTTCCAAAATGGAGCACTTCCCCTCCCTCTCCCCACAAATCCTCTCATCATATTTTTTATCAGCCTGATTTTCAATTAATTTTTTTAACAGTATAGTATGTATTACTATCAGCTCTGGAAGAATATCACAAATTAAAACTTTCAACTTTATTATACAAAGTGAGCTCTTTAATCCAGCCAAAACTTTCTAACACAGAACAAGATCCTCTGGAGTGCCAGGGCATGTTGACACCTCTATGGGGTTTAGTAAAGAAACTCGCTTTCCAGCTTAACTTTTTATGTGTGAAAGGCTTTGGTTTTGCAGCTCTGGAGGCTTAGCTGCTGAAATCTAGTAGATATTTGCACAAGATGAAGTTCTGGGCCCCTCTGGTCACTTAAAGGCAGTGTGTGTAGACAGAGAAACAAGAGGAGTTGCCCAGAGCTATCTTGCTATGTACTGCCTTTTGCAATATTTGTCAGTCTGTATCTATGTGTACAGCTGTATTTTATTCTGCACCCTGAACACCCACTTCAATCCTCAGCTAAACTTTCTGCATTTCTTTAAGGGGATCATGATGGTCATTAAATGCTATTAAATTCAGAAGTTCTTCTATCACCTCCCTGAAAATCAAGCTCAGGTTTCAGTAAACAAAACACATGGAGGGGTCTGTCCTGGTCTGGCACTTTCAGTATTTTCACAAATTACTTGCACAATAGACAGCATAAACGTGAAAGTATCAACACCATGGGAGAGGCGGCATGCATGCTGGAAAAATTGATTGGGATCAGAATGAGCTGACAAAGTGGAGAAATGATCAGAAAGGACAGTGTGTACTCTAATAACAGCGAGTGCAAAAGTCCATATGGAGGAATAATCAATTATACAAATACAAGATGAGGATTACTGGCAGTTCTGTTGAAAAAGGTGAAGGCATTACAGTGTGTTAGAAATTGAGTGAATGTACATCAACACTGTCAAGCTGTTGGAAAAAGGTGAACACAATAAAAAGCATGAAGAACTCCTCCTGCTCTCTTCAGTACCAGTATGTCCCAGCTGAGATACAGCTGAGGTCCGGATGTGACACTTCCCTTAAGGAAGAGTATATACAAGGAGAAGACAGAGGACAGCAGTGAAACTCACGCAAGGATGGGAGAATGTCTAGAAAACCTGGCCTGGGAGTTAAAACTGCAAAAACAATTTTTAAGAAGACAGTAAACCTGCAACAGTACCTGAAGGTATCTTCTTTATATTCCTCTTTGCGTGCCATGTCCATGAAATATATTCACTTTCTTACTTTAGCAAACACACCTGCATATGCCTCCCTCTGCCCCCTGTCAGGGATGATGCCTAGTCATGCATGTACAGTCCTGGGTCTCCAGGATTGCTTGGAATCCTCCAAATTTGGGATTGACCTTCTCATCTCAAGGCTTAAGTTAACTCCAAACCTGTTAGACAGCAGGACGGGACACTCCACTGCCAACTGCCTTACAGCTTCTCTATGAGGAGTTGGCTGGCCACCAGCTGCTGTATACAAAATAATTTGGGTTTAAGCAACAACATGTAAATGATATATTCCCTCTGCGGAGCAGTGTCTTTCCCAGAAAAATTACTAGAGCTCTTATTTGCCTTTAACTAAGAGAGCAGGAAAGTAGTCAGCTACAAGCTACAAATGCAGATCCATTGTCTATTTAGCTCCAGGAAATGGCAACTGCTCATCTTTTGGACTGTAAGATTAACTGTAATAAAACATGCTTTCCTAAAAGAGGCTGTGCTTCAGCAGAGCTGAAATAGTGTCTGCCTGAATAGACAAATGCCCAGGTACTGGATCCAGTCTCTACCACACCTGTATTATTTAGACTAAATCAACCATTAGTGTTCACTGGCCATGACCAGTATCTGTGATTTACAGAATTTCCTCTGTACCATGTATGGTAAAACAGCAGAAGGTTGGAGGACCATGTGCATTTCCATTGTATAACTTACTATTGTACAAAGCTAAGGTGTTAGTGATAAAAACCAAACAAAAAAAACCACTCAAAATCCAAAACCAAAACGAAAATAAGAAAGCCAAACCCCACCAAACAAGCTAAACAATACCACCACCTCCTCCGCCTTTTCACAGAAGAGTATTTGGTGTAGCAAACAGCTTCTGAAGCCTCAGTCAGATCTCTAACAAAGCAGGAATGTCATAGGCTGCAAAAACATTTGATTCAGGCATTCATTAGAAACACACACAAAACCACACACACACACAAAGGAATGCACAGTTCATATGAGCAGACAGAATTTATATTCTGACAATATTTATGCATGTAAACAATCTACAGATCAATTTTTTTTTGTTGTGTTCCATTGTTCAAGTTTTTATTATTAATCCAAACCTTTTTAACAGATAAAACGTTGCTGGGGATTTTCTCCAGTGCCATGATTTACAAGGAAATCTTCTAAGAGTTTTTCAAGAAAATAATGTGCATCATCAGATATAAATATTCATGGCTGCATCCATTTTGCAAATAGCTTTGTTTAAAACAATGAATGTATTTATGATACTTAGATCATGTCAACAAATACTCCAAACTGGGTAAATTGTGGCCGCTCCCACTGAAAAATCTGCCCATGACCTACTAGAGAGTTCAGAATCTATGCAAAAATTATTCAGTAAGTAATCACATATATGGAATATAAAGGCAATCATGGAATCCAGAAAATGAGATAGAATGTGTGAGTTGTATGTGTGCCTGCAGTCGGTGCATAGCACATGCATCTTATAAAATAAACTAATTTTCTTATAATAGAAGTCTTAGGACAGACTTGAACTACAGTTCAAGTAGTTCTGTCCAGCTCTTCAGACTGATTATATCTCCATGAAAACAATTCAAGCCTCTGTTTATTTATTTTTTCAGTTGTACTCAAGTTACTACTGAATGAAAGAGCTGTGACTCCAGGTGTCCCTTTTGTGTACCCATTTAACAATCAGATTATTGACATTTCAGTCCCCTTAGTCTTTAGGCAATATCTCCAAAGGAAAACTTTGAAGTGAAAGTATATTGGATGTGACCTTCAGTTTGTTGTGGTCATTATCAATCCATGTAATGAAGCTAAACCCAAAGGAATCAGTTTTAAACATACGTTGAACAAATCATCTGAGCGCATTGGAAAAAAATAGTAAAGGTGAAATATGAAGAAGAAAATGCATTGCCTTGTCTCAAATGTATCAAGTATATCCATCAATCCACTTTATGGGTAGGTACATGCGTCTGCACGCATACATATATGCATGCACTGAGACAGATACATGCACATACACATCTACATGCATATGAATAGCTTTATGGCAGGTGTCTCCAAATGGCAGTGTTCCCACAGAATCTCCAGTTCTGTTCCTTGGCATACAAGCAGATTTTTCTGCCATGTAAAGACATGCTGTTACACTGTTATGAGTTTTAATTTTCTGGCTAATTGTTGACAGAAGGTCATGACATCTCAGGGCACCAAGTGAACCCTGAGACTGCAAAGAAATGTGAAGAGCCTAGATATAGTTAGGAGTTCTTAGCAACTTGTTGAATCTGGTAATCTGATTTTTTCTTGACTTTGGCCTTTATTCTTTCTCTGAATCTGTGCTTGGAGCTGGTTTGTGTGTGAGATATCTGGGAAGCCAAAAATCAGCATGAAAGGAAGGATTGCTTTGCCCATGCTTGTAATCCCTTTTCTACAGGAGAGGTGCAGACATCTAAATAAAACAAATTGCACTTTCTATGTCACCAGGCTCATCCTCTATCGTGCTGCTTAGTCAAAATATGTGTATATGTGCCTTCAGTGAACTATCTGTGGTGGAATACATGAGAGAGCAGAAGAATTGCAATGTCTGTCTGGTTTCTAAGAAAGCAAAGGACTTCCAGCCTAACAGAGTATGTTCAGATTAGAACACCACAGCTTTTTCTGATTCATTTCCTTGGAGAAGTAAGAGCAGCTTTGGCATATACCCCTGTTATTGTGTGCCAGCTATGACAGAAGCCACACACCGTAAGCCTTACACTGTAAGCAAAAATTTAAGTAAAAATCCACGGCAGTAATTGCTTCTTGTTAGTGCAGCTCCAACCCACAGACTGCAAAAGGTTAAGGTTTTGTATAAAACCTAAATAGAGTTTGTCATGTTGGTCCTTCATAAATACAGTACTCTTCTGTTTAGTTTGCTGTTTAAATCCTCTTGCCAGTGCCTGAGCCTTCTGCAGATGTCTGAACATGGGAGAAGCTTTCTGGTGTCAAATTCATTTTGAGACTAGCCATTTATTTTACTTTGGGTTTTGCTTTGGGTTGCTTTCTTTTTTTTTTATTTGTTTTGTTTTGATATTGACTAAAAAAAAATCTTATTCTGTTCACTGGAATCAGCCTTCTGTGTTTGACATGCAGAAACACACACACGTGTGCATGAAACAGTATTGTGACCACTTGCCAAGAAAAAGGTCGTATCCTTAGGACATGAGATGGTGGGTTTGTATAAGTGCACTTGTACACAGTGTGAACACATTCATCATAGGAGCACATCTGAAAGTGCTGTAACAGAGCTCTGGGCTCTCACCAGGGCTGCCATGGAGAAGCCACAACCCCAGCAATTGCTTGGGCTTTGAAAAGAAAGCAGATTTCTCAAGCACTGCTAATACTTCCTCAAGAGCCTTTGTGCACAATTAACTTGGGGAACTCATTGCCACTAGATAGAATTGAAACCAAGGTTATACTAATACTCAAAGTATGGATGCAGAAGCACAGCACAGAAACACCCAGCGGTACCTTAGCTTGCATGAAGACATATACATATGGAAAGCAGCACTGAATTTACATTTACAGGCAAATTTCCGTGGTCTATACTCATTAACAAATTTCCTTAAAAGGCAGTTAAACAGTTAACCCAGGCTACAGCTCCCTGCAGAAACTGTGCATAAAAATGTAAAAATGTTTTCTTTCTCTGTATCAGCTTGTGTCTCAATGAACTGCTATAAATTATTCTGCAATACATATTCTGAGCAGTACAGTTAAGCTCATATCAGATAAGAAAGGTTTGTTGTTTGCAAAGATGTCATGGTTTTACCCACAGTAATAATGTATCCCTAGACACTGTAATCTCAGCTTGCTCATGTGAATCCTCGTGACTTGCTACAGTGGGAAAATATCAGACTTAAAGATGGGTCAGAAGATGTTGAGTTAGTGATCAGCAATGCACTCTCCTGAACTAACCTCTGGAAACCACTGCACCAAAATCAGAGGTGAAATGAAAGTTCAGCTCAAGCCATTTCAACACAGCCTAAACTGTGTTGTTCAAGCTGTACAGACAGTGACTAAGGGTTTCATAACAATTTCTGTAATTAACAGCTATATTAATTTAACAGAATTTAAACATTCAATTTTCCAATGACAGTTTCTGTGAAGCATCTAATTTAAACACTTATCAGTATGACAATCAGGATATAAAACCAACTTTGGAGAGAACGATACATCTTTAAAATGTATCAGACAACATGCTCTTCTTTAAAGCAAGCAATTTTAAGAATTTTGTTCACCTGCTCTATATTTTTGCTTGAAGCTATTAAACATTCAGTTACACTGATGCGAGATTGCGATCACAACTTGTGTGATGAAAGAAGAAAATGTGTTAGATTAGGTTTACTCTGAGGAGCCTGGATCACAAGTGCTTCCTATTCACTTTAGAATGAATCTCAGATAATTCCATTAAAAATTCTTTTCTGAACCTCAAACCTAATTCATGTCTCATTTACAGGGCTTTTTACAAAGGCATATAACCTTATCTACCTGCTGTCCTGACATCCCTTGTCAGATCAATGGGTTACTACCTCTTCTGCTCTACCAACTGACTGACAATTAGATTTGGTTTCATCAAGCATGAGCCAAACTCCTTCTGGAATGTCTGTTGCTTGTCACTGCTCTGGTCGTGGGTTCTACACCTACTTCCTGTTTTCTACCCTTGCCTTTTATGTCTTTCCCTTGCCAGGTCTGCCCTGCCTCCCATGTATGGGGCTCACTCCCAGCTGCTTCTTGCTCACCCATGCTGAGTGCAGACACTCTTGTGGCAAGCTCAGGACTTGGCTGATTTCCCTTTAACTTTGCTGACCTTCTAGCTGAATATTTTTAGTGATTTCCAGGCAACTCTGAATCCTAATATTAGCCCCACCTCACCATTTGCCTCCCCATTCTCACCACTTCTTCTTGAACTTTCTCCAAATCAGATCTCAAGAGTGCTTTCAAAGGCACAACATAACCCTCCTTGTTTCTTTGGTGCCATTTCTCTTGCTTGTTTTCTATCTCACAGCACTCTCCTTCCTTCCAATACAGAGGCATTTGTGTTCCTCCTTTAACACTGTCAGGCCTACCTCACATGGTGTCTTTGCAGATCCTGCCCCTCATTCCTCCGAATTTTTAACTTTTCTGTCATTTTTACTGCATTTTCCTCTTTCATACCCCACCTTAAAACATTGTTCTCCCATTGCACCTCCAAAGATACTAGTCAGGATCTGGGGTGCCAGTGTACTTTGACTCCTGTTTGTCACACTGAGTAGTAGTTGTCTCCTTCCCTTGCGATTGTTGTCCACAGCCATCTGTTGTTTCTTGCCTCACACCTACTGCTGAGGTACATGATCTCATTACCAACACTTGGAGAGTCACCAGGATGCACTGAGCCACCAGGAAGGCCTGTGTGTAAGCCATTAGCTATCAGCCATCAGCAAACACAATGTAAGACAGCTTAGGTGGTAACTTTATTAACACAGGGTCTGTATTTATGCAGCTCTTTGTTGGGAACCTGACCCTAGAGTTCAAGTGTCCCAGGGGCTAAGATACTATGACTAATAATAATACTAATCCCGCGAACATCAGCAAGGGAATGTTTTTTATTACAATACAGATGCTGATGTTTGAACACAAGGCTTCAAAATCTGCTTGTATTGTAATTTAAAAGAAATGGTTATGCTGTGGAAGGCCCTTTGACCCGTTTATACTTGCTCCCAAAGTGATGTGAAATTCATCCCCTGAAGAAAGACAGTGCAATGAGCCAATTAGACCCCCAAGACCTACAAAGGGTGAGTTATGCCCAAAGGGTGCCTAGATGTTATGAAAGTATATTGCTGAAAAAAAGTACCCTAACTGTGTAACAGTCTCTTTGAACACAATATAAATGCTACTGTGGACCACAGGGGTTAATCCATTACAACAAGGCAATTAGATTTAGTGACTGTTTGGAAGATAAAAGCAGCAAGTCATAATCAATCCTGAGAACCCAGACATGATAAATTTCTATAATTTCCTCTTACTTCATAGATCTGAGCATGACAAAGCGAGTTAGGGTGGAGTGGTTACAGTCCCATGTCAGAAATGCAAGAGGAATTTTATTTTCATTAAACAACTTACATGTGAAAAGAAGTCTTTCTCTCGCTCTCTTTCTGGCAATCCCATTCCAGATGGTGATGTGTTTAGCCCTCAAACATTTTGTGGATGCCTCTTGCTAAGCTTTGAATGTCAGCTTTGGTAAAGAAATGGGAACAAAGGCTTTTGGGTTTTTTTCCTACTGCAGCCAGGAGACATCAGATTGAAGGTTCTCATTTCCTATCTCCTGGCTAAATCCTGCCCAGGACAGTTATGCTATGCTTAACAGCTTGTTTCACTCACAGTGCATAGTCAGAAAGCATGTTTTCAGTCTTGTCTAGAGGTAGTATGTAGTGTTATGCACAGACACACTTCCCAAGCCAAATTTCAGTAGCAGACCAAACGATTTCTGCAGCAGAGAGTGGCAGGTCCCCCAGTCATAAACCATTATGCTGTCCTCAGAACCAAAACCCCAGGCAAGTACAAAAGACTCACTTAAAAGGAAAGCCACTGCAGCAGTTTGAATTGCGCACACATCGATCAACTCTGCAGCACAAGTCATCCAACCTGGCTGGAGGAGGATCCTGGCTCTCTGACAGTATCCTCCAGCAACCTGTGTGTTGACATAAATTAGATATGTGAGTTTGGATGCAACTCCACTGATCTCACTACACTGTGATATGCTTACAAAGCAAAGGATCTTATTCTCGTAGGATATGAGTATCAGGGTGATGCCCTTGAAATACTGATCTCTGTGAAGTCATTGCTCAAATTTTCTCTAGAGACTCAAGTTAGAGAAACAGCAATGCAAGTGCAAGTCACTGCCACCCCACACAGCACAGCTGTCCTTGGCATGTGTTACCTGGAGCTGATAACACCTTGGTGGCTGAGGTTCCATCACAGATAGTGGGGCTTACCTCACCTAATCTTGGCTCTCCAAAAATTAGTGACATAACCTAAGCAAGTTATCGAGATTCCCTCTGCACTTGGGAGGAAAAGATCAGTCAGGGACTAGGATCAGGAGCAGGCAGCTTATCAAGAGCTAAAATAACCCTAAATAGGGGGAATTAATGCCCTTTTAAGGTGCTAGCTATACAGAAGGACTAAGAAATTTGTTTAGACAAGAAGCTTAGCTTTTAAAGAGCTAAACTGAAGGGAGGTAAATACAATTCTTTAAATCTGTACCAAGCTAGAGGCTAAAAGTAAACTCAGGTAGGTGACATCAGTTAATTAGCCTCCTGCTCCCCTTTTTCCCTTTGTCTGAGGTAAAACCCCAAATGAAGCAGGTTGGGCAGTACCCAGCCATTGCCCTGGCCCCTTGTAGAGCTGTAGGTTCAAAACCACCACATAGGAATTCTCAGGAAGAAGTGTCCTTGGTGGGACAACCCTAACTTTTCCTAGGAGAACATTGGCAATCTGTCTTCTTCAGTGAGCCCACAGCTCAGCCCCACAGGAACAGAGTGCCAACCAAAAAGGTGACACAAAGAGTAAATAAACTGCACCCCACTCACCCCACTCTCCCCACTCACCCATCACACCCAGCAATGTGCATCTGCTGGCAGCATTTGAGTAAAGAGAACTGCACTTAAGCCTCCTCGATGTCTGTGTTGCTATTCAGTGCCTTAAGTGATACATAATACCCTGTTTGACAACTGGCCTACATATCTGTGGTGATGCAAACAGCTAACTGCAGTTCGAGCTTTCCTGTTCTGAGTGTAGTTCATTAGGGCTTTCAGCATTTTTTCTCATTAATATAAGAATATGTTAGGAGGAAGAACATGGTAGCAATTAAGTGCAGCCATGAGTTCTACGAACAGTTTGCTGGAAACCACATTAATGAGTTCATCAAGGCTGAGTGCACACATTAGCCCAGCGGTATCTGCTTTTTAAAATAAATGTGGTGCTCAGGAAAGATGCCCAGCTGCCAGCCCTGAAGGCTGAAGCCCTCTCATAGCCACAGGAAAGATACAGTGAATGCAACAGTGGGATATACCTCACTGCATTGCCACGCACATGTTGGCCTCAAGCCTATTTCAGAAGGGTCACCTCTAGACTGGCAGAATAATTTGATATTACATCCTTTGCTGCTTATCTCTATTTGGAAAAGGTTCCTGTTTATGCCAGCAGTAATAGTATCTTTAGTGCTACAGTAACCAGAGCCTGGATTTTCTTCCAAACTAGCTGAAGAAATCAAATTATAGCTCTTGAAGAGTCAGCACCGTTCTGATGTACTTCTTTGCCTAGTAGGAACTAGAAGCTCTGAGCTACCTGTAAAGCTAATCTTTCTTGTCTATTTGCTTTTTTCTTTTTTTATTATACATAACTTCACATCTCTTTTCCAGGCTGCCTTTTGAGTTTGGAAGAAGTCTCTGATAAATATCATAGAATCATAGAGCAGCTTGGGTTGGAAGGGACTTTGAAGTTCCAACCCCCTGTCCACCTTCCACAAGACAAGGTTGCTCAAAGCCCTGTCCAAACTGGCACTGAACATTGCCAGGGATGGGGCAGCCACAGCTTCTCTGGGAAACCTGTGGCAGTGTCTCACAATCCTTGCAGTGAAGATCTTCCTAATATCTGATGACATCTCCTCTCTTTCAGTTTAAAGCCATTCCCCCTTGTCCTATCCTCACATTCTCTTGTCAGAAGCCCTTCTTCAGATTTCCTGCAGCTTCCTTCAGGCACTGGGAGCTGATCTAAGGTCTTCCTGAAGCCCTTTCTTCTCCAGGCTGAGCAAACCCAGCTCTCTCAACCTGTCTCCATAGCAGAGATGCTCCAGCCCTCAGAGCACTTTTGTGGCCTCCTCTGGACTCCCTCCAACAGCAACACATCCCTCTTGTATTGGGGCCTCAGAGCTAGACACAGGACTGCAGGTAGGGTCTCACGAGGACAGAATACAGGGAGAGAATCACTTCCTTTGACTTGCTGGCTATAAATCTGTAAAACTACTCTATTTTCATTACGTTGGTTCTCTTCTTAAGCATTTCCTTTGTCATACTGTCTAAAGAAGACCAAGTTGGAAAAAAAAAACAACAATCTTACCCCAGTGTCTAACATACTAATCACCAATTACTCATTGGCTCTAACTCCAGGGCTATCTGTTCACTTATTCTGACCCAGCTGGTGGCTCATGGTCAGTTGTATCCTGCAGGAGGATATATTCCAGCTCCAAACACCAGACACCTCCCACTGCATTTATGCACCTAAGAGATGGACAGTCTCGGACTGCTCTGATGCCTGGTTGGCTTTTGAATGCAGAAAAGTTAGATTTTAGGCTGTTGACTTCTTAGCAGAAGAAGCCATTTTTAATGCAGTTTATGCAGAGAGCAGAGTGAGGTCCAGGTCTTCTGCAACAACAACTATTCCAGACAACCCCTACCACAAAATTCATATCCAATTCAGGATTCAAAGACCCATAAATTTTGTTCTTGGTTATGAAATTCAGCTTAGATTCTCATTACAAATGATTGCTAAGGCCAGTGTCATAACTGGACCTAAGCCATCCTTTGCTAGGAACTGAATCACTGCACATATAAAAGTGGAAAATTCTCAAGTGAAAAGAAAAATACTGCCAAAAAAAGTTTATAGACTACCCTTTCATCAAAATGCTATTACCTGTGTACTCCATCCTCAGTACTTAAGGCTACTTCACCCTATTTTTCACATTTTTATTCCATTGTTAGTGAAATCTATCACATGCTGGGTTTGCATAGGTACTATTTCATGAGAAGATATTTGAGATAAAAAGCAAATCCATATTTATTTTTTTTATTTCCTCCCCTTCATAGTGTAAGAACTAGAAGAGTAAAGAAAACTGAAACAAAGCTTTTTCAAACACATGACAGGAAAGAACTTTTTAACACACTGGATAGTAAGTCTTTGAAATTCATTACTTTTACATAAGATTACGAAACATACATGAGAACCTAAACCAAGTAATTGATTTGAAAGCAACCTTATGCATAAGCAGAGCAGGTTTTAATTTTTGGAACAAAGGCCATCGTTTTGTTTCTCATAAACTTTTATGGGTTTTCATGAAGTAAAAAAATGAGTAAATAATTCATCACGTAACGCCAAACAATTGTGTTCTTTTCAACAGAATTGCAAAATCACAGAACTGCTGAGTCTGGAAGGCACATCAAGAGATCACCTAATCCAAGCCTCAGCTCAAAACAGGGTCACCTACAGTGGGTTGCCCAGGACTGTGTCCAGTTGTGTTTTGAATATATCCAAGGATGGAGATTCCACAATCTCCCTGGGCAATCTGGTTTTGTATCATCTGCAGCCTTGCTGAGGGTTCACTCTGTTCCACCAAACATGTCACTGACAAAGATGTTAAACACTGTTCACCCCAGTATAAACCTCTAGTGCAAGCTGCTAGTGCCTGGCCTCCAGCTGTATTTCACACCACTGCTCACAAGCCTTTAAGCCTGACATATTACATATACATCATTTTTTTTCTTACCTAGATTCCATATTGCATGATCCTACAAACATATATATATATACATACACATACATATATATCTGCACATATACCTGAATATGTGTCTGGCTTTAAAACTGGATATAGCCCTGATCATTTTAGACTTACTCCCTATCTATTCTATGATTCTATGATTCTTGTGTGCAAGCCTGTACAGGATCAGAACTTTTAAAATAACCTATTTGGATCCAAACAAGAAATATTCATCTGACCTCAGAATGCTGGGTATCTCACAAACACAGCTGAGAGCTATGTATGTCAGGAAACTTATGAGTAGAAAGATTAGAAATGGAAACTATGAATATTTAAGTATCTCCTTGGGTTTTTTTAATGTAAATTTCAATGAGGCCAATCTCTTCAGTCTACGTTTTTTAAACATTTCCGTACTTCTCAAAATATCTAGGGTATGCTAATAGCCAGCTTTTATGTAACACAAGCAAAACTACACCGTTTCAAGTTACCTGAGTTCCTGTTTTGGAAAATGGCACCTTCCTAAGGTTTTGCACTTATTATTGTTGAGCAGCAATGTCTTTCCCCATGTCTTCTGAATTAAAAAAGGGATGTCAAAGGTGGTGCCGGGATGTGCTGTGAAACATAGTTGTATATGAGGAACCATGCACGTAATTTGTATTTTCACAATGTCCTCAGCAACAGCCAAAATTCCACTTCAGAAGAGCTAGACTTTCACATTTTTTTATTTTTTTTTTTTAATATGGGAGGGAAGATTTCCAGCACTTCTGTGTTTAGTTTCCATATCATGCTTTTGCTGGAAATGTCCTCTTTCCATACAGTACTTCTGAGTCATGGCTCACTGGGAACGCTGACTGTAATCTCCTCTTGACATTAAGATGTTGCTGAGCGACCAGAGGATATTTCAAGCAGTGGAATTCATGTTCAGCCACATGTTTGGGCTGACAACCAGTTAAACCTTGCTAGAGCAATATTTTTCTATGCCGTTAGTTTTTATACCAAACAAGGTCTGTAGTAACTGGATGCCCCAATTGAGCAAAACTGTTTACAAGAAATAAATCACTCCTGGCATTAAGAAAACACAAGGCCCATGACTTGCAAGCACAGCATCATTCACATCTTTATTTCTCATAAACCTAAACCCCTAAACATGTGTATTCTCATACACTGTGACTTGCGTGTTGAGTTGTGGTCAGCACATTTCCATAACCCTTTATTATCATGCTTACCTAATCTTGTAGCCATATTTAGCTGCAAATGCATAAGACACCATTCGACTGCTCAAAAAGGGAAAAATAAAAAGAAACAGAGTTGAAGACCTGACACAAGGTAAGCATTTTATTTGCTTAGCACCAAATCTTATCTTTAATGCAAAACTCCCAATGATGCATGAGGACCAAAACTTGGCTCCAGGAATGGTGTGTGGCTTTCTCAAGCCACTGGTGCGCCTGAGTTTCAGGTCCTCTTTCTACCAACCTACAGCGGATATGAGTTACTACAACTTCTAGCTAGGCTTTCCTGTCTGGAGGTTTCTGAGTTGCACCATGACGTGTCAGGTAAGAGGACTCGTCTATCACTTGCAAAGCTGTCAGACCTCAGTGCTGCAGACTAACTTCCTCTGAGTGGAGAAGAAGTGCAATCCCCTGATGACTTGGGTTTATGTTTTCAGACAAATTTCAGACCAGAACGTGATTGTTCCATTTTGCTTATGGAGCAGCACTCTCTGTTCCTCAAAGTCCCAGAGCACAGCTGCTGAAAATAAAGAGCACTGAGGAAACTGCTTGGAAGAAGAGAATGGAGACCAGCACCTTGCTTGCTTCCCTCTCCATCACAGTAAGATGCAAGCAGAGCGCTGGATCAGAACTGGATGTCAAACCCAAATCCCTGCCAGTGTCCACTTTTTGCCCAAGTGACAGTGACTGGGTACAGCCTCAAGGCTGTCTAGCTCCTTCTACTTTGCAATACAAGATCAGACCCTACTAGAGAGGCTACAGAAACTGATACTCCTTGGAACAGATTTTTTCTCAAGCTGCAAGTTTCTCATCTCAAATAAAATTGATATTCAGTCCTCCGAGTGATGCGTGCAGTTGTTAGTTCCCCTTTTGTAACGTAAGAAAAACAGTACTTACATTTTAATACCCATAATCTCATCTCTCCAGACAGTTATCTTTTAGCACCACAACCTACTTCTTCCTCTCTTTCTTCACAATATGCAGCATAAGAAGGCCTTGATTTTTGACTCAGACCTCTCATTTCCTCACTGTGGAAAAGAAAAAAAACCAAGGTATTTTGAGATCTTAATTAAGTTCCCACACTACAGAACTTAAGAATTTTTCTCTCATATAGGTAGCAAAATGTTATAAAAAGCAGAGAATTTCTGCTCAAACATCAGATGTTTTACTTAAATTATATATGTTACATCACTGATTGTTTTAAATGGATTGCCTCTGTTTTGAAATATTTTTTCAAGTGTCCTATGGTTCTCAGCCCATTTTCTAACCCTGTGGATATCCGTTGAAATGAGCCAAAATATTTTATCTTTACTTCAATAGAAAACTATCATTTCTGCAGACAAATAAATAAAAACATTTGTCAGTCAATCTCAAGAGCGTGTGTGCAGAAATTTCCCTTCCTTCAGAGAAGGTGATTGACTAAAATATAATGTGCTATTTCTGGTTCTAAAAGCACAGCTTGCATGCACATGACAGTTTTCTGTATTATTTTCAGTTACTTTTAAGTTTTCAGTTAATTTTAAGTTATTTGCCAAACTTCCCATCCTGGAAACGGCTCTTGAAAGATGCAAGTTGTGAGAAAGGCCAAAGGATCCCACTCAGAACAGTTACATTTATAAAAATAAATTAAAAAGGGTCAAACACCTTTCTCTGGTCCTGAGAACAAATGGCACAACATAAATCATGTCTGTGTCTTCTCCTTCATTCTCAAAACCCCCAGTGCATCATTATCTGCACTGCTTACCAATAACACCATGCTGTAGCCAGACAGTACAGACCAGGTGAGTCCTTATTGGCATCTATCAAAAGCACGCCAGGGAGTACTTTTGATCATATGATCCTACACTTGATGTAGAGTTTAAATCAGCCCCATTATATTAACGACCTTGTTTTCTCATCTGAATAATGTTTTTAATGGATATAATTTTAAGGAAAAGTTGCTCCATCATATTTCCACCAAGATGTGCTTTTTTTTTGTTTGTTTTAGCAATTACCAATCTGATCTAATATCTGCAGTAACATACATCTGACACAGACTGAGTTTGAATGTAGAGATTTAGCAGAGATTTTTCCAGGGTTTTTAAGATTTATGCTTGTTTATATTACTGAATAAAATAAAATCCTAGAGAGACAACCCAGAAAGCCTCCTTTTATATACTTTGGCTATGGGCAATCTGTTGTCGTCTTTATGCAAACCCAGAAGATTTCACTTTTGAGCTAATTAATGGAAGCAAAGGTGAATATCACTGTTCCAGGCTCACTCCCATAAATGCAGGAGCTCAGCTTCTTGTGTGGGCACAGGTTTCAGCTGAGTGGGCATATTTCCAGGCTTGGTAGAGAGTGCAGCAGGTAGATCTTGTGAGACTCATGACAGGAAACTATGGCTATCAAGTGCTTTAAGATGTCTTTGAAGTCTCAGCTGTGAATAATCATAACATTTCCACAAAATTGACATAAATTCTTTGGTGATTATACTCTTTTCACCTTAACTGTGGAGCCAGAGTTATAAAGCTGTGGCACCGGGTGGCAAGTGTGCTCGTGAAATTGGATAGCCCACACTGTAATTCGTAAAACTGGAGCACGTGTTTGGCTGTTGGATAAAATTGGAATAGCTTAACTTTGTGTCATCAGTCCTAATAATATAAATAACACTTTTTTCCTGCATGGTCATTTTTGCCAATGATCCTCAAAGTCTTCTACAAAGCTGACAAGTATAATTAACTCTAGTTTATAGGATAATAATTCAAGGCACTGAGAAGTGAAATTTCTTGTTTTAGGACTCACAGTCTGAGTTTTGCATGCCCTGCACCAGTCTGCTTTCTTGATGATGTTAAATCCAAATATTGGACTTGCAGTTTCTGAATTCTTGTCTTTTTCTACCCCAATGCCCTATCAATATTGTATGTATGATCATAGAATCATAGAATCATTAGGATTGGAAAGGACCTGAAGATCATCTAGTTTCAACGCCCCTGCCATGGGCAGGGACACCTCACACTAAACCATATCACCCAAGGCTTCATCCAACCTGGCCTTGAGCACTGCCAGGGATGGAGCATTCACAGCTTCCCTGGGCAACCCATTCCAGTGCCTCACCACCCTAACAGTAAACAATTTCTTCCTTATATCCAGTCTAAACCTCTGCAGTTTAAGTTTGAACACCTTACCCCTTGTCCTATCACTACAGTCCCTAATGAATAGTCCCTCCCCAGCATCCCTGTAGGCCCCCTTCAGATACCGGAAAGCTGCTATGAGGTCTCCACGCAGCCTTCTCTTCTCCAGGCTGAACAGCCCCAACTTTCTCAGCCTGTCTTCATATGGGAAGTGCTCCAGTCCCCTGATCATCCTCGTGGCCCTCCTCTGGACTTGTTCCAACAGTTCCATGTCCTTTTTATGTTGAGGACACCAGAACTGCACACAATACTCCAAGTGAGGTCTCCCGAGAGCAGAGTAGAGGGGCAGGATCACCTCCTTCGACCTGCTGGTCACTCTTCTTTTGATGCAGCCCAGGATACAGTTGGCTTTCTGGGCTGTGAGTGCACACTGCTGGCTCATGTACATTTTCTCATTGACCAACACCCCGAAGTCCTTCTCTGCAGAGCTGCTCTGAATCTCTTCTCTGCCCAACCTGTAGCTGTGCCTGGGATTGCTCCAACCCAGGTGTAGGACCTTGCACTTGTCATGGTTAAACTTCATGAGGTTGGCATCAGCCCTCCTCACAAGCGTGTCAAGGTCCCTCTGAATGGCATTCCTTCCCTCTAGCGTATCAACTGAACCACACAGCTTGGTGTCATTGGCAAGCTTGCTGAGGGTGCACTCAATTCCATTGTCCATGTCACCGACAAAGATATTAAACAAGACCGGTCCCAACACCAATCCCTGAGGGACACCACTCGTTACTGATCTCCAGCCGGACACTGAACCGTTGACCACAACTCTTTGAGAGCGACCATCCACCCAGTTCTTTATCCACCGAGTGGTCCACCTATCAAATTGATGACACTCCAATTTAGAGACAAGGATCTGTCTATAAAGGATTTAGGCTGGTTGCTTAAAAGATCCTATTAATTGTTACTGAAATATTGTTCTATTCCAAAGCCCTGTGAGAAAAAAAAAGCAAGTGAAAAGAAAGCAGGATTCCTTTTTGAATGCAGTAATATCACTTTTGAAGTCAATATATCTTTTCTAAACTGTCCAACTGCCCCAAGAACTGTTGTTCTTTAGAGATAGTGAAATAAGAAAATGCAACACATTGGCATAAACCTCCTAGGCAGATAAATTAAGAAAAGCAATTAGTAGGCACGAAACAGTCAACCAGCTCTACTCTTCCTCTAAACTCAAGTGTTGCCTTTACCCTCTCACATAGCAGTAAATAGGAACAGAGCCAGACATACCAGGTTTAAAGGTTCAAACACTTCCTCCTCCCCTGCCCAACAGAGAAGAGAGACATCCAAATATCTCCAGAGCAAATTATAATGGAGCCAACCACAAGAATGTCCTGACATTTCACAGTGGCTTGCATGAAGCTGGTCTTGCTGTTTTCCCAGTGGAGCAGAGCAGAAGAGACGCAGTGTGGTGCACTTCGACCTCAGCCCCGTCAGCCCTTTCCAGCCTCAGGAAACTCAGGGTAATTTATGACCAGCTGCCCTCTGCCTCTGTGGCTATCTAGGTAATTAGCAGTGTACCAGAGGGGACTTGAAAGGGTAAGAGCCATGCACTTTGGATCATCTTCCATCATAAACACATGGATCTCTTGGTGTACTTGGTGCCTAGATTGCGGGTGGACATGTCATCTACATGGCATTGCTCCATTTTGAAATGCACCACTGGAAATCCAGGAGGACTACACCAGTGTTTGTTGTTACTTTCTGACAGCTTGGCTTTCTCTAGAGGTTTTCAAGACCTTTCTCTTGGCTTTGTTAAAAGTGGTTTCCTGTTCGAACATCCACTTTTGACAATATGCTTCATTGCACAGCTGTTGGGGGCAAGAACCACAAAAGGTCTTGGGTGCTTAACTTGTCCTTTAAGCTGTTCCTCTAAGTTCCTATGAAATCCAAATCCCTGTGTTACCTCCCACCTAACCTTGGAAATGCCTCAAAGGCACCATCAGCTGTATTCCCTAAATTTGCCACAAATCTTTGCTCTTGGCACTGCTTAATAGCAAACAGCCTAACCCATTCTGCATCTCTAAGTCCTTCTAATCCTCTTTTAAGCATACACCTGTACCAACCCAGGAATACACTTACCAGTGGGGAGGAGAGGTGATTCAGTAAACTCTAGCCCCTCTTTAACACCACTTGGTGTGGCATATACCCTCTGTGACAGCACTGGGAACAAACTGGCAGAAGCATATTCCTTCACTTGCAGAAAAACTGCATGAGCCCTTAGCTCTGTACCATTCTTCAAAGGACACTGTCCTGTAGCATATACACGGCTTTTGTACCCTGGCCTACAGTAAAGGGAGCTTAAACTTCATTCAACTATGACACTCTTTTTATAGCTGTTCATAACTTCGTAAATTTAACCATTTGGGATGAAATTTTACAAACGCAGTTCACCTGTTTCCAAAAAAAATCCCAGAAAAAAAAAGAATCCATTATTTTATAATATAAAACACACCAAAACCCAAATAGGTGTTTCATTAAAAAATTCTACTATCCCTTTTCTCTGGAGCAGAGATTTGGAATTCAGCAAGGGGCTTACCCTACTGTCAGAGACATGCCTTTTCCTGCAAAAACCTTCTCCGGTGAAATTATCCTACAAAATGAGCCTTTGGGAACTCTGAGGTCGCACACACTCCACAGAGACTTTTTTTCAAGTTTAACAGCTTTGGAGTTTCCTCCAGCCCTAAGCCAAATATGAGTTTCCAGATAATTTGCTGCTCTTGGCTGTGGAAGGGGTGCTGGTAATGCTGGGAGATGGGGGATGCCTCTTGTGTGCTCCCATTGCTCCTCCTGCTGGAGTAGAGCAACATGAGGGAGGCTGCTGGGAAGGGAGATGGGTAACATGGCAGTAGGGTGGAAGATGGGTATATGTAGGGCAAGGAAGAAGTGAAATCAAATATAGGCTTCGACCAGTCATTGCTGCTGGGATTGTCTGTTCAGGTTTTTCCCACACTTACTGTAGTTGGTAATTTATATAGTTTTTTAATGAAAATT
Organism: Melopsittacus undulatus; assembly: GCF_012275295.1. Taxonomy (NCBI): domain Eukaryota; kingdom Metazoa; phylum Chordata; class Aves; order Psittaciformes; family Psittaculidae; genus Melopsittacus; species Melopsittacus undulatus. Next base: position 18,712,926 of record NC_047529.1, read on the forward strand.
TAACTCTCTGTGCGAGTTTTATGTTCTGTCAGCTGGAAGAAAAGAGGTAATTCTAATTACCAGGGGAGATATAAGCACAAGTGTTCACAGCACCAGGAGCAGAAAACACAGCAAGAAAGCAGATGGAGCCTCTTACAACGCTCTTTTCTTCCCCTGTAGTCCCCTATTCCAATTTCCCACATCCTCACATGAGATATGGTACTGCCATATGGCAGATCCTGGGACTTTATGCTTCTCGTTCCCCCCTGAGAGTACTGATCCTGAGTACTGGATGACATTGAGATTGTTCGAAAGAGAAAGGATGTGATCATTTTATTCAAGACTTTACCATGGACTTTCTGCACATGGAAAGAAAACAGGTTGCAAAAGCTACCTAAGCTGTGGCTTTTCCTGATTTCTTGCTTGCCTTTGTGACCTAAAGCTCTTGAAGCAAAGAGAGATGTGTGCATGCATATGTACGTACCATACATTTTTCCCAGCTAATTTGTGTCTGAGTTAACACACACATCAGACTGTCTAGTGTAAAAATATACAATATGCAAAGTAAAACTGCAGTCAGAAGCTGCCATTTTGCCATGGGTTTCAAAGCTGAGAGACACCACAAATAGGATAACAAGGAGAGTTTCATTAATCCAGTTGCTCAATAACATAATGTAGCTTTTTTAAAGCCTTGGTGGTGGATGCCTGTCTCCAGGCTCTCTTGTGGTCAAGGAAGTGTGAGGAGCCACAAATGACAGCATGTTCTTGGCAGCAGCAGGCTGGCGTTGCAGGTCTTGTAGGATTCTCGTACTTCAGGACCTCAGTTTTTCATTCACTGAAGAAGAAAAAAAGGCATGTGCCTGATTTATTTTTTTAATTATTTTTTTCTGTCTCCTGCACTTCATGCACCACCAACCCCCCCCAGTGTGTGTGCGTACGAGTATGAGAATGAAAGAGGAAATTGAAGGATTTATCTATTTCACATCACTTTTCAGTAATGTTATTAGATGGAAAATGAAAAAAAAATAAAAAACCATCAAGCAACAGAAAAGCATTTTAAGGAATGGAGACAGCAGACAGAACTGAAAACACTTGTCTGTGAGATGGCATCATATTTGATACAGACATGTCTGAAATTTCTCAGTGAATATGGAAAAGATCACAATTATTATATGTAGCTGTTTCAGAGGGTGGTAGGCGGCTGGATATTCACTTTGAATTTCACTTCAGTGGTTTTCTAGGTAAGTATCTCTCACCACAAGAAGTACTTAATGTTAGAAGTCCTTTCAATACTGTAAAGACAAGGCTCTTTTTTTAGATACTGTGAGAGAAAGGCTTGCCTGTTGAGATCCTTGGTGAAAGAAGGTATTCGGAAATCACTGCTGGTAAATGGGAGAGGATGAAAACACCATTCCCTCACCATAAAAGCAACTCGTCATTGCGCTGTGGGCAGCTGTTCTTTGAGACAGTGGGGAGGACAAGTTCCTCCAGAACTGAAGAGTATCAGAGCTTCCTCTAGAGCTGGCTAAAACTAGGAAAGATCAAAATGAAATGGAAATCCTGTTCCTTTAACCATGTCTTAGTAGACTAATACAAAACTGAAGTTAAAAATTCCTGTTGGAGACAGAGATATTTGAAATCACTTTAGACAGTTCTGTTCCTGGGCTTAGGCACACAAGGTGCACATGAAGAGCAAGGGAAGACAAACAAGAAGTAATGAGTTTAAAAATTAACAAGAATAATTTAGGTTTGAAAAAGGGACAAAATATTTAAAACTAAACCAGCATATTATTTGTGTATTTGAGTTTGTCATCACAGGGTGATTTTTAGAGCAGGCAAACATGTAACGGACAACATGGATAACATTCAGCTTTGCCTTCAATGTCTTCTTGAAGTCTTTTCCAGAATTCCAGAATTATGTTTCTCTAATCCTGAGATGTCACATCACACATGTAAAACTACATTAGAAAAAACACCAGTAAGATTACAAAGTAGGCTTCAAAATGTTCATAAAATCTAGACTTTATGCTTCTCTGTGTCATTTTTCTATCTTTAGACCCCTGCATACATGCATGATGAGACAGCCAGCATCATTATTATTGCCTGTCTGTTATTTTCAATAGTAGCAGTGGCATTGGGTCTGGTTTGTACTGTTTGTTTTACTCCTAACTGTTTTTTCTGTCTTTCATTAATATTCATCTGACAGACGTACAAGTACATCCTGAATGTCCATATTTTCGTCTCAGACATCCTTCTGTGGCAAGTATGTCTGCTCTGACACAGAAGAAAACTATCTGGAGGACTTCAGAGTTGGGGAGGCTGTTGTGGGATACAGCCTCAGATTTTCTATACAGAACTACAAATTCATACCTGGAATATGCTGTAGACAAGAGTGGTGAAAAAATCCAACCTGTCTGTCTTTGATGAGTGTCTGACATTCAGATCTGGACAGGGAAAGAAGGAAGCATAGTAGCATGGTGTACATGGGGGCTAAATACCAGGTCCCTTTCTACTCCAGACTTAAGTGATAACTGAAGGGCAAACTAACATTTGTAATGTATTGCCAATGACAGGTCTGAATTTGCTACCAAAACAGATTAATTTGTCCATCAGTCTCAGGCTTGTTCTGATAGCTTTTATAGTCGGATGGATTTAAGTCCAGTTTTGGAGTAGATACAAATGTAATTTTTCACCTCTTTGCTGCTAATAGTGAGATTAAAGGTGTTTGAATAATACATAGACTGAAGAGATGCTGTAGACCTTTTGTTTAGGTGATCTTTGATTTGGGTCTTCTGCAGTGCTTGGTCAAAGACCATCAGATCTAATATGTGTGTGCTTGACAGTATGAAGATATGCGGTCAAGAAGACCATACATGTCCATGACTTATAAGTGTAAGCACACAGGTTTGGTTGATGGCCTGTAACACAAATGTCTTCTGAAATAGAAGAACTTTTAATTCTCTTTTCTACCAGCAAGAGGGGAATTAATTAGATTACAGAAAAGAGAAGGACTGATCAGTTTGCTAGGCAAAGTCTTTTAGAGTTTTGATCATATATCAATATTGTTTAAGGCAAACAGTTAAGGTGCAATAGCAATTTTGGCATATCTCTATAAATTTCCTAAATTTGTATGGGTGTGAACATTGTATTTTTGGTTCCACAACCAGCTCAAAACTGCAATTCCTCAGAGGAACCACTTTGCCAAAGTGATGACTGCTCAGATGATTGGTTATAATCTAAGAAGTTAGCACTTCCCCTGATATAGAGATGAAAAAGGCACTACGGTAATCGTCAGAAATTTATGATCTCAAAATTAGTGCAGCTATTAGCTCCTTTTTTGCAACTCAGTTTTTACATTCAGATTTGCTTCATTTGATGCAAAATTAATAGACAGCCCTTCCATTTCTTTTTCTGTTCCTCACTGTTACATGTGCATTTACAGACAGGAGCCTCGAGGAAAAAAGTGTATGTGATGAGATAACTAAAGACTGTATCATAATTTGCAATGCCAGAAGGCAATGTTTTGAAATTGATTGACATCCTTAATTCTGGCATTTATCACCTTTAAATGCTTGATTCTACAACTATAAAATGTTCTTTCAGGTTGGCTGAACTATTTGTTTATTTATATATTTAAAAGTATATCCCAGACCTCATTAAATCCTTACTCTCTTCCCACTTCATGGTTCAACAGGTGCCATCATGCTAACATTCACCTGCGTCACTGGAAGGGCTAGGCACCATTGATGCAGACTATGGACCAACCACCGCTAAAGTTGAATGGGAAAGCAACAGCAGGAGTAAATGTCATCTTCTACTGAAGCTAGGTAGAGGTGAGAAAACTTCACCAGTAATTTTCACAGACATTTACTGACTTCAAAGGAATAATGAGCAATAGAAATGCTGGGAGTCATCCAGACTACAGTGAGCACAAAACCAGGGCTCATTCCTTCTTCCCCTTCCTCTCTGACTTCTCCCACTCTTCTTCCTTCTTCTTACACTTTACCCAATCCCATAGTTTTCCCCTGTAGAGCTGCTCAAAACAGAACAGAAAAATATGTAGTGTCAAATTATACATGTGGGCATTTAATGATTCTCTGGACAGGCAGAACAGAAAGATAGACAAATAAGTAAAAGCTCCTAAATAGGTGGACTAGAACAAGCAGGGGTATGTTTTTCTTTGACTTGCTACATATCTGATAACAGGTTTCATATTCTTACTGTGTTCAGAAACTGTATTGAAAATGTTTTGGGACACATTATACTAAATTTACAAAATCTAGAGTCAGCACTTGCTCACTGTACTGGGTTCAGCAAGGCCCCATATAAACATGGGCACATTTGACTCCATAGTACAGATGCTAATGTATTTTTTTTCCTGTAGAGGTTTTCTTTTTGGTCATTCATGTGGTGGAAAAGATACATTTCAAGAAGCACAGAAAGTAAATTCAGTAAGGCCCAAGGAAGTGGGTATTGTCATCTGTTAACTACCATGTTGAGCTTTGAAGTTAGGAGAAGCCACAGTGCTTACCACACCACCATGGTCAATTTCTGAGTGGCAACATCTTCCTCCAGATGTCATTATGTCAACCACTGCAATAATGTGCTCTCTCTCTAGCTTTGAAGGTTTTTCTTCCGATCAGTGTCTAGGATTTTATCGGAAGAGTCATGGACCTTGGGGGAACTGCCAAAAGCTCATTGTGAAATTTTTCAGGATCAGATTACAGTGGTGGAAAGAGGGTGAGAGTCCAAGACAACTTTAGACAAATCTGTCTCAGTTTATTTGATACAGGTTGTCTGGTTGCACAAAGCCTTATTTCTTTGTCAAGATGAAATAAGAAAATATTGCTGCTTAACAACGAGACAATTATATGGCTGGATTCCAACTCAACAGAATGGACCTTGCAGTAAACTCTTTATTTTCCTTAAGATAGCAATTTTCTATTCACATGAAGGTCCAGTGTAAAAAAAAAAAAAAAACAAAAACCATTGTAAGAATGATGCTCTATGAATGACTAATGTTCATCAACTTTTTATTACTCAGATGTCAGGTGCTATCAAAACATCGTGGCTTGTTCTCTAATACTTTCTATTTCTTCAATTTCTATATCCTTTGAGTAACTATTTCTGTGGAAAGACTTTTTCAGGTTTGTAATTGTTGTGAAATTAAAAATAGCTTGCTTAGACCCTCATTGTCTCAACTAAAATATGATCCAGAGTTAGCCAAAAACCCTGTGTATCATTCATAACTATATTGGCCTTACCTATGGTCAAACAGGAAGACTGTGAAATGACCAGAAAGTGAGTTTATGGATGCTATACCTAACTCCAGTTCCTTCACCACAACATCATCCTTCTCATAAATCAGTCACATTTGGTTTTGGTTATCCACAACCTTATTGATGAGGTTTTGCATAAGCAGAAAAATGCCAGAGTTGGGTTAACAGTAGCAGTTGGCTGGGCTACCCCAATCCTCATGTCTTCTCTGCATTTAAATTGGTATTAATGAGGGCAGGATTTGCCCTTCTGTTACTTGACCTACAAAAGAATTTCAGCCTGCAATGCCTGAGAGGTATGGACAAGGGGAGAAAAATATTCAAGGTATGGATTTGTGCAAGTTGCTTGGTCTTTTTGTTCAGTCATTCCTCAAATATACTGGTCTTGCATCGTTTTTTTCAGCATAAGAAGTACCATATATTGTTTGCAGCAATCCATGTGTACTCATATGTTTCAGTCAAGACTTGCATAAAGCCAATATAGAATCATAGAATCACACAATAGCTAGGGTTGGAAAGGACCTTAAGATCATCTAGTTTCTACTCTCCTGTCATGGGCAGGGATGCCTCACCCTAGGCCATGTTTCCCAAGGCTCTGTTCAACCTGGCCTTGAATAAAAAATAGAAAGAGGTTCCCCTCTTTAGGTAAGTATAACTCTAGAAATAAGTAGTGCAGACTGTGCACAGGATCTTCAGACCAGCAGCAGATGTTTTTCTGGAAAATATGGGTAGATACATTAATGTTATGCTTTGGCCAGGCAAGATGTGACCCAGAACAGGTGTAATGAAATAAACTGTAACATTCTGTTAAGTCCAGTGAGTCAGATGCATTATTTCAAAGTTTTTAGTTTTAAACCACAAGGACCAAGTTCACCTTGCCATGGTTACACACTAAAATACAGACTTCTGCCATTCTCTTTATACTCACAGTATCATAGAATCATAGAACCATAGAAATATGGCAAGGTTTGGGCTTGAAGGGACCTTCAAAGGTCATCCAGACCAGCCCCCCTGCCAATGGCTGCCTACTGCCAGTAGTTTAGATTGCTCCAAGGCCTGTCCAACCAGACCTTAAACATTCTTAGAGGCGGAACTTCCACAGCTTCTCTGGGAACCTGTTCTAGTGTCTCAACACCCTTTTAATAAAAAAAAAAAAAATCTTCCTTATGTCCAATCTACATCTACCATATTTTAGTTTAAATCCGTTGGTCCTTGTTCTGTCACTACAGGCACTAGTAAAAAGTGTTTCTCCACCTTTCTTGTAAGCCCTCTTTATATACTGAAAGGCTACTACAAGGTCTCCCTGGAGCCTTCTCTTCTCCAGAAGAACAACCCGAGCTCTGTCAATAGCCAATAAGGACAGATGCATTTTAAAGTTATGACATATCTCTTCCAAATATAGATAACAAAAATAAGCTAGATGAAGCAATCCCTAAGGGATCCTATTTCCTTTGCGTATAGAAGATAACTGGGTGATTACCCTTTATGCTGATATCCTCATTGTATCTTTTTAAAGTTATCCAAGATGAATCCCACCTCAAGTAACAACAAAGAAAACAAATTCAGTCGAAGTCAGGATATATTAACATATCTCTTACTAAATTAAACTTTTAGAATGGCGTATATCAGGAATAACTAAATTCACTCTTAAAGAGACTCCAATTGAACTGACAACTTGTTTTGAAAGATAGTCTGATAAATGACGAAAGGGCCCAGTTTTCAGAAGCTGTTTGTCCCAGTTTCACAGTGCATTTTTTGAATCATAGACTGTGTACCCCTCAGGTGAGGTTTACTTAATCAGTAGCCACTTTCAAAGTCTCATATTTCATATATCATATATCATGATATTATAGATTGAGTGAAACGGTGTTTTCATGGTATAAATGCCATTAGTTTTCTCTGAAAATCCATTCTTTAACATGAAAATCAACATTAACATCAATGCATCCTGATTGGTGGAGTCTTCAGAGAGTCTATCACAAACTCAGCCACATCTGTCTTTCAAGCAAGTCTTCTGACATTTCTAATGAGGAGGAAGGGAGAATGGCAAGCGTGTTCACTTCTACATGTCTGGCTTGCCTCCCTGACATGACATCATTGCTCATGCCCTACTCTAGCATAATCGAGCAGGTCAGTGGTTATTCCAAGCTTCACCCATTCCAGATTCCATCCTTAACCCTCCAAAATGAGTCTTTTATAGTTAAATGATTCACTTATTAGGTAAAATAAACACAAAAATAATGTCAAATTAAAATAAAGCGAAGTAGCATGAAGTTAAATTCAGACTGACACTGAGCAAACAGTCTGGCTGGAATCATTATACCCTTTTGGAAACAGGCACGGATATCAGAGCATGGATCCAATTAGTTTCAATTGGGAGGACCCTTCCTGTTCCTGGCTCCCTGAGCTTAAATCTCACAGTTTTGATGTTCAATTAGAGTTAGAGACAACTCTCCTGCAGTTGCCATCTACAGGAACTCCAGAAACCTGCAAACTGTTCTGAGTCCAAGACAACAAAAGAAAAGTACTGAAAAGTATGTAATTTATAATTTATAAAGATCTTTAAGACCTTGGTCATGTAAATGCTCAACAGACCATGACTCCTGTGACAGCTTGGAGACACAGTCAAATCCAGTCCAGGTTCTCCAAGTCCAAGCACTGGTCTTCATATCTGGAGCCAACAGACAGGCCAATGTACACAGAAGAAAAATGAGTGGAAAGAGCTGTGTAAAGGCTGTTCTGCAAGTCCTTAAAAGAAGTGCTAGATCACTTTTTCAGGCTTGCCATTATTAATAAGGCGCCACAAATTCTTTAGTTAGATTCACTTGTAGATGATTGCTACAAACCGTTTTTGCTTTCCTGCTACTACCCGTTGCCTCAGTCCAGCAGATTCAAAATGATATGCAAAGTGGCATGAAAGAGCAAGTAAGCAGTACGGAGCAAGCTTTTAGCTGCAGGTAACTTTCTGCCTTTCAGACATAAACTCCATTGCTGAAGTTGCAGTATCTTGTGGGAAAACACAAAACCACAAAATTAACTCGGTGGTGCCACTTTAGGATCCAGCTGGACACAGGATCATCACTGAGCATAGCTATTATTGGTGTTACCCAAATACTAACCCCAGAAGAGGAGGAAAGCACATATTCCAGGTAGGATAAACTTTGCTGAGCTCACTGAGGAGAAGACATCTTTCACACTCATTTAGAAGAAAACTTTCAGCAGTGCCTATAAGCTTTAAACCACTGTTGAAACCATATTGAGGGTGTGTATAATAAGAGGTATAGTATATCCTTACTTGTTTGTAAACATTTCACTATCCTGAGAACTGTCAGTTGTATCACAAGGGGTAACATTTTAATATCCTGACCCAACAGAACTCAGAAACATCTCAACAGCTACCTATCATGAGGCAACCATGAGCTCCATGGATCAGACTTGTGCAGTTCTTGATTTTGCACACTCTGAGAATCAAGAAGAATGTCCAGATGTAATTTCAAATACTTGCGTTTTTATTTGCATTCTGGTGACAAAATAGGGACATTAAATCCCCTTTTTCCTGCGTTTTTTGTTGGTTTTTTTTTTTTGCTTTTTTTTAAATCTCAAAGCAAATGGAGTCACAATATTTCTGTTGGTCTACACCACTACTGTTCTTCTGAATTCTGTGTATTTGATGGAAAGCAGTTTTCAGCTTTCTCTGCCCTACCTTAAATTGCTAGTGCACATGAGGGTATTACACGTATGCTTAAATTACCTTTCAGCCCAAAGAAAAGCAGACATATATTTTTAATTATCAAACTGTTGACTTTGAAAATTGGGCAACAGTGATTAAAAAAAATTAAGGATGATATCACCATCTCAGCCAAGTGAGACTGATCCAATCAAAACTTGGCATAATCAAGTGGTACGAATTCTTCCAAGCATTCATTACAATCTTTAAAACAATCCTTCATCCAAAAGGCTGATACAGCATCAGTCATCACTCCAAGGAAGCACTAACAAAATAGGTAAGACAAAAGGCAAAAGAAAAAACTCTTTTATTAAAAATCATGCAAATTAGGCAAGGAATGTCTTAGCTTTGTTTTTCTTGTGCTCACTTCTCAAATATGACAGCCAATGTTGTCTACTTGTGCATGTCATCTGTGTAGGTTGAGTGTTCTCTGGATGTGAACATCAGCTTTTCTGCAGAGCACTTTTCACCCTGGCAGTGTGTTACAAGCCTATGTCCACACACCAAAAAAGAGCCATGTCTACATTATTCTTAAGAAAATAAAACCAGCAAGATGGTATCTCTGCAGAATTTCTTCCCTTACTGCCCCAGGGAAGCTGGAGATCTCTGCCAGCATCTGATAGCTCCAGGCCAAAACTGCAAGCACAAACGAAAAGAGGTGGAAGGTATTATTGGCTTGAGGAATCTCTGCAGCCTTCCTTTCTACAAGGAAAAGAAATTCTTGATGCCAGTCCCACCTTCCCAACATGCTTTTCTGCAAGACAAGCCACCTTCCCAGCATTCCCTTTCGTGGCATCTTGTCCCCGTGATTAATATGCCCACTGCTGCCAACAGAAAAGTGAGATTTGCTATGCCCACACACCCCAAGCGGAGCCAGCAGCCTGGCTCTTGTCACAGAACACAAATAGCTACTTTCACCTTTCTCACTTTCTTAAAGATAAACTTCTGCCCCACCACTCTGTCATGATTGTCATGACAGTCCAGGCTTGACACAATCCATCACGATCCACCTGTCC